>NC_087360.1:32794083-34188624 GCF_030014295.1 Loxodonta africana
TCTCGGGATACCCCGTGGAGCCATGGAGGTGGCTGTGGAGGGCCCAGCCCTCATGTACACAATCTTCTTGGTTCATCCCCAACCCACAATGGGGAGCCCAGGTAACCATCCCCGTCACCCTGATGGGGAGACCAAACTTGAGAGCAATGTCACACCCAGGTCTCAGTCCACCTGGTCATTTCCAGGGTGGGACTAGGCATGTGTGTGCGTGTATGTGTGTGTGTGCATGCGCCTGTGTCTGAGGCCCTGGCCGGCCCCCACCCCAGCGCCCATGTGATAGGCAGTCATCCATCAGCACGGCCAGCCCCTTTGGCCATCCATCACCAGCTGGTGGCCACAGAAGGGATGGCCTATTTGTTTTGCCAGCTCCATGTCACTCCCTGGGGCAGGGACTGAAGGAAATGGCCCTTTTCTGCCTGGGCGGGTGGTTGGTGGGCTGAAATGGGCAAGGCACCAGGGGCAGGGGCCACACTGGGACGCAGTGGGAACCCTGGCTCAAACAGGCCCCAATATAGCTGCCCACGGCCTTGCCCTGCTCTGTGCCTCATCTCACTCTGGCACCAGGGTGAGTGACATTGGGATTTTCTAACAGTTCTCATGGTGGCTATCCCAGGCCCTCCAGCCAGTCACTTACCATTGCTCTTTGCTGGCCGGGTGGGGTGGGCCCAGGTGTCAGCTGCCACCAGATGGGGGGTCCCCTTGCCAGAAAGCCAAGATGCTTGATCCTGACTGTCCACACAAGCCACAGGGAGCAGCACTGGGGCTTTGCCCAGGTCAGAGATCTACCGGTGCATGGTGGGGTAGAGGCTGCCGAGAGGTCTGGAAGGGCCTGGACACCTATTTGAAGATGTCCAGCTTCAAGAGCAGAGGCTCACAGAACACTTGGAACCATACAGGGGGCAGATGTGGGCCACATTAAGAGAGATAGCACATACAGAACAGAGGAGATGACATCCCATCCCAAAAGGTTGGTGTCCAGACCGTGGGGCAGCGTCATCAGCACCTAAACAATCGCCACTGCTTCCTTCCCGAAGCACATGCACAACAGGAGCAACTCACTTATGCCAGGCTAGACACCCAACCATCATTTTATCACTTCTCACAATGCCCCCAAGGTTCCCACGGGCGGAGCTGGGTTGTGCCTTTCACCACTGTAGCCTGGACTTCTGCCCATGCCCCCTCACCCTTAAAATGGCCACTCCTCACTGCCCCCGATCCTGGACTATCAAAGAGAATCCTGGGCTCCCAGTGGGCCTGTGGGCGCAGAAAGTATGCTACAGAGTCCACAGCAAAGTCTGGTTCAGGGACCATGGTGCCTCTGCTCCCCGAGCAGATGCCAGTGAAGAAACCAGACTCATGCTAAGTGTCAAATTCAACTCCTACAGCTTAGTGCTCCCATAGAGCCCATGAGGGTGAAGGGTCTTCTCCCCCTCCCTCCACCCCTGTAGCTGCCTCTCTGTCTGCTTACCCTTCCTGCCCTCCCCTGCAGGCAGCTCTGAGAATAACCACAGGTCTTCTTTTTTTTTTTTCATTTACCAGCAACGGCCTCCTTCCAGAACTTTCTTCCCTTCTTCTGCAGACATTTGAGAGTATTGCTGTCTTTTATCTTCCAAGCCTGAAAGGTAACTCTGAATTAGACCCTGGCTGGTCTTTGCAAGCTGTTAGGAAGAAATCCTGTTGCAGAAATCTACTCCAAGGTAGGCTGACCAATGGCTGTCCTGCCTGGGATATGCAGAGACAGGTGGGAGGAGCCCAGGGAACTGCTCAACCAGGTAGTGCAGGTGAGGCCACCTGAGGGACTCTAGTTGGGTGCTGAGCTGAAGATTCTGGAGATAGCTTCTGGACCAGACCTACCCTTACTCATCAGTGCAGAGTCCAGGGGACCCAAAGCCCAGCCTGGATCCTTGAATCCAGGGCCTGCTATGAGTCTGCTGGCCTCCACCTCAGGAGGGCTAACTTGGCCTAACACATGTGCCACCTGCTCGATGACATTAGGGGCCACTCACCACTTGTCTCCTTCCTGCCTTGGCCTCACTGCTTCTGGACACACATGGGCTAGGCTGGGCTTCTTGTTACCATCCCCAGCACCCTGATCCCCTGGTGGCCATGAGCTGCACAGAAGGGAACAGTGACATAAGCAGACAAATACTTTGTGGCAAGTCCCACCCTGACAAGCTGAAGAAGGCAACTTGGCTAGGAGGGCCCTCCAGAGGAAGAAGCTAAGAGTGCAGTCCTGAGACTAGCTTCTCTGGGTGGGGCAGGCCTCACATCCAGGAAGGACAGACCACGTGTCCCACAGCCCTGAGCACCCCTGCAGGGGCTCTGTCCTGTAGAAAGAGCTCTGGCCCTGGTGTCCCCAGGGAGAGCCGGATGCTTCCCCAAACCCCTCCACATTGGCTTTGCCAGAGCCTCAGTTTCTCCAGGCTGGGACTGGCCTCCAAAGGCAGTGGACACTTTGGACACACATTGGTCCCAGGCCTGGCCACTCCCAGCACAGCCTGAGGCAGCCTGGTGCCTGCCTGGCCCCTCCACCGCCCCCCCCACCAAACACACCCAGCATGAGGCAGCTGCCCAGTGCATTGGTTCTACAAACAACCCGGGGTGGGGGGCTGGTCTGGCATTGGGGGCACCGGTGAAAATTCACATCCCTCTGTCTGTCTGTCCAGCACAGTTGGTGCCAAGCACCCACTTAGCAGGATCAGGGCAGCTGGTCCCTCCAAGCCACCCATGCTCCCCTCCCTGGTCCATGCTGCCTGCTGGCCAAGACCAGCTTCACTTACTCCCTCTACCTCAGTTTCCCCATCTCTGGGGAACCCTTTGGTGGGTCTAGGAGAAGACCAAGACCTGAGAGGGGCAGACCTAGTCAGACCTGCCCCTCTGCCCTCCTGGCCCCTGTTTCGGGCAGACTAAGGGAAGCTAAGGGGTCTAGGCCTGACCAGGGACCTCTCCCTCCTCCTCCCTGCCTACCCCCCATAGCATTACCTCAGTGCTGCCAAAAGCTTAGTGGGGACCCAAGGGGAAGGGCCTCAACAGGGTAGGAATTGGCCCTGCCCAGTCACTGCAGGCTGCTGAAACTGGCAGGAAGGGCCCAGGTGCGACCCCTACACACCCAGACGCATGCACACAGGCCCTCTCAATCACGAAAATCACCTCAGCAAAGGCAGAGAGAGCTGAGGCAGGACGGGTGGATGGAAGAACTGGCTCCCAAGTCCCAGGGCCCAATGCTGGGAGCCGGCCTGGGGGCCTCCCGGGCTGACAGACCCGTCCACCTCGGCCACAGCTGTCTCAAGCTCCCGTCCTCCCCCACCCACCCGCCCCCTGGACTCCTATTTCACTGAGGAGATTAAGACCACCTGGCAAGAGCCCCCTTCCGCCCTCCCCTCGTCCCAGCCCTCCCTCCAAGTCCCCATCGGCCCCTTGAGGTGCCCTCCCACCCCTAGCCCGTCTCTCCCACACACATGTTCCCATGAGACCTCCACGACCCTGTCTTGGGCCTTCATGAAAGTCACCGCTTGCTCTAGCAACCACCTCAGGGCACCTCCTCCCCGGTCCCTCCAATCCCTCACTAACTAACTGTGTTCGCCTACTCCCCAGTGTACTGCGCCTCAGCACAGACTTGTCCCTAGGCTGCAGTCCCCCAGTGGATCGCATATTCACGTCCCCCTCTGAGTCCACCAGATCCAGCACTCTCTACTCCTCAGCACAGGCTGCAGCCTCCTGCACTCCTTCTAGGGTCTGGGGAGGGATTGGAGACTGCAGGCTCCAAGCTGGGCCCCATGAGCAGGTCCAGCAGCCGACAGTCCAGGGGGCTCAGCCATGGGCCCCCATCCAGCCAGCCATGGGGCGGCCGGCCGGGCCTGACACAGGCTCAGACAGACCCAGGAGGAATCTGAGCTCTGAAAACCACAACTCTGAGCTAGGCTGTTTGTTTGCTTTTGAGACATTCCAACCTGGTTTGAGCAGAGCCTTGGAGGAGGGAAGGGATTTGTCAGGGCTGGGGGTGGGGCACACTTGTAGATACGGGGAAACCGAGGCTGTGTCAGGGCCCAGCGGCCTGGCAAAGACTGGTGGGGAGCCAGGCAAAGGACCTGACTGATCCCCCTCCTCTGTCCCCAAACTGGACTTCTTGGGGGCACGGTCTGGACCCCTCCCTAGAGGCCCCACAGGAGTGGAAGAGGTGATAGTTGCCCTACTCACAGTGCTAGGGGGACCAGCTGGGATTTGGGGGTATCTGAGGAGGTCCAGGCAGCACACTGGTGACACGGTGAGGCTGCCGTGTTTGAGAGCTGACACAATCTTGCTTGAACCAGCGGTTTCTGTAGGGTCTCAAGTGTTCTCCCCACTTCTCAGACAAAACCGCTGAGGCTTGGAGAGGTCAATGGATGTCCTAGGACACAGAGCTCTACTCTGCAGGGTGAGGCTCACGCTAGCCCCAGCTCCTGACCACTGGAAACACAGCCACCCCAACCAGCCCCTCACTGAGCAAGAGGCCCTGCCTGAAGCTCTGTTCACATTCAAAATGTTTTCTGCCCTCTTTCCCTGGGCTTTCCCAGCAGCTCCTCCCCCAGAAAGGCAGGGGATCAGGCACTGCTGGAAGACCCCACTCTACTGGGGAGGGGCCTCCACCAGGAAGCCCGGACTGCCTCCCCTTCTCCTGCCAGGCCTAGTCCCCCATCTGCCTGTGGGGGTGCTGGCCAGCCACATGCAAAGGGGCCGCCACGCAGAGGGCCTTCCCATCAGGCCACTCTGCCCTCCGTGTTGACTCTGCTGTGGCTCTAGTAACAGTGTTCCCGCCCCCACCACCACCACCACTGGACAGTCCACCTGCCTCCCTCCCAGCTCCAACCCCAGGTCAGCAGGAGCTTCCCAGGGAAGGCCACAGGGGCACAGTCAGCCCCCAGGAGAAGAGAAGGACAGAGGTAGGACAGTGTCAAGTAGGGTGTGTGGGCCCTGGCAGCCTTGGGGGGCTCAGCAGGGAGCAGAGTGAACAGATGAGGGACATGGTATTGGGGGGGACTCCTTACTGCCTGTTAATGGAGCCTCAATTCTGGATTTCCACACACCGTTTCCCTACACCGTTTCCCTAAATATTCACACTTCACCGTCACAATACATGGACAGCATGAACTTCATTGCTAACTTAAGCAATCAACATTTAATTAAAATCCCAAGTTTGATGTATTTGATCATTATAAATGTTTTAAGCCTCTTTAAGAAGAAGCACAGCACATACAGTGATTACAAAACCAGTCAGCCCAGTCTCATGAGGACCACTACAGAAGGGCCGAGGCCCCACAGTGGACGCCATTCCTCATGCTTTCCTTCTTATTCCCAAGTGCTTACCTCTCAGGGCTCTTTCACCCAAAACCAGATCCACCGCTGGGGTCTAAGCATGGAAAGTGACCTCCCTGGTGATTCCCCCAGAGGCTGCCTGATGACGGTCCCATGTCCCATGTGGGAGACATTTCCCAGGCCCCAGCATCCACAAACTCTGTGCATATCACCTTCATGGGGTGGCCCGATGAGTGGACTGAAACTCTTTATTCTCCCTACATCCAGCAACACTGAGGTTCTACAAGGGCCTCAGATGAGTGAAATCAACCTGAAGTCCACTTGACCTATTGAAAATGACAATGGTGGTCTTCTCATCGGCACTGGAGATGCCTGCAAGATGCCTGCAAAGCATATATGTCTGTGTGCGTATGCTGCACATGTATGCTTACACGCTCCTGTGCTTATGTCTGTGTGTACTGTGTGCGCATGTGTGTGTTCACACTCATAAGTGTGTAACATGTCTGTGTGTGTACTTGTGCATGTGTGTACCCATGCTCACAGGTGTGCAATGTGTCTGTGTGTATACTGTGTGTGCATCTGTGTGTGCATGAGTGCCACACTCAAGTGTGTGATGCGTCTGTGTGTGTACTGTGTATGCACATACATGTAGGTGTGTGCTCATGCTCACGAGTATGCAACATATCTGTGTGTACTGGGTGTACACGGGTATATGAGCATGCTCACAAGAGCATATAGTGTGTTCACATGTGTGCGTGTGTGCCCATGCTCATGTATGTGCATGTTTGCACATATGTATGGTGTGCCCCTGCTTAAGAGTGTGCACATGTGTCGGGTGGAATGGATGCTCTAGAATGGCTGGGCAGGTGCTGGTTCACTGATGGGATCCTCACTGTCCAGGAGAGCCTGAGGGGAATGTCTGCTAGGGCCCAACTTCTGACCTTTCAGCCTCAGCCAACACACCTCTAGGGCCTTTTTTGGGACATGTCCCTCCCCTGGAAAGTGTGGCTTCCCCCCTGGGCTGGCCACAGAGGAGAAGGGAGGGGGTTAGCAAGGGGCTGGTTTCCTTAGCTCCCCCTCCCCAGAATGGCCAGGGAGCAGCCACCCCGCCAGGCTGGAATCTAGATCATCTAGATCTCTGAGCCTCACCTCTGCCTGAGAGCACCTGGAGTGGAGTGGGCTAGTGTGGCCAGGGCTGCCCAGTAGATGGCCAGACAGATGGACAGCCGGCTCCCCATGTGGCTAGATCCTCCCGCCAAGTGGGCAGCTAAATCAACAGGCTCGGAAATCGGAGAGGGGCTCAGGGCCTGGCTGTCCATCAGTCTGTCTGTTTGTTTGTTTGTTCTGGAGTTGTGGGAACTTCCAGCCTGCAGGGGTCCCCGGTGTCCGACAGCGTTGAGGGGCAGGGAGGTGCTCTCACCCAGCCCTGCCTGACAGCCCCATCCGGTCTGCCATCCCTCTCACCATCTCCCCCATCTGCCCTCCTCGGCTCTTGGCCCAGAAGACAGTGCCTACAAACAGGTAGAGGGCAGCTAGACCCCAGCAGAGGGGAGGCTGGAGGCCCAGCTGTGGACGGCTGTGCGGACTCTGGGCCACTCTTCCAACTCCCTCTCTGTCCTGCCTGGTTTCTCCCCCAGCCCTGCCACCCACTCACTTTTTTGGCCCTCTGTAAGTCTCAGTTCCCTCCTTGTTCATCCTGAAGTCATCAGGCCCCCAGGTGGGCAGGAACTAGGACTCAGTGGTGGATCATCCAGGCTCTGCCCTGGGATGAGGAGGGCAGGTGGATGGGCCCAGGAAGAGTTCCAGGTGATGCCCTGGGAGGGGCAGGGGACCACCCCTCCCTGGGCACTCCTCAGCCCACCCTACCCAGCGTCCTTTCCAAGTCATTGGAGTACACATGCTACGCTGATTCTCATTCCTGGCTTCTGTAAAGAACTCTCAGGTCTCCCTGGCTGGGCTCCTGAGGCAACCCCACTTTTGGCCTGGGGCTCTGGGGCGGTGTCTCTGCCTGGTGTCTGCCAAAGTCCCCAGAGCTCCAGACCAGGCACAAAGCCCCATGGGGCACCGGTTCAGGGCTACGCTAACAACCGCTTCAGTAAAGGGAAGCCCTTCCGGCCCAGACAGGGAGAAGAGTGTCCTGGGGAGAGGGCCAGCGAGCAGCAGGGGCCACCTCAGAGACAGTTTGGGGAGGTGGTCGGTGGAGTCCTAGGGGCTGCTAGGAAGGAAGGGGTCGCCTCCTTCTCCAACCCAGACAGCAGGGGCAGTATCCCCATGGACTCAAGGAGCACTGCAGGAGCAGAGGTGGAGAGACCACTCCCAGCCCTGGTGTTTCCTCCCTGACAGCGGACAATTAAGGTGGAGAGACCAAACCCCAACCTGGAAAGGCGAGGTCCAACCCTGCTTCCCCCAGCTGGGGCCTTCCCCCCAGTCCTGGCCCAGCACCTGCCCCAGGGCCTGCAAACCCAGCCGCCTGTGGGCAGACGAGGCTTCCTTCAGCTGTGGCTGTGACCAGACTGAGCAGAAGGTGTAGACCTGGCCCTGCCACAAACCCAGGCCGCCTGCTCCTTCCCTGACCCTGCGGAGGGAACCGCCACTGCGGGTCACAGGCAACCGGCCCACGGGCAGCGCGGCACGGGGGCCCACCTCCGCCTCCACGGTCGGCGACGCGGGCGGTCCTCGCACACCGGTTCGTCGATGTGTGACGCCCGCTCGTGGGCCAAGCACCTTCGCTGGATGTGGGGACAGACGGACACGCTCGAGGGCCCAGGTCGCTGGACGCGCCTGTGGGCGGGTGCGGAGAGCTGGAGGCAGAGAAAAGAGACAGGAAAGGAGGCCGTTGCAGCCCTGCACGCCCGGCTCTCCAGGCTCCGGCGAAGGTTGGGCCCCGGGCCTCCCTCCCTGCCAGGATTTGGCCCTAAGGGGGCGGGACCTGGCGGAGCCGCTGCCGGCAGCTAAAAGGCAGGTGCAGTCTGCCCAGCGGGGTTTCCTCCGAGACCCCGGAGGCTGCGGCTGCACAGGCGGCGGGGGCGTTTCCCGGCAAATCGTTCCTGAACCGAACTAATGTGGTCAAGGGAACCCCGGCCCTACCCTATGCGTCCCTCTGGGCCATGGCTGGGGAGGGAGGGCGCGGCCAGGCTAGGCCAGCTCTGTGCTCCGATTCGGGGGGGGGTGGTGAGGGGGGAGAAGCTACAGAAGTGGCCCCGCACTCCAGGGGCCAGCGTCCGGTGGGCCGCCCACATAGATCCATCCGTAGGCTCATTTGCCCCAAAAGGGCTCAGACGCACGCTGGGGGCGCGGTCAGGGCACTTGTCTCTGTGGGCAGACAGTGGTACGCCAGAGATGCGCCGAGACGCACGAGGGTGCGCGGGTCCTTCCAGGGCTGGGGATGGAGCTGCACCGTCTGAATGAATTCGTAGCGGTGGAGGCGGTCCTTGACTGTGCCTTTACGATGGACGAGGAGTGAGGAGTGGGGTCCCACATGTGTGTGTGAGGGCATCTGTCTGATGGGTCCCTCGGGGGAGCAACGTGTGTCCAATGGAGGCGGAGCTAGGCCCGGCACCGGGACGTCCAGACTCTTCAGGGGCGCTAAAGAGAAAGCATCCACAATTAGGGCTTGATTCGGCAGAAATTCCGAGGATGCTGGGGCAGGGGTGAATGAACAGGACAGGCCAGACTCGGCTGGCAGTGCTGGGAAGCAGCTGGGCGGCCTCAGGATCCTGTGCAGGGCTCAGTAGGAGGGGCAAGTGTTTCTAATACGCCCCTCCAGGGAAGGGGCCGTGGCCTTAAACCCCATCCGCGCCTCCCACCTTCAGCCCTCAGCCTGGCTTTTAGCTCCCACCCCTTACCTACCCGCTGCGAGTCCTCCCCTTGTTATTCTTAGATGCTGTGGAGTCGGCTCCGACTCTCGTGGCGCCCCTGTGTGCAACAGAACAAAACACTGCCTCGTCCTGCCCCATCTTCACAACTGCTACTGTGTTTGAGCCCATTGTTGCAGCCACTGTATCAGTCCATTTCGTTGAGGTTCTTCCTCTTTTTTGATGACCCTCTACTTTACCAGGTATGACGTCCTTCTCCAGGCACTGGTCCCTCCTGATAACATCTCCAGAGAAGGTGAGACGAAATCTCGGCATCCTCGCTTCTAAGGATCATTCTGGCTGTACTTTTTCCAAGGCAGGTTTGTTCATTCTTCTGGCAGTCCATGGTATATTGAGCAGTCCATGGTATATTCAATATTCTTCACCAACTCCGTAATTCAAATGCATCAAATCTTCTTCAGTCTTCCACGTTCATTGTTCAGCTTTCGCATGTATATGAGGCGATTGAAAATACCACCGTTCGGGTCAGGCCTCACTTTGAGGGCCTGCGCAATGGGCTTATCACAGCCGCCACCTCGCAGCAAGCCGGCCAAATCCCGCGACACACCCAGTAGCGCCGCATAATGCAGGTCCTGTTCTCACTCTGAGTCCAGCACCGAAGGGCGGGTCGCGCAGCCCAGGCCCTAAGGGGTCAGATCCCGCGCAGCTCATTCCTCCCCCTCCCCCGCCGGTACTTACACTCCCAGCCCGCACAGGCCGGCGGCCAGGCCTCCTACCTCCCGGTAATGGAAGCGCAACCGGCAGGGGGAGCGAGGCAGAATGGAGCCGCGGCAGGTCCAGGTGAAGAAGGAAGGCTTCCTGCGAGCGGCGGCGCGGGGCCTTCCAAGGCGTTGTGTCCACGTACAGGGAGGGGGTGTGCGCTGTGCGGGGCCAAAAGGCGAGCGCGCTCCCTCCCAGCTGCGGCCAGCGACAAGGAGCGCGGGCTGGCTGCGGAGCGGCAGAGGGCGGTGGAGCGCAGATCAAGAGGCGGTCCTGCGCCCACGGATGGAAGAGGTCCGAAGAGCCCAACCCCGGGTGGGCGGTGGAGGCTCAGGCCTCCTCGAGCGTCTGTCGCTCCGGGCCCCTTCAGCCGAGGGCTCCTGGGAAGCCCTGGCATTAAGTAGCTGGGTCCGGGATTCAGCAATCGCGCGGGTGAGTATCGACGGCGAGTGGGGCGGGGTCATTCGGGACAACAGAGCAGGCCGGGTGGGACCCACCAGGGTCTCCTCTAACCCTCCCACGCCGTCTCTGCTCCCACGCTTTTACCTGCCCAGCTCCTCCCGCAGCGTCCCAGCTCGGGCACGAAGGAGTTAAGGGGGGCTGGAAGGACCCTGTTCCCCCACTACCACAGGTGTGCAGATCGAAGGGGCCTCACGACCCACGCCCCAGGAGGCTGACCCAGAGTCCCCACGAAGCCCAGGCTTTTCACTTTCACTTCTCCCTCCTCGTGCTGGCATCACCCGGGGGTTCAAGACCCGACCTTGGTCCTCAGGTGTGTGCCCAGATACATGGGGAATGCTCCCTCAGGTGCACAAGACACACCCACGTGCACCCCCACATGCTAGGGCAGCCTGCAGCACAGAGAAGCACAGCCACACGCAAGAGCTCTGCCCACCACACCGGCCTGCTTGCAGAGCCCAGGCGTCTCTGAGTACAGGCCTATACCTGGGTGCCCCTGGTGACATGGCCCTCCACAGCACCCGGTATACGTGGGGCCACGCCTCCACCAAGCCCTCTCCCATCAGCCCCCAGCTGAGCTCTTCCCTCCCAGCAGGAGCAGCTCCTCCAGATCTTGCAGGCTGGTCCCGGGCCCACACCCGACTCCTACCCACTTTGGGCTCTATTCTTACAGGTCACTGTCACAGCCCTGGATGACCACTCAGGGCCAGCAGGATGCCTTGATAGATGGCTTCCCCTTTCCCACACAAACTAAAGGCCACAGCCGAAGACCAGGGGTCTGTGCACATGCAGCCTCACATGTTCACACTCACTGAATACACACCTGCCTCACACTCTCTCCTGGACATAGGCCTGAGCCGGTCCCTCCCCCAGTGCCTGCCTCCCAGCCAGCACCCTCCTTCAGCCTTAGGCCTGAGGCTCTCCAATTGTAAAAACCATTGGGAGACACTGTCTGCCTCCCACCTTGTCCCAGCAAGGGCACAGCACGGTGGAGGCTCTGACCGCCAAAGCCTGAGCGAAGGCCAGGGAGATTCCTGGGAGGCCGGGAGGCTCGGGGCTTCACACCCAGTCTCGGGGAGATTCTGGACAGGAAGGCCATGGTCGCGCTGAGCTGGGCAGAGGAGGCCCCTGGTAGGCAGTAGGTGGGGGTAAGGCACAGGCTTACACAGGCCTTCGAGGTCCTCAGGCCGCAGGGCAGGCCTCTCTTCTCTCTGCTGGGCCTGGCCGGGCACCTCGGCGGCAGGGCCCTCCCTGGCTGTGCCGGGCTGCAAAGGGCAGCGCACGACCCGGCGGCCTTAACTTCTCCGACGTGTCCTCGGCTCCCTCCGCCAGCCCAGGCCCCGCCCCCGGCCCTCCCAGCGCCCGGCCGGTGCGCTGGGAGGTCGGAGGAGCGGGCACTGCCCACCCTCCGGATGTATAAGCGTCCTGGCCAGAGGCGGGTGGCGCGCGCGGGTGCGCGTGACGCTCCGGCTCCCGGGCTGTGCGGCCTGGGCGGCGTCCCTCGGCTTGGGGTCCCCGGCCGCGACAGTTAGCCGACCGAAGGGGGCTGGGGGACGTTTGCTGGGCAAGGGTCTGTACCGCCGCGCGGAAGAGCTGACGACGCGGCCCTGGGGCTGTACGCCAGTGGCCAGAGCCCGAGTCGCCCTCTCCTCACCCAGGTGCAGGGGCAGCCGGGGAGAAGGCAGCTGCAGGAGGGGCCGAGGGCAGGGGCTGGGCCGGGTCCAGGAGGCCCTGCGGTGCTTCGTCGGTGCCCGGGGCTTGGCGCTCCCGATGTAGCCGCCTCCCCTGTGGGGCTGCAGAAGCCTACGGTGGCTTCGCCGTATAGAGAGAGCCTATGGCCTTGGCGGGAGCAGCTTGGCGGAGGATGTTCGAGGGGCGCTGGGCACAGAGGTCCCGGGCAGAGCTTGAAAAGCAAGAGGGTGCCGCACTCCCAGGGTGCTTCACCCGTCCCGGCCCTTCGGCCTCCACTGGCCCCGAGTGGGGAGCCGTGACGCCATAATCCCCTGGGCCTGGGGCCGGCGGCTGTGAGTGGCACCGCGGGCCCCCGCCCCCGGCCCCGTGGGCTGGGCCGGGCGCGGTGCGGCTGGGCGCACGCAGTCGGAGGCGGCGCCGGCCAGGCCGCCCGGCGCCTATGGACGCGCGGAGCCCGCTGTCTCCCCGGGCCAGCGCATTCAGCATCGTCTCTCTGGTTGCAGCCGAGGCCGCTGAGCGCACCGCCCGCCAGGCGCTGGCCCCGGGCCCCGGGTCCTCTGATCAGGCGAAGCTTCGCCGGCTGCCAGGTTCCCAGGTCGGGATGCACTTCAGCACCGTCACCCGGGACATGGAAGGTGAGCCTCCTGGGCGCATCTACACCGACCCGCCCTCCAGACCCCTGCAGCTGCTGTTGTGGGGCCCAAGCCAAGCGGGTCGGCAGGGCTGGGGCGCAGAGTGGGTGAAGGGGTCGTCAGAGAAGTGGACTCGAGGCTCTTAGCTGTGACGCTGGGGCAGAGAGGAAGGGCGGGCATCCCGCCCGAGGCCTGTCCGGCTGCGCCTAGCCACCAGCCCAGGGCCCCCGCTGCAGAGACGGCCGGCAGCTAGAGACAGCCCCGGAAGAGGGCAAGTGGAGGCAGGGAAGAAGAGGAAAGGGAGACCAGAGAAAGGTGCGGCAGAGGAGGCTGCGAGCTGAGGGAGGTGGGAGGAAAGTCGGCAGGCGAGGAGAGCGCAAGAGTCAGGGAACACAGGAGAAAGCGGTGAAGAAGGCCGCGAGAGAAAAAGAAATTGAGGAAAAGAGGAAAGGGAAAAGAGAAAGACGAAAAAGAAATAAAGAGAGCAAGAACGAAAGAGCGGAGAGAAAATTTTAAGCCAGAAAGTTAAACCATTAAAAAAAAAAAGTTTCAGAAAGACTTCTGTTCTTATTTTTTAAAAAAGAAAAACCATGAGTAACAGAGAAGGGCATACAGAAAAAAGAGGGAAAAAGCAGAGTGAAAAAGACAAACGATGGAAAATCAAGAAAGTGGGAAGAAAGAAGAGGGACATAACGGGGGAAAAGAGGAAGAGGGGAAAATAAAACAGAGACTTAAAGAGAAACGAAGGAGACGAGGCAAGAAGGAAAGACGATTAGGAGGGAGATTTAAATGAGAAAGACAAAAGTAAAGAAAGAACAAACTGGAAGAAGAAAGCCTCGGAGAGAAAGGAGAAATGCAACGCGGGAGGGCGGCAGAGCGAGGGGCCGTGGACGGGCCCGGCACTCCGGGAGCCGGTCCGGGCGGTCGGGGGGCCCGGGCCCAGCAAGCCGGCGGGCGGGCGGGCCGGGGGCGCGAGGGGCGGGGGCGGGGGAGGGGCGCGAGGGGAGGCCATTGTCTCGGCGGTGGGGAGGGCGCGGGGCGGGGCGGGGCGGGGCGGGGCACCTCCTCCCCGCCCGCCCGCGGTGTGGGGCGGTGCGGCCCCGGGCGCAGCGCAGCGCCCGCCACTCGGCCCGCGGCGCGGGGCAGCGCTCACCTCGGCGGCGGGCGGCGGGCGGCGGCGGCGGCCGGCGGGTCATGATCTCCGCCGTGTCCAGCCCGTGGCTCACACAGCTCTCGCACTTCTGCGACGTTGCAGCCTTCACGGCCAGCAGCCTGAGCAGCCTGGGGGCCGCGGGAGGCTTCCCGGGCGCAGCGTCGCCCGGCGCCGACCCGTACGGCCCGCGCGAGCCCCCGCCGCCACCGCCGCGCTACGACCCGTGCGCCGCCGCCGCCCCTGGCGCCCCGGGCCCGCCGCCGCCGCCGCACGCCTACCCGTTCGCGCCGGCCGCAGGGGCCGCCACCAGCGCCGCCGCCGAGCCCGAGGGCCCCGGGGTTAGCTGCGCGGCCGCCGCCAAGGCGCCGGTGAAGAAGAACGTGAAGGTGGCCAGCGTGAGCGTGCAGCTGGAGATGAAGGCACTGTGGGACGAGTTCAATCAGCTGGGCACTGAGATGATCGTCACCAAAGCCGGCAGGTCAGGGCGTCCCCCACCCACGACCCTCCCCACGTGGCGCCGCTCTGCGCGCCTTGCTCGGACCCGGAGGCGGGTGCCCGCACCTGCAGGCCCCTCTCGGCCGGTCGGCTCCTTAGCTCTCTTGGTCCCGGCTCAGGCGACAGCCGCCTGGTGCGCCGGGTAGGAGGGGAGAGTGCGGGCAGGCATGGCGGCCGGAGGGGCCGGGCAGGAGAACCCTGGTAGGACTGGTGAGCCCACCCGCTGCCCTAGGACGCCGCGCTGCCGGGAAACAGGGACTGGCTCCGTGAACCCCCGCAGGGGAAGGAAGCCGCGCCCGCCAAGCCGCCCTGCCAAGTGGGCTCGGAGTGGATCCCTCCTCAAAGGGAACTTCCCTGGCTTGGGTTCCCGAGTTCAGTCTATGCAGGCAAAATAAAGCAGGGCAGCAGGGCAATTGTCCAGATAATTTTAAGAGAGAATTAAGACCCTTGAAACAGTGCTCCTCATTCTTTGGAGGTTGTTACTGGGTTCTCTCCGCCTGTATTTCCAGAGACGTCGGCCTGGCTCTACCAGGAGGGCCCTTGTGAGGCCGTTTGAGGCCGTGTGGGGCCTGCTGCCCTCGAATTGTCCTGTGTTTGTTTTAAGGGCCGAGAGAGAAGGGGAACAAGTTTTCCGATGCAACTGATTTGACCAGCAGACAAAGGCGGTGCTGGGCTGTGTCTAATGTACACACGGAGACACCAGCTCTTCGGCGCAGCCAAGAGGAGCTCAGGGCCTGTTTGCAAAGCTTCTCCCGGTTTCTGTTTCTCTGCCTCCACCATCCTCCCAGGGGAGCCTGGGCCTATGCTCAGCTCAGCTCCACAGGTCTTCTCCAGGCCCTCCTTTCTGTCCTGGGCACACGGGTCCCTCCTGGCTGGAGAGAAGGCTGGAGGCTGCTTCCTCCTGAGGACAGCGGCCCGACCTAGGGTTTTGCCCCAGGAGCCGGCACTCAGCAGCAACCCAGGCCTGCAGAGGTTCCCGCAAGGGTGGCAGGAGGCCTGTCCCAGGGCCGGCTCCTTGGTATCTGTTGTCTGACCACTGCCCTCAGGGAGTTACCGGTGAGGGGAGGACAGTGGGGGCTGAGCCACAGGCCCAGGGGCCGACCTTGCTTTGCTATCTGGTGAGGGCCAGCCCAAGGCTAGTGGCCAGGGCGTTCTTTCCAGGACCCTGTGGGGTCACCAGTCACCAAGTCGGGGTCCAAGTGCCTGTGAGAGCAAAAGCTGAGTCCACCCCAGGCAGCCGTATCTAGGGGCCCAGTGAGGAGAGCAGGAGCTTGTCAGCGTGTCTGCCGAAGGTGGGAGACTCTTGCGCCTGGAGGAGGCAGAGCCTGAGAGTCAGGAATGGGGTTGGGAAGGGGGGACAGAGTTGGGGGGCTGAGGGCCCCAAGGCCTCAGCCTCGCTGGAGAGGTAGGGGAACAGCACAAGATCCCGCTGAAAGGGTAACTGGCTCTTCCTTGTAAATTACTCGATCATCTCAGTTTCACTTTGTTCGAGCCGGGAGCGGCTTAGACAGAGCAGAGCCAGGCTCCACAAAGGCCGAGAAGTTCCCGGACCAAGTCCTGAGAGTCCCGCTGTGCTGGTGCCGCCAGCAGAGTCCAGGTCCAGGTTCGGGGGAGCAGGCAAAGGCAAGGCTGGGTCTATGCAGGCAAAGATGGTGGAAGAAGCCATAGTCTGAGGTGGGGGCAGAGGCTTGACCCCATTTTGGTGTTTTCACAAAAGGGGACAGGGGGTTGCCCAGCCGCTCCACTTGCCCTAGGGTTGAGCAGGGGCCCACTTGCGTTATAGCAGCTGACAGAGGAGAGACGAGGTGAAGGGGCTGACTCCGCAGAGGGAGGCCAAGGGAGGCCATGGGGCAGGCAGCTCTTTGGGGCTGGGCCCTTGCTAAGCAGAGTGACTGCTGGTCACCCCCACCCCAGTCTGGCTGCCCTTTGTGCTGCCTCCTGCTTTCGGCCAGCCAGGACGTAGTTGGGGGTGGTGCCCTTCTGCTACCTGAGATGACTGAGCCCCCGGCTGCCCCCAGGCGCATGTTCCCTACGTTCCAAGTGAAGCTCTTTGGCATGGACCCCATGGCCGACTATATGCTGCTCATGGACTTCGTGCCGGTGGACGACAAACGCTACCGGTGAGCAGATGGGACACCCCGCAGGGCCACTTGGCCAGCCCTGTAGAGGGGTAGGGAAGGACCTGGTAGGGCGTTCTGGGAAGCGGCAGAGTTCTTGCCTAGTGACCACACTGCATGGGCCACCCACACCATGAAGCTCATTAGTTACCTGCTAACCCAGGCACCTGGGCCGGCTGCCCCGACCTGAGGGACTTGGTTTCTCCCTTATCCCTCGTCAGACTCCAGACATACACACCCCACTCCCGGCCGTTCTTGGGGGTCCGTCAGGGTCACGCAAGCGGGGACCCCTGAGGGCTACAGGCCCGAGAGAGCTCTCACATTCTCTTCCCTGGGTCGCCTGAGGCGGCAGGCCCAGTGCACACAAGCCCCTTTCTTCAAGTCTCCTTCTCCCATAAGGCGAGTGTGGGCACCTCATCCCCTCTCCCTTCCCCCCAGGGGCGCTGGGCCCCTGGAGCCAGCAGGAAAGGTGGGGTGGCCTGGAGAGATTATGCAGGGCGGGCCTCCACCGCCTGGACAATTAACAGCAATTAATAAAGCGAACGTGGACCGCCCTGCGCCCCAGGCCGCCTGCGCAGCCAAGTCTGGGCTCCTGCCACGCCACTCCTGGACACCAGCGGGGCAGCCTTCTGGCCAACCCGTGTGCAACGAAATTCGGCAAGGTCGGGAGCCCAGCTCGATTGCTTTGTGTATTTTGGGCACGGGAGTTTCCCCACTTTCTCCACAATCCACATGGAAATGCTCCCAGCCGGTGAGGCAGCCAGGACGCTCGCATTTCACACATGGAGAAACTCCTCAGAGGCACTTCCGGGGTTCACCCAGCGCTCAGGGCAAGGTCTCCTCACTTCACCTCAACAATGCTAACCGTACCTCGGTGCCGTCCCCAGGTATGCCTTCCACAGCTCCTCGTGGCTGGTGGCCGGAAAGGCGGACCCCGCCACGCCGGGCCGTGTGCATTACCACCCGGACTCGCCTGCCAAGGGTGCGCAGTGGATGAAGCAAATTGTGTCCTTTGACAAGCTCAAGCTGACCAACAACCTGCTGGATGACAACGGCCACGTGAGCCACACTCCCCTACCCCCTGCCAGGCTCCCCAGGCCGCTGGATCCAGCTGCTGCTCAGGGTGGGGAGCTTTGCCCGGGTCTACAGATGAGGAGGAGCCGGGCTGGAAAGCATGGCCCCTTAGGGTCAGGGGCTCACCAGGCTGGTGGGCCTGGGGCCTGGGAGAGGGAGTCACCCCCCCGCCATGGTTCACTGGAGGTTTTTTAAGGGGAAAGAACTGGGCTGTGAATGGGGGGACAGGAGGCTTTTAGGGACCTAGGCCGGTGAGGCCTCCTTAGGCCCTCAGCCAACGCCCTTAGCTGCGCTGAGCTCCACTCTGAAGCTGACCACCCCTGCGGTCCTGAAGCGATTCTCCGGGGACCTCTGGGAAGTTCACTGCGTATTCAGCCCATTTCTCAGCGCCGAACTCCAGTCCTTGAGCCGGCTCGATGCTGGAGATGAGCTCCTCACCTTGCCTTCCAGATTATTCTCAACTCCATGCACAGATACCAGCCCCGCTTCCACGTAGTGTATGTGGATCCACGCAAGGACAGTGAGAAGTACGCTGAGGAGAATTTCAAAACCTTTGTGTTCGAGGAGACACGCTTCACGGCGGTCACCGCCTACCAGAACCACCGGGTAAGGGCCTATGGCGAGGCCCTGGGCAGGCCTCCTCTGTCCCAGGCTCCAGTCTGGAAAACTGCTGAGAATCCAATATTCTGGGAGGAGGGTGCAGTCTTCAGTCACTGCTTCTGGGTCAGGCAGCTTGGACCCTAATGTTGTGATTCCCTGAGGAGCACAGCCTGAAAATTTGTTTTTCAAACCATTCCAGAAACTCCCCCTCAGGAGCCTGATCTGGGGTTTGCCGGGATTCCAGGGTGTCCACTCCGTTCCCGGAACTGAGCAGTGGGGTCCGGGGCAACCATATTCCTATCTGCCTGGGCAGCAAAGCGGGGCCCTGCTTGGGGTGGGAGGCACAACCTTCTGTGGGGAGGAGGCAGATGTGGGCCAGTTGGAGTCAGTGGGGCGCTGAGGGGCCCCTGCTGGGCAGGGCACCCTGCCGAGCAGAGATGGAGAGAGGTGGGGAAGCCGGGATCACAGGTTGCAGAGCCTAGAGCAGCTTGTTGCTGCCTACTTCCCTGCAGATCACTCAGCTCAAGATCGCCAGCAACCCCTTCGCCAAAGGCTTCCGGGACTGCGACCCTGAGGACTGGTGAGTGTCCTCCGAGCAGGCGGGAGCGCCCGGGCGCCCGGGCCAGGGGCAGCCCTGACTCTCCACTGCCTCCCTCCCTCAGGCCCCGGAACCACCGGCCCGGAGCACTGCCGCTGATGAGCGCCTTTGCGCGCTCGCGGAACCCCGTTGCCTCCCCCACGCAGCCCAACGGCGCAGAGAAAGGTAGGGCCAGGGTCGTGGGATTCCGGCCGCGGCCCCCGGCGCGCTCCGCCCCAGGCTGGCGGCCGCGCCCGGCCTCGCCTGCACCCCCGGGGCCCTCGCGGCCTTCGCGCCGGTTGCACAACGGCCGCGGCGGCGGGCAAGCGCTTACTCGCCCGCCGGGCCGACTACTGCGCCCCACCCGCCCGCCCCGCCCGCCGCTGCCAGCCTGCGGAGGGACGCGGGCCCCTGGGGAGGGCCCGAGGCGCCAGCGGCCGCGGGGGCTCGTGGAGGTTCGGAAAGACCGGGCAGCGAGCGCCGGATCGCGGCCCCGCGCCTCCTCTCAGCCGGGGCCTCGCGCGGCCTGGCTGGTCCCCTCGGCGGTCCCGGCTGGCCACGCTTACCCCCGGCCCTCCCGCAGACGCGGCCGAGGCCCGGCGAGAATTCGAGCGCGACGCAGGTGGGCCGGCCGTGCTCGGGGACCCGGCGCACACGCCGCAGCTGCTGGCGCGGGTGCTGAGCCCCGCACTACCCGGGGCCGGAGGCGCCGGGGCCCTCGTCCCGCTGCCCGGGGGCCGGCCCAGCCCCCCGCACCCAGAGTTGCGCCTGGAGGCGCCTGGCGCGTCGGAGCCGCTACACCACCATCCCTACAAGTACCCAGCCGCCGCCTACGACCACTACCTCGGGGCCAAGAGCCGGCCGGCGCCCTACCCTCTGCCCGGCTTGCGCGGCCACGGATACCACCCACACGCGCACCCGCACGCGCACCCGCACCACCACCCAGCGGTGAGCCAGGCTGCCGCCGCCGCCGCTGCGGCCGCTGCCGCCGCAGCCGCCAACATGTACTCGTCGGCCGGGGCCGCGCCGCCAGGCTCCTACGACTACTGCCCCAGATAGTGAGGCCACCAGCTGGTCCCTCCCGACCCGGGGGTCCCTCGCAAGTGCCCCTCCACAGCCCCAAGGTCGTCGGGGTCCCTTCCAGACAGCCCCCAAGGCCATCAAAGAACATGTTCCCCCAGCCCCGGGAAACACCGCGGGTCCCCCCCTTCCCAGCCACTCTCCAGCCCCGAGGGCTACTGAAGTCTCTGGCCCCCCAGTCCCAGGAGCCTCCGCGGAATCCTCTCCAGCCCCGAGGGCCACGGGGTTTCCGCCCACCAGTGCCAAAGCGCCCGGTCAGAGGCGGAAGGAAGCGATATTTATTGTTCTCTCCGAGACCGCGTCGCCCCCGGCCCGGCCGGTAGTTGCAGCGTAGACGACCCGATTGCCTTGTCTGCAGGCGGTGTAGATACGTGTAGATATGTGTAGATATTGTAGATACCGCGCCGGCGCCGACTTGATAAACGGTTTCGCCTCTTTTGGAAGCTGCCTACGTTTCCATTTATTTGCGAACAGCTGGATCGCGCGGAGGTCTCGGGGAGCGAGTCCTAGGCGACTCTAGGACTTAGGGATCTCCCTAGCTTCAGTCCCCTTAGTTCACAGATCGGGTCGTCGGGGGAACGCAGGTCCTAGCAGTCCCCTTACGGCGCTTCCTCCCAGCCCCCCTCTCCACCACCTCCCTAGTCTCTTCTTTCCCTGCGACACTCCGCGCCAATCCCCGCCCCCTCACCTTCCCCGCACTTCTCCCCGCCCTCTGGGCCCCTCCCTGGCTCCGCCTCTCCTCACACACTTCCCACTTTGTGGCTTCATCCTGGTGTCCTTTGGAAGTGGGCTAGGCCCTCAGCTTCAGCTGTACGTCCCCGGCTTTTTCCTGAAATTCTTCCACCCTGCAGTGGCCCTCCTCTCTTCTCAGACGTGGGCCCGGGGCCTGAGCCGGGGCCGGTTTTTAGCACCGATGCACGTCCCACGAGTTTTTGCACGGAAGCCGGAATAACGGCCAGAGGTGACCCTGCGAGGTGTGGGTTAAGTGTAGGCTGCGTCTGCCCCGACCTTGCCGCAGGGAGGAGAAGTCCTTAAGCTCCCGGGGCTCCCAAAAGTGCAGACTCCGGAGGCTCTGCTCTCCCAGGATCGCTCTTGGCTTGGGCCCAGCCCCACCTGTGGCTTCCCCCTGTTTATTGACTTTATTCCCTGCGAGCATCCCCACGGAGTGACCTGGGCAGGGGACACAATTACAGTGATCATGAGTCATTCCGAAACCTGTCTGTGAAGCATTTTCCCCAGCCAGGTGGCTGAGGGACCTCTCCCGGATAACTCAACACCAGGGATGGGGCCAGAGGAAGCCTTTGATCCCTCCCTTCCTGAGCATAAGCAGGAAAAGCTGACAGCCATCCAGCGTCAAGGCTGCACACTTGGACGTGAGATGACGGGAAATGCAAGGGGACGTGGCTCTGAAGCCACCCTCCTGCCTGTCGCCATAGGTTTGTCAGTCACTGCCCTCCAGCCCTACTCATCACTCTACTGAGGATGTGCATTGCTGTGGCAGCCTTGGTGCCCTCTCTGTGAAGAAGGCTCAAGCAGGCGTTTCCCCAAGGACACCCCTGGATGGACATGTTCTTCCTGGCCTGGTTTGCCCTGGTGGCATGAAGTGACCAGGGGGCTTAGCAAGTCCCATGAGATTGGCCAAAGAAAGGAAGGGGTGGCCAGGGCTGCTTAGGGGGTGCTGGAAACCCCTTGCCTGCGGGCCATCTGGAACCAGTGCCCACTCAGTGCCTTGGGCATCTAGCCCCAAGGCATGAAGACTCCTGTAGCATCTGCCCAAGTGGCCAGCAGCCTCCATGGACACAGATTTGGGAATGTATTCCATAGGGCACTCTGGCCTGCTCATCCCTACGTCCTGTCCCTGTATGTAGAGGCTCCTTTGAGTCAGCCATATACAATGGGCTGTCCTCTTGCAGACAGCAGACAGGCCGGCTGTCACTGCCCCTGCCCCCTCGTCCCTGGGAGAACAGGGACTCTCTGGGCCTGCAGGAGTGATGGGCTGTGGTTTGCGCTGCAGCACCAACTTCCCCTGGGGTGTGGGGCCATCGCAGAGACCCCCCTGATCTTAGGGCCTCCCTCCATCCCTAAGGCCCTACCACCATTCAAATGCTCTCGGCACCCAGGCAGTCCTGAGGCACTGGAGAGAACCCGAGTGAGAAGGACCTCCATTTTGGTTTATTCAAAACTAAAACAGGACACAGTCCTCTGAGCTAATGACCTTATCGCCAGCATTTGTGAATAGCACGCCTGGTGATCGCCAGCCCCCAACACTGTGCATGTCACTCCCCATTGTCACCCAGATGGGGAGAGCCGCGCTGCTGTCCAGGATGGTGGACACTAGCCATATATGGCCATTGAAGTTTTATTTAATTGAAAGTTAATTTACTTAAACATTCACTGTCTCACCAGCTGCATTCTAAGAGCTCAATGGCGCATGTGTCTGGTGGTCTCTGGGTTCCCAGCACCCATTCACAACCTTCAACGGAGCAATTTCTCTCCCCTCTATCACCATAGACGAGTCTGCCCGCTTAGGAGCCCCTGGTAAACAGAACCCCGCAGTTGGGACCCCCTTGGTCTCCTGGCTCCTGGCTACTCCCCAGGCTCCCCTCTGCCGCCCAGGGATCTGCTGTGTGCCTTGGCTGCCTGTGTCCCAACTCCTGTGAAGTGCAGCTGGTTGCCAGGATGGCGTGCTGTGCAGACAGTGCGGCAGCAGTGCCTGGTCCCCCAGAGCCCTGCTGCATGCAAGGAGGGGATCATCTGCCTTCACACCGGCACCACCCCACTTCCCTGTCCCTGTCACCCTTGAGGGAGGGAAGGGGCTTCTCTGCCTTTCAGAAGAGTAGGGGGACCTTCTCATTCATTCGTTTTCTTAAATGAGGGTTTAGGGGAACGCCCCAAGGGGCCGATGCCGGCCTGGCTGCTGCTGCTGTCGCATGGAACTGGGGTCTGGCAGGCAGCTGAGCTGGTTCTGGATAGTTCTCAACGTCCCTGCACAATGGCTTTGCTGGGAGCATCCTCGCTGCTGCTGTTTTCTGCTTGCCCCTTCCTGAAGCCTCTGTGCTCACCCCCCACAGCGCACCCTCGTCCAGACTGTGGGCCTCCCCCCAGAGTACCTTCCCTTGGCTTCCTCAGTTGCCCAGAGGTCCTACCCTGGGCCCCTAGCTTGTCTCCAGGAGCTCAGCTGCTGCAAGTCAGGAGGGCAGAGAGTTTGGACTAGAAGGGACCCCAGACTCTTTAAATCATTGAAACCCTTCAAGAAATAGTAGATGCCCAACATAGAAAACAGGTGCTCCTGGCAATGTGGAAGAGAGGGCAGGCCTTGCCTACTTCCCCTTTCCCTCCTTTGGATCCCAGTGAAGGATTTAGGGAATCCCAGGCCCTGGGTGCTACTGGACAACAGCCCAGTCCACTGTTTCCAGAATTGGAAGCCAGGCCCGGGGCCATGTATTCTGCCCAGGGGGCTGCAGTGGGCAGAGGTGGGGTGGAACTGGAGCCAAGTACCCACTGCAACTGCTCTTCCTAGCTCTGGGCCTTTTTTATTGGATGTAAATGTCTCAGTGACCGGAAGTTCTTCGGGATTTCTGAACCAATGGTAGTTTCTCAATACCATGGCTAAGGCCTCCGCAAAGGCCAGGGGCCCACCAGCCTGTGGAGTGGCAATCTCATGTCTTCTAGAAAAGCCCCAAAGCATAAGTCATAATGGCCCCATCTAATGGCTAAAGCAGA
Source organism: Loxodonta africana (assembly GCF_030014295.1). NCBI lineage: Eukaryota > Metazoa > Chordata > Mammalia > Proboscidea > Elephantidae > Loxodonta > Loxodonta africana. The sequence goes on from NC_087360.1 coordinate 32,817,552, forward strand.
GTCCCTGGGTGGTGCGAGTGGTTAAGCACTGGGCTACTAACCAGAAGGTTGGTGGTTCAAACTCACCTCAGAATAAAGGCCTAGTGATTTGATTCTGAGAAGCCACAGTCTTGAAAACCCTATGGAGCAGTTCTACTGTGCACACATGGGGTCACCATGAGTTGGAATTGACTTGATGGCAACTGGTTTGTTTGTTTGTCATGAGTAAGAGCATGGGTTCAGGTTGGTTGTGCGCTCCACTCGCAGCCATTCGGCCAGTGAGTGGAAGCTCTGGAACTGACCCCAGCTCTAATCACGCCCCCTACTGGCATTAAAACAGGCCTGATAATACCATACAGCCTTGTGATGATAATGAAAGCTAAAGCACCTAAAACTGTGGTGCCAGGCAACCCTGGGGTGCCTGGCAGGCATACACACAGGTCTCTGTGATCAGCAGCAACTAAAGAAACTGCACAGTTTCCCCAGGGGAAGCGCTTGGGATCCCCCAAGACGGTGCCCTGTGCAATGGGGTGCAGGGACTAGAGCATGCTGGGATCTGGCTGCAAGGCCTCCTGAGTCACAGGTGGAGTGTGGACTCTGGCAGTTGTGTGGCTCCAGCCCCTCCCACCCTGGGGAGCGCCCCTCCGGCTGGGGAAGTCCATGAGCATGTGGGATCCGCTCTGATGACAGTTGTGTGAGGGGGGGCACTGATCCCCAGGTGTGCTGCAGATCAAAGGAACCCGCTCGAGAAAGCCCACGTGGCCAGAGCTGCCAAAGACAGAGGGTGGTGGCTGAGCAACTTTTTTTAGGAACTCAGCATCCCAGAGAATGAAAGGAATGATTCCGGGGGTCACAGTGTGTACCCCAACCTGGGGTCAGGTGGCTGGGGGTGAGGAAGGGCCTGTGTGCAGCAAACCCATTCCTGCCTGTCTTCAAGGATGCACGTGGACACGTGAGGCTCAAGGGAGAGCAGCTGCCCTGGTCCATCCTGCAAGTGGGGTGTGGGGCAGACCAGCCTCTGTTTCCTCTGGCTGCCAGTGGTGTCATTCTGTGATGGGCGGAGGCCCCTGTGAGCACTGGGGACTTCCCCTCTCCTCCCCTGCCGATTCCAGTGGCAGTTCCAGGTGGGCAGACCCCGGCAACTGCATTCAGAGACATCTGGTCTGTCTGCACTGTCCTGCCCCCACCCCGCAGAGGCCAGGCTCTCAGCCGCTCCCCACCCCTCTAATCCTGACAGCCTGCAGTGCATCTGACAGGCCGGTGCAGGGAGCAGGCTGGTGCAAGGAGCAGGCGGTGGGGGGTGGGGGGGGGGACATGGACGGCCTGGAGCAGGGCATCTAGCCCTGGGGAGGGGAGGGCAGGGGTTTTCCCTGGTGTCACCTCACATATTTTGTGTATTTCAAAACCCACAAACTGTGCCTTTGATTCCTTTTCCTGCTTGTTGTACTACTTCAAACCAGATGGGTTCAAGAGATGAGACTTTGAAGGCTCAGTGCCTCCATTTAGCTGCTGCCAGGTCTGCGTGTGGGGAAGAACGGAACCAGAGGTATTTTGCTAAAAGCAGGCCACGTTGGGGGGGAGGGGAGGCTTAGGCTTATAATAGCAGTAATTAAATTATCTTCTTAATTATAAAGAGGAATGTCATCGGCTACATCCTCTATCTGTCAGCTTTCAATTGGATAAAACAAGCAGGTAATCTCCTCCCTCCCTCCCTCAGGGCTGCCACCCGCAGTCTTCCTCTTCCCACACTTGGAGGCCCATGGAGACTCACGAGGCCTCCAGCTGGGAGCTGGAGATGGGGCCTCGTGTTCCTTTCAATCTGAGATGCACATAGTGTTTCCACACATCAGCGTCTCTGAGATTGAGACGTGTCTTAATCAAACGGAAGTCACAGTTTGGTTGGGAGGCTTTGTCCTTACAGAAGGGGTACATGAGATAATGGTGTGTCTCACAATTGACGGGGCTCTGGGCTTGGGGGATATGAACGATTTTCAGCTGCATATTTCTGATGCGCTTGTCGTGGGCCAGCAAGTGCCAGTCGGTGCTGCAGTCTCGAGGTGAAGACCAACGCCCTGATGGAGGCTGTGCTCAATGACCGGGGCTTCTGGGGTTTCCTGGGCTATGTGCCCCTCCCATCATTTCTCAGGATGCCTCTCCACACGCCACAGCCCATCTTCCCAATCTCCCTCTCATTTCTCTCTGCCACTCAATTCCTCTTTCCATTTTTTTTTCTATTTCTTAAGCCAAAGAAAACCCCCAAACCAGTTGCCATCGAGCCAATTCTGACTCATGGTGACCCCACGTGTGCAGAGCAGAACTGCTCCGTAGGGTTTTCAAGGCTGTGACCTTTTGAAAGCAGATCCCCAGGCCTTTCTTCTGAGGAGCCTCGGATGGGTTTGAATTGCCAACCTTTCAGTTAATGGTTGAGCACCTAACTGAGTGCACCACCCAGGGCCTGCTCCCCTTTTCCTAACCTACCCTTTATCCCAGAACACATTTTTTAGATTTTCCCCCAAGACAGCTTCTTTTGTGACCTCATCACACAATGAGGGGATGATGGTGACTAGGGTGGCCCTGTGCCTTGCAAGGAGGAGACCATTCCCTTGGGACCCCCTTGCCCTGCTGCACACGGCCGCAGCCCTGGCCTTCACCATCAGTTAACATGCTCCTGGAGGATATGGCAGGACTTGCCCTCAGGGCCCCGTCTCTGTGGGCTGCTGGCCTGGGAGACCCAGGTCACTGCCTGGGACAGAGCCCCCTCCCCTGTCGGCCTTGGTGCAGCAGGACCCTGCATCCCTGGGGCAGCTCCTATGAGGCTGGGAGCCTTCCCAGGGTGCAGGAAGGCCCAGTACCCCAGTCAACTGTCAGCCCCCCAGGTCACTGCTGCCAGCACACAGGCCAGTGGTGAGGGAGGGCCATTGACTCCTCCCTTCCAACCTGGGGGGCTCTAAGCTGTGGGAGCATAGGGCTGAAGCAAAGATGGAAGCAGCCGATTCTATGCAAATGATCCCTCTTCTGATAACAATATACGAAGTCTTAAGGGACCTAAAGAAAATAAGCAGCTTCATTAAATGCAGCCACCAAACTCCGAAGCCCCCCACCCGACCCCGCGACTGAGCTCCTTTCCTAGGGAGAGGAGAGGGTGGGCTCCCCAGGCATGCAGAGGCTGCATGTCCAGGGACCACCGCCTTCCCAAGCCTGCCCAAGTCCCAGCATCTCCACAGCCTCCTGGCAGAGGCACAGAGGGCTCTGGTAGGAGGATGAACCTGCCCTATGCCAGCGCCGCCTGCACAGCCAGCAGCGGTAACTCAGAGCCCCCCAGCCTGGTCAAGCACAGCTGGTGGTCTGGTGAGGATGCAGATGGTAAGCCGTGAATCCCAAGGCATATGACATCAATGTGTGGCGAGGGCTGGACAGGAACCATCCAGATGCCATGAGGGCGAAGGCTGGGGCATTGGGTCCCAGGCGGCTGTGTGGCATATGGCACCTCCCAGGAACTGACCTCTGGGTATTCAGGGGCACCCCAGTGTCCCCCCATGGGTCGGCCAAGAGAGGGTCCCCTGGATTTGTAGTGCCTGTGAAGTACTGGTGTCCTCTCTTGGCCACAGGGCTGGACGGCGTCTCCCTGCAGAGTGGGGGCAGCTGGCCTAGGCACCCCAGTGCCCACAGAGAACCTTCCTGCTCAGGTTTTGTCTGTCGTTGTTCTTAGTTGCTGTCGATTCCAACTCGTGACAACTCTGTGTGTGCAGAGTAAAACTGAGTCATAGGGTTTTCAAGGCTATGACCTTTTAGAAGCAGATTGCTAGGCTTGTCTTCCAAGGTGCCTCTGGGTGGGTTTGAACTGCTGACTTTTTGGTTAGTAGTCCAGCGCTTAACTGTTGGCGCCACCCAGAGTCTCCTACATGTTATGTACACTGGTGTGGTCCAGGCCAGGTTTCACCTCCTTGGCTCAGATGATCAAGAGCTACGTCCCTTTGGGGTGGGGGGTGGCCAGGAGGCACGGCCTGGAGTTAGAAGCCCCTTTACAGACAGGGCACAGCAAACAGCATCTGTCTTAGGAGAGCCGTGAGGCAGGCCACAGCCCGAGAAGCTCACTCCCAGGGCAGGACCAGGGCCCGAGGGACCGTTTGCCTCCAGCCTCTCCACCCTCCCGAGCCGTGCTGGGGCCAGGCACACCAGTTGTGTCCCTCTGACAGCTTGTTCCAGGCAGGGCTTCGTGGGCCTGGGTGCTCCTGATGTGCTTACCACGCAACGTACAAATAATCCATCAGCTCTCAGGGCAGGTCAGCACACTGGAGGAGCCAGTGAGTCCCCTTCCTGCAGTGAGGCGTCCTCAAAGCTGCCCTGCCTCCCGCTTATGTGGCAGGGCTCCCTATCCCAGTGAGCATCTGCGTTTCCTTAGGACAGAGGTTCGGTCATGTGCTACCCTGGTACCTAGGAGCTGATCAACTGATTTCAGAGTGTTAGGCTTTATAAAGTAAGTTGTTTTCTGATGAATAAAGAATCTGGATGATGCCCAGTTTGCAAAGCCACCAAGCTCTTCTTACTGAGATATGTGCTACTATTTGGGATGACCGATTCCATACCTGACTCTAAACCAGCGGTTCTCACCTGGGAGCAATTCTGCCCCCCAGGGAACATTGGGTAATGTCTGGAGACAGTTTTGGTTGTCACATGGGGGGTGGGGGTTGCTACTGTCATCTCGTGGGTGGAGGCCAGGGGTGCTGCTCAACATCCTTCAATTCACAGGAAGCCTGCCAGGACCCAGAATCATTGGGCCCCCCATGTCAGCAGGGCTGCGGTGGAGGAGCCCTGCAGTGGAGTTAAAGGCCGCGGCCCTGAGTACTCCTGGCATGGGAGCCCCCAAGTCCTGCCAGTACATGGCCGGAAAGCCACTGACCGAGCAACCGTACCACAGTGGGAGCAGCTCCTCTGGTTCTGTCTCCACCAGGCCGATTCCCAGGTACCCAGGAGGGTCTAGACTCCTGGCAGGTCTGGAGGTGGCTGGGCCGTGTGCTTAAGATGAGGCTGGTTGCAACGGAACCAGCCTCCAGGCTGGTGACGTTCTGGTGTGTGGGGTCAGGATGCCTCTGAGGGTTCCTGGAGCAGTCCCGTGGGGCCCTGTGCCCTGGGCAAGTCCAGCCGCCCCCCAGGCATGTGCACAGGAGTGGATCCATGGGCTGTTCACACCCCTGAAACCACCTGAAAATTCCCTGAGGCTTTCACAGGGAAAGGCAGAGCTGGCAGCCTGGTCTGGGGAAGCCAGGCCTCCTGCTGGTTCCCCCGCCACTCCTCTCCTGCCTACATCTTCCTCCCAGCCAACATCTTGCTTTCTCTTGGGTGTGGTTCTCTAGCATCAGTAAGGGATCTGGACTCTTCACAAGACGGTGCAGTGGGGCGGAGTGTGTAGGACTTGTTCCATTTCAGAGCCTGGTGCAGGCGCCGACCAGGACTGGTGGAATGAAAGCCAGCTTCTGCTCTAAAGGAACCCAAGTCCATGCAGGGAGGCACGGGGGACGCCAAAAAGAGATGCGCCAAGGTCTCCGCGGGGTAAAAAAAAAGCGGGGTAGGGGTGGCCAATAGAATTCCAGGCAGATCACCGGGAGGGTGGGGTGCAGATGACTTGCAGGAACAGGAAACATCCCCATGTCCCTCAAGAAGTAAGTGGTTACACTGTGATCCGTCACCATGGACTGCTCCTCAGTAAGGACAAGGATCGAACTCTCGACACGTGCCACGCAGACAGATCGTGAGAGCACTCTGCGAGTCAGACACACCAGGTTCAGAGCGCTGTGTACCGTGCACCCCGTGTGCATGGTGCCTGGGAAAGGCCAGTGGGTGCCAAGGGCTGCGGGGGGGAGAGGGCTGATTCTGAAGGGCTGGGGACCTCACTGGGGGGTGACGGAGCCTGTCTGTGTCCTGCTTGTGGGGTGGGGTGAGCGCCATGAACACTGATCACAGACCAGAGCCGTGCACTAGCCAGAGTGGGACTGAGTGTCAGTGCAATGGGCTGAATCCCATCCCCTCAAAAGACGTGTGGCCAGTCCTAACCTCTATACCTGTGGCTATCATCCCGTTTGGGAATAGGGTTTTCTTTGTTGTGTTAATAAGGCCGTAACAGTGTAAGGTGTGTTTTAAAGCAATTGCTTTTGAGCTAGGAAAAAAAAAAAAAAAAAAAGGAGCAGATTAACATGGAAGCAAGCAGAAACGGGGCGGGGGGCGGTGGGGGGGGGGGGGGAAGATAGGCGCCACGTGGAGATGTCCAAGGAATACTGAGAACAGGAGAGAAGCTGGGACAAGGATCTTCCCCCTGCCCCAACCCCAAGCTGACAGAGAGAGAGCCTTCCCCTAGAGTCGGAGCCCTGAACTCAGACTTCTGGCCTCCTACACTGTGAGAAAATACATTATGTTCTTTAAAACCACCCACTTGTAGTATTTCTGTTATAGCAGCACTAAGAAACTAAGAACCCTGGTGGTGCAGTGGTTAAGAGCTACGGCTGCTAACCAGAAGGTTCAAATCCACCAGCCAGCTGCTCCTTGGAAACCCTATGGGGCAGTTCTACTCTGTCCTATAGGGTGGATATGAGTCAGAATCAACTCGATGGCAATGGGTTTAGGAAACTAAGATAGGCAAGTTATACTTTTATAGAGAGAACAGCCTGCCAGCCCCTTCTTCCTCCCTTTTTCTTCTGTTTTACCCCATTCTGGGATGTCTGTTCTTGTCCTTGTCATTCTCTCCATTCTTCCTCTCTTTCCCCCTTTAACAGTGTGCTTTAGGATTTGTTACTCTTCATGAGTAAAATAGCACTTTCCTGCTCTTCATTTTTAATGGTAGGTAGGAGGACTATTTGAGGCCTTGATTTAAGGCACAGGGGCACTGACTGTTGACACAGACAGTGGCTGATGGAGAAGATGCCTGTTGTGCCGCGGGCCTGTTGGCAGTACTCCCGCCCCGTCCAGCCCTGCCTGCCTTTCTATGAGCTTAGACTCTTGACATCTGTGAGAAAAAAAAAGGGACGTGTCTCATGAGGTCTTTGTTCCACTCTCGTTTGATGGAGTCATCAACTCCAAGTTCTAGGTGAGAAACCAAAAGCTCCGAGATGCCCAGAAACACCCCCAGAGGCTTCTAGTTTCTGGTCATATATGGGGGCTCACAGAGACAACAGGTGAGCTTGGCTTCCCCTGGGCTTGGCAATACTGATTTCCGACGCCCCGGGGCCTGTGCCACCAAGAGGAGCGTTAGTGACAACCAACTCGGCCTGTGGGTGTGGGAGCCGGCGATGGGGACGTGGGAAGTCGCTATATTTCTCCCTTCACTTTGGTTTGTTTGCAGTTTCCGAAATAAAAGAAAAACTAATTGTTCAATACATTCTCAGGATTAATAAATTGTATGTTGTATAATAAATAATTCTTTATCTAGTCGCACTCTAATGAACTCAATGAATCCAACTTTATGAATATAACCAAGTAAGTTTCTCCCATTTAAACATTGATTGCAAACTTTTTAAAAAGCACCTCTAAATACTGAGTGAAAATTGCAAGCCTAACTTATCAGACTCGGAAATGTTTTAAACAGCTTAAGAATGCACACACATACTATTAGGACAATTCACTAAAATTGGTTCTGAAAGCACTGAACTGTAGTTTTAAATTCTCTCCTTATTTTTTCTTACGCTTTTTTAGGATGAATTCTCCACACACACCTGGGTTTTAACATTCTGACCAGATTTCACAGGAATAGCATGCCTGTCTTGGGGCTGCTGGAGCTGGGCTCCAGGTGGGATATGGGAGCTAGTGCTGTCACCCAGAGCAAGCCTGACTTGTACCCCAACATCGGGCTGAGTCTCTTTAAACAAAACTTCTTGTCAGGTTGAGGAACTCGCAACAGTAGCCTGTTTTTCATATTTATTTTCAGTGTCTGACTCTTGGCGCCTTTTCCTGAGATGTGGGATTCTTCGAGATTCATGTGGATGGGAGATCCTGAGCCACTGTCTTTACATTTGGAAATATTGACCTGGTGTGTCAGGATGATTGTTAGCACTTTATTACACTCACTGAGTGCTATGGTCTGCAGGGTCGATGCTTGGCCTGAGTGGAGCAGGCAGTGGTTGGACCCTTCTGCCACTGATGCTGTGTGATGAGTACACACCAGTCCCACCCCTGGCTCCCTCCCTGCCACTTCTGGGCATCTCAGCTATCTGTGCTTACTCTTTTTTTTTTTTTTAAATAATATTTTATTGTATTTTCAGTGAAGCAGTTTAGGTTCTCATTCAATAATTTCTATACAAGTTGTTCAGTGACATTGGTTACATACTTTTTTTATTTTTACAGAACAAACTAGTTTCTCATTAAACAGTTAGTACACATATTGTTTTATGACATTGGTTAACAACCCCACAACATGTCAACACTCTCCCTTCTCGACCCTGGGTTCCCTATTACCAGTTTTCCTGTCCCCTCTTGCCTTCTAGTCCTTACCCCTGGGCAAGTGTGCCCCTTTAGTGTCGTTTTGTTTTATGGGCCTGTCCAATCTTTGGCTGAAGGGTGAACCTCAGGAGTAACTTCATTACTGAGCTAAAATGGTGTCCAGGGGCCATACTCTTGGGGTTTCTCCAGTCTCTGTCAAGCCAGTAAGTCTGGTCTTTTTTTTTTTTGAGTTAGAATTTTGTTCTACATTTTTCTCCAGCTCTGTCCAGAAACCTCCATTGTGATCCCTGTCAGAGTAGTCAGTGGTGGTAGCTAGGCACCATCTAGTTGTACTGGACTCAGTCTGGTAGAGGCTGTGGCAGTTGTAGACCATTAGTCCTTTGGACTAATCTTTCCCTTGTATCTCGTTTTCTTCATTCTCCCTTGCTCAACATCAGTTACATTCTTCACAATGTGTGAACATTCTCATTTTTTCTCTTCTGGTTGCTTTGGTTTTCATTAATTTAGTTTCCCTGCCCCCTTGTAATCTAATCTTTGTATTAAAGCAATTGTTGACCGTTAGGTTTTTAAAGGAGCACAGTACTTACAGGTGATACTCATAATTTTTTGAACCAATCTGTTGTTTAGCTATGAGGTGATCTCAAGGGTTAGTTTCGGTTCAAGGTTTGAAGAGTATCTCAGGGCAATAATTTCAACTGGTCCAGTAGGTCTGGTTTGTTTTTGTTTTTTAAGGAATTTTAGGTTCTGTTCTATACTTTTCTCACATCCTATCAGGGTCCATCTATTGTATCCCTGATTAGAATGGTTTGTAGTTGTAGCCGGGCACCATTTAGTTCTTCTGGTCTCAGGGTAGATGAGGCATAGTCTATTTGTCTTATAGTTTCTTCTTTGAGTGCTTGGTTTCCTTCTTTCTCTTTTGCTCTGGACAGAGATCAATACTTGTGTCTTAGATGGCTGCTTGCAAGCTTTTAAGACTGCAGGCACTACTCACCAGCTAGGGTGTAGAATGTAACTTTATGAACCATAGTATGCCCATTGACAGAGATGTCTCAGAAGACTATGGTCCTAATCCTTCAAACCCTGAAATCCAAGCTTGTAAGGTGTTTGTTATGTCTAAGGAGTATCCATAACTGTGCCCCTGTGTGCTTTATTGTATATATGAATATATGTGCATACAGTCACATATATGCATATACAAATACCTATATATGCACACATGTATACATACCTATACACATATATAGGTATATATGTACATATATTCTCACACATATATGTTTGGCTGTTTTTGCTATTATTTCAAAACTATATATGCCATAGCAATTATCAACAGGTCCTTGTTTTTTAAAATTTTTATTGTGCTTTAAGTGAAAGTTTACAAATCAAGTCAGTCGCTCGTACAAAAATTTATATACACCTTGCTATATACTCCTAGTTGCTCTCCCCCTAATGAGACAGCACACTCCTTCTTTCCATTCTGTTTTTGTGTCCATTTGGCCAGCTTCTGACCCCCTCTGCCCTCTCATCTCCCCTCCAGACAGGAGCTGCCCACGTAGTCTCATGTGTCTACTTGATCCAAGAAGCTCGCTCCTCACTAGTATCATTTTCTATCCTATAGTCCAGTCCAATCCCCCAACAGCTCCTTTTTTCTTGTGCACTTTTTAGTGACATCGTTTACTTTCATCAAGCTGTGTGTACTTCATCCTCATTTGGTGTTACCTTTCCCATCACCAAAAATAACCCATGTCTAAAAAAAAAAAAAAAATTTTTTTTGTTTTTTTTTTTACTATCTAGATAGTGAATCCCCCTCTCCCTCATCCCATCCCTGGTAACCACTAATGAACATTTAAAAAAAAAAATGAACATTAGTTCCTGTATATTTACTTTTTCATGTCATTTCATAAAAATGAAAACATACAAGATTTATTTTTTTATGATTGACTTATTTTGCTCAATATAATGTCCTCCAGGTTCATCTACTTCCAAGATGTTTCGAGAACTCCTTTTTCTTTATCACTGAGTAGTATTCCATTGCATGTATGTACCACATTTTACTTATCCATTCATCCGTTGATGGGCATTTAGGTTGTTTACATCTTTTTTTTTTAATGAATTTTTGTTGTGCTTTAAGTGGAAGTTTACAAATCAAGTCAGTCTCTCATATAAAAAAAATTTATATATACCATGCTATACACAACTAATTGCTCTCCCCCTCATGAGACAGCACTCTCCTTCCCTCCACTTTCTCTCCTCGTGTCCGTTCAGGCAGCTTCTGGTCCCCTTTGCCCTCTCATCTCCCCTCCAGACAGGAGGTGCCAACGTAGCCCCATGTGTCTACTTGATCTAAGAAGCTCTTTCTTCACCAGTATCATTTTCCATCCCATATTCCAGTCCAATCCCTGTCTGAAGAGTTGGCTTTGGGAATGGTTCCTGTCTTCGGGTAACAGAATGTCTGGGGACCAAGGCCTCCGTGGTCCTTCTAGTCTCAGTCAGACCATTAAGTCTGGTCTTTTTATGACAATTTCAGGTCTGCATCCCACTGCTCTCCTGCTCTCGCAGGGGTTCTCTATTGTGTTCCCTGTCATCTTTATTATTTTTTTAATTGTGCTTTCAGTGAAGGTTTACAGCTCAAGTTAATTTCTCATACAAAAATTTATACACATATTGTTATGTGACACTAGTCGCAACCCTTATAACGTGACAGCACACTCCCACTTCCTCGGGTTTCCCATGTCCATCCAACCAGCTCCTGTCCCTTCCTGCCTTCTCATGCTGCCTCCATGCAGGTGATGCCCATTTGGTCTCACGCATCTGCTTGAACTAAGAAGCACAATCTTCACGAGTATTATTTTATGTTTTATAGTCCAGTCTAATCTTTGTCTGAAGAGTGGGCTTCAGGAATGATTTTAGTTCTGGGTCAACAGAGCGTCCAGGAGCCATGGCTTTGGGGGTTCCTCCAGCCTCAGTCAGACCATTAAGTCTGGTCTTTTTACATGAATTGGAGTTCTGCACCACACTTTTCTCCTGCTCCGTCAGGTATTCTCTGTTGTGTTCTTTGTCAGGGCAGTCATTGGTGGCAGACAGAGACCATCTAGTTCTGCTCTCAGGCTGATGGAGTCTCTGGTTTATGTGGCCCTTTTGTCTCTTGGGCTAATATTTTCCTTGTGTCTTTTTTTCATTTTTCTTTGCTCCAAGTGGGTTGGTACCAATTGATGCATCTTAGATAGCTGCTCACTAACTTTTAAGACCGCAGATGCCACTCGCCAAAGTGGGATGCAGGATATTTTCTTTCTTTCTTTTTATTGTACTATAGGTGAAGGTTTACAGGTCAAACTAGTTTCTCATTAAACATTTAGGCCACATATCATTTTATGACAGTGGTTAACAACCCCACGACATGTCAACACTTTCCCATCTCAACCTTGGTTTCCCTATTACCAGCTTTCCTATCCCCTCCTGCCTTCTGGTCCTTGCCCCTGGGCTGGTGTGCCCCTTTAGTCTCATTTTGTTTTATGGGCCTGTCCAGTCTCTGGCTGAAGGGTGAACCTCAGGATTGACTTCATTATTGAGCTGAAAGGGTGTCCCGGGACCACACGCTCAGGGTTTCTTCAGCCTCTGGCAGGCCGCTGCTATTCATAAGATTTTCACAGGCTAATTCTTATCAGAAGCAGACTGATGGGTCCTTCTTCCTAGCAACATCATGATAAATGGAGAAAAGATTGAAGTTGTCAAGGATTTCATTTTACTTGGATCCACAATCAACACCTATGGAAGCAGCAGTCAAGAAATCAAAAGAGGATTGCATTGGGCAAAACTGCTGCAAAAGACCTCTTTAAAGTGTTGAAAAGCGAAGATGTCACCTTGAAAACTAAGATGAACGTGACCCAAGCCATGGTATTTTCAGTAGCATCATATGCAAGTGAAAGCTGGACTATGAATAAGGAGGACAGGAGAAGAATTGACGCCTTTGAATCGTGGTGTTGGTGAAGAATATTGACTATACCATGGACTGCCAAAAAAAACAAACAAATCTGTCCTGGATAAAGTGCAACCAGAATGCTCCTTGGAGGCAAGGGTGGTGAGACTATGCCTTGCATACTTTGGACATGTTTTCAGGAGAGATCAGTCCCTGGAGGAGGACATCACACTCTGTAAAGTACAGGGTCAATGAAAAAGAGAAAGACCCTTAATGAGATGGATTGACACAGTGGCTGCAACAATGGGCTCAAGCATAACAATTGTGGGCATGGTGCACGACTGGGCAATGTTTTGTTCTGTTGTACATAGGGTCGCTATGAGTCGGAACCGACTCAACAGTACCTAACAACAACTGTCAGGCCAGCAAGTCTGGTCTTTCTTTTTTGAGTAAGAATTTTGTTCTACATTTTTCTCCAGCTCTGTCTGGGTCCCTCCATTGTGATCCCTGTCAGAGCAGTCAGTGGTGGAACCCAGGCAGAATCTAGATGTACTGCACTCAGTCTGGTGGAGGCCGTGGTAGATGTTGTCCGTTACTCCTTTGAACTAATCTTTCCCTTGTATCTTTAATTTTCTTCATTCTTCCTTGCTCCCGAAGGGGTGAGACCAGTGGAGTGTCCTGGATGGCTGCTCACAGGCTTTTAAAGACCCCAGACACTACTCACCAAAGTAGAACATAAAACATTTCTTTATAAACTATGTTATGCTAATTGAGCTAAATGTTCCCTAAGACTGTGGTCCCCACAGCCCTCAGCCCAGCAATTCTGTCCCTCAGGGAGTTTGGAGCTTCCACGACCTTGCCTTGTACAGGTTGCGCTGGCTTCCCCAGTAATTTGTGTACTGTCTTACCCTTCACCAAAGTCGTCACTTATCTATTGTCTATTTAGTGTTTTTCCATCCCCACTCCTCATAACCATCAAAGATTGTTTCTTTTTGTATGTAAACCTTTTCAAGAGTTTTTACAGTAGTGGTCTCACACAATATTTGTACTTTCGTGATTGACTTATTTCACTCAGCATGACGTCCTCCGGATTCATCCATGTTATGAGATGCTTTCCAGATTCACCATTGATCTTTATCGTTGTGTAATACTCCATTGTGTGTATGTACCACAGTTTGTTTATCCGTTCATCTGTTGATGGGCAGCTAGGTTGTTTCCATCTTTTTGCTGTTGTGAACAATGCTGCAGTGAACATGAGTGTGCATATGTCTATTTGTGTGACGACTCTTATTTCTCTAGGATATATTCCTAGGAGTGGGATTGCTGTATCATATGATATTTCTATTTCTACCTTTCTGAGGAAGGGCCATATCGTTTTCCATAATGGCTGTATAATTTTGCATTCCTATCAGCAGGGCATAAGAGTACCGATCTCCCCGCAGCCTCTCCAACATTTGTTATTTCTTGTTTTTTTGATTCGTGCCATTAATGCCAGGATAAGATGGTATCTCATTGTGGCTTTGATTCGCATTTTTCTAATGGCTAGTGATCGTGAGCATTTCCTCAAGCGTCTGTTGGCTGTTTGAATGTCTTCTTTGGTGAAGTATCTGTTCATTTCCTTTTCCCATTTTTTAAATTGAATTTTTTGTATTTTTGCTGTAGAGGTGTTAGATTTTCTTATAGATTTTAGAGATTAAACTTTTGTCTGATTTGTAATAGCAAAAGTTTTTTTTTCCCAGTCTGTAGGTTCTCTTTTTACTCTTGGGGAAGTCTTTTGATGAACGTAAGTGTTTAATTTTTAGAAGATCCCTGTTATCTAGCTTATCTTCTGGAGTTTGTGTGTTGTTGGTTGTGGTTTGTATCCCATTAATGCTGTGTATTAGGGCCTCTAGCATTGATCCTATTTTTCTTCTATGAACTTCATAGTTTTTGGCTTTATATTTAGGTCTTTGATCCCTTTTGAATTAGTTTTTGTATATGGTGTGAGGTATAGGTCCTGTTTCATTTTTTTTGCAGATCGGCATCCAGTTTTGCCAGCACCATTTGTTAAAAAGGCTGTCTTTTCCCCATTTGATGGATGTTGGGCCCTTGTTGAAGATCAGGTGACCATAGGTGGATGGGCTTACATTTGGGTTCTTAGTTCTGTTCCATTTGTCAATGTGTCTGTCATTGTACCAGTACCAGGCTGTTTTGACTACTGTAGCTGTATAGTAGGTTCTGAGGTCAGATCGTGCGAGTCCTCCTACTTTATTTCTTCTTCAGTAATGTTTTCCTTAACCGGGGCTTCTTCCCTTTCCATATAAAGTTAATGATAAGTTTTTCCATCACTTTAAAGAATGCTGTTGATATTTGGATTGGGATTGCACTGTATTTATAAATCACTTTGGGTAGAATTGTCATTTTCACAATGTTGAGTCCACCTATCCATGAGCATTGTATGTTTTTCCATTTATGTAGATCTCTCTTGGTTTCTTGCAGTAGTGTTTTGTAGTTTTCTTTGTATGGGCCCTTTACATCCCTAAGTATTTTATTCCTAAGTATTTTACATTCCTAAGTATTTTGTTTTTTTTATGGGCTATTAAAAAAATTTTTTTTTTTTTTTTTATTATAAGTGGTATTGTTTTTGTAATTTCCTTTTCATCATTACCTTTATTGGTGTATAGGAATCTAACTGATTTTTGTATGTTTATCTTGTATTGTGCTACTCTGCTGAATCTATTAGTTCCAATAGTTTTCTCACGGAGTCTTTTGGGTTTCCTATGTAGAGTATAATATCATCCCCAAATAGGGACAGTTTAGCTTCTTCATTACCAATTTGGATGCCCTTTATTTCTTTTTCTTGCCTTATTTTTCTAGCTAGAACTTCCAGCACAATGTTAAATAGGAGTGGAGATAAAGGGCATCCTTGTCTTGTTCCTGTTCTCCAGGGGAATGTTTTCAGCCTGTCTTCATTCCGAATGATGTTGGCGGTTGGTTTTGCATAGATACCCTTTATTATGTTGACAAATTTCCCTTCTACACCTATTTTATTGAGAGTTTTTTTTTTTTTTTTATCAGAAATGGGTGTTGGACTTTGTCGATTGAGATGATCATGTGATTCTTTTCTTTCCTCTTATTTATGTGGTGGATTACGTTGATTGATTTTCTAATGTTGAACCATCCTTGCATACCTGGTATGAATCCTACATGGTTGTGGTTTGTTATTATTTTTTTTATAGGATGAATTCTATTGGCTAGATTTTTTTGAGAATTTTTGCACCTATACTCATGAGAGATATTGGTCTGTGTTTTTTTTTTTTTTTTTTTTTTTTTGTGGTGTCTTTGCTTAGTTTTTTGGAAACCCTGGTGGCATAGTGGTTAAGTGCTATGGCTGCTAACCAAAAGGTCGGCAGTCCAAATCCGCCAGGTGCTCCTTGGAAACTCTATGGGGCAGCTCTACTCTGTCCTGTAAGGTTACTATGAGTTGAAATCGACTTGACAGCAATGGGTTTTGCTTGGTTTTGGTATCAGGGTTATGTTGCTTCATAAAATGAATTTGGAAGTGCTTCTTTTTCTATGTTCTGAAATAGTTTGAGTAGTGCTAGCATAAGCTCTTCTGTGAATGTTTGGTAGAATTTTCCAGTGAAGCCATCTGGGCCAGGGCTTGTCTTCTTTGGGAGTTTTTTTGTTTGTTTTGTTTTTTACTACCTTTTCAGTCTCTTCTCTTGTTATGGATCTGTTCAGATTTTCAACATCACTTTGTGTTAGTTTGGGTAGGTAGCGTGTTTCTAGAAATTCGTCCCTTTCCTCTAGGTTTTCCAATTTGTTGGAGTGTAATTTTTCATAATACTGTTATGATCCTTTTTATTTCAGCTGGGTCTGCTGTAATGTCCCCCATTTCGTTTCTTATTTGGGTTATTTGTGTCCTTTCCTGTTTTTCTTTTGTCAGTTTGGCCAGTGATTTGTCGATTTTGTTGATCCTTTCCAAGAACCAACTTTTGGTTTTGTAGATTCCGTCTACTGTTTTTCTATTCTCTATCTCATTTATTTCTGCTCTGATCTTTATTAGTTCCTTTCTTCTGGTGACTGGGGGCTGCTGTTCTCTATTTGTTCAAGTTGTGTCCCTTTCTTCTTTTTTGATGTGTGTGTCTGTTGCTATAAATTGACCTCTGAGGACTGCCTTTGCTGTGTCCCAAAGGTTTTGGTATGATGTATTTTCATTTTCATTTGATTCTAGGAATTTTTTGATTCCATCCTGATTTCTTCAATTACCCAGTGGTTTTCAAGCAGGGTGTTATTCAGTTTCCATGTAATTGATCTTTTTTTTTTTTTTTTCCTTGCTCTTCTTGTTGTTAATTTCTACTTTGATGGCATTGTGGTCAGAAAAGATACTTTGTATTATCTCAGTGTTTTGGATTTTGTTGAGGGTTGCTCTGTGGCCTAAGATGTGGTCTATTCTATGGAGAATGTTCCATGTGTGCTGGCAAAGAATGCATACTTTGCAGCTGTTGGGTGAAGTGTTCTATATATGTCTATGAGGTCAAGTTGGCAAATTGTGCCCTTTAGCTCTTCTGTGTCTTTGTTGAGTTTCTTTCTAGGTGTTCTGTCCTTTACCAAAAGAGGAGTGTTGAAGTCCCCTACTATTATTGTGGGACTGTCAATTTCTTTTTTCAGTGCTATTAGAGTTTGTTTTATGTATTTTGGAGCCCTGTCATTGGGTGCATAGGTGTTTATTATGGTTAAGTCTTCATGATGGATCATTCCTTTAATCATTATATAGTGCCCTTCTTTGTCTTTTATGGTGGATTTTGTTCTAAAGTCTATTTTATCTGAGATTAGTACTGAGACTCTTGCTATTTTTTTTGGTAGTTATTTGCTTGATATATTTTTACCATCCTTTAATTTTAATAAATTTATATCTTTATTTCTAAGATGTGTCTCTTATAAACAGCATATTGATGGATCTTTTTTTTTTTTTTAATTCATTCAGTCACTCTCTGTCTCTTTATCGGTGCATTTACGCTATTTACATTCAGTGTAATTATTGATAGGTGTGAGTTTATTGCTGTCATTTTGTAGTGCTTTTTTTTTGGTGCTGACATTTTCTTTGTTCCTCTTACTCTCCTGTGCTGAATTCCTTTTGTTTGTGGGTTCCTTTCTCATTTCTTTGTTTTTGTAGATTTCATTTTTATTGAGACTTTATGTTTTTCTTCTTTATTTTGATGAGTAGGTTTGTTAACTTACTTTGTGGTTACCTTGAAATGTACCCGTATCTTCCTAGGTTTGAGCCAGTCTATTATTACTTGGTATCACCTTGACTTCCTCTCCATTACAAAGTTGTATACCTACATTGTTTATTCCCTCTTTTATTGTTCTGAAGTTGTTGTCATTTACAGATTAACCTCTCTGGTTCCCTGCTGTAATTCTTTTTGTTTTGGTTAATCCTTGAGAGTTCATTTCCTAGGTTGGTATCTGGCTGGTACTATCTTGCATCCTAGATTCAGGCTTTCGTCTGATGTTGTTTGTTCTCAGACTGAAGGACTCCCTTTAATATTCTTGTAAGTTTGCTTTGGTTTTTACATATTCCCTTAATTTCTGCTTAATCTGAAAATGTCCTAATTTCACCATCATATTTGAGCAAGAGTTTTTCAGGATATATTATTCTTGGTTGGAAATTTTTTTTCTTTCAAGGTTTTATATATGTCATCCCATTGCCTTCTTGCCTGCATGGTTTCTGCTGAATAATCAAGCTTAGTCTTATTGTTTCTCCTCTGTAAGGAACTTTTTGTTTTTCTCAAGCTGCTCTCAGGATTTTTTCTTTGTTTTTGGTTTTAGTGAGTATGATTATGCTATGCCTTGGTGATTTTATTTTGAGGCCTATCCTATATAGGGTTCGTTGAATTTCTTGGATGGTCAGCTTTTCAACTTTAATGATATTAGGAAAGTTTTCTGTCAGCAATTCCTCAATGATCTTCTCTGTGTTTTCCATTTTCTCCCCCTATTTGGAACTCCAGTTACTCACAAGTTTTTGCTTTTGATTGTATCCCATATAATTCTCAGGGTTTCTTCATTTTTTTTTTTTTTTTCTGATTTTTTTCCTCAGACAGAGTTGTATCCAAGCGTTTTTCTTCAATTTAGCTGATCCTGTCTTCCATCATTTCAAACCTGTTCTTCAACCCTTCTATGACACTGTCCATTTCTGAAATCTTGTTTATCTTTTGGATTTCTAATTGTTGTTTTTGGATGATTTCTAGTTGTGAATTTATTTTTGGCATTTTGTTCCTCTATTAGTTTCCTGAATTCTTCCACTTTTTTTCTGTATTTTCCATGAATTTGTCAGCCTTTTCCATGAATTTGTCTATTTTTTCCTCATTTTTGTCTGCTTTTCGCTTCAACTCTTGGATAGCTCTGAAAATTAGAGATTTGAATGGCCTGTCAATTTCTTTTGGAAAGTCATCTGGTGTTTTATTTGGAATGCCTACTGGAACCATCCTGTCTTGCTTTTTTATATGTTTTGATATTGTCTGCTGTCTTTGGAACATTCGTTCATCTCTTCTTCATTTATTGATTGTAGATTTGTTTGTTTCATCCTGCTTTTTTGTTCTATTTGGTTATGGCTGTACAGGTAGGCTGTGTGTTTTTTGTTGTTTGCTCGCCTGTGGTCATAATAATTTTCACCTCTTTGTCCAATGGTCAGAGCCAGTCGCTCAGGTATGGTGCAGCAGGACAGGTCCAGCTGAAGGGGAGGGGCTGGGATGGGTTGTTTGTGGCACGCACTAGTGCTGACAGGGCGGGCCAGGAATCAGTGCTGGACAGGTTCTGGTAGGCCGTGCCTGTGTTGCTTGGGTGTGTGATGTTCAGTGCACGGTGCAGGTAGGCAGGAAGGAGGGGGGAAGTTGTGATGTGTGGAGCTAATATGGGTATGGGAAAGAGGAGAGAGAAACAGGAGCCAAAAACAAACAAACAAAAGAGTGCTAAGGGAGCCTACTGTTCGAGTGGAGAGATGAGAAACCAAGAAATGGAGAAAAATGAAGAGAAAAAAAGAAAAAAATAACTAGATAAAAATTTGGAAAAAAAGGAAAAGAAAACCCCCTGGGGGTCCCACCGGTGTGGCTGCAAGACCAGGGAGGTGGCTCCCAGGGTGCACAGTATAGTTGGCTAGAAGGGGTATAGATGTCACAAAATGCCAGGTATTCAGGAGACAGGAAAAGAAGGTAAGTATACAGAGACAAGAACCGAGAAATGAAGAAAGAGAGAAAGGAAAAAAGAGGAAAGAAAGAAAAAGAAATGTCCCCAGGGATCGCACCGACGCAGCTGTGCACACTGGAGAAGTGGCTCCCAAGCCGTGCAGTGCAGCCCGGCCAGAAGGGGCTCACAAGCCTCAAAATGAAAAGAAAACAAGCAAACAGAACAAAGCAAAACAAAACAAAAAAGCCCCGGGTATCCCACCACTGTGGTGTTGCAGGCCAGAGGAGTAGTTCCCCAGTTGAGTGGCACCTCACAGCCTTTCAAGAAGAAACAAAGATGGCACATGGATCCAGGTGTTTGAGAGAAGGGGGGTGGGGGAGGTGGTAGGAGGCACAGAAGAAACCAAAAGAAAGGGAACAAAGCAATACCAGCAACAGCAAATGGCACTCAAGGAGCCGGCCTGTGTGCAGGTGAATCCAAGCAGCCTGGCGCCGTGGCAGTTGCTTCCCAGCCAAGAGGCTGCAGCCAGCAGGAAGCAGAGGAGGCCAACAGGGCATGGTAAGAAAGGTGGAGGTTAGGAAAGCTTATATCGCTGGTTACCAGGTGCTCTGTCTCCTGCTGGGAACTTCATGAAGCTGCTTTTCTGTACTCCCTGTCTGCTGATCTCTGATGTAGGCAGGTCAAATCCAAACAGCACTGACACTGCACTTCCCAGCCAGCTGAGCCACCACTGCCAGCCAGGAAGGCCGGAGGTAGAGCAGTGGGGAGAGGACGGGGTGGGGGGTGGGAAGGTGTGAATTGCTGGTTACTGGGTGCTCTGTCCCCTGCTGGGAGCTCTGTGAAGCTCCTTTCCTGTGCTCCCTATACAGTGATCTCCGACAGGAGTCCAAGATGGTGAATCCGTGCTGCATTAGCTGACAGGGGACCTCCACACATATCTCCCCTCACTCTGTTCTCTGTTGCTTTCTTATTCCATTTGGTGCTTGGCTGAGTTCTTTATCTCTTCATTTGACACTTTGGGTTCCAGGATTGATGTTTGTCTCTGTTTTACTTAGTTTTTCAAGTCTTTGCTGTGGAGGGACGGCGTGGTGCTTCTGTCTATGGCGCCATATTGGCCAGAAGCTCTGAAAAGGTGCAGGACATTTTCTTAATAAACTTTGTTACGCCAGTTGACCTAGGTGTCCCCTCATACGATGGTACCCAGGCCCCAGCCCCTGCTACTCTGTTCCTCAAAGTGTTTGGTTGTGTTCAGGAAACAGATTTTGGTTTAGTCCAGTCGTGCTGCCTTCCCCTGTATTGTGTGTTGTCCTTCCCTTAACCTAAGACGATTCTTGCCTACTATATATTTACTGAATTCTCCTCTCTCCTTCTGCACCCTCTTAACCATCAAAGAATGTTTTCTTCTGTGTTTAAGCCTTTTCTTGAGTTCTTATAATAGCGGTCTCATACCATATTTGTCCTTTTGTGACTGACTAACTTCACTCAGCATAATGCCCTCCAGGTTCATCCATGTTGTGAGATGTTTTGCAGATTCATCGTTGTTCTTGCATAGTATTCCATTGTGTATATGTATCATAATTTGTTTATCCATTCATCTGTTGATGGGTACTTACGTTATTTCCATCTTTTTGCTATTGTAAATAGTGCTGCAATGAACATAGGTGTGTATATGTCTGTTCATGTCACTTCTATTAGATTCCTAGGGTATACATCTAGGAGTGGAATTTCTGGGTCATATGGCAGTTCTACCTCTAGTTTTTTGAGGAACTGCCAGACTGTTTTCCACAACAGCTGTACCATTTTGCATTCCCACCAGCAGTGGATGAAGGTTCCAATTTCTCCACATCCCCTCCAACACTTGTTATTCCCCCCTTCTCTTTTTTTAATCTTTGCCATCCTAGTGGGAGTGAAATGGTATCTTGTTGTGGTTTTTATTTGCATTCCTCTGCTGGCTAATGATATTGAGCATCTTTTTCATGTGTTTATTGGCCATTTGAATATCTTCTTTAGTGAAGTGTCTGTTCATGTCCTTTGCCCAGTTTTTATTGGGTTATTTGTCTTTTTATTGTTAAGTTGTAGACGTTTTAGATATTAGACCCTCATCAGTTATATTTTTCCTAAAGACGTTTTCCCAGTCTGTAGGTTGACTTTTTACTCATTTTAATAAAGTCTTTTGACGAAAATAAGTATTTAATTTTTATGAGGCCCCAGTTATCTGTTTTGTTCCCTCTTGCTTGTGCATCTGTTGTTGTATTTGATAATCTATCATTGAAAAAAATTAGGTCCCAAAGCTTTGCTTCTGTATTTTCTCCCAAGAAATTTATGGCTTTAGATTTAACTTCAGGTCCTTGATCCGTTTTGAATTAGTTTTTGTGTATGGTATGACTTATATTTTTCTGCACGTGGAATGGAAATCCAGTTTTGCCAGCACCATTTGTTGAAGAGACTGTTCCTTCCCCATTGAAGGGATTTAGCACTCTTGTCGAAAATCAATTGACCATAGATGTTTAGATTTATTTCTGGGTTTTCAGTTCTATTTCACTGGTCTATGTGTCCATTTTTAAACTAGTACCAGGCTGTTTTGATTACTGTAGCTGTGTAATATATTTTGAAGTCAGGAAATGTGAAGCCTGTGCTTATTCTTTCTTGCTGTTGTTGTTAGTTGCTGTCAAGTCAGTTCCAACTCATGTATGCAGAGTAGAACTGCTTTATTGGATTTTCAAGGCTGTGACCTTTTGGAAGCAGATCTCCAGGCCTTACTTCCAAGGCACCTCTATGTGAACTTGAATCATCAACCTTTTGGCTAGTAGTTGAATGCTTAACTGTCACCCAAGGGCTCCTTTCTTGTTACACAAATAGAAATAGGACAAGCCCTATTTCTTGCAAAGGCTGCAAGTACTCCGACTCTCCCTCATTGAGGGGTGCTGTCTGTGTCCCTCCCCTTAACTATTGGCGGGCTTTGATTCCAGGCTGGACTCTGGAAGAAGACAAACCGCCCAGTTGAGCCGTTCCTAAATTCCTGACCCACAGACTCCACAAGCACAGCAGAAGTTTGGTTTCATGTCACTGTTTTGGGTGGTTTGTTGATGCAGCAATAGGTAACTGCAATAAAATGAAGCCAAATAACTAAATTTCTTAACATTCTAGATCTTCAATAAAAACATAAGCATATCCAGTCATACTTGCCCTGCTTAGATATTACAATACCTTTCTCATATATTTTATGTTAACTTTTCTTGCTTGAGTGGCAATGTGAAATCTCAGCCTATTGCAGACTCTCGCTGTTGGAAGAGACTGTAGTTATTACAATCTGGAGGCTTGACTTGTCACGAGTCTCATTTAGGAGGCTGCTCCTTTAGTGCTGGTCCTTGTTATCTTTGAACACATCACACTCTACATTTTGGCAGCAGCAAAGGATTTTCCATGTTTGCCCCATATCATGGAATCAGTTATACCTTAGGCAGGGGCCAACAAACTTTTTTTGTGCAGGACCAGATAGTAACTATTTTTGGCTCTGTGGGCTACACAGTCTCTGCTGTGACTATTCAGCTCTGCTGTTGTAGCACAAAAACAGCAGTTGCCAGTGCAGAGTGTAGTTTACTAACCCTGCTTTAAGGGGTTTAGAGGCCAAATCAGCGTGCTGGGTGTGTATGCAGAGCTAGCAGTGGCACACATGCTGTTGTTCCTGGGCTCCTTAGCAGGGATGGGAGGTAAAATCATTTCATTGGAAAATCAGGAGCTCTTACTAATGTTTTAGCTTAGCACATCACATTTTCTTATGGTGCATAGTTATATTTCCCACCCCAGTGCTCCCTTATGTGCATTCCTAGAGTGTGTCTTTGGAACCTCTTCTGTAGAACTGACAGCTGTCTGTCTGGTGGGCTGTGCATATCCATGTGGATGTCCGTGTGCACATCCATGTCCATGTTTGTGTGTGTGTGTGTCCATGTGCGCATCCTTGTATGTGTGGACACCCATGTGCATACCTGTGTGGACTATCCATGTGTGTGTCCTTGTAGACTGTTTATGTGCACGTCTGTGTCCATGATCGTGTTCATGTCCACGTGGCTATCTGTATGAGCATCCTTATTATGTGTGTGCATCCATGTGTGTGTCCATATGGATTGTCCATGTCCATGTGAATTGGCCATGTGCATGCCCATGTGGGCTGTGTGCACATCTCTGTGCCTGTCTATGTGCACATGCATGTAGATGTCTGTGTGAGCATCCTCGTATGTGTGTGCATCTGTATGTGTGTCCATGTGCGCACCTGTGCAGGTGTCTGTGTGGGCATTCATGTGCTTGTCCATGTGGGCATCTGTGTGGACTGTAGGTGTGCATGTGGACTGTCTGGGTGTCCATGTGAGCATCTGTATGCATCCCTATATGTGTCTGTCCCACTCAACAGCAGCTGCCTCACCCTTCACACCTTGCTGTCCCTTCTGCCATCTGCTTCCTTCCTGCCTGGCTGTTAATGGGCATCCCATAAAAACTGGTGTCTGTCCATATACCTGTGGTCAACTTATTTTCGACAAGGGTACTAAGTCTATTCAATGGAGCAGGAAGAATCTTCAATCAATGGTGCTGGAAAACTTGGATTTCTATATGCAGAAGAATGAATCAGGATTCCGACCTCACATCATACACAGAAACCAGTCCAAAATGGATCAAGGACCTAACTATGAAAACTAAAAGCATAAGATTCTTTGATGGATTATCAAATATGAGGAAACCCTGGTGGTGTAGTGGTTAAGTGCTATGGCTACTAACCAAAAGGTCAGCAGTTCAAATCAACCAGTTGCTCCTTGGAAACTCTATGGGGCAGCTCTACTGTGTCCTAGAGTTGCTATGGGTCAGGATCAACTTGACTGGCAATGGGTTTTTTGGTTTATCAGATATGACAACAAAAACATAGGCAGGAGAAGACAAAATAGATTAACGGGACCTCATAAAAATGAAATACTTTTGTTTATCAAAGGACTTTATCAACAAAGTGAAAAGACAACCTACAGAATAGGAAGAAATTTTTAGGAACCATATATCCAATAAGGTCTAATATCCAAAATATTTAAATTAAAAAAAAAAAAACTTTTACAACTTAATAAAAACACAAACAACACAATCAAAAAATGGGCAAAGGACTTGAACAGACATTTCACCAAAGAGAATATTCAAATGGCCAACAAGCACATGAAAAGATGGTTAACATCATTAGCCATTAAAAAAAAATTAGGGAGATGCAAATCAAAACCAGAAAGGGATACAATCTCACTCCCATTAGAATGGCAATGATAAAAACCAAAACAACAGCAAGGTTGTGGAGAAACTAGAACCCTCATCATCCATTGCTGGTGGGAATGTAAAACGGTGCAGCCACTGTGGAAAACAGATCGGCAGTTCCTCAAAAAGTTGAACCTCGAGCTACCACATGACCCAGCAATGCTAATCCTAGGTGCGTACCCAGAAGAAGTGAAGGCAGGAACACAAACAGAAACCTTTACACCAATGTTCATTAGAGCACTTTTCACAATAGCCAAAAGGTGGAAACACCCTAAATGTCCATCAGTGGATGAATGGATAAACAAAATGTGGCCTATACACACAAAAGAGTATTACTCAGCCATAAAGAGGAATGAAGTCCTGTTGCAGGCCGCAACATGGATGAACCTTGAAAACATCATGCTGAGCAAAATTAGTCAAGTGCAAAAGGACAAGTACTGTATGATCTCATTTATATGAAAAAAGCAAATGTATAAAAATCAGGGATTGTTAGTGGTTACCAGCGGGAAGGCAGGGAAAAAGGGGGTGTCATTGTTCTGGGGGTATTGAGTTTATGTTAATAGTCATACAATAATTTGGAAAAGGATAACGATAATTGTTGCCCAGCAGGAAGAATGTAATCAATGTCACTGAACTATACATATAGAAATTGTTGAGTTGGGAATGTTTTGCTGTGTATGTTTTCACCACACAAACACACACACACACAAACTGGTGAGTGAGGGCAGAGTTGCTGCTCACGGAACTGAAAAAGCAAGACAGACAGCTGAAAAAGTAAGAAGAGCTAGTAAGGGCCTTTACTTCCTGAGCTGCCTGCCCCAACCCAGATGCAGAAGTTGCTCAGGGGAAAGGCGGAGTTGGAAAGCCAGGCTTGGAGAACACGCTCTCACAGAAGGCGGGGCGGGGCCGGGGTGCGTGAGCAGCTGCGCCCTCCTGGCCACAGTGCTGGTGATGTGGCAGCCTGCGCTGGGCAGTCACCTGCCTGGAAGCACAGGTGCATAGCAAGTTCACTGCACGTCTCGCCTGGGCCAGCTCGTTGTTTGCAGCGCGAGGATTCTCTAGGAAGTTCTAGCTAGTTGAGTATCAGGCATTTCTAAAGCACCCCCTGAAGGAATGTTTTTCCTCTGTGCAAACAGTTCTTTTGTGCAGAGGGTGTTGTGTGGCTTCTTGGCAGAGAAGCAGGTGAGAAACACTCCACTGTGCAGCAGTCATTCGGGGGTGTAAAGACATGCTCCACACGTCAACACAAGGCCATGATGCACAGACGCGCGCCGCCAGACTCCCCGGGTGCTGCGCCAGTCAACACTCTTCGGATCATCTCAGGGCATCAAACGACTCCTAATGTCTGAGCTGACAAGCCCGCCCTGCCCATTATCCCGTCTGCGGAACTCAGGGAGGAAAGGGAAAAATGGTGAGCTCTGAATTTCATGTGCTGTGTCTGCCGTCTGCTGTCCACCCAGAGGGACCGTATGAGAGGAGTGCACGGAGGCTCAGCGACGGGGGGCGGAAGACACTTGCCCCCAGGTGCAAGTCCAAGGGGGTGCCAGATGAGGCGTGGGATGACATTCTGAGGCACCACAAATATGAAAGGCACCTGACTGAGGCAGCCGGACAAGAGGCGGAAGGCTGTGCCTCTCGGAGCGCAGCCTCTGGCTTGAGGAACCCCAAGCCTGGGCCTGTCTGCACCATCCTGCAGAGCCATGGGGCGTGAGGTAAGTCTGCTGGCCTGGCTGGGTGGTGGCTGTGGGGCTGGATGAGTTGATGCCCAGGCAGCCTCTGCAGGGTCTGCATGTGTGGACACTCACGTCAAGGTGGGAGCTCTCGGCACTGGAGGCAGGTTTTCTCAGGAGGCCCTGACTGTGGTGGACGCTGGGTGAGGGGCCACCACCTGCCTTCTTCAGCCACGAAGTCTGGGCACTCCCTGTCCCTGCAAGCCTAGAGGTGAAGACATGCTGCTGTCCTGCCCATTTCTGCTGATCAGTGGTATCTTTGTCTCCTCTGCACGATGCTACAGGGAGAACGTCCCTCCTAGGACACGGAGGCCCTGCAGCCACACCTGACTGCCATACTGGGCTGTAAAATCTATGGCACTGACATTGCAAGGCCACTCCTGCTGGCCCTGAATGCCGATAGAGGGGGTCCATGGCAGGGACTGTGGGTGGCCTTGAGGAGATGGGCCTCATCCTACAGCCCTGAGGGCCAGGATTCTGCCAACCACTATGCGGGCTCAAGAGGACCCAGCCATGACCAAGACTTTGGATGCAGCTTTGGGAGACCCGAAGCAGAGGACCAGCTACGCTGTGACTGGACTCCTGGCCCATAGAAACTCTTCCAGTAAAAGCAGGAGAGCAAAACACACCTACCAAAGTCAGTACCGAACATCACAAGAAATGCTGGACCACTTCTTCCAAATACAAAGTATTTTCTTTGGCTATGAGCAACCTGAACACTATCGAAGAGAATGTTAACAATGTAAGTATATTTAGAGAAGCTGATAAAAACATTTGTCTCTTTCTGTTGATTAGCTTGGACACACTGGGAAAACATCTGGCTGGGCAACCAACGGACACAGTGAGATGAGATGAGAGGACACTTACTTGTCCTGCAGCTGCAGCCAGACCCCTGCCGCTTTTGTCACTCACTGCAGAGGAGGCCTGCTGCAGCAGAACCTGGGACCCGCTGTGGGGGCTTTTCGTCCTCTCAGCTGCAACAACTTCCAGGCAGACTTCAGTCACATTCCTACCAGGTTCCAGGAATGGACATCTGCCCAGAAGGCAGTGTTGACGCCCAAGGTACAGACTTGTTACCGCTTATCAGAGGGTAGCGGGGTTCAGTGGAATTCTCGGCTTCCATGCAGGAAACCCGAGTTCATGCACAGCCACCACCTGTCTGTCAGTGGAGGCTTTTGTGTTGCTGTGATGCTAGACAGGATTCAGTGGTGCTTCCAGACTAAGATGACCAGGAAGAAAGGCCTGGTGATCTACTTCTGAAAATCAGTCAGCGAAAACACTATGGATCACAATGTACCCGTCTGCAACTGATCATGGGGTTGGTGCAGGACCAGGCAGTGTTTTGTTCTGTTGTGCATGGAGTTACCATAAATTGGGGCTGACTTGATGGCAACTAACAACAATTTATCAATGTGGATTGTGTGAAATTAAAATAATCCCTGAATGAAACATCATTGAAACTTGAAGTCCTAAAGAAGGCTGCTCAGTTAACCATTAACATAGCCCAGAAAAGGCATTCTGGAACTGGATGGGAAATTCTCTGGGTGAATTCACACGGTGTACCACGAACCACAGATGTGGCTGAGTGTGCAGAAGGGCTGCTGGGCCTGGCAGTGGTTCTGCTGCAGCTCCAGGTCAGTGCAGGAGGTCTGGCAGTGGGTCTGTGCCTCCCTAGGCGGTTAGCACCCTACCTGCCTGCCCACCTGAGCACCCTTGGGGACGGTGTCCATGAGAAGCACTCCCACTGGCACCCTGAGGACCACCTGCAGCTGTTGGGGATCATAGGGCTTCTCAAGAGCCATGCAGACACACCTGCCAGTGAGGGGTGCCGGCTGCTGGCCTGATTCATGTAACCAGGAGAGGGTGGCGCTTCCAGGGCAGCCACTTGGCCTGGACTCAACTGCTTGCATTCCAGGCTGTCTACCAGATGGAGGAGGACCACCAGCAGGTGCCGTGACATCAAGGACATGCTCTACTGCCTGACACCACTGGATGCAGCTTGAAGCGCAAACCTCAGCTAGGGTGAAGAACAGACCGGAAGTCATGGTGAAGGTGGCTCTGAATGCCTGGGGCAAGCTGGAGGGGGAACACGCTACTGAACCTGGTTAGGAACTAGATGGTAGGACATCAATATTTTGGGGCTGGGAACACCAAGCTGCGCAGTGGATGATGTAGAATGTCTTACGAGAGACCAGGAGCACATGGCCCGGAAGTGGTCTTGGCCGATCTCCACAGCAGCCAAGGCAGGAGAGTCCATGGAGCTGACGGAAGTGATCCCAGCCATCTCATAGGTCCTCCTGTCATTTATGAGCCCTCTTCGCGACTGGAGCAGAACTGAGGATGGAAATGTGCACACCGCTGGCAGGGGCGCAGTGTTGGGTCTGGCCCCGCCCCTGGCTGTTCAGGGGGCTTGCAGTATTTGATTGGATGCTCATGGGGACAGGGACCCTGTGCCCACAGGTTGGCGGACCCTAAGGCACTTCTTTATTGGGGTTCTGACAAGGGCAGGACACACCACACGCCTGTGCTGGGCGAGTGGCCTGAGTCCTGGTGGGCCGCAAGGAGCTTGCCCTTCACTGCTGCTCTGAGGACAGCGTGGAAGGAAGATGATAAGCCCAGGCTGTGCGGAGATGCTTTGACAGAAAACCAGGCTGTTTGTACTCTGGTGAAATGGGGGCTGAAGAAAAGACCGACGTGGGGTGCGTGCAATGCTTGGAACTCTGTGAGTCCACCACCTGAAGCAGCCTGTGCGACAAGGGAGCCTGGTGCCCCCCGGGGTAGATAACCCCTCAGCCTGCGATAGGAAGGCAGTCAAGGGCTTCGCTGTGTTTCCCAGCCTGCGTGTGTCTCCATTGCTGGCAGATGTCCATGGCATGGATGTACCACAGCTTGTCTTTCCATTCACCTGTGGATGCACATTTGGGCTGTTTCCAGCTTTGGGCTATTCTGAATAAAGCTGCTGTGAACATCTATGTAAAAACAAAAGCCACTACCTAGAACGTAAAGGGTCCTCAGTTAACGCCAAAAGCACTTGCGTTCTCTTCACAAGAGGCATGCGCGGCCTCCTGGTGAAAAGCAGCTGTGAGACAGCACAGTCTTCGATGGAGGTGTCGGTGCTCTTCCTGTGAGGGGGAGGAACTCCATCCTTCCTCCCATGGTGATGGTGACTGCTTGCTGTGCATCACACAGTCAGGGACAACCACGGGGCCCTGGCCGAGCCCTCTCAGCAATAGGGGTCATCGAGTGGTTGGCAGACAACCGTCTGAGGTGACAGCTGACCCTCAGAGCACGAGCCTGAGCAGGCACACACTGGCTCAGTTGCACCTCCACCAGGCCAGGGTCTGAGGGAGGCTGACTAGCACCCTGGATGTGAAAAGAAGGAGGTTTTGAAAACATTGAGCATCTTCTCTGCTGGGGCTCCCATTGCTGGGGCTCTTAGTTTTACAATGTTGCACAGAGGTTTGAGATTGGTCAGACCTGTGGCGACTTGCCAGTACGTGGGGCCTTGCTGACTCTGTTACCACCTGTGTAACACCATGTGACCTGTGGTGGACTCCGCCTCGTGCTTACACGGACCCCTCTCCTGGCAGCAGCTTGGCTGAGCGAACGTAGGCCCTGGTCCCTCAGCCCTCAGGAACTCAGAGACCTGCCTGGTGGGTGGGGACCTGCCCCCAACTACCGCCTCTTTCCTGGTGGAAAGTGGGACTGCCCTGTGCAGACAGGGCACGACCCGTTCCCACATCAGTGTGGAATCCGCTCACTAGACCCGCAGGGCTCCCTGGGAGCCGTGGCAGCCAGACTCCGCCCTACACACAAGATTCGGCCACAAGATGTCCCTGAGACACTGTTGATACCGTGTGACTTATTCGAGGCAGCTCAGACCCGACCTGCGGTCGGCCATCTACATCCTCCTATGTGCCTTAACTTGTTCCTGTGCTTTAAAGAACCAGGGCCAGCAACCAGGCCCTGGCCCTCGCCTCCCTGCCAACAGCCCCCTGCTCATGGTCTTACTAGTACGATGCTGGTGGCCATGAGCCACACCTCACCTTGGAAATTTGGGAAAGTGTATTTCTGGATCGAGCTACTCTACTGCTGACGTGAAGCACACTGTCCCTCTGTCTGGGACGCTCGCCTCCATGGCTGTTAGGTCCAGCCCTTTTCGTAAATACAGTGATGATGCCAAAGATGGAGAGTCACCCCAGTTCTTTGGAGCTGATGATGCTGATGCAAGCGAGAGGCAGAGGCCCCACATCCCAAGCTGCTGAGGTTACACGAGCTGGCGTTGAGGGTGGCTGGGAACCAAGGTGGGGGGCAGGTACTACAGGGCCTCAGCAGTGTGAACCTGGCCTCAAGAGGACTAGTGAGAAGGTATGCAAAGAAACTGACAAGGCAGCTATCTCCAGCTCCTATTTTAGACCCACACCTATGCGGCCGCCGTTGCAGTTCCAGCACACCACATACCCCCCTGCAACCCCCTTGGCATGGCCAGAGCTCACCCACCCCTGCCTCTTCCTCGGAGTGATTCCTCAGAGCTAGGCCCACTCTCCAAGCCCGACCATGCAGGGACAGACTCCCAGGGCCCTCATATTGTGTGCATTCACGGCTCCACGTCAGTGAGGAGGGAGACGGGTGAGGCGTGATGACTGCCTGGCAGTCTCAGTGTCCAAGCCGTACTTAATGTTGGGCATCTGCAGGGTCAAGACCACTGCTGCCATCACCTTCCGACCAGTCACCAAGACAAGTCCCTCTCCCCCAGCTCCTGTGCTTGGATGTCATTGGAAACATCACAGAGCTGTGCTGGAGGCTGTGGAGGTACATGTGAGAGACTCCAGTAGGTGTGTAGCTGGCCACGTGGCAAAACTAGCAAGGGTTTGCATTCTAAACTAACCATCCTACTACCAAGAGCCCATGCTGTCGCTAGGCATGTAAGCAAACAAGTGTCTGGTGGGGAGTTAAAACAGGTGATTTGTATTGAGAGCTGCTTCTAAGGACCCCAAACTTAAAACCGTCAGTCCTGGTAGAAGCTACTGCAACAGTGCTGAGTGGACCACAGCCACTGCTGGAGGTGGCTCCCCCTCAAGCAGCAGGGAGTGTGGCCGTGCTGCAGCTGGATGAAGATAACTCCGGAACAAATCTGCACATCTATGGTCGTCCCCGGGTGCTCAACGGCCAGGTGTGGACCTCCTTCACCTGCCACTGTTGCAAGTATGTCAGGACCAGCACACATCACAACCCTAACAGACACCACACACGTGGATGTGGCACCTCTGTGGCCAACGCCCACAGTGTGCGAGGAGGTTCCTTCTCCACAGTCTGAAACAAAGCCGCGCCTCACTGATACTTCACTGATTACAAAATTCCTCTGGACACATCCTGGATGTCCTGGCGACCCAGCTATAGGATATTCAAGGGGAATCAGTGTGGAGCCTCCCAGAGATTCCGGAAGACACCCAGCAGCCACCTCTATCCAACAGAGCCAGGAGGTTCATGAACTTGGACCCCCACTAAAGCTGCTTGGAGTTTTCACCCAATGTACAGGCTCCCTGGGGAATGGCTTTAGGCCCCTTTGGGGAAGGCTGGAAGGAAGATGGACAGTAGAAATTGTTGACAGTGTGGCAGGGCCCTCCCTCAATGGGACCAGCCTCCTCTTCCTTTGAGATGCTGTGGGTGTGTGATCGAGAGGCTGTGACTGTTTTGGTGATCCAAGTCAGACTTCTCTTCACCAGATCTACAATACTTCTGTGTATGCGTATCAAATCAGACTTGAGTAGGCTGCCTAATTTGATTTCTAGGGACCCCACGGTCAACCAGCCCATGCCATAGGTCTCTACATGTCCACTATTCTGATTACGGCTTTGACCCTGCTGTCCATTATAGTAATGACACCCACCTTGTCTTTGGTGATTAAGTGCCACCCCGTTCTCCCCAGTGCATTTAGGGGTCCCAGTTCAGTGGCAGCAGTTCCCATGGTCATTCCTGACCTATGGAGAAGAGTAGCCACAGCATTTCTCAAGGATGCTGGGGCTCCCCTCACAGATTTATTCCTCATAGTCATGGTGAATGGTGTCCTCTGTACCCTCCCATGGTGAGCAAGCAGGTCTGACACGATAAATCCACGCTAACATTCCACTCTCCCTCAGCCTTTGGACATCTTTTTGTACAGTGTACCAAGGCGGTTCTGGCATTTCATCCTCACTTACTGTTACTGTAGGTCACCTTCAGGTCCTCATTTCAGCCAAACAACCAACCAAACTATTAAAGCCCTTTCTAACCTCTCAAGCTACAACACTGAGTACAGAGTCTCTGCTTAAGTGGGACCACTTCAATAAAGTTGGCCTGATCCAACTTTGTTCCTGCCACCTTGATCCCACCCCCTGCAGATCCATTCCCACGCATGTTCCTGGAAAGTTATGCCATTCTTTTGGAGAGGGGTAGCACACCTCCTCCCAGGTCACACAGTGTACCTCCTCTTTGGGGCCCACCAGAACTTGAGTTTGGTTACAGGTCTAGAGGCAGAGAGGGGTGGTGGGGGTGGACCTGGAGGTGAATCAGCAGTGCCTGGCAAGGCATCTCTCTCAGGGGAGGGAGGCCAGGCTCTCTAGGCAAAGGGTGAACCTCTTTAGGCAGGGCTGCAGGCTGCTTCTACTGGCAAAGGAGACTGGCAGAATTTAGGAGTTCAAGGTCCCCAGCTTCACTTGGGTTTCCCCATAGACCCCCATTCAATTTTTAGGATCCCACTCCTTTCCAATCAAGGTCTCACCTTTAAGAGAAGACACCCTGTGAGGTTGGGAACTCAACTATGCTGTAATCTGGCCAATGGCAAGATGAGACCTGGGTGGGCACCGTCTGGTTTGCTTGCTAATTCCTAGTTTTTATCATGTTGCCGTTCCATAGTGCTGCTGTGGCATGGATGCCATCTTGTGATTTATGCCCTTCGTCGTGCGTAACGCTTCATGCTTGCTGCCCAGAATTCACTGTGGAGATGGCCTCTTGCCAGCCTTTTGCTTTCACTTTGTGCTGGTTGGTTTTGTCACTTTGGCTAGGCTATAGTTCCCTGTTCGACCAAACACAAGTCTAGTTGCCATTATGGAGTTACATGTGATCAAATCAGTTGGCTTTAAATAAAGCAGATTATGTCATGTCATGTAATTAGTCTGAGGGCCCTGGGAGCAAAAAAGGACCTTCCTGAGGTGTGTTCTGCCTCCAGACTATAGATATTTTGACAAAACTCTAATACACATATGGGGGAAAACAGGCCCCATGTGAGGATCATCTACAAGCCAAGGAATCAAGGAACACCCAGTGCTAGTGACAAGGAAGAAAGACGTGGCTGAGACCCTTAGGCTTTTAGCTTCCAGAACTATGAGAAAATAAGTTTTTGTCCTTTGAAGCTGCCCACTTAGCTTTGTGGTATTTGTGTTACAACAGTACTAGGTAAGAATTTGGTACTAGGAGTGGGGTGCTGCTCTAAGAAGTATCTAAAATATAGAGGTGATTTTGCAACTGTAATGAGTAGAGGCTGGAGTTTTGATGTGCCAGATGGTGGGAGTCTAGACTGCCCTGAAGAGATCGCTGGTAGAAGTCACTGAAACACACTTTCTTTGGAGGGAGGGGCTAGCCATGTCTTTTCACTGGCATGAATTTGGCCTAGTCCTGGGCACTATGAGCTCCTTCTGCCCAGAAATCACCTCTGCCCTCTCTTGTCAGCACTCTTTCTGCCTGGCTCTTTCTGGGGAGTTGAAGCCTTTCCTTTTACTGAGCATGGCCTCCATCCTGCGTCCTAGGCTCCCGGCTGTCCCTGGAGCAAGAAGCCATGTGAGCATTGTGGCAGCTGTGCTCAGGGTCTGCAGACTCCTGAGGCATAGTTCTGGGGACCCACACTCATCTCACCCACTCAACAGCAAAAACGAAAATAGGTGCCAGCTGGCCCCATCTATAGCGGGGCTCTTGGCTTTGACCAAGTGGGGGAAATAGGGGTCTCCTCGCAGAATTCCTACTTCAAGCCTACAGGTGTGCAAGTGAAAATTTATTGTAAAACACACTTAGGTTGGCAATGCTGCCAGATGCAAGCAAACGTCTCTTACATAGGGTATGAGTGCTCAGATGTCTGGCTCAGTTCTTTTTTTTTTTTTGTATTTATTTATTTTTAAAATTTTTATTGTGCTTTAAGTGAAAAGTTTACAAATCAAGTCAGTCTCTCATACAAAAATTTATATACATCTTGCTATATACTCCTAGTTGTTCTCTCCCTAATGAGACAGCACACTCCTTCTCTTCACCGTTTTTGTGTCCATTCAGCCAGTTTCTGACCCCCTCTGCTCAGTTTTCTTTTTTAAATTGTCAGAGTCACTTATGTATGGACAACAGATGTCACAAAAGGAAAGTACATCTCATGAAGAACGTGAGGATTCCACGGACTGCGCTCTTTATCATAAGTGGAGTGCAGCCTATGGCTTGCTGGTCCTTAGGGGTACCTGATGTCCAGTTTTCCACACAACCAAGTCAAGGCTGAAGTGCAGAAGCGCCCTCCCCACCCTCAGCGCATTTTGAGCAAGAAGCGAGGGCAAGTCATGTGCGCTGGTAGAGCGACCAGACACTGATGCGCTGATCCCCAGACCCCGAGGCCAGCAAGCCATCATCAGCGAAGGCCACGCAGTAGACAGTTGCAGTATGGAAGTCCAGCACGGCCAGTGGCTTCATCGTCCTCCAGTGGAATATGCGAACACGGTGGTCCCAGCCTGCAGTGGCCAGGAGCTTGCGATCTGGCCGGATCGTGACGTCAGCTATGCCGGGATTGGTGACTTCATGAGTTCCACACGCCTACAAGATTGAAAGCAGCAGGAGAACCATTAGGTGACAGAATCTTCAAGCCTGTCACACAGGTGCTCACCCGGGAATGGTCCCAAGGTCTGGCTGCCTGGGCAAAAAAAGAGACGTTGGCCTGCCATGGCGGCTGCGCACTCCTGCAGAGCTTACCTCCTACCTCCTCAGAGCCAGTGCACAGACCTGCCTCAGGAAGCAGCCTGAACTTTGTTCTTGTCTGAACTCTTGGAGTATGAGGGGAGAATTCAGGCCCTTTCCTATGCTGCACCTCTGCTGCTCTGCCGTGAAGGCCTGCTGGGGAGGGGCTGGTTCTGACTAATTTCCTTCCCTGATAGAGAGTGGCCCTTGGGGCCTGACAGGACAAAGGGAATTCCCAGCCCTCGGGAAGGAAAGACTTTGGTTAGGTTGGGTACTGGTGCCCCTCCCCATGGGAATGAATACACTGTATCCTAGAATTTAGGTGAGAGCAACCATTGGCAGCTTGACTGCAGCATACAGTCAGCACGTCTCCCTTCTGGAAAGATCTCAGCAACCGCTCAAAAGCACAGGAGTATGAAAAGTGCAAATTCCATCTTCAAGAAAATTAAGAGACATATGAAACCCTGAAATACAAAAGGGGCTAAAGGGCTGCCAAGAGTGGGAATCAAGCAGGGTGTGGGCGGAATGAGTGAGCGACACCACCAGAAGGTGTGGTTGCAAAAGGAGCTGCAAAGTCAACTTCACTTGGTTGAGGGGTAAAACCATCATCCGTTTTGCAGGAGCTTCCCTGGGCCTGATCTGGTTCTGAGAAGGGGGCGGAGCCCTGGCCCAGCAGTCTGCAAGCTGGCCTGTCTGGTGGCTGAAAGCCCACACGGTCAGTCCTGGGTGATAGGAAAGGTTCCTGCCCTGATCCTCCCTAATACATGCCTCCTGCAGCAAAAAGAAAGAACGCAATCACAATTGCTGCCTTTGTAGCTAAGGCAAGTCTTGGTTTTGCAGACTGTGTCATGCACGGCAGGGCATTTAGCATCTCTGTCCCCAGGTACTAAATGACACAGGCACTTTGCAATCACTGTGACAACCAAAGTGCCCACATACTTCTAAAGGCCTCCTAATGGGACCATACTACCCCCAGTTGAGAATCATTCACCTCTGCAAAGATAATACAAGGAAAGAGGAGGAGGGAGAAAAGGAAAAAGGAGGAGTAAAGACAGGAAAAAGGAAGAAACAAAAAACAAATGACAGCGCTCATCAGAAGCAAATGAAAATTGTTACCAAACATTTTTGCCATGAATTAACAAAACAGAAGAAAGCATAATGAAGCAATTACCCCTATAAAACAAGAGCCCAAAGCAGCAAAACAGAGGAGATGATCTGGACTGGCAACACTCAGGAAAGAAGTGGAAGAAAAGCCCAAAGAAATGAAGTGAACTGGAAATAAAGGCACATAGAGAATAGGAATGATAAAAAGTGGGCAAAATGAAAGGGAAACAAAGAGTTAAAGCGGGCTGAAGAGAAAATGATAGACATGAAAGAGGCAGAGGTGCTATAACATTCACTGATATAGAGAACCAATTTTAATTTCTAGAAATTGAAGTTTTATGATCTAAGGCCAAAGAAAGGATATAGAATATTCAACACTAAGATATTACCTAGTAAAATTATTGGACTTAATAGAAATAAAGTCCTTTTAGTAGCCAGGCAAAAAGATCAAGTCATTTATGAGGGAGGACTTTAGGCTGTCCTTACAATGTTTCACAGCCACAACTTTGCCAGCAGACAGTGGAGTGATGCCTACAAAGACTGAGAAGAAAGGAAGCATAGTCCAAGAATTTTGTATCCAGCCTAACTTTCACTTAAGTATAAAAACAATAGACAAACATTTTTGAACATGTAAGAACTCAAAGAATATTGCTCCCATAAGTTATTCTTAGAGGACTAGGAGATTAACTCCTGACTTTTGAGAGATAACTGGAGAACTATGGTAAATGGTCTGGCAAAGAACACCAAATCTACTTACCTGTAGGATTAGGTCTAAAACAATATGGGAATTATGTGTATAGAACCAGTTATATAACTAACAGAAATATGGGAGAGCTGCAAGAGAGACATGGGATGTTTTTTAAATTCATGGATTTTCTCATCTTTTGTAGTTTGGGGCCAAAGGATATAATAGTTAATTTCATATTTCTTGAGTGATTATCTGACTTCCCACCATGAGTAATGACAAAAACAGTATTACTTCTTCTTCCTTTCCCACCTGACATTTAAATGCTTTAGTTCTTTAGTATTTGCCCTTGTATTTCTGCAAAAAGTAATATAAATATAAATGTACTCAACACTTTTATGACTGGATTCCAAAGTTAAATCCAAATTTGTCTTATGTATAAGAGACACTGGAAACCTGGGTGGTGCAAGTGGTTTGTGATTGGCTAACTTAAAAGTTGGAGATTCAAATGCACCCAGCAACTCTGCAGAAGAAATGCCTGGCAAACTGCTTCCATAAAAATTACAGCCAAGGAAACCCTACTGAGCAGTTCTACTCTGTAACACATGGGGTTACCATCAGTTCAGGCCAACTCAATGACAGCCAACAACAACAACATAAGAGACACAACAAATGAATGATTGGGAAAGATATACCAGGAGAATGCAAACAAAAGAAGTGAGGGTGCGAAATTAGTAACAGAAAGATTAAATTCAGAGCCAGCCATAAGCATTGAGTAAGACATATAAAACATCTAACAATGATAAAAGGTACAATTCACAAAGAGTTATAAATATCTGTTCAGTAAACAAATAGATTTATCACTCATGAAACAAGAACAACAGGAAAGTGGTGTAACTGGTACAGAGTAACTGGTATCAGACTAGCCCTGTTGCTGTAAACAACTGTAAAACTGGACAGAATAGATGAGGCAACTGTTTATAGGCACTGGACAGCAGGCAGAGCAGGGCAGTTGACAAGGTGAGTCTCCCAAATGTCCTAGCCATTCTCTGACCAGGGACAACTTTCCAGTCACAAAGTTCTAGCACAGCACAGCAGTCAACGTTAAGCTGAGGAGGCAGAGATCAGAGTTTGGGGCAGCTAAAGTGGCTGGAATCTGTAGGGCAAGGCAGCAGAATGGAGGGAGTTGTCGGTGGGGGACTGAATACTGTGTGTGAGTTCCCTATGAGTTCTTGTGCCAGGGCTCGGCTGTGCATACTCAGGGCAAACAACACAAAGCTTACGAGAGGGTGGCTGTTGCAGGGTTGAAAGGAACATATATGAGAGGTCAACAGCGTTGGAGGTCCAGCCAGCCTGAGTGCAAAGAGTGTGACAATCTAAGACCAACTGAAGTGCTGGAAAGGCCTCAGTTGAGGAATAAGGATCATGTGCGAGTATAGCCTACTTTAGACCCAACGTAGCAAACCATAAAACCAAGCCTATGATGTTCAAGGTGAACAGCCAGTAACTGAACTGCCTGCTAGAACAAAAGTAAACAATCTTCAGAGAAAACTATCAGAATACAAAATCTCTACCGTGTATCATTTACAATGTTCAGCACATAAACAAAAAATTATCAGACATCCAAAGAGGCAGATATATATGACCCATAGTAAGGGGAGGGGGGAACAGTTAATAGAAACTAACCCCAAAGTGGCAAAGATGTTTTACATATCAGAAAAAGACTTTAAAGCAGCTATTTAAATAGGTTTAAAAAATTAAAGAAAAATAGATTTGAATGATTACAAAAAATATGCTCTTATTGAGTGAAAAGATAGAGGCTATTAACACAGAAATGGAAATTATTAAAAAAAAATGGAAAATACGGAACTGAAAAACACAAAAACTAAAATAAAAAATGTACAGGATAGGTTTAATGAAGATTGGAAGCTGGAAATATCAATATATGTCCAACTGGAAGAAGAGAGAAAAAAATGAAAGAAAAATGAACAAAGCCTCAAGGACCTGTGGTACCATATCAAACTGTTAGTTTATGGAGTCCCGGGAGAAGAAAGTGAGAAAGGTTAAGAAAAAATATTTGAAGAAACAATAGCCTGAAATATTCCAATTTTGATGAAAAAAAAAAAAAAAACCAACAAAAAACAAAAAACACCAATTTACAGATTGAAGAAGCTCAGCAAAACCCAAGCAAATTAAAAACACAAAAAACCTAAGCACATGATAGTCAAGCTACTGAAAGCCACAGATTAAAAGAAAATCTTGAAAGCAGCCAAAGGAAAATGACACATTATATGCATGGGAATAATGATAAGGGTATTGATGAGTTTTCATTAGAAACAATGGAAGCCAGAAGACAATGGAACAACATCCTTAAAGTGCATGAAGAAAAACAAAACTGTCTCCCCTAAATTCTCTAGCCAGAAGTCCTCAAAAAGGAGGGTGAAATGAAAACACTTTTCAAATGAACAAAAGCTGAGAGAATGTTTGGGCAGCAAATTTTTAATATAAGAACTGTTTAAAGGATATTCTTCAGGCTAAAGGGGAACACTACCAGATAGAAACATGGATTTACAGAAAAAGCACTGGAAGTGGTAAATATAAAATACTATGTCTTTTTAAATTTTATGTTGTTGTTGAGAATATACACAGCAAAACATACACCAATTCAAGAGTTTCTACATGTACAATACAGTGACACTGATTATATTTTTCAAGTTGTGCAACCATTCTCATCCTCCTTTTCTGAGTTGTTCCTTCCCCATTAATGTAATTCACTGTCCCCTAAGGTTCCTATCTAATCTTTAGTTGCTGTCGTGAATTTGATTCCACGTAAACAGTTCTTAAAAGAGCATCAGGCTCAAGGCAGACTTTTTTTTTTTTACTAGTTAAGCTAAACTACTGTTTGGTTTTAAGAAGACTTCAGGGGATATTTTTGGTTAAAGGTTTAAAGGTTATTTAAGGGCAATAGTTTCAGGGGTTCATCCACCCTCCATGGTTCCAGAAAGTCTATAGTCCAGCAGAATTTGAAATTCTATTCTGTATTTTCCCCCTTTTGAGAGGATTCTTCTATAGAACCTTTGATCAAAATGTTCAGTAATGGTAGCCAGGTTAAAAAAAAAAAAGTATCATCCACTTATTCTGGTCTCATGGTAAAGGAGGTAGTTGTTCATGGAAACGATTAGCCACATATTTCATTTCCTCCTCCTATTCCTGACCCTCCTTCTTTCTCTGTTGCTCCAGGTAAATAGAGACCAATTGTTGTGCTTTGAATGGCTGCTTGCAAGCTTTTAAGACCCCACGAACTACACAACAAACTAGGAGGTAGAACACAAGCACTAAACATGTTATTAGGCCGATTAACTCAATGTCCCATGAAACCACGACCCCAAACCTCCAAACCAAGAAACCAAATCCCATCAGATGTTTGGTTGTACATAAGCAGCCTCAGCAGCTACTTTTTTTTTTTTTTGTCATTGTTGTAAATATCACTCAACTTTTTGCCAATTCAACTTTTTAGAGGTGTACAACTTATTGACAGCAATTACAATAATCGGCTGTGCAGTCGTACCTTTAATCACTGTGGTTTTTCCCATCACCGTTCATTGAAACTCAGTATTATATAACCAATAACCCCCCCTTCCCCTCCCTCCCATCCTGGTAACCATTAATAAACTTTGGTCTCTATACATTTGCCTTTTCTTGTCTTTTTATATAAATGAAGTCATACAATATTTGTCCTTTTGTGATTGAATTATTTTGCTCAACATAATGTCTTCTAGCTCCATCCATACTGTAGCATGTATCAAGACTTCATTTCTCCCCTACTGGCTGAGTAACATTCCATTGTATGTATGTGCCACATTTTGTTTATCCGTTCATCCGTTGATGGGCATTTAGGTTGTTCCCACCTTCTCGCCATCGTGAACAGTGCTGCAATGAACACTGGTGTAGAAGTCTCTGAGTCTGTTTTGAAGTTCTTTTGGGTGTATACCTAGGAGTGGAATTTCCGGGTCATACAGTAATTCTGAAGCCCTAGTGGCACAATGGTTAAGAGCTATGGCTGCTAGCCAAAAGGTTGGCAGTTCGAAGCTACCAGCTACTCCTTAGAAACCCTATGGGGCTGTTCTACTCTGTCCTATAGGGTCATTATGAGTTGGAACTGACTTGACAGCAACAGGTTTGATTTATGGTAGTTCTATTTTTAATTTTTTGAGGAATCACCACACTGTTTTCCACAATGGTTGTACCATTTTACATTCCCACCAGCAATGGATAAGTGTTCCAG
Organism: Loxodonta africana; assembly: GCF_030014295.1. Taxonomy (NCBI): domain Eukaryota; kingdom Metazoa; phylum Chordata; class Mammalia; order Proboscidea; family Elephantidae; genus Loxodonta; species Loxodonta africana. Next base: position 32,859,086 of record NC_087360.1, read on the forward strand.
TTTCCCCACATCCCTCACCAACATTTTTTATTGTTTATCTTATCCATCCTAGTAGGAGCGAAACAGTATCTTGCTGTGGTTTTGATTAGCATCTCTCTGATGGCTAATGACATTAAGCATCTTTTCATGTGTTTGGTGGCCATTTGAATGTCCTCTTTGATGAAATGTCTATTTGCCCATTTAATGAATGGGCTGTTTGTCTTTTTGTTGTTAAGTTGTCAAAAGTTTTATATGTATTTTTGTTATTACATTCTTACAGATACATGGTTACCGAAGATATCCTCCCAGTCAGTAGCTTGTCCTTTTACTTTTTTGGGAAAGTCTTTTGATGAATAAAAGGTTTTCATTTTTATGAGGTCCCATTTATTTATGTTGTCTTTTGCTGTTTGTACATTTGTTAATATATTAGATAATCCATTGTTAAAAGCTAGGCCTGTTAGCATTGCGCCTGCATTTTCTTCTAAGAATTCTATGGTTTTTGATCACACATTTAGGTCCTTAATCCATAAAATACTATGTTTTTTATTTCTTGTAACTTAAAAAAAAAAAAGGTAATTTAAAGCAAAACTAATAATACTGCAAGGTGGGGTTTATAATATGTGTAGAAGTAAAACATATAACAACAGTAGCGCAAAGGATAGGAGGGTAGATAAATGGAATTATACTAATATAAGGTCATAACCCACCACCCGTCTGTCAGTTTGTTGTACTGTGGTGGCTTGCATGTTGCTATGATGCTGGAAGCCTTGCCACTGGTATTTTAAATACCAGCAGGGTCACCTACGGTGGACAAGTTTCATCGGCACTTCCACACTAAGACAGGTTAGGAAGAAGACCTGGCTATCTACTTCCAAAAATTAGCTGGTGAAAATCCTATGGATCACAGAATACTGTCTGAGACTTCAACATGCTTACTTTGGGCATCGCATCACCAGGGGCCAATTGCTGGAAAAGGACATCCTGTTTCGTAAAGTGGAGGGCCAGCAAATGTGAGGGAAAACATAATGGTTGCAACAATAGACTCAAATGTACCCATGTTCATCAAGATGGCACAAGACTGGACAACATTTCATTCTGTTACATATGGAGTTGTCATGAGTCAGAGCCCATTTGACAGCAAGTAACAACAAGGTTATTACACTTGTGAGGTGGGAAATGGTACCATGATAACTCTAACAGACTTCAATAGGTTAAGGATGCATGTTATTCACCTGAGAGCAATTAGCAAGAAAAGAAATGATAAGAGTATAGCTAAGAAGTCAAAAGGGGAAATGAAATGATAAAAAAATAAATGTTTCCCCAGCACAGAAGAAAGCAGGAAAGAAGCAAAAGAGGGACAAAAACAGAAGTGGCAAATGGCAAACAAGCAATAAGGTGGAAGATTTAATACAGACATATCAGTAATTATATTAAATGCATATGGGCTAGACATTCCAATTAAAAGAGCTCACCAGAAAGGACCAAAAACCAAGACAAGAGTATATGCTGTCTACCAAAGACGCTTTTTAAATATAAAGAGATAAAGATAGGTTGAAAGTAAAAGGATGGGAAAAGTTACACAATGCAAACAGCAAGCATAAGAAGGCCGAGGCGGTGATATTAGTATCAGACAAAACTGACTTCAAGACAGAGTGTTACGAGAGATTAAGAAGGACATACAAGGGATATTCAACAAGATGAGATAATGGTCCTGAATGTTCATGCATCCAACAACAGAGCTTCAAAGTTCATGAAGCACAACAGACAGAACTAAAGGGAAAATGAGACAAGTCCACAGTCATAGTTGGAGGTTTTAAGACCCCTCTCTCAGTAACTGGTAGAAAACTAGACCAAAAAATCGGTAAGGATATTGAAGACTCGAACCACACTACAACCGCGTCGACCTAACCGACACTGACGCTCTGCCCACGACTGCCGAACACATGTTCTTTTCAAGTGCACGTGGTGGGCTTACCAAGATAGGCCACGTGCAGGGCCGGGAACAGGCCTCAGTAAATTTCTACTTACTGGAATTGTACAGAGTACACTCAACGACAAAAGAATTTGGCTAGATTAAAGCTAGCCACAATATCAACAAATATTTGGAAATGAAAATAATATACATCTAAGGAAGCTTTGGAGCCCTGGTGGAGCAGTGGTTAAGAGCTATGGCTGCTAATCAAAAGGTCGGCAGTAAAAATCCACCAGCTGCTCTGTGGAAACCCTATGGGGCAGTTAGTTCTATTCTGTCCTATGGGGTCGCTATGGGTTGGAATCAACTTGACGGCAATAGGTAAGGAACTTCTGAACCAAAGGAAACCAGGGAAAATTGAAAATATTTTGAACTGAATAAAAACAAAGATATATCAAAATTTGTGGGACAGCCCCACAAAAAAAAAAAAAAGTCACCAAGAGCTGCCTTCTCAACACCACATGGGAGACCACACCACCAGGGAGCAGTATTTCAGTGACCCCAGAGGAGCCCAGAACTCTGGGCCAGCAGCTGCCTTTCCAGAGTGCAGGCAACATTGACAACCACTGTCATACCCAGAGGCCACCACCACTGGCTACCAAGAGGCCCCACTAAAGGAATCTCTAAAGGATGGACTTCTTGACTTCTAGGAGGAAAGCTTGAGATGGAAGAATGCATGGTGAGCAGGAAGAACAACCACTAAAAAAAAAAAAATTTTCTTACAGCACAAAATAATAAGATGCAACTAGTGCTGCGAGACACATCTACGACTTAAGGGCACAGAAAGGTTGAGGGTAAAGGATTAATAAAAGTTATAAAAGGAAGTAAACAAAACAAACCTGGCCTAAGCCAAATAAAAAAAAAAAAGGTGGCAAAATAGGCTTCTTGGCAAAAATCTTGTCCAGAGACAATGAGGGTGACTAAAGAAAAGGTTAAGTTCACCAGGAAGGTTATTACTTTAAACTTTTATGTTCCTGATTCAGTTTCAAAATGCACAAAGCACAAATGGACAGAATGACCGGAAAAGTTCACAAGATGCATGAGGCTCTACCTGCACCTTCTGGGGGCCCCAATCACGCCCACAATTGGAACCACACAGCCGGACAAACCCAGCCTGGACTCTACGCTCGGCTCCTCTGACCCCACCCAGCCTCAGGAGGTCAACCCTCCTAAGGATGCATCCACCAGCACTCCCCTCCTGCCACCATGATGCCTCCATGTGGCCTTCTCACTGGTCTCTTCCTCACACCTGACCCGCTGTTGACCATAGCCATACTTCTCACAACCTTGGATCAGATGGTGCAGCTTCTCCACTCCAAACCCTCATGGGCTTCCTGCTGTGCTCCTGAGCACTCATCTGTCACTCTCCCTCTCCGCGGCTGTCTCCCTTCTGCTCCAAAGCACTTCCAGCCCTCAGCCCCACTGCTCCTCCTGAGGATGCCCCAGTCATCGCAGAGACAACTTCCTCACTTCTCACCTCAGATACGCCAGCTCTGCCATGAGTCATCCAAGGGACAACTTCCTCAGTCCTCACCTCAGAGATGTCCCCCACCCCAGTCACTGAAGGGGCAACTTCCTTGCTTCCTCCATGCCTTTGTTTGGATACAACCCCCTTCCCCTACCATCACAGGGTTGCCCCTGCAAGCCCTGTCACCTTACTCTACTTCCTTTTACTTTGCTGCCCCATCACCCTTTCTGTCTGCACTCTTCTAGAACATTACACATGGGCAGGAATGTTTGGTTTTCTGCTGTATCCCTGTGCCTAAAACAGTGCTTGCCTATAGCAAACCCAAACCCACTGCCATCCAGTTGATTCAAACTCATAGAGGCCCTATAGGACAGAGTAGAACTGCCCCACAGGGTTTCCAAGGCTGTAAATCTTTACAGAAGGAGAATGTGACATCTTTCTCCTGCTTGCACATAGCAGGGGCCCAATATTTATTTAGGATAAACATAAAACCTAGATGCTACAACTAACAATATTGAAATTCAACAATCAAAAAAATCTTTGGACGCTAAATCCATTTTAAGCAGAGCCTGAAGGCATGGCAAACTGGGGAAAATACGTGTAACTCACTTCAGAGACAGCTGAATTGCTTACTTTGTGAGGAGCACCTTGAAGCCAGGAAGAGAGAGGCGGCTGGCACCACAGCAGAGCTCAGTGGGAGATATGAGCAGGGAGTACAGATCAGGGGACACAAATCTCTCCTAGACCTGACCAGATGCCTGGCCTCACTCAGACGGTTCTGCAAATCACATGTACGTTGGAGTTCCACGTTCCCTTACCAGACTTGCCAAGCTCCAAAGGCTGGTAACAGCTGTGCTGGTGAAGGCGTGCTGGTGGCATCTTCCCCTCAGGAGTACCAGTAGCCCCAACCAGGATAAGAAGCACAATGCCCTTGACCCTGCTCTCCCCACTGGGACTTCCCCTGCAGACACCTACCTCCACACAGACCTGTGGCAGCACTATGACAGCAGAGGCTGACCAGCTGCAGGACCATCCCAAAGGCCGGGAAGTCAGCTCTGGAGCCCCATACAGAGCTTCATCCGGTGGGCCAGCCCAGAAGGACCGTGAGGGTTGGAAGGTGCCTAGAGCAGGGCTGTGTGCGGATGTATGTCGTGTGCATAAGTGTGCACGAGGCGTGCATGGGGTGTGCGTCTGCTGGGTTACAGGGGCCCAGGCCACCCCACCAGATTTGGATGGACCAGGGACACTGTCACCTCCAGGGAGAAGAGCTGGTGCTGGGACTGTGTGAAGTCCTTTTCTCTCATGTATTTCACATCCCTTTGGGTGCAGACAGTGAGTCTCACTGGAACCCACTCAGGGCCCTGCTTCAGGTCGCCTGTTTGTCCTTCCATGTTTATGTGAAGTTAGTAACACTGGGGCATTTCCCTGTGAGAAAAGAGCTGACTTAAGAGCTGACACACAACCTGAAGCTGGGGCCGAGGAAAGGAATTTAGATAGACAGCCGTTTGCTGTGGTCTTCACCCTCTTGGAAGATGGGCACACAGGCAGGGAGGCAGCACCCAGTGCATGACAAGTGGGGCCCATCTGAGGGTAAGGGTGGTGGGCATGAATCCCCACGGGGTGGGGTCCAAGCCAGCTTCCTCGCAAACAGGCGCTAGACTTCGCACAAAGCCTCCCATGTCAGTATCTTCCTCTGTAAAGCCACCAGCTCCATGAGGCTTTGGCTGCACTAGTAGATTGGCGTAAACACCATGCTTGCATGAGGCCTCTGGAGGCGGAGCTGTAGGTGCCCAGGCCCCGGGAACAGGGGCACTGGCCTCTGCATGCCAGCCTCGTACCCCACTCCTGGAAACAGACTACAGAGCAGCGCTGCATAGGCCTCACCCCTGGCAGGGAACCAGGAGGCAGCGATCTCCCCTACCCCAGTTTAGGAGGAGAATGACAAGCCCTTGTCTTGGGGGCTTGTGTTTCCAAGGAGGAGGGACCCCTGCTGGTGCAGCTTCAAGGTGTGAGGCACAGCTGTCAGTGAAGGTGTCAGACTCCAGCCACCCTGAGCAGACACAAGAGGCTCTGACCTGTACCTGAGGCACTCATGGGGCTGAGCTGGCCTAGAAATCCTCTTCTCTTGTTATAAAATTGGGAGGACTCCCGGGAAAGCACAAGGCTTTGGGGCCTGAGGGGCCTGAAGTCTGCAGGGGGCGTCCTGGGCTGCAGTCCTGTTCCCTTGCTCATCCCCACACTGCTCAGCTGCTGCTGCTTTAAATGCAGCACCTTGGTGGAGTTGGGGACCAAGCGGGCAGCTCTTGCTCCTGCTGTGCAGATGGGAAGCCAGCCCAGGACGCTGGGCAGCTCACGCGGGTCACAGAAGGAGCAAGTGCTGCACTGAGTGTGGTTAGCCTGCCTCCCAGGCCCAGGGCTGATTGGAGTGGGGGAGCCTCATTATTGTTTAAAGGCCTAAAAATACCACGGACTATAAATCAGGGCGTTCTTTAAGGCTTGTGGGCACTGCCCCAAGTGTGCGGGGGAGAGTCTGCTCACCACCTGGGCCTGATGACAGCTGATGCAGGATCGGCAAGAAGCTCACGAAGTGTCTCCAAGAGTGCAGGAGGCCTCCAGCACGACCGTCAGCCCGAGGCTGGTGGTGTCCTGACGAGGGCAATCAGCACTCCGCACCACCTCTGCGCCTCCACATCAGCTCCGTCCTGGACACAGGGCCCTCCAGGAAAGATTTCTGACCACCAAGTGACTTTCACAAGGCATGACCTCAGGTGCTAGGAATGTGCAGTGCGGAGAGGGCGCCATCTGGTTCCGATTACCCAAGCTCTGGTGCAGGGAAACCTCATCTGCATCTCTGCTCCCAGTGCTCGCCTGGGAGAGATTGATTTGGGCTCATTAGAGACTTCAGGAAAAGGACATGAGGTGAGGCACATCTGTGTCCTCGTGGCCCACAAGCCCAAGGCAGGCGGCTGCACCAGTGCACGGAGGGCTCAAGAGACGGGTGACGCCTCCAGACCTGCGGTGGCGTGGCTCATTGCTGAGGGCATGTGGTTGCCTCACTGGAAGACACTCTGTGAAAGGTGAGGGTGTGTGGTTGCCTCACTGGAGGACATTCTGTGAACGGTGAGGGCGTGAGGTTGCCTCACTGGAGAACACTCTGTGAATGGCAAGGGTGTGCAGTCGCCTCACCTGTTCCCAGGTACAAAGGATGTTTTCAGTTGCTCATCTGAGCAAAGTGCAGCCAGATTTGCTTCCTCCCCAAGGCCTGGGCTTCACAGAACTTGAGACCCTGCTGGACCTTTGAGGCCAACTTTGAGGGTGAAGTTGGGAGAGCATGCAGGTCAGCTTCAGCCCTTTCCAGCTGGACTCTTCCCTTTCTGGCCTCTCCCAGGACTGTGTGCCTCCTCTCACGGCTGTCGTGGTGATTGCTGATCGGAAGGAGAACAATCCGTCTTGAAAGCTTTGCCCTCCTTTGATGTGGACGGCTGTGTGCAGCAGCCCCCTGCCAAACCCCTCGCCACACATCACGCCAACCACTTTCATTCTGCAATTTCTGGTTCCCCCTTCTGCTTTAACTTTTAAATTCATTAATACAGTAAAACCAGCTCGGGACTAGAGCATGCCCCATAAATTTAAGTCTTAACTTCCAGCAGCTGTTTCCTGAACATGCCTGGGGAGACCAGACGGACCTGGGCTGGGCCAGCAGAAGGAACTCGGGGTGCAGAGAAACCTGGGGAGGTGCAGGGCTACCCCAGGAAGGCGCTAAGGGGAGCTGCTTTGGTCAGGCTAATAAACTTCAAGCCACAGCTGGACCGGATCCCCACAGAGAGAGGTGGGTGCTCGCAGGTCTCCTCTAGGCTCAAGGAGCAGGAGGGATCCGAGCTGACACTCAGCTACCTGGCTCAGTACAGGCTGCCAGCCCTGCCACTGGGGTGGCCACCAAGCAAGATGGCAGTGACACAGGGGCTACATGAAGACTCAGCTCCTGGAGAGGCTCAGCTTCTAGTCTCTAAACATCACCATCATCTGGATGACTTTCACACACACCACCACCCCAGGTCAATGATTGCCAAGGCCTCAGTGGCCTCCCCCAGGAAGGTCCGCCCCCCAAAGCACAAGGCTTGGCCCTGCTAGGGACAGTGCCTGCCTGGCCGTCCTCCCCCAGAGCTTCTGTGTACCCGGCACAGGCCTGACCTGGAAGAGGTGGGCGGTCCCAAGGAAGCATACAACATGGTGTGTGATTGTATTGCCCATGAACCCATGTGGATCCCACCTTTCCCTCCTTCCCTTGGCTGTGGCAGCCTGCTGGGGTCCTCACATATGCCCCTCCTTCCCGTACCCTGCAGGGCTCACCCCCACTCCCTCAGGTCCCTGTCCAGAGATGGTGTTGCATCAGGGATGCCAGGCCAGTCTTGCTCTACGCCTGTCACCTGGCCCAGTTCCTTCCTGGGATAGCCCTCACTCTGGTCTTAACCTCCATTCTCCAGAGATGCCTTTTAATGCCACGTAGAAGTACACATCCTAGCATCCCTCTGCTCCACCTCTACCAAGCACTTCAGGCCCTGGGGACCCCAACCTTCTGGACAGCCTCTGGCCTCTGGGCACAGTGCTCCCTGTAGCTCTCCTGTGATGACCTGCTCCCTGGGCCCACCCTCAGCCTGGCTGTCCTTGCTTGGTCACTCCCCTGGAAGATCTTGCCATGATATCCTCATGGGTGCACTCAAAGCACAGTGACTCCTGTCCCTACAGCATCCCCGCCCCTTCTCAACATGTCTGGCTTTTCATCCAGGCCCACCTCTCCCCGACCCAGCCCAGTGCTTCAGGGACTCTGACTATTGTCTGTCAGGTTGGGCCTGACTGGTCGAAGGCTAGCCTCTTCCCCAGCACGAGTAGGTATGGGTGAGGCAGGCTTGCCAGGGCTGCCGGGAACGACTTCCTGCTTTCAGGGGCCTGGAGTGATGTGGCCTCTCAGGTGTCATGGGAGGTGTGCATAGGAGGGCAATGCCAAAGGGCCCAGGTGCCAGACGGAATGCTGGGGTTCTGCTATGCCAGCCTCTCTCCAGTGAGGAGCCAAGGAAAGCCCACAAGAGAGGCCAGGTAGCTGGGCTAGCTTCTGCTTGCAGTCATGCTGGGGATACACAGCTCCAGCCAGAGTCCTGTCCCTATCACAGCACAGCTTTTTGAAGGAGTTGGTCAAATCCTGGCCTTCCGAGGCTCCCCAGCTAATGGGGCTCCTCATGCACCCCCCAGAAGCCAGTACGTGCCCAGGCCATACTCTGGGGACCAAAAGGCAGAGGACACACCCAACGCCTCATCCTCTGTGGGCTTCCCCCCACTCCAGAACCTCACCAGAGCCAGGCCTGGACGGGAGGCCACCACCCCACTCGCTAGACTCCACCACATCCCCACACAGGGCCTGAGCATGCACGGGGCCACCCTATGCTGAGTGCTGGGGCCAGAGGCCCAGAGGGGGCCCAAGTGCTCTGTGTGCCGCTCAAGACGGGCAAGTCTGCAAGACATGGAGGGGAGGCTTTGAGCAGCAGCCCAGTCCGCCCCAGTCCTCCGCACCCAGCTCCCAGCAGCCTCCTCGGCAGCCTGCAGACTGCCACACAGGGCGTGACTCCATGGGTGTTTTCCACATTGAGTTTTCTTTTTTTGATTAATCAGTTCCTTATTTACCAAATTCCTCTGAGTTTTCACAAATGGGCTTGAATACTCCTGGACTTTACATGCCTTTTCTCTAGATGGACAAGACGTGACTGCTGTTAACCTGAGGTCTGGGAGAAACCCAAACCATGTGAACGGTTCACACACGCCCACGCCCCCTCTTCCTGCATTGGCCCTGTGGACCGGCCCGCCGCGCCCCGCCTCACAGTGATTAATTAGCCGGGGACCTGCGGCAACTCCTCTTCATGCCTAAATATTTTTTCAGCCTATCAGACTGTTAGTGCAAAGCAGGATAAATGACACCAGGTCCGGCGCACTGACCTTCAGGGACTGCTGCTCATCCAGGCTCCAGACAGCCAGCGCCTTCTCCGCAGAGCCCGAGACGCCCCTGGCCTTCTGGGAGTCAAAATCAAGGCCCATGACGGGCTCTGTATGGCAGGTGACGCGGCTGCACACCTTCCCCTCAGAGACGTCCCATAGGACCACGGATCCATCCTCGTAGCCGGCCAGCAGGCGCGGGCGGGGGCTGGAGTCGGCCTGCTGGGAAGAGCGGGGCATCAGCTCAGCATGCAGTCCCTTCCCCTGGAAGGTTCCTGTTGAGCTTCGGGGGGAGGGCGAGAGGGGAGCTCTCCCTCAGACGTGTGCCTCTCCCAAACGGCTGCCCTCTGTGCCGTGTTCGTAGTCTGGCAGCAGCAGGTCAGAAGCTCCTCACCCCCAGCACCCTCTTGAGGGCTGACACCATTAGTGTGGGGCCACCATAGGGGCTGGTGTTGGCGGGGCCCAAGAGGAATGTGAATTGGAGGATGCGGAGCTGTGACCTGTCGTTCTGCCCCAAGGGCCCTTGCTGCCCTGGTCTGGCACCACCCCAGGGGTGCTGCCTGATGCCAGCTCCCCTCTTATGTTCCGGAGGCATCCTCCTGTCTTGTTGCCCCACAGCCCTGAGACTCGCAGCCCTTCCTGGCTTGGCCAGTTACCTGTCTAGAACTGCCAGCCAAGAAAAAATCGCGAGCCCTATCGCCGCGAAGGATGAAATTTCTGTGCTTTGTCATTGTCTCTGTGGCAGCTCCCTGCCCCCCACCGTTAGTCACCACAGCGCTAACGGGTGTGCGCTGCGCTCCAGCCAGCCCTGAGCTATTGTGATGGATGAGGGCCCGGGTCAGAGGGCTCAGCACCCCGGGCAGACACCTCATTCATTTCAGCCTCTGAAACAACTCCAGGAGAGGCATGTCACTGAATTACATATCACACAGCAGAGCAGCCACCCCCTGCCCAAGAGTGCTTGGTTCCAGCCCCAGGGTGCCCTGCACTCAGTACCTGGTCCTAGGTAGTGTTGAGACAAGGCACCAGGGGCTGAGTCCTCAGGTACCAGCAGCAGGAATACCTCCAGGACAGGTCCAGGTTACCTCCCGGACAAAGAGCACACGACATCAACACCGCCACTCTTTCCTAGCCTGTTTGTCCCGCTGAGCTGCCTGTCTTTGGCGTCGCTTGAGTTTCGGGAATATCTGAGCACATTCCCCTTCCCCAGTGAATGATTCTGAGAGCCAGGAGCTCCAGGGAGCCTCAGTCCTCTCTGGAACGCTCCTCTGCACTGCCTGGGCCTGGCCCTCCGGGTGGTCAGCAGTGAGAATGGGGGCCTTGGGGACAGGCAGTGTCAGCTGAGCCTGCCCTCCGGGTCCTCTGCTGGCTGGTGCCCTGGTAGGGCCAGATTGTCAGGAAGCCAGGGTTGGAAACAGAGCTTCAGTGGACACAGGTCGATAGCACCCAAGCCCCCTGTCTCATCTGCTAGGGTTCTTTAACAAGAGTGTAATGTGGTGGTACTTCTTTCTGCCCACCCTGAGGTCTGCAGGGCCCTACACTACACATACAGTACCTCACCCAGCAGTCCGGAATGCACCGCAAGAAAGCTTGGTTGGCTAAGTGAAGTGGCTCAGCTTAGCCTGAAGGCCCCAGTGAGTGTACACCACTTCCTCAAACAGCCCAAGGAAGCAGGGCTTTTCCTGTGGGTCAGAAGAGGCAACTGAGGCTAGGGCCTGTGGTGCATATCACAGGGACCCAGTTAGTGATGGGGAGCCAGAATAGCTTTGATCTGGAAGGGACGGTGTGATAAGGAGGAGGGAGCGGTTCCCTGAGACCTGAACATGGGTGCGGTGAACCCTCCCAAGCCAGGGCTGCTCCAGAGGAAGGCTCCTCAGGTCCCCAGAAATAGTTGGTAAGATAAAATTCTTTTCTGATGATAACACATGTTCACACAAAACAAAAGCAGAGTAGCACAGAGGAGCCAAGAAGACTCCCGGGGAGAGGCGTGGGGCCCCTGCCTGTCTTTCTGGGTGCTGCCTGTCAGGAGCTAGTCCTCTGTGGAGCACACACTGCCCCCTGGGGCCTAGTGGGAGACCACCAGCAGCAGGGGCTTTGCCTGTATAGTGCTGCCATATGCAAGGCCCCGTGAAGACCATCACATGGGTGACCCCCCCAAGTGCTGTTCTCGCCTTCATTCTGTCTGTGGTTTGATAAAAAGGAAGGACTCCACCTGGGCATCTTTCAGATCACCTGATGGGACACTATCGTCTCTGCAGATGTGGGCGCAGGACACTGCGTTCACATGGTCTTCCTGGGCAGCCCTCCAGTCCCAACACGGTGCCTCCATGAGGCAGCTGTGCCCTCCCAGACCTGGTGCATCAGCTGAGTCCAAACCATGCAGATGAGCAGAGTCCTTCCCAACAACCAACCACGTCAGGTTCCGAGGGGAGGTCGGACTAGGAGAGAAAACCCCGACACAAGGGAGCCTGTGACCAGATGCCTTGTGGCCAGCTGCTTGATGCCCCCGGAGGTGGCCACAAGTAGCTTGACTGGGGCCACTTTGCTTTCCTCACGGCAGCTGGTGTCCTACCACCTGCCATCCGTGCAGCCACCTTGGGCCCAGCCCTCCCCAGGCATGGTCCCCCAGTGTCTCAAGGTTGAAGCAATCCTGAGGGCCCCTCCCTACTGCTGACACGTTTGCTCCAGCTAGTCTCTGTCACCCAGTCCCTGTATGATGCCCATGGCCTCTAGATTCTGGAATGCCATGGCTAATTCTAGGGGCTAATTCTGGGGGCAGCAGGGCAGGACGCCCCTTGCCTGGAGGAGCACCCTTCAGCTGAAGGGAGCAGAGGCCAGCATGTTGCCCCTGCCCCCCAGCTCTGTGTCCCTCAGGGCTCACAGCTTGCCCAGCCGCCTATCCTCGGCTTCTCTCCCAGCACACAGTATCCCTGAGGGCTCCAAGTGTTGGTCACCACAGGCAGGACAGCGCTCTTGTGGCTAAGGGACCCATTGGGGGTATGGCCTTGGTACCAGCTCAGCCTTCCAGACAAGGCTCTACGGTCACCACTACCTTTTCTTCTTTGGCTCTTCTAATCGCATGCCCCTCCCGGTCAGCATCATCAAGAGTGCCCCACCTCTCGGTGTCCAAGGTCAGAGGGAGTCGCCAGGCTCAATGCACCCCAACTTGGGGTAGGGCTGGTCGGAGGGGCCTTGAGACGAGAGCTGGTGCTGGTGACTCTGTGTGAAGCTTCTTTTGATTCTAACCTTTTATATCCTCAGAACAACTCAGGCTAGCTACTTTAAGGAGCCCTGGTGGCATAGTGGTTAAGTGATACAGCTGCTAACCAAAAGGTCGGCAGTTCAAATCCACCAGCTGCTCCTTGGAAACCCTATAGGGTAGTTCTACTCTGTATTCTTGGGTCACTGTGGGTCAGAATTGACTCGATGGCAACAGTTTTTTGGGGTTTTTTTTTTTTTGGCTATTTTAAGGAACAAAATGAATATACACTGAGTGTTTCAGGAAAAAATCAGCTGGTCACTTTATTGCACTCAGACACCTAAGTTATAGTCCGCACCTCCTGGTTTGGGTAGAAAAAGAAACATTTCAAGTCAGCGTATCCTTTTCTGAACAGAATACTTCACTGGATCTGTGTCAACTAACAAAATGCGATTTGTCCTTCTGTCAACTATATTAATTACCCTAACAAGTTTGTACATCCCGTTTCTACACATTTTTCTGCTGGAATTTTTACATGATTGTGCAATAAACAGCGTTTCCCAGGGAGTAAAGTGTGAGTGAGAAATCCAGCCCGGCATCCTGCCCGGAGGATGGCAGCACCTTGAAGAGTGCCTGCGGCGCCCGCGTCCCGCAAGGGGCGTTTCTCCCACACACAGCCTTACCACAGCCCTCAAAGCGCGTCCTGACACACCAAGGCAGCAAGTGGCCTGGCCTCTGCAGGCACTAATGGCCTGACCCTGATGGCAAACTTGCTGGCACCAAAAGCTGTGTCTCTGCAGGCAAGTATTTCTCAGGTGCCCCGGCCTCCCTTAAGCCCCTGCTTCCGCACACAGCCCCGTGAGCTCTCCTGAGACGCTGCAGTGGGAGAAGCAACAGCATAGGATCAATGTGTCAGCAATCCAGCTTTCCAATTTAAATGTCCACAGTCAAGAAATGACAGGGGGAAGGCCACTGGTAAGGGAGGGCAGAACACTTTCTGCTAATACGGAGACAAGCCCTCAGGGTGGGGTTCTCCACAGTGAGAGCTCCAGTGGAGTCTTGTTGGCCACATGGCTCTCTCCAAACTGCCCAAAAAAGAAGTTCCGGGCAGGACTCTCGACAGAGGCCCAACCCGGCCCATTTAACTTCAGAAAGAATTCAAAAGGAAGGCAGCAAGGCCCGAGGCAGGCACAGGGTAGCTCGGAAAAGCCTGGGGAATGGAGGGAACCGAAGGACCAGCCCCTTAGTGGGGCAGTCTGCTCAGTAACCAAGTGCTCTCAAACTGGGTGCTTGGTCCATGGCCACTTACTGTGGGCCTCTGTGCTGAAGACATGTGTGGCAAAATTTCCCTGTAATTTTTTTTAAGTGAATTAATCAAACTCTTTGCTTTGCTTGCCCCCAACAAGAGTGGTCCTAAGGAGGGAGAGGTACCCTCAGAGCCACTGCTGACCTCTGGAGTGGTAGGGGTTCTGCAGCCAAGGACCGGGCCTCTGGGTGGAGGTGGGCAGGCCCAGGAGGACCCCTCCCAGACTGAAGCCCATCCTGCCAAGACTGAGGCCTGCCTCTCTCTGGGGACCTGCCCCCCATGATCCTCACCTGGGCCCCCGGCTCCTGCTGCCAGCCCCAGGAAATGCCCTCTGACCCTCCCTAATCAGAAAGGACAGCCAAGGAAGAAGGAAAAAGCTGGGCTCAGAAATCCTGCGTGGCTGCAGGGGAACTCAGCACATTAAGCCCACTCCCATATCTAAGAGGCAAAGAAGTAAAAAAAATTAATCCCCAAGAAAAGCAAGGCCATGCAGGCTTACAAGGGTTAGTCAGCACATTCCTCCCTCCCAGCTCTCTGCAGAGTGGGATTGATCCCCAGAGAGAGCAGCAGACATCTCCCCTGGAGTGGGCAAGGCCAGCTGCCCCAGCTATCCGCTTCTCACTTTCACCAGCAGGAGGGCGCTCTCATGATGAGCCCGCCCTGAGCCCACTGATGACAAGAACCCCTGCCGGCCCGTGGCCCGGAGCCAGGCTTCTGCTGGCACGGTTTCAGGAGCACTCGCTCCTTGAGGCAGGGGCGGGACAAAGAGCTGTGCCAGGGACACTGAGGGTGAAGGGGTAACTGCCCGACTGATGTGACGATAAATCAAGCCCAGTGAGCGTGACTCACGGCCCTGGCGGGCGTGGCCTGCAGGGCGTGTCTCTTGTGCGCGCGCACGGCTGTACCTGCCACAGTTTCAGGCACATGGGCATGCCCAGCTTGGCATCTGCCTCCGGCTTCAGGGTGCACACTGACGTCTTGGATGGCATCTCCAGAATCTCAACCTGACAGGAAGAAAACAAGTTGATTGGGCTGACGCCAAGTCGAGTCTGTGCTATACAAACAAGAGACTTTTAAGGTGATTAGCCAAGGCCGATGCGAGTTTCTGTCTGTTCCCCACAGGAGCCTGGGAGCCGGGGCTTCTAATTAGGCTGCCCAGGCTCGTGGGCTGGGGCGCTGCAGGGCCCTTGCGTAACACACGTCACTCCTAGGTGATCGGCGTTACTGCCTGGCAGCCATCTCCACTTTCAACCTCTCCATGGAGCAGGAAGGCCTGGCTCACTCTGGCTCTGACCCTTAGTTCTGCGATTCTCCTGACCTCCGCTTGCTTCTCCTTTGCAATCTACTTTTCTACCTGATGAGTGACTTTGAACTATCCTGGGCACATCTGATGGTATAAAGAATCGCGTGATAAACACTTGTGAACCCACCACCACACATAAGGAATAAACATGACAAGGGCCCCAGGCCTCTGTCGGAACATGGTCTTCTCCATCCCCGTGCTTCTCTGTGTGGCACTTCATGGCTATACTTTACATAACCCTGGACTGCGGGGGCCTCCTGTGGCTTGGTGTCCATGTGGCTCCACTGGACACACCAGAGTATCACCCAGGCACTGCTTTCAGGGGATGGTCAAGGCCACATGGAACTGAGTCCTCAGCATCCCTTGTCCCTAAGTGTCTCAGCTTCCTCATCCACAAAGTGGGGACACGGCAACCTTCATGTGGGCTGAGAGGAGTAAAAGGGTACCCATATGACACACTTTTGCAGGGGCTTGGCTAAATGCTCCTGTCTGTGCTTCTGCTTCCCAGGGGGATCTACTGAAAGATCCAGGCTCATTTGCACCCCTCTGTGATCACATGAACCAGGGGCATGTCTGTTTCCCCCCACAGCCTCAGGAACCAGGGGTACATCTGTGCCGCCCCCACAGCCCCATGTGAAGCAGGAACATCTGTGCCCCCGCCACAGCCTCATGAACCAGGGAACACATCCTCATTCCCCCTAAATAGACAAGGTCCCATGAACCATGGGACACATCATACTCGCCCCACAGCCCTGTGAACCAGAGAATACATCCTCGTCCCCCCTAAATACACACGGCCCCATGAACCGTGGGATGCATCATGCTCCCCCCACAGCCCTGTGAACCGGGGAGGAATTGCCCTTCAAGGTGCAGGCGATAGTGACTCTGTAAGGACAACACCGCACAGACATGATGTGCAGCTACCACAGACAGCTCAGTAAGGCTACACAACGTCCCCTGGCCCAACACTGGAACATTCCCCCAGTCTGCAGACAAGGTGTCTGAGAGCCAGAGAAGTTGGGGATGATGATGAGTGCGCAGAACTCACACCCAGCTTGTCCGACTCCTTCCACTCCACCCCTGCACTCTTGGGCCAGGCTGGCGAGCAGAGTGGCCTGGGGAGAATATCTGAGGACCAACACCACAGCTTCACCCACAGTCTCGCCCTCAGGGCCCAGAATGCCCAGCAAGGTGCACGACAGCTGTGGTATCCACCGTGCCACCCTCACTGATCATGCAGGAGCATAGTCTGAGGTCGAGTCAGAGTCCTGAGCTGGAGCCCCAGCCCTGCCACATGCCTGCAGGTGAGAGGGGAGGCTGCGTAGTCCTGGGAGCCACCCGAACCTCTCCACTAGGCAGCGCCTCCAGTAGGTCCATGCCAGGGTGCTCTCTGGTCAAGCATGGAAGACTCCAGGTCCTGATTTTCACACCTCTCTCCCGCCAGATTCCTGAAAATGAGGCCTGTTACTGTTGTAGGCCATCAGGAGGCTGGGCAGATTTACCGAGGCCATGTGGGCTGTGGAGAGCTGCCCCAGGAGCCCTGGCACGTACCAGGGGGGTCAGAGGAAGTGGAACACTGGACACATGGCTGGAGCTGAACATTTGTGTGCAACTGACTATGGACAGCCAGAACACAGGCCCACAGGCTCAATCAGGGGAGGACCACTAGATTTGTGTGTTCAGAAAGTCAACTCTGGTAGCAATGAGGAGTGGGGCTCAACTGCACAGGGACAGAGGGCAGGCCAAAAGGGCATCACGTGGGGGTGAAAGCCAGGGCAGCTCTGGGGCTCCAAGCTGGGTGCTGTGGGGGGGAGCATGGGAGCGCCAAGAACCAAATCTGGGTGCAGAAGCCCACAGGCCACAAGGGGTCTGCCTGAGGTGCCAAGCCAGAGGCAGGGGCAGGTCCAGGAAGTATAGGGCAGCCTGGGCCCCCGAATAACAAAAGAAGCCCTGCATTCTAACTGAGGACACGTGCCCTGTGGCCGGAGCCTCCCCAAGACAGGGTTGTGCTTTCCATCTGGCATGCAACTGCAACTTTTGTTTCCAGAGGAAAATGTTTGGTTTGGGCAAAAGCGGCCACCCAGCCGGCCGTGCTGGGGCAGGAGTGTATGCTCACCGGGCACTGTCTGGGCTTGAGCCAGCCATGCTTTTCCAAGCCCCAGTCCAGGCAGATTCCACAAAATAACCTTTTTCCCAGGATAGGCTAGGTCCCAGACCGGCTGCTTCTGAAAACCAGAGCCCCTGCTTGCACTGGTTGAAGGAGGAGGGCAGACCCGTGCACAGGACTGGCCAGGGCAAGCAGCTGCTGACCCACGGCATATGTGTAGCAGCCTGCACACCGGGCCTGAGAAGGCCACAGTGTCTGTCCTGGGCCACCAGCCGAGCCCCCTGCCTGGAGGTGGCCATGATGGAGGTGTGGCATGTGGAAGATGGTGTGGAGCCCCAGACCTCAGAAGGAATAGCCATTTCCTTGATCTGACACGGTAACTCCCAAGCCCACGCTGGGTGTTTATTTGGGTCTGTGGAGCAGGAGAGGGCAGGCTGCCGCCAAGTTGCTCGGGTGCCTGGGTGGCTCGAGCCATCCAGGAGGAAGCACATCCCCTTCTTTTCCACATTAATAAAACTTTTAACAGGTTTTTGGCAAATTGGCAAGAAAAATCCATGTAGCTCCTAATTGGGGATTTAAGTGCAATCGTGAACAAACAAATGCCTGTTTGCATCTCATTATTTATGAACTGAATCTGCTTTAAGACAAAAGACTCTTCTTGGGCAGGGGCCAGTGTAACCATGTGCATGGGGAACCTCGTCAGCCTCAGCTCCAAGGGGGTACCGCCCGGCCCAGTGTTCCTGCTTGCAGGCTTGACGGTGCTGGTGGGACTGCAGGCTGGACACCAGGAGGTCACAGGACGGACAGCAGGCACAAGACGAGGCCGCTGCTCTCTGACCCCCTCCGCCGGCCACCCCCATTGCCCGAGCATACCATCCTTCCTGCTCGCCTCTCTGCTTCTCCCGGGCCACATTGCTACTGCCCCCGCACGAGCCATCTAGTCACCACTCACAGGCTTATTTTTGTTTCCCTTCTGTTCACAAGAGCTGATGCTGCAGCCACAGCCTCCTCCTCTATAAGAATGCCCTCCACCCTTGCTTCCAGCCTCGGGCTGCACCCACATCCTGGGCACCTGTCCCCCTTGGTCGCCTCTGCTTCCTCTGTCCCCCAGCCTGGCCCATCCATGTCACCGACCAGCTGGTGCTGAACCCCACTGCTCACCATGGTTGTGGGCAGCACCCTGCACCCCACCCCTCACACCTCGTCCTCTGCATGGCCCACTACTCACCTCTTTTGTTCTGCAACTGCCACCCTGGTGCCAGCTCTCAGCCCCATGTCCCCACCAGCTCCAAGGCCTCTCACTGGGCCCTGCCCATGCTGCCGGCTCTGCTCTCTTGAACATGACTCCTACCTGCTGACCTTGCTCGGAGCCCATCCCAACCTTGCCAGGACCTCAGTCTCTCTACCCACCACTTCCTCCCGCTGAGTGCCCCTTGGATCTTCCCTCCACGTGTACACACGCATGTCTCAGTCCTGTCTCCCCACAAGCTGCCCTGATGGCCTCGAGCCCCGACATTGTAGGTTCACCCTGGCCCACTCTTCTCCATGGGTAGCATGGTGTGGGCAGAGCCTCCCAGAGACCTCAGCCTGCTCTGCTGCCAGGGGAAGTGGGAGAAGAGGGGGTGCAAAGGGAAAGGGCCTTTGTTGAAGCACCCCTGGGCCCCATTTCCTGATTCTCACCACCACCCTGAGAGGAAGGGTTATCACCAGGGCCACTTCCCAGGTGACAAGACTTAGGCTTAGCCGGGTGTGCATTGGCCCGAGGAGGCTATAATTGCCATCACACAGACAGACCCCCACGGCAACTCCATGGGGTCCTGCAGAGCGGGATGGCTGCACTGCTCACCTAGGTGTTAATGGGGAATCTACTCGTTTCAGGGAAGCTGAGCTCCCGGGGTCTCCTGGGACAGGAAGGGCTCTTACCTCGTCGTTGCCTCTCCCCGGCATAGCCAGCATCCAGCGCGGCTGAGCCCCGGCCAGCACAGTGCTCCTGCAGAAGCCCATGCTCTCGAGGCGCACTGAGTCCACGACAGCGTTCCGGCCCTCTGCCAGGTCCCACAGGCACAGCCTCAGGTCCCGGCCCTGGCTTCCAAAGCAAGAGGAGAGGTTGTGAGGCTCCCTGTGATGCTCTATGCACCCGTCAAAGCAAACATTAGCTCACCCTCGCCAGCCACCACCACCTCCCGAGGCCTGAGGCAGAAGGAAGGCTTTTTGTGTGAATGGCGCAGGACACGTTTCAGAGGGGCCACAGGCTGTGTCAGGTTTCAGGGGCTGGAACCTCGGCATCAGAATTAATGACTCGAGTCTGTGTCCAAGCATGTCCAATGCCAGGATGCGCTCCCAGGGGTCAGAGGAAAGCGTGGCAGACGAAGGTACAGACCCGCCTCCCATGAGCCTTCCAGCCACTCTCCCAGCTGTTGATACCATGCCTCTCCCTCTTCCTTTGTGAATTAACTTTTACAACCTTGCATTCCCACTCTCAGGAACTTTCCCAAGTGAACAGAAAGCCTATGTTCATACAAAAACCTGCACACAAATGTTTAAACAGCTCTATTTGTAATCGCCAAACACTGCACACAACCCAGATGTCCTCCTACAGGAGAACAGGCAGCAAACCATGGTACTTCTCCACAGTGGAATATCCCTCAGCAACAAAAAGGAACAGGCTAGTGATGCACGCAACAACCTGGATGAATCTTAAATGCATTTTGCTCAGTGAAAGAAGCCAGATCCAAAAGCTATAAGCTGCCATTTTAGTCATATGACATTCTAGAAAAGGCAGAACTATAGGGAGGGTGTCATGGATTGACTTGTGTCCCCCTAAAATATATGTCAATTTGGTTAGGCCATGATTCTCAGTTTTGTGTGGTTGTCCTCCATTTTGTAATTGTAACTTTATGTTAAAGAGGGTTAGGGTGGGATTGTAATACCCTTACCCAGGTCACATCCCTGATCCAATGTAGAGGGAGTTTCCCTGGGGTGTGGCCCGCACCACCTTTTATCTCTAAAGAGATAAAAAGGAAAGGGAAGCGAGCAGACAGGGGGACCTCATACTACCAAGAAAGCAGCACCAGAAGCAGAGTACATCCTTTGGACCCAAGGTCCCCGCGTGGAGAAGCTCCTAGTCCAGGGGAAGATTGATAAGAAGGCTGACAGAGAGAGAAAGCCTTCCCCTGGAGCTTTTGCCCTGAACTTGGACTTCTAGCCTATTAGACTGTGAGAAAATAAATTTTTCTTTGTTCAAGCCATCCACTTGTGGTATTTCTGTTATAACAGTACTGGATAAACAAGACAGAGGGACTGCCTACAAAGGGGATGCACAGGGAATGCTTAGGGTGGTGGAACTGCTCAGCATGCTACTGGGTGATGGACATGTGACTTTTGTCAAATCATGCATTTGTCAAGACCCACAGAACTGGACACCACACAGAGTGAACTTGACTGTATGTAAATTAAAAAACGAAGCCAACTAGGATGTTGGGACCCTGGGATAGAATGCCTACTGGGACAAACAAGTCCAACTGTCTTACAAATGTATGACATACTGCACTAAAGGGGGGGGGGAGGAACTGGCTTAAGTAATTCTGGAAAAGTGTTTTGACTGGACAGTCGAATATTAAAGACAGAAATAACTGTACTAAACACTGTATTCTAGTTGGTAATGTATTTCTCACAGGGGTATAGGCTAATAGTTCTGAAATCCCTTTACAAGTATACTAGGGTTGAACAAATAATAAATGGTGGAAAATGGAAGACCAGTATCTCCATCAGAAAAAGAGCAACAGGGGAGATAAGAAAGAGCCCTGTGGTGCTGGATTAGAGTTGGAGACATCAGTGTGATTTCATGTTTCTTTAAATATATATACATACACACACAGATACAGAAATATACATAGGAATGTATGCAAGCATGGGTTAGCATATACTCATAAACAGGTAGTCCTTGACTCACGACAGGGTTCCATTCCAACGACTCCATCGTAAGTCAGTTCTGACGTAGATGAATACCTCATTTTTTTCAGTTTTCATTATTATTGCCTTTTATTATCAATATCTTTATAAATCATAATATTGAACATCTTAGAGTGAACATATGAGAATAACATCAGCAAATTATGTGCTGCAACACTGTATGTTGTGCATATTACTAATGATAAGATGTACAAAAAAAAAGACGGTCCTAAGTGTGGTTCGTCGTAACTCGAATATGTCATAACTCGGGGACTACCTGTATTTCCCAGTTCTGTCCACTGGGAGGGCCTAGAAGTAGTAACACCCTAGTAGGAACGAGTGCACCCAGCACCCAGATCTTGGTTTCTAAAACCGTTCTCCAATAAAAGAAGCCAGGTTTCTGGAGAAATGGCTGATTCTAGGATGGAGGCAGGAAAAAGCAAGATGAGTTTCAAGCATCTTGTAGAGCCAGAAAATAAGGAAATGCTTAAAAAATAAAAGATGGGGCACGTCAAAGGACACAGGAGCCAACCTGAAAAAGCTCCCAGAGGCCAAAGCTGAAACACTGGATTATAACCCAAAGAATAAATCTTGTGTGTCCATAATCATACAAATGATTGAATACATAAACGAATGAGGAAGAAGGACAAACATTCCTTACAGAAGAATTCAGAACACTAAAGTGGAAGGAATGAAGGAAATAGAAAGCCCCTGCAAGCACACCCTAGGAATACCTGCTGCAGGCAGGGTCCTTTGATGGAGGCTAAAACTAGTGGGCAAAACTTAAGAGAAACCAGGTATCCGCATAGCCTCAAAGTATCTACCACCACCACCCCCCCCGCCCCAAATATTTATCGATCACTGTGGTGGTTTTAATATTTTTTTGGTGGTGGTTTTAATACACAACCACAAATTCTTTAACACTCCTCCTCCAGGAGGTGGAGCTTAATCCCCCTTGAGCATGGGCTGGATGCAGTGACTCATTCCTAAGGAACACAGTAAGCAAACGGAAATGTGGCAGACACCACTCAACCAGGTAGACAAGGTTAACATCACCAGTGATAAGTCATGTGGTTGTCCTATGCTCCCTGTTGTGATGTGACGGAAGGACGCTTCACCTCTGTGGTCTTCCTCTTAAAAGCTGCACAGCTGATTATTGTGTAATTGTAGTCAATAAGTTGTGCACCTCTAAAAAGTTGAATTGGCAAAAGTTGTGCGATAGATATTATTTAGAACAATGAGAAAAAAAAAAAAAAAAGAGTAGCTGCTGAGGCTACTTATGTACAGCCAAACACCTGATGGGATTTGGTTTCTTGGTTTGGAGGTTTAGGGTCATGGTTTCATGGGACATCCAGTTAATTGGCCTAACAACGTGTTTAGTGGTTCTGTTCTACCTCCTAGTTTGTTGCGCAGTTCCTGGGATCTTAAAAGCTTGCAAGCAGCCATTCAAGGCACAACAATTGGCCTCTATTCACCTGGAGCAACAGAGGAAGGAGAGTCAGGAATAAGAGGAGGAAATGGAATGCATGGCTAATTGCTTCCGTGAACAGCAGCTGCCTCCTTTGCCATGAGACCAGAAGAACTGGATGGTGTCCAGCTACATTACTGAACATTTTGATCAAAGGGTCCACAGAAGGATCCTGATCAAAAGGCGGAAAATGCAAAAGAGAATTTCAAATTCTCATGGACTTCAGACTTTCTGGAACCATGGAGGGTGGATGAACCCCTGAAACTATTGCCCTGAGATAATCTTTAATGCTTTAACCAAAAATATTCCCTTAAGTCTTCTTAAAACCAAAAAATAGTTTAGCTTAACTAGTAAAAAAGTCTGCCTTGAGCATTATGCTCTTTTAAGAACTATCTATATGGGATCAAAGCGACGTGAGGAACTTGAAAGATTAGAGAGATTAGACAGAAACCTTATGGGGCAGTGAGTTTGTGTTAATGAGGGAGGAACAACTCGAAAAGGAGGGTGAAAACGTTGCACAACTTGCATAATGTAATCAGTGTCACTAAATTGTACATGTAGAAACTGCTAAATCAGGGTATGCTTTGCTGTGTACATTCTCAATAATAAAATGAATAAAATTTAGAAAAAAAGTCCATTAGCCCATGCTTACACAATTTGACTGTTGTAACGATAATACGCTGTACACTAGAAAAAAAAGGAGCAAGATGACAAATAGAATGTTATATTTAATTTTACAACAAAAGCAGCAGCAAAAAAAAAAAAAAAAGCACAGCTGTTGATACTACTTAGGTAGAAATAAATATCTTGTAGGATTGGTTTTATTGGTTCAAAGGTTTTGGGTAACGGTTTCATGGGCCTGTCCAGACAACTGGCCTAGTATTGTTTTAAGAGTCTCTGCTTTACCTCCTAGTTCAGTGAGTAGTGCCTAGAGTCTTAAAAGCTTGGAAGCAGCCATCCAAGATACAAAGGATCTCTATTCATCTAGAGCAAACGGGAAAAGGAGATCCAGGAGTCAGAGAAGGAAATCGTCTGTAGACCTAATTGTCTCTAAGAACTACTAGCTTCCATACCATGAGACCAGAAGAAATAAATGGTGCCCAGCCACTCTTACTGAATGTTTTGATCAGGGACCCAGTAGATGGATTTTGATCAAAAAGAGGAAAATTGTGGAATGGAACTTTAAATGTATATTGTAAACCAAACTTACTGGACACACTGAGACTGACCCTTGAATTGCCCAGTGTCTTAGTTATCTAGTGCTGCTATGACAGAATACCACAAATGTGTGGCTTTAAGAAACAGAAGTTTACTTTCTTACAATTCAGGAGGCTAGAAGCCCAAATTCAGGATGCCAACTCTAGGGGAAGGCTTTCTCTAAAACTCTGGAGGAAGGTCCTTGTCTCTTCTGAGCTTCAGCTAGTTCCTGGGCAATCTTCATGTGGCTTGCCATCTCTCTTTCCCTATCTCTGCTTGCTTAATCTGCTCCTTTTAGATTTTTAACAGATTGACTCAAAACACAGCCTGCACTAATTCTAATTAGCATAATAGAGAACCGATTCCCATAAGGGAGTATAACCACAGGCACAGAGGTTACGATTTACAACACATACATTTTTGGGAAACAAAATTCAGTCCAACATTCCACACTTTGGCCCCCCCAAATCCATGTTCTTGCCACATGCAAAACATATTTACCCCCTTACATTATCCTAAAAGTCTTAAATCAACTGCAAGTCCAAAATCTCATCTTCTGAATCATCTAAATTAGATATGGATGAGACTTTAGGTGCAATCCATCCTAGGGCAAAATTCTTCATCTGTGAGCCTGTAAAATCTAGACTACAAGGTATCTGTTTCCAAAGTACAATGGTGGAACAGGTAGAAGGTAAACATTTTCACTACAAATGGGAGAAATCGGAGGGAAAGAAGGGATAACTGGCACCAAGCAAGTAAAAAACTCAGCAGAACAATTTATTTTAGTTCTCAAGGTTTGAAAATAATCCTCTGTTCTCTGAGACCATCTGAGCAATGGCCCTGTCCTCCAGACTCTCGGTGGTGGCCATGCTCTCTGGGTTCTGGGTGGAGACCCCTTAGCCCTGGGCTTCAGCTCCACCTTCAGGCTCACTGGGAAAGCAACTCTGCTCTCTCGGCTTTGGGTGGCCTCATTCTCCTAGTTCATCTGAGGGTGACCCCACGCCCTCAGCCCAGGCAGACCCTGTTCTGCTCCTTGTGCATGGCAGTCCTGCGCCCTCAGCTTTGGGCAGTGGCCCAATCCCCCTGGCACTTGTGAACAGCACCCCAACACTCTGGAACTAAGTTGGTTAAGATCTACCTCTTTGAAACCTAGGAGGCCACGGCCCCACCCTTTCAAACTCAGCAGGCCATGGTTCCACCTACTGAAACCGAGGCAGCTCTGCTTCCCGTGCTTCTTCCAATAGTTTCCCTAATCTCGGAGTTGCTCCAGGGATGGTCTTTTGTTTTCTTGGAGGACAACAGATGTAGCTCCTTTGGCCTGTTTCCTCTCTATGTAATTCCAAGAGGAAGATAATAGTTCTTTCCTTTCGTTCTTTCTCTGTCCCCTTTAGACTAAGTTGATGGGTTTTCTGCTGTCGTAGGTGGTTAGATTCACCAGACACAGGCTTGATTTCTTTAAAAAAAGATTGTGTACACATGTCCTTGATGAAAGCTCTAGAACACATATCCTTGGTTTGTACAACAGAATTTCCTAAATCTTTAAGTTTTGTTTTCATTTTGCACAGTTCATTTTTTTTAAATACTTTTTATTGTGCTTTAAGTGAAAGTTTACAAATCAAGTCAGTCTTTCACACAAAAACCCATATACACCTTGCTACACACTCCCAATTACTCTCCCCCTATTGAGACAGCCTGCTCGCTCCCTCCACTCTCTCTTTTCATGTCCATTTCACCAGCTTCTAACCCCCTCCACCCTCTCATCTCCACTCCAAGCAGGAGATGCCAACATAGTCTCAAGTGTCCACCTGATTCAAGAAGCTCACTCCTCACCAGCATCCCTCTCCAACCCATTGTCCAGTCCAATCCATGTCTGAAGAGTTGGCTTTGGGAATGGTTCCTGTCCTGGGCCAACAGAAGGTCTGGGGGCCATGACCACCGGGGTCCTTGTAGTCTCAATCAGACCATCAAGTCTGGTCTTATGAGAATTTGGGGTCTGCATTCCACTGTTCTCCTGCTCCCTCAGGGGTTCTCTGTTGCGTTCCCTGTCAGGGCAGTCATCGGTTGCAGCTGAGCACCGTCTAGTTCTTCTGGTCTCAGGCTGATGTAGTCGCCGGTTCAGGTGACCCTTTCTGTCTCTTGGGCTCGTAATCGCCTTGTGTCCTTGGTGTTCTTCAGTCTCCTTTGCGCCAGGTAGGTTGAGACCAATTGATACATCTCAGATGGCTGTTTGCTAGTGTTTAAGCAACCAGACGCCACTCTTCAAAGTGGGATGCAGAATGTTTTCTTAATAGATTTTCTTATGCCAATTGACTTAGATGTCCCCTGAAACCATGGTCCCCAGACCCCTGCCCCTGCTACGCTGGCCTTCGAAGCATTCAGTTTATTCAGGAAACTGCTTTTGGTTTAGCGCAATTGTGCTGACCTCCCCTGTATTGTGTGCTGTCTTTCCCTTCACCTAAAGTAGTTCTTATCTACTAACTAATTAGTGAATATCCCTCTCCCACCCTCCCTCCCTCTTCCCTCTCATAACCACAAAAGAATGTTTTCTTCTCAGTTTCAACTATTTCTCAAGTTCTTATATTACTGGTCTTATACAATATTTGTCCTTTTGCAACTGACTAATTTCACTCAGCATAATGCCTTCCAGGTTCCTCCATGTTATGAAATGTTTCACAGATTCCTCACTGCTCTTTATCAATGTGTAGTATTTCATTGTGTGAATATACCATAATTTATTTATCCATTCATCTGTTGATGGGCACCTTGGTTGCTTCCATGTTTTTGCTATTGTAAACAGTGCTTCAGTAAACATGGGTGTGCATATATCTGTTCGAGTAAAAGCTCTTATTTCTCTAGGATATATTCCAAGGAGTGGGGTTGCTGGATCCTATGATAGTTCTATTTCTAGCTTTTAAAGGAAGCACCAAATTGATTTCCAAAGTGGTTGTACCATTTTACATTCCCACCAGCAGTGTATAAGTGTTCCAATCTCTCCACAGCCTCTCCAACATTTACTATCTTGTGTTTTTTGGATTAATGCCAGCCTTGTTTTTGTTGGAGTGAGATGAAATTTCATTGTAGTTTTGATCTGCATCTCTCTCATGGCTAATGATCGTGAGCATTTCCTCATATATCTGTTAGCTACCTGAATGTCTTCTTTAGTGAGGTGTCTATTCATCTCTTTTGCCCATTTTTTAATTGGGTTATTTGTCTTTTTGCAGTTGAGCTTTTGCAGTATCACGTAGATTTTAGAGATCAGGTGCTGATCAGAAATGTCATAGCTAAAAACTTTTTCCCAGTCTGTAGGTAGTCTTTTCACTCTTTTGGTGAAGTCTTTGGATGAGCATAGGTGTTTGATTTTTAGGAGCTCTTTACCCACTTATGCAGTTTTTCTTTTACATTCTTTATAATGTTTTGTATACTGTTCATGCCATGTATTAGGGTTCCCAACGTTGTCCCTATTTTTTCTTCCATGATCTTTATCGTTTTAGATTTTAAATTTAGGTCTCTGATCCATTTTGAGTTAGTTTTTGTGCATGGAGTGAGGTATGGGTCTTGTTTCACTTTTTGGCATATGGATATCCAGCTATGCCAGCACCATTTAACTGTTTTGGGGACTTTGTCAAATATCAACTGCTCATATGTGGATGGATTTATGTCTGGATTCTCAATTCTGTTCCATTGGTCCATGTATCTGTTGTACCAGTACCAGGCTGTTTTGACTACTGTGGCGGTATACTAGGTTCTAAAACCAGGTAAAGTAAGGCCTCCCACTTTGTTGTTCTTTTTCAGTAATTCCTTATTTATCCGGGGCCTCTTTCCCTTCCATATGAAATTGGTGATTTGTTTCTCCATCTCATTAAAGAATGTCGTTGGGATTTGGATCGGAATTGCATTAAATGTATAGATCGCTTTCGGTAGGATAGACATTTTTATAATGTTAAGTCTTCCTATCCATGAGCAAGGTATATTCTTCCACTTACGTAAGTCTCTCGGTTTCTTGCAGAAGTGTTCTGCAGTTTTCTTTGTATAAGTCTTTTACATCTCTGGTAAGATTTATTCCTAAGTATTTTATCTTCTTGAGAGCTACTGTAAATGGCATTGATTTGGTGCTTTCCTCTTCGATGTTCTTTTTGTTGGTGTAGAGGAGTCCAACTGATTTTTGTATGTTTATCTTGTATCCCAATACTCTGCTGAACTCTTCTATTAGTTTCAGTAGTTTTCTGGAGTATTCCTTAAGGTTTTCTGTGTATAAGATCATGTCATCTGCAAATAGAGATACTTTTACTTCTTCCTTGCCAATCTGGATGCCCTTCATTTCTTTATCTAGCCTAATTGCTCTGGCTAGGACCTCCAGCACAATGTTGAATAAGAGTGGTGATAAAGGGCATCCTTGTCTGCTTCCCGATCTCAGTGAGAATGTTTTCAGGCTCTCTCCATTTAGGGTGATGTTGGCTGTTGGCTTTGTATAAATGCCCATTATTATGTTGAGAAATTTTCCTTCTATTCCTATTTTGCTGAGACTTTTTATTATGAATGAGTGCTGAACTTTGTCAAATGCCTTTTCTCCATCAATTGATAAAATCATGTGACTCTTGTCTTTTGTTTTATTTATGTGGTGGATTATATTAATGGTTTTTCTAATGTTGAACCATCCCCGCATACCTGGTATGAATCCCACTTGTTCATGGTGAATTATTTTTTTGATATGTTGTTGAATTCTATTGCCTAGAATTTTGTTGAGGATTTTTGCATCTACATTAATGAGGGATATAGGTCTATAATTTTCTTTTCTTGTGGTGTCTTTACCTGGTTTTGGTATCAGGGATATGGTGGCTTCACAGAATGAGTTTGGGAGTATTCCATCCTTTTCTATGCTCTGAAATACCTTTAGTAGTAGCAGTGTTAACTCTACTCGGAAAGTTTGGTAGAACTTTGCAGTGAAGCTGTCAGGGCCAGGGCTTTTTTTGTTGTTGTTGGGAGTGTTTTGATTATCTTTTCAATCTCTTCTTTTGTTATGGGTCTATTTAGTTGTTCTCCCTCTGTTTGCGTTAGTTTAGGTAGGTAGTGTGTTTCTAGGAATTCATCCATTTCTTCTAGGTTTTCAAATTTGTTTGAGTATAATTTTTCATAGTAATCTGGTATGATTCTTTTAATTTCAGTTTGGTCTGTTGTGACATCGCCCCTCTCATTTCTTACTTGGGTTATTTGCTTCCTCTCCTGTTTTTCTTTTGTCAGTTTGGCCAGTGGTTTATCAATTTTGTTGAGTTTTTTAAAAAAACAGCTTTTGGTCTTGTTAATTCTTTCAATTGTTTTTCTGTTTTCTATTTCATTTAGTTCAGCTCTAATTTTTATTATTTGTTTTCTTCTGGTGCCTCTGGGTGTCTTTTGTTGCTCTGTTTCTATTTGTTCAAGTTGTAGGGATAATTCTTTGATTTTGGCCCTTTCTTCTCTTTGGATGTGTGCATTTATTTACATAAATTGGCCTCTAAGCACCACTTTTGCTGTGTCCCAAAGGTTCTGATAGGAAGCGTTTTCATTCTCATTGGATTCTCTGAATTTCTTCATTCCATCCTTAATGTCTTCTATAATCCAGTCTTTTTTGAGCAGGGTATTGTTCCGTTTCCAAGTGTTTGATTTCTTTTCCCTGCTTTTCCTGTTATTGATTTCCATTTTTATGGCCTTATGGTCAGAGAAGATGCTTTGTAATATTTCAATGTTTTGAATTCTGCTAAGGCTTGCTTTATGACCTAATATGTGGTCTATTCTAGAGAATGTTCCAGGTACACTAGAAAAGAAAGTATACTTGGTTGCTGTTGGGTGGAGTTTTCTGTATATGTCTACGAGGTCAAGTTGGTTGAATGTGGCATTTAGATCTTCCATGTCTTTATTGAGCTTCTTTCTGGATGTCCTGTCCTTCACTGAAAGTGGCATGTTGAAGTCTCCTACTATTATTGTGGAGCTGTCTATCTCACTTTTCAATGCTGACAGACTTTGTTTTATGTATCTTGCAGCCCTGTGATTGGATGCATAAATATTTAATATGGTTACATCTTCTTGGTGTATTGTCCCTTTAATCATTATATAGTCTCCTTCCTTATTCTTTCTGATGGATTTAACTTTAAAGTCTACTTTGTCAGAAATTAATATTGCCACTCCTGCTCTTTTCTGATTGTTGTTTGCTTGATATATTTTTTTCCATCCTTTGAGTTTTAGTTTGTTTGTGTCTCTAAGTCTAAGGTATGTCTCTTGTAGGCAGCATATAGATGGATCTTGTTTTTTAATCCATTCTGTCACTCTCTGTCTCTTTATTGCTGCATTTAGTCCATTTACATTCAGGGTAATTATGGATAGGTATGAATTTAGTGCTATCATTTTGATGTCTTTTTTTGTGTGTTGACAGCTTCTTTTTCCCACTTGATTTTATGTGCTGAGTAGATTTTCTTTATATATTGCCCTTTCCTGATATTTGTTGTTGTTGATTTTGACCCCTATTTTTCTAAATTTAAAACTAACTTATTTCTTTGTATTGCTGTATCTTCCTCTCCATACGGAAGGTGTATGGTTACATTTCTTAGTCCTTCTTTATTATTTTAATGTTGTCTTCTTTTATATAATAACACTGCCGTTACCCTGTATTGGGTTTTTTTTTTTTTTTTTCTTCCTAATCTTGCTTTGTTTTTTTGGATTTCCCTGTCTGGATTGACTTCTGGTTGGTCTGCCCAGTGTTCTAGTTTCGGGTTGACACCTGATATTATTGATTTTCTAACTCAAGAACTCCCTTTAGTATTTCTTGTAGTTTTGGTTTGGTTTTTATGAATTCCCTCAACTTGTGTTTATCTGGAAAGGTCTTAATTTCACCTTCATATTTAAGAGACAGTTTTGATGGATATACGATTCTTGGCTGGCAATTTTTTTCCTTCAATTTTTTAAATATGTCAACCCATTGCCTTCTTGCCTGCATGGTTTCTGCCAAGTAGTCTGAGCTTATTCTTAGTGGCTCTCCTTTGTAGGTGACTTTTCTTTTATTCCTCGCTGCTCTTATAATTGTCTCCTTATCTTTGGTTTTGGCAAGCTTGATTATAATATGTCTTGGTGACTTTCTTTTAAGATCTACCTTATGTGGAGTTCGATGAGCATCTTGGATAGGTATCTTCTCATCTTTCACAATATCAGGGAAGTTTCCTGCCAACAAATCCTCAACAATTTTCTCTGTGTTTTCTGTTATCCCTCCCTGTTCTGGTACGCCAATCACTCGTAGGTTATTTCTCTTGATAGAGTCCCACATGATTCTTAAGGTTTCTTCATTTTTTAAAATTCTTTTATCTGATTTCTCTTCAGATGTATTAGTGCCAAATGATTTATCTTCGAGTTCAGAAATTCTAGCTTCTACTTGCTCAATTCTGCTCCTCTGACTTTCTATTGAGTTATCTAATTCTGTAATTTTATTGTTAATCTTCTGAATTTCTGATTGCTGTCTGT
Source organism: Loxodonta africana (assembly GCF_030014295.1). NCBI lineage: Eukaryota > Metazoa > Chordata > Mammalia > Proboscidea > Elephantidae > Loxodonta > Loxodonta africana. The sequence goes on from NC_087360.1 coordinate 32,890,500, forward strand.
CTATGAATTTTTCCAGCTTATTAAACTTTTCATTATGTTCCTGAATAATCTTTCTAATTTCTTCAGTTGCTTCATCTGTGTGTTCCTTGGCTTGTTCCGCGTATTGCCTCATTTCCTTCCTGATGTCTTGAAGGGTTCTGTATATTAAACTTTTGTATTCTGCCTCTGGTAATTCCAGGAATGCATTTTCATCTAGTAGATCCCTAGATTCTTTATTCTGAGAGCCTGTTGAGGTGATCATGGCCTGTTTCTTTATGTGACTTGATATTGACTGTTGTTTCCGAGCCATCTATAAGTTATTGTATTAGTTTATGCTTGCTTAGTGTGTCATAGCTGCTCGCTTTGTTTTGTTTTGATATACCCCTATGGGTTGCTTGAGTGAGCTAGCTTGATTATTTTTGCCTTTGGAGCTCTGGTGTCCGTCCTGTCCCCAGCTGGCTAGAGCTGTTATCAGGTATATCAGTCTAGGAGTCCATTCAGTTTTCTTGTATGAATTCAGCTCAGGTTTCCAGGCAGCTGATCATCAAGTGTGTGGTATAGCCTCTGTGCTACAGTCTTAGAGGGGCAGGGGTGATTGGCGTATATACCCGTATCTGATTGCAGCAGGGGGTCATGCTCTGAACAAGGCAGGGGGCTGAGAACCGACCCCAAAGTGTCTCTGAGGAAAACGCGTCTCTGTTCCCTAGAGCGTGCTGGTGGGTGGGTTCTGCAGAGGGGCCATGGGCACCCAGAGTTTTTGTCGTAAGGACTGGGAGTTACCAGTTATCTTTGGATCCCTGTTGTGGGTGGCTGGGTGACCTGAGTGGAGCTACCAGTCCTTAGGTCCCTGTTGTGGGTAAGTGAGGACCTTGCTTAATAGGCAAAGTAATGTCAAATGTCAAACACCCACCTCTCCACCGCACGGCTGAAATGGTTGGAGTTTGCCAACCTATTTCTCGCGAAATAGGCCCACACAGGTCCATGCAGATGGGAAAGGTGTTCAAGGTCCACAGACGGTTTATGCCTGGACAGGACCCGCTTCTGTCCTGAGCTCCCCCGGTTAATGGAGCTAGCAAATTATCTTTTCCCCCCAGGTGCAAATTTTTTCCTTCTCCAAGGCCGGGAGGATGGCTCTAGGTGCTCACCAGGGTCTATCTCAGACCCAGGGATTCAGCCACTGAAGCCGGCTTGTGGGTAGGGGGACGTGGTAAAATATATGCAAGTACTTAGCTTTTCCTGAGAGCACGCTGTTCTCCTCAGGTTCCAGAGGTGTGAGTGGGCTGTGTGGCTGGCTGCTTCTCCCTGAGGAAACTGCGGCCAAACGCTAGTACCAGCCTGTCGCCGCCACCACTGCTCCGGGAATGGTGCCTGAGGGCTCCCCACGATTCAGGTCCAGTAACTCCTCTCCACTTCTGAACGGCCTCTTCCTCCCCCTGCCCCTCAGCTCGTTGTCTAAGCTTGCCTTTGATGCTCAGGGCTCCCAGCTTGTCACAAATATACTCGTTTCACTTGTTTTTTCAGGTCTTTGTTGTAACGAGGGCTCGATGGAAGCGTCTGTCTATTCCGCCATCTTGGCTCCGCCCCTGCACAGTTCATTTTTAAGTCCATCTCTTTTTTTTTTCTTCTTGCATTTTACTGTAAGTGGCAAGGAGAAACCACATGGCCCCTTTAAGATCTAGTTTAGAAATCTCCTCAGTCAAATATCCAAGTTCATCACTTATAAGTTCTACCTTCCACCAAACATTTGAACATAATTCAGACAGGCTCTTTGCCACTCCATAAAAAGCATCGCCCTTTCTCCACCGTCCAATCACATGCTCATCATATCCTTTTAAATCCTCACCAGAAGCATATTTAACATCCACATTTCCTAGCAACATTCGTTGCTGATACCATGTGTAATCTCTAAGATGACAGAGACCTTCTCTCCATACTTCCAGAATTGCCTTTGATGTCCATAATTCTACCAACAGTCTCTTCAAGGCAATCTAGGCTTTTACTATTAGACACCTTAAAACTCTTCCAGCATCTACCCATTACCCAATTCCAAAACCACTTCCACATTTTAAGTATCTGTCCTCTCCTGGTACCAAATTCTGTCTCAGTTATCTAGTGCTGCTATAATAGAATACCACAAGTGGGTGGCTTTAAGAAACAGAAACTTATTTTCTTACAGTCTAGGAGGCTAGAAGTCCAAACTCAGGCTGCCAGCTCTAGGGGAAGGCTTTCCCCTTCTATTGGCTTTGGAGGAAGGTCCTATCTCTCCTGAGCTTCAGCTCCTGGGCAATCTTCCTGTGGCTTGGCATCTCTCTTCCCCCATCTCTACTTGCTTAATCTGCTCTTTTTATATCTTGTAAGAGATTGACTCAAAAGACACCCTACACTAATTCTGTCTCATTAGCATAACAAAGATAACTCATTCCCAAATGGGCTTATAACCACAGGCATATAGGTTAAGACTTACAACACATATTTTGGGGGAACACAATTCAACCCATAATACCTGGGAACAACTTTTAAAACTCGAACAGAAACTATCCCATGGAGTCATCTTTCAACAATATTTTAGCTCAGTAAAGTATATCTGCCTTGAGTAATGTGCCCTTTTAAAGAATTAAATACATGAGATCAAAATGACAAAAGTTAAGTCTAAAGCACAGATGAGAACCTTACAAGGCAGAGAGGCTAAGTTAATGGTGGTGAAACAATATAGGCAGAGAAAGATTGGCAACACAGTACAAAGTATGCAACCACAATCAATGAAGTGTACACGTAAAGACTGTTGATTGAGTGTATGTTTTGTTGTACATATTTTCACCAAAAAACAAAACAAACAAAAATAACAAAAATTACCCCAGCCTAATCCTAAGAAAGGGTGGTACAAATAGTTAATGCACTTGGCTGCTAACCAAAAAGTTGGCAGTTTGAGTCCACCCAGATGCACCTCAGAAGAAAGGCCTAGAGATCTACTTCTGAAAAATCAGCCATTGAAAACCCTAGGGAGTATAGTTCTACTCTGTTCTCCATGATTTGGCATCAACTCGATGGCAACTGTTTTTTAACCTTGAGAAAACATAAGACCAACCCAAACTGAGGGATATTCTCAACCAGTGCTCTTCGAAAGTGTCAGTTCATGAAAAATGAGGAAAAGAATGAGAAACTGACATGCCAGAGGAGATTCAGGAGACATGACGACTAAGTAGCCTTGGAGCAGAAAAAAGGCGTAAGTGGAAAACCTGGTGAGATTCAAATAAAGCCTGTGGTTGCATTAATAGTTTTGACAAAGGTACCATTTCATGTGAAATGCCCATGCCTTGGAAAACAGCATTGTGGAGATGTCCATTCTCCCCAGGCTGATCTGGAACAACTCAATCCCAATTAAAATCACAAATCAATTTCTGGAGAGCCTGCCCAGCTGATATCAAAATACACATGGAAATTCAGAGGACTAAGAATCGCCACTCTGGAAGAACAAGTTTGGAAGCTGGAAGACTTGCTCTACTAGACTGAGACTTATGATAAAACTGTGGCACTTAAGGTGATATGAAGATGTTCCTGGCCTAAGGGCAGGCCCAGAGCCTACAGAAGAGAACAGGGAGCTGAGAAACATATGGCCACACAGAGGAACACCAACTCACAGCCAGTAACTAGAAGTTATTGTTTTTAAAATAGTTTTTTACTCTGAATTTGTCTCAAGCTCACAGAACAGTTATAAGAACAATACAAAGACCTCCCAGGATTCCCCAATTGTTAGCATCTCACCACAGTGCCCCCTACAGACACATAATGGGTCCCTCTTACCGACTTGATGCCTCATCACCCCCAGATAATCCAGTGTGCACCTCCTTACATAAGGATGCGCTCCTCCTCACCACCACGCACCCTCTGAAGGAGGACTTGACTCTGGGCTGACCCACCCGATACCCCACAGCCCACTGACGTTTTGCCAACTGTCCCAGCAGTGTTTCCTGGTCCATCTGCTCTAAGTCCCCATCTGGGATACACACTGCATTTGGTTGTCATGCTCACTAGCCTCTTTCAATCTGCTCTCATGCCTTTCCCTGTCCCTGGCCATCTTAGACAAGACTCGGGCCACACACTCCTGGCAGGCACCACAGACGCGACACTAGGCTGTCCTCAGTGTGACACATTGGAGGCATGATGTTGACATGCCCTGCTACTGGTAATAACACCCCTGATCACCTGATCAAGATGGTGCCTGCCAGGTTTCTCCCCTGCAAAGCCACCAGTTCCCCCTCGTTTGACTAGTACCTTGTGGGGAGATATTCTGATACCCTGGTCTTCGTCACATGATCCTCAAGCCTCAACATCCACTGATGCCCCCATCTGTATCTCCTACATCTGATGGCTGCTATATGATGGTCCTCCACACCCACCATCCTTTCTATACTTATTAACTGTCATTTTACTGAGAGAATGAGCCCTCCCTTCTCTGTCCCTCTATTCCCTCACTTTCTGTCAGTTTAGACTCATGTATTTCTGTATTATTTAATGGGTTGTAATCCACAATTCTCATTATTTTTATTCTCAAATCATCCCAGACTGGCCAGTGGGAGGCACTTAAAGCTGACTCAGAGTCCATCTGACACATACCTGTCATCCATTTTAGCACAGCAAGATATTCCAGGCCTAAAATAAGCCATTTCTCCAAGGAATCCTGGTTCTTTCCACTGGATAAAGGCATTTAGAAACCAATATCTGAGTGCTGGTGTGCTCACTGCTACAAAGTGTTGCTGCTGTCTTCTCAGCAGACAGAGTTAGGAAATATGCGTGCGCTCATACACACATGCATGTAAACATACATATATGTAGCTATTTCTGCATCTATCTTCATGTATATACTTTTAAAATACCATAAGTTCCCACTGATAACCTCCCATTCCAGTGTAACCACTTAGGGTTCTTCTTCCCCCTTTCCATGTCTGAACTCCCTTCCCTGGCAGGGAAAAATCTAGCTCCCATTATCCTCAAGATACTTATTTATACGCTCAATCAGTGAACTTGTTTGCTTAATGTAACCAATCTCCCAACTTCTCTGGCCACTTCTGCGACGTCTCCCCCCATACCCTGCTTTCCTGGCCACCGGGGACATGGCTGCCAATGTCTCTGCCCCTCCCCTTCACTGCCCTGGGCAATAAGCGGACGTGTAAGATGGGAAGGGAGGGGAAACATTTTATCAAAATGGTACTGGGACAGTCGGGTGTCCGTATTGAAAAAAAGAACCTTCACTCCATGCCAACAGTCAATTCCAGGTGAACTGTGGACTAACAGTACAGCTCCTAGAAGAAAAGAGAGAGGTCATATGACCTTGGAATTGTAACTCCTTAACAAGACACAAAAAGCACTAAAGGAAAAGACTGACAAATTTGACTCCATTAAAATGAACAAATTTTGTTCACCATTAAGGGAGTGAAAAAATGTAAGTCACCATATTAGAGAAATAACTTGTGATATTAAAATATTGATCATATCTAGAATATATAAAGAACTCCTATAAAATTAATAAGAAAAAGACAGTTGATCCAACAGAAAAACGGGCAAGAGACTTAGGAGGCATTTAAGCAAGTTTATCCAAATGGCCAATAAACACACAGAAGAAGACTCCGCCTTACTGAGGAATCAGAAAAGTGCAAAATTAGCCATAGTTAGATGTTCCTGTGCCTCTGCACAGGCCACCAAGGCCCCGCTGACAATGGAGAAGGGAATGTGCCCACTGCCACCAGCAGTAGTGCAGACTGGCACCACCACGTGACAATGGCCTGGCGTGTTCTGAGCAATTGACCGTTCATATACCCTGAGCCCAGGCATCCCATCTCTGGGTTTAGGGTGTGAATTGGCAGAAACGTATGTCCCAGGCACCAAGAGACACGAACAAGAATCTTAGTGGCTTCATTCATAATAGCATCAAAGGAGACAACCCAAATTTCCACAGACAGTGGGATAGAGAATAAACCTGGGTACGCAAATCCAGCAGAAGAACATGGGAAAAAAAATGACCAATGTTATCCACACAACATGGGAGGATCTCAGAGAAAATGCCAAGGGAAAGAAATCAGACACAAAGGAATACTGTCGGTATGGTCCCATTTTTTTTTTTAATGATATTTTATTATATTTTCGGTGAAGGTATACACAGCAGTTTAAGTTCCCATTCAACAATTTCTACACAAATTTTTCAGTGACTTTGGTTACATTTTTCATGGTGCATGAACATTTTCATTATTTCTGTTCCGGTTGTTCTGTTTCCATGAATCTAGTTTCCTTGTCCCCTTATCTTCTTATCTTTGTTCTAAAGTAACTTTTGACCGTTTAGTCTCATATAAATGATTTTTTAAAGGGACACAGTACTCACAGGTCATATTCTTTATTTTGTGAGCCAATCTGTTATTTAGCTAAAAGGTTTTCAAGAATATCTCAGGATAATAGTCTCAGGGAGTCCTCCAATCTTAACCAGTCCAGTGAGTCTGGATTTTTTAAGAATTTGAGGTTCTGTTCCACCTTTGTATCCCATTCTATCAGGATCCACCTATTGTGGCCCTGATCAGAAGAGTTGGTAATGGTAGCTGCACACCATCTAATTCTTCCGGTCTCAGGATAGAGGAGGCCATGGTTCGTGTAGACTCTTAGTCCTGTAGAGGCTGTATCTGTTTCAAGTCTTTGGTTTCCTTCGTTCTCTTTTGTTCTGGATGAGTAGAGACCAATAGCTGTTCACAAGCTTATAAGACCCCAGACACTACTCACCAAACTAGGAGGTATCACACAAACTTTATGAATTATATTATGCCAACTGACCCACGAGACTATGGTCCTAATCCTTCAAATCCAGAAAACCAATCCCATGAGGTGTTTTGTTATGTCTAAGAAGTATCTGTAACTGTGCCCCCATGTGTTTTATTATATATATGAACATATATGCATACATACACACACGTGCATATACATATGCATATATCTATATATACATGCACATATACCCACATATACATACCTATATACATATAAGCCTACATATATAGACATATACCCCCACACATATTTTTTGGTTGTTGTTGCAAAATTATATATGCCATTAGCAATTACCAACAGGTCCTTTTTTCTTGTGTACATCTTAGTGACATCATTTACCTTGGTCCAGCTGTGCAAACTTCACCCTCATTCAGTCTTACCTTTCCCATCATCAAAAATAACAAGTGTCTGCTATTTAGATAGTGAATCCCCTTTTCCCCTACCCCATCCTTGGTAACCAGTAATGAACATTCACCTCTGTATATTTACTTGTTCATGTCACTTCATAAAAGTGAGAACATACAATATTTGTTTCTTATGATCCACTTATTTTGCTCAACATAATATCCTCCAGGCTCATCAGTGTTCCAAGATATTTCGGGAACTCATTTTTCTTTATCACTGAGTAGCATTCCATTGTATGTATGTACCACATTTTACTTATCTATTCATCCATTGACGGGAACTTAAGTTGTTTCCATCTTTTTGCTATTGTGAATAGTGCTGCAATGAACATAAGTTTGTGTATGGTCTCATTTTTTTTAAGCTTAAAAAAAAAAAGTAAAACCAGTCTATACATTTTAGAGTCACACATTCAGACAATGAAGCAAGAGAGAGGGTGAGGGGTGCCTTCTGAGGGGCAGTGCTGGAACTGGCATGGGAGGGGTTTCTGGGGGCTGGCAGTGTTCCATCTTGTGACCGTGCAGCTGGTTACTCAGGTGTCCACTTAGTGATAATATGACAATCTGCATATTTGTTTTGCACACTTTTCCTTAAGTGTGTGATATTTCAGAATAGAAAAGGTTAAAAACTGCCCCCAAGCAGCTGTCGCCGTGACAGGTATGTTCTCAGGTGTGTGGTCCAGGTGAGGGATGTCTGCAACACAGGCCCTGGCCTTTACCCAGGACTCTGTGCACAGCCTGGCCAAGGCTGAGGCACCCAGTAGAGATGAAAGCGCACCTCCCCGGGAAGGGCCACTCTGGAGAGTCGTGCATTCCAAACACACCTGAGCGCACAGGGCCAAGTGCAATTCAAACACACCTGGGCAATCCAAGCACCTGCAGGCAGTCCCCAGGGCACAGCCCTCTAGACAGCCTAGGTCCAGCCCTGCTAGAGATGCTGGGGGCCCCACCCGTGCTGCAGCACTGCTCAGGCTGGAAGGGGGCCATTCCCAAGCATCCAGTCAGACTGCCCTCTGAAAGTCCTCCTGCACCTGTACCTGGCCAGGCTCTTCAGAGCACGGAGTCCCAGGGCCTGGTGTTGGGTGCCTGACACTTGCTGCCGGGGGGTGCCCAGAAGGTGAGCAGGCACAGCTTCCCTGAGGGCCTACACCTCACTGAAAAATTCAGTGGCAATATTTGCAAATGGCAACTCCCAACGTGAGTGGCTTAGAGGGGCATTTGGAAACACCATCTATTCTGACCATCAGGGAAGGACCCAGCCACATGGAGGGGCCCTCTACACCAGCTGGGCCAAGAAGAAGCCAGGCCCAGTCAGTGCTCTCGAAGCACATAGGCTCCAGGGCCACCACTTTCCCAGGCAGCTCTGGGCCCCTTGGTCACTCACCAATTCCCCTTCTCAGGCTGCTAGAGGGTTTAGTGGTGGGTACTGCATGAGTGGCACAAAGGTATCTCTGAAGGTCTGGACTCCGTGGTACCCAGATGCTCAAGGGCTCAAGTCCAGAGCTGGGAGGAAAAGGGTCCTGCCCTTCTGGAGTTCTGGGTCTAGCAGTGGAGGCAGCGGTACACAAATGCCCCAAGTACGGAGGACAGCAAATCCAACAGGACCAACTACAGCCCCTGCGGCAGCAGAGGGTGCTCAGAAGAGCAGGCAGGCTGGGTTTGGCAGATTCCGAGGCCAGCGGCAGTGATGCCCACGTAAGGGCAGTGGTCACTGTCATCAAAGAGAACGGCCTTGCCCAGCGGCCGGGGGCGGGCACTGGAGGTCTTGGGGCCCGGCTCCCAGCACATCCTCCTGGTCTGTGGCTTGTCCCATCTCTCCACCTCCCTACAAGAAAGCAGAGAACCCCCACCACCACCACTCCTTTTATCCACTGGCCCCTTGTCCTTCCTGCTGCTTCCTGGCCTGCCTCCTACCTGGCATCCTTTCTGGCCACTCCCCATGGCTGCAGCAGGAGATCCACTGGGGGCTCCCACAGGCTGCCCAGCTGCCCAGCATACACAGCCATTCATGGCACTGCACAGGCCGTGCCCTCCACGGCCTGGCCATACGTGGTTTTCTCCACTGGGAGTGCCAGCCCCCCACCTCCCCTGCCAACCCGTGTTTCCCCTGCAGCCGGCCAGCCTGACTGCCGCAGACCTGGTGTCTCTGTGGTGCTCCCAATGCCCTATGAGGCAGCCCTGCACCGGGCATGTGGATCAGACCCCGGACCTCCTGTGATCTCTAGGGTTCACTCTGCTGCCACCCTGGCAACCAGTCTTTGCCTCCCAGGGAGAAGGCCATCTTGCAGACGAGCTGCTGTAAGGCCCTGGGGAGGCCTTGGGCTGAACTGCAGAGCCCTCACTGTTACCCTGGCCAGCTGGGCCAACACAGAAGGTTCTGCCAAGGCCATAGCCTGGCCTAGGCAGCAAGCAGGGCCACCCTTCAACTGCTCACCAAGCCTCTTAGTAAGTGTTTTAGGTAAGTGACCAAAAAGCATAACTGGCTACTAGAGGGCTGGTGACCAGCACCAGCCCTGCTCCAGGACGTGCTGTTTTAGAACAGCCCCAAGTGCCCAATGCGTCCCTGTGTTCTGGCTGTAGCTTGGCCTTTGGGCTGCCCTGCAGGAGGGGCCAGAGCCAGCACCTTGCACTCAAAGACCCATCCTTGGGCTTGCTCCTGGCACCAACGCTCAAATGGGGACCGGCCTCCTCTGTGGTCCCTTCCCTCCAGGGAGGCAGCTGAGACATGGCAAATGTCTAAGTGATTTTTAGGGGACAAAAAACAAACACACAGAGATGGGCCCAGCTGCCTTGGAGGAAGGCTATTGGGTGGGAGGTGGCGGGACAGGCAGGCTGCAGAATCCCCGGGAGAAGGCTGTGGGGCTAGGCTTGATCACAAAGGTTACTGCAGGAAAACTGAGGAAGCAAAACCAGTGTGTGAGGACACCGCAGGCCCAAGGAGTCATGGCGCCCCTTGAGGTAGGTCTCCCGTGCTCACTGGTGTGGAGGTCAGCGGTGCATTCTGCTGAGTACCGCCTTCACAAGCCACATGTGCCCCACGACTCAACAGCTGTGCTGGCCGAGCAGAGTTCAGGCACTACCCGTAGGAACAACCAGGTGAGGTGATGTTAGGACCTGGCAGAGGAGGACTCGGCCAGGGCCCCAGCTTTGAGAGCCACTGGCTCCTGGGAGCTCAGTTTCCTGAGGTCCCTGCGCCCCTACAGCTGCGATACTGCCCTACTCACCCCCCAAAGTTCGAGGAAAAGGTGAGTGAACGGGCCCCTCTTTGGGTCCACAGGCCGCTGGTGGGCAGCAGGCCCTCTCCCTGCCATATCCCCAGCCTTCTGGTCTCCAAGCCTGTGCTTTGCCCTATTCTTTTCCCCTTGGCAATGGCACCATTACCCCTGCCCAGGCTCCCAACCAGAAACCCGGGTACCCACTGTAAAGTCCCACCCCCTCCCATCTTTCGCCTCGGCTTGCAGCCACTGCCTTCGGTGTCATCAGCCCCATCACTCCAGGCCTCTACGCCTCTGCCATAGCAACCTAAGGGTGGCATTCCTGGCCTACCTTCCAGCATACCTGACCTCCTGGGGGGGGGGGGGCGGGGGTAGACAAAACATATACACCTGGGGGGATGGAGATGAGGCTCTGAGCAGTGCAGTAACCAAGCCAAGATCAGCGGGAAGAGGTGTGATGATGGCGGAGGCCGGGCAGAGGTTGAAGCCCACCCTGTTTAACCAGCAAGGAGGCGTGGAGGAGAAGAAGGCAGGCAGGCTGGGCTGAGCCAGGCCGGTGCTCCCCCAGCCTCCATAACAGCCCCTCCAGAACAAAGTGTAGGAAAAGGTCAGTCCTGGAACCCAGAAGCCTGCTGGAAAGGGGATCGTGGAGGGACACTTCGGTGCTATGCTCCCTCCCATGCTAAGTCCAAGCTGACTGGGCCCTCCTTGACCTCTGTTCTGTTCACATTTATCCCTACCGGGGATGCCAGCCCACCTGGCAGCTGTGGGTACCCTCTGAGGCTGAAGGACCTCCATCTGAGATTCTGGCACCCACTGGGGCCCACAGCTTGGTTCCTTCGGGACCCCATGTACAGCCAGACAGGTGGCCACCGTACTGCCGCCAAGACCCACCTGAGAAGCTGGTGCCCGTGGGGCAGCGTCTGTAGCCAGGTCACACACTGGCCCCTGTGGCCATCAAGGGTGGTGAGCGCCCTCCGTGTCTGCAGGCTCCAGATATGCACGAGGCCGCTCAGAGACCTGTCTTGGACACAAAGAGGTACAGGGTCAGGTTGAGCGCTAGAGGCTGGCAGCCCCATTACACAAGCTTGGAGGGGCCATCTGGGCAACCCAGCTGGGGCTCAGGCTGGTAGTTTTTAGTTTAAAGAGCTGACAGCTCTAGATACGAACTTAGGGTAAAAAGAGGAAAACATTCTTCTTCCAGAGAGATGCTAGAGGGGCCCTCGGGGGTCTCTGGTCCCCAGCTTGTGAGCAAAAGGGCCTTCAGGGTACCCCAGGCAGAAGTGGAGCCAAGCTGTGCTTCTTGGAGGGCGAGCGATTGCTGAGCTATTCAGAAATATGAACTGGGTGAGCCCAGGCCAGGCCTAGGAAGGGGGTGAGCAGGTTTGGCCTGAGAGCCAGCCCCCATGCCCACATTCCCTGAGTGACGTTGCACTTGATGCAGCATATATAAGAGAGAGGGCTTGTTTCCCGGCCCACCTCGGGGCATGAGGCCCAAAGGAGACAGAGGGGAAGTGGAGTCTGGGTGTGCTGAAACCCCTCTGCCATACCAGAGGGCTCTGTGCCCTCAAGAGCTGGGCTCACCGTGAGCCCTGTGGCCACTTAACATCCCCTGGGCCAGCCCCCTGGCAGTCGGGCTCCAGAAAGCAGCTACTCACCCTGAGAGGAGAAGTGGATGCCCCTGACCCTGGGCTCCTCTGCAGAAGTGCAGTGAGTGGACGGCCGACTGGGTGCCTCGAAGTACAAACTGGGGGTCTGGCAGTGGTGGGGGCAGGATGGGAGCTGCCATGTTGCTTGAGGGTGCAGTCACCTGGAGACAGAGGCAGGGCGTGTGAGCAGCCCCTCCTGTCCTCCAGGAAGGTAGCCTCAGCCACAGAATGGTCCTCTGCCCCTCTCGGGTTAAGGGAAGACCACTCTTTGCTCCCCCCAAAGCAGAGGGGACTGGTTCCTTGCATGGGCAGCAGGTACTGGCTGAGAACATGGAGCCCATCCTTTCCTAGTGCCAGCCTCTTCAGCAGCTGCTCCTGTCAAGATCTGGGAGTCCTCCCCAGGCATTGCCCTCCCTCACTAATCCTCTACTCTGCCTATTGGCCTCTGCACCCTATCAGCACCACCACAGCCACACCTCCCCATCCCTGGACAAGCACAGCGGCCACTCTCACCCTCGCCCTTCCTCCCTGCATAGAGCTCTCCACTGGCCTTTGTGGCTTTCAGGGCACCCACTGGCCACAGCCCTTGTTCAATGGCTTCCACTGGCCATACCAGCATCTTCCTGCTCTGGCCCCAGGCCTGGCTGAGTCCTACCCTCTGCCCAGGCTTCACTCCAGCTTCTCTCCCTTGGGGAAGTGGTCCCCGAGCAGTCCTCCCAGAAAGCTCAGTCTCCCCTCTGAGCACCCGCTCCTCTTCTTCCCTGCAGTGAAGTAATGATGCACCATGACCCACTGCCTACCTCTGCCCTGCTGCGAGTTTGGGAGCAGCGGCCATGATGGTCTGCTTCCTCGCGGATGCCCGGCTCAACAAATGTTGAACAAACTAACAAATAGATGCACAAGAGGCACAGGGAGTCCCAGGGTAGCCAAGGACCAAGCAAGACCCTCGCTGCAAGTTGCAGTAACTGTCAGTCATAGCCCTGTGGACCCCAGGCCTGGACCTTTATAATTTCTAATTTCCACAACCACCCTGCAAGAAGGTAGCACTCTCTTCACATTTGGGGAAACTGAGGCATGGAAGCGTCCAGTGAGCAAGCTCAAGGCCCCTCGGCTGGTGGTAGCTCAGGCCTGAAGTGCTCCAGGGCCTGCACATTGCCTCCAAGAGGCAGAGCAGTCAGTGCAGCAACGTGTGGGCAAGGGCCCCAACCACTGAGGACAGAAGCTGCACACTGCCTCAGGAGCCCTGGCCAGTGGGAAGGCAGCGCCTGAAGGCCAGAGGCCACCCTGAGTGAGTGTCCCAACCCCCTCCCCCACAGCCACCTTGAGCACCACTCCTCCTACCCCTGCCAAGAGATCTTCCAGACTGCTGGGAGGAGGTGAAGCCTTCATCTCTCACCCTGGTGGGAGCCCAGGTGCAAAGGGGCACCAAACACCCAGCTCTCTAGGCTCTGCCTTTGGGGACCAAGAGCGCCGAGTGGGTCCTGGCTCTGATAGTGGGGACAGAGGCCTGGTGGCAAATGCCCATCCTGGGGTTGCTTAGGCCCTGAGGTGCTTGGGAGGCCTAGCCAGTGGCTTGCAGACCCCAGCCCAGCCAGGAGCCCAGCCTGATCCTCTCAGGCACAACTTGGGCCACAGATCCTCTAAAGGCCGTGCCAGGAGGAGTGTCACCAAAGACTTGTGCCACGGCAGGAGGTCTCCATACCACTGTCCGTGGGCTTCACACAGGCCAGGTTTCAGCTCCACACCCCACTAAGCATGAGGGCTCCGGCCACCGCCAGCACTTCTGATACGCTTTGTGGGGGCAGGCTGTGGCCCCGTATTTTTCTTTTTGGAGACGACAGTGGGGTTCAGCCTAACAGCCTCTCACACTTTTGGCTAAAAGCCATCTGACCCTTCCCAAGCATAAGGGCAGCCTCCTGTGGGGGCAGGGGACCCATGGCCCCTGCTCTTGCATGCGATATATAAGCTGCCTGAAGCTGTGGCTGGGCCAGGTCGCCAATGGTGGAGTAGCAACAGCAGGCAGGCTGGCTATGGAGAAGTTCAGAGGGAGCCGCTGCTGGGCCTTTAGAAGCCAACATCTCCTGTGCCGCGCCCGTGACGTAAGAGCAGACCAGTCTTCGAGGGGCATAGGGCTGCAGAGCCGCACTCCTGGAGAAATCCCCAGATGCAGACCCAACACTGCAACCCCGCAAAAAATCACCCCTGGGGGAGGCACCTGACAGGCCACCTCTACACAGGCTCCCATGTGCAGTCCAGATACACGCACGTGTCACATTCATGCACACACACACATATGCACACACAGGCACAATCATACACGCACATACTCAGGTACACACATACACACTCACACATGGATGTGCATGCATACAGAACTCACATGTACACGCACTCACAGGCACACAAATACGTTCACATGCACATACATACATATAACATTCACATGCACACATTCATGTGTACACACACGCGTACATATGCACATTCACATGCACACCCACATATATTCACATGCACACACATACTACACACATTCACCTGCACACACGCACACACTCACATGCAGGAACACACACTTGCATACACACATTCACAGGCACACAGACATGAGCAAGCACGACACACAGGCACACACACGCAGCCAGCATAGGGGCCTCGGGCAAATGCCAGGTAAGCCTAGCCCACACTTGCCACCTGCCTGCGGCCTGGTGGGAGTTTCCAGAGCCTCACCAGCAGAAGGCTCATTCTGAGGTGACGCAATCAAGTTCTTCTCTATTGTTTTCCCAGAACTGCAGGGAACAAACCCGTCACGTTGTTACGTTGTTACAACAACCTAAATGCTCAGGCCAAAATGATGCATCAGCAATTAAGGGCTCCATCGTTTCAAGCAATTAAAATAAATGCTTTATTTGAAAACTAATTAATTCTAGCTACATATTTTTCCCATGACAATATTCTATGATGACTTGATTTATGACATCTAATTATTCTTTATTAATCTAATTGAGAATAATCACATTATCCTATCTCCTCTGGCCCTGGGCCCACCCTGCATGGAGAGGCTGCGGCCCTCTTGTGCAATAGCTGATCTGCGATATCAGTTACACCACCGGCTGCCTTATTTCTCTGTTCTATCACTTGTCTTTTCCTCCCAGAGGGCAAAGGAACATGAAACTTAATCCACAGAGCACAACTTCACATTCTGCCAGCTCTCAGAAATGTCAAAATGAGACACATTCTTCTAAAAATTAAAAAAGAAACGCCATCTGACACAATTGGCACAAATCTGACAGGCTTTCCAACTGATAACAATCCCTGTAAGCCCCCTGGCCTCAGCCCACACAGGGACGACGACAGCACCCCCCTGTGATGTACCACAGCAGCAGCAGCCCAGGGGCCTCAGGGTTATCCCCAGGGGACTGGGCACCCAAGCCCTCCTCTGGCGCAGGGACCTCTGAGCCCTGAGCTGAGTAGCTGAGGCCAGACTGCATCCCTGGTACTCAATCTCCCACCAAGGTGCACACACCTTAGGCCAGTGCAATAGCCCCAGAGACCCAAGGATGTCCCTCACAGGGAGGCAGGAACGGGCATGCAAACGGCCAGCCCGTTGGCAGAGGCCTGCCCACGGCCCACTGGGGCTGCGTCAGCACCAACGGAATCTATGAGATTTGAGAGGCACATCGGACAGGGCTGCGGGGAGAGTCTGGTCGTACAGGTCCCTAAGGAAGATGTCCTCAAACAGCTGCCCTTCTGGGCCCACTCCCCGCAGCCTGCCAGCAACCAGCTTCTGGTCCAAGTGGCCACTGCCTAGGCCTCAGATCCAGCCCTGGGTACCCATCTGCCCTCAGGCTTCCACTCCCTGCACTCAGCTACTGAGATCTTTCCTTATCCTCCAACAGGGCCACATGTCCACTGAAGAGACTTGAAAATTGGCAAAGAGCACCAAGAGGAAGTCAAGGCAGTGAGGCCACTACCCAGGGATGCCCTGGGCGCTGGCTGCTCAGAAGCACAAGGGCAGGAATGGGGCTGCCCAGTAGCCAGCTTGTCTGCCCCAGCCCAGGCAGGGCACTGCCCTTGCTTGTCCAAGCCCACCAGCTTCTGCCTCAGTGTGTGCATGTGGGACGCTGAGCCTGCACAGCTCAAGGACTGGCCTCGCAGGCTTCTGGGAACACCTCATACAGCAAGCCCCCCCAACATGTGTGCCAGGCAAGGGCACAGAACCAGCCCCCACAGCCCCACAAGGCGCCTGGGCATCCCACAACCACACAGACTAGGTAGGCATTACTTTGTCGCTGGATGAATAGCCTGATAGGCTATCCCACTAAAAACAACTAAAAATGCTGACAGAAAAGTAAAACAAAATCTTGTCCAATGTACTCCTAAGTTGGCAAAAAAAAAAAAAAAAAGTCCGGACTCTTCAGAAGCCAAACACTAAGAATTAAATATAAAGCCTAGTGAGGTCTTGGGCCTACAGCTGCTTCTTGCCCTAAGGGCATCTGCCGTACTCTGGGACCTGGGCTATGGTTCTGATGGTCTCTGGGGCAATAAAAGACAAAGCTTAGGGCCCTCCCAAGACAAATAATTTAATAGGAATATCTCCATAAAGACAGGACCCCAGAGCTCAGTGTTAGACTGCGCCAGAACTAAACCTGAATCCACAGGTGCCAGAAAAATGCCAGCCTTCAGGCAACTTGTCACCTCTACTTCACACCACCTTTGGAGGTCCCCAAAACTTCAGTCTGTGAATGTCTGCATAGAAGCAACCTACCTTCAATCCAGGCCTCAAAGAATTCACAGAAAAAGCACTGAGGAATGCGGGCTTATAGCAAAAAAAAAAAAAAAAATCACAAAAATAAACAAGGAAGCATGGCACCACGAGCAAAAGTCATCAGAAACAACAGAGAGCAAAATTAGACCCACAGAGCAAAGGACTCAGCATATAATAAAAAAACACTTCACCATTAGGGCTTCTATAATAAAAAAGGATATTTAATATTTTTAAAGAAATAAAAAAGGGACTGAAACTACAAGTAGAGAACAAGAGGCTATAAAAAATCACACAGATTTGAAAAAGGATCCAAACTGGGTGAAAGGTTGTTGGGGAACAGAATATTTGCATTGTGCCAAGGTATTATTCTACGGATTATTTACTGATCACAAAGGGAAAATGTACCTTTACAAAGGAGACATCTGGCTGTCACCACCTTATCGAACTGACTGAAGCTGGCACTGCCAACAGTAAAAACAACCTGGTGTCACTTATCTCCTGCTATGATGCAATTAGAAGACAGCACCATCCTTGTACATTCATGCCAAAAATGTTCAACTTGACTCCAACCATGAGGAAACAATCAGGCACATTCAGATTATGGGAAAGAGTGCAAGACAACTAGCTCAGACTCTTCCACGAAAGACAACAAAAGGAAAACGCAAGGCAATACTTGTAAATTAAGAGACTAAAGAGACATAATAGCCAATGCAATGTGTGCACGGTAATTAGATCCTGGATCAAAAAGGGGGAGGGGCTATAAGGGATACTCTGGGGACAAATAGGGAAATCTGAATATGAAGTGTAAATGATATGGAATTATCATTAATTTTCTGGGGAAAGATAATTGTATTTTTTTTTTTTAATTTTAAATTTTTTTAATTTAATTTTTTTTTAATTTGTAAAATTAAATTTTTTTAGATTTAGGTGAACGTTTACATAGCAAATTAGTTTCTCATTAAATAGTTAATACACAAATTATTTTGTGACATTGCCTGCCAACCCCGTGAAGTGTCAACACTCTCTCCTTCTCCACCCCAGATTCCCTGTTTCCATTCGTAGTTTTTCTGCCCCTTCCTGCCTTCTCGTCTTTGCTTTTGGGCTGGTATGTCCATTAGTCTTGTATACATGACTGAACAATGAAGCAGGTCTCTCATGTGTGTTATTATTGGCCCTAAACACCTGTCTAATCTTTGGCTGAAGGGTGAACCTCAGGGGTGACTTCAGCACTGAGTTAAAAGGGTGTCCGGGGGCCGTACTCTTGGGGTTTCTCCAGTCTCTGTCAGACCAGCAAACCTGGTTTTTTTGTGTGTTAATTTGAATTTTGTTCTACATTTTTCTCCAGCTCTGTCCGGGACCCTCTATTGTTGTGATCCCTGCCACAGCAGTCGGTGGTGGTAAGTGGGCACCATCTCATTGTACAGGACTCAGTCTGGTGGAGGTTGTGGTAGTTGTGGCCCATTAGTCCTACCTCACCAGGGCAAAGTCATAAAAGCTTCACGGACATATCCAAACTCTGAGAGAACAAGCTACTGGGCTGATAGCTGGGGACCATGGTCTTGGGGAACATCTAGCTCAACTGGCATAACAGTCTATAAAGAAAATGTTCTACATCTGACTGTGGTGAGTAGTAACTGGGGTCTTGAAACCCTGCGAGTGGCCATCTAAGATACATCTACTGATCCCATCCTGGCTAGAACAAAGAAGAATGAAAACCAAAGACACAAGGGAAAGATAATGGTATTTTTTTGTAAAGGAAAGTCCTTATTTCTACATAAAGTATTAGTGGTAAAATGTCATGATGTCTGCAATCTACTTTCAAATGTTTCAGAAAAAAAATTTATCTTGATAGCTATCTATCTACAGTTTGAATATACAGGCAGAGAGGAAAAGCAAATGTGGCAAAATGCTAAGAAATGGGTGAACACAGGTGAAAAGAATACAGGTATTCATTACACTACATTTGCAACTTTTCTATAGGTTTAAAAATATAAAAACACACTAGGAGAGTGGGAGGAAGACAAGTCACACACTGGACTCATATCATGAATATATAAAGAATGCATAAATCAATACAATAAAAAAGCAAATGCCAAAAACAAAAATGAGCAACAGGCTTAAACAGACATTTCACAAGAAACATAAATGTCCAGGCAGCCAATGTCACAAAACAATATGTGTATTAATCGTTTAATGAGAAACTAATTTGCTCTGTAAACCTTCACCTAAAGTACAATAAAAAAAGAAAAGAAACACAAATGTCCTACAAACATATGAAAAGATAGTTATCCTAATTAATAATCTTGGGAATTCCTGTTAAAACCACAGTGTGACATAACTACACTATTACCAGATTAGCAAAAAATTAAATAGTCTGTCAGATACTGACAAAGATGTGGGACAACAGGAATCCCTCTATCATGCTAGAGATGGAATGTGAATTGGAACAACCATTTTGGAAAACAGTTTGGTATTATCTTGCAGACATTATGACCTAGCAACCCTACTCTTAAAAAACACCCTAAAGTAACCCTCACACATGTGCACAGAGAGACTTGTATGAGAATGGTCATAGCAATATTGTACTTAATAACAATAACTGGGAACAACCCAAATGGTCAGTCATAAGGGAGTCTAAAGCGATGCTACTCACAGGGAGAAAATATGTTATACATGACTCGTATACTGATAAAAGACTCATACCCAGAACACATAAGTCAATAAAGGAAAAATTTTTAAATAAAGGGATTCTGAAAAGCTAACATTAGAGATGGGCAGAGTATATCAGGCAAACAGAAACAATTAGAAAGCAGGAGTTGAAATCCTGCTATCAGACAAAGTTGAATTCTGGCCAAAAACTATTAAAATTTGGCAAAGTCAAACATTTTTTAATGTTAAAAGCTGAAATTTACAATGAAGATGTAATAGTTTTGAAAATCTATGCATCTAATAACACATACGTTCTTGTTGTTAGGTGCTGTCCAGTCGGTTCCAACTCACAGCAATCGTATGTACAACAGAACATAACACTGCCCAGTCCTGTGCCATCGTCACAATCACAGCTATGTTTGAGCCCACTGTTACAGCCACTGTGTCAATCTATCTCGTTGAGGGTCTTCCTCTTTTCTGTTGACCTTCTACTTTGCCAAGCATGGCTTTGAGTTGTGGTGTAGGCGAAGAATATTGAATATACCGTGGACTGCCAGAAGAACAAACAAATCTGTCTTGACAGAAGTACAGCCAGAATGCTCCTCAGAAGTGAGGATGGCGAGACTTCCTCTTACGTACTGTGGACCTGTTATCAGAAGGAACTAGTCTCTGGAGAAGGACATCACGCTTGGTAAATAACACAGATACTACCTTTATAAAGCAGAACCTATAGGAAATGCAAGGAGTCACAGAAAGAAACACTAACAATTGGAGAATGTGACATACTACTTCAGTTTAAGTCAGATCAAGTAGATAAAAATACGTAAGGAGACAGAAGACCTAGACAATATAACCAACAGGGTATATATTATGCATCTATATGGAATTTTATACCTTGATTATAACAAATACACCCTCTTCTCAACTGCACGTGGAACATGTGTAAAAATGATCACGTTAGGTCACAAAGAAAACATTAATAAATTCCACAGAGATTCTGTTATAAGTATTACTCTACGATCACAATGCAGTTAAACTAGCAATTAACAAGATAGTAAAGAAAAAGTTTTTCCCATCTGGAAATGAAAAACCATTTACTAAATAATTTTTAGGTGAAAGAGGAAATACACACTAAAATCACAAATTGAGAGATAAAAATAAAAACACTATATATCAGAATTTATGAGCTACATTTAAAGATTTGATCAGAAAATTCATAATACTGAATATTTTAAACAATAAAATTGAAAAAATGAAAATAAGTTAAAATCACAGCTCAAAAGCTAAAAAAAGTATAAGGTAAACAAACAAAAAGCACAACAAAGGAAATTATAAAAATAAAAGCAAATATTAATGAGGCAAACACTAGAAAAACAACAGATCTAATTAATAAAGTAATCTCAGTTTTATGGAAAATTTTAGAAAAACCATTAGCTAACTTAAAGAAAAAAAAAGACAGAGTATAAATATAGAAAATGAAAAATGACAAGGGAAAATTATTGAAACAGAGACTACAGAACTCTATGTAAACAAATTTGAAAACCTAGATGAAATGGATAATATCCTAGGGAAATAAAGTTTAACAAAATGGACACCATTAGTTAGAAAACATAAAAAGGCAAATCTCCATAAAAGAGATACAAAAAAATTAAGGAACTACCCCTACAAAAAAGCTCCAGGCCTACATAGCTTCACAGGGGAATTCAACCAATCCTATCAAGATTAGATAGCCCCCCATACTCCATGAATTTTTCCAGAGCCCTAAAAATGAAGGAAAATTTCCTCATTCTTTTTATGAAACAGGTGTAATATTGAAACCTAAATCTGATAAAGGCAATACAAACAAGGAAAGTATAGACCAATATCACTTATGAATAATATCATGCAAAAATAGTAAATAAAAAATATTAACAAACAGAACCGAACATCACATTAAGAAAATAACACAACATGATCAAGTGGAATTTATTCTAGGAATGCAAAATTGGTACAATTAGAAAATTCAGTAATATCGTATACCATATTAAGAGATCTAAGATGAAAAATCATATAATTATCCTTATAAGTACTCAGACAGAAATTGATGGATTTCTTAAAGATGAATAATACACACACACACACACACACACACACACACACACACTCCTTAGTCTTGAAAGCCCGCACGCTACTTTTTGAAGAAATATTGGAGGTATTCCCAGTAAACTCAGGATGCCCACTATGTTCACTGCCATTCATCATTGTACCGGAGGTAATAAGCCAATGCAAGTAGGTAAGAAAAATCAATTAGAGGCATATGAATTAGAAAAGAAGGCATTAAACTAACTCTATTTCCAGATGATATGATGGTATACGTGAAAAATCCTAGATAATAACAAAACAGATTCAAACAATAAAAATAAAACTTCAATACGGTAAAACCAAAAACCAAACATGTTGCCATCGAGTCAATTCCAATTCATAGCAACGCTATAACCAAAAACCCATTGCCGTCAAGTCGATAGCAACCCTATAAAAAAAACCAAACCCACCTCCGTTGAGTTGATTCCAACTTATAGTGACCCTACAGACCCCGTAGAGTTTCCAAGGAGTGCCTGGTGGATTTGAACCATCGACCTTTTGGTTAGCAGCTGTAGCACTTAACCACTACGCCACCAGGGTTTCCAGTGATCCTACAGGTGGATATAAAACTAACAGGGAGAACTTAATAGTCTCCATATACACAAACAACCAGTTGAGAAAAGTCTCACAATATCAACAAATAAAATACTTAAGAATGAATTTAACAAAAATTATGTTGGCAAAGAATACTGAATATACCATCGACTTCCAAAAGAATTAACAAATCAGTCTTAGATGAAATACAGCCAGAATGTTCCTTAGAGGCAACGGTGAGACTTCAGGAAAGACGAATTACTAGAAAAAGACATCATGATTGGTAAAATAGAGGGTCAGTGAAAACAATGGAAACTCTCAATGAGATGGATTGACACAGTTGCCACAAAAATGAGCTCAGACATAACAATGATCGTGAATATGGCACAGGACCAGGCAACATTTTGTTCTGCTATACTTAAGGTCACCATGAATCGGAGCTGACTTGACAGGAACAAATGAGAACAATATGAAGAAAATTCAAAATACTCCTGAAAGATACAAAAGTAGACTTGAAAAAAGGGAAAGACATCCTTTGTTCTTGGATAAGACAATTCAACATTAAAACAAAGATTTTTGTTCTTTCCAAGTTAATTTATAAATTTAACACAATCCCAAAAGAAATACTAGCAGGCTTCTTTGTGGAGCTAGAATGGTTGATACTAACAGTTACATGGAAAGACAAAAATGCTAGAACTGACAGAAAAAACACTGTCGAAAAAAGCTACAAAAGTCACCCACTGAAATATACGATAGAGTCTAGTGGCAGTCACGCATGAACAGAAAGACCAATGAAATAGAAAGCCCACAGATGAACCCAAGTGCATGTGGAAGTTTAATAGATAATAAAGGTGATATCTCAAATCACCAGGGTAAAAAAAATTGACTTTTTAACAAATGGTGCTGGGACAACTGGTTAGCCACTTGGAAAATGATAAAATCTGATCCATATCTTACAGTGAAAGGTTTGCACCAAATATGAGAACAAACTCCAAGAGGAACTGGAATCAATATGTTAAAAATGAAACATTGAAATACTAGAAGAAAACATGGGAGAACTGCTTTCTAACTTGGTTGTAGGAAAGTTTTCTAACTATAATTCAAAATTTAGAAGCAAGATTAATAAATCTGACCAAATAAAAATGAAAAATTTTTTACACATCGAAGGAGATAAAAAGTTAATGTACTTAAAACATAAAGACCTCTTAGAAACTAATGGAAAGAAAGACTAAAGACCCAACAGAGAAATGGGCAAAGTCACAAATACACAATTCACAAAAGTATATATGAAAATGGCCCTTAAACATATAAAAAGATGCTCACCCTCACTCATGGAGAAATGCAAATTAAAACTACACTGCGAGACTTCCAGTTTTGGCCAAGATGAGGTAACTGCACTACATCCTCTTTCTATAGCTTACTGCAGCTAAAAACACTGGACAAAATATAAAAAGCAATTACCTGAAGGCCGAACAAAACAACAGCAGGCAGATTTTGGAGGGGAATGAACGCTGGTGTGACCTGTATGGCCATGCGTTTCCTGGTTTTGTTTTTTTGTTTTTTCCCTCTGTGGCACTGCTTCCAGGATGGGGCCTGGTTGTATAGCTGCCAGGTAGTGGTGGCTAACACTTGGATCCCATTGCCCTTTGCTGTCGAGTCAATTCCGACTCATAACAACCCTATAGGACAGGGTAGAACTGCCCCATAGGGCTTCCAAGGAATGGTTGGTAGATTCAAATGGCCGACATTTTGGTTAGCAGCCAAACATTTAACCACTGGCACCACCAGGGCTCCATGTCTGGGGCCTGTCCTTAGAGTAACACCATAAAAGAAAGAAAGAAAAAAATAAACAATGGAGGTTTCTCTGTACCACTGTTCAGAAATTTGAGGGTTCTATAACACTTTTTTTTTTTTTTATAACACTTGGGTAGAACTCCCAAATTTCTGAACAAGGGCACAGAGAAACCTCTGTTGGCTAATTTGTCTCTTTTTTTTCATTGTGTTGCTTTAAGCGCAGGCCCCAGACATGGAGCCATGTGAAAAAAGTGACTCTGGGAGAAACCCTGTCCTTCTGGCCAGAGGTACCAAGAAAAGGGGGCCCTAGAGACTGGTGTGTATATGGGTAAATGGCAGAGGACAGAGCTGCGAAAAGGATCCTCTAATTCTTGGAATGCACCCACACAAGTCCCAGGCTCACCTCCTGAGCTGCTGTCATGAATTGAATTGTATCGCCCCAAAATATGAGCCAACTTGGTTAAGCCATGATTCCCAGTATTGTGTGGTTGTCCTCCATTTTGTGATTTTCCTGTGTGTTGTAAATCATAATCTCTGCCTGTGGTTAAAGAGGATTAGGGTGGGATGTAACACCCTTGCTCAGGTCACATCCCTGATCCAATGTAAAGTGAGTTTCCCTTATGTGTGGCCTGCAGGACCTTTTATCTTACAACAGATAAAATGAAAGGGAAGCAAGCAGAGAGTGGGGGACCTCATACCACTAAGAAAGTAGTGCCCGGAGCAGAGTATGCCCTTTGGACCCAGGATTCCTATGCAGAAAAGCTCCTAGTCCAGGGGAAGATTGAGGAGAAGAACCTTCCTCCAGAGCTGATAGACAGAGAAAGCCTCCCCCTGGAGCTGATGCCCTGAATTTGGACTTCTGGCCTACTAGATTATGAGAAAATAAATTTTTCTTTGTTAAAGCCATCCACTTGTGGTATTCTGTTATAGCAGCACTAGATGACCAAGACAGCTGCATATGCATAGTGGAGACCCAAAGCAGCATCAACTCTAAGAATTAATCTAAGATTTCAACTACCACCCCAGTCTCAGACTGGCCTCCGCCCCCCAGTGGCTGATGTGTGGGACAGATCCAAAGCAGCATGTTCAAGGCTTTGAAAACTGAAATGAAGTTAAAAACCATAGCTAAGAGAGGATGAGACAAAACTTGTGATGCAAATCTAACTTAGTTGACTGCCTGCTAAAACAAAAAACTCAACATTTCCCAACATAATATTTAATCCAGGATATGTTCAGGATACAGTCCAAAAAAGAACCAGGAAAATGCAACCACTTTTCAAGGGAAAAGACCATTTGCAGATGCCAACCTCAAAAATGACTCAAGTGTTGGACAAAGACTTTAAATTAAGGCAGATTATATGATTATACTCCATAAGGTAAAGGTAAACACACTTGAAATAAATGGAATGATAGAACTTCTCAGCCGAGAAACAGAAATTATTTAAAAAAAAAAAAAAAAAGGAAATTTTAAAACTGAATAATACACTATCTGAAACAAACAAAAAATCAATAATGGAACAGGAGATGACAAAAGAGTCAGTGAAAATGAAAATTTATCAATAAAAATTTCCAATATAAGATCAGAAAGAAAAAGATCGAAATTAATTTAATTAGAGTTTCAGGTACTTGGGGAATAAGGGTAAAAGGTCTAACACTCGTGTCACTGGAGTCTTGGAAGGAGAAGAGAGATTGCAGCAGAGAAAACATTTGAATAATTAAAGCCTGAAAACTTTGCAAATTTGAGGAAAGACATAAGTTTATAGATTCAAGAACTCAATGAACCGTAAGCAGGATAAACCCAAAATTGCGTTCAAACATGCCACGATAAGACTGCTGAAAAATACCGATAAAGAAAAAAAATCTTGACAGTAACAACACATTATACATAGGGAAATAATTTAAATGAATATGGATTTCTCATCAGAAACCATGGAGGCCAGAAGACAGTGGAACATCTTTAAAGTACTGAAAGAAAAGAACTCTATACCCAGTGAAAATATCCTTTGGGAATGAGGGCAAATTAAAGATATTTTCAGACGAAGGAAACTTAAGGGAATTTCCTGTCAGCAGACATGCTTTAAAAGAAATGCTAAAGAAAGTTCTTCAGGCTCAAAGAAATTATACTAGAAAGAAATGTGGAACGTCATGAATGAAGAAAGGGGAAGAGAAATGGTAAACAACTGGGTAAATATCAAAGACTATTGTTCACCTCTTAAGCTCTTTAAAACATGTATGTTTGTTTAAAGTGATAACAGTGTCTGGTGGGGTTTTCAAAATGACAGCTATAACAAATGCAGGAGGGTAAGAAGAAGACCCATGTGGTTGGAAGGCTTCTATGTTTTACTTGAAATAAAAAAATATTAACTCTAAGAAGGTTGAAAAGTTGGGTATGTACATTGTAATCCCTAGAAAAAAATAGAATACAAAGAGATATAGCCAAAAAGTCCATGGAAAAATTACAAAGGAATATTTTAAAATATTCAGATAATCCAAAAGAAGGCAAGAAAGAGGGGACAGAAGAACAAAAAGCCAGAGAGGACAAACAGAAAACAATGAAAAGGTAAACCTAAATAGAACCCTATCAATGATAACCATGAACATAAATGCTCTCAACTTGTTAGTAAGACCCAACTATAAGCTATTTGGAGCTCTCGTGGTACAGTGATTAAGGGCTCGGCTGCAAACAAAAAGGTCAGTAGTTTGAATCTACCAGCTACTCCTTTGAGACCCTGTAGGGCACTTCTACTCTGTCCTATAGGGTCACTATGAGTCAGAATTGGCTTCATGGCAACAGATTTGTTTGTTTTTTTTTTTTATAAGCTATTTAAAAAAAATAAGCTATCTAGAAGAAATATAAAAGCATTGATAGTTTAAAAGTACAAAGATATACTATGCAAATAATAAAAGAAAGATAGGGTAGGTATGTTAATATCAGACAAAGTAGACCTCAAAAGAAGAAATATTATCATGGATATAAAGAGACATTATCAAAAACCAAACCAAATCCACTGCCATGCAGTTGATTCTGACTCATAGCTACCCTATAGGACAGAGTACAACTGCCCCATAGGGTTTCCAAGGCTCTGTAAATATTTACAGAAGCAGACTGCCATACCTTTCTCCCTCAGATCAGCTGGTGGGTTCGAACCACCAACCTTTGGGTTAGAAGCCCAGCACTTTAACCACTGTGCCACCAGGGCTCCCAAAGGGATATATTACATAATGATAAAAAGGATCAATTCATCAGAAAACATAAAAGTCCTAATTATGTATGCAGCTAACAAGAGAACTTCAAAATGCATGATCTGAAGGTAGAAACAAACAAATGACGGAAGTGAAGGTAGAAATAGACAAATCAGTAATTACAGCTGGAGTCTTCAATACTCCTGTTAGTAATCAATAGGACAAGTGGCCAGAAAGCCACTAAGGATACAGACGACCTGAATAATACTATCTGCCCAAAGTCATTGCAGTTGAGTCAATTTCAACTCATGGCAACCCCATGTGTTACAGAGTAGAACTGTTCCATAGGGTTTTCTTGGCCGTAATCTTTACAGAAGCATATTGCCAGGCGTTTCTTCAAAGTGCCACTGAGTGGGTTTGCCAACCTTTAGGTTAGTAGTCGAGGGCAGACCATTTATGCTACCCAGGGCCCTCACTATCTATCTACTTTGACCAAACAGGCATTTATAGAACATTCCACCAATAGAAAAATACACATTCTTCGAGGGCACATAAAACATTCATCAAAATAGGCCATATCTTAGGTCATAAAACAAACATTAAAAAATGCAATGGAACCAAAAGCATACAATGTATGTTCTTCTGACCACAATGAAATTAAACTAGAAATCAATAACAGAAATATAAGGAAAATATCAAATACTTGGAAATTAAACAACACACTTTTAAATAATCCATGGGTCAAAGAGGAAGTCTCAGGAGAAATCAGGAAAGTAGATTTTGAACTGAATGAAAATGAAGCTACAATATATCACAACTTGTAGGACACAGCTAAATAGTGCTTAGAGGGAAATTTATAGCACTGAATACTCATGTTGGAAAAGAAGAAAAGTCTCAAATCAATGACCCAGTTTCTTTTACCTTCAGAAACTTAGAAAAAGAAGGCCAAAATAAACCCTAACCAAGCAGAAAGAAGCAAATAATAAGATTAAAGCAGAAATAAATAGAGGCTAGAAAAATAGAGAATATCAACAAAACCAGAAGTTGGTTCTTTCAAAAGATGAATAAAATTTATAGGTCTCTAGCTAGACTGACAAAGTAAAAAAGACCGAAGACACAAATTACAGTAATGAAAGAAGGGTTATCACTACAGATAGTAGAAACATCAATACCCCAGTAACCCAGTGCCGTCGAGTCGATCCGACTCCTAGCGACCCCATAGGACAGAGTAGAACTGCCCCGTAGAGTTTCCAAGGAGCACCTGGCGGATCTGAACTGCCAACCCTTTGGTCAGCAGCCATAGAACTTAACCACTATGCCACCAGGGTTTCCGAAACATCAATAGCATCAAGGAATTGCATTTTTAGTTTAAGAACCTTGCAAAACAGAAAACTCCAGCCCACATGACTTCAACAGCAAATTCTATCACTCATTTAAAGAAATAACACCAATTCTACACAATCTCTTCCAGAAAGCAGAAAAACAGAGAACGCTTTTCAAATATTTTATGAGGCTAGCCTTACCTTAATACTAAAACCAGACAAAGCTAGTACAAGAAAACCATAAATCATTATCTCTCATGAATATAGATGTAAAAATCCTTAAAAAAAAGACAAATCAAACCCAGCAGTGTATAAAAATAATATACCGCAACCACATGGGGTTTATCCCAGGAACGGAAAACTGATTCACTGTTCAGAAACCCATCAGTATTATCCACCATACTAACACACTGCAGAGAAAAACACAGGATCATATCAACTGACACAGAAAAACATTTGAAAAAGCTCAACATCTATTCACAATTTAAAAAAAAAAAACTCTCAGTAAACACAATCCATAAAATTAAAAAATGAGTAAGTTCAACTTCATAAGAATTAAAAACCTTTTCTCTTTGAAAGACACTAAAAAATGAAGACAAACTACAGACTGGGAGAAAATATTTGCAAATCACATGTCTAGCAAAGGATTCATATTCAGATACATAAAGAATTCTCAAAAATCAGTAAGAAAACAAGCAAAAAATAAAGCAAAATAAAAATGGGCAAAAGATCTGAATAAACTTTTCACCAAAGAAGGTATACAAAAGTCCCACTTTGGAGAGTGGTGTCTGGGGTCTTAAATGCTAGCAAGCAGACATCTAAGATGCATCAATTGGTCTCAACCCACCTGGATCAAAGGAGAATGAAGAACACCAAGGACACAGGGTAACTATGAGCCCAACAGACAGAAAGGGCCACATAAACCAGAGGCTACATCAGCCTGAGACCAGAAGAGCTAGATGGTGCCCGGCTACAACCGATGACTGCCCTGACAGGGAACACAACAGAAAACCTCTGAAGGAGTAGGAGAGCAGTGGGATGCAGACAGCAAATTCTCGTAAAAAGACCAGGCTTAATGGTCTGACTGAGACTAGAAGGACCCCGGTGGTCATGGCCCCCAGACCTTCTGTTGGCCCAGGACAGGAACCATTCCCAAAGCAAACTCTTCAGGCATGGATTGGACTGGACAACGGGTTGGAGAAGGATGCTGGTAAGGAGTAAGCTTCTTGGATCAGGTGGACACCTGAGACTACGCTGGCATCTCCTCCCTGGAGGGGAGATGAGAGGGTAGAGGGGGTTAGAAGCTGGCGAAATGGACACGAAAAGAGAGAGTGGAGGGAGGGAGTGGGCTGTCTCATTAGAGGGAGAGCAATTGGGAGTATGTAGCAAGGTATATATAAGTTTTTGTGTGAGAGACTGACTTGATTTGTAAACTTTCACTTAAAATAAAAAGCCCAATATAAATTAAAAAAAAAAAAAGAAGGTATGCAAATTATAAATAAGAACATGAAAACATACTCAGCATCTTTGGTCATTAGGGAAATGCAGACAAACCACAATAAAATGCCAGTACATATCTGTCAGGAGTCCCTGGATTGTGCAGTGCTTGGCTGTTAACTGAAAGGCAAAAAGATTCGAGTTCACCCAGAGGGTACTACTTTTGCAACTGGCATCAAAATATTACTATTATTATTACCGTACTATGTTAAAGATGTTTTAGTGTATCTGGAAATGTTTCATGTTTTTTATGCATACAAAGATACACTATATACCACATATTAAAACAAACGTTTGACTGATGTAAAACGTACCTAACTGCTCTGATTCACATGCAAATTCAACTTGAAACTGGTTAGTAGTCCAGTGACTGCCTGTACTGACGCACTAATACACTGATACATGCTACAACATGGATGAATCTCAGAATAATACGTCAAGTGAAAGATGCAAAAAAAAAAAAAAGTAAATACTATGATTCGACTTATATAAAATTCTAAAAAATGCAAACTAATCTGTAGGGATAGAAAGCAGATTCGTGGGTACCTGGGGAGGGGATGCGGAAGGAGGGGCAGGAGACAGAGAAAGGGTCAGAAGAAAACTTTCAGGGATAGCTATGTTCATTATCTAGATTATGGTGATGATTTCACAGGTAAATATGCATGCTGAAATAAAATTCTACACCTTAAATACGTACCGTTTATCATCTATATCAATTATACCTCATTAAAAAAAAAACAACAGCAACTAAACAAACAACCCAATTAAAAATACACAAAAGATTTTAACAGACACGTCACCTAATAGATACACAGATAACAAATCAGGACAAAAAGTGCTCAACATCTTTAGCCATCAGGGAAATGCAAATCAAAACCATAATGATATATCATATCTAGTAGAGTGGCTAAAATTAATCTGATGATACTAAGTGCCGACAAGAATGGGAGCAACTGGAACTCTCACACATTGTTGAAAGACATTTTTGGCAAGGTTGGCATAGTGGTTAAGTGCTACGGCTGCTAACCAAAGGGTCAGCATTTCGAATCCGCCAGGTGCTCCTTGGAAACTTTATGGGGCAGTTCTACTCTGTCCTGTAGGGTCACTATGAGTCGGAATCGACTCGATGGCACTGGGTTTGGGTTTTTTTTGGTATTAGTTTCCCAAGTTACTGTAACAAAGTACCACCAACTTGGAGGCTTAAAACAATGGGGCTTTATTCTCTCAGTTCTGGAGGCTAGAAGTTTGAAAACAAGGTATCAGCAGGGTTGGTTCCTTCCGAAGGCTCTGAGGGAGAGCCTGTACAATACCCTTCTCCTAGCTTCTGATGGTTGCTGGCAATCCTTACCAACACTTGGCTTGTAGACATATCACTCCAATCTCCGCCTCCATCATCATATGGTGTTCTCCCTGTGCGTCTGTTTCTCTGGGTTCAAATTTCCCCTTCTTATGAGGGGGCAGGAAACCCTGGTGGCATAATGGGTAAATGCTACAGCTGCTAACCAAAAGGTCAGCAGTTGGAACCCACCAGACACTCTGGGGGAGAAAAATGTGGCAGTCTGCTTCTGTAAAGATTTACAGCCTTGGAAACCCTATGGGGGCAGTACTACTCTGTCCTGTTGGGTCACTGAGTCGGAATCAACTCAATGGCAACGGGTTTGGTTTGGTCAGGTATCTTATAGAATGTCGCTCAGTGGGATTTGTCTGGTATTTTCCTCATGATTAGACTGGGCTTCTGGGTTTCAGGGAGGAAGATCACAGAGGTGAAGTGCCCTTCTCATCAGGTCGTATCAAGGGGGCATACTACCCACATGACATTACTGTTGGTGTTGACCTTGATCACTCGGCTGAGGGCGTGCTTGTCCGGTTTCTCCACTGCAGAATCACTCTTCCTCTTTGGAAGACAGTCACTGTGTGCAGCCTCCACTGAAGCGGTGGTAGCTATGCTCCACTACCTTGAGCAGGTCTGGAATACTCCTTAAAAGCCCAGTAACTATATAAATCACTTCAAACTCTTCTGTGCAGATTTGTCTCTTCTCTTCCATTTACTTATCCAATCATTTCTTTGTATCAGTATAGACTAATGAACATGTATTTTTAATTTTTAAAATCACATAGCAGTGAGTTTGATATATGTCTACACCAGCACCACCACCAACAGGATGCAGAAAACCATTCCATTACCTAAAACCCTTCCTGGTCCTGCCCCTTTGTCATCAGCCACTTCTCTTAGTCCTAACCCCTGACAACTGCTCTACCTATCTACAGTTTTGCTTTTTCCAGAATGCCATACCAGTGGAATCATACAATAATGCAACCCTTTTTCCCATCATAATTCTGTATAGATTTCAAGTTGCTGCATTTGTCAATAGTTTATTCCCTTTTATTGCTGAATAGCATCCCGTGCCACAGATGTACCACAGGCTATTTCTCCACTCACCCAGCATGGCTGTTTGGGTCCTTTCCAGTCTTGGGGGATTATGAATAGAACGGCTATGAACATTCATGTGTAAAATCTTTTGTTTCTCTAGAATAAATATCTTGGAGTGGGATTGCTGAGTAATATGGTACATGTGGAAACCCTGGTGACATAGTGGTTAAGTGCTACGGCTGCTAACCAAAGGGTCGGCAGTGCAAATCCGCCAGGCGCTCCTTGGAAACTCTACGGGGCAGTTCTACTCTGTCCTATAGGGTCACTATGACTCAGAATCGACTCAACAGCATTGGGTTTTCTGGTAGGTGTATTTTTTGTTTTTAAACAGTTTTATTGAGGTATTATGGGCTACAATAAGTACATGTGTTTTTAATTTTAAAAGAAACTGCCTGTTGTGGATTGAGTTGTATTGCCCGAAAAGATATATGTTCAAGTCCTAACACCCAGTACCTGTGAATGTGACCTTATATGGAAATAAGGTCTTGGTAGGTGTAATCAAGTTATGATGAGGTCCTGCTGGGTTAGGGTGAGCCTAACTGCCCCCTCATAAAACCAAAAAGCCAAACCTATTGCCGTCGAGTTGATTCTGACTCATAGCAGCCGCGTGCTTTAACCACTGTGCCACCAGGGCTCCTTGATAACCTGTCAAAGTGAGAAACTGTCACAGCCAACAGAAGACTAAGGAAACATGACAACTAAATGTAATGTGGTGTTCCGGGCGGGACTGTGGGACAGAAAAAGGATAGGAGGGGAAAACTAAAGAAATCCAAATAAAGGATGGATTTTAGTCAATAAGAATGTATCACTACTGGTACTTCATTGTAACAATGTACCACACAAATGTCAGATGTCCATAGTAGGGACACAGGGCTCACGCATGCTTTCCTGAACAAGTGTACACCCCACGCCCTGCTCTCTTGGCCGTTTTCTGGGAGGCTACTTTTCACATAAATTATATTGTACAATATTTTTGTGTTTTTCTTGTGTTACACTTAACGGAATTCAATTTACCACTAACATATTATGAAAACCTGGTTCCCTATTTAGATTTTTCTGGCTCTAGAGCCAATTTCTAATTCTCCTCAAGGTGACTATTAAACAAACAGATTTCATGCCAATTTTTAAGTGCTTTCTCCCATTTAAAATAGTCCTACTTTTGCCCTAATACAAATAGATTAAATTCACCAACAGGGTCCTCGGTTGAGCCATATTAGATGCCTCTGGTTGTCATCATCCTTGTTGTCAGTTCCAGAAGTCACCTTTTGTCTGAGGAGAGCCTCACACAGGGAAAGCCCCAGCGCTGATACAGTCAGTATTTCTCTAGACCGGCTCTACCGATGCCATCCCTTTGAAGTGACACAGCCGTGCTGACAGAAAGCTCTACAACAGGCTGGTCCTCTCGGCTGGCAGGAAGAAAGCAGAGGCCCCGAAGTCTGGGGTGGGCATGCAAGTGGGCGACTGCCACGGCCTCCTCCTCCTGCTCACTCTGCACCTACCAGGCTCCCTGGAACTGGATGATGCTCTCCAGGCAGGCCCATCCGAGCAGAGGCCTCGTCATCATCCCATCTTCCTCACCCGAAACTCAGAACTAGCCACTTGCACCCAGCTGTGTGAGGCCAGCCAGCAAGGCGTTCCCCCAGCCAGCCCTGCACACCCTGACCCTCAAGTCCACGTCAGCCCTGCAGCCTATGCCCTTGTAGGGCATTTCACTGGGAAATGTTTCCCAGTATTGCTATCAAGCGGTCGGGTCTGAGCACACATCCCCACCAGCTTGTGCAATGCAGGGAAGCCCAGGGGTCAGTCTGCATGTACACTGCCCGTCAGAGCCTGGAGTAGAACAACCTTCGCAAAGCCGCCTCGCTGTCTCACAGTTACTGTGCGGTCTGCCTGCTGAGGCCCGCAGGGCAGTATCCGCTTCCATGGGGCTGACTCTCGGCCCAAGACAGGGGCGGGAATAGTTGATGAGTGACGCCGAGGCCACGGAGGGGTGGTCCTGCCATAAATAACATCAAGGACACAACCCCTTCCCAGAGAGGCCAGACCTGCCTGCTGACGGCTATGGAAAAGCTACATTCCAGATGAAAACAAGGGGAAGGGACAAGCCTGCTGAGATATTAGATTCCTATCCCATTACCTGCAGCTCACAGCCATAAAGAACTGGACAAATTTTCCCTGATGCCAAGAAAAACACAAGCGTCCCCTACTCAGGCCCTGTGGGCCTGCAGAGCCTGGCTAGAGCCCGAGCCGGCACAGGGCTGCCTGTGAGAGGCCTGGGGCTTTGGGGGCATCAGCAGTCATGGCCTGGCCTGGGGAAGGGGACCAGTCACCACCACAGGCCAGCCAGCACCCACCCCCCACTCGGAGCACAGTCTAAGAAACCGCACAAAGAAACTATTTCTGGCATGGGCTCCATTTGGCTACTAGGAGTCAAAGGCGCACTTCATAGGCCTTCCCAGTTCTTTGCATTGTCAGGCCCTTCCCCTTTGAAGCCTCGGTGAGTGATTGAAGCATCGACTTTCTGAGGGGCAGATAGCACTGGGCCCGTAATCTGACTCTAAGCTGCTGGATAAAGGTAGTTTGTTTCCTCTCAGGCTGTCTGTCAACACCTCCTCAGTAATTAGCCCTAATTATTACAAAGGGCCAGCCTCCCATTCTGTTATTAAATCAGAAATAGTATCGTGGCTGGGCATCTGTCAACACCCTGACTGGCGACCTTCGATTCATTGAATCCTCTGTCAGTATCCGCCTTTGGAAGTGCCCAGGCGGGCACGGAGGCACTGGCTTCAAAGATGCGGATCCCAGAGTGGAATTCCCGGGATGCAGCTGCGGCAGGCCCTGCCGGGAGGGAGGGCGAGCAGGCGCCGCAAATAGCCCAGCCCAGGCACCGGCTGCCAGCCCCTGAGCTGGGAGGACAGTGCTTCCCACACCCGCCTCCCCAAAGCAGCGCCCAACAGGACTGCACACTCCAGTCACAGTCATTCCACCTCCCAGGGCAGCCGAGGTAAATCCGTGTGAGGAGGGTGAAAAGGTACAGTCCCCAGCACCCCTGCCCTTGGAGACTGAGGCCAGGCCAAGACCTGCCTCCAGCTCATCGTTTCCAGGGACCAGGAGGCAGGCCATGACCTTGGTTTACAAAGGCTGGCACTGAGGCTCAGAACAGCTCCTGCAGAGGTACAGGAAGGAGTCCCAGGCTGCCAGGAGCCGACCCAGAGCCCTGTGCACAGCCTGAGCATCCCCTGTTAGCAGGGCACCACTCCATGAGCCAGGAACCCACAAGGCAGAGCTCTGGAGATGCTGCAGATACAATTCTGGTGGTAGAGCCAACAGTATGGCCATCCTGAAGCCCCTGGACACAGGGCAACCCTGGCCCATCCTGGGCCTGAGCCTCTCTTTCCTCCCAAGGGGGACTGGTTGGCTGACTCCCTAACTTGAAGGACTTGTGCACATCAAATACCCTGCCCCTGCGATCACCAGCCACTCCCGGCTCCTCTGAGAGCAGAGCTCACTATCCTGGATCAGCATCCTGGGCCCCTCTGGGCCCTTCTCCCGGAGCCTGTGGGGCCCCAATCTTCTCCAGAAGCCGTGAATGACGGCGCCTGGGGAGCCTGCTGTGGCTCCTGGCTTCTGCCCAGCCCAGTGCCAGGTGTTCACCCCACCAAGATCTGAGATGCCCATGTGGTGTGGTCAGTGACCTTGCAGAGGCAAGTACAGGCCCTTCCCTCAACCCACCTGCAGCGAGTGCTTGCCCCAAACCAAGTTCCTTCCCGGTGCTCTACAATCCTATGTCAGCGTTCCCTCCCACCAACACTCTGAGTCATCATGGCCACCAGACTGCCATGTTGGCTGAGCCAGGCAGGGTTCAGGGTGGCAGGAGTCAGCCCCAGGGAGACAAAGGCACAGATCTTTTCCTTCCTCTGTGGTAGTGGGAAAGTCTACCGGCCGGGGTACAAAAACTGTGAGTTGCCAGTCTGCCCCACAGTCCGAAGAGTTTCCTGCAGCTTCGGGCACTGAGCTGGCGCAGAGAAGACTTTGAGCTCCAGACTCCTCCTTGGGGCTGGGGAGCTGGCTGCCCTGGTTGGGCCAAGAGGAAATGCCAGGGTGAGGGGCGGCGGGCTGCAGCGGCAAGCAGGATGGGCGGGCAGGGGCTCTGGATAAACAGGCGTCTCAAGCTCTAACTGGGGACGTCTGTCGCCCCAGGAGTCTGGGTGGGGGAAGGGTGAGCTGTGGGGCAGGTCCAAGAAGCCTGGCGAGGGAGCCGGAAGGAAGCCCAACTGGGGCATTTTTAGCAGCCTGCCCTGAGGCACTTATGTGCAGAAGTGGGAATCTGGCCAGTGACAGGGGCTGCAGCCTTCTGTCCCTGATGAACACATGGAAGAGCTTGCTGCTCTTCAGCAAGCACCAGTACCTGAGGCTCACTTCTGCCAGGAGGCCTCATCCAGAGCGGCCAGCTGCCCAGCCTCCCATCAGGAGAGCTTATGGCAGGCACTGACAACAGTGCTCAGACCATGTCCACATAGGGTGCAGAACGGGGCCAACCCTTGAGAGTAGACACCTCTGGCCTGGGGAGGGGACGTGTCCATACCTCCTGGGAAGCAAATGCCCAGGAGGCTCTTGGGAACCAGGTCCCACTTGGAGAAGGGGTCCTTAATCAGGAGAATCGGCCGATGTGGTTCCTCAGGCAGCAAAGACCACCTGGAGCGGGAGGAGGCCCACCCTGTCACGTCTGCCCACAGGCGGCAGTGTGGTCAGGTTTACATGCATGTCGAGTCCTGACCACCCACACTCCCATGCACCGTGTCTGCTGTGCACATGCTTATACATATGTGCCAATAGTGCATCTAACACATGCGTTCACACAGACGTGTAATAAACGTGCCTACAGATGCACAAGAGATATCCAGGCAGGGCCCTGAGGGGCACACACACATGCTCACGATAAGCTGCGGCGATCTGAACACACATGTGCATGAGTCTACAGTGAGGCTGCTGGGCCCACCTGCACTTTTTGGATTGCCTGCCCTCGAGGCCCACAGCACGGCCACCCACCTCCTCTGCCTGGTGCCTTCAAAGCACCTCAGCTACAGCTACAGCATGACAGCATCACACAGAACGACGCTGGGCACCTGAGGCCTCAGAAGCACAGAAGGCTCCCCCACTGCCAGGTGACCAGCAGCACTGCAGATAAAGACACACTCTCCAGCCAGAAATAATGGCCACTCAGCAGGCAGCACCCGAGTTCATGAATGTTCAACAACATGTAGACCCAAAAGTCTGCCTC
Source organism: Loxodonta africana (assembly GCF_030014295.1). Taxonomy (NCBI): domain Eukaryota; kingdom Metazoa; phylum Chordata; class Mammalia; order Proboscidea; family Elephantidae; genus Loxodonta; species Loxodonta africana. The sequence goes on from NC_087360.1 coordinate 32,928,131, forward strand.
CTGCTTACTCCATGTCGTTGGAGTGGCTCTGCTGTTACAGGTCACTTCCCTCACCAGGAGACCCACAGCACTCACAGCCCACAATAAAGGGCTCCATCTCCATGTGCACAGATGCACACATACACGTCTCAAACCCAGGACAGTGTCCTAGGCTCCCAGGCCGTGCATCCACTGTCCACCTGCACTCAGCACTGGCAGCTCCAGAGATTCAGGTGCCACATGAACGAGCCCCCACTATTCACAGGCCCCAGCCCTGTGCTGTGGGACCACCAGGGCCAGAAGGGAAGGAACACAGCTGCTGAGGGCACTCAGCAGGCTAGGGCTCTTGCTAGACTGGACCACACCCCTACCCTCAGCACCTCTGTAGGGAAATCACATTCCCCATTTTACTGATGAGGTGGTTCTAGCTGTTCTGGAGGGCATGCTCTGCCAGGCGGTCCACCAACACAGCAACCCCAGGACCCAAGGGAGGCCAGAAGTGACAACCGCAGGAGCTGGGTAATGGGTACGCTGGGCCTCACTGTACTACCCTGTGTGTGTATGTGTGTGTGTGTGCACACGTGTGCACACACACACACGCAGTAAAATGTGTTTTTAAAACTAGACAAGACGATCTGAAGAAGAATGGGTGGGGGTGAGGGGACTTACTATAAAGCTAGAGAAGTGGTAGGGGACAGACCAGACTGGGGAACCAGAAACAGCACAGGTATATGCGATGGTGTGGACTGGTGTGCTGAGGATGGCGTTCAGCAATGGATGCTGGGACTGTTACGTGCCCTACGGAAAAAGGTGAAATTGGATCCTCTATCAGCCAGGACATAATCAGTTAGGCTGTGGAAAACACTAGCCCCCAAACTCAGTGGCTTCACACATCAAAAATTTATTTCTCACTCATGTTACACATTCAACACAGCTTGGCGGGGGGAGGAGGGAGGGTGCCCAGCTTTTCACAGGCTGTCTGATGACAACAGACCCCTCTGTCACCCAGGTGCAATTACAAGTGGATTTAGGACAAAGGGCAAAACACTAAAACTTCATGAAGGTAGGGAATGCTTTCTTAAATCAGGAACAGAAAGCATCCCACTGGTGGACAGCACCCCTCACCCAGGGCCAAGGCTCTGCTCCTCTGACTCACCAGCTCTGCCCTTGGGAGAGACCCCTGACCCTGGAGGGGCTCTGCACATGTGCACGTGTACTCATGACAGCACTGTCCAAAGGTGCAAAAAGGGAAAACAAGGACCCCTACCTCAGGCATCCTCCCACAGGTATCTATGCAGGACTAACCCTGCCTCCTTGATGCTGCCCGCTCAGCTCTGCACGGAAGGGATGCTTCCTTTTCTCAAATACTGAGTGGTCCATGGCCCAGGAGGATCAGCCAACTCTTGTCCTGCGAGACTCAGTGTGGTGCTGTGGCTTTCTTTGGCCATGGTAGTCTAGGCAGAGTGACACGAGTCACTTGCAGCTCACAGTATTCTCTCCCCGCCTCTAGGTTCCTGAGGGACAGCAATAAGCAGAGATTATGTTGTTGGTGGCTGAGATGCTGGGGGTTGGTTACTCCGGCACAACCTGGCTTGTCCCGACTGGTACAATGGGGTAGTATCTCTATTGACCTGGTTCCTGCTGATGTACTTCGGGCTGTTTCCAGAGCTTTGCTGTTACTGATGGAGGAATGCCCACTGGGCAGTTACCAGAGTCTGGCCCATGCCAAACACTGTACAGGCATTATCTCATTCAACCCTCCCAGCCACCCTGTGAGGTAGAAACTATTTTAACAGCTCAGAGAGGTAGGTGACACCAAGGGCCCTCAGCTTATCAGTAGAGGAGGTAAGATGTGACTGAGCTCAGTCCAGGCTCTTAACCTTGACACCATGGACACCACGCAGCAAATATTCCTGGACATGATCCCTCGTGAACTTAGGCAGTGATCAGGGTATACACTCCTCCAACTTTTACGCAGTCAAAGTGTGGCATTTTATACGCCCACCAATAGGACGAGAAAGCTGTTTCTCCACACCTTCAGCAATTCTGGGAATCTAAAACTCTTCAAGTCCTGATGGGTGGCATGAACGGTTTGCGCTCAGCTGGTAACCAGAAGGTGGGCAATTCAAACTCACCCAGCGGCACCACAGAAGAAAAGTCCTGGCAATCTGCTTCTATTAACAAAACTCTATGAAATGGTTCTACTCAGTAACATGTGGAGTTGCCAGGAATGGGAAGTGACAGCACAAAACAACAATCACAGGCCAAAAAAAAAAAAAAAAAAAAAAATTCACCTGTATTTCCCTGTAGTACTTCTATGGGTTTTTAACATTGATATCTTTAATCCACCTGGAATACATGCTGACATAAAGAGCGCAGTAGGTATCATCTTACTACTTTCCAGATGGCTGATCAATTGTCCCAACTCCTTTTATTGCATTTTACCCCCAATAATTTGAAACACCTTTAGCATGCACTCAATTCCCAATCTTTATTTAACTGTATTTCAAAGTTATCTATTCTTCCCTGTTCACCTGCCCACACCAATGTCCACCTACCTTAATTACTGAAGTTTTATGTTTCAATATATCTCATAGGACCTTGTCCTCAGTATTGCCTTTTATAGAATGTTCCTTGGAGACAGGTACTTTAAAAACATTCCCATAATGCCTGCCATGTTCTGCCCCCAGGAGAGAAAATCTCTGGATATTTTCAGGGGTGGAGAGGGACAGACACGATGCGCTGGAAGGTGGCAGGCCCTGCTAGACTCTGCTGCTCTCCTGGAATGCCCAGAGCGCCCATCCTCCAGGTCCTCTCTCTGACCAGTGCTGGCTACCTAGGAGTGGTGAATGGTCCAAAGGACCATCCTCCCACTTGCAAGGAGAAGAGCCTCCTCTCTTGCCCTTTGTACTTCTTCTCACCTGAGGAACGAGAAAGCAGCTAGGTTATCACATCTGCCAGAAGGCAAGGCACCACCGCAGGCTGGAGACATGCCATCATTCTGCACCACTGTATGCAATTCCTGTTTGGAAGGCCAGGCCAGATCCCTCCCATCCTCTCAACTCTCAATCAAGTATTCACTTTATGTTTACTGAATGAAGACGGGGAAAGGCAGCCCAGGCAGAGGCCAGCAAGATAGTAGGGGGTCAACTAGGGGATAGAGAGCCATCCAACCCAGACAGCACCCCAAGGTCTACTGCCAGAGCTGCCTTAACAGCTCAACCCAAGGACCTTGGTCACTAATACCAGACCCACAGACAGGGAAGGAGGGAAGCAGTCTGTCCTAGGACTGAAAAAGGAAGGAACAGACCTGAGCAATAGCAGGGGCTGCACCCTCCTCTGGAGGTACAGTGGAGCAATTCAGCACAGAGGCACTGAGGCTGGGCCACAATGTCAGGATTTCACACATCTAATCAAGATCAAGACTGTGCATTGTTTTCTTCTTCAGCTTGGTTGTTTTGCTATCAGTTATTTAGATTTCCAAAAATGGCCTCCACCTATTTCCAAGATTTGTAATAGTTTTACTTGCAAGGCATTTGTGTCTTCAAGTATTCACACATAAAACCATCTGAACCCAGAGCCTTTCTGACAGTCGCGAAATAATCCCAACAATTTGTTTTTCTCAAAAATTTTTAACAAATGTTTGCTCATTATTGTTTTCCCCCAAATAACTGGTTTTAGTTCTAGTTCATGTTTCTTAGTTTTTCTTCTTTCTTTCCAGGAGGATTTTCTTTTGTGGATTTGTTTTTATAATTGCAAAATGGAAAGAGTTTGAAATTCTTGCTCAGTCGCCCCTCAGGGTAGGCGTTCTGCACACAGGGCGGATGCACCTCCATCCTGTGTTAAACTTGGCCTGAGGGAGCCTCCATGCTCAGCTTTCATTATTAGAAAACCCATCTTGTATAGAACAGGTCTTTCTTCATTCCAATCCTCTGGGCCCTAGGCCTCATAGCAAGAGTCTGCTGCCTGCTCCTCACCTCATCTCCAGCTCTGAGAAGTCAGTCTCAAGGGTACCCTCCACCTGCCAAGCTTTCCATTTCCACCTATTTAGCCCCAACTCCTTCAAGCCGGCCTTTGGTCTTCAAATTCCCTACCAGAAACAATCCTGGCTGGGGATGCTTGCAGCTGGGGTCTCTGCTCCTGACAGAATGGGCACAATGCTCCCACTGATGAAACAACCACACCAGACTCAGTCATCGATCCATCACATTTAATGAGCACCAATTGTGTACCAACGACACAAAGCTAAGATGAGCCCTGCCCTAGAGGCTCACAGTCTACCAGGGAGACACAAGTATTTACATTATTAGGGTTTTCAGTGCTGAACCAGCAATGTGCAAGAGAGTACACAGGCGAGGACAAGGATTGCTAAACAGCAGGTGGGGAGGCAGCACAACAGCACGTGCAAAGGCATTGAGACATAAAAAACCATGTCAACTTCAGAAGAAAGCCAGCTATGACTAAAACAAAAAACCAAACCCGTCGCCACTGAGTCCATTCCGACTCACAGCGACCCTGTAGGACAGAACAGAACTGCGCCATAGGGTTTCGAAGAAGCACGGGGTGGATTTGAACTGCTGATCTTTTGGTTAGCAGCCAAACCCTTAATCACTATGCCACCAGCTGTGACTAGGATGTTAAATATCCAAACCAAAAACTGTTGCCATCGAGTTAATTCCAACTCATAGTGACACTACAGAGCACAGTAGAACTCCCCCATAGGGTTTCCAAGGTGCATCTGGTGGATTTGAACTGCAAACCTTTTGGTTAGCAGCCAAACGCTTAACCATTACGCCACCAGCTGTGACTAGGATGTTAAACATCCAAACCAAAACCTGTTGCCATCAAGTCGATTCCAAAATAAAATAAAATAAAACATATAGAAATAAAACAGAGTACAATTGCCCTGTGGGGTTTCCAAGGAGTGGCTGGTGGATTCGAACTGCCAACCTGTTGGTTAGCAGCCATAACTCTTAACCACAGCGCCACCAGAATTCCAGAATGTTAAGTAACACAGGAGGAGAAATTACCTGTAGTGAGCTTGGCAAGGGGGCTTCGGACATCCCAACTGGCCTATGCTGCTGATAAGCCCCCAGGGACTCATCTTTCTCTGCCAAGATGCCATCCTATTCATATTAAAGAATCAAAGTGGCCATTTCCTCCATGAGGGCTTCTTAAATTCCAGCCAAGAGGACAGAGATCACAGGGAGCAGAGAAAGGGAAGAGAGTAGATGCAAACAGGGCAAGCTGGGCAGCCCCAGGTCAGTGCCTCCCCGTGTTGAAAAGCATAGAGAGGGTCCAGTTTGCAGGGGGCAAGGGATGGTGCAAACATCTGATGGGAACCGATCTAAAGAACTCTGTCCAACTAGGAGGAATAGCCTGGGTGAGATGGCACTGCCAGGTGAGGTGTGGGTATATAGCTAAGAACCCAGTGGGAGATGGCCCCTTGAACTGTTGGGGAAGTGAAGGCTAGGGCACAGGCCAATGTTCTGCGGCCGGGGGAGTGGGGGATGTTTGTGCTCAGACAGGGTAGGGCTCAAAACAAGTGCTACTCCTCACCCAGGAGCAGGGCCAGCAGATAGGACAACACCCCAGCAGCACTGGGCTCCTTTCAGTTGTCTGGAGTTATATGGCAATGTCACTTTGTCCTAACTGAGGACCATGGGGCTCCTTGGCTAAGTAGACCATTTTATCTTGAGGGCTAGTGCTGCACCTGCCTGGGCCATGTTCAGAGTCCAGGGCTGCTGGTTTGGGAACAGTAGATAACAATGGCTCTACTGGGATCTCCAGAGCCTCCACTGCCTCTTGTGGGGAACCTAAGGAGGCCTCCCTGCTCTCAGAAACCTCCTCTGTCTTCTGGGTGCTGGACCCTCCGGGTGATCTGTATTCTGTGCAGGGGGCTTAGCAGATTCTGGAAGTACAGGGGCAGGCCTGGGGGCCACCTCGTCTAGCTGGGAGGTGGGCCCCACAGGAATGGGATCAGTGCCACCTGCAGAATCACACAAGGCAGGGTGCGCCTCAGGCCTGTTTTCCTTGGCCAGCTGCTACTCAGGTGGAGCATTTCTGGATGTTGAGTTAGAACCGGAAACAGAAGTGGTGGTCAGAGTGGCTGGGACAGGCCCAGGAGAAGCACCTATGTTGAAAGCCAGCGCTTCCAAGAACCAAGCTAGTACTGCCTTACCACAGGTAGATGCGGGGCCACTGGCAGCTGGCTCGAGGCCAGGGGTGGGGTAGGGGTCAGGGCACTGCAGCATGGTACTCTGCAAAACTGTGCGGGTCTTGGATCGCCTCCTCAAGATCCCAGCAGAAGAGCTCATAATCGTCAGGCATAAGCAGGTCCCTGCTGAGGTAGGGCACAGGCCCAGGCCCAGTCTGTCAGGCACCCAAGAGCATCACAGACTCAGCTGAGGCTATCCTGGTAGTGCTCCAAGTGGAAGGACATGTCATCTCCTGGCTGGGCCAGAAAGCAGTCCAGCAGCTGGGGAGCTGTCAAAGGTGCCTGGGTCAGAGCCCAGCACCCAGTGAAGTCCATCCTGGGGGTTGCAGCATGGGCAGGCATGTAGCAGGAAAGCCCCTCTCTGTAGGCTCACCACCAGGGGCAGTGCTCGCCACATTCTTCTGCTCCGTGGCTGTGCGCAAGCACACGGAGTCCCTGCAGCAGGGCTGCTCAATCCAAGGATCCACAAGTTGGGTGTAGGCGACCCCATTAGAAGCCTAGTCCACCAGCTGCCAAGGGTGTGTGTTGGTGTAATTTGCTGCTGCCCAAATGGGATGACGAGGGCCTTGCTCACGGCGCTGACCACGAGGCATGCTAGGAGCTGGTAGAGTTGCCACACCGACTACGAGAAGGAAGGGAAAGATAGTGGCGCAAGGAGGGAAGGCGTGGGCCGAAGAAGCAACAAAGGATGCGATAGGATAGAGACTGGCTGAACGGGGGTGTGGCAGACCCAGGCTGCTTCAGGCAAGTGATGAGGATGGGGCGCTGACAGCTGCGGCTTCAGGAGAGCTGAAAAAAGCTGATGGGACTGTCAGATGTAGGCCATTATCCAAGGCAATCTGTCCAAAAACAAGGTGGGGAAGTACAGAAACAGGCCCAGCCATCCCCAAAGGGCTGGCTGGCAGGAGGAGGCAGCAAGCAGACAAACCCCTAGTGCCAGGAGAGCTGAGTGGGCCTGCCCTAGGAGGGTGGCCAGGTAAATGTTGCCTGTGACGGTTCAAGGGCAAGGGTATGGCAGACGCTGTCAATCCCAGGAGAAGGAAAGGGGGCAGGATTGGCACCCCCTGCACTTCCTTGAAACCTCCTGGCTGGGTTGTCAGGGAATCACAAGTCTATTCCAACTCATAGTGACTCTCTATGACAGAGTAGAACTACCCCACAGGATTTTCTAGACTGCAATCTTTATGGGAGCAAATCACCAGGTCTTCTCTCCTGTGGAACCGCTGGTGTGTTCAAACTGCCGACCTTTTGGTTAGCAGCTGAGCATTTAACCATTGTACCACCAGGGCTCCTTAAGAAGAATGGTAAAAGCAACATTTCACTGAGGACTCAATTTGTGCCCAATACTGATAATGTCCTGATGAGGCTGGTGCTATTACCACCACTGTATCCACTTAGAAATGGAGGCGCAGAGTAGTGAAGTAACCCGTCTGCAGCCACACAGCCGGGAAGTGGTGGAGCGGTTGAGCCTGGATCCAGAAACCACACGCTCAATCACTACACATCATGCAAGTTATAAACTACGCTTCATAGTAGGCTGAGAATTAGACCCTAGGCTCCCCAAACACTTCAAACTTGTGAAGTACACAGACCGTGTCATAAGATTCTTTTATATTTCAGCCCCTCTTTCCAAGCATTCTGCACAGCACCAGGCACCAGGCAGGTGCTAACTGGACCCCTGACTGAAGGACAGAGTCCACAGTCCTGCCTAGTCTCTATTCCTCCTGCCGCCCCTCCTCCAATGCTCTGCACAGTCCTCTCTCCCCACTGCAGTGCACTCCCGCCCCAGCCTCACCTCCCTCCCCTCTCCCCACTGCAGTCCACTCCCGCCCCAGCCTCACCTCCCCCCCGCCCACTGCAGTCCACTCCCGCCCCAGCCTCACCTCCCCCCCCCCCACTGCAGTCCACTCCCGCCCCAGCCTCACCTCCCTCCCCTCTCCCCACTGCAGTGCACTCCGGCCCCAGCCTCACCTCCCTCCCCTCTCCCCACTGCAGTCCACTCCCGCCCCAGCCTCACCTCCCTCCCCTCTCCCCACTGCAGTCCACTCCCGCCCCAGCCTCACCTCCCTCCCCTCTCCCCACTGCAGTGCACTCCCGCCCCAGCCTCACCTCCCTCCCCTCTCCCCACTGCAGTCCACTCCCGCCCCAGCCTCACCTCCCTCCCCTCTCCCCACTGCAGTCCACTCCCGCCCCAGCCTCACCTCCCTCCCCTCTCCCCACTGCAGTGCACTCCCGCCCCAGCCTCACCTCCCTCCCCTCTCCCCACTGCAGTGCACTCCCGCCCCAGCCTCACCTCCCTCCCCTCTCCCCACTGCAGTGCACTCCCGCCCCAGCCTCACCTCCCTCCCCTCTCCCCACTGCAGTCCACTCCCGCCCCAGCCTCACCTCCCCCCCTCCCCACTGCAGTCCACTCCCGCCCCAGCCTCACCTCCCTCCCCTCTCCCCACTGCAGTGCACTCCCGCCCCAGCCTCACCTCCCTCCCCTCTCCCCACTGCAGTGCACTCCCGCCCCAGCCTCACCTCCCTCCCCTCTCCCCACTGCAGTGCACTCCCGCCCCAGCCTCACCTCCCCCCCCCTCCCCACTGCAGTGCACTCCCGCCCCAGCCTCACCTCCCCCCCCTCTCCCCACCACAGTGCACCTGCAGGTAATGCCACTCCTGCAACAGCCTCACCTCCTTCCTCTCCCCAGCCCAGCAGACAGCACTGACGTCCTGCTCCCCACCTCAGCATAAAACCCTGGAATCCCCCTTGCTGCATCTTCTCTCACCACCCCAAAGTCACTCCTGCAAAGGGGCTGGAGAGCCCTCCTCGAGGTGCCAGACCTGCCCCGCCTCCTCCATGTGCTAGTTACCAACCCTGAGCAGCCAAAGAAACCTAGACTGGGAAAACAAGCTCCATCACAGTTACAGTTCTCCTCCAGTTTGTGAAGCCCTCCTCCTCTCACACTGCCCAGCTGGCTCCAGTCACCTCCCAGTCTTGCTGCAAAGCCAGCACACTCATGGCCTCCACAAAACGCTCTGCTTCACCCCTCCATGTGCAATTTTTCCAACAACCTTGCAGACATAGCCCAGTGGTCCTCCAGCTCATACCAAGGTGTGTCATGGCCTGCACACGCCTTTGCACAATTTCCTATGTGTTCACCTACGCCCATCAGAGTGAGTTCCCCAAGGAGGTACAGTTATGTGGGCCTTTCTGCCCAGCACCTTACAGGTGGATCTGCAGGGCTGGAAGTTGCCAAGGCCACCAGCACCCCTGCCACCCAATCATTCTGGAACCCCACATGTACATCCCCCCTCTGGGGGTCTTCCACCAGAATGCACAGCCCTTGACCATAGCTTCTTACACTACTGCAAAAAAAGAATACACCAGGGCCTACTGGCAGCAGTGCCCCACAGAGCAGCATGTGAGTAGATCCAATCCAGTCCCTTGCTGAGCTCTAAATAAGCAGTGACCACAAATCCAGGACTCACTTGGAGTTTAAGCAGTCTACCCAGGTCTCTGCCCCCTCCTTCTCCCAGTCCCGACCTTCCTCCCCACTGAGACTTTAGCTGTCACCCTGCCCATTCACAAGCATGCCTCTGTGTTCCCTGCAGCCTTAGGGAAAAGGTTCCCCTGTGCCTGCCAGCCCTGATTCCGCCTGAAACTTCCTAAGCCTGGGCCTGACTCCCCCCACTTGGAGAACCTTGGCCATCCCAGCCTCCCTAGCAGATCAGCCTCTCCCGCTTCTCTCTCCACCCTGCCCGTCATTGTGGAATTTCGGCCCTTCTCCTGGATTAGACAGCGCTCTACTGAAGGAGCAGGTACCACGACGCAAGCGTGTTTGCGTAGGCAAAGCCAAAGGCAGCGCCTAAAACGCTAGAGCGTTCTCCGCTCGGAGACCCAGGGGTCTTGGGAGTAAAGACTTGCCCAAAGCCTCACAGCAAGTTAAGGACAGGCCACTGCACCCCCGGCAACCGCCATGCAGGAAACCTCGGGAATACGAGCTCACAAGCCCTACTGCATCAAGAATCCCACCTACCTGCCACCACCCAAGGCGCAGTGAAGGGGGTCCACGGAACTGCAGCTTGAGACGGTGCGCATGGGCCTCCCTCGGAGGACGAGTCCACGCGCCACCTAGAAAGTGGAGAACAAGATCGGGCCCCGTCAGGTGGAGCGCAGGCACGACCTCCCGAGACAGGGTGAAGGGCCCCAAAATGTCTCTAGGCGCCCTTCTAGCCCCGAGCGCCAGTCGAGAAACTGAGGCTCGCCAGCCGGCAGGGCACCGAGGACCAGGTGATGGCTCCGAGCGCCCTCTCCGCGGACAGGGAATTGGGGCGGGGCGGAAGGGCATAATCTCGGGTCTGATACGGGGCTTTCTTCCCACCGGCCGCCTGACTCCTGCGGGTCCACTAACCCTCTGGCCACAGTACAGGACACCAGCTCGGAGCAGTAGAGCGCCCAGGGCCAGACAGGGCAATGCAGCTACGCCCCCTGCGTGCGCGCGACCGCGCCTACGTCCCCGCGCTAGCTCGCCGCGCGTCCAAGCCGGCCACCCAGCCAGGCCGCGCGCGCGCGCGCGCGCTTCTCCCGCCGCGCCTGCGCTATGCGAAGCTGGGCCACAGCCGCGCAGGCGCTCCCGAACACTGCCAGCGCAGCAGCGCGGCGCGGGGAGTGATGGGAGCGCGCGCCTAGCCCGGCGCCGTGCCCGATGCCAAGACAGCTGCTGGGCCGCGTGCGCAGGCGCAGAAGGGCCGAGCTCGGGCAGCTTGTCTCCTTCCGGCCCCTCGCCCTAAGCCCAGAGGTGGGCAGTGGGTGGTGGGCGGTGGTTGGCGGGAGGGGTGGGAATGCGCTGGGTCTGCGGAATTAAGAGAGAGCGGGAAGAGCCACGGTCGACACTCGGCGACCCTCTGGCCCCTGCCGAGTCGGAGGGGGTGATGCTGCTGCAGCCTGCTGTTAGTGCCCTCGAGTCAGCTGGGGACTGTGGGCGTTGGGGGGTGGGGGTGGCTACTGAGGGTCAAGAGGGATGCTGAGTCAAGCACAGGGACGCTGAGGCCACCGGGAAGGATTTGGGCATAGAGCGTCTACAGGGGCTGGAGTTGGCTGGGCATACACGCCTCATTAGGATAGCTTGGATGGCATGCCAGCACAGTCTCACCACCCAGTACCGGCTGCTGGAAACCTCCTAATGAGTCTTCATACCAGACCTTAGTCATTAGGGGCTAGTTCTACATATCTCCAGCCCAGGAGTGAGAGGGCAGGGCCCAGCTGGCCACAAGGACCCTCCACTTGCATGCCCAGGGGCTAGCAGGGGAGGAACTGTGGAGAGGTGGTTGGTGAGAAGCCTATAGGTTTTCTCATCGTGGGTGGGTTGGTGCTGTGCTAGACCTGGTGAGGCTGGACCCAATGAGGACAATGAGGGCAGGCTGCCAAGGCCTCCCCACAGGGCTGTGCCAAGCCCAGGCCTGCTGCTCAGGAGTGGCATGCCCAGTCAGCACCCAGAGACTTCAGAAAAGTGAGTAGAGGATGAGACTGGGTGCTCTTCATGGATACAGGGACTGCCCACACCATCTCTCTGTGTCTCCACTGTGCTTGGACAAGAGGTGGGAGAGGGTACCAGCCCCTTACAAGGAGAAAGGTGACCAGCCCCAAGCCCAGGACCTACTGCCCCATGAGTTAAGAGCCTGGATGTAGGCCAGGAGTCATTGGGGCACTGGGCAGCAGAATTCACTGAAAAATAACGTTTCTCAAGGCAAACACACAAGAAACACAGCAGCTCCCTTTCTGCCCTGGTCTAGTGACTCCTTTCATGAAACAGCCTCTGAAATGTTATCTGCATTTACACCAAACTCACTTGCTTTGATCCTTGAAACGAGAATCAAAGATCACATTGTACCTTCACTGGGTCTGTTGGGCTTCCAGCTGCCTCAGCCAAAAATAATAAAAGTGGCATCCAGCCGGGAAACACCTCCCTGAAGTGTGAATGAAATTTGGATTTTTCGGTTGTATCTTTCCTAATTGACCTGATAGTTTAAACTTCCTCCCTCAAAGAAGAGGGGGAGTTCCTGAGAATTCGGCTTACCTCAGGCACTAAATAGCTCAGGCCATCTCGGGGCCCATCAGCAGAACCAGCAGGGATTGTGCAAAAGACTAATCCAAGTGGGCGAATCCATCAGAAAAGGACTTTTTGGGTCCACATTGTTTTGGGTTTTTTTTTTTTTTCTTTCAAGCCATCTTCTGTATATATATTATTAAATGATTTTTAGCTTCCCTGTGGGCTGCATCCTTAACAGGGCCTAATGTTGCCTTTTCACGCATACAGTGGAGTGAGCTAACTTTGCTGAGAGCCCACCAAATGCCAAGCAAGTGACAAGGTTCTCTTTTGATGAGGAGGCAGAAATCAGCCCATTTCACAGATGAAGAAACAGCTTCATGAAGGCTGAGATTTGCTTGAGAAATGGCAAGCTTGGGAGACCCTACCTAGCCCACAGCCCCTATTTGGGAAGTGCTGCCAACTAGTAGGGTACTGGATGTAACTGCTTGAACTGAAAGGCCCAGAGACAGTGGTCAGGCAGAGGACACTGGAACCCAGACATTGGCTCTGAGGTGTTTAGGATTGTTGTCAGCACTGCGGCCCCCAGAACCAGGGTCAGCAAGGGAACAGTGACATGCAGCCCAGGAGAGGTGATGCCAGCTGACGGAGGACTGTCAGCCTCTTGAGCCTCCCTGTACTCCTTGCACTTGAATCTGCATGACAGCCTCCCCTGGAGCCAGGAATGTCAGGGTCTCTTGTTCTGCCACCTACCTTGCCGCCATACTGGAAGTTGCCCTAGAAATGCAGCACTGAACCCTCCGGAGTATTTTCAGAGGCCTGTGTCTTTTTCCTGAAAGCGATCTCTTTCTCGCCCTGCTGGTGAGGCTGTGCCCTATGTGATGAATATGGATGCTTCAGAGACCTTTCCAACTTAGCTGGGGGACTGGGCATCAGAACCTGGTGCCCCTGGGGTTCCTTGTGCCATTGGAAACCAGTGTCATCATAGTGGTCCTTCTATTATTTTTTCTTCTAATTGAGGTAAGATTTACATACAATTAAATGCATAGATCTTCATACTACAGTTTCATGAGTTTTACATATGTAAACCACCACCACACACAATTAAGCTGTATAACATTTCATTACTCTGAAACTGACCTCATGCCCCCTTCTAGTCTGTCCCCATGGGCAAACACGGTTCTGATTTCTACCCCATAGCTTTATTTTGCCACTTCTGAAACTTCTTCCAGATGTAATGTTACAATATGGACTCTTTTGTGTTTGGCCTCTTAGGATCACTATAATGTCTATGAGATTCATCCATACGGTTGTATGTATCTCATTTCTTTTTACTGCTGTGTACTATCCCATTGCATGACAACATCATTTGTTTATCCATTCTCTTGTTGCTGGACATTTGAATTCATTCTAGTTTACAGCTAGTACAAATACAGCTGCTGAGTACATTCCTGAACAAGTTCTTTTTGTGGATGAAAGTTTTCACTTTTTGGGATAAATTTCTAGGAGTGGACTTGCTGGATCATAGGGTAGGTGCATGTCTTAGTCATCTTGTGCTGCTATAACAGAAATACCACAAGTGGATGGCTTTAACAAAGAGAAATTCTAGATTCTCTCACAACCTGGTAAGTTACAAGTCCAAATTCAGGGTGTCAGCTCCAGGGGATGGCTTTCTCACAAACTTAAAACAGGGAAACAGAGACGTCAATCTGTAAATGATGACAACATCAAAACAATAAAAGGAAATAAATGGTGTAGGTATAAAACTTTCAAATGGAGAAGAAGTCAAGGTGATACCAAGTAATAAGAGACTGGTTCAAACTTAGGAAGATCGGGGTAAATTTCAAAGTAACCTCAAAGTTAAACCCACTCATCAGAATAAAAAAGAAAAACATAAAGTCTCAGTAAACACTAAATTTATAATAACAAAAGAAAAGAAACTCCACAAATAAAAGAAATTCAGCACAGAAAAGAGGAACAAAACATCAGCACCACAAAAACAAAACAAAACAAAAACACCAATATGACAGCAAAAAACTCATACCTCTCCATAATCACACTGATTGTAAATGGCTTAAATGCACGTGTAAAGAGACAGGAAGAATGGATTAAAAAAAAAAATCCATCTATATGCTGTCTACAAGGGACACATCTTAGACACAAAGACATAAATATATTAAAAATCAAAGGATAAAAAATACATATATCAAGGAAACAATAACCAGAAAAGGGCAGGAGTAGCAATACTAATCTCAAATAAAATAAGACTTTAAGGCAAAATCAACCATAAAAGACAAGGAAGGACATTATATAATGGTTAAAGGGGCAATCCACCAAGAAGACATAACAATATCTATGCACCCAACGACAGGGCTCCAAAATACATCAAACTCTAAAAGCACTGAAAAGAGAAATAGGCAGTTCCACAATAATAGTAGGAGACTTCAACACACTACTCTTGGTAAAGGACAGAACATCTAGGAAGAAACTCAACAAAGACACAGAGGATCTAAAGGCCAAAATCAACCAACTTGACGTCATAGACATATATAGAACACTCCACCCAACAGCAGCAAAGTATGCATTCTTTTCCATGCACATGGAACATTTTGCAGAATAGAACATATGTTAGGCCACAAAGCAACTCTCAATAAAATCCAAAACATCAAAATAATACCAAGCATTCTCTCTGATCACAATACCATAAAAGTAGAAATCAATTACAGGAAGAGCAAGGAAAAAAAAAAAATCAAATACAGGGAAACTGAACAACACCTTGCTTGAATACAACTGGGTAATAAAAGAAATCAAAGAGAGAATAAAAAAATTCCTAGAATTAAATGAGAATGAAAACACGTCATACCAAAACCTTTGGGAAACAGCAAAGGCACTGTGCAGAGGTCAATTTACAGCAATCAACACACACATCAAAAAAAGAAGAGTGGGCTGAAATCAAAATGTTAGCCCTACAACTCGAAGAAATAGAGAACATCAAAAGGAGCCCACAGGCACTAGAAGAAAGGAAATAATAAAGATTAGAGCAGAGATAAATGAAATAGAGAACAGAAAAACAGTAGAATGAATCAACAAGATCAAAAGTTGGCTTTTTGAAAAGATCAACAAAATTGACAGACCATTGGCCAAGCTGACAAAAGAAAAACAGGAGAGGAAGCAAATAACCCAAATAAGAAACAAGATGGGGGACATTACAACATACCCAAGTGAAATAAAAAAGATCACAACAGAATACTATGGAAAATTGTACTCCAACAAATTTGAGGACCTAGAGGAAATGGACAAATTTCTAAAAACACACCACCTACCTAAACTAACACAAGCCAAGATAGAAAATCTGAACAGACCCAGAACAAGAGAAGAGATTGAAGAGGTAATACAAAAAATCCCCAACAAAAAAAAGCCCTGGCCCAGACAGTTTCACTGGAGAATTCTTCTAACCACTCAGGGAAATTAGTACTACTAAAACTATTTCAGGGCACAGAAAAAGAAGGAATACTCATGAATTCATTCTATGAAGTCAGCATAACCCTGATAGCAAAGCCAGGCAAAGACACTACAAAAAAAAGAAAATTACAGGCCAATATGTCATGAATATAGACGCAAAAATTCTCAACAAGACTAGAAGAATCCCGGCGGTCATGGTCCCCAAACCTTCTGTTGGCCCAGCACAGGAACCATTCCCGAAGACTACTCATCAGACATGGAAGGGACTGGACAATGGGCTGGAGAAAGATGCTGATGAAGAGTGAGCTACTTGTTTCAGGTGTACACTTCAGACTGTATTGGCATCTCCTGTCTGGAGGGGAGATGGGAAGGTAGAGAGGGTTAGAAACTGGCAAAAGGGTCACAAAAGGAGAGACTGGAAGAAGGTAGTGGGCTGACTCATTAGGGGGAGAGTAAATGGGAGTATGTAGTAAGGTGTATATAAGCTTACATGTGACAGACTGACTTGATTTGTAAATTTTCACTTAAAGCACAATAAAAATTATTAAAAAAAAATTCTCAACAAAATTATAGCCTAACAGAATTCAGCATTGCATGAAGAAAAATAATAATACACCACGACCAAGTGGGATTTATACCAGGTGTGCAAGGATATTTCAACATTAGAAAATCAGTCAACATAATCCACCACATAAACAGAACAACAGAAAAGAATCACATGATCATCTCAATTGACACAGAAAGGGCACTTGATAAAGTCCAACACCATTCATGAGAAAAACTCAATAAAATAGGAATAGAAAGGAAATTCCTCAATGTAATAAAGGACATCGATACAAAACCAACAGCCAACATCATTCTCACTGGAGAGAAGCTGAAAGCATTCCTTCTGAGAATGGGAACAAGACAAGGATGCCCTTTATTATCAATCCTATTTAACATTGTCCTGGAAGTCCTAGCTAGAGCCATTAGACAAGAAAAAGAAATAAAAGTCATCCAAATTGGTAAGGAAAAAGTAAAACTACCCCTATTTGCAGATGATATGATAGTATACATAGAGAACTCCAAAGATGCCACAAGAAAACTAATAGAGTCAACAGATACAATATCAACATGCAAAAATCAGTTGGATTCCTATACACAAAGAAAACTTCGAAAATGAAATCACAGGGCTATTATTTTTAATAATTTTAAACTACTTAGGAAAAAAATCTAACCAGGGACATAGAAGATCTATACAAAGAAAACTACAAAACACTCTTGGAAGAAACCAAAAGAGACCTATATAAATGGAAAAACATACCATGCTCACAGATAGGAAGACTCAATATTGTGAAAATGTCAATCCTACCCAAAGTGATCTACAGATATAATGCAGTCCCGATCCGATTACCAACAGCATTCTTTAAGATGGAAAACTTAATCGCCAACTTAACATGAAAAGGAAAGAGATATCAGATAAGCAAAGCATTACTGAAGAAAAAGAAGAAAGTAGGAGGCATCATACTACCTGATCTCACTCAGAACCTACTGTGTAGCCATGGTAGTCAAAACAGCCAGGTACTAGTACCAGGACAGTGTCTTAGGCTGGGTTCGCCAGAGAAGCAAAACCAGTAAAGCATAGAAAGAGAGAGAGAGAGAGATTTACATGAAGGAAATGGCTCATGTGTACGTCCCAAGTCTGTGGGATACGAAAGAGGATTCTCCTGATTCATGGAGTTGCAGGGGCTGGAGAACCCAAGATTGGGAGGCCAGAGAGCCGGCTTGTAGCAGGCTGTGAAGATGGACAAATTTCAAGATCAGTAGGCAAGCTGCTAGCTCAGGTCCCAGGAACCAGAGGTCAGCTGCAGGATCTAGAATAAGCAAAAGCCCCGGGAAGGCAAGCAGGAAGGAACTAGGTGGAGGAAGGTGGAGAGATGAAGGCTGAGGGCGCAGTGAGCCACCACAGGCCCCACCCTGTAAAACTCAGCAGATTCCATCATGGAGGTGATCACAACATTATACAACTGCCAAAACACTGAGAATCATGGCTCAGCCAAGTTGACACACAATCTTAACCATCACAGACAGCACACAGACCAATGGAACAGAATTGAAAACCCAGATGTAAATCCATCCACCTATGGTCAGCTGATTTTTTACAAAGGACCAAAGTCCATTAAGTGGGGGAAAGGCAGTCTTTTTAACAAATGGTGCTGGCAAAACTGGATGTCTATTTGTAAAAAAAAAAAAAAAAAAAAAGAAATAAGACCCATACCTCACACCATACACAAAAGACCTAAAATATAAGACCTAAATATAAAACCTAAAACAATAAAAATAATGGAAGGAAAAATAGGGACGATGCTAAGGATCTTAATACATAGCATAAATATAATACAGCCATAACTAACAATGCACAAACACCAGAAGAAAAACTAGATAACTGGGAGCTCCCCAAAATTAAACACTTATGCTCATCAAAAGAGTAAAAAGAGAACCTACAGACTGGGAAAAAATTTTGGCTACAACATATTCAAGAAGGGCCTAATCGCTAAAATCTATGGAATACTTCAACACCTCAACAAGAAAATGGTCCAAGGATATGAATAGACACTTCACCAAAGAAGACTTTCAGGTAGCTAACCAACATGAGGAAATGCTCACAATCATTAGCCATTAGAGAAATGCAAAGCAAAACTACAATGAGATACCATCTCACCCTGACATTACTGGCACTAATCAAAAAAAGAAAAAAGAAAATAACAAATGTTGGAGAGGTTGTAGGGAGATTGGAACTCTTATGCACTACTGGCGGAAATGTAAAATGGTACAACTACTATGGAAAATGATATGGCACCTCCTTAAAAAGCTAGAAATAGAAATACCATATGATCCAGCAATCCCACAACTAGGAATATAACCTAGAGAAATAAAAGACATATGCATGCCCATGTTCATTGCAGCATTATTCACAGTAGCAGAAAGATGGAAACAACCTAAGTGCCCATCAACAGATGAACAGATAAACGAACTATACTACATACACACAACGGAATACTATGCAAGGATAAAGAACAATGATGAATCCTCGAAACATCTAACGACATGGATGAATCTGGAAGGTGTTATGCTGACTGAAATAATCACAAAAGGACAAATATTACGTGAGACCACTATTATAAAAAACGAAGAAAAGGTTTACAGACAGAAAAAAACAATCTTTGATAATTATGAGGAAGGGGAATGGTGGGGAGGGGAAATCACTAATTAAAAATAGTAGACAATTTAACTTTGGTGAAGGGAAAGACAAAACATAATATAAGGGAAGGTAGCACAACTTGACCAAGGCAAAGTCACAGAAGCTTCCTAGGCACATCCAAACACCTCGAGGGACCAAGTTACTGGGGCTGAGGGCTAGGGACCATGGCCTTGGGGACATCTAAGTCAATTGGCATAACACAGTTCATAAAGAAAATGTTCTACATCCTACTTTGGTGCGTAGTGTCTGGGGTCTTAAAAGTTTTCTAGCAGCCATCTAAGATACGTCTATTGGTCCCATCCCATCTGGAGCAAATGAGAATGAAGAAAACCAAAGACACAAGGAAAATAGCCCACAGGACTAATGGACCCCATGAACCACAGCCTCTACCAGCCTGACTACCACCACTGCCTGCTCTGACAGGGATCACAATAGAGGGTCCCAGAGAGAGTGGGAAAAAATGTAGAAAGAAATTCAAATTCACAAAAAAAGACCAGACTTACTGGTCCAACAGAGACTGGAGGAACTGCAGAGACTATGGCCCCCAGACACTCTGCTAACTCAGAACTGAAGCCATTCCTGAAGTCCGCCTTTCAGCCAAAGATTAGACAGGCCTGTAACACAAACAATAACACGTGTGAGGCATGTGCTTCTTAGTTCAATTAAGTATACAAGACCAAATGGGCAAAAGCAAAGACCAGAAGGCAGGAAGAGACAGGAAAACTGGATGAATGGAGACAGAAAACCTAGGGTGGAAAGAGAAAGGGGGAGAGCGCTGACACATTGTGGGAATTACAACCAATGTCACAAAACAATTCGTGTATAAGGTTTTGAATGAAAAACTTATTTGCGCTATAAACATTTCACCTAAAACACACACACACACACACACACACAAAATCAAGTCTTCCAATCCATGAACAGGTTGTATCTTTCCATTTATTTAGGTCTTTGTCAATGTCTTTCAGGGATTTTTAGTTTTCAAAACTGAACAAAAAGGTTTGCATGTGTTTTGTTAAATTTATCCCTAAGCATTTTATGCTTTTTGATGCTACTGTAAATAGAATTTTTTTTAATTTCATTTTCTAATTGGTCCTTTCCCATATATAAAAATGGAATTGTACTTGAACACTTGCTAAATTAACTTATTGGCTGTATTTGTATATCTATATATAATGTGTGTATGTATACATGTGTGTATGTATACATACATATATATAAATATGTAAATATCTATCTCTCTATATCAAGGACATCATACATGAAGAAAGCAAGAGGGCATTAAAAAGACAGGAAAGAAAAGACCAAAATAGATACCAGAAGAGACTCTGAAAGTTGCTCTTGAACGTCGAGCAGCTAAAGCAAAAGGAAGAAACGAAGTAAAAGAGCTGAACAGATTTCAAATATCAGCTTGAGAAGACAAAGCAAAGTATTATAATGACACGTTCAAAGACCTGGAGTTAGAAAACCAAAAGGCAAGAACACACTCTGCATTTCTCAAGCTGAAAGAACTGAAAACATTCAAGCCTCGAGTTGGAATATTGAAGGATTCTACAGGGCAAATATTAAATAACACAGGAAGCATCAAAAGAAGATGGAAGAGATACACAGAGTCACTATATCAAAAAGAATTGGTCAATGTTCAAACATTCCAGGAATAGTATATGAACAGGAATCGATGGTGCTGAAGGAAGAAGTCCAAGCTGCACTCAAGGCATTCACGAGAAACAAGCCTCCAAGAATTGATGGAATACCAATTGAGATGTTTCAACAAATGGATGCATCACTGGAAGTACTCACTTATCTATGCCAAGAAATTTGGAAGACAGCTACCTAGCCAATGACTGGAAGAGATCCATATTTGTATCTATTCCAAAGAAAGGTGATTCAACTAAATGTGGAAAATATTGAACAATATCATTAATATCACACGCAAGTAAAAAAAAGTGGCTGCAGCAGTATATTGACAGGGAACTGCCAGAAATTCAAGCCAGTTTCAGAAAATGACATGAAACAAGGGATAAAAAAAATCACTATAGTGCTATATAAATGTATCCTAGCTGAAAGCAGGAATACCAGAGAGATGTTTACCTGTGTCTTAATGACTATGCAGAGGCATTCAACTGTGTGGGTCATAACAAATTACGGATAACATTTCGAAGAATAGGAATTCCAGAACACTTAATTGTACTCTTGAGGAACCTGTATGTAGATCAAGAGGCAGTTGTTCAAACAAAACGAGGATACTGTGTGGTTTAAAGTCAAGAAAGGTGTGTTATCAGGGTTGTATCCTTTCACCATACTCATTCAAACTGTATGCTGAGCAAATAATCTGAAAAACTAGACTATATGACAAAGAACTCGGCATCAAGATTGAAGGAAGACTCGTTAACAAAGAGTGTTACGCAGATGACACAACCTTGCTTGCTGAAAGTGAAGTGTATGTGAAGCGCTTACTGATGAAGATCAAAGACTACAGCCCTCAGTATGGATTCCTCCTCAATACACAAAGAAAACAAAAGCCCTTATAACTGGACCAATAAGCAACATTATGATAAATGGAAAAAAGATTGAAGTTGTCAGGGATTTCATTTTACTTGGATCCACAATCAACAGCCATGGAAGCAGCAGTCAAGAAATCAAACAATGTGTTGCATTGGGCAAATCTGCTGCAAAAGACCTCTTTAAAGTGTTGAAAACCAAAAATGTCACCTTGAAGACTAAGGTACACCTGACCCAAGTCATGGTGTTTTCAATCACATCATATGCCTGTGAAAGCTGGACAATGAATAAGCAAGACTGAAGAACTGATGCTTTTGAATTAATGGTGCTGGTGAAGAATATTGAATATACCATGGACTGCCAAAAAGAACAAATCTGTCTTGGACGAAGTACAACCAGAATGCTCCTTAGAAGCAAGGATGGCGAGACTACATTTCACATACTTTGAACATGTTATCAGGAGGGATCAGTGCCTGGAGAGGGACATCATGAGGGTCAGCAAAAAAGAGGAAGACCCTCAACGAGATAAATTGACACAGTGGCTGCAACAATGGGTTCAAGCGTAACAACGATTGTGAGGATGGCGCAGGACCGGGCAGCGTTTTGTTCTGCTGTACACAGGGTTGCTGTGAGTCGGAACCAACTCAACAGCACCTAATAATAACAACACCTATCTACAGGTTTCCTCCACTATCCGAAAGTAGAGTGTTCCAATGAAACCTTTCATAAGCCGAAATGGCATAAAATAAAGACGCAATTACCATTAATTCATATGGGAAAAATTTTTTGAGCTTTCCCAGACCCAAAAAAATAACCTACCAAATAACACATAAACCTAAAATAACATTAACATACAGTAAAAACAGGAATGCTGAGTGTTCCTGGGATAGGAACTTGGCGAGGCCACTCTTGCTGCTTGGGGGGGATGCTGCCTCTTTAATGGCTTGCTGCAAAACAAATGTTAAACGTTATTTCTTCTTTTCACCTTTTTTCGTAAAAGCAAAAATCCTCTTCAGATTTATTTTGGTTAGCTAAAGCAGGTACTAATGTAGGACTTTCGTAAAAGCCAACTGGCGTGAAGTGAACTTTTGAAAAGCGGGAGATACCTATATGTATCTACCTACCTACCTACTACCCACCTACCCACATACCTATTTTTTGCCTTATTGCAATGGCTAGGTCTTCACTAACAAAGTTCCAAAAAGTGATAGGAGGGGGCGTCCTTGACAGGAGGAAAGTGTTTGGTCTTTCACCATTAGGTATGATGTTACCTGTATAAGTTTTTTATGGATACGTTTGTATCAGGTTGAAGGAGTTTCCTTCTAGTCCTAGTGTGCTGAGAGTTTTTTTTTTTTTTTCACAAATGGGTGTTGAATTTCATCGAATACTTTTTCCCTGTGTATTGATACAATCATAATATTTTTCTCTTTCATTCTGTTAATGTGACGAATTATATTGCTTGAATGTTGAATATTAAACCACCTTGCATTCCTGGGATATGTATTTCTGAGTTCAATTCACTAATATTTTGTTAATATTTTGTATCTATGTTCTTGAGGGATATTAGTTTGTAATTTTCTTTTCTTGTAATGACTCATTTTGATATCAAGGTAATGCTGGCCTCAGTTGGGAAGCGTTTCTTCCTCCTCTATTTTCTGAAACAATAGGTGTAAGACTGGTATTATATCTTCTTTAAATTTTTGATAAAATTCATCAGTGAAACCATCTGGGCCTGGAATTTTCTTTATTGGATGGTTTTTAATGAAGAATTTAATTCCATTAATAGACATAGGACTCTTCATATTTTCTACTTCTTGTTGTATATGTTTTAGCAATCTTTAAAAAAGGAATTTGTTGATTTCATCTAATTATCAAGTTTATTAAACTAACTTTATTCATAATATTGCCATTCTATCCTTTTAATGCCTGTGGGCTCTGTAACAATGCTTTCTCTTTTATTTCTGATATTGGTAATTCTTTGATTTTTTTTTTTTTCAAATAGCCAACATTTTATTGCATTGATTTTCTCCACTATTTGTTTTCTATTTTATTGACCTCTACTTTCATATTTATTATTTCCTCTTTATATTTACTTGGTTTTAATTTTCTCTTTTTCTAACTTCTTAAGGAGGTTACTTAGATCATGGATCTTAAACCTTTCTTCTTTTCAAATATAAGTACTAAAGCTATAAATTTCCCTCTAAGCACTGCTTCAGCTGCATCTCAGAAATAATGATGTGTTGTTTGTATTATCATTCAGTTCAAAAAATTTTTTCCAGTTTCTCTTTTGTTTTCCTCTTTGACCCCTGGGTTATTTTGAAGTGTGTTTAATATCCAAATATTTGGGGAATTTTCAAGATTTCTTTTTGAAGTTTCCATTTCTCACCTTAATTTTGCAACTCTGTTATTAGGTGTATACACATTCATGATATACTTTTCTGATTGAGACTTTTATCATTATGAAACATCTGTCCTTATCTCTGGTAACATTCCTTCTCTTGAAGTAGACATTGTTTGATATTAATCTACATCAGCTTTTTAATGCTTACTCTTTGGCTTGTATATCTTTTTCCATCTGTTTTTTTCAACCTGAATGTGTCTCTATATTTACAGTTATCTCAAGTAGACAACATATAAGAATCTCTGCCTTTTTCTTGGAGAGTTGAGTCCATTTACTCGTGTAGTTATTCATATGATTAGGTTTAGGTGTATCAATTTGCTATTTATTTTCTATTTGTCCCATCTCTTTCTTTTTAATAATGCTGTGTTTTTGGTGAGAGTTTTCACAGCAAATTAGGTTTCCATTTAACAGTATCTACACAAATTATTCAGTGACATTGATTACATTTTTCACAATGTGTCAACATTCTTATTAATTCTATTCTGGTTATCACATGAGCTCTTTTTTCCCCCCTTCTAGATTTTATTTGTTCTTGTTGAGAATATACACAGCAACACATACACCAATTCAACAGTTTCCCATGTACAACTTAGAGGCGTTGATTACGTTGAGTTGTGCAACCATTCTCACTCTCCTTTTCTGAGTTGTTCCTCATTATCATAAACTCACTGCCCTCTGGGTTTCCTATTTAATCTTTTGAGTTGCTGTTGTCAGTTTGATCCCATGTAGATAGTTCTTAAAAGAGCAGAATGCTCAAGGTAGACCTTTTTACTAGCTGTGGTGGTTCAGATTTTGTGTCACCTTGGCTGGGTCACGATTCTCAGTGTTTTGGCAGTCATATAATGTGATCATTTCCCTGTTGAGATTACATATGTGATCACCCCATGATGGGATCTGCTGTCAATAGCCAATTAGTTGAAAGGGAGTTTCTGTGAGCCTGTGGCCTGCATTGAATATAAGTGGACTTTCCGGCAAGGCTCAGGGGCTTTTTACTCACACTGGATCCTGCAACTGGCTCCTGTTCGCCTGACCTCCAATTCTTGGGACTTGAGTTAGCAGCTTATCTGTGGTCTTGCCTGCCGATCTTGGGGTTCATCGATCTTCACAGCCTGGGAATGAGAGACCCTGCTCTCTAACCTCCTTATATTGGGTTCACCAGCCCCTGTGGCCTTGTGAATCAGGAGAAGCCCCTATCCTGCTGCACAGATTTGGAACATTCCAACCTCTACAACTGTGTGAGCCATTTCCCAGACATAAATCTATGTGTATTTATGGAAACCCTGGTGGCGTAGTGGTTAAGAGCTACAGCTGCTAACCAAAAGGTCAGCAGTTTGAATCCACCAGGCACTCCTTTATACACTCTACTGGTTTTGCCTCTCTGGAGAACCCACCCTAAATACTTGTTAAGCTAAACTATTGTTTGGTTTTAAGATGACTTCAGGGCATATTTTTGGTTTAAGTTTTAAAAGTTCTCTCAGTACAACAGTTTCAGGGTACATCTACCCTCCATGGCTCCAGAAAGTCTAGGGTCCATGAGAATTTGAAATAACGTTCTACGTTTCCCCCCTTTTGATCAGGATTCTTCTATGGAATCTTTTTCAAAATGTTTAGTAATGGTAGCCAAGCCCACCCAGTTCTTCTCGTCTCATGGCAAAGGAGGCAGTTGTTCATGGAGGCAATTAGCCACACATTCCATATCCTCCTCCTATTCCTGACTCTTCTTCTTCCTCTGTTGTTCCAGGTGAATAGAGACCAATTGTTGTGCCTTGGATGGCTGCTTGCAAGCTTTTAAGACTCCAGGCACTACACAATGAACTAGGAGGTCCATCTATTTTTATTCCTCTGTTCCTTCTTTTCTACCTTCTTTTGGGTTTATCAAATATTTTTCAGTATTCCATTTTAATTCCTCTATTGGCTTTGTAGCTCTACCTCTTTGTGTTTTATTTGATGGTTGCTATAGGAACTACAATACGCATCTTTATCAAAATCTCCTTAGAGTTAATATTGTACTACATCATGTAGGAAGCTTATGACTGTATAATGCCATTTAAATCATGATTTTTTTTTACTATCATTGTTATGCATGTCACGTTTGTATAAATCCAACTGTACATTGTTATCATTCTTGCTTTAAACAACCAGTGTCTTTTAAAGAAAATAATATAAAGAAAAAGACAGTATTTCTCATTTAACTACGTATTTATAATTTCCAGTACTCTTTATTTCTTTCCTTGAATTCAGACTTCTGAGTGATGAAATTTCCCTTCAGCCAGGACAATGGCCTAGAGCATTTTTTATAGTGCAAGTCTGCTGCTAAGGAATTACCTTACTGTCATTTATCTGAAAATATCCTTATTTCACCTTCAATTTTGAACAATGTTTTTACTGCACATCAATTTCTGCATTGACATTTTTTTCTTCCTGCACAAGAAATATTTTCTTCCTTTGTCTTCTCACCTACAGTTTTTTCTCATGTGAAGTCAGCCATCTGTTATATTATTGTTCCCCTATATATAATGTAGTGCAAACGGTTTGCGCTCAGCTGCTAACCAAAGGTTGGGTTTAACCCACCCAGTAGCACCATGGAAGAAAGGCATAGTGATCTGCTTCCATAAAGATTACAGCAGAGATAAAAGAATTTTAAAAAATGAAGAAATCTTAAGAATCATGTGGGACTCTATCGAGAGAAATAACCTATGAGTGATTGGAGTACCAGAACAGTGAGGGATAACAGGAAATACAGAGAGAATTGTTGAAGATTTGTTCGCAGAAAACTTCCCTGAAATCATGAAAGATGAGAAGATATCCATCCAAGTTGCTCAACAAACTCCACATAAGGTAGATTTTAAAAGAAAGCCACCAAGACATATTATAATCAAGCTTGCCAAAACCAAAGATAAAGAGAGAATTTAAAGAGCAGCTAGGGATAAACGAAAAGTCATCTACAAAAGAAAGTCAATAAGAATAAGCTCGGACTACTTGGCAGAAGCCATGCAGGCAAGAAGGCAATGGGATGTCTTATATAAAGCACTGAAGGAAAAAAATTGCCAGCCAAGAATCATATATCCAGGAAAACTGTATCTCAAATATGAAGGTGAAATTAGGACATTTCCAGATAAATAGAACTTTAGGGAATTCATAAAAACCAAACCAAAACTACAAGGAATACTAAAGGGAGTTCTTTGGTTAGAAAATCAATAATACCAGGTATCTACCCAAGACTAGAACATGGACACAGCAATCAGATGTCAGTCCAGACAGGGAAATCACAAAAATGAATCCAGATTTAAAAAACGCTCAAAACAGGGAAACAGTAATGATATTATGTAAAAGAAGACAACATTAAAACAACAAAGAGTGACTAAAAAATGTAGTCGTAGATCTTTCATATGGAGAAGAAGACAAGGCGATATAAAGAAATAAAATTTAGGTTTAAACTTAGAAAAATAGGGGTAAACATGAAGGTAACCGCAAAGGAAGCTAACTATCCTATACATCAAAATAAAATACAAGAAAAAAAACAGAGACTCAGCAGAAACAAAATCAACAACAACAAATAAGAGGAAAAGACAATATATAAACTACTCAGCACAAAAAATTAAGTGGGAAAAAGAAACTGTCAACAAAACACAAAAAAAAGACATCAAAATGATAGCACTAAATTCCTATCCATAATTACGCTGAATGTAAATGGACTAAATGCTCCAATAAAGAGACAGAGTGGCAGAATGGATTAAAAAACGTGATCCGTCTATATGCTGCTACAAGAGACACACCTTAGACTTAGAGACACAAACTAAAACTCAAAGGATGGAAAAAATATATATCAAGTAAACAACAATCAAAAAAGAGCAGGAGTGGCAACATTAATTTCTGACAAAAGAGACTTTAAAGTTAAATCTACCATGAAGGACAAGGAAGGACACTACATAATGATTAAAGAGACAATATACCAGGAGGATATAACCATATTATATCTTTATGTACCCAATGACAGGGCTGTAAGGTACATAAATCAAACTCTAACAGCATTGAAAAGTGAGATAGACAGCCCCACAACTACAGGAGGAGACTTCAACATACCCCTTTTGGTGAAGGACATATCAATAAAGACACGGAAGATCTAAATGCCACAATCAACCAACTTGACCTTACGGACATGTACACAACACTCCACCCAACAGCAGCCAAGCATACTTTCTTTTCTAGTGCACATGGAACATTCTCTAGAATAGACGACATATTAGGTCATAAAGCAAGCCTTAGCAGAATCCAAAACATTGATATATTACAATGCATCTTCTTTGACCATAGGCCATAAAAGTAGAAACCAATAACAGAAAAAGCAGAGAAAAGAAATCAAACACTTGGAAACTGAACAATACCCTGCTCAAAAAAGACTGGGTTATAGAAGACATTAAGGATGGAATAAAGAAATTCACTGAATCCAGTAAGAATAAAAACACTTCCTATCAGAACCTTTGGGACACAGTGAAAGCAGTGCTCAGAGGTCAATTTATATCAATAAATGCACACATCCAAAAAGAAGAAAGGGCCAAAATCAATGAATTATCCCTACAACTTGAACAAATAGAAAGAGAGCAACAAAAGAAACCCACAGACACCAGAAGAAAGCAAATAATAAAAATTAGAGCAGAATTAAATGAAACAGAAAAAAGAAAAGCGATAGAAAGAATTAACAAGACCAAAAGCTGGTTCTTTGAAAAAATTAACAAAATTGATAAACCATTGGCCAAACTGACAAGAGAAAAACAGGAGAGGAAGCAAATAACCTGAATAAGAAATGAGATGGGCAATCTTACAACAGACCCAACTGAAATTAAAAGAATCATATCAGATTACTAGGAAAAACTGTACTCTAACAAATTTGAAAACCTATAAAAAATGGTATTATTTCTAGAAACACACTGCCTATCTAAACTAACACAAACAGAGGTAGAACAACTAAATAGACCCATAACAAAAGGAGAGATTGAAAAGGTAATCAAAACACTCACAACAAAAAAAAAAAGCCCTGGCCTGGACGGCTTCACTGCAGAGTTCTACCAAACTTTCAGAGAAGAATTAACACCACTACTACCAAAGGTATTTCAGAACATAGAAAAGGATGGAATACTCCCAAACTCATTCTATGAAGCCACCATATCCCTGATACCAAAACCTGGTAAAGACATCACAAAAAAAGAAAATTACAGACATATATCCCTTATGAACTTAAATGCAAAAATCCTCAACAAAATTCTAGCCAATAGAACTCAACAACGTATCAAAAAAATAATCCACCATGACCAAGTGGGATTCATACCAGGTATGCTGGGATGGTTCAATATTAGAAAAACAATTAATGTAATCCTTCCTATAAGTAAAACAAAAGAACCACATGATTTTATCAATCGATGCAGAAAAGGCATTTGACAAAGTTCAACACCCAGTCATGGTAAAAGCTCTCAGCAAAATAGGAATAGAAGGAAAATTCCTCAATGTCATAAAGGGCATTTATACAAAGCCAACAGCCAACATCATCCTAAATGGAGAGAGTCTGAAAGCATTCCCCGTGAGATCGGGAACCAGACAAGGATGCCCTTTTATCACCACTCTTATTCAACATTGTGCTGGAGGTCCTAGCCAGAGCAATTAGGCTAGATAAAGAAATAAAGGGCATCCAGGTTGGTAAGAAAGAAGTAAAAGTATCTCTATTTGCAGATGACATGATTTATACACAGAAAACCCTAAAGAATCCTCAAGAAAACTACTGAAACTGATAGAAGAATTCAGCAGAATATCAGGATACAAGATAAACATACAAAAATCAGTTGGATTCCTCTACACCAACAAAAAGAACATCGAAGAGGAAATCACCAAGTCAATGCCATTTACAGTAGCCCCCAAGAAGATAAAATACTTAGGAATAAATCTTACCAGAGATGTAAAAGACCTATACATAGAAAACTACAAGACACTAGTGCAAGAAACCAAAAGAGACCTACATAAGTGGAAAAACATACTTTGCTCATGGATAGGAAGACTTAACATTGTAAAAATATCTATTCTACCAAAAGCCATCTATAGATACAATGCAATTCCAATCCAAATCCCAACGACATTTTTTAGTGAAATGGAGAAACAAATCACCAACTTCACATGGAAGGGAAAGAGGCCCCAGATAAGTAAAGCATTACTGAAAAAGAAGAACAAAGTGGGAAGCCTCACTCTACCTGATTTTAGAACCTATTATACTGCCACAGTAGTCAAAACAGCTTGGTACTGGTACAACAACAGATACATAGACCAATGGAACAGAATTGAGAATCCAGACATAAATCCATCCACATATAAGCAGTTGATATTTGACAAAGGCCCAAAGTCAGTTAGATGGGGAAAAGACAGTCTTTTTAACAAATGGCACTGGCATAACTGGATATCCATCTGCAGAAAAATGAAACAAGATCCATACCTCACCCCATGCACAAAAACGAGCTCAAAATGGATCAAAGACCTAAATATAAACTCTAAAACAATAAAGATCTTGGAAGAAAAAATAGGAACAACGTAAGGAGCCCTAATACATGGTATAAACAGTATGCAAAATGTTACGAACAATGCAGAAGAAAAACTAGATAAGTGGGAGCTCCTAAAAATCAAACACCTATGCTCATCTAAAGATTTCACCAAAAGAGTAAAAAGATCACCTACAGACTGGGAAAAAGTTTTTAGCTATGACATTTCCGATCAGCGCCTGATCTCTAAAATCTACATGATACGGCAAAAACTCAACTGCAAAAAGACAAATAACCCAATTTAAAAAATGGGCAAAAGATATGAACAGACACTTCACTGAAGAAGACATTCAGGTAGCTAACAGATACATGAGGAAATACGATCATTAGCCTTTAGAGAAATGGAAATCAAAACTACAATGAGATTCCATCTCACTCCTACAAGGCTGGCATTAATCCAAAAAACACAAAACAATAAATGTTGCAGAGGCTGTGGAGAGACTGGAACACTTATACACTGCTGGCGGGAATGTAAAATGGTACAACCACTTTGGAAATCGATTTGGCGCTTCCTTAAAAAGCTAGAAATAGAACTACCATACGATTCAGCAATCCCACTCCTTGGAATATATCCGAGAGAAATAAGAGCCTTTACACGAACAGATATATGCACACCCATGTTTATTGCAGGACTATTTACAATAGCGAAAAGATGGAAGCAACCAAGGTGCCCATCAATGCATGAATGGATAAATTATGGTGTATTCATTCACAAAATAGAATACAATGCATCGATAAAGAACAGTGAGGAATCTGTGAAACGTTTTATAACATGGAGGAACCTGGAAAGCATTATGCTGAGTGAAACTAGTCAGTTGCAAAAGGACAAATATTGTATAAGACCACAATTATAAGAACCTGAGAAATAGTTTAAACTGAGAAGAAAACATTCTTTTGTGGTTATGAAAGGGGGGAGGGAGGGAAGGTGGGAGAGGGGCATTCACTAATTAGATAGTAGATAAGAACTACTTTAGGTGAAGGGAAAGAGCACACAATACAGGGGAGGTCAGCACAACTGGACTAAACCAAAAGCAAAGAAGTTCCCAGAATACACTGAATGCTTCGAAGGCCAGCGTAGCAGGGGCAGGGATCTGGGGACCATGGTTTCAGGGGACATCTAAGTCAATGGACATAATAAAATCTATTAAGCAGACATTCTGCATCCCACCTTGGGGAGAGGTGTCTAGGGTCTTAAATGCTAGCAAGTGGCCATCTAAGATGCATCACTTGGTCTCAACCCCCCTGGAGCAAAGGAAAATGAAGAATACCAAGGGCACAAGGTAATTATGAGCCCAGGGGACAGAAAGGGCCACATAAACCAGAGACTACATCAGCCTGAGACCAGAAGAGCTAGATGGTGCCCGGCTACAACCGATGACTGCCCTGACAGGGAACACAACAGAGAACCCCTGAGGGAGCAGGAGACCAGTGGGATGCAGACCCTAAATTCTCGTAAAAAGACCAGACTTAATGGTCTGACTGAGACTAGAAGGACCCCGGTGGTCATGGTCCCCAGACCTTCTGTTGGCCCAGGACAGGAACCATTCTGAAAGCCAACTCTTCAGTCAGGGATTGAATAGGACAATGGGTTAGAAAGGGATGCTGGTGAGGAGTGAGCTTCTTGGATCAGGTGGACACTTGAGACTATGTTGGCATCTCCTGCCTGGAGGGCAGATGAGAGCGTAAAGGGGGTTAGAAGCTGGCAAAATGGACATGAAAAGAGAGAGAGTGGAGGGAGGGAGCAGGCGGTCTCATTAGGGGGAGAGCAATTGGGAGCATTTTTTTTTTAGCAAGGTGTATATAAGTTTTTGTTTGAGAGACTGACTTGATTGTGAAACTTTCACTTAAAGCACAATAAAAAAAAAAAAAAAAACCAAAAATGATAAAGGTCATGGAAGAAAAAATAGGGACAACACTAGGAGCCCTAATACATGGCATAAACAGTATACAAAACATTACTAACAATGCAGAAGAGAAACCAGACAACTGGGAGCTCCTAAAAATCAAACACCTATGCTCATCCAAAGAGTTCACCAAGAGAGTAAAAAGATTATCTACAGACTGGGAAAAAGTTTTTATGACATTTCCGATCAGTGCCTGATCTCTAAAATCTACATGATACTGCAAAAACTCAACTACAAAAAGACAACCCAATTAAAAAATGGGCAAAGGATATGAACAGACACCTCACTAAAGAAGACATTCTTGTACCTAACAGACAAAAACCAAAAAAACCAAACCCAGTGCCGTCGAGTCGATTCCGACTCATAGCGACCCTATAGGACAGAGTAGAACTACCCCATAGATTTTCCAAGGAGCGCCTGGCAGATTTGAGTTGCCGACCCTTTGGTTAGCAGCCGTAGCACTTAACCACTATGCCACCAGGGTTTCCAGTTAACAGATACATAAGGAAATGCTCACGATCATTAGCCATTAAAGAAATGCAAATCGAAATGACAATGAGATTCCATTTCACTCCAACAAGGCTGGCAGTAATCCAAACACACAAAAAAATAAATGTTGGAGAGGTTTTGGAGAGACTGGAACACTTCTACACTGCTGGTGGGAATGTAAAATGGTACATCCACTTTGGAAATAGATTTGTCACTTCCTTAAAAAACTAGAAACAGAACTATACCATACGATCCTGCAATCCCACTCCTTGGAATATATTCTAGGGAAATAAGAGCCTTTACATGAACAGATATATGCACACCCGTGTTCACTGCGCCACTGTTTACAATACCAAAAAGATGGAAGCAACCAAGGTGCCCATCAACAGATGAATGGATAAATAATTATGGTATAGTCATGCAAGGGAATACACGCATCGATAAAGAACAATGATGAATCTGTGAAACATTTCATAACATGGAGGAATCTGGAAGGCATTATGCTGAGTGAAATTAGTCAGCTGCAAAAGGACAAATATTGTATAAGACCACTATTATAAGAACTGGAGAAATAGTTTAAACAGAGAAGAAAATATTCTTTGATGGTTACGAGAGGCGGGAGGGAGGGAGGATGGGAGAGGGGTATTCACTAATTAGATAGTAGATCAGAACTACTTTAGGTGAAGGGAAAGACAATACAGAAGAGGTCAGCACAACTGGACTAAACCAAAAGCAAAGAAGTTTCCTGAATAAACTGAATGCTTCGAAGGCCAGTGTAGCAGGGGTGGGGGTTTGGGGACTATGGTTTCAGGGGACATCTAAGTCAATTGACATAATAAAATCTATTAAGAAATCATTGTGCATCTCACTTTGGAGAGTGGTGTCTGGGGTCTTAAACTCTAGCAAGCGGCCATCTAAGATACATCAATTGGTCTCAACCCACCTGGAGCAAAGGAGAATGAAGAACACCAAGGACACAAGGTAATTATGAGCCCAAGAGACAGAAAGGGCCACATAAACCAAAGACTACATCAGCCTGAGACCAGAAGAACCTGATGGTGCCCGGGTACAACCAATGACTGCCCTGACAGGGAACACAACAGAGAACCCCTGATGGAGCAGGAGAGCAGTGGGTCGCAGACCCCAAATTCTCATAAAAAGACCAGACTTAATGGTCTGACTGAGACTAGAAGGACTCCAGTGGTCATGGTCCTCAGACTTTCTATTGGCTCTGGACAGGAACCATTCCCAAAGCCAGCTCTCCAGACAGGTATTGGACTGGACAATGGGATAGAAAATGATACTGGTGAAGAATGAGCTTCTTGGATCAAGTTGACTTCTCTGGTCTGGAAGGGAGATGAGAGGGCAGAGGGGGTCAGAAGCTGGCCAAATGGACATGAAAAGAGAGTGTGGAGGGAAGGAATGTGTTGTCTCATTAGGGTGAGAGCAATTAGGAGTATATAGCAAGGTGTATATAAATTTTTATATGAGAGGCTGACTTGATTTATAAACTTTCACTTAAAGCACAATAAAATTAAAAAAAAAAATTACAGCAAAGAAAACCATATGGAGCTTAGTTCTACTCTGTAACAACAGATGATGTTTCCATGACTTGGAATTGACTCAACAGCAACAAGCTCTATGCATATGTCCTTATTTCTCTGGCTACTTTCAAGATTTTCTTTTTATCTTTGGTTTTCAGGAGTTTGAACTATACTTCTTGGCATGGCCTGTCTGTGGTTTCAATGAAGAGCCCAAGTGTTTACACAGCCCCTCTAACTTGGCAGGACTTAAGATCCAAAGTCTCCCTTCCCCTGTGGCAGCAGCAGCTGAAATCTCCGCTCAGATCTTTCAGCCTTCCAGCTGTCACGTTCCTCTTGGGCTGTCCGAGTCTCATACATGTATAGTTCAGGAATCAGACAAGGATTTGAGGGGAGTTAATGTGCAGATTTGAAGGTAATGCCCCCTTTGCGGCTGCCTGGTATTTTCTCTGTTTTCCAGCTGCTCTAGCTGACCCTTGAGCCAGTAGGACTACAGCTTTCTACTCACATTCTAGTCACCCATGCTGTGCCCTAGAGGGGCCCCTCGGATGTGGGGGGGGGGGGGGGCGGGGCGGGAAGGGAGTAATATAAACATGGATCTCACCCAGTGCATTTCTCTTTTTTCAGTGACTGGTTTGCCTCTAGTTTCTGATGGATTTTGGTTGATCGCTAGTACGTTCAAACAGCCGTCTTTGATATTTTGTCTAGAGTTTATAATTGTAGAAAAGTTAGCTCTCTACCAGCTCTGCTGTGATTTCCCAGACCAGAACCTCTGTACATTGTTTTTTTATAAGCACCAGTGTAGCTGTGCCTGCCCTGCTGCTTATGACACACAGGGTGCTCAATGAAATGCTTGCAGTTGACCTGGTGTCCTGCTCACCTGCCATGGCATGTGCCCCGGCATGTCAGAACCAAGAGGAAGTAAGCTGAAGGAAGTCACAGGTAGAGTGGGGTCAGGTTCTAAGCTGCACCCCTCCTTCCATGGATGTATGGAGCGCGTGGTACACATGTCCTCCTATCTTGCAGAGCAAGGCACCATGTGCGTTGAAAAAGAGAGAACGTAACACAAAGCCTTTATGCCAGCATTCTACAGCCGTGCTTTGACACCTACAATGTGCCAAGCACCATGCTAGGGACAAAGAGGTGAAGAAAGGAGACCCCTTTAGGGTAAACGAGAGAAACACGGTCATTGAGAAACAGCACTCCACAAGGCCCTAAGCAGGGGCCTCACCTTGCTGGTGTCTGGGAAGGCTTCCTGGACTCAATCACTAAGGAGGGGTTAGCCAGAGCGGAAGGTGGAGTTACAGCTTCAGGCTGAGGGAACAGTATGGGCAAAGGCCTAAAGGCCAGACAAAGCCAGGTATGTGCTGTGGGAGAAATACAAGGCAGTAATAGAAGGTGCAGCCCCCGCTCTTATTGCTTGCAAGCCTCTGGTCTGCATAGCAGCCCTTTGAGTTGGGGCCCCTGGGTCAGGAGCTTGTCCAACCTAGTGAAGGCAGGATTCATTCATACTGTGTCTGGGCCTCCTGGTGCAGTTTCCCACCCTAATGTGCTTGGACACCAGGGAGCTGACAGGTACAGCACCTGGTGAGAGAATTAAGGCGCTGGATCAGAGACTCTGACTTGCAAAGAACAGACTGACATGAACAACATAGTCCATTTATACACCATCTCCCCTCCCAAGGACTTTGAGAATCAAATACTCCCCAAGCTATGGAAACCCATGCTGCTGAATGATTATTAGGACTTTATTATTATTATTTTATTATTATTAAAATCACTGGCCCAATCCCAGCCACCACGGGCAGAACAATGAGCCATTGAAGCCTGGTGGTCTTGCCTCCCGCAGAACTTCTCCCACTGGCAGAGACCTGGGGCTGAGGCTAGAGGGGAGAGTGTTGGTGGCACCCCTGTGCCCTGGCTGCACCACTACACCCTCACAGGGTCCCTGAGGTCCAGGCATCAATTTTCTCACTTGTCAAGTGGGACCCTGTAGAAAACACATCCAGATGTGCTTGGGTCTCCTCACAGAATTTTCTGTCCCCTATCTCAACTCCTGTAGCTCAGGAGTTAATCATGTCTGCTTCAGAGACATTTGTGGCTTTATTCAAAAATAAGGTGCCATTAGCTGTTCTGACAAAGCGTGAGCTGCGTGTCTTAGTGACATCACTATAAACAGGGGGCCTTGAATGTTCCCACCTGTGCTGAGTGCCCAATGGTGGCGCTCACACATATGCCTGGTGCCTGCTACAGGGAGTCCTGGCAGGTTGGTGGCTGCTGATCAGGGAAGGGAGCTGGACCAGCTGTCTCCTGCCCCCCAGCTGCTATATAACAAGGTCACGTTGCTTCTTGTTTATGGTTCCACTTTATTCCCAAACATTTTGTGTTATTTGATCATTGGTTATTAGCCAAAAAGATCTCTATTTAAAAAAAAAAAAAAAAAGCTTAACTTCATGGAACTGCAAGGCCTGATCCTTGTCCCATGAAACCCTAGAGGCTGGAGTCAGCAGGCTCGAGCTGGGCTGGCCTCACCGTCATTTCTGCTTTTGCCACTGGCTTTGAATTTCCTGCCGGGAAGAAGCTAAGCAGGGCTAGCCAGGCAGCCTGAAGCCCCGACTGTTTTCTGAGCTCCTCCAGGCTCCTCAGGGCTGGATGTTCACTGTTGGGTGCCCAGGCCCTTGCCTGTCCCTGATGTCCTTGAGGGTGGGCACTTCTCTGCAGGCAGGAGGCCCTGCCTGGAGTGAGAGCCACAAGAACCCACTGGAGGTCAGCTCCAAACGCAAACAGCACATGGGACGGAGTTCCTTTGCCTCCCGCCCAGAAGGCCCTGATTGCCCACTCGGCTGGTGCTGGGAAGCCTGCTGGGCCCCCAGCTTGAATTTCGGGATTAGAGAAACCTGAGGTCCGTAAACTGCATCAGGGATGGGATTAGGCAGGCTCAGGTCTAGGATGCTTTGCCGCACCCAGTGGGCCGATGTTGGGGCGTCCTCCTTGCTACCCTCACAGTCACAGGTGTTTGGCTTGGGACCAGGATGTGCAGGGGTCTGCAACAGTCAGATGGCAGGGCCAGAAACTTGAGAGCTTGCTGGGAGCTGGGCCGTGCAGCAACGGCTGGCATGAGGGGGAGGATGGGGGCCCCTTGTATCCATGGGACTTGGGGAGAAGCGAGGGTGGGCTGGTCAGCCTGCTCAGAGTGGGTCTGCCGTCCTGTGATCAAGCTCACACAGGTCAAGAAGCAAAATTTGTAAAATGGGCCCACAGTCCCATCTCTCCTCCCTCCCAGGGTTGCAGCCTCCAGCTCCAGAGCAGGTGTGACTGCACCATGAATGACACTGTGTGGACAATGGAGCCATTCCAAGTCCTCGGCACCCACCTGGCACGCAGGGAGGCACAGCTACTGCTGCTTGTGCAAGAAGGACCGTGGGTGCAGTGCCAAGTGGGCACTGCTCTCGGCCTTCATGAGCTTAAGTGTCTGCTGCTGTCCTCCACCAACACTTACCCTGCCATGGTGGACTCAAAACAGGCCGTGGTGACACCCGCCATGTCTGAGGCCCATGCCTCTTGGTGTGACCCAGCCTCCCTCTGCCTCACAGTGACCCTCTGGCAGCCCAGCTGGGGAACACTGGGCACCGGCCCCTCTGCACTCAGACGCAGCTGCTGTGGTACCCTGACCCACAGGCATGAACCAATGTCTCTTATTATCAGCTTCTTGGCAGTTCTTGACTGCTGAGGAATCTTAAAATAACTGTCTGGTTATTTCCCAAGCCAGCACAATCCTGGGTTGTGGCTGGATCTGCCCCAAGGCCACCGGTGTGAAGAACAGTGGTGCTGGCCCCCGTGCCCTCCTGTGCGGCCCCTCCCTTCCAGCCCCATTCCCAGGCAGGAGCACCCCTGTGCCAAGCCAAGACAAAGGAGCCAGGGTGCCTGGCCTGGTCCCTGGAAGAACAGAGCTGTTGTCTGTACGGCTTTGGGGGCACCTGCCCTCCCAGCCAAGAGGTCGAACAGAGATGCCCAGAGACAGCAGGGTGGAAAGTTGTCGTGCCACTGCAGCCTGGGTGCGTGTGCCCAGCAGCCCCTTCTTGCCACCACCATCCTCTCCCTGCCACCCTCAGCTGTGGGAGGTCTGGCCAGGGCAACACTGCACTTCTGCTTGTTTATTTCTGCCCCTGCCTGACACAGAAAGGACCACAGGCAGCTCCGAGGGCCGTGCAACCAAAAAACAACCCATTGCTATTGAGTCAATTCCAACTCGTAGCGACCCTATAGGACAGAGTAGAACTGCCCCATAGAGTTTCCGAGTTGCACCTGGTGCATTCAAACTGCTGACCTTTTGGTTAGCAGCTGTAGCTCTTAACCACCAGGGTTTCCAGGGCCATGCAGCCTCCAGCAAAAGGGCCCAGATTTAAGACAAGGCAGAGGAAGGAAGCAAGCATGGATGGGACATAGGATGGTGCCCCCACGAGGCCCCATCTGGCCCGGGGTTCCCTGTCCAAGGCACCAGCACCAGGGAAAACCTAAGCAGAAGGGGAAGAGGAAGGTGGAGAACGATGAGGGCGTGAGGAGAGGGCAGGGGTGGGGGCGGGAGGGGAGTAGAAGGGGAGAAGTGGGGGCAGAAACCTGCCACCCCAAAGGCTGTAGGGGTTGCTTTCCCAAGGGGGATCCTCAGAAGGGTCTCTGTATGGGCAGGTTCCCCAGGATGGCTTCTGACATGGCCTGGGGGGCAGGATCTAAAGAAGCCAGCAGGCAGGCCGGCCGGCAGCTTCCTAAACCAGGTGCCTCTGCCAGACTAATGGGAGGTGAAGGCAGGGTCAGGGCCCTGTGTAAATGGGCGGGTGTCCAATGGGCCCCCTGGCAGCATTGGGCGAAGGGCTGACAGGCCTCAGGCCTACAGGTGGCTCCATGACTAGGCCCTGCTAGAGTGGTCCCTGAGGGTGGGACACCTGTCCTTTGCTGGCATGGCTGCGTCCCCACCTGGCCCCCATTCTAGTCTCTACCCCAGTTTTGGTTGTCTAGAGGCAAGGGAAAGGCCATGACCCCCAGGCTGGCAGGAAGTGCAGTCTTCTAGTTGAGACCAAGAGGGAGGGGCCTTCCTCTGAGGTGGGGGGAGGGGGGATAAGGGGGAGATCGCCCAGGAGCCAGGCCTGACCCATGGCCCTCTGGCCCCAGAGGCCCCAGATAGGCAAGCTTGTGCACTATCCAAACTAGAAACCTGTGCAAAGGAGATGCTTCTGGAAGAGGCAGGCTCTGCTTCAGTCTTGGCTGGTCCTTGTCCCCGGACCTTGGTGGGAGGATGGGGAGAGGGCTGTGTGCCACCCTACACTCCTGGACTCCTCCTGCTGGCCACAAGCACAGGTTCTGATTCTCCTTGCTTCCGTGGTTCTCCCCACCTGCAGTTACCAGTGACTTCACCCCATGCTCTCACCACACATCCTGACCAGGACCCTAGAGGGGGCCAATGAAGGCACCTCAGGTGTCGAGGAAGGAGGGGTGAGCTGGCAGGGCAGGGGGACCGCAGGCTGCCCTTGACAGGGCAGGGCAGCTTCCTTAGCTTCCAGCTGCATGAAGGTGGAGGCTCTGGGGCTGGGCATTGGGGTTCTTGGATGAGTCTGGTGGGAGCCTGCAGCCTGAGCACCTCAGCCATCTGTTGTGAGCTGTCTGCACTCCCCATCCCCTGCCATCAGTCCCAGGACCCCTCCTCAGAGACCCCACCAGGCCCGATGTGCCCCTTTCATCCTTGGTCCAGCCCCGCTCTGTGAACTTACCTCTCACACCTCTGGAGACAGTGAAGGGCCTGCCAGACAGCATCGCAGAGAGCTGGGTGCTGGCGACCAAGTGGTGGCCGGCAGGAGGGCAACCCTGCCCACCTCAGAGCCAAGAGTGAGGCAGAAGGAGTGGCCGGGCCTGAGCTGCTTCTCTCCTACCCACCCCCATGTCATTGCGCAACCTGCGGCCACAGTGGAACGTGCAAGACGTCGCCAGGGGTAATTGTAAGCTATACAAAACAAGGAATTAAAATCGTATTTTCATTGCACCACAAAAACATGCAAAGGCAGCGGGAAGGTGGAGAGCACCCGGCCTGTGGTGCTCCGGCCCCACCTGTCACCCCTCCCTGCACTCCCCTTCAGGGCTGTTGGTAACAACCACCTGCCTTGTCCTGGGGCCACGCTGTGAGCTGAAGCAGTGGGACACCGCAGGACATAAACCACAGCCAGCCTCCTCTGGATACTCCTAATCAACTCACTAGGCCCACGTGCAGGGGGTCTGCCCTAAGGTGAGCCCTGTGTGGGTGGTCCAGGGAAGCGGCCTGTCTGTGCGCCCTGCCCTGCCAGAGCCTCATCTTCTCTTCCCAGCTCTGTGGCTGCCTGGGGGGTTCCAGGGCCTCAGTACCCCACCAGTGCAGGGGCGTGTGGGGTGTTAGTGCTCGTAGGGTCCCCTGAGCCCAGTCCAGGCCACTGGGCACCACAGCCAGCCAAGGCTTATGTGTGCTGATAAGCCCCAACCCAGAGGGCAGGCAGGGGGTCACTGTTGTGAGCTAGGCTCATCTTTGCAGCCTTTCATCTGCCCACAGGAGCACCGTGAGCTCCGTGCAGGCTGTGGGCATGTGGGAATGGAGCTTTAGGGCTGCCTGCCGGCAGGCTGGGACAAGGCATACCCTATGCAGGCCTCAGAGCTGCCAGCGAGCACCTGTGGCATCTCCATGGTCAGATGTCCAGGGTTATGTGGCCATCTGCAGGCCCTGCGGAGCCTGGTGGTGACCAGTGGGCAGGCCCATGGACATTCTGTTCCCTCCTAGAGAATGGAAACCCTGGTGGCGTAGCAGTTAAGAGCTACACCTACCAATCAAAAGGTCGGCAGTTTGATTCCACCAGGCGCTCCCTGGAAGCCCCATGGGGCAATTCTACTCTGTCCTACAGGGTCTCTAGGAGTCGGAATCGACTCGACGACAGCGGGTGGTGGTGGTAGAGGATGGTGCAGGCTGGTGGACTGGGGGTGAAGGCTGTCCCCCAGACACCAGTGTGACAGGAACAGAGCTGACACACACAGTGGATGTGCGGGCACAAGTCCCATTTTGGGAGCAAAGAGGTGTGCAGAGAAAACCACTCAGAGGGGGCCATGGGGTCACAGAGACATGGGGGCAGCACTATGGAATGTCCAAGGTGGGGGGCACTACTGGCCAGTGGGACGGGCAGGCATGAAACGCTACCCCCTTTGTACTAAGTCTCCTCACAAGGTGATGCATGATTCTTATAATCACAAAAAGGCCATTTTCAAGCTTCTAGATGTGGCCAGGCAGGGGCCATTCCCAGGGCCAGAGGGGCGAGCACGGCACCTCCCATGGGTCCCAGGCTAGCTGATGCACAGCAGGACACAAGGCAGGGGAAACCTCCATCCCTGTGAGGTGTGCCCTCCCAGAATACCTGCGGGAAGCAGGTGTGTCAGCAGCCATGCATTAAATGGGACACAGCTGATCTCGCTGCACTTGTTGAGGGCAGCGGGCCCAGCGCACTTGGCATCTTAATTGGGCGTCTGAGAGCTGCGCACCCACTTCACACCAGCAGTCACCAGGCTTCATTCAGCCCATTAAGGTGGAAAGACATTCCTTTGTTTGCTGACAAGCAGGGTCTCATCTATGGCTCCCGGCCGGCAGGCTAAGTGATGTTTTCTTAAGGAAGACACGCGATTAGCTGCCACAAAGCCCCAGCACAATGCAGCCCTGCCTGCCCTGTCAGCGCCGTCTCCTCGGTGACTGACGGGTGCGCTCCCTCCATGTCATGCCTCAGTGTAGGGATTAGCCTGAGCACAGCCAACAGCCTGACTCGAGGCCACAGTAGGAGTGTAACAAGGAGCCCGACGCTCAGGGACAGAAAGCTTCAAACACACCGCTGCCATGCTGTTCTGCCACCACGCCTGCGGTTGGCCACCCTTCTCGATGTGAAGCATGCAGAGAGCTGCGAGGGTGGCCTGAGTGGAAGGTCCCGACAAGGCATGGTGGGATCCCAGGATTGGGTAGGGGAAGGCGACTTCCTGCATGGGGGCAGAAGAGTCACGGTCTGCCCCATACCAGCCGTGCCCTGCTGGGAACACGGATGCACACTGCCTCAGGCAAGCCCTGCTGACCCACCCCGCCCACCCCATCAGGGACACCATGGGAAGAGCACACCTCAGGAAAACACCCTCTTTATTTGCACTCCAGAAATGCCAGGGGGCTCAAACGTGGGCAGCCCACAGGGTGGGTTTCTGCGCAGGTCGTCATCATCTGGCACTGGGGGCCGCTGGGCTGGCTCAGAAGGGGGCGAGGGGGCTGGCTGGGGGCTGACAGCCCTACTTTAGCCATCTCTGCAGGGCACACAGGCAGTCTGTGTAAATACAGCTGCAGCACGCTGGCTCGCTCTCACAGGATCTCTGGGGGGTGTAGCTCGTTCAGGCTTGGCCTCCATGGGCCAACGCCTTCTGCCATGGAAGGCCGACCCAGGGCAAATCTTGCAGCCAACCTGCAGGTGCACACTGGGGTCAGTGCAGAGTGGCCACCGTGCCCACCGTCCTGCCCGGGGCGGGAAGGCAGGCGCCCTTCCCTTCCTCCCCTGCCTCTGCCCCTCATCAGGTAGGTGTGTCACTAGGATCTCGGCACTGTTATAAAAATATTTTGAAACGATAAAAAATTATAGCAAGCTCCTTTTTCCCAGGGCTTTTAACAAAACAGCTCTGTGAGGCTGGATTTGCCGATAAGAGCCTCCTCAGGACGTCCTTTGTTTCTCTGTATCAAAGGCAGCCTCGCTCGGAGGGCTGTGGGGGGATGCAGCCCCCAGGACATGCCGTGGGAGTGGCCCTGGACCCCTCAGCCCAGCCAGTCAAGAGGGGAGGCCCAAAGGACCCTATCCTGGGAGGGGCTGACAGCCCCGGGCACACACATGCGGTGGCTGGCCTCAAAAGGGCCCAAGGAGAGCCCCACTCAGACTTGGAAGATGGGAAGTCCTCAAGCACACACATACACACATTCCTTCACAGAAGTGAAGGAGGGGCTCGTCATTTCTTCCTCCTCTGAAGAGAGTTTGAGATGAACAAAGTCTCAACCCGCCCCAAGGCTTCCGGCCACCACTGTCAGTCTGTCTTTTTAAAATTTGTAACAGAACCAGATGTGTGGACGGGCAGTGTGCACGGGGCAGCATCTCCACCTTCTGGGCATGAGAAAAATGGGAGCTGTGCCCCTGCCCACCCACAGCCTATGGTGACCAGCGACTCTGAGCCCACCCTGAGCACATCTGCCTGGAGATGCGCTGCGGAGGGTGAAGCCTGAGCAGGGGAAGGACAGAGCCCAGCCTTTCCTCTCAGCCACTGTGGGCTGGACACAGGGTAGAGACCTCACCTGCTCAAGGTGGCACAGCATGTGCAGCCCTTGGCATGTGCCTGGGAAAAGCAGCTCTCAGTGGCTCCAGACACCCCCGCCCCATGTGCTCCATTCACAAACACAGCCTTCCACACACGAGTACCTGGATCGGGGCTCGGAGAGGCCTGGCAGCAGTAATAACAGCAGTAGTAGCCTTGGCGTGTGCACTGGTGCCTGGCCCTGGCAGGGACAGCGGTTTAACCTCAGCAGCCCGTCACAGTGGGGTCCAGGCCCGAGCGCTTGGAGATGCGCAGCTTGACCACCTCCTCAGCACAGGTGGGGTGGATGCCCACTGTCCGCATCATTTGTGCGTAAGAGGCCCCACACCTGTACATGGGGACAAAGGTGAGGAGTCAGTCACAGGGAGGCGAGCTCACGTCCCATCGTCCTCCAGAAGGTGGCGCCCATGGGGGGCTGTGGAAGTCACTGAGTCTCCTGGCTATTTCCCTCCCCCACTCCCACCCTCCCTCTTTTTTCTGTCCAGTAGCCAGAAACACCTGCCACATCTGTCAGAGCTGTCCCATCTTCCTCTGAGTAAATGCTCAGTCCCTGCCATGGCCAAGGAGGCCCCGCCACTTGGGGCCCCACCTCCCTCCAACCCAGCCGTGGCCTCCTGCTGTCCTGAGCCCATCAGACACAATGCACCAGGCTCAGCCCACCTCCAGGCCTCCGCTCCAGCTGCTCTTTCTGCCTGGTTTGCTCCTGGAATTGCCTGGAATCATCCAAGCCCATGTCCCACTGCAGCCTACGCCCCAGCCTGGCTCTCACCTAGTCCCGCTCAACTTTCTCTTCTGCTCAGCACCCAGCACTTCTTACACAGAGCACAACAACTGTGCTCAGGTGCCCACTACATGGACAAGGACCGCTGGCCCTGTTTGGGGCTGTGTCTGAGCACTAGCATCTTGCCCAGCACAGACCTGATCCAGCCTTGCTGCCCGCTCAACAAGGAGCATGGGGTGCGCTGTGCAGAAGAGGCTCAGTGACCCAGGCTTCCCATCCTGGCCTCCCCGGCCTCCTGTGAACTGGCCCTCATCCAGGCTCTCCAGCCTGTCTGCCCAAGGCCTCTGGGTTAAGGGCTGCCTGTGGGTATTCCAGTCATCCGCACGTGCCTGTACACACCCACAGTGACCACCCACATACTCTTCACC
The DNA here is from genome assembly GCF_030014295.1 of Loxodonta africana. NCBI lineage: Eukaryota > Metazoa > Chordata > Mammalia > Proboscidea > Elephantidae > Loxodonta > Loxodonta africana. The sequence continues at coordinate 32,973,007 of NC_087360.1, forward strand.
TCCTCAAGGGCCACAGTGTGTAGACCCCCAGGCTGGGCACCCAGGCCCCAACAGGGCACAGGTGGCAGTAGGCTTCATTTCTTGCCATTATGGACAAGGCTGTAACAAACAGCCATTCATTTATTTTTGCAGATGTGTGTTGGAAGATCTGGTGGATAAATTCCTAACATGAACAGAGAGTGCATGCATTTCAAATGTGGGCAGGAGGGCAGTTCTAGTTCACCACACTCCTCCTGATGGTGTCTTCCAGCCTTCAGTGTCTCCCCCATGCAGACACTGGGAAATTATCACCACTGGACATTGTCAAACCTTTTCTTACCAACCAAATTGGTTTCTTGGTGTTTCACACAGCTTTCTACTGTTTATTTTTATTTTCCTTTCCTGTGAATTACATTTTCATGTTCTCTTTTCTTTTTCTTTTGGGTTGTTCACCTTATTATTACTGTTATTGATTTATAAGAGCTCTTTGTATATTAAGGAAAACAGCTCCGGGCTGTTACATTATAAAAAGAAGCCGCCATATTTTTAAAGAGCTTTCCAGAGACTATTCCTGGAAGCTTGTACCACTGTTAGCAATAGCATCCACATGCCAGGGTATGGACAGAGATGGCCTGTCGGGGGGCCAGACACCATGGGTCGGGTCCCAGGAGTCACCCCCAGTCACTCTCCTCACTCCCAGGGCAGACCCCCAACCCCCGCACCCAGGCCCTAGGCAGGACTCTGGGCAGAGCCCACACCATACTCATGGGCTTCCTTCTGACAGCCACTCTGGACCAGACTTCCAAATGATGGCTGTAGCCCAGATGCTACTCTGCGGCGAGCAATCCTGCAATTAAGTGCTACAGATACATGCTCTCAGAATGTGATCCCAGCTGGTGCCCCAACTCCTGGACCCAGCCCTCCCTGCTCTCCTCTGCAGCCCTGTACTGTGTCAGGATGGCCCTAAGGTCACCTGGCGGGAACCACAAGGGGAAGAAGACCATCCAAGGGGCCAGGTTGCGTGTGGGCAGGGTCGGGTGCCCCTGGAGCATCTGCCCCAGACCTTTGGCCCGGACAGCCCCTTTCGCAGCCCCTCAGGGTGGCAGCATCTGCTCCTGGCACCCCAAGCCCATCTCCATGCCCTTCCTTGTCTACAGAACTCCTGCCTCCACCTGCCGAGGGATGGCATTCTTCTCCAGACTGGCTCTCAGCCACATCCACATACCCAAGCTCACTGGGGCCCAGGCTGCTCACACACCCTCTGCAACGTGGGCAGCTTGCCTCTGCGCCCGCACCTCTCCTAGGCCCACAGACGGGCTCCCCACTGCCGCCTGGGTGGGTGTCAGCTGTGCTTCGGCCCCTCCTGCCTTACCATGGCCCCAAGTTGCCTGCCTGACCTTCTCACTGCCCCAACCAATCCACCCTAATCCCAGAGCCATGACCTCTGCATCCTGCAGCAAAGGCCCAAGGCTGGCCCCAGTGCCCCACAAACGCACAGCCTGAGCCTGAGACCCAGGCAACGGCCAGGCTTGGGGAGCCACACAGCCATTCTGTGGGCATCTCCAGATACACTGCAGCCATCCAGCTTTCCCAAGCTGAATTGGCCTTGCTCACCACTCCCGGAGAACTCAGCCGGTGGCAAGGGGCCTTAACCCTGGCCACTCAGGCTGTGTAGAAGAGGCTCAAACAGCGACCCCAGCATGGTGGTCCCCCAGGGCTGGCAGGGCTGTGAGCCCTCCACCCTCAGTCCCAGGCGGCCAGCCACAGATGGACACCCATGTGGCTCTGGCTCAACGGCATTTGGCTGGAGAAGAAAGGAGCCGCTCTTCTAACTGAACCTGCCACGTCTGAGCAAAGGCCCAGAGAATCTCTGCTGAAAACATGTACAATGCTACATAAAAGCAACATAAAACCTAAAGGATTTTTCATTGTAGTGCTGCCAACATTTAGTGGGGACACAAACGCAACAGCGGACATTCCTCAGAACTTACTTGATTCCCAGAGCAAATCCTTGAGTGACTTCGCCCGCATTGGGGCCGAGGAAGTGCAGGCCAAGCACTAGTTGTGGGGGCTCCCGCAGACACACCATCTAAAAGTCACAGTGTCAGCCTCATGCTCAGCCAGGGGAGGGGGATGGACCCCGGGGCATGCCCACACTCTACCCCAGTAGGAGCCTGTGCGGACAGCCTCAAACACACGTGCTTCCTGGTTGGATGCAGAGGGCCCAGCAAGGCCGGGCTGAGCTCCAGGGATGAGGAGCGAGAGCCCACACTGGGGATAGCAACACCGCTGGGCTCCACAAGGGTAAGTCTTCGGGGCCACATGGGACTCCCCCACCCCTCGGCGGCTGCCTTGTTCCCTCCCTCCCTCTTACTTCCTGGGAATGCCTCTGCCCAGGCCACCACAAGGATACCCACCTTTATGTAACACTGGGATGAATCCCGCTCAGCCACAGTAAACTCCAGTGGTTTATAATACGCGTGATAAACCTGGGTGACAAGACACAATGGCCTGTGGGCACCCGATGCCTCCCACAGTCGTTTTCCCAGTTGATAGGCACGGCAGGTGAGAGGTGAGGGGCTGGGTCCACAGCTTGTGGTCGGGGTGAGCTGTAGCTCAGGCTGGCTGCAGAATGACAGCCTCCCTCTCTTCCACGTGCAGGCAGCCTGTAGCCGAGCCACATGTCTGTGGGACAAACCTTCTCCTGGGCAGGTCTCTGAGGGGTGGACACCCAGGCTCAGAGACCCCTGTACACTACAGCAGCAGAACAGGTGAGTGCCAGGCCGGCCAAGCCCTAACCACCCACCATCCATCCAAGACACGCCACAAAGCCCAGCTCAGATCAGGCCCTGATGTGGCCAAGGCTCAGTGCAGGGCACCAGGAGTGCCAGCCCAGAGCTCACACTGTGCACACAGGCACCCTGACATCCACAGGGCATCCTCAGGCAGCTGGGTCTGGGATCACCAGGATGGAGGAAGTGGTGGTTCCCCCGCCTGTCCCAGCCACAAAGCCTCCCTTGGGCACCCCAGCACTGGCTCAGCCCTCACTTGAGCGAGGGGGCGAGGGCAGGCGCGGGGCAGCTGGCCCACACCGGAGCTGTTGGACAAAGGCTTTCAGCACCCGCCAAGGACTCGACAGCATCTTTGGGGGTGCGACAGGGTAAAAAATGAGCAAGGCCCTCACATGTGCTGCACAGCCATTATTAATTAATTGAGCTTCAGAGAATAATGTTTTAACTAAAACAGAATTGAAAGGAAAACAAACAAAGGGTATTTGGCCATTCAACATTGTGAAACATAAAACAACATTATAAAATGCCATGAACATATGTCCCAATGTACTCGTGATGAATCAAACAAAAATAGCAAATAAAGGGCTGTGAGGAGGCTGGCCTGTCAGCCACGTCCTGTTGATGGAGGAGACTGGGGTGCTTGGGGAAGGGGCAGACCCTGGAGCCCAGTGACTCACTCCCAAGCAGCACCAGACACCACCCCCGCCACCCGCCACCACGGTGGCTGCATGGGGTCTGGCTTCTCTGAGGCGCCTGCAAGGTGCTACAGCTGCAAGAGAAAACCCAGCAGAGTCCTCCAGCACCCACAGTGTGGCAAGTGTTGAAAGCCTCCCAGCATCCCACCAGGCCATCACAGGACCTCAGCCCACTTGCTGGAGCAACCCTGTGGAATGGCCTTGTCAATGGAAACCTCCTTCCTCTGGTGAGTGCCAGGAGGCAGCACTGGGCCCCTCTGACTGAGTCGAGGCTGCTGGGTCCTGCGAGGACTGGCCAAGTCGTGGCCGAGGACTACAGGCCAGGAGCTTGTGGGGGAGGGGTCATGCCACAGGGGAGAAGCAGGAAGGCAGAGGGGCTCAAGGGTGGGGCCAGGCTGGGTCTGACCCCAGATCACAGCTGAGAGGAAGGCAGGAGGGGGCTGGGGGGAGGGCTCCACAGGGTTCAGAAGCTGGAGGACAGCCAGAAGAAGCAGGGTGAAGGCTTCCCAGACCTAGGGAGATATGAAAGAGGCAGAGCCACTGAGGCTGCCTGGTCCCTGAGCCTTCAGTGACAAAATCAGGTCTGCCTGTTAGAACAGGGCCAAGCAACCTGCTGCCCTGAAACCTCGACAAGGGGAGCTGGTGACCCCCACATCAGGATACCCCAACAGCACTGGGCACACCTGCAGTGTGCTGGGGTGGTGCTGGGGCTGTTGGGTGATGGGGCCTCTTTCTTGGTACCTTCTTAAGCTTGGAACAGGGCAGCCTGGGGCCCCTCCCCTTATCATCACGATACAAGATGGTGGATGACCACTGGGCCTCAGTCCCACCTCACAGACTTCCAGGAGCTATGGCTGTCCCTCATGTTACTCTCCAAGGTCCCCACCCCATGTGTCCCTGCCTGCCACACCTAGCTGTTGTTCTGGGCTCACATGCCCCGCCCTGCCAAGCCAGGCTGCTATTCTGAGAAGTTGGGACACTTACATCCCTTCTCACTGGGCCTCTGTCAAGAAGGAGCCCTCAGTGGAGCGTGAGCGCAGCAGAGGGAGTCATCAGCAGGCAGGCCACTGCTTGGGTGCTGACTTACCTCGATATGCTCTTGTCCGTGACGAGCCACGGCTTCCTCCTCCGATAGCCCCACACAGCCATACTCCAGTGGGGTGAAGACTGTTGTGGGAACCTGAAATGTGGGTCCCCAATGAGCACACCTCTCAGGTCCCCATACCTGAAGACCCTAGTCTACAAAACAAAGAGCAGTGACAGCAACCCAGGACCCCAGACAGGACCCCTGGCAGCTCACAATCCCCACGGACTCACTGCACCCACCCGTTCCTGGGTGATGCCCACAGAGCTACCCCCCATGCACACACATACATACACATGTGCACATGCATACATACACTTGCACACACAAACATCAGCATGTTCACAAGCATGTGTATGTACACACATGCATTGCAGCACACTAAGTACTTTCATGTATACCTGCACACACCCACAAAGTATACGTGTGTACACATATATGCATAGGAACATACACGAAATTCATAGATGTATACACACAGCTGCACACATGTGCACACGCATACACACACATGCACACATAGTGCACACCTGTACATGTGTGTGCACACTCCTGCACACATGGACAAAGATGCACATGTGTGCACGTGCATACACACATGCAGAGCTGCACACGTACAAGTACACACACACGTGTGTACATGTGCACACATACATACATACGTGGGCACATGCACACACGCACCCTCAGCCCCAGAAGAGCAGCACAGCCTTTCCCAGGCTGGCCCTGGTGCTCTCTGGGAGAAGCAATCACTCACGTTGTCGTACTCCATCAGATCCGAGGACTGACCAAAGAGTCGCTGAGCTAAAAGCTTCCCTGCCATGATGGCCGTGGGCGTGAGCTCAGGCCGCCCCTGCCAGGAGAAGCACAGGAGTTAGTTCAACAGGGGCAAGGGTGTCAGTGGAGCCGCCATGCCACCACCCAAAGGGCTGTCCATCGCCTTCCTAGTGAGGGGGCTCCCTCTCAGAAACCCCAAACATGGTCTGCCATGGAGCCACAAGGAGGTTAACACCTCCACCACTTGAGGCACATTCTCCTGCAGGGAGAAAGTGTGGGACCCTCTCCAGGCCCTTGGCGGGTTTCTCTTATTCTCTCCTTCGCTTCTCTCAGCTTCCCTAGGGAGATGCCTGTGGTTACATGCAGCCATCTTAACGATCCAGCTCCTGGAAGAGAAGTGGGCTGCTAACAACCTCGGCCCCAGCCACCCTCGATCACAGTTTCTCTCTGATCTGAACCCGGTTCTTGGGGTTGGCAACCACAGAAAGCTGCCCCCACCACACAGCTCAAAAGATCCTGCTACTGTTCACATTATAGGGGTAGTAGTGGTTCAGTGGAAACCCTGGTGGCGTAGTGGTTAAGTGCTATGGCTGCTAACCAAAGGGTCTGCAGTTCAAATCCACCAGGTGCTCCTTGGCAACTCTACGGGGCAGTTCTACTCTGTCCTATAGGGTCGCTGTGAGTTGGAATCGACTTGACAGCACTGGGTTTTTTTTTTTTTTCAGTGGTTCAGTAAGAGCACTGGTGACAGTGATTAAGCATTCTGCTGCTAACCGAAAGGTCAGGGTACCCACCAGCCTCTCCGTGGGAGAAAGATATGGCAGTCTGCTGCCGTAAAGATTTACAGCCTTGGAAACCTTACGGGACAGTTCTACCCTGTCCTATAGGATTGTATGAGTTGGAACCAACTAGATGGCAGTGGGGTTTTGGTTAGTTGTTCAGTGGTAGAATCCTCGCCTTCCATGTGGGAGACCCTGGTTCAATTCCCAGGCAATGCACCTCATGTGCAGCCACCACTCGTCTGTCCAGGGAGGTTTGTGTGTTGCTATGATGCTGAACAGGTTTCCGCGGAGCTTCCAGACTAAGATGGACTAGGAAGAATGGCCTGGTGATCTACTTCTGAAAAGCAGTCAGTGAAAACCCTATGGATCCCAATGGTCTGATCCACCACCAATTTGTGGCAATGGCACAGGACAGGGTAGTGTTTGGTTCTGTCATGCATGGAGTCTCCATGTGTCAGGGGCTGAGTCCATGACTGTTCACAACAACACGGTTTGCACTGACTGCGATTCAGGCTAAAACGGGCCCAAGAGCATTCTGGGTGATCCTGACACACAGTCTGACTTTCACACCACAGCCCACAACAAATCTCAAACCAGGGCGCTGTTCTGCTGAAGACCCCTCTCATCCCAGGATACGGCCTCCTCGGAAAACAGGAGGTGGCACTGCCACTGGTTTCCTGCACGCGTCTGCCTGGGGCCAGCTGCCAATCACCTCTGCAACAGGAAATGCGGATGCTGTTTGGCATTCCAGAAATGAATGGAGATCAGCGGAGATAAAGCTGTGCAGGCAGCCGGTGCATTCCACTGGGCCTGACTAACTGCGGAAACGACCACGCACACAGCGCACAGTATCGCATTAAACAATGCCACCCCACCCATCCACCCAGTGCTCTCTCCAGCAGTCGCCGGAGCAGCGGGCTGTTAACTCTTTTGACGGCTCAGAGTCACTTTTCCAACAGAGTGGATTTAATTTTTTAACAGATGATGCTTCTGGCAGCACCTTCTGAACCATGATGGTTTCTACCTTGGTGTCATGAGCCTTGGAGCCCGGGAGGAGCACATTTGTGCAGCCGACGGAGCTCTAACTTGGCTGGTGACAGGGGGCGCGCAGGCCCGTGTTTTCATCTGTCCACAGCTAAGTGCGGCTGTAACGCACACAGCGCTTCTCCGCCAGGAACGCTGGTGCTGTCTCAGGGTGGAGCATGCACAGAGCGTACACAGAGCTCTGCAGTCAGAGAACGCCATGTCCCGACTATTTACACGTAGAGGCCGTGCTCTGCAGAGATAACGCCCCAGCAAGTGCATGGTCAGATAAACGGCTGGGCCTGCGGGGCAGTAAAGGGCATGCAAAGCCATCCACCTCCTTCACAAGAATGACACGGCTGTCCAGGATGGTTGTAAGTGACACAGCTCAGGCGATAGGCCGGGAGCTCTGGGCCTGGCTGAGCCATCCCGCTCACACGCACAAGCTGAGGGATGCCTGTGGAACATCTATCCAGAGGGAGGCCCTTAGGGGTCTGCATATGCAGCAGTCAGTCCCAGCATCCTCCAGGGCCCGAGCGCCATTTCCTAAACCTGGTTTCACAGCCTGGTGGGGCTCAAGAGATGGGTGTGGGGATAACCGCTTGGCTCATGCCTGGGCACTGGCCAGCGGGCAACCCCAGCAGGAGGGGTCTATGTGGTGACTGGTGGGCACCATTTCTGGGGATGGGTATCAAATAGGCAGGCTCAGCCCCACCAACAAAGCGAAGGCTCAGCCTTGCATAACCCCTGCCCCAGCCCATGTCCACATATGTGCCAAGCTCTCCTGAGCCCACTGACTATTGTGAGCAGGGGAAGGACTACAGCAGAGCATGGCAGGTGGGGCCAAAGGAGGAGTGGTCTTGCAACATCAGTGACAATGGCGACCAGTGCCCACACGGGGACCCACTCTGCCTCTGACACTAGCTCCCGTTCTCCCCCAGGTTCCTCCCTGGCATTTCCCAAAACCGGTTCCATGGAGGGTTAGGTGAGGGTAGGCAGGGAGGTGAGGGCATTCCCCGACTTCCGCCTGACCCCCTTGCCCCCAGGTCTCTCCTGACCACTGGCAGTAAGCATCCCCTGATGCCTGAAATGTTTTACTTCCTTCCTTGTCATCTACGACCCCCACCAGAACGTCATCTGTATGAGGACCAGGACCTTTGGTGCCTGTTCCTGTGGTGCCTGGTACACACCCGGAGTCAGTAAACACGTGATGGATGAAAGCTATCAGCATGTCACAATGCCACAGGGCCCCCCAGCCACGCCAAAGCCCCTCCCGTCCAGGATATGCTGGCCAGGCCAGGCTGACTGCTTCTGAAGAATTGAGGGGTGCGGGAACTCCACCATTCATCGGCCCGTATTCTCTCTGGAGCCTGGAACGTGAGGAAGGGGCTGCTGACTGAACGTTCCTCAGCTGATGGATGTGGGCTCCGTGGCACCTTCACCACGACCTCACAAGGGAGTCCTACAGCCCCCGCTTCCAAGGCAGAAATGCTGCCACAGACACGTGCTGGGGGGCGCTGGGTCCTCACCCGTGTGGCTGCAGGAACCTGATCCCTTCCCCAGGTCGAACCCCCCATCCCTGCCCTGGTAAGGATGTCTTCAGTGTAGGCTGATACCCATGGTTCAGAGGGGTAAACTGAGGCAAGGAGGTGGGGGGCAGGTGGGCCGGCTGGAGGCTCCTTGTGTGGGGATAAGACAACCTCAAGGCCCTGTCCTAGCAGCTGCATTTCCAGGACGCTGAGCCTCCAGACCAGCTTGGGTAGTCGAGGCACCAGCTCAAATCTGTCCTTGGGAGCCAAGACATGAATAGATTCACAACCAAATTGGCTAATCATGTCTTCTTACTCAGTTACCATGCTGGTTTTTTTTTTTTTTTTTAAGTCCTCTCATATCCACCCTCCACATGAAGGACTAGCATTCGAGAGGGCAGAGCCTAACGCCTAGCCCTCCCCAGATCACGTGCTCTGACAGCTCCTGGAGGCTGGCCCTTGGCCTGTGGTTGAGGAAAGGGGTGAGAGCCCGCACACCCTGGGCCTGGCTCAGGCTGCAGTGGGCACAGACCTTACCTCCGCCACATCTCCAATGGCATAAATGTGGGGCACAGAGGTGGCTTCCTGGGCATCAACCACGATCTTCTCATTGTCAGGGTTGGTTTTTACTCCAGCCTTCTCCAAATTCAGACTTCTGGTTTCTGGAACTCGGCCTGAAGGAAACAAAGAAGGCTGAAAAGTATTCTTTAGCCATTTGACCTAAATATTCATGTCTTCTTAACCAGAGTCCTTGGTTTGACTTAAAACATTTCTGAGAATTGGTGAAACGTGAACCACATACAGCCTCGAGGGGTACCTGTGGGCCTGAGAGAAACACTCACAAACAACACAGCTGAAAAGGCACATCGCACGCAGTGGCCGCCACCATGGCTGATACATGAGAAGGGCAGGCACACCGAGGGGACTGCTAGGGTCAGGTGGGCAGGGCACTGGGGACCTGGCCCAGGCTCACCTGGAGCCCTGCAGTAACGGGTCCGCAGCTCCAGTGGGATTTCATCAAAACTGCTGGCCCCTGGTGTCTGTCTGTCCTCCCTGCCTCTGTCCCCCACAGCACAGCCTACATTATCAAAACATTATCAGGCAATGAGAATAATATCCCTAGGTCTCGTCTTGCCTATCCTGGGTCTCTGTGTATAGAGAGCAAAGCCTCCAAGGGCCCTGTCTAGACAGCTGAAGCAGAACCATCCATGCTCTGGTAACACCCTGAGGCTGACTCTTAGGCCTGGGTCTGGCCTGAGCCCAGGTAAGGCCTGATGCTCCCCCGCCCCCCCGCCCCGTCAGGCACCTGGTCTGAGATGCCAGTGCTGCCACCAGGTGGGGTTCCATGAGACTCACATCTACATGGACATCCCCTCGCCTTGAAGGGGAAGGGTGAGGGCCATAGATTCCAGGTCCCCAGCAAAGGGTGCCCCAGACCCCACAGAGCACTTAATGGGTCTACGGGTTTTGAGTGGTGGTTGTTTTTTTCAGCAAATAATTTGAGACTCTTCCATTCTCCAAGGAGCCTTCCTGATGGGGATACAACAGAGGAGGAGCCACACTGTCCTCAGAACAAGGGAGGATCCAAGAGTAAAGAGCTCAGGGCCTGTAGCCTGTCTCTGGGGAGTCCCAGGAAACCCAGCTCCTCCTCTCTCTTCATTGGGAAGAAGCAACGTTCCACACTGGGCCAGTGGGGCTGCCATCTGACAACCTGGGCTTCTGGGTGTGGCAGGGAACCCAGGCATGGCCATGCGGACCTGAGGAGCCAGCAAGGAAGGCACTGGCTTCCAGTGCCCCAAACCTGCAAGAAGCTGTCCCTGCAGTGCCCCGTGCCTGCCTGCCCGCCAGATCAGACATGGGCAGGGCCACTAGGCAACTTGTTTGGTGCTCTGCAAAATCCTGGAGGCAAGGTGCCTAGAAAGCCCAGCTCTCTCCACAAGTCTGCTACTACGGAGAAGATGACAAACAGAGCCAAACACTGAGGGTTAGCTGCCCGTGCACTAGTCAGCCCATGCGGCTAGGCTCCAGGGCATTGCCAGGTGGGCACTGGAGCAACTCTATGATGACGAAGGGAGGGGCTGGGCTGCCACGTGACTCCAGGGCACTGCCAGACCCCAGTGCATAGGGAAGGGTATCCCAAGTGCAGCAGGGCCAGATCGGCACCCAGCTCTGCCACACCTAGGTCCCTCACCTGTCTGACTCACAGCCCGGCCTCCCCAGGTGTGTGAGCAAGATGAAGCAGCATGGCCACCCCAGCCCCCTCAGCAGCTCTCTGGTGGCAGCGGGCACCCATGGACCACACTGAGCTGCTCTTGGCTCCACCACTGGTTTTAAGCTTGGCCAGGTTCTGAGCCAGGTCTGTTTGGGTGGCCGTGGAGGCCTTGACCTGCCTGGATAGGCCCCAGCTCTACTTTTGGCCCTGCACCCAGCCTGCGCTGCCCTCCTCACATCCCCTTCTTGAGCCTTGTCCCCAGTGGGGTCTCCCCAGGGCTTGGGAGGGTCAGCTGCACCCCCCACGCCCAGACCTCAGTTAGCCTGAGGTCCACGTGGCTTGCCTAAGCCACAGGCCACTGCCCTTCCATCCCTCTGGAGCCACACTCCTGAGGGTGGATGCAGGCCACCATCATGGGGCCCAGCCCAGCCAAACAGACAACGGGGGACACCTGCCCCAGCCCTGGCTACCCCATGTCATGTTTTTCTCCCTCCATGTCCCCTCTGTGTACCCTCACAGATTCCCCTTTTCTCAGAAAGACTCAACTGATGTCACTTTCCCCTTCGCTCCTCTTACTGTACAATTCAAATGCTATACATTATTCTGTTTCTGATGACCCAGAGGAGGGCTGGCCCCCATGGGCCACCCAGGTTGGGGATGACCAGAAAGGGACTGAGTCCCTCATGAATCGAGATACTGCAAAAGCTGCATTCTCTGCCCAACAGTGTGAGGCCTCAGGAAACCCAGGGATCAGCTGTGAACAACCCTTCCCTGGCCACAGCCTCCTGCCTTCCTCGGCGTCCAGGCCCTGTCCTGTCCTGAATATGCCTTTGGCTACCCGGCCCCTCTCACCCAGACCTCCTCCCTCCCTGCCAGGCCTTCTCAGGTTCCTGCCCAGCCCCATACGTGGCCCAGGATGCAGACTGTGCTCTGGGCTCTGTCTGGTCCTCCTTCCTAGACTCCGGGCTGGCTCGGTTGATGCCTTGGAGCCGCTCCAAAGCAAAGTCAGCATTCAGAGGCTTCCTCCCTTGGACTGGCAGCAGCCTCAGCTGCATCTGTCCCTTAATGCACGTGAGACCCTCAACAGGCCTCTCTTCTATGGAGCCTCAGTGTCTGCATCTGTAAAATGGGCCAGTGTGGGGGCCAGATAAGACGAGGTGTGATGCCCACACAGAGTGTGCCCCCCACCTCATTTCACCAGCCTTTCAGGTCCCTGAAACCCACATGGCTGTGGCAGGGCCCAGCTCCTCCACCCCCAGTCCCTCATCCTGGTCACCCTGCCTCTTATGCCATCCCTGCCCTGTACGGGCCTGTTCGCCACCTCTGAGGGCAGTTTTCAGAGCATGGGCCCACTCTTCAACCATGTGGCCACATCCAGAGCCTCTGTCACAACTCCTCCAGCCTCTCCACCAACCATTACAGCCCTGACCAGATCACCACCCAGGCAGCAGGTTGACACCTGCCCCAAGGAGTGTGAAACCCTCTGCCCCCACATCTCCGACACCAGGGCTGCATGACATCTTCTGGATCAGAGGCCGTTTTCACAAGTGCTAAATTCATAAACCAGAGACTTCATCAGCCTGAGACCGGAAGAACTAGACGGTGCCCAGCAACAATGACCGCCCTGACAGGGAACACAACAGAGAATTCCTGATAGAGTAGGAGAAAAATGGGATGCAGACTTCAAATCTGAGTAAGAAGGTCTGACTGACACTGGAGGGACCCCAGAGGTCACGGCCCCTGGACTCTCTGTTAGCCCAAAACTAAAACCATTCTCGAAGCCAACTTTTCAGGCAAAGATTAAACTGGAGTATAAGACACAAAATGATATTGGTGAGGAGTGTGCTTCTTAGCTCAAGTAGACACATGAGACTATGTGGGCTAGCCCTGCCTGGAGGCGAGATTAGGAGGCAGAGGAGGACAGAAGCTGGTTGAAGGGACATGAGAAATACAGGGTGGAGAGAAGTGTGCTGTCACATTGTAGGAAAGCAACCAGGGTCACACAACAATGTGTGTATAAGTTTTTGTATGAGAAACTGACTTGAATTGTAAACTTTCACTTAAAGCACAATTTTTAAAAAAGTGCTAAATTCAACCAATAAGAATAAAACAGATTTGCCAAGAACACCACAAGCAAAATCAAAAGACAAATGAGAAGTCCTCAAAAGATATTTATGTCACAGAGTGGGGCTGGCAGCCTCTGTGTACAAAGGACCCTGGAGCCACAGGACAAGACCAACACTGGGCAGAAAACAGGCCAGGGGACAGAGAGTTCATGGACGAGGAAGACCAGCCTGTTCGCCCTCCCACAAAACCAAATGCACATGACAACACACAGAGCTGCTACTTCCTACATCTCAGATGGGCCAAAGCACAGAGGTGCAGCCCTATCCTGCTGGTGCAGGCCCTCCCAGGGACTGAGACGGCTCACCCGGGGGAGGGGCCTGTGCATCTGCCTGGCGCCTGGCAACTCAGTCCATGGCAGGAGCACCAGTAAACTCACCCACAGGATGCAGCCTGGTCTGTGACAGCAAGGGGACACAAGCCACCCAGGGGTCCACCCAGCGCGACAACGGATGAACCACAGAGCACCGCATGATGGAGTCCTGGGAAGTACTACAAGGAGTGAGGTGGGTCTTCCTGTGCTGATACGAGGGGTCTCTGAGATGGAGCAGGACATGAACACGGCAAGTACAGAGAAGGCACAAAGTATGCTACCCTTTGTGTAAGAGCAGGGGAAATGCATGCATGCACACATATGCACACACGTGCACACACCTACATTCATATACATGTATATACATATATACACATGCACATGGATACTCAGAGATGCCCAACGTATATGCACACACACACATATACATATGCACACACATAGGTACAGACACATACACACACATGCAGTTGAATACTCACATACAGCCCACATGTACGTGCATACACACATGCACACACATGTATATACACATATATACATGCACATAGATATGTATGCACATATGCACGTATGTATACATATACACACATTTGCAAAAAGCATCAAATGAAAAGATAAACCAAGACCAATACCAACAGTGATCAAAAGAAAGGGAGGGAACAGGCAAGAGAAGACAGAGATGGAACCCGGACTTCACTGAACACATCTTGTTAAACAACTTTGTTTTCTTTAACTCATATAAATGGTTCATATGTTCAAAAAATAAAATTAAATCAGAAAAAGTAAAAAATCCCTAAAATCCATAAACAACTTAAAACAAATGAACTTAATTGCGTAGATGCTGGTGACAGAACACACAGAAAAATAATTGTTCAAGAGACCTAAAGAGTCTGTATTTTGACTGTACATCCTTAAAGGATAATATTCTAAACACAAAGCAAGCTGCAAAGAGATCTTCAGAGTCATTCAAAGAAGACAGTTAAAACCCTATAATGTCAAATTTGAATTGGAAATTCACTTCTTTTTAAAAATACTAATTTCCGGGTTCTGTCCACAGAAAAGATCTAGAAGCAATGACAACCCAATAGCAACATGCACCCCTAGTCACAGATCATGGTCCCTAAATCCCTCCTTACTGATGGGAACCAGGCTCGGTGGGATCTGCCAACCCAGGCCTGGACGTCTTGTGGATGGAGCAAGAGTATGAGCAGAGATGGACGCAGCCATCTGAGGGCCCAGGCACCAGCGTAATGGGACCATGGGCCTTAGAAAGAATCACTGAAGTGGAAGACGTGGAATATACCAAACCAATCAGTTTGCAATTGGATAAAAAAAAAAAGAATCTTGAGGAAGCCAAGACTCCTGTCCTGGAAGTGTGCGAGGCCACAGGGTGCGTGCATCTGCAAGGTGGGGCACTGCACTCCGCACAAGACTTGCCTATGGCCTGGTGAGGGGCCTGTGCTCACCTGGCACCTCGTGAGTCCTGACAGGGCCCTTCCTGGGGCTGCAGTACTCCCCTCCTGACCCCCTGCAGCCCCAAGTCTACCTCAGAAGCACCCTCCACTCTCCCCCACTGCATTCACGCCTGTGACATCATACTCGGCACAGGCAGCATGTCACAGTAGGCTTATGCTTCCGCTCACCCCCAGACTGTGTCGCCGTGGATGGGGACTTGATCTGTGTCCCCCGGTCCCAGGAGTGGGACACTGTGTGACGGGCCTGTGGGGACATGTTCCCACACCCTGCTCAGAATTTCAATTTTCCGAGTCAGTAGGATAGAAGCCGTCTCCCGGGCTCCAGGGGCTTCAGGTTAGAGGCCCAGCCCTTGTCCTCTCTGCCCGCAGTGCTGCCTGGCAAGCAGCCTCGCTTCCAGACATCCAGAGCTGAGAGGAGTTGGGTCAGCCGGGTCTCTGACTGAACACACACCCACGCGCCAAGCACCACAGCTGGCTCAGCGCCCATCTTGTTTTGGGGTTCAGAGGTCAGGAGGGGCCAGGGATGTGTTCCCCAGGGGTGCTGGCACTGCTTCCTCTCTTGAGCTTGACACAGTGTGGCCCCAAGGAGGGTGGCATACGGGCCCTGTCAGGCCCAGCTGCCTAAAGAGGTCTTATTCTTCCCCCAACTTCAGAGGAACGCCATCTCAGACCCAGGGGTGAGTGGCCTGGCCCAGCCAGCGGGTGAGGCAGTGCAGCAATGGGGGGTTGGCTCCTCTTGGCTTCCACGGCTCAGGGTGACTCCCAATGTGAAGGTGATTAGTTTCAAAGGCATATTCCCACAGCTCAGGGACAGTAAGCATGAGGCCAGCACATACTCGTGTGAGCGTGGGGAAGTCAGAACCCCTGTGAAAGGGAAAACCCTAAGTCGCCAGCTGCTCTCCTTGAGCTGGAAGTCAAAACAGAAAGGCTCTGCTAAGCCACGCTTCTCACGCTTGTGGGGAGGCTGGCTCCAGCCTCTCACTGCTTGTCCAGGAGTCAGGCACTTGGGCGGCACCAACGGTGAATCAGACCAAACAACGAGATGCCAGGCCTTATCTGGAAGCTTGCTGTGAACACGTTTCTCAGTGGTCTCCACCCACGGTCAGTGTTGTGCTTTTCTGCTTAAGTCAACACCAGGCACTAAAGGATTATGAATCCAGGCCTGAGGACATCTGGACTGGAATGTGCCACCTGGGCCAATGTCTTGTCCCTGGATGAGATGGCCTGGGTTTCTGGACCTCAGGACACAGAGGACCCCTTGGGCATTTGGGAAACACCTGGCAAGGACGGCTCGAGGTTCCATGAGCAGAAGGGAGTCTGCTTGATGAGCTGGGAATCCTTCTGGGCAGAGGTCTCTCCACAGGACCCAGTGCAGGATGGCTAGCTTACCACCCCGTCACCATTTTGCATTTCAGGACCAACCACCTGGAAGGTGGACAGAGCTGGCAGCTGGGAGGCATGCCCTGCTTGGATGTGGCTGTGTCTGGGGACCTCAAGCCTGCACTCCCTCCCTGGCCAGTCACAGGAGGCCAAGTGCATCTGCTCACATACCTCAAAGTAGCTGTGGACCTGGGGGTTCAGAGGACCTGAAGGAGATGAGGCAACAGTGCAGATGAGGAACTAGATGGCATCCATAGCCCATTTCACACTCGGGATTTTCTAGGACACAGAAATTGGGTTGCTCTGTACCTAAACGTGGAAAGCATATGGGAGCATAGGAATGAAGCCACTAATACGGAGAAATACATGGAGGGTGGGATGGGAGGAGGGATGGATTAAAGACACAGTGTGAACACTGGGCACACAGGAGGTACTCAATCGACCTTTCTGGAGTGAACATGATGAACACACTGTCATGGATTGAATTACGTCCCCCCACAAAATGTGTCAACTTGGTTAGGCCATGTATGGTTGTCCCTCATTTTATGGTTTTCCCATGTGTTATAAATCATAATCTCTGCCTGTGGTTAAAAAGGATTTGGGTCGGATTTTAACACCCTTACTAAGGTCACAGCCCTCATCCAATATAAATGGAGTTTCCCTAGGGTGTAGCCTGCACCACTTTTTATCTTACAAGAGATAAAAGGAAAGGGAAGCAAGCAGAGAGTTGGGAACCTCATACTGCCAAGCAAGCAGTGGCTGGGAGCAGAGCGTGCCCTTTGGGCCTGAGGTTCCTGTGCTGAGATGCTCCCAGACCAAAGGAAGACTGATGACAAGGACCTTCCCCAGAGCTGACAGAGAGAGAAAGCCCTCCCCTGGAGTTGACATCCTGAATTTAGACTTGTAGCCTACTAGACAGTGAGAGAAGAAATTCCTCTTCGTTAAAGCCATCCACTTGTGGTATTTCTGTTATAGCAGCGCTAGATGACTAAGACACGTGCCACAGAAGGCAACCACACAGCACTAACAAAAGCAGCGTCCGCTGGGTGGGGGTTGTGCCCCCGGGCCTGTGCAAGGAAGCCCTGGTGCGCGGCAGTTCAGCTCAGCCCAGGTACCCACGCCGCCAGACCGCACCATAGCTCAGGCCCTACGACCTGGTCATGGGCCTCACTAAGTAGCAACTGGGCGCAATCCCCAAAGTAGCCTCGAGGACAGAGGCGCACTGGCAGCAGCTCCAGTCAGCCATGATGTTCGGTGACCTCGGACACACCCTGGAACCCACTAATGTTCTATTTCCTCCTGCTCAGAGCAGGGTCACCTCCCAGGTGCTGGAGGACCTGATCAGACAGTGCATACCCCCTGTAGCACAATGCCAGAACCGGGTGGAAGGTGCAGGGTGGTGTGCTGGGTGTCGGAGCCAGCAGCCAACAGCAGCAACACCCAGGCTGGGGAGTAAGTGGCATAAAAAGCAAGACACAGGCAAATGTGCCCTGGATCATTTCCCTCTCATTAAAATTTTTAACATGCAAATATAACAGCGATATATTGCAGACGATTTGGGGACCCGGGGTCTCTGTCTACCCTGTGCTACATGTGTGTCTCCATCAGTGTTCTGTCAACCCTGGCACCGCACGCCGCCTCCTCCCTGTTTCACAGGATCTGCCTGCACTTCCAGCGCCAGGTTTGCCAAGTGCCACTTTTTCCAGGTGGGACAATGGATAGCTGTGCCTTTATGCTTTTCTGGACACACAGATGGCAGCAGTGGATCGTTGGTCTGAACCTGTCTTGGTTTACTCCCTTGGGGCAGGTCGTCAGAGGGGGGACAACCAGACAGACAGATGAAGGCACTCTCATCACACACTGCTCCGTGCCCAGTGGTGTTCTCGAGGGCAGAGAGGTGGCTTGGAGGCTCCACTCAGCGCTGCTACAATTTGTACTCTGTGATGACTGGTGAAATTTAGTTGGTTTTGGCAGCGCATTAATTATCACTGTCTTAGCTAGTGCTGCTATAACAGAAATACCACAAGTAGACGGCTTTAACAAAAAGAAATTTATTCTCTCACAGTTTAGGAGGCTAGAAGTCCCTATTCAGGGCACCAGCTCTAGGGGAAGGCTTTCTCTCTCTGTTTGCTCTGGGGGAAGGTCCTTGTCTAGGAGCTTCTCAGTGCAGGGACCCTGGGTCCAAAGGACATGCTCCACTTCCAGCTCTTCTTTCTTGGTGGTATGAGGTCCCTCTCCTCTCTGCTGGAGTCTCAAAAGAAATTAACTCAAGATACAACCTAATCCTGTAGATTGAGTTCTGCCTCATTAACATAACTGCCTCTAAGCCTGCCTCGTTAACATCATAGAGGTTAGGATCTACAATACACAGGATAAATCACATCAGATCACAAAATGGTGAACAACCACACAATATTGGGAATCATGGCCTAGGCAAGTTGACACACATTTTCGGGGGACACAATTCAATCCATAACAACCTCTATTTCCTCCTTTTGTGAATTACCTGTTCCTGACTTTCCTCAGAAGAGCTCTGGCGGTGCAGTGGTTAAGCACTTACCTGCTAACCAAAAGGTCAGTGACTCGAACCCACCAGCTGCTCCACAGGGGAAAGATGTGGCACTCTGCTTCTGTCAAGATTTACAGCTTTGGAAACCCTATGGGCAGTTCTACTCTGTCCTACAGGGTCACTATGACTTGAAATCAACTAGACAGTAGTGGGTTTTTTAGTTTGGCCTTTCCTCAGTCAGTTATAGACATTGCCATTGTCTTGTCTTTTTACATAATAGATGTGGTGACCCTCTCCCTTGTGGCACTGAAACCTCCACCTCCTCCTCTGAGCCCGCGCTGCAGAGATGCATGGCTGCACCCATGTGCCTGGCAGGGAGCTCCTCCCTCCCCAGGCCAAGCCTCTCTGCTAACTGGGAAGGCCCGCCAGGGGACCATGTGACCACGACATCCCCACATGCTTCCCACTTCCCCGGGGCCACACAGTGACCCCAGGGAGCTGGCTCTAGGGGAAGGCTTTCTCTCTCTGTTTGCTCTGGGGGAAGGTCCTTGTCTGGGAGCTTCCCAGTGCAGGGACCCTGGGTCCATAAGACATGGTCAACCCCCAGCTCTTCTTTCTTGGTGGTATGAGGTTCTTCTCTCTGCTCAATTCTCTCTTCTCTATCTCAAAAGAAATTAACTCAGGATACAACCTAATCCTGTAGATTGGGTCCGTGTGACCATGGCATCCCCACATGCTTCCCACTTCCCCAGGGCCACACAGTGACATCAGGGAGCACAGTCCCCTCCCTCCCAGCACAAACCTTCCAGGGACACCTGGGCCTGATGTGGTGGCAGGAGCTGCATTCCGCCCAAGCTCTCAGCACAGCTGGGATAGTGCAGAGCCCCACCAGCTGCTGCCCCTGGCCTGGGGGGGACTCGGCCACCCTGCTCGCCAGCCCATCTGTTTCCCAGGGAGGAGCCAAGAAGGCTAAAGACTGAACACCACCTTGGCGGCTGCCCTTGGAGGTGACTACCTGCTCTCTCCAGCTCAGGGGCACCGGGCTGAAGGCCACATCCAATTTCCCAGCCCTTTCTCATCAGCCAGCATTCCCTCCAATTTCATGGCTGCCTGGAGCACATGTCATGATGAGCAAAGAACAATCCATGTAATGAGTGAGATTTAAGTGCCAGCAGGAGGGTGACAGGGCAGACGAGGTGCTGAGATCCAGACAGAACAGCGAGTGGGTAATGGAATCAGCCGGAAGCTCCCATACCTGGGGACCTGCCTGCTCTGCCTACTAATGGTGGCCAGCCCACCTCCTGCCTGCAGCCTTGGTCCCCAAGCACAGGCATTTCCAGCTGCTTCCATTACCCACCCAGGTTTTTCTTACTTGGTTTCCACTAAGTACCAGTGAGTATGAGGTTGAGTCGGTAAGAAGACCCAGACAGACAGTGGCCAGAGGTGGGTCTAGTGGCACTGCAGACTCTGGACCCGGGAGCACACCAGCACACGGTCTGGCCTCTCACCTGGCCATGTGGATCCTCAGTCTGAGGCAGCTGTATCAGGCTACCCAAGGGAAAGCAAAAGGCCAAGTGAGCACAGAGCAGGCTGCTTCCTGCCTTTACCTGGCCTTGTAATTGTCTAGGCCGAAGGGGAGTTGGGTTGTGGTGAACACAGGCACCAAGCTCGCGGTGCTGCCTCAGGAGGGGCAGTGCACTGCCAGGGTGAGCAGCGTGGCCTTGGTGTGGCTCGCGTCCCTGGGCTGTGGGCACAGGGTTTGGGAGGTGCCTGTGGGGAGAGTTCCACATTGTGTGTGTTCTCTTCCCCTGCAAAACTACCACCACCAGATCTGGGCCTCTCTTGAGCTTGATAATTACAATCTCAGGATCTGCACTGAAATAAAAGGCTTTGGACTATCTGAGAGGCACTTACAACCCAGGTGTGAGAGCAGAGAGGCACCTTGACAAAAGGCAGACACACTCCATCCTGAGAGCAGGGAGGGAGTGGCGCTGGGCGGGCCAGGCGTCTGTCCCCAAGCTGTCCTCCACATGAGGGCCGGGTGGGGCCATCACAACTACAGACCCCCACAGGGAAGAACATGCCAGGCACATGCTCTGTACAGCTGCAACTAGGACGCAGCCCCAGAGAACAGGCCTGGAGGGGCTCAGAAGGAGCTCCTGGCCGACAGCAACACCCATCAGCTCCGGTGGCCCCAACATCCACGTGGAGCTCGAGCTGAGAGGTATGGGGGAGGCCTGAGCTGCCCCTTCCCTCTTGCTGGGCTCAGGGCCCCACCCACGGTTCCCAGGGTAGGGCTAGGTTCTGTACAGCTGCCCCCTCTCATGCTATCTGGATCAGGGCTACCAACTAGTTTGTTGAGGTTCGAACCCCTGCTGAGAATTTGCATTTCTACCCCAGACACGCTGACTCAGAATCTATATTTTAACAAGATCCGCTGCCCCCACCAAAAAAAAACCAAACCCGTTGCTGTTAATTCTAAGTCACGGGGACCTTAAAGGACAGAATACAACTGTCCCACAGGGTTTCCAGGGAGCAGCTAGTAGATTCGAACCGCCAACCTTTTGATTAGCAGCCAAGCTCTTAATCACTGAGCCACCAGGGCTTCAAAACAGGATTCCCAGGTGATGCTTATGTATAACAAATTTTAAGAATCATGCTCTGACTAGTGGTTCTCAGAGTTGGTTCCTAACAAGCAGCATTAACATTGCCTGGGAAATTGTTAGACAAGCAAATTCTCAGCTGGGGTTTGAATTAGAACAAACTAGTTGGAAGCCCTGGTCTGGATGTGCCCACAAACACAGCACGGCACCAGTGGAAGAATTCTGCAGTGACGTGTCTGTGGTGTGACAGAGCCACCCGCTGACCACAGCTGAGCCATGAGGCTGGTCTAGGAGTGCGGCAAGACTTCCACGGTAAAGGGTGAGAGGAGGCAGGGCGGGTTGGGGAGGCGACCCAGGCTGCCCACCCTGGGCGCCGAGGGCTGGGTGTGTGGTCTGGCACATTGTCTTCTGGGCACCATCAGCCTCACTTGGCTGTAGTCCCCAAGAAAACACAGTGAGAGTGGGCTGTATGTGGAGCAGGCTCAGGGTACTGCCTGGATGAAAGGACGGAGAACAGAGCCTCGGGTACCTGGGGAGCCAGGGCTTGCTGGTCACTTGGCAACATGTGACAGGCCCAGAAATGACCTAACTGCGGACTTTCATGCAGGTAAGTGGCAAGAGCTCTTCTTCCAATGGCCAGCAGCGAGGGCCCAGGAGGCCTGGGACTGCCTTCCCCAGCACTCCAAGTGGATGGACAGGACCACAGCCACCCCAGATTACGGGATTGCAGGACCCCGTGATGACTACCTGTCAGAGCCTTCATCCTGACCCAAGGGGAGGGACAGACAACTGTCTAGAGGGGCTAGGAAGCTGATGGCACATGACAATTTCTGCTCCCGCTTTTCCCAAGGCTTTGATCTGAAGGCACTCTATCCATTCTGTACAAAAAAATCTAAGCAAAGCCCAGCTCAAGCTCAGGAGTGTTTGCACTTAGAGTCGTCTATTCAGATGCCCCATCCTGCTCCAGCTCCCGTTCAGCAGACAGCCGGGATTCAGGCCACAACTGGTTAACTCCGCGGGGCGAATTCGAGCCCAGAGCAGGCTGACTATCTTCACTCAGCGCCATAATCGGCACATCTGCAGACAGGAAATCCTCCGCGCGGCGAGTTCCCAGTCTATTATCTGAGACACCTGGTGTGGGTGGGTGATTCAGAGGCAAACAATGAGCGGGCCCCCTGCGCAGCAATTAACTGCCTTACCAGCTCATGTGAGTAATCCCCCGCGTGGAGATCAAGGCTGTGTAGGAGGACTTGGAGGCCTCGCTGCTGATCCCTCATCCTTGTTCTTCACGGCCGTGGTGCAGTAGCCGGCACCACTCTCTGGGGCCACTTGGGCAGCCGGCCACAGCAGGCCCTGTGCAGACCCTGAAGCCCCCCTGCCGTGCACACCATTGCTTCTGCATGTGTGTCTGCGGCGGGGGGGGGGGGGGTAGAGAGTCCTTCCCTTTTTTGTTTTTAAAGCACGCGTCAACAAACCCAGCTTGGTTGACCCAGGTGGCCCCCTTTGGACTGGAAAGCACTGTCGGGGAGGAAATGCTCCATTTGCCAGCTGTGTAGCATCTGACAGCATTTGATTTTAACCTTCGGGAGCAGATCATGCTTTATTGCAAGTAAAAATAATGCCTGGCTTATCAGTTTAGCTGGCAGAAAACAAGCCTAGTTCCTCAACTGGGAAGTGGCTCCTGAATGTTTACAAAACTACGGCCCGGAAGCCAAAGGCAGAGTCAGCACATGCCCAAGCAGCCCTAGAGGCTGCGCCAAAAAACCACCACGGCTGCTGTGCTGCTCTGGGAGCCAGGGTCAGGGGCCAAGGGCTCCGAGAGCTTCCACCCACAGCATCAATCAGGCTGGGCAGGCTGTCTGGGGGATGTGCTTTTTGAAAATATAAAAAATATGGCTGACTCCCAGTAGGGGAGGTGGACATTCAGGCCACAGCAGCTCTGCTGCAGGAGGCTCCACTGGGGAGCCAGGGGCACACCAAGGCTTTCCGATGGCTCAGCCCCATGTCCTCTGAGCTGCAGTCATCATGGTGGGCAGGTGGGCTGCGGAGAGACATCGGTGAGACAGGGGGCTGCTATGGGGAGGGCAAGACCCTGTCACCTCACCGCTTGGAATGGAGTTCAAGAGAATAAAGATTCGCTTGTCCTTCTATGGGAGCCCTGTTGGCTCAGTGGTTAAGAGCTTAGCTGCTAACCAGAAGGTCGGCGGTTTGAATTCACCAGCTGCTCCTTGGAAACCCTATGGGGTAGTTCTGCTCTGCCCTATAGCGTCACTATGAGTTGAAATCGACTCGACGGCAATGGGGTTTTGTTCTTCTAGGTCTGAAAAGTCACACAATTTTTCATAGTGTTTACCACAACAAAACCACTTAAAATTTACTTTTGATCAAGAATATTTCTTTTAGTAATTTATCAACTTTAGGTCAAGACGTACAAAATTCACTTCAGGGAACCTGGGGCCCTTTCCCAGCTTGTCAAATCTGCCCTGTGTCTGCTCCACAAGAGTAAAGGGTCTGACTCCTCCACCAATGTGCTTCCATTTCTAATCTCCATTCATTCCAAGCAACTCAGAGAAAACAGACTGGCTTTTCCAGAAATGCACTGCTTGGTGGCACAGCTTTATCTCCCATCCCACCCAGGAGCACTGGGACCCACCCCAGACAAACAGCCCTGGGGTGCTCATTAACACCCTGTGGTGACCGGAAGCAGACAATGTCCCTGACAGTGATACCACTCTGGACCCAGATCCCAGGACAGGGTCACTGCAGCAAGAAAGCAAAAACTCAGCTGTTCCAACTTTGAACATGTAAGGTGACAGGTCAATTGAGAAAACTAGGAGCTGCAAGTCACAAGGCGGGCAGGGACTTCCAAGCAGGTATGCTGCACCCGCTGGCTGTACCGCCCTCACTAACGAGGACACCTGGTTCACCGATGGCCGGGGCAGCCCCACAGTAGGGACCCTCTACTAGGCAGTCAGGGCCAGGACGCCTTTCCTCCAGACTCCCCCTCCCCCAGGCTCAAGCTGCTCTTCCCAGTCTCCCCCAGTGGTCCAGCTCTGAGGAAGGTCCCCCCTGGCTGCGCCACACTCTCCACCCCTCTCCTCAAGGGGCCAGCTGCCTGGGGTGCAGGCTCAGGGGTGTAGGGTCCAAACCAGAAACAGCTTCTCTGATCTCCCCAGCCCCCTTGCCTGTGGCTGCCTGTCACAGCCATACCTGTTTGGCCTTCACCCCTGTGTACAGTAGGATGTAGGGTTCTCAGAAACTGGGGGGGCGGTGAGAATTTAAACCCTCCAGGAGCCAGGCAGTAGCCGGTCCCACCCACTGGGCCAGAAGGCCCCAAGGCCTCTCTGCACCATCCCTGGATATTGTCTTTGGAAAGCCATGAAGTGTGGCATTGGAAAGGCCATTAAGACCCCCCCCGCAGCACGTGATGACTCTGCAGAGCCCTGAGCCAGCCACTGGAAAGTACTGGGAGCTATAAAAATGCTGCTTCAAACTTAGAAATCTGGATCGTCTGTAGGTGCTAACAACAGCTAGCTTGAAACTATGATGGAAAACAGATCTCATTTGCTAAAGAGAAATATACCTAGGCTAATTTAAACCTCGTAGGGAACGTATAGGTTTCTATCTAAAGGGACATGAAGTCAGGAGGGCCATTTAGCCTCCTAAATAACAACGATCTAGCTGCCTGCTTCCCTCCATCCAGACCTCTCTGATGTGTTCTTTCAGAACAAGATTAGATGGTACTGGGAAAACATGAAGCGGCTTGGTGCTTAGGATGGTAAGATGGACGGGTCAGGGGCATACTGCCCAATGGGCTTGGTGTAGAGGGGTGCTGTGTAGTAGCCACCTGCCTAAGAGTCAGCAGGTGAGGGAGACCCTTGGAGCTGACAGGAAGGAGATGAGGATCCCTTTTCAGGGGTCCTGGGGACCTGAGACAGATGCATGGGTATGGCCCAGCACCCCTTACCGATGGCCCACAGGACAGTGTCAAAGGTGCCCATGTCTTCCCTGCCAGAGACTCGGTCCTCCCAGATCACCTGGAGACAGCCATCAGGGAGCCTTCTGACCTGCAAGGGTGTGCAGCCTCTCAGGAACTGGGTGCCATGAGATTCCATGTGCTCTGTGACCAAGGAAGCCATTTGCTGCAAGCACAAGAGAACACATGTGAGAACCAGATACTACACCACAACCTTGACATCACAACCCTGAGAGGAAAGGGCATGCCTGGCCCTACTCGGGGACCAGCTCCTTGCCATGTACAGAGCGGAGCAAGAACACATCTCAGCACAGACACAAGAAGGCAGGATGTGCCCCCTGACGTGATGGTGCCAGGCCCAGGGCCGCCAAAGAAGCTGGACTGGGCAGGGAGACAAGGGCAGGCAGGAGGCCTCGAGAACCCAATAGGAGTCTGTCTGGAGAAGGTATCCACTGTCCTTCCGCCGGGCCCCCTCTTTCTCTGTAAAGCTGAAGGTTTGGCTGGGAAGCATCGACCCCTTCCAGAGCCATACATGTGACCCTGGATCCTTTGGTCAGGATTCACGTGGTGTTATGGGTTGAAATGTGTCCCCCCAAAATATGTGTTATAAATCCTAAGCCCTACACCTGAATATTGAATATACCATGGACTGCCAAAAGAATGAATAAATCTGTCTTGGAAGAAGTACAGCCAGACTGCTCCTTAGAAGCCAACATGGTGAGACTTCGTTTTACCCACTTTGGTCATGTTATCAGGAGGGATCAGTCCCTGGAGAAGAGCATCATGCTTGGTAAAGTAGAGGGTCAGTGAAAAAGAAAACCGTCAATGAGAGTGGCTGCAACAATGGGATCAAGCATAATAACAGTTGTGAAGATGGCGCAGGACCGGGCAGTATTTGATTCTGTTGTACGTAGGGTCGCACCTAACAACAACAACATACCTGTGGTGATAATCCAATTTGGGAATAGGTTTTCTTTGTTACATTAAGAGGCTACAGCAGTGTAGGGTGTTTTTAGCCAATCATCTTGGAGATATAAAAGGAGCAGAGTAGGACAGACGACCAAGGAGAGATAGGGGAAGACAGACGCCACGCCACAAGAAGATCACCAAGGAGCCAAGCAATAGAAGTTGAACGGACAAGGACTTTCCCTCTAAGCCGAACGAGAGAGAAAGACTTCCTCTAGAGCTGTACCCTGAATTCTGACTTCCATCCCCCTAAAAAAAAATTTCTGTTTGTTGAAGCCACCCACTTGTGGTGTTTCTGTTATAGCAGCACTAGATGACAAGACACACCGCCTTTGGCTCTTGTCTAGATGCTATCTCATTTAGTCTTTACTAAAAACATCAAAGGCAGAGAAACACCTCTTCTTCCTTGCCCTGCCCCCAGGCTAACCAGATGTAGCTATTCCCCCCACTGGCCCTGCTTGTCCAGTGCTGTCACTGAGCACCTGTCCATGAGGCCAGACCACTTCCTCTACCATTGGGTGGGCCCCCTGCCTCTGCCCTCACACCCAGGGGTGAGGGGGGACATCCGTGGAGAGGCCCCTGGCTCTCCCTCCCAGCCTGGGAAGGCCATGTACACCCAGCCATGGTGGGGGCCCAACTAGGGTGAGGGGTGTGTCAGAGCAGATGTCTGGCTGGAGCAGGCTGGAGGCACAGTTGGCCCACCACCTCTTCTTTCAGGAGAAAATAAACAGTCTCCATTTAAGTCCTCTCAGGAGCAAACAGCTGACATTTGCACAGGTGTGCCAGCTTGTTCTGAGCAGCTCAGGGAGAGCCAGTGTCTGGAATACTGGAATAGTGGGCCGGGTGGCCTCCCTCAGCAAAGGCTGGGTCCTGATGCATGTCATCCCTTGTCCCCGGGCTGCTTGTCCTTCTACAGCCTTCTGGCTCCTTACAACCCTGGGACTTCTGGCCACAGTCTGAAGGAAACTGCTGGGCCTGCTTGGGTCACGCAGCCATCTGGTCACTCTAGGCCTGTGTGGGCCACATGGTGCCTGTTCTGGTCACCCCAGGCCTGCTTGGGCTACACAGCTGTTCTAGTCACCCTAGGTCTGCTCAGGCTGCATGTCCATTCTGGTCATCCTGGGTCTGCTTGGGCCACATGGCAATTCCAGTCACCCTGGGCCTGCTTGGGCTGCATGTCTACTCCAGTCACCCTGGGCCTGCCCACCAGAACCACAAGTCCTTGCCCCATGAGACATGCGCACACTGCCTCCCTGAAGCCCTGTCCCGTGTGCCATCTCGCAAGTCCGCACTTTCTCCCAGGCATACCTCAACCCTGTCTTTTCCTGTCTCCGACTCACTCCCTGGTGATCCCACAGGATACAGACCATCCATGGGCCACCAGCTACCCTAGTGCCCTCAGCCCTGGCTGCTTAATCCAATGATTTCTGAAGGGCCTGGTTCTCCTGGACCTGGGTCCACCCCGGGGCCACTGTGGACTCCCTAGGCCAGGGTGGAAGCAAGGGGTCACCTCAACGTTGCCAATCCCCACCTCTGGACCAGACTCTCCTGAGCATCCAACCTGTGCCAACCCAATGCCTGCCTTGGACTCCTGGCGTCCCCACCTGGCTCCTGTTCCTCACACATGCTCCCACTCCACAGCAGGCCCGAATCCACTGCTCCTCGCTCGCTTGCTCACTTTCACCCAGGGACCCGCATCCCTGCAGACCTCCAGCTCTGCCCTGCCCTCAACATGGAGTCTGCAGAGAGCCCTGCCCTCGCCCACGTGGAGGTCTCTTTCCAGCATCCTCGGCCCCTTCAGGCCCCTTTGCATCTCAGGCCTTTCCCCAACAACTGCGCAACCTCCTTGCTACTCCTCTGTCACTGCCTGCACGCTCTCCCTGGGCAGCACGAGGCTCAAATGCTTCCTGGACCACTTTGACCCATTGTGGGCGCTCAGTGGGTAGGTGCAGAGTGACGTGGTAGAAATGACTACAGATGAAGGATGTACTCACTCAAGCGCCAGGTACAGGATGGCCCAGCGGAAGAGGGCAGCCACCTGCCTCCAGGCGATTCACTGCCCCGGGAAGGACTGTGCAGTGGATTGGGGCTCTGCCACACAGGGGCCTTGTCACCGGGGTGGGAGAATTTCACTTTTTGATGGTTGCTGGGGCATACCCTGGGGCAGTGCTGGGACCTGGCCCTGCCTCCATCAAAACAGCCTGGCAGACTGGTCCTGGGATGGTGCTGCTCTGAGGAGCCTCCACCGGCTGTGCTCACTGCCCACGGCATATCAGCTCCACCCATGGTGACTGGCACTGCCGTCACAGCTGTCCCTGCAATCAGGTGCATCCAAGGGCCTGCCTGCTGGGTCCCTGCCCATTCCTTGGGCTGGTGCTGAGCTTGGGTGAGCCTCACCCCACTCAGACCCCAAAAAGGCTCAGCGAGGAGGGAGCTGGGAGATGGGGTCTCCAAGCTAGGGGCAGTGCCCCTGCCACCATCCTTGCCATTTCCTTTTGGAGCCACACTGGGCGGCAAGTGCTGACTCGCCCCGTGCACAGAGGGCCTTCAGTTTAACGTGCTATGTCTCTAGCAGCTGAGCACACGCCCAGTGGGCTAACTCTGCCCTCCACTCTCTGGCACGTGCACTCTTATATTTTGTCAATAATCCGGTTCAATTCCAGGCCTAAAGATTCAGACCTCGCTCCTGGTTCACACCTGCATGGTGCCTGGGCTGGCAGGGGTAGGGGCAGGGCCGTGCGGCCCTCAGGGGCAGAGCGGCTAGGTGGGGGCAACAGGACACTACCTGGTCAAAGCCCCGAAGGGGGATGCTGCGCATCATCACCGTGGTGTCCAGGCCCAGGCCAGAGAGGAAGCCGGCACACTCCAGGGCAACGTCTGCCAGCGGGTAGGTTAAGGAAGGCTAGTGGAGCCACGAAACCACAGGAACAAGGTGCAAGCCCACCAGTGCCCCACCAGTCCCCAGCCAGCCCTGGCCCCAGGAGGAGGCTCTCAGGACGAGGCAAAATGCAGAGGCCCTGCACACACATCCCTCTTGCTCAGGTCTCAGGGGCAGCAGCTCTGCCAGCCCGAGCACAGGGTGTTCCCTCTAGCCCCACGGAGAGGCCGGCCCTGGAGTTTAACCTCGTCAACATCCACATGGTGACAGAGAGCCTCCAGCTGGGGCTCCCAGGGAGGAAGAGGTCGATCCCTGACAGACACAAGTCAGCCGCCAGCAACCTATGCTCAGCAAACGCTTTCATCTCCCCCAGGTCCTCTCCCCTGACCCCGGCGCTCTGCGCTGCTCTCTGAGCTCCTGGTTTACCGCTCTCTCTGAAGGATGAAGCCCCCGTCCAGCTGCCCTGGTGGGCTCAGCCGTCCCAATGCAAACCTCAGGAGACACCTCCAGGACGCCCCAGCCACAGGAGGTCAGCCTCGGGTGGTCCCAGGGCAAAGGTCACCACCCCAAGTGGCCCCGTAAAGCACTGGGCTCCAGGCAGCAAAGCACCCGCCCTGCAGAGGTGAGGGGCTGGGGACGTGGCTTCCACCCCCAGGAAGGCAAGAGCAGCAGCCTGTCACCTCCACACTAGCAAAGGATACAGCTGGCTCCGACCACCAACCTGCCAAAGAAACAGACAAAGAGCAAAGTGAGTTTCTGTGCGTGGTTCACAATGATGCACACAGCAGCTGGATCGGGTATAGGCGGTTGGCAGTGGTGGGGTGGGAGTGGGCACCAGGCCCTGCAGCCCAGGCAAGGTGCTATCAGTTCAGCAGGGACTGTGAGAAGGTACAGAACCCACTTCCCAGAGGCTTTGGCTGTGAAGCCCATGGGTAGGGCGCACCGGCACGGGTCCTGTTGAGCACAGTCCAGTCAGGAGAGCAGAAAGGTATCTTCTGCTCTCAGGCAGGCTTGGCTGCGGGTCACTCTGGGCCTCCTGGGCCCGGGTGGAAGCAGGGAACATTTTACAGGACAGCAAGCGTGAGACCAAGGAGTTTCACTATCTGTGGGCAGAACACACTTGGGCCACAAAGGCTAGGCCAGGAAGCCCACACATACCTGACCAGCCCTGCCACAGGTGGGCCTGAGGCCCTGAGAATCAGGCCCTTCAGAACTCACTGGATTAAAGAGCCAGGGCCGAGAGCACCAGGGCAGCAGACACAGGATGCCAGGACCAGCAGAGGAATTTTACAGATTCCCCAGTAGTTCAAGTCCTCTCTGTTTTTTAACTCCCCACTCTCTATGCACGTATATACACACACATAAGTGCACACATGCACATGCACACACACACACATATGTACATGTATGCACACATGTATACAGGCATGCACATGCACGTACACACACACACAGAACCTAACACAGAACGAAACCTCCAGCCCAGGCACGGCGCGTGGGTGGGCTCGTCAGATCACCCTCAGCCTTTGAACAAGAGGAGGTGATGTAAGGATGGATAAACCCAATGTCAGCATTAATCCCAGCAGGTACTAATGATATAATTCTGTTTCAAAAAGCAGCATATCCTTTGGAATACTCCTGCAGAGCCCCTGCGGGAAACAATCAGTGCAAAGCTTCCTTACGGGAGCTGGGGAGCTGGGGACAGAGCTGTGCAGGGAGTCGCTGTCTGGGCAACCAGATGAAGCTTCGTCTGACCACCGTGCGTGAGACAGTTGAGGCCAATCATGTACTGCCCTCAGCAGATTGGAGGGGCTGGCACTGGGCCTCCCGCAGACCAGGGTACGGCTCCACGGAGACAGACACACCAGTGCACCTGTACGTACACGTGTGTGTAGACACATTAGTGTTTTACAACATATATGCCTATATATACGTATTTTTTTTATGCCTATATATAGGCTACCCTGGGTGGCGACAAATGTTAAGTGCTAGGCTACTAACCAAAAAGTTGGTGGTTTGAACTCACCTAGAGGCACCTTGGAAGACAGGCCTGGCAATCCGCTTTCAAAAAGTCACGGCCTTGAAAACCATATGCAGCAGTTCTACTCTACACATATGGGGTCTCCATGAGTCAGAATCAAGTCAACAACAACATATAAAGACATTTCCAAAATTACAAAACCTCAACTTTTTTGGACTCAATGTATATGGTGAAAGGCACCAAGCCTTCTGTCTTTAAGATAGGGAATCATGAGTTATTTTAAAAAAAACAAACAGAATTGCCCTAAATGCAAAATTAGTTGGTGAAAAGAACTGATGCTAAGCACATGGACCCTTTGTTCTGGCTCCCATCAGAGGCGCCGGTGTAGGCAAGTGTTGGGGGAGCAGCATGAATGCCTCCCTCCAACAGCCATCCCTCCCTTGCATGTGACCCTCTTCCCTCGGACACTCCTGTGTGAGTGGGCCAGCCTGAAGCACCCACATGCTGTCACAGCCGAGGCACTGTCACAACCTCAACCTGTAGGATGGTGGACTGGCCTGGGCCAGGCCTCTTCTCCAAGCCCTCCTACCGCATTGCTGAGGATGTGGCAATTCCGACTCCTTACTTTGGCAAAAAATGTTCTCTATTTCAGCAGACCACATGTGCCCCCAACCTCCTGAACTAGTGCTGGAGGGGGTACCAGGGCAGGGAAGACGGGGCAAGCAAGCAAGGCTGAATTTCCAGCTCCTTCCTGGAGCCCACTCAGCTCTCCAGACCCCTGCTGGGCCGGCTGCAAGGCAGCCAGCAAAGGAGCGGTGAGCTGTGGGTATGAGCGCAGGTATGGGCTTGAGGCACGTGGCTCCCACTCCGGGTGGCCATCAGAATCTGGTACCTCTGGCTGCCTGGCTACCAACTCTGAACCAGTGACTAAGGCACAGTGTCAAAAGGACAGGGGCCAGCTGGGCAGGGTAGGGGCATGGCAGACCCACTCCTAAGCTGGCAACTGGACTGTCATACCAAAAGCAGGAAGGTGATTTGGGGCTTCTTCTTGTCTTCATGAGTGAGGATAGCTACAGTGTTGGTTTTTACTCTGCCCTCACTCACCAATTTATCAAATAATGTGAATATCTGTTCTTCAAAGAATTCAGGACAGGAGAACTCAATCAGGGAAGTCCCTTCACACAGGCTAGAAAAAGAAAATGCTGGAGCAAACTGGAAGCAGACACAGACTCCAGATCTTGAGCAGTGAAGAGTCTGGAAGAGGGGACACCGTTCCATGCTTTTAACAGTAGGCGCCAGCACTGATGAGCTCTTGGCCTGGATGGAGGCTGGGGTGTAGATGAGGCCTGGTGGGGCCATGGGGCCCATTGCAGAGGCTCTGAGACCAATTTGGCCCTAGCCAGCCAGGGAAGGAACATGGGGCTGAAGGGCAGCCATGCTGGCAGCAGGGACCAGCTTCTTATCCAGGGAGAAGAGGCTGCCCAGCCGCGACCCAGTCTGAGCCTCTGGGAGCTGGAAACACTGGACTCAAATTAAATCACCAGGAACGAGTGGCCTGAGCCCATGCCAAAAGGTACCCGCTTCCCTCTCTGGCCCCCAAGTCCATTCCAAATCGACTCTAGGCAGCTCCACTCTGTGCCTTGGAGTGTGTAAACAGTTACACTGAGGCAACTACCGTGGGATTAGCCTAATCACAGGGCAGGCTTTTTTGTTCAGATCTGAATGGGGGAGGAACAGTGACAAAAGCATTCATTCAGGGCCCCGAGGCCCAAGCTCACAGAGCTCTCCATCTGCCTCTTGGGTTGAAGCCCCTGTTCTGCTCTCGAAAGGGACACCCACCCCAAAATGAGAACCTCGAGGGAGGCCCCGGGCCCCTGACAGGCCTGTAGCCCAGGAAATACCAAATAAGAGGAGGCAGCTGGTGAGGGGCACACGTCCCCCAAGGCCCCTTCCCTGCACGCCCACCTCCACCAGCGCCACCACAACCTCAGGGAGCTGGTCCCATAACCAAGGCCACCCTGAGGACGTGCCTCCTTAGGCCAACTCGCACGTCTCAGCCATGGGATGTGCTCAGGGACATGGACAGCAGGGCTCTGAGGGCTGGCCACCACGCCCAGGTAGACGGTGCCTCTCCCCTGTGCTGGACACAGGGCTGTCACTTCAGACCATCATGGAGGCCACGCAGAAAACGAGAAAATAAAGTGGGAATGAGTTCCCTTAAGCACCCAGCTGTGGTTCTTCATAAGATAAAATTTATTTAGAAAAATGGAAAATGATTACAGTACCTGAGTAGCTTCCCACTTTATATTAAAAGTAAAAAACAAAAACCCACTGCCATCCAGTCAATTGCAACTCATAGTGACCCTATCGGACAGAGTAGAACTGCCCCATAGGGTTTCCAAGGCTGTAATCTTTACGGAAGCAGGCTGCCACATCTTTCTCGTGAGGAACAGCTGGTAGGTTCAAACTGCCACCACCCTTTTGGTTAGCAGCCGTGTGTTTAACTACTGTGCCATAAAGTTTAAAAAAAAAGTTCCTTCCATGACAACTCTGACAGGCAGCATGAAATCAG
The DNA here is from genome assembly GCF_030014295.1 of Loxodonta africana. NCBI lineage: Eukaryota > Metazoa > Chordata > Mammalia > Proboscidea > Elephantidae > Loxodonta > Loxodonta africana. The sequence continues at coordinate 33,006,660 of NC_087360.1, forward strand.
CTCATTTTACACAAACACGCTCCCTGCTTTTTCACCCCTAAAATCTTCACAGAACCCTGAGGATTCAACAGAAAGTGCTGGGCTGTCGGAGGCCGCCATAAGACTGGAACTGTCCAGGGCTGGCTTTGCCAGCAGGGTGGGCTGGGCAGGCCTTGAGGCTGTGGAAGAAGTAGGCCCAAGGGGAGCCACCAACAGGAAGCAGGGACAGGCAGGGCCTGGCTGTTATCTGCAAATAGCAACTCAATCACCCTGAAGGTTCACATGCTGGAGACCCACCCCAGAACGCTCTACTCTGACTCCAGTCCCCTTTGCAGCAGAGAAGGGTGACAATGCTAAAGCCCAAATCTGCCAGCTCAGAGCCCAGCTTTGCAGACAGCTGACCTCCAGACACAGAGCAGACCCTGACAAAGGTGCTGGTCACCCAGAGGGCCAGGGAGCCAAGCAGCATCTGGAGCAGGGTGACCAAGATTCCTCACCGTATGGTACCTGAACCCCAAAACCTGGCAGGGTCATGGAGTTTTAAGGGGTGGAAGTAAGAGAACCCCCTGGCCTGGGCTAGGTGGGCTGGGAGGCTGAGCCTGAGTTCCTGCACAGTGGAGGTAGCCCTAAGGTGAAACCAGGAAATTGCATGGCCTGTGGGCTCACACCCCCAGCCTCAACCCTGCCAGGCCCTCACCCCCTCTCGAGCCCCAGCCACACTGGGCCTTCACCCTCCCCTCAAGCCTCAGCCATGCTAAGCCCCTCACCCCACACCAAGCCTCAGCCACACTGGACCCTCACCCCTTCTGAACCCCCACTTCCTCCCCTGGCAGTGGAACAGCTGCTATTGTGTGGAGGGTCCAGCCATTGCAGCACCCACAGTGGTCATTCTTCCCCTGCCCATTCCTGTCCACCATCCTGTCCCTGTCCCTACCCTACCATCCTCCTCGCTTCTCCCACCTGTCCTGGAATTCCACAGAAAAACAAGGAAACAAGAACAATGGAAAAGGAAGAAAGCCCAGACACAGAGCTAACGTTCAGGTGGCGGAGGCCCTGAGGGTGCCAGACCCACAGAGCAGGCTCCAGGGCCTCCCGGCTCCCACACACCCTACCCCCGCTGGCAGGCAGCTCCTTCTCTCCCAAGGGTGCGACTCTCCCAGCCTCCCACTGGCCTCAGAGGATTTGATCCCTAACTCCCAAGCTCGTGCTGTGCTTCTGGAGTTCCCCACACTTGACCCCTTTCCTCATGGGTACTGAAACAGGACCAGTGCTCAGAGCACTGGTCCTTCTATGTGGGGCATTGGTTAACCCTGTCCCCATCAGCTTGGTCCACCTGTCTCTGCCATCTGTCTAGCCCTGGGCTCCTGAGACCCGTGCACAGAGTGAACAGTGGGGGTCCTCCAATGCCCTTGAGGCTGGGATGCTTCTGTGGTCACAGAGGCCCTAAGAGTGCTTTGATGCCTGGGTGGCCTTGGGGAGCAAAGGTTGGTGGAGAGCTGCAGGAGGCTGAAGAGCTGCAGGTTCCCACTGCTGGGCTCCACTGGCTAGAACCCAAAGCTCCTGGTCACTGTGCCCCATACAGATGTAGACGAAAGGACAGTCCCAGCACATGGTATGAGGTGAGGGATTGCCCTGCCACTCCCTGTCCACTCATGGGCGGAAGGCCGGGAGGAAGGTCCTGCGTGAAGCTGTAGAACCCAGAGAAGCACTCTATATGGCCACCCATGCCCACCCTCCCTCCCTCCCTCTGGCCTCAGGGGTGCAGACCAGCCCACGCAGTGACCACGGCAGACAGGAGGCGCAGGCAGAGGCGTCTGCAGAGGCGCAGGCGCGCTGCTCACATGGGAGAGCAGCCATCCCTACACTGGCTTCCCTGAGCCAGGCGGCTAGGCCTCCTGGACGAAGCCAGCCTTGACCATCCCCACAAAACTCTGAGAGGCACTCTGGGGCCAGAATAGCAGCCCTGAGGTCCATATTAATTTCAGCTCCATTTTAAAGGCGAGTTAAAATAAACACGAGGAATATTTATAAGGCAAATAAATCTGGCAGAAACAGCCCCTCCAAGTGTGAGCGGCAGCCTCCCCCTCAGCCCCAGCCCAAGCTGATAAAATACAGAAATGCTACTGTAGACCCTCCAGGCTTATTTTGACTACAGCTGAGGAATGTAACATGTAAACACTGACTCCCATATTACACTGTTACAACTTGCATTAACAGCACCGGACAAAAGCGGCATTTTCACAGAAGCATCGTACAGGGATATATCTCCAGCTTAATTTTTTAAAAAAACCATTTCCTCACATAAATCATGCTCAGAACGAAACGGGTGACTGATACATTACAAACACTTTTTTCTTAAACAATAACATACCTAGATTCCTTCTCAACGAAAGAGCTTTAAAAAAAAAATCTAAATGTTTTTTTCCGAAGAAAATAAACACTGCAGTTTCTTTCCTGACCAAAATATCTGGGGCTGTGTCTTCCCGGCCTTGCCGGTCACCCTGGCACACACTTGCAGAGAAGCTGGCCTGTGCTCAGTCTGCCTCTGGCCAGTGCCACAACACACCCACTGTGCGCTGGACATCCTTCCAAGCTAGCCCGTCACAGAGGACACAATCAGCAGATAAAGGGAGAAACAAGCAAAACCCAGCACCTTTCGGGCTCTGGGCTGGCAACGCTGCTTTTAGAATCCCAGTAACCCAACCCAGTGCCGTCGTGTAACAGAAAAATTGCCAGAAAGTACAGTAATATGGACAGGAACGAAGTTGACAAGAAACGCATGGGCCCAGGACACAGAAAACACTACACTCGGCAACAGGCAGAGCCGACGGGGAGGCAGCACCAGGAGCCGCATGGTGAGGCCACTTCCATCTCAACTCCAGACGGCTACAGGGAAAGACCGGCAAAGTGTTTCTATGTACCATCAGGAGAAATCAATGGGAGCAAAAACTAAGAAGGGAAGACTGACAAGCAGGCCCTGGCCTGTGCGGCGCAGCGGGGCACACGTGCGGCCCTCGTCAAACAGATGAGGATGCCAGGGGCCTGAGGCCAGCTATGCATTCAGGGCTCAGCACAGGGATGTGACTTCCAGACCAGTCATCGGGTTGGGGGGACAAACGCCCCCACACCACAGACTAACTTAAAAGAAAATTTGACTGTGGAAGCTCTAGAAGAAAATATTACAGTTTTCCAAAAACAATCTTATTGCCTTTCTGAACACGCACGTAACCTAAAAAGCCAGTACACGTAAAAAGGGTTTAAGTTACATTACAAAAAAGAAAAACCATTTGCACATCACAGGCTATTGTGAACCAAGATAAAAGCCAAATGACAAGCTGCAACACAACATGGGAGTGCATCTTTACCACACAAACCACCCAAACAACAATAAAGCACTGCTGTTGCTGCCATCAAGTCAATTCCAACTGATGGTGACCCCACGTGTGCAGAGTAGCACTGCTCCATAGGGTTTTCAAGGATATGGCCATTCAGAAACAGCCAAGCCTTACTTCCAAGGCACCTCTGGATGGGCTTGAACTGCCAACTTTCTGGTTAGTAGTCCAACACTTAACCATTTGCGCCACCCAAGGACTCCTATGAAAAGAGTAAGAAAAGGAAAAGGTTCACAGGGCAAGGACCAAGCCGACAATTCACACATGTGCACACATACCACACACACTCATAAACACCCAGAGACAGACTCACACACTCTCACACTCATGCATACACACCACACACTTACACACAGACACACACTACACAAACATACACAGACACAATTTTAAGTGGCCAGTAAACCCATGAGAAGCTCCCCACACTAACTAATAACAGCAAATGCAAATAAAATGAGATCATGTTTAACCTATCTGGACAAAGTTAAAAAAAAAAACAACTGATAACCAGAAATTATTGCATAAAGGAAAAAAGTGATCAATGTGATAAACACAAAAATTAAAAACATACGCATGAAAAAATATCACCAAGTCAACAGACAAAACACAACCTGGGAAAACCCATGGAAGGCAACTGGCAGACAGGTATGTACAACCTGGTCCTGGGGAAGGACGTGGACCTGCCAGAGGCGAGCAGGTGCATGTTCCCAGGAGTGGTGGGCACAGTAGCGGAAGACAAAATGCCTTTCTACATAATGCCTCATAAAAAGCTGATGCTGTAGGTGTGGAGGGAGGGGAGCAGGCAGATGTGTGCGTGTATTGGGGCACAGTTGCGGGAGGGAGGCCTGTTAGCACAATGAGTTAAGATGTACAGGGCATTACCCTTCAACCAGCTTTTCTACTGCTAGGAGATACCCTGACAGGTATACAAAATGCACAAGTAACACTTACGCGGATGTATAAGAAGCACATCAAAGGCTTTAACTGCAGGCTTTGTGACAGCGACAAATAGAAACAATTGAGATACTCATTAACGGTGGGAAGGTAGAATGAACTATACCACAGCCATTCCAGGAACTTGAGACTTGACATCAAACAAACAGGCCCTGTAAAGTGTGAAACAATGACAAAGAGAAGCAGAGCACATGATACACACACACGCACACACACACTCCAACTCACACAGAGAACACACACATGCTCCTACTCTCCTCTATACAACACCCACTCACACCTCCCCACACGCACACTTCCCTTGACAAGCATACACACCTGCACAGACACACATGCATGCACGCACACACACGCATGCATGCACACACGCCTGCCTCTGGGCACACTTTTCCACCAGTATTTTCTTGAAGCGAAATGCCAGAGGAAGCAAAGCTCCACGATTACTAAGCCTCTGCCGCCCTCTGGTGGCCTCTCTGGTCCCCGCAAGCATAAAGTCCCTTCTCACCTGCAGGAGCATCCAAGTCCCTAACAGCCCACCCTGTGGGCACAGAAAATGCACTTAGCTCATTCACACTTGTTCAGGAAGCGTAAGACTACCCACACCTGCAATTCCTGCCCCACACTGGTCTGTGGTTTCCAAAGCCTTTGGAACTGTTTGCTAGATTTCAAGGAAACCCACTTGTGAAACAGTTGACAGTGGGGACACACGATGGAGGACAAGGGAGTGACCAAGAGCTTTCCACAATGATCTGGTTCTGCTTTCTCCCTCAGTGCTCTTCCCAATGTCCACAACGGGACCACTGGAACCCCTGGGGCTCATCGGACCATGTTGGAAGACCACTGCTATAGAGAGGGAACTCACATCATCACTTCTAAGATAGTCACAGGGCACAGAGTGCCAACAGCCCTGCAGCAGGGATGGTAAATGGGCTTTCTTTTCTTTTTCTAAGTAAAGGGGAATGAGTGCATCAGACAGAGAGGACCAAAGCCGGGTCTACACAGCCCTGAGAGTCCCTCTGGTAACAGACGAAGATGCGCATGCCTGCACACTTGGGGCCTTACGTTTTTCCAGGGGACTCCTTCAGCCAGAATATGTCATCACTTGTAATTCCATACTCCAAGGCACCTTCAACCTATCAGGAAACAAGGATCAATGTGAGAAACGTGTTTTTAGGTCTGCTACAGGGACTTCCTCAGAGAGGATGCCCGCTTCACAGACACAATTCCACCAGAACCAACCCAGGTGACATGTGGCTTCTGTGGGGACAGAGGTTGGTCTATCTGTATCTGACTCAGGGCACCATCTGTTCAATCCCCAAAGTGTCCAAGTTGTTCCCTTGCTATGATGGTGAGGCCAGCTGGCCAGGTGCCCTCCAGATGGATGTGGCAGGTAGGGAGGGTCTTTCTTCTCTGTTCTCCAGGAGCTTCTCCTTGATTTAGACCCCGGGCACCAAGCCTGAGACAGACATGGGAGCTGCAGGGGCCACAGAGACAGAGGCTGTCCCCCACAAGCCTGTTCTGGGTGCTTGTGAAGGGGAGAGATGGGAGGCTGCACCAAGGGAGCAGCAATCCAGGAAGGTCCAGTATCAGAGACATGAGGCTGGGTGAGGGCAGGCAGCAAATGAGTGCTGGAGGAGCAGTTCTCAGGGCTTCCAACAAAAGGACAAGGATGAGCACTACAGTGTCAGCGACTAGGGTAGAGCTGCAGGGCCAGCCAGGGAGAGCCCTGTCCACAGAGGCGGGCGGGGGGGATCCCTGCGTGAGAGGGGTGAAGTGAGGTGCAAGTAGGACGCTGGGCCTCTCAGGATCAGGGCTGGAGGGCAAGAGACAGCTTAAGGAGCAGAATGGGTCCAAGGCTCATTTCCAAGGGGCAAGGCTGAAGGCTGGACCCACTGGGCCCCCTTGAAGTACCTGTTCAGGTGGGTTTCATGACCCAGGAATCGCTCCAGATCACCCCAATATCCCAATGGGAGCCTGTCCCCAGGCAACCTGAGAACGGGCAGCTGAGTGTGTGGGGAGATACAAGGAGACAGGGCCCTCTTCCTGACCTGTGAGAGTAAGATGTGTTCATAGAGAGGAAACAGATTTCCAACAGTTTATAATTCCAATTGGCAAAAAAAATAAAGTCAGGAATTTCTGGGGTTTGCTCAAGGAAAATTAAAAGGCCTATAAAATCAAATGGGACTAAAATATAAGCAAGCCTTGGTGGACAGCACTGGCAGGCCACGGTGAGGTGGGGCAGTGGGGTCATCCCCAGGCAGGACATCAGGAGAGCAGAACAGTGCTGAACTGCATCCTCCGGGACTCAAAAGGTCCTGCTTCATGCCACCTTTGGTTGAGCCACAGACGTTAGCAGCCACCCAGGGGAGGTGCATCAGGGTGGGGCCAGGCAAGGACCTCTCCAGAGGGCACCTGGGTACAGTTGTGTGTGTGTGTGTGTGTGTGTGTGTGTGTGTGTAGCTCTGCATATGCCTTGAAGGAGCTCACATGACCGCCTGACTACCAGGAACTCACTGTGGCTCTCAGGGGCTTTAAGTGGCCCCAACTTGAGCACGGCTGCTGAGTGAACAGGTCACTAATGGTCACCCACTTGGACCTTGCCTATTGTATGTATCTTGAAAACTCCGGGTAGGATAAACTCAAAGATTCACAGTTAGACGCATCATAGCCAAATTACTGAAAGCCAAACACAAAGAAAGAATCTTGAAAGCAGCAAGAAAGAAATGAGTTTAATGTCATAAAATTAAAAGCCGATTTCTCATCAGAAACCATGGAGGCCACAGGCCAGTGAAATGACATGTTGAAAGTGATTAAGGAAAAAAAAATATGAACCAAGAATTCTAGGTCCAACAAAAATATCTTTCAAAAATGAAGGAGAATTTAATAAATTCCCAGATAATTAAAAACTGAAATTATTTGTCACTAGCAGACCTGTCCTACAAGAAATATTAAAGGGAGCCCTCCAGGCTGAAACGAAAGGACACTAGACAATAACTCCAGTTTGCATGAAGAAATAAAGAATGTCGGTAAAGGTAACTACAAAGGTAAATATAAAAAAGCAGTGTAGGTGTAGTTTTTGTTTGTAATTCTTTTTCTATCTGATTTAGAAGACAACTGCATAAAACAATAATCATAAAATCTATATTGATGGGCACATAATTTATAAAGATGGAATTTGTGACAATAACAGGATAAAGCGGGGGAACAGAACTATATAGGAGCAAAGTTTCGGTATACGATTAAGTTGGTTTTAATTCAAACTAGGTTGTTACAAATTAAGATGTTAACAGAAATCCTCAGGGCTAAGACTAAGAAAATAACTGAAAATATGTATAGTAAAAGAACAAGGGAATTAAAATGATATACTACAAAATATCTATTTAACATGAAAGAAGGCAGTAGTTGAGAAATTGAAGAATAACAACTACAACAAATCCATAAGACATATAAAAAACAAATAACAAAGTGGCAGACATACATCTTACCTTGCCAGTAATTATATTAAATGTAAATGGATTAAACTCTCCAATTAAAGGGCAGAGATTGGCAGGACAGATAAAAATAACATGATCCAACTATATGACGTCTACCAGAGAGAGACTCATTTTAGATTCAAAGACACAAATAGTTTGAAAGTAACAGATGGGAAATTATATATCATGGAAACAGTAACCAAAAGACTGGCTATACTAATATGAGACAAAATAGGCATTAAGACAAAAATTGCTACTAGAGTCAAGGAGGGACATTTTATAATGATAAAAGGGTCAATTCATCAAGTAGATATAACAATTATAAACATAAATGTTCCGTACAAGACAGAACTAAAATACATGAAGCAAAAACGGAAAGAATTGAAAGGAGAAATAGACAATACAACAATAATAGTTGAAAACTACAGTGCTCCACTTTCGATAATGGGTAGAATAACTAGACAGATAATCAGTCAGAAAATAGAAGACACCAGCTAGACCCAGTAAGACATCTATAAAGTACTCCACTCAGTAACAGAAAATGCACATCCTTCTCAAATGCATATGGAACATTCTCCAGAATAAACTATATGTTAGGCCATAAAACAAGTCTCAGTAAATTTAAAATGACTGAAATCATAGAAAGTATGTTCTCCAAACACAGTGGAATGAAATTAGAAATCAATAACAGAAGGAAATTTGGGAAATTCCAAAATATGCAGAAATTAAACAGAGAAAACAACATACTCCTAAATAACCAATGGATTAAAGAAGGAATCACAAGGGAAATTTGAAGAGACTTTGAGATGAATGAAAATGAAAACACAATACAACAAAACTTGTGGTGAGCAGCAAAGCAGTGAGAAAATTGGAATTGGAAATATCCAAATTAAAAAAGAAGAAAGATCTCAAATCAATAGCCTAAACTTCTACATTAAGAATCTAGAAAAGAAGGACAAACCAAATCCAAAGCAAGCAAAAGGAAGGAAATCATAAAGATCAGAGTAGAAATAAATAAGATAATGGAAAAACATACAGAAAATCAACAAAACCAGAAGTTGTTTCTTTGGGAAAAAAATACATATACCTATGTATACCTTTAAAAATTGACAAGCCTTTAGCCAGGCTGACCAAGAAAAAAAGGGAGAAGACTCAAATTACTAAAATCAGGAAAAAAAGAGGTGACATTACTGTTGACCTTGCAGAAATAAAAAAGATTATAAAGTAATATTTTTAACAGTTGTATGCTAATAGATAACCTCGATGAAATAAACAAATTCCTAGAATGGCACAAACTACCAAAACTGACTCAAGAACAAATAGAAAATCTTAATAGACCTATATAACAAGAGATTGAGTTGGTAATCAAAAAACTTTCCACAAATAATAGCCCAGGTTCAGATGGTGTTATGGACTGAATTGTTCCCCCAAAAATATGTGTTGGAACCTTAATCCCTGTAACTGTAGATGTAATCCTGTCTGTGAACACAGTTTTCTTTGTTACGTTGATTAGATCATACCTGAGTAGGCTGGGTTCTAAATCTAATCACTTCAGAGTCATAAAAAAGCAGATGAGAAACAACAGCAAGCACATACGGGGAAGGCAGACACTATCTGCTGACAATGGAGGCAAAGGAATCTACAAGTCCAGGAACTGCAAGGATTGCCAGCTACTAGAAGCTGAAATTGACAAGGAATGACCTCCCCCTAGAGCCACATCCTGATTTTGGACTTATAGGCTCCTAAATTGTAAGAATATAAATTAAGTTCTTTAAAGCCACTCGATTGTGGTATTTCTGTTACAGCAGCACTAGGAAACTAAGACAGATGGATTTACTGGTGAATTCTACCAAAAGTTTAAAGAATTAACACCAATCTTTCATGGATTCTTTCAAAAAAATAGAAGAGGAGGAAATGCTTTCTAACTCATTCTATGAGGCCAGTATTACCTGATATCAAAACCAGACAAAGATATCACAAGAAAACTACAGACCAATATCCCTTAGGTATGTAGGGGAAAAAAAAAAAATTCCCAACAAAATACTAGTAAATCAAATCCAGTAGCATATAAAAAGGATTATACACCATGATCAAGTGGGATTTATCTCAGAAATGCAAGGTTGGTTCAACATACGAAAATCAATCAATGTAATACATCATATTAATAGAATGAAGAGGAAAAACTCCACATCTCAACAGGTGCAGAAAAAGCAACTGACAAAGTTCAACACGCTTTCATGATAACAACATTCAACAAACTAGAAACAGAAGGGAACTTACCTCAACCTGATGAAGGGCATCTACAAAAAAAACTCACAGCTAACATCAGATTTAATGGTCAAATACTGGAAGCTTCCCCTGAAGATCAGGAACAAGACAAGAATATCTGCTCTCCCCACTTCTATTCAACATTATACTGAGGGTCCAAGCCAGGGCAATTAGGCAAAAAATAAATGAGTAAGTAGATAAATAGATAGACAGGCAGATAGATACATACCTACCTACAAACATACATACATACATAAATGGCATCCAGATTGGAAAGCAAAAAGTAAAATGATATTTGCAGATGATGTGGTCTTACATTTAAAAAATGATTTAAAAAAATACACATACACACCCACAAACTATTAAAGCTAATAAATGAGTATAGCAAGGTTGCAGGACACAAGATCAATATACAAAAATCAGCTGTATTTCCACACCTAGCAATGAACAATTTGAAGGGGAAACTAATAAAGCAATTCTACTTACAAAAGCGTCTAAAGGAATGAAATACTTAGAAATAAATTGAACCAAAGAAGTGGAAGATTTGTACACTGACAACGACAAAACATTGTTGAAAGACTTTTAAATAAGACCTAAATAAATGGAAAGATATCCTATGTTCACAGATTGGAAGACAGTATCGTTAAGCTGGTAATACTTCCCAAATTGATCTACAGATTCAATATAATCCCTATCAAAATTTGAACTGCCTTTTTTTTTTTTTACAGAAATGGACTAACTGATCCTAAAATTCATACAGAATTGCAAGGGGCCCCAAATAAGCCAAAGCAATTTTCTAAAAGAAGTGTGAGGACTCATACTTCCCAATTTCAAAACTTAAAGCTACAATAAAGACAGCTTGGTACCAGTATAGGATAGACATAGATCAATGAAATAGAATTGAGAGTCCAGAAATAAATCCATATATCTATAGTTCAGTGATTTTCCACATGGTTGCCAAGACCATTTAATGGAGAAAGAATAGTCTTTTCAACAAGTGGTGCTCAGACAACTATCTGCATGCAAGAGAGTAAGTTTTGATGCTTACCTCACACCATATACAAACAATAACTCAAAATGGATCAAAGGATTAAATGCAAGATCTGAAACTATAAAAGTCTTAGAAAGAAACACCAGTAAATCTTCATAACCTTGTATTAGGCAATGGCTTAAACTGTTCTTCACCAAAATTAAAAACTTTGTGCATCAAAAGACACTATCAAGAAAGTGAAAAGAGAAGACATACAAGTGGCCAACAAAACCCACGAAAAGATACTCAACATCATTAGTCATTAGGGAAGTGCAAATCAAAACCACAATGAGATATTGCTTCATGTCCACCTAAGATGGCCATGGTTTAAAAGTTGGAAAACAGGTGTCGGCAAGGATGTGGAAGAACTAGAACCCTCATCCATTGCTGGTAGGATTATAAAATGGTACAGCTACTACAGGTAAAAGTCTAGTGGTTCCTAAAAGAGTTAAACATAGAATTACCATACCCATTGCCAACCAGTCAATTCCAACTCATAAAGACCCTACAGGACAGAGTAGAATTGCCCCACAGGTTTTTGAAGGTTGTAAATCTTACAGAAGCAGAGTGCCACGTCTTTCTCTCACGGAGTGGCTGGTGGGTTCAAACCTCTAACCTTTCAGTTAGCAGCCAAGCACTTAACCACTGCGCCACAAGGGCTCCACACAATCCAGCAATTACAGTCCTATGTATATAATACCCAAAAGAATTGAAAGTAGAAATTCAAACAGATACTGGTGCACTGATGTTCACTGCAGCGCTATTCACGATAGCCGAAATTTGGAAATAACTTAAATAAAAAAAAAAAAAATTTTTTTTAACTTAAATAAAAAAAAAATTTTTTTTTTTTTTTAGCCACCAATAAATGAATGAACAAAATGCGGTACATTCATACTATGGAATAGAACTCAAACATAAAGAGAAATGAAGTCTTGATACATGCTACAAAATAGACAAACCTTAAAAAACATGCCGAGTGAAATAAGTCAGTCACCAAACGACAAATACTGTATGATTCTACTTACATGAAATATCTAGAACAGGCAAATGTATACTAGACCTAAGGTTATTAGTGGTTACCTGGGCGGGTGGGAGGAAGAGGGATAAGGGAATTTGTTGCTTAGGAGACACTAAGCTTCTGTTAAGGATGATGGGAAAAGTTCGAAATAAATAATGGTGATGGTTGCACAACATGATGAATACAATTAATGTCACTCAATCGCACATGTGAAGATTGTTGGAATGGCAAATATTTTGTTACGTACATATTTACCGTATTAAAAAAAAGTATAGTAAGTAGATCAGGAAATAATAGAATATCTAACAGTATTCCTAGATGGTATATATAAACTTATTATTATAAACAGGGTTTATTTTTCATTATATGATCCACAATATATCCCTATTGTTGTTAGGTGCCATAGAGTTCGTTCTGACTCATAGCGACCCTGTGTACAACAGAACGAAATATTGCCCTGTCCCGCTCCATCCTCACAACCGTCGTTACACTTTAAGCCCATCATTGCAGCCACTGTGTCAGTCCATCTGGTTGAGGGTCTTCCTCTTTTTCGCTGATCCTTTACCAAGCATGATGTCATTCTCCAGGGACTGATCCCTTCTGAGCATTCTAAGGAGCATTGTGGTTGTACTTCTCCCGGGATAGACTTGTTCACTCTTTTGGCAGTCCACGGTGTATATTCAATACTCTTCACCAACACCACAATTCAAAGACGTCAATTCTCTTTCGGTCTTCCTTATTCATCATCCAGCTTTTGCCTTCATATGAGGCAACTGAAACACCATGGCTTGGGTCAGGCGCACCTTAATCTTCAAGGTGACATGTCTGCTTCTCCACACTTTAAAGAGATCTTCTGTAGCAGATTTGCCCAATGCAATGAGTTTTTTTGATTTCTTGGCTGCCGCTTCCACAGGTGCTGATTACGGATCCAAGTAAAATAAAATCCTTGACAATTTTTATCTTTTCTCCGTTTATCATGATGTTGCTCATTGGTCCAGTTGTGAGGATTTCTGTTTTCTTTATGTTGAGGTGCAAGCCATTCTGAAGGCTATGGTCTTTGATCTTCATTAGTAAGTGCTTCAAGTCCTCTTAACTTTCAGCAAGTAAGGCTGTGCCACCTGCATAACGCAGGTTGTTAATGAGTCTTCTTCCAACCCTGATGCCCATTCTTCTTCATATAGTCCAGCTTCTCGGATTATTTGTTCAGCATACAGATTGAATAGGTGTGGTGAAAGGATACAACTCTGACACTTACCTTTCTTGACTTTAAACCATACAGTATCCCTATTATATTCCTATATATAGTAATAATATTGATATTCACATATTTATTATGTATCCAGCAACTTTTCATTAAATCCAATTGTTTTTTAAAAAAGAAACTGAAAAGACAACTCACAGAATGAGAGTTAATATTTGCAAATCATATATCTGATATATGTTTTGTTGTTACCTAGTTTTTTTAGTATCCAGAATATATAAAGAATACTTAAAACTCAACAATAAAAAGAGAAATAACTCGATTTAAAAATAGGCAAAAAATTGGAAGACATTTCTCCAAAGAGGAAATACAATGACTAATAAGCCCATGAAAAGAAATTCAGTGTCATTAGTCATCAGGGAAATGCAAATCAAATCCACAATTAGATATAGGATGGTTATAATTAAAAAAAAAAAAAAAGTGTTGGTGCGACTGTGGAGAAAATGGAACTCTCATACTTTGCTGGTGGGAATATAAAATGGTATAGCTGCTTTTTTCAGCACGTCAGTGAAAAAGAGGAAGACCCTCAATGAGACGGACTGACACAGTGGCTGCAACAATGGGCTCAAGCGTAACAATGATTGTGAGGATGGTGCAGGACCGGGCAGTGTTTCATTCTGTTGTACATTGGGTCACTGTGAATCAGAAGTGACTCAAAGGCACCTAACAACAACAGCAGCTTTGGAAAACAGCCTAGCAGTTCCTCAAAATGTTAAACACAGAGTTACCAGATGACCTAGCAATTCTACTCCCCAAATTGATCTACGGATTCAATGCAGTATACACAAGAGAAATGAAAACATGTGTCCACACAAAGGTTATACATGAATGCTCACAGCAGCATTACTTCTAACAGCCAAAATGTGGAAACAATGCAAATGTCCGTCAACTGATAAATAAATAACATGTGGTATATTCATACATGGAATATTATTCAGTCTTGATACATGTTACCACATGGATGCACCTGAAAAACATTGTTGTTGTTGTTGTTGTTAGATGCCGCTGAGTCAATCCCAACTCATAGTGACCCTACAGGACAGAGTAGAGCTGCCCCATTGGGTTTCCAAGGAGCAGTTGGTGGATTTGAACTGTTGACTGTTTGGTTAGCAGCTGAGCTCTTAACCACTATGGCACCGGGGCTCCTGGAAACCATTGTGCTAAATTAAAGGAGCCAGACAAAAAGGCCACATGTTATACGATTCCACATATGAAATGTCCACAACAGGCAAATCTATAGAGACAGAAAGTAGATTAACCATCACCAGGGGCAGGACGGAAGGGGGAGTGGTGAGTGACTACTAATGGGTATGGGGTTTCTTTTCAGAGTGATGTAAGTGTTCTGGAATTAGACAGTGGTGACTGATGACTGTACAACATTATGACTGCTAAAAGCCACTGAACTGTGTCGTTCAGAAGGGTGTATTTTACTGTATGTGAGTTACACCTCAATAAAGCAAAAGCATGGGGCAGGGCTGTGGTGCGGGTAGCATGAGCGACATGTACCAGGTGAGTCAGAGACCATGAACGTGTTCAGTGGTGCCAGGTGAGGCTGTTTTGGGGGACACTCACATGCAGAGGATACTTTGGCCGTCCTCCAGTAGCAATGACGATGTGATCAGCCGAAAGCAGAGTCTAAGAATAACCAAAGAAAGCTATAGCAAGTAAGTACATTATGGTCGCCCATTCTAGGGTACTCAAGTGCCCACAGGTGCCCTGGGCAGCAAGTCCCTGCCCTGCAGTGCGGATCCTCTGACCAGCAGCACAGAGGGTCCACAGTGCTGGTATCCTGGTCAAGGGTCAGCTGAATGGGAGGAGGACAGGCAGAAGAGGGCAGGGAGACATCTTACTCTCAGCACGTCACAGTTTACAAAGCACTGTTGGGCATCTCCTCTAATCCCCGCAAAACCCTGCAATGAGGGCATGATTCACCTGCCCCGTCACACCACACAGCAGGGCAGCCTGGCAGGGTGAGCACTGCACGTTGCTGCTGTTGCTGTTGGTTACCATTGAGTCGATTCCATTCAATACTGTTGAGGCAACCCCATGTGCACAGAGTAGAACTGCACCATAGAATTTTCAAGGCTGTGACCTTTCAGGAGCAGATCGCCAGGCCTGACTTCTGAGGCACCTTCGGGTGGGTTCAAACCACCAACCTTTTGGCTAACAGTCGAGTCAGGTGCTTAACCATTTGTACCACCCAGGGACCCCAGAGAGCATCACACATGAGTTGGTTACTCTGTTTTCCAGGAAATCTGTCTCTAATTCCAACAGCCGAAGAAGCTCAGAGGCTGCAAAGGCTGGAGCGGCGTGAGCACAACCACAGCACGGCCTAAGGCATGTACTCTGTGCGTCAGGCACTCACCTCCTTCCCGCCTTTTGTGACACCGCACACCGTGTGCTTATTGACAAAGCTGGCTTTGATGTTAAAGTACTCGACTTTTCTGCAAAAAAAAAAAAAAAAAAAGATTCTCACGTGTCTCCTCTGAGCAGAGTAAACAAGCAGCACAGTTCAGATGCTGGATGGTGAGCCGCTGGCCCACCACCCACCACTGTGGCTCAGGTAGGGCAAGAGACTTGTGGAGAACCGCACTGGGAAGCATGGAGGGAAAGGTGGGGCACCTCAACATGTGCCACCGGAGTTCGCTGGGACACGAGGGCCACAGGCACCAAAGGCAGAGCCACAGTCCTGAGAGCCCAGGTGCAGCCTGGTGTCTAACAGGAGAGGTGGCAAGGCCGCCACTAAGGGCACAGACCACTAGGGAGCAAAAGCCCAACACACCCAGTTACCCACCACCCAGGCGACCAGCTTCCCACCTGCTTCCCACCAGGTAGGTGTCTACCTTCTGCTTTCAGTGGAACCATGAGGCCGGGTGATTGAGTGTGACAGGACCACAGGCACCTGGGGTCTGTGCACTCACACTATCTAATGACCAAGATTAGGCTGCTGGGATGCACTCTCAGTGGCTCGGTGCAGCATCACCCAGAGCATGTTGCCCTCTTCCCTTTCAGCCTCGCATCCCCCCTTGCTCTTGAGCTGAGTAAAGCAGCTGCGGGGATGCCGCCTTCACTTCATGGCCCTTGAAGTAAAAGCTGTGTGACCCGACACGGAGTCCTGCACTGGCCTCCTACAAGACCCAGCAGAGACCCTGCCACAGCTGATGCCTCCAGAGAACCACATGAGACTGACCATGCCTGGGGGACCAGAGCCCACCCAGAGGAGGAAACACAGACTCCCAGTCAGCACTGGGTAGCTCAGCCCCCACCAAGGAGCCTCAGGAAGTGTGGGTTGCAGCAGCAGGCTGCTCCCCTGGCTCAGCCTCTTCTCAGCTGCTGACTGCACAGCACCAAGGAAATCCATGGGCTGAGCACATGGCACACAGGTGAGGGCCGCCAGACCTCGGACGGACCACTGCCTCCCTTGCCAATCCACAGAGCAAGGGCAGAGCTACCACCACCAGGGGCAAAGCCATGCAGAGCCAAGCACCAGGGCTGGGGCCTCCCTGGACAGCAACTCCTGGGCAGGGGGTAGGCTTCAGGCATGGAGAACACATTGGCATTGGGCTATGGAACCCCAAGGGGTTGACAGGGTCTTATGGTTCCAGGCCTCTGGGGGTGCAGTGTCCCCAGCCTGGGCACAGGGCCCCAGGGAAGCCAGAAGCCATGAAGCAGTTTGTGAGCTTTGTGGTTAGGGACAGTGCTTGGGGCTTCCTCTTTGCTGTCAGCCATGCGGGCTCACCAGGCACCTTTCACGTAACTGTGGGCTGGCCCTGGTGAGTCAAAGACTGTTTACCTGGAGGGCTCCTGTGATGGCCCCTTGCTGGCCTCTGTGTCCCCTGAGCCCAGCCACTACTCTGGCCCTCCACAGCTCAGTCCCAGCCATGCTGCACCCCTTGGCACAGCCCCAACCTCTGGATCTTTCCTCCAACACGCTCCTCAGGCACCTCTGTCCCCTCTGCCTGGGCTCCTGCCAACATCTGCACTCGCTCAGCAGAGAGGCTTTCCACAGATTCCAGTGCTCCCCCGCCAGCTCCTGTCCGCATTCCCACCTGAGAGCAGGGACCCATCATCTCATCATTGCCAAGCCCCAGAGCTTGCCCAGGGTGTGCTTTGTGCAAATGCTCACTAAGGTTTTGTCACAGGCACAAAACGACAACCCAACAGGAGGCCTGAGAAGCTGTCTGCCCCTCAGAGGCCATGCTCCCAGGGGCAGGAGTGGCACACACAAGCATTAGTACCTGTCCTGCAGCTGGACTCGGTGCCCCCAGTTCAAGGATTTGACATGGTTCTGAACAGCTTCTGCCATCTTCCTCCTGATAACACACAATACAAAATATTAAAAGTCACAATGGAAACATTAGCGGCAGAAATCCATAACAACTTTGTTGTTAGGTGCCATCGAGTCAGTTCCAACTCGTGGCAACCCCATGTGACAAAGCAGAACTGCCCCAAAGGGTTTTCTAGGCTATAATCTTTATGGAAGCAGATTGCCGGGTTTTTCTCCTGTGGCGCAGCTGGGTAGGTTCTAAGTACCAACCTTTTGGTTAGCAGCTGAGTGCTTCATCATTGCACCATCAGGGCTCCTTCCATAACAAAGTATTAGATGCAAATATCAAGAAACGAAGGTGTTTTTAAAGGCAGTAGAAGTATGATGTCCACCCTGAGGTGCCAATGTCGCTGTCCCTAATCAGGGCCCAGTTTTCTGACAATGGTGGGCTTTGGTCCACGACCAGCAAGATGCAACCAGCTGTGTCCTGAAGCATTAGGCATTCCTGTCACTGGCCTCATCTGTGCACCACCAAAGGGATGGCCCACAGCAGCTCCTGAGGCCAGCGTGGTGGCTAAGCCAGGCCTGTGATAGGCTCTGAGCCACCACAGTGCCACCCACCTGCTGCCAGCCCCCTCCCTAGAAGAGCGGAACCTAGGGCAGGCTTCGCCATCACCACAATATTGGCAGTGGGTCTGGGCAGTTCTTTGTGGTCGGGGCCATCCTGTGCATGGAATAATGCTTATCAGCATCCCTGGCCTCTAGCTGGTAGACGTAGCTTCCCCCACTCAAGTTGTGAACCAAAAATGTCTTCAGACAATGTCCATGGGGACAGAGTCACCCCCAGCTAAGAACCTCGTCCCATAGCGGGCTCCTCGTGAGGATTAACAGAATGAGCGAACCTCTCACTCAGCCTCTAAGGAGCAGAATTGAACTGGGAATGCCCAGCGCCCACTCCTCACCAGTTGTGTGGGACGGGGTGGGTCACTTCCCAGCCGTAGTGGTGGGCATCTCGGATCTGGCCCCCCAGCAGGGCTGCCTGGTGCATCAACTTCTTGGGGATGCAGCCCACATTGACACAGGTCCCGCCAAGGCCCCACCTGGTGCCTGGATGTGGAAGAACACATTGCAAAGTCAGGCAGGTTGCCAGACGGCCTCCGCCAGCGACTGGCAGGAAGCGTGCAGGGGCTTCGGGAGGCTTGCTGGGGCTTCTACACTTGTTTGGAATTCCCACAACTCAAATGCAACGCAGACAGCCTTGTCATACAAATTTGCTCCCTATTTTTTAACTGTATTCAGAGCAGTTTGAAAAATCAGAATACTGAAGAAACTTTAAAATAATGGCAGCTCACACACCAAGTAGGATACTCTTCAGAGACTCTGTGGACAGCTGGGGGTGAATGTGTCAGCCACCCTCTGTACATGACTCAGGTCCCCTCTCCCCCACCCCACCACCCTCAGGCCACCCATTCCCATCAGGCTGCCTACCTCGGGGGGAAGGTTCCACATAATCGACCACGGCCACCTTCCTTCCCCACTGAGCAGCTGGAACAAGAAAAGGAGCAGGCAGGTGAGCACACGGGGGTCAGGGACTCCCAGGGCCCACAAGGCCCAATAGAGGCAGGGAAGGGGCTAGCCAGGCACATTATGCTGAGAAAAATAAGCCAATCATAAAAGAACAAATATTGTACAACCTCACTTATATAAAAAGAAAAGGCAAATGTACAGAGACCAGCATTTATTACCAGGGGTAACCAGGCAGGGATTAACAGTGATGGAAAAATCGTATTGATTAGGTAGGGTTGCACAGCTGATTACAGTAATTGTGGTTAATAAGTTCTACAGCTGTAAAATGTTGAATTGGCATAAGTAGCTGCTAAGACTACTTATGTGCAACCAAACACTTCATGGGATTTGGTTCCTTGGTTTAGAGGTTTAGAGTCACGGTTTCAACGGACATCCCAGTTAATTGGCCTAATAATGTGTTTAGTGCATATGTCCTACCTCCTAGTTCATTTCATAGAGCCTGGGGTTTTAAAAGCTTGCAAGCAGCCATCTAAGGCACAACAATCGGTCTCTATTCACCTGGGTCAACAGAGGAAGAAGGAGAGTCAGGAATTGAAAGAGGATATGGAATGTGGCTAATTGCCTCCTTAAACAACAGCCTCCTTTGCCATGAGAACAGAAAGACTGGATGGTGTCCAGCTAGCATTACTTATTATCTTGATCAAAGATTCCACAGAAGAATCCTGATCAAAAGGGGGAAAATACAGAACAGAATTTCAAATTCTCATGGACTTCTGGAGCCATGGAGGGTGGATGAACCCCTAAAACTACTGACCTCAGATAATCTTTAAAACTTAAACCAAAAATATTCCCTGAAGTCATCTTAAAATCAAACACCAGTTTAGTTTAACTAGTAAAAAAGGTCTGCCTTGGGCATTATGCTCTTTTAAGAGCTATCTATATGAGATCAAATTGACAACATCAACTCAAAAGATTAGATATAAACCTTAGGGGGCAGTGAGTTTATGTTGAGGAAGGAGGAACAACTCAGAAAAGGAGGGTGAGAATAGTTGCACAACTCAAAGAATGTAATTAATGTCACTAAATGGTAGATGTAAAACCTGAATTGGTGTATGTTTTGCTGTATATATTCTCAATAACAACAACAAAATAAATAAAATTTAGGAAAAAAAGAAATGACTCATGATTTCAAATTACTTCTAGGAAGAAAAATAGTATTTAACATGTATAACTATTTAAAATTGCAATCTCCTTTTAGTCCATCCAGTAAGCTAGCTACTACTTCAGACTTCATATTACTACTTCAGACTGGATTCGCACTCATCATGCATGACAAGTCTGTGTTGGACCCTTCTCTCTCAAAAGCATTCAGTTGAGAGTATGAATGATACAATAACAGCTAAACAAATAATAAAATAACGTTAATTAAAAAAAAGAAACCTGTTTTGCCCAATTGGTTAAAGTAGGATTCTAGCACTTGACTTAAGAACTCAGGCGCATGAATTCTTCAAAAATGTCAATGTCCAACTTTCATGTCTGACCAAGAAGGAGTAACAGGGACTAGATTTACCCTCCTACCTGAAACAACTAAAAATCCAGACAAAATACATGAAACAATAGGTTTCAAGACACTGGACATCAGGCAACAAAGGACAGTAGTCCCAGATAGATGGGAAACAAATGAAGTGAACCCTGTTACTGCCCCAGCTTACTACGTGGAGAGTCTCCAGGCCCTTGCACAGAAGGGGACCCAGGCAGAGACCAGCAGACTCCCTAAGTTGAGGAGACAAGACTGAGAGTCCATGGAGACCAAGACAGCTAGAGTTCATAGGATGAAAGGACTAGAAAGGAGAGAGCTGTATAGAGACGATAAGAGATCTAAGAGGGGTCCCCTCAAGAATTCAGCTGAGGACTGATCAGCACATGTGTGTGATGAAACTACCCGATGCTGAACCAATTAAAATGGACAGTGCTTGCCAGGAGCAGAAGGCCAGGAACACTGCCTGTTCCCAGAAACCAGGCTGGAAAAAACACATAATTCACAGGGCACTGGATAATATGTATTCAGGAAAATCATGCCTCAGTAGTTGAGAATATAATAGTCCTAGTTAGATTGGGCACAGCTCCAGACCTGCCTAAGATATCTTAAATGAAAGACTCAAAAGGATCAAACTATCTCCTAACAACCTATCGGTATCCTAGAACAAAGCTCAACAATATTTATAAAAATATTTATAGGAAAAGAAAAATACCCAAAACCCAACAAGGTAAAGTTCACAATGTCTGGCATTTAATAAAAAATCATCAGGCACGCAATGAAGCAGCAAAATATACCCCATAAAGAGGAAAAAATCGGTCAATGGAAACTAACAGAGAACTGACACAGATTTCATAAGTAGCAGAAAAATAAAACTGGTCTTATAACTGTATTCCATATGTTCAAAAATTTAAGGGAAAACATAGAGATACTAAAAAAAAGGACCCAGATTGAATTTTATTGAACATGAGAGATGAAAACTATACTCGATGAAACATACACTGGATGATTTAACAGCATATTAGACATTGCAGAAGAAAAGATTAATAAATTTTAATACATAGGAAGAGAAACTACCCAAAATGAAACAGCGACACTTTTTTTTTTTTTAAATGAAAAGGGCACCAGTGAGCTGTAAGACAACTTCAAGCAGCTTAATATTGGGCAGGGACAAATGGATGAATAGGACTAACCCAGTACCCAGTGCTGTCGAATGAATACGACTGTAAGGTTTTATTACTATATACTGGGTATGTCACTAAAAAGTAGGCTGTGGTAAGTTAAAGGTGTATACTGTTATAGATTGAATTGTGTCCCCCACCCCCAAAATATGTGTTGGAAATCCTAACCTCTGGGCCTGTTAAAAAGCAAAGATGTCACTTTGAGGACTAAGGTGCACCTGACCCAAGTCATTGTATTTTCAATTGCCTCATATGCACATGAAAGCTTGACAGTGAATAAGGAAGACTGAAGAAGAATTGATGCCTTTGAATTATGGTGCTGTGCTAGCGAAGAATGTTGAATATACCATGGACTGCCAGAAGAATGAACAAATCTGTCTTGGACAAAGTACATCCAGAGTGCTCCTTAGAAACGAGGACAGCGAGACTTCATCTCACATACTCTGGACATATTATATCAGGAGGGACACCTGGAGAAGGACATCATGCTTGGTAAAGTAGAGGGTCAGGGAAAAAGAGGAAGACGCTCAAAAAGATGGACTGACACAGTGGCTACAACGATGGACTCAAACATAGCAAGGACTGTGGGGATGGCGTGGGACTAGGCAGCATTTCCTTCTGTTGTACACAGTGCCCCTATGAGCTGGAACCAACTAGACTGCACCTAACAACAACATGCCTCTGGTTATAATCCCACTTGGGAATAGGTTGTCTTTGTTATATTAATGAGGCAGGATTAGTGTAGGATGTATCTTGAGTCAATCTCTTCTGAGATATGAAAGAGAGCAAATAAGCAAGCAGAGATAGGAGAAGATAGATGCCACACCCCATAAAGATCACCAAGGAGCCAAAGAATAGAAGCTGAAGAGGAAAGGCCCTTCCCCCAGAGATAACGGAGGCAGAAAGCCTTTCCCTAGAGCCAGTGCCTGATTCCAGACTTCCAGCCTCCTAAAGTGTGAGAAAATAAATTTCTGTTTGTTAAAGCATGACCCACTTGTGATACTTTTGTTACAGCAGTACTAGACAACTAAGACATATACCATAAACTCTAAAGCAACCACCTCACACCATATACAAAAATCCTTCCAAAATGGAGCAAAGATCTAAATGTAAAAGCTTAAACTATAAAACTCTTAGATGAATGCACAGACATAAGTCGTCATGACCTTAGATTAGGCAATGGTTTCCTAGATATGACACCAAAAGCACAATCAACAAAAAAAACACTACATTTCATCAAAATTTTTAAAATTTGTGCTGCAAAGGGCACCATAAAGAAAGTAAAATGACAACCTACATAATGAGAGAAAATATCTGCAAATCATGTATAAGGGTCTAGTATCAAAAATATACAAAGAATTCTTACAACTCAATAATAAAAAAGACAAACAACGCAATTAAAAAAACAGGTAAAGATTCTGAATAGACACTTCTTCAGAGAAGATATACAAATGGCCAATAAACACATGAAAAGATGCTCAACATCATTAGCTACCAGGAAAATGCAAATCAAAAAAATGAGATATCACTTCACACCCAGTAGGATGGTATAATAAAAAAGACAGATGATTACAAATGCTGGTGAAGATATGGAGAAATTGGAACTCTCATACACTGCTGATGGGAATGTAAAATGGAGCTGCTGTGGAAAACAGTTTGGCAATGCCTCAAAAGAGTAAACATAGAGTTAGCATATGATCCAGCAATTCCACTCCTAGGTGTGGTGCAGTGAATTACTTAATATGACCCTTCTAGCCATGCATGGTCTTGTGACTCCCACAGAATGACTGGGTGGGGCTATGCAAATAAGGTGCTTTTGGCCCACCAAAGGGATTGGACAGCTTGTTAACAACGCAAATACGGTGCATGGAACATTTGTGAGGGTGGCACCATGCCAATAAGGTGTATGGAACCCTAATGAGGGGATTGGTTAGTTTTGCCATTCTGCTAGTCTTAAAATGAGCAAATCCCAGAGGCTGAGAAGGGGACCCCTTACTACCACCAAGAAGAAAAGCCAGGAGCAGAGCATATCCTTTGAACCCAGAGTCCCTGTGCTGAGAACCTCCTAGGTCCAGGAGACAGACAGTGAAAGCTGTAACACCAGAGGCAGCGAGAAGCAAGACAGCAAGAAGCATCAGCAGAGAAACAGCAGCGGCAGAACCAGCAGACTGACCGGCACAGGACGGCGCAGTGGGCTTCCTGGTCCACAAAGCGAGGCAGCTACAGTGGGTGTGCTGACCCATGGAGCCAGACAGCTGGGCACCTTCGGACAAGAGGCTTGCTGGTGGAGTGGGGTGCCTCTGGGCACTTAATGGCAGAACTAAAAAGCTTTTAACCCTTGCCCGAGCAGGGCAGAGGCCAGGCTGATGGCCGAAGGGCTGAGAGGGTAGAAGAGAAGCCTGCCTGCAGGCACAGCTGAGAAGCTGTCCTGATTGAAGAGCTGTATCCAAAGTCATTTTGATCCTGAACTATAACCTGTTACTTTCCTAATAAACCCCATAACTGTGAGTACAGTCTGTGAGTTCTGTGTGGCCACTGCAAGGACTTATCAAATCTAGCAAAGAAGTAGAGACTGCCATTGGAGGGACAGCTGGTGTCAGAATTGGTGAAAAGGTTGGAGAGTGAACTATGCTTGACCTCTACCTCAGAGGAATCAGCCTTGGGTTGCTGATCTTGATTCTCCTCTCCCCTCCTAAAGTTAGACAAGGTCAAATACCTCCATGCCATTTTTTTTATACTAGACATCTACACAAGAGAACTGAAGACATAGGTCCATCTAAAATCTTGTACACGAATGTTCCTAGCAACGTTATTCATAATACCCAAAAAGTGGAAACAACTCAAATGTCCATCAACTGATGAATGGATAAACAAAATGTGGTATAGCCATACAATGGAATATTAGTCAGCCATAAAAAGGAATGAAGTACTGATACTTGCTGCATCATGGATGAACTTTGAAAACATCATGCTAATGAAAGAAACAATATAAAAGTCTACATATTGTATGATTTGATTTATGTGAAATGTCCAGAACGGGCAAATCTAAAGAGAGAGCTAGAGGTCAGTGGCCACCAGGAACTGGCAAGAGGAAGGAATGAGGAGACTGCTACACGGTTTCTTTTTGGGGTGATAAAAATGTTCTAAAATTGATTGTGATGATGGTTGTACACCTCTGTGAATATACTAAAAATCAGTGAATTATACACTTTAAAAGGGTGATTTGTATGGTATACCTCAATAAAACTGCTATAAAAAATATGAAACACTTAGGGATACATCTGACAAAAGATGTGAAAGACTTCTACATTGAAAACTATAAAATACTGCATATAAAAATACCTAAATAAACAAAGACATACACCACATGACCTAGTCATTCCATCTTTAGGTATTCACCCAAGAGAAATAAAAACATATGTTCACACAAAGACACATACATGAATGTTCATAGCAGCATTACTCATAAAAGCCAAAAACTTGAAATAACTCAAGTGTTCACCAGCAGGTACATGGATAAACAAGTTATGTTATACCCGTACAATGGCATACTAGTCAACAATAAGAAGGAATGAACTCCTAATACACACAGCAACATAGATGAATCTCAACGCGATGCTGAGCGGAAGAAGCCAGAAAAATAAAAATGCATGTAGCATCATTCCACTTATAAAAAATTTCAGAAAATGCAAACTACTCCATAGTGAAAAAAAACCAGATCACTGGCTGCTGGGGAGGTGGAAGAGGGACAGTAGGGTATCCAAGGGGTTCAGGGACACTGCTGGGAGTGATGGACATACCCGCTACCTGGACTGCAGTACTACTGGCCTCACAGGTGTGAAGAGTGTCAAAACTGATCAAATTGTACACTTTAAATATTGACAGTTTCTTGTATGTAAATTATATCTCAATAAAGCTGCCAAATACAGTCATCCACAGGGGGAAATGCCACTGCTAGTAAGAGAAAGTCAAGCCCAGGAACTGTTTCAGGTTCAGAGACACATGTTTCTCTTTAGAGACACAATAACAGATGGACACATGGTCTAGAATTTTCTTCAGCTATAAGGGACATTATAGGGGCAACTGGCTCTGTGCTGCCCACTGGGGCACACAGCCCCCATACCCCATTTCCTGGGGCAGTTTTGACAGCCCAGGGGGCTGATGGCACTGTACCCCTCCGCTGACCCCCAAATCAGGTTCCTGCCCCCACAACAGGCCAGCACCCTCCATCTGCCACTCAGAGCAAGTGCCGTGGAAAATGGATTTCCTTCTACACAGTCTGTGGTTCTGAAATCCAATTATTTGATGTTCAAGAACCCCAGTTTCCAGGCCAGAACACCTGGTCATCTCCCACTCATGCTGGGCCCTGCTTTTCTGTCTCCACCCATCTGAGTCATCACCTGGGGCATTGCCTGAGGCAGATGCCTTACAAGACAATGCTGAATGTTTTCAAAACACACTCCACCACCTACCTTTGCTTCTAGACCTATAACTAGACTTAAGTCCCAGCAAGCCCCAAAAGATGAGGAACAAAGTGTGTACACTATACTCCAAAAGAAATGCTTGACTTTTCTAATATGTACAAACAGAAACCTGGCGAATATGTGTGGGAATGGATATTAAGGGTGTGGGATAATGGTACAAGGAACATAAAGTTGGATCAGTCTGAGTTTATTGATATGGGCCCACTAAGCATAGATTCTTCATTCAAAGTTTCAGCTCGAGAAGTCAGGAAAGGATCTAATAGTTTATTTGGTTGGTTCACTGAAGCATGAATTACACGGTGGCCTACATACACTAAATCAAGTTGAAGTACCAGACCCGCCTTGGTATGTTATAGAAGAAAGTATCCAAAGGCTTAGGGAAACTGGCATGTTAGAGTGGATTTATCAGGTTAGACCTAGGGGAAGATTGATGACCAGTACATTCCCCCAGAGCTGATAGAGAAAGAAAGCCTTGCCCTGGAGCTGGCACCCTGAACTTGGACTTTCTAGACTGTGAAAGAATAAATTTGTTTGTTAAGCAATCCACTTGTGGTATTTCTGTTATAGAAGCACTAGATAACTAAGACACCACAACTTCCATCCACCCAACATCTGCCTCCTTATCACACAGAGGCCAGTGACACCTCACATCAGAGGAGAGTCCTGGTTCAGCCCCGCCATCTGTTTACAAAATGGGCTAACAGCAAACCACAATGCCTTCTGTTTTGGCCTTTGGGTCCAGCCTACTCCTTTGACACAACCTTACCAAGTACCCACCGTGTCCAGGCTTGTATGGGTGCTGAGAAGAACATGAGACACAGCCAGCATAATGCCCCAGTGGAGTCTCTGCTGAAGAGTGATCAGTGCTAGGAAAGAGAAGAGTAGAGCAGGCATGGGGACCGGATGTGCGAGGGCATGCCATTCCAGTCGGACTATCTTAGCAGCCTTGCTGCAGAAACACAAAGGAGGAGAGTGGGCAAGCAGAAGCGAAGGGGCCTGTCTCAAAGTAGCTGAGAGCAGTACGGAGGTAGAAGGGCAGGAGTGGTGTGAGCAAGTCGGGAGAGATGAGGTCGGACAAGAACACAGGCAGACCCTCTGGTGGCCTTTGGTGGCTGAAAGGAGCCCTGGAGGGCTCAAGCAGAGGAGGAGAGGCTCGGATGCAGGTCTTAAAACGGTGCACCCTGGCTGGCTGCTGTGTAGACCAGATAGCTAGGGAAGGTGGGGAGCAGGGAACAGTGAGGCAGCTGCTGGGTCAAGCCCGCAAGGGTGACAAGGCCCTGGGTTTGCTTTGAGAATGGATGGGCCACCCCTGGAGACCAGCTGCAGAGGTAATGCATCCACTCATCACCACTCAGAGCACGTTCCCACCAGGCCCTGAGAACAGCGCTGCTATCTTCAGGTGACCCCGAAAGCTTCAAGGCCCTGCTATGCCAGCAGGGACACAGGATGCTAACATACCTTCCTTGGCACAGGCCAGGCCGCCAGATCCCCCACCAATCACCAGGAGGTCATAGTTCCGCTGTCCTGCTGGGGTGAAGGATGAGATGTGAGAGGAAGGAAACCAGCTACAAGTCCAGGGCACAGGTTCCAGAAGGGGGCTCATGACTTCTAAAGGGCAGGAATCTTTGTTGGTTAAATGCTACATGTTGTTGTTAGCTGGCACTGAGTCAGCCCCCGACTCATGGTGACCCCATGCACAATGAAACAAAATGCTGCCTAGTCCTAAACCATCCCTGTGATCCATTGCAGATAGGACCACTGTGATCCATGGGGTTTTCACTGGCTGATTTTTGGAAGTATACTGCCAGGCCTTTTTTCCTAGTCTTAGTCTGGAAGCTCCACTGAAACCTGTTCAGCATCACAGGAACTTTCAAGCCTCCACTGATAGATGGGTGGTGGCTGCACATGAGGTGCGTTGGCTGGGAATCGAATCCAAGTCTCCCGCACGGAAGGCGAAAATTCTACCACTGCACCGCCACTGCCCCCTAAACATTATACAGGATGTATTTTATCAGGACAAGGGACCTGCCCTGTGACTTTCTGGGATGATAATGAATCACACGTTGGGGCAGAAGGCTGCACTTGTTCCCACCATCTGCACAAGTCCAGAGAACAAGGAGTATGGGGGTGAGGGGTGCCCGCAGGCTCATGTGAGCTCATCTGCAACCCTCACCATGTCCAGAGGAAGTAAACCTATCAGGACGCCTCTGAACTCAAAATTCAGCTAGCATCAGAGCCAGACACAAAATTAAACCAAAGGTGCAAAGCACATGTTTTCCCTGGCCTGACATGTTTTTCAGTTGAAAAGCTATTCTTCAGAGTGAGGACACAAGGGCAGGTGCAGGCAGGCTGTCCAGAAGCCAGTGGCACACACAGCAGGCCTTGCTATTCTCCTGGTGGATGCAGCGTCTCAGAGAAGGCCGCACTGCACGGGGAGACTGGGAAGCCAGGGGGGTCATGTGCCTAGGTTGCCCTGAGGACTCGGAGGAGTGGAAGAGAAGGGTCCCCAACCTGGCCCAGGTCTCTTCCCTGGATCCCTTCTGGGCTCCCTCTGGTGTTCCCCCCAACCCCAGGTAGCCCTCATCCTTCCGTACCTTTTCTATCCCCGAGAAGGTGCCACCTGTGACTATTATGCAAGCTACTGGCATGGAAGGCAGGGGAGAGACACCCTAAGGGAAGGGAGTGAGAAAGGGAGGGGTAGAGGGAGGAAGGCAGGAGATGAGGGAGGGAAGTAAGAGGGGGGTGAGAGAGGAAGGTGGGGGGTGGCAAGGGCGGGAGGTGAGAGGGTGGGGGAGGGAGGGAGGGAAGATGCAGTGTGGGGGAGAGAAGGTGTGTCCCTAGAAGTGGGAAGCCTGTCACTGGGGCCTAAGGCTGGGGACACCTCCGAGCACTGGGAACCACCTGCTCTCTGGGGAAGGAAGGAGGGAAAAACAGAGAATTACTGCTAGGGGTGGTGCAAATGGTTACTGCACTCAGCTGCTAACCAAAAGGAAGCAGGTTTGAATCCACCCAAATGCACCTGGACGAAAGTCCTGGCGATTTACTTCCAAAAGATCACAGCCACTGAAAACCCCATGTAGCACAATTCTACACTGACACACATGAGGTCACCATGAGTCAGTTGACTCAACAGCTACTGGTGGTGGTCACCAGTATGAGGGCAGGGGTGGTGGGGGATGGCTGACCAGGGTCTCGGGTATAAAACAAGGCAGGAGTCTGCCCAGATGAGGCAGAATTGCTGCCTTCCCAGGGCATCAGGGCTGGACGCCGGTTGCACAGAGGGTAGCAACATGCATCGGCCCCCGTGCAGCTTATACCAGGCCCCAACCACCCAGCGTCCTGTGATCAAAGCGGGGTCCTTCCCATCCCCAGGCTGCTGAGCCTCCCCACGCCAGGGGCAGAGCCCAGCGTCTGCCATCGAGAAGACTGGTTTGAAACAACCTCAACCTTCTTGGGCTGGCAGAGTGGCCAAGGACACACCTGTAGCCCCTGCCCAGAGTCCCATGCCCCTGGAGGCAGCGCTCCATGGGGTCCTCCGGGCTCCAGAGACCCAGAGACCTGGATGGCATGCCCTCCACCCCCGACCCCTGGGCCTGCAGAGGCACGGGAGCTGTGCCTTAGAGCTCAAGTGTGGCTTGCAGCTGACCTGCCCTCTGCCACTCTGGGCCCTCCTGGACTCTGCTGCACCTGAACCCTACAGCTAGCCCCACCCAAGGTCATCAGGTGGTGGTGCATCGAGATGTGTGTATGCGCACACAGGGATCTCACATGCCAACTCAGTTCACACAGCCAAGTCAAAAGGAGGCCCGGCCCCAAGTTCAACTCAAAGATTGTAAACAGCCTAAACTGTTGCCCAAGAACTCTGATGGTTTTGATATGTGGCCAGAGAATTGAGGGCTGACTTGGTGATGCAGGGGCATAAGTCCACTGCACTGGGCTTTGCTGAGGATGTCTCTATCCCTACCTTCCATTGCAGATGCCTGTCCTCCCACCTGCTCAGGCGTCCTGCATGCAGCCTGCGCTGTGCCTCTGGCTCACTGAGGCCTACTGCTGCTGCTGCTATCACACAGAGAACAGGTCCCTTGGCTGACGCAGAGATGGGGCTTATCATTGGCAGGATTACTTGAACACCGGGGACACCCGGGGATCCGTGAGTCTGATAAACACTCTGAGAGACCAGCATTCGGAGGCTTTTTTAAGAAGAGTGGGTGGCAGGCATTCCCTGGTGCCATAGCTATGCACTCTGTGCTTCCCAGCCTGCCTGTACCCACTCCGCTCTGGCTCAGGTCACAGCCTCAGCCAGGCAGCCCTCCCCACCCGCCCTCAGGGCTCAGGCATGGACACCCAGAAGGGCCTCTGTCCAAGGCCTCTGGTCTCCCCTGAGTCCTGACTGCATTGTCCTTGAAGTTTCTGCTCATTTCTGACCCTGGTGCCTAGTGCAGGGTCAGCAGCAGAGCAGGAGCACATGAGTGAAACAAAGTACGAGTGGTGGACACACTGCCCAGGTAAGGGCCAGCTGAAAGCTCCCCATGTGGCCCCACGGGTGTGCTGGCCTTCTCAGACAGCCACCTGTGCACTGTTCTCCTCGCCCACGCTTTCCTGGCAGCAGGTATCGGGGACAAGTGACGCCAACAACACTGGCTCCCGTTCAAGGGCAGCATCAGGCAATCCTGAGGCTGAGGACAGGGCAGGTGTTCTCCTGACCCCAGGGAAGCTGCAGGGCTGAACTGCATGACGTGGCTCAGACTTGGACGTTCTTGTCGGGGGTTGGCATTGTGCACACCCAGTCCTTCTTCATCACCCGAAGCAAAGCTCTAACGTGGGGGCTTCCCTCTCTACCAGCACAGCTGTGCTGCCATGGGGCAGTCCTGGGGAAGTGCTCCTGCCCAGCCCCAAATGAAATATTCCGCCCCAAGGCCAAGGCTGCCCAGCAGCCTGAAAAGCCCTGGGCTTGTAGCTGCACTGGCCACACCCTGTCTTCCAGCACTCCCAGTGAGCTCTCATGTCCAGGGAGACTGGCTCCAAGGTCTTGCATGGCCATGGGGTAAGCAAAAGCCGTCATAAGGATAGTCCTACGTTTCAGGCTCCCCAGGACCACAACAGTGCACAGCTTTGCCCATCTACATGTGCAGTCAGCTCTTGCCATTCTTTCTCCACCGACACCATCTCTATGAAAAAGTTCTCGCCCCTCAACACTCACTCATGTGAGAGTCAAGTGCTATCACCATCACCACAGGGCAGGGCCTATGGGCGGTCGCCACTCATGGGACTGACCACACCACAGCTGCTGTGGTGGTGCTGTGGTCAGCTGTTGGGAGCCCATCCTGCAAATTTGGGCATGAGCTCTCCTAGGTGGCGTAGCATCCAACCCCTCCTTTGGGATCCTGGTGTCACTCAGTACACTCAGGGTTACATGAAAACTGTCATAGTCTGGTTAATGCCCCTCAGTGATTTCACTAGCACATTTCCTCATCCTCCCCATACCCACCCCCCAGGTCAGCAGCACCAGCACAACACGTGGGCGCTCAGGGCCCATCCACTTCCCTAGGGTCCCTTCATTCCCTACGTGTGCATGTATTGAGTGTCTACTATGAACGGCCGCTAGTGGCTTGGGGACTCAGGAGGAGGTGGCAGGGCTGGCTGGCAGGCAGTGGATGGCTGCAGGTGAGACAGCCTCAAGATCATCAGCGCTATTGTTAATATTGGGCTTAAAGGTGGGGACTGCGGAGCTCCAGGAGTTACAGGTGCAGCAGGCACAGGTCACTCTTCCCACGGGGCTTCAGACAGGCCCCCCCGCCTCAGTTTCCCCTTCTGGGAACAGAGCTGCGGTGACCGATGTACGCGCGCACACCCCCGCACCACGCAACCATACACCACCGAGTTCCCCACGCCGACACCCCCGGCCCCGCCCTACCTGCCGCGGGCCCCGCCGCGCCCCGCACCCTTCCCGCCGCGGCGGGTGCACGCCACCGGAAGCGCCAGCCACGTCTCCACAGAGCCGCCGCCATCGCCGCCTACGCGACGCGGGCCCTCTCGGCAGCCGGGGTTGCCCACGGCGCTGCCTGCGCCGGCTCGGGCGAGTCCGCGGAACTAGAGCGCATACGGCTGATGGCGCGGTGAGTGCGCCGGAACCGCGCCGAGCGGCGTGCGGACCCGGGGGATGGGAGGGACAGACTCGGAAGTCCCGGATACGGACCTGGGGAGGGCCTCAACCCAGGTAAGGGTGGTGGCCGTCAGGACCTGGTACGCCGTGGGAGTGTCACGCTTGGTCCTTGGGTTAGGATCAGACCCCTAGGAGGGCACATCGGGCCGGGAGAATGGTGGGGCGCAGGGGCAGGGTCTGCGGAGTCCTAGGCACTAGAGACTTAGTGTTCTACCCAACAGGTTCCTCCCGGAGGCCGTGGGGTGGCCCCCAGGGGCCTTTCCTGTTAGGGAAAGGCCACCCCCCAGGAAACTGTGGTCTGGGTAGTGCGTGGGGGACTCACGTGGGAATGTTACGGGAAAGGGGAAGTGGCACTAGGCTGACTTGCTAACAGACCAGCATTTCGGGATTTTCCAGCCAGGGACTTTGTGTCCTGTTGCTATTTATTTTTACGTGTGACCCAGCCTGAGGGACCTGTGTGAACTGCCCACAGTGCCTGCCCCGCGGCCTCCTGAACGGACTCTGACGGGGCGTGGGAGGGGCTCGCGCCTGCGGTCCCCTGGCCTTTGAGGACGGAGACGCCAAAGGTCAGAGAGGCTGCCGCCTGAGGGACAGGGCGGGAACCAGGGCTGCTCTGGGCTCTGAAAGGGAACAGCTGGGGTCAGGAGCTGCCCTGTGGGGTCCTTGCCAGACGCAGGGGTCCTCCCCAGACGGGTCCTCAGGAGAAATCTCCCAGCTCCCAGACAGAGAGCAGGCCCCAGTTCTGGCCCGCAGGACCATCCTGTGGGGCAGATGTCAACCATCCCTCCCTGGACGCTCACCCAGCGGGTATTTCCACCCCTACAAAGGCACCCTTTCCACTCTGCCCTCTCTGCCTAGTTCTTGGCCAGCCCACTCTCTTTTGCCCACCAAACTCTGGGGGCTCAGTTTTCTTGTCTGCAAAACAAGCTTGTGGGAGTGGTTGTGTTACTTGTTGGAAACCTCAGGTTCTTGCTGGCATGACTTGTATAGGCCAATAGGAGAGACCAAAGTGGGAGAACAGGAAGGCACTTTTATTTCATTGTACAAGGAAATGGAGTCAGTCAGAGCTGCTGCTGCCTCCAGGACTGCTTGCCAAGGGCGGGCAGGCAAGTTACTTTTAAAGGGGTTTACAAGTAGGGAGTTCATACAAGTTACGTCAACAACATTCTTAATGATACTATACAGGCGCAATGGGGTTTACATAAAACCTGCAACCAAAAGTAGGATTCAAATACAAAGCTGGGGTGGGGTGGGGTGAGGATCTGAGCAAAGGAAATGATTTTTCAATACATGCTGTAGGCGAGGAAGCCAGGTAAAGAATACAGCACTGTGGGTGCTCTGTCTCACTTGTGATGCCAGTCACAGCTATTCGTGGCCCAGTGCCTGGCACACAGGGCATGCACAGCGTGTGAAAGACCTTCCCCTGTGCCTGGAGTGGCAGGGCCCCACTGCGGAATTTAAGGCTGTGCCAGCTCAGATTTCTTGTTCCGTTACAACTCAGGAGAGCTGGCAGGAGGCTGCAGGCGGAGAGAGGGAGCCTAGAGAGGCTGATCTGTTAACTTCCCTGACTCTGCTGCTCCCTGCCCTGGGCCTTAACGACTCTTGCAACTACTCAGCTCTGCTATTATAGGGCATAAGCAGCCATAGACGGTATGTATGGGAATGAATTGTGTTCTGATAAAGCTTTTAACCACAGACAGCAGGCAGATAAGGCCTGTGGCCAAAGTTTGCCAGCCTCTGCTTTACATGGTTCCCAGTGCAGGTTCCCTTTCCTCCCTCTTCTCAGGCCTCACAGGGACAGGTGACTGAGTGTCCTGGCTCCCCGTTACTCTTTGTGGGTTGGAGAAATAGAAAATTCTTGTATGACTGGGCAGGGAGGCAAGAGAGAGGGATGATGGCCCCAGCTCCCGAGCGCTGGAATTGACTGGGTATTTTGTGGCCTTTATGCTTCCCACCGCTCCCTTGGGTTCTAGAAGCCAAGTGGAGGTGAGTGGCCAGGCCTGTGGTCTACAGAAGTGACTAGCCAGGCTGCAGCACGTGGGTGCCCACAGGCCTTTGAGCTCCTTCCCTCCCACCCCCCGGCCCCCAGGTGGATTCCCTGTGTCCTCCTGCCTGTCCGCAGGGCTCTGCTGGGGTGCGCCTGCGTGCAGCCTCACCTAACATTGCTCCACTTCATCTCTGAGGACCCGGACTGGCACTCCCGGCCTCTGTCTTTCTGGGTCCCCCTCTCTCCTCTCAGACAAGACCCTCTGGTTCCAGCCTTTGCTGAGAAGGGGTATCCAGCCCTGTTCAGAAAGCTCCAGGTAGGGATTCCCCAGTCTCCTGGGCAATCTGTGTGCAGAACGGGGCTGGGTTTAAATGTTTACACCTCAGCCTCTTCCCTGACACCAACCCCCATGTTTCCTGGTCCTCAGTGAGCCTGTGGCTCCGTGCCTGTCTCTGCCCGCTATGCTGCCAGATCCATGAGGGCAGGATGCAGCATGAGTGCTGGACACACCGGGGCCTTGGTGGTTGTCAGTGAGTACATCAGTGGTTGTTGTCCTTAGTGACAATTACATGTTCAGAAATGACAAGGGCAGTGCTCCCTAAATGGCTAGTGGCCTTTCTTTCTGAATGCCACTGAGGGGCGGATGCTGCATGCTGACCCATCGGGGAACATAGGGGACACACAGTCCGGGGTGGGGGGTGGAGCCTGGCCCAAGCAGCTCGAGAGCACCATGGCCCGGTGCATTCTCGGTTACTCCCACCGCAGCCTCGCAGAAGTGCCATCTTGCTCCTCCTTGGCTCCTCGAGCAGGAAGCCACGTGTGGACAGAGGTGGATGTGTCCACCCTCCTCGGGTAGAGACCATGGTGAGATTGGGCACAGCAACAGATTCCAGGTCCAGGCAAAGATCTAGCAAGTGTCTTTGCAAGGGGGTCAGAGTCTTTTCTAGTTATTGTTTATGAGTTTTTTTAAGGAGCCGAGAAACCAGGTTGTGCAGTGACTTCATATTTTTGAAGAATTTTTCAAGCGTCTTGGTAAATCCTTTTTCGGATGCTTACTTGCAATATATTGATGAAAGATCCTTCCAGTTCTTTTAAAGAAAGATGAGTGTCAGCTCCAAACCAAAAACCCGTTGCCGTCAAGTCAATTCTGACTCATAGGGACCCTATAGGACAGAGTAGAACTGCCCCATAGAGTTTCCAAGGAGCGCCTGGTGGATTTGAACTGCCAGCCTTTTGGCTAGCAGCCATAGCTCTTAACCACTGTGCCACCATTGCTCCGAGTGGATATATTAAATGAAAAAAGAAAAATTCTAGCTGACAAAAGTTATAAACTCTCTGGCTACAAAGCACAAAGAGAAACAGAAGCCAGTGTGAGCCCTTGCAGCCACCACAGAGCAGCCACCCCCTCAGCACAGGCAGCCTCAGGGGAGTGCCCTGCTCTGCCTGCAGAGGGTCCAGGTCTGAATCTGAGAGCCCAGTTGCCTGTGTGGTGCTCAAGCTGCGTTCCTCTGACACACTTGCATGGGACACGCATGTACAAAATACTTCATGAACAGGATTGTAGTTTGCCCCCCAACAGTCTGGAGAGGTGGGAGTATCATCCCATTTTACAAATGAGGAAACTGAGGCTTGTCAGTGAAAGGACGTGCCTGCAACCCCGCTGTGCTGCGGGAACATCCTGCCTCCTAGTCATCCCGTCCACAGTGAGCATAGCCTACCCAGAAGGTCATCTCGACCTTGGAGGGAATATGTACCTGGCAGTGCTCACTAGAGCCAGTCAACTGCTGGACAGAGGCCAGAAAGGCAGAGTGGGACAGAACCCCTGGAGGAGTCCCAGATTCAAACCCCTCTCCACCCCAGACAGCCTGTGGGGTCTGTGGTCCCTCCATGCCGGTATACTGGTGACAGCACATACTCTGCCCTGGAGCTTTTTTTTTTATTGTGATTTAAGTGAATGTTTACAAATCAAGTCAGTTTCTCATACAAAAATTTATATACACCTTGTTATATACTCCTGATTGCTCTTCCCCTAGTGAGACAGCACACTCTTTCCCTCCACTCTCTCTTTTCGTGTCCATTTGGCCAGCTTCTGACCCCCTTTGCTCTCTCATCTCCTCTCCAGACAGGAGATGGCCAACATAGTCTCATGTGTCTACTTGATCCAAGAAGCTCATTCTTCACCAGTATCATTTTCTATCCCATTGTCCAGTCCAATCCCTGTCTGAAGAGTTGGCTTTGGGAATGGTTCCTGTCTTGGGCTAACAGAAGGTCTGGGGACCATGACCTCCGGAGTCCTTCTAGTCTCAGACCATTAAGTCTGGTCTTTTTACGAGAACTTGAGGTCTGCATCCCACTACTCTCTTGCTCCCTCAGGGGTTCTCTGTTGTGTTCCCCGTTGGGGCAGTCATCGGTTGTAGCTGGGCACCATCTAGTTCTTCTGGTCTTGGGCTGATGTAGTCTCTGGTTTGTGGCCCTTTCTGTCTCTTGGGCTTGTAATTACCTTGTGTCCTTGGTGTTCTTCATTCTCCTTTGCTCCAGGTGGGTTAAAACCAATTGATGCATCTTAGATGGCCGCTTGCTAGCGTTTATGACCCCAGATGCCACTCTCCAAAGTAGGATGCAGAATGTTTTCTTAATAGATTTTATTATGCCAGTTGACTTAGATGTCCCCTGAAACTGTGGTCCCCAAACCCCCGCCCCTGTTACACTGGCCTTCGAAACATTCAGTTTATTCAGGAAGCTTCTTTGCTTTTGGTTTAGTCCAGTTGTACTGACCTTTCCTGTATTGTGTGTTGTCTTTCCCTTCACCTGAAATGGTTCTTATCTACTATCTAATTAATGAAAACCCCTCTCCCTCCCCTGTCTCATAACTGTCAAAGAACATGTTCTTCTCTGTTTAAACTATTTCTTGAGTTCTTATAATAGTGGTCTTATACAGTATTTGTCCTTTTGCAACTGACTAATTTCACTCAGCATAATGGCTTCCAGATTCCTCCATGTTACGAAATGATTCACGGTTTCATCATTGTTCTTTATCGATGCGTAGTATCCTGGAGTCTTTCTAAGTGGGCAGCTGGAGGAGACAGATGGAGAGAGGCCAAGAGTGAGCTGAGGGGCTCTTTAGTGCAGCCTGGACAGGTCTGCGGAAGCCTCAGCCCCCAGACATGCAGGAGAAGCGATTGGAGCTGACGCCAGCCGCCCTCACTCCCCACCACTGAGCTGGGCGAGGTCCCTGCTCTGGCGCCACTGTCCCAGGCAGCTCTTTGCAGCTCTTGGTCGAGGCTCCTGCCTGATCATGCATGGCGTGACATTCTGGTCCTTCTCACATCTGCATAATTAGGAAAAGGCTGAGTGACTCAGGCACCTTGAGCAGGGAGCTAGCAGCTTTGCCATCTGCCTCACAGCATCTGTGGACTGTCTTCCTGGCCCCGTGGGGGTCATTGTAGTATCCTTTGAGTGTCCTTCCCAAGAAGAGAAGCTCATTCCCTGTCTCGTGAGCAGCTACCAGGCTGTGGCATTCTAGAGAAGAAGGGGCAGACCCACGGGACGAAGGGAGGCACACCCACATGCAGGCCTGCTTTGATGACGTTTACCTGTGTGTCAGGCTGGATGCGACAAGTCACACTGGTCGCAGAGGCATGTCCTGGATCATGGAATGGTTGGTTTGGGATCCAGAGCTCTGGGTGGCAGTCACCTACCTGCGGGTCTCAGCGCAGCTGCACAGAGCATCCGAGGAGGACGAGTGGTGATGGGAGATCCTCCAGAATCCTGGCTTTGGGGGATGTCCTCGCAGGAAGACTACTCAAGATCATCAGGCTCATAACCCAAAAAACCAAACCCGCTGCCATTGAGTCAATTCTGACTCATAGCGACCCTATAGGACAGAGTAGAACTGCCCCATAGAGTTTCCCAGGAGCTCCTGGCGGATTCAAACTTCCGACCTCTTGGTTAGCAGCCTTAGCACTTAACCACTACACCACCAGGGTTTCCCGTCAGGCTCATAGGGAGGTTTTATTGAGGGGCGGTTATTGTTGCCATTTGTGGAAAGCCGGCTGCCCCTAGCCCAGATCTGCATGCCATCAGTGAGAACGTGGATGTGGCTGATCCCTGCTGTGAGTAGGAAGTGCTAGGTGTGAGCAGCTTCTGTGGTGATAAGGAAGGTGCCTCCCCTGCCCCAGGGGCAGCGGTAGCCTAGAAGTGTAAGCAAGCCCTCAGGAGGGGAGGGGAGCAAAGTGGGAGATGATTGTGCACCTGGAGCTGGAGGTGAGCATGCATGTGGGAGTGGGGCTGGAGGTGAGTGTGCACAGGAGCCAGAGCTCCATGAGGCAGGCAGGGCAGGACGCCTTGGGCAGTGGCGGCTGGCAGGGAGGCTCTCTTGAGTGTCCCTGTCCCTGAGGGAGACAGCACTAAGGTTGTTTTTCTGGGCCCTACTTCCTACAGGGAACACCAAGTCCCCTTTCCTTTTTGGAACAGGGAGGGCCTGGAGCAGCATTGTGCTTCCACCTTGGCCCCTGATGGGAGTCTGTCTCCCTGGGATGAGGGAAAGAACCCCTTCCCCTGCTCTCTCTGTGGCCTGGGCGCCCTGCCGAGACAGGAGAAAGGTAGAACGCAGACTTGGGTGTATCTCAACAGGTGCCGAGTCCACAGCGGCCCAAGGTGAGGAGCTGGGGGCACTGCCATTGGGTGATATTCTTGGCTTTGGCCAAATTGCAGTAATTTCTGCAGTGATGCAGAAAGTGATAGGTGAATTGTGAGGCCCCCGAGGGCTGACTTCACTTTGATTCAAGTGTGGTGGGGGTAGGGCAGTTGGGGACACATTCAGTGACGTGGGTGTAGGGCAGCAGCTGACACTTCTCCTGGGACAGTGGCTATCTGGATTGTATGTCCAGCAGCCTTAGAAACAGGCCTGCTCCAAACGCTACGGATGGATGGCTGTCCCAGCCCACAGTGGCTCCTGTAGCTGCGACTCCTGGCCTGGGTTTTTTATCCACTCTTTTTTTCTTCTCTAGGGGGGCTTTGGCTGGTCCACTTTCCTTTCGTGGCAGCAGACCTGAAACCCCATGGTTAGTGGGAGTGGACACAGAGCCCCATCCCTGGGGACCTGAGTACATCAAGGCTTGCTGCAATGGCTTTGGAGCACCCTGGGGTTCTTGCTGGGGGGAGTATGTTTGACTTCACTGCCCTGGTGGTTTGGGCAGAAAGCAGCTCTCCTGGTTCTGAGATGCTTGGCGAATTTGAATTGTGTCCCCCAAAATTATCTGTCAACTTGGCTAGTCCATAATTCCCAATATTGTGTGATTATCTACCATTTTGTCGTAGGATGTTATTTTCCTTTGTATTGTAAATCCTACCTCTGTGATATTAATGAGGTGGGATTAGTAGCAGTTATGTTAACGAGGCAGGAATCAATCTACACATTTAGGTTGTATCTTAAGCCATCTCTTTTGAGATATAAAAGAGAGAAGTGAGCAGAGAGACATGGGGACTTCATACCACCAAGAAACAAGAGCCAGGAGAATAGTGCATCCTTTGGACCCGGGTCCCTGTGCTGAGGAGCTCCTAGACCAGGGGAAGATTAATGATAAGGACCTTCCTCCAGAGAGAGAAAGCCTTTCCCTGGAGCTGGCACCCTGAATTCGGACTTCTAGCCTCCTAGACTGTGAGAATAAATTTCTCTTTGTTAAAGTGTCCACTTGTGGTATTTCTGTTATAGCAGCACTAGATAACTAAGACAGGCGGGATGACCCAGACCGCGCTGTTACCCTTCAGAGACTGAACTTCCACAGGTGGATGGTGCCCAGAGGAGCTGGGCAGTGTTGGGGCAGGGCTGCCCCATCCACTTGCCCAGCCTTACCACGCTCAGGGTTTCTGCACAGCATGTCGCAGGCAACCCTGTGTTGAAGTTCACGCTGTCACGATGGAATTAATTTGTCATTTGTAGAGGCTGTGGTAAAGGCCTAGCCCCCTCAGCCATGTCTAGAACTCAGTGAGCAGGTGCTCCAAGTACTGCTCCCTGCCCCGAGGCCAGAGCCAAGGCTGAGGACACAGGATGCTGGGGAAATATCAGCTCCTTCCCCTTACTCTGGTTAAAAAATGGGGGAAGGATGAAGCTGTTAGCATGGACGAGGACTTCAGGAGGCAGTGTGGGCAATGGCCAGCCAGTCCCTCCCCTCCAGGCCTCGGTCCTCCTGCTCCCGAGAACCCCTGGACTCTCCTGGGGGGCGGCTGGGCGGACATGTGAGGTGGGAAGTTAAGCCCCCCAGGCTCTGGAGCCACTCCTGGAGCCCCTTTCCAGAAAGGGGGGGGGGTGTCAGAATAGGGACTTGGGGGCATATGGGGACTCTGAAGGGGCTGGGGTCTCAGGGTTGCTGTGGAGCTGTGACCCTGGCCATCCATCCAGACATGAGCTAGTCCATGATCTTGGCTTTTGGAGGGTTCACGCATGCTGAAGTACCACTGGTGTCCCCAGCCCCGGAGCCCATGTGAAGACCCAGGGCTTGGCTGGGTGGAGATGCAGGAGAAGGTATGAGGTATAGCCTCACCCTGTAGAAGTGTGAGCACTGGGAATCCCACCACAGGGCCTGCCAGCTCAGCCAGAAGGGCATCCTTATTTCTCCCAACTCCTCCTCGTCACCCACCACCTTCTCAGGCTCCTGCAAGGGCCACAGCTTGAGACCGAGGGGTCACACCATCTGATGGGCACAGTGGTCAGAACTGCTTTCTCCCCAGATCGGTTCTGGAGGTTCCCTGCCTGTCAGAGCCTCCATCCCCTCCTGACAGGAGGTAGAAAGGGCCTTCATCTGCCCTTAGTTGTGTGCTGAGGCTGTATTGACAAGGTGATGCTACCTTCCCGGCCTCCGGTGTGAGCAGCAGGCAGGGCCCAGAAAAACAAGCTCTGTCCCTGCCTGTTCACAAAGGTGTAAATTTATAAACAGACAAACCTAGAGATTTAGAGATTGAAATTTAGAGATTAAAAGGCCAAATTCTTACACAATTCAAGTATTACAGGGATTGTTGTTAGGTGCCATCAGTTGGTTCCGACATGTAGTGAACCTACACATAACAGAACCAAACACTGCCCAGTCCTGCGCCATTGTCACAGTCATTGCTGTGTTTGAGCCCATTGTTGCAGCCACCGTGTCAATCCATCCTGTTGAGGGCCTTCTTCTTTTTTGCTGCCCCTGTACTCTACCAACTATGATATCCCCCAGGGACTGGTCTCTCCTATTGCAGAGATTGGGATTTATAATTCATAACTCCAGTGTACACAAAAAAATTCACTGTATCTCTTCTTAGTTTTGATATTGATTTCT
The DNA here is from genome assembly GCF_030014295.1 of Loxodonta africana. Taxonomy (NCBI): domain Eukaryota; kingdom Metazoa; phylum Chordata; class Mammalia; order Proboscidea; family Elephantidae; genus Loxodonta; species Loxodonta africana. The sequence continues at coordinate 33,048,494 of NC_087360.1, forward strand.
AACAATTACTAGATTCTTTTAGTACAGAGAATGAAAATAGCCCATTATCTCACCACCCAAATAACAGTTATATTAATAAGGCAGTCCCCAATACAAACATCTGACTTATGTACAAGCTGTAGTTATGAAAAGCCTATTATATTAAAAATGCTAGATACAGACAACAGTTTGTAATAACAAAACGGGCACTACTTTGTGATCGCATCAAAGTGTTATTATTACTGTATCATGTTAAAGAGGAAACCCTGGTGGTGTAGTTGTTAAGTGCTACGGCTGCTGTCCAAGAGGTCAGCAGTTCGAATCTGCCAGGTGCTCCTTGGAAACTCTATGGGGCAGTTCTACTCTGTCCTGTAGGGTCGCTATGAGTTGGAATCGACTCGACAGTAGTGGGTTTGGTGTTTTTGGTATGTTAAAGATGTTTTAGTATATCTGGAAGTGTTTCATTTTTTTATGCATAGAAAGGTACACCATATACTATACACTAAAAACATTTGACTAACTGACTTTAGATAGGAGGTGTACCTAATTGTCCTGACTTATGTACAAATTCTGGTTGAAGACAAATTTAAGAACAGAGAAACTCGTTCATAATCTGGGAATTGCCTGTAAAGTAATAAACAAAGCAACACAGGCGCATCCTTAAGAAATCCAGACCACGCAGAAAGGAGCAAAACAAGTGCAGCCATGTCAAACCTGTGCGCCACTCTAACTGTTCATTTCTTGTCATCCCAGGAGAGAAACACCTGGTACTTACAGACTGTGCCGTGGTATGTCATACCTCGGAATCCTGCCCTGTGGGGGACAGAGTCATCCTCCTTGGCGAGGTGCAGGCCCTGGGATCTCTTGGCAGTGGCCTGCTGACCTAGGTGGGCTGGTCGCTTTGTGAGACGACACCCAGGCTCTCCGGGCAGTCAGCACCTGGGCCTGCTAGGGCTTCTGGCTTTTTCTGTAAACTGTGTATCTGCCGCCTTTACTTGTGTTTCTCTTGGGTCATCATTTTTATATGGATTTGTATGTGTATTTTGTAAACCAGCCCTTGATGTTATATGTTATTTCCCGACTTATAAATTGTTCTTTTGGGAAATACATGGCTTGAGCAAAGGGGTACATTTCTCCCAGCTTTTCATCAGGAGCCATGGCTGCAGGACTTCACCGTTGCGGACAATGAGACTGTCCTGGACTAGGGGACATCCTGGGCAGACGACCTGTGGCCCTTTGGACCTTCTTCTCAAGGCCGGCCTCTGGAAGGGGACTTGGATACCTGGACCTCAGGCATACTCAGGCTACAGTTTTTGTTGGTGATTGTTGTTGTTAGGTGCCATCGAGTGGGTTCCGACTCATAGTGCCCCTATGTACAACAGAACAAAACTCTGCTTGGTCCTGCGCCATCCTCACAATCATTGTTACGCTTGAGCCCATTGTTGCAGCCACTATGTCAGTCTGTCTCGTTGAGGGTCTTCCTCTTTTTCGCTGACCCTCTACTTTACCAAGCATGATGTCCTTCTCCAGGGACTGACCCTTTCTAATAACATGTCCAAAGTATGTGAGATGCAGTTTTGCCACCTTTGCTTCTAAAGGAGCATTCTGGTTGTACTGCTTCCAAGACAGATTTGTTTGTTCTTTTGGCAGTCAGTGGTATATTCAGTATTCTTCACCAGCACCACAATTCAAAGGCGTCAATTCTTCTTCAGTCTTCCTTATTCATTGTCCAGCTTTCGCATGCATAGGAGGTGATTGAAAACACCAAGGCTTGGGTCAGGCGCACCTTAGTGTTTAAGGTGAGGTCTTTGCTTTTTAACACTTTAAAGAGATCTTTTGCAGCAGATTTGCCCAGTGCAATGTGCTGTTTGATTTCTTGACTGCTGCTTCTATGGCTGTTGATTGTGGATCCAAGTAAAATGAAATCCTTGACAACTTCAGTCTTTTCTCCGTTTATCATGATGTTGCTCATTGGTCCAGTTGTGAGGATTTTTGTTTTCTCTGTATTGAGGTGTAATCCATACTGAAGGTTATAGTCTTTGATCTTCATCAATAAGTGCTTCAAGTCCTCTTCACTTTCAGCAAGCAAGGTGTATCATCTGCATAATGCAGGTTGTTAATGAGCCTTCCTCCAAACCTGATGCCACGTTCTTCTTCATATAGTCCAGTTCCTTGGATTATTTGCTCAGCATACAGATTGAATAAGTACCGTAAAAGGAGACAACCCTGACACACACCTTTCCTGACTTTAAACCATGCAGTATCCCCTTGTTCTGTTGGAATGACTGCCTTTTGATCTGTGTACAAGTTCCTCATGAGCGCAATTAAGTGTTCTGGGATTCCCATTCTTCGCAATGTTATCCATAAGTTGTTGTGGTCCACACAGTCAAATGCCTTTGCACTGTCAGTAAAACACAGGTAAACATCCTTCTGGTATTCTCTGCTTTCAACCAGGATCCATCTGACATCAGCAATGATATCCCTCGTTCCGCGTCCTCTTCTGAATATGGCTTGAATTTCTGGTAGTTCCCTGTGGATGTACTGCTGCAGCCGTTTTTGAATGATCTTCAGCAAAAGTTAACTTGCATGTGATGTTAATGATATTTTTGGATAATTTCCACATTCGGTTGGATCACCTCTCTTGGGAATAGGCATAAATATGGATCTCTTCCAGTCGGTTAGCCGTATATCTGTCTTCCAGATTTCTTGGCATAGATGAGTGAGCACTTCCAGCGCTGCATCCATTTCTTGAGCCATCTCACCTGGTATTCCGTCTATTCCTGCAGCCTTGCTTTTCGCCAGTGCCTTCAGTGCAGCTTGAACCTCTTCCTTCAGTCCCATCGGTTCCTGATTATATGCTACCTCCTGAATAGGTTGACCATTGACCAATTCTTTTGGTACAGTGACTCTGTGTGTTCTTTCCATCTTCTTTTGATGGTTGCCACGTTGTTTAATGTTTTCCCCATAGAATCCTTCACTGTTGCAACTTGAGGCTTGAATTTTTTCTTCAGTTCTTTAAGCTTGACAGATGCCAAGTGTGTTCGTCCCTTTTGGTTTTCTAACTCCAGGTCTTTGCCATTTCATGATGATACTTTGGTTTTCTGAGCCACCCTTTGAAATCTTCTGTTCAGCTCTTTTACTTCATCATTTCTTCCATTTGCTTTAGCTACTCAACAGCGTTAGCTAAAGGAAAAAAATTCTGTCCCAATTAGATCAGCTTTGCCACCAAGCTAGAGAGGGGGTGTGCAAGTCTAATCCCACTGGTACCTTCCTATCTTACCACCCAAAGAGCCACTTCCAGGAGTAGGCTGTGCAGTTGCACGTGCCACCTGCAGCCAGCTGCCACGGCCTCGAGTGTCTCACTGGACTCTAGGGCTCATCCTTCTTGTTCCAGAGCTTGAATGTGCCAGGATGGGGAGCCGGCCCTTGGGAGACTGCCTGGGGCCTTACCTGGCAATTTCTGCAAGGTGTGTCTTTGGCTCTGGAAAGGCTGCCCTTGCCCTGGGCCAGCCCCCTACCCCTCTGATTGGTGTTCTCTAAGGTAGCCTGGAGAGTGCACCCCAGAGGTAGGAAGCTGGGTGGGGGTGGGGGTCCTCTTTGCAGAGCCTGCCCCTCCCCCAGGGATCACCTGACAGGAGGTTTGCTCAGGGCAGAGCTGGGTGGGGTAAGAAGGCCTGGCATGGCTAGTGACCACGCCCCCCCCCCCCCCCCCCGTCAGCATAATGGGAGTAATGAGTAATGGTAGCACCCTGCCGGGTGGCCTCCAGGCACCGTCAAACTGAGGAGTGAGCGAGAGAGTCAGGAAGGGTGAGATCTACATGAAATGCCCAAGGGGCTTTGAGTGCTGCCTGAGGTCACAGAGCCTCCCTCCTCCTGCCCCCCTTTTCTTCTCCTCCGTGGACTCCCAGCTCTACCCTGTCCTCCCCCCTCCTCCCTCCCCTCTACTGCTCCCTCTTTGTCCCTCCTCCTCCCCACCTCTTCCCTTCTCCTATGAATTCCCTGCTTACTGCCCCCACCCTCCCCCTCCCCCACAGATGCTAGAGGGCTCCTCCCTGCTGCTAGCCACTGCTTTGCTGGGCCTGGTGCTGCTCTTCCTGTGGCGCCGCAACCAAGGCTGGTACATGATCCTGTGGAACGAATTTTTCCTGGAGCCAGTCCGCAACCTGGTCATGGGCGACAGCAAGGAGCAGCGTATTCTGCGCTATGTGCAGCAGCATGCACAGCCCGGAGACCCGCAGAGCGTGCTGGACACCATTGACACCTACTGCTCACAGAAGGAGTGGGCCATGAACGTGGGTGACAAGAAAGGTAAGCACCCGGTGTGGGCCTGCGAGGGGGAGGGCAATGGGTCCTCTGGGCCGACTCCATAGTCCTGATGGGAGAGGCATGTTAGCGCCCCGCTTTCCGGTGGTCTGGAGCCCTGGGTGCCCAAGCTGCAGGCCCTGCCTCCTGCTCCTTTGGCCCCCCTAGCTGAGGGCAGAGGTGAAAGGGGCAAAGGTTGTGCAGACCAGGACACCTCCTGCCAGCGGGACACCGCAGGGACTTTGTATCCAGGTCCTGTGGACAGGAAGGACATGGGAGATGTTTCTTATTTCTGCCAAGAAGAGTGCAGCCCACGCACAGCACTTCCCATCCTCACTCCTCCTCACTCCCCGGGGATGGCCCGTATCTCCAGTGGGGTCAGGCTCTGAGCAGCTGCTGCACAGCCCAACTCGGGACTATGCTGCCAGAGGCTCAGGCCCCACACCCACACTGTCCCACAGAGCCAGGCTCCAGGAAGGGCAGGCAGTGGGCTCTGGGGTGTCCAGGGTCAGGCATGCACCCACAGCCCTGTGGCTGAGAGGCCTGGGCCGGTAAAGCAGGCACCACGGGGTGGGGTGAAGGTCCCCCAACCCTCCCAAGGCCTGCCTCCGCCCTGGACCCCAGCCAGGTGTGTGTTGTCCCAAATCCCTGGAGCTGGGCCCTGGGGACAAAGATGTCACAGACCCCGTCCTGCCCTCTTAGAGCCCCTGACAGTGTCCAGTTCATGAATGCCCAGGCAGCTCCAACTGCAACTTGGCGGGTAGGGCTTCCAGAGAAGACAGCTGTGGGTGAAGATGATTTGGAAGGAGCCAGGCGAGTGGGAAAGGGAGGACTGGCGTGTGAAAAGGCATGAGGGACCGTGGGGAGCAGGTCCTTGGAGCTAGGCCTCCAAGGGAGTAAAAGATCCTCCAGCAACTAGTGAGGGGTGGGAAGGTGGGCCAGGCACTGGGGAGAGACACTGGTACCAGGACTGGAGATGTGGACTCCTCAGCGGGGCTTCCATGGGCCTGCACCTGGGTCTGACTCAGCATCCCCCCACCTCCTCCCCAGGCCTGATCGTGGATGAGGTGGTACAGGAGCGCCGTCCTATGGTACTGCTGGAGCTGGGCGCCTACTGCGGCTACTCGGCCGTGCGCATGGCCCGCCTGCTGCAGCCCGGTGCCCGCTTGCTCACCATAGAGTTGAACCCTGTCTATGCCTCCATCACCCAGCAGATGCTGGACTTCGCTGGCCTGCAGGACAAGGTACCACGTTCCCTCCTCACTGCCCGTGTTACAGAGGTGGATGCTGAAGCTAGGGGATGAAGTAGGTGAGTAGGGAGGCCACCTCAGTCCATTGTGCCTCAAGGTGTTTCCCAGGATGGTTTCATGTCACTCCACAGCTCTGTGAGGGTGGTCTGGGTGCCCTGTCCTACAGATCAGGAGACTCCCAACCCTGCATGGGAGGGGTGAGGACTGAGATGGGTGTCCAGGCAGGGTCCTTTCTTCTGCCCATGCAAGTTCTCTGGGCAGGACTGCCAGGGGCTGGAGGGACAGAGGTGCTGGACATTGACAGGGCTGCCATCTTCTAGGTAACAGTTCTGGTTGGGGCATCCCAGGATGTTATCCCCCAGCTAAAAAAGAAGCATGATGTGGACACGCTGGACATGGTCTTTCTCGATCACTGGAAGGACCGGTACTTGCCAGACACACTCCTCCTCGAGGTGAGCTGCTCATGGCTTCTGCCCTGTGCTTGTTGCTGGGCACGGACACCACCAGGTCTGGCCTGTCGTCTGCCTCAGGCCCCTGTGCAGAGCAGGTGCCCAGGCCGAAGCCTTCCTGAAAGCAGTCCTGGAGTGCGTGGGTAGCAGGGGATCTGGGCTGCCCAGCCCCCACCAGGCGAGTCACAGCCTGAGGTCAAGGAGTCCGAGGGCCAGAGGCAGCCCCAGGGTGAGAGTGGAGATGCAGGCAGAAGGGGGCCTGCGCAGAGGGCACCCGGCCAGGGGCCAGGCAGCCAGCTGGGACAGTGGGTGCCAGCATGCCTGAGCCTTCGAGGTGCTGCGGTGGTGGGCAGAGAGTGAGAGGGCCCTCTGAGGTGCAGCAGCAGGGAGGAGGTGAGTGTGGCCAACTGGACACCCGGCCTATGAGACAGTAGGCAACAGATCTCTCAAGAAAGGAAAGCAGCTCTTGCGGTGTTACCTGCTCTTCTGACACAGCTGCTCACCCAGCCCCACCCAGCGAGGACCCTGAGCCCTTGACTCAACCGTGCCTCCTCTGAGGCGGCTAGCAGTGGTAACTGGGGGCCTGTCCTTGGTCCCCAGGTAGGTGGAGCCTGGGGCATTGGGTGGGCCCTTAATAAACTGACCTGTGGCCTTTAATATTGATGACTTATCACCTGTCCTTATCCTGGGCAGCCAGGTCAAGGCAATAGGGACATGGAGTCTTCACTAGGGGGTTGTGGCCGCCATGGCCACCCTGCCCAGCAGTCAACCTGGCGTATGCCTGATTTGTCCGTCTTGCACATGTGGGAATGCTCTGCCATGCACCATGGACCACAAGCGCAAGGGGGACAGTCGCCTGAGCCATGGTCCAGAGGTCAAGCAAGGACCTCCACACCAAGGGGTCTGGTGCCACGTATGTGGGGGGCCGGGCACCTGGGCAGAGCAGGTCCTTAGTGGCCTGGATATGGAAAGGATGGAACGAGCTCTGCAAAGGCAGCTGTGGGGAGCACACCCAGCCGAGGGGTGCAGAACTGGAAATCAGGTATCAAGGGCATAGAATCTGGCAGCCCACAGGAGAAGATCCACAGCAGGGCTGTGTGGTAATTAAGGGGCCTGTATTTATAGAAAAGCAGCAAATATTGCAGTTCAGTATCTAGGAAACTAGTAGTTTCCTCAGCACAGCTCGTTCAAAGCGGGTAATTATCTCGAAAGAAAATAATGAATTGGAAATGGCTATAGATTTTTAAACTTGCTCCCAAGCCCTGCAGCTGGGACTCTGCAGCCCTTTGGCTTCTGCTGGGTGAGGGCAAGCCTGGCTCTGTGGAGGCCCAGTCACCCCTTCCTCAGTCGGCTCTGTGAGCATCGGCAAAACAGAGGAGGGTGAGGGGGCAGGTGGCAATTGAAGAATCAAGGATGGCTACTCAAAGGAGACCTCAGTTCCTTGTCACACGGGTGTCTCTGCAGGCTGCTTGAGTATTCTCACAACATAAGACCAAACCTGTTGCCGAAATGATTCCAACTCATGACGACCCCGTGTGTTACACAGTAGAACTGTACTCCACAGGGTTTTCTTGGCTGTAATCTTTATGGAAGCAGATTGCCAGACCTTTCTTTTGTGGTGCCACTGGATGGGTTCGAACCACCAACCTTTGGGTTGGTAGTTGAGTGCAAACCATTTGCGCCACCCAGGGACCTTGACAGCTAGCTTCTCCCAAAACAAGAGATTCAAGAGAGAACACAAAGAGGAAGCTACAGTGCCTTTTTATGACCTCATATCCATGGAGAACTGGGCAAAACAAATGGTTAAATGGTCGGCTATTAGCCAAGAGGTCGGCGTTTCAAACTCACCCAGAAGCACCTTGGAAGACAGGCCTGGCAATCTGCTTCTAAAAGGTCACAGCCTTGAAAGCCTTACGGAGCATTTCTACTCTGCACATGTGGAGTCACTCAATATGTACAGACAATCAACTCAACGGCAACTAATAACAAATCCAAAACCATGCACCGTCACTTCCACCTTATTCTGTTCATTAGAAGCGAGCCACAAAGGCCAGTCTACACGCCGAGGGAGAGACTCCACCTCCCTGTAGTGCTAACACATTCTTCGGCACTCTACTCCCTCCGTGTCAAGGGCTAGCTCTATGGCCCGCTCCGTTTCAGAGGCTCACTTCTGGCCACAGTTCTCCGGGTGGGCTGCATCCTCCTCTCAGGAGACTCATGGTGTCTGGGGAAAGTAGGATGGACACTGCCTTCCTCCCCCTTGTGGCCAGTTTTCAAAATACCGAGTAGGGTCCCTCACCTCCTCCTAAGATAGCCAAAGCTGCTTTCTTTGTTCATGATTAATTCACACATTTTTAATGTTTGATGTCTTTTTCAATCTGTTGATGTCTTCAGTCTTACGGTCAGATTGTCCCCTCTGTGCCACCAGCAGCACCTCTTCAACTGGGCTCCTGAGTCCTTCTGGTACAATCCTGATAGGAGCAGTTCATGGCTCATCTTGCCCATTTCCTGCCCCATCCCAGGTGCCACCCATTCCTCCAAAGCCTTGGGGTGGATGCGAGCTGCTCCTGGGCCGCTTGTTGTTCTAGAATTTTTCAGCCCACGGAGCTGGGAATTTTTTTTTAAGAGAATACATCACAATTCATATTGGTGCTTCGTATGATATTCAGGACCATGGGGGGCTGCGGAAAGAGGGTCTTTAACCTTGTGACCTGTTGTATGCTTGCCATACTCTGGCCTCGGCAGCTGTACCCTCAGCCCACAGCAGGCTGGAAGGGACCGAGCCACCACCAGGAGTGTGAAGACACTATAAGGCCTGTTTGTCCTGAGGGTCTCTCCCTGGAGGGGCACAGGTAGAGTCCTGGCTCGAGCAGCCCCACCATCCAGTTGCGCCAATCACTGAAGCTCATTTGTTTGATTTTGCTTTCGATGTTTGGGATTTTTTTTTCAACTTTTATATTAGATTATGTAAAAAAGCTACACGCTTCCATAGTCAAATCTGCAAAAACAAAGCTACCTGAGGATATCTTGCCTGCTGCCTATCCCTCGCCCAGGCCTGTCCCTCCCCCACAGGTAAACACTTCCTTTCAAGGTTTTTCTTCTATTGCTTTAAGCAGAGACCCCCCCCCACACCTCCACCCCCGCCATATCTTAGAGAAATCGCACATCCCATACATGGCTCCCCTCCAGACCATGTGGCCTAGAGGTTACTTCCCTCATTTTAGTGTGTCCAGTGCACCTCTTTCCTACACAGAGCCCAGGCTGAGGCATGCTGCCATCCTCAGTTTCCCCTCTGTAACCTGGGTATCCTCCCAGGGCCCCAGGAACCAGTGGACATGAGGTGTCTGGAAGCACAGGAGCTTGGGGTATCCAGAGGGTCTTTTCTTCCTTGCTGGCTGGCCAGTGGGGGACCCACCCTGTCCCCCTGTCCTGCATGATCACCCTGGTCAGACCAGATTGGCATCCTGGCTTGGCGTCTGTTACTGCCCCAGCAGCCTGCACACCTGGGCCTCAGGCACCTCTCAGTTTCAAGAGCCACGTGTTGATGGCATGGGGTATGAGGAACCCACTGGCCTTAGGGTTGGCACAGTGGTCTGAATCCTGGCCCCATCATCTCCTCCACTCATTCCTCCAGCAAGTATTTGCTGAGCACCTATTGGGTGCCATACACTCTTCTAGGGGCTGGGGATACGGGAGCCAACAGAGGAGCTGATGTTCTATAACCAGGACTCACTGTCAGCACAACTCTTTTTTTCCAGCAGTGGTTGCTGCTGGGCACAGAGCGGAGGAGAGTCTCTTCAGATGGGGTGGCAGGGAGGGCTGCAGGGGAGAGGAGCCAAGGCGCAAGCCACAGGACCAGGGTGGGCTGGGCAGGCACACCTGACCCCATCCCTTCTGTCTGTCCCCCGCAGGAATGTGGCCTGTTGCAGAAGGGGACGGTGTTGCTGGCCGACAATGTCATCTGCCCAGGAGCACCAGAGTTCCTGGCGTATGTGCGCCAGAGTGATCGCTTTGAATGCACACACTACCCCTCATACCTGGAGTACAGGCAGGTGGAAGATGGCCTGGAGAAGGCCGTCTATGTGGGCCCAGGTCTGAGTGGTCCAGCACAGCCCTGACCACCCACCCAGGTTGGTCCACTGCTCTCCACTGCTGCACCAAGCTGTCACACACGGGTACATCACAGAGCACCACGGGGCACACAGTACAGAATCACTGTAATGAGTCTGGGAAGGTATTTGCCTGTAAAGACTGAACCAGAACAGGTTGGAGGTGGTGCCTATTCACCACACTGCCATTCTGAGAGGGTTTCTTTCAGGTCTGCCTCTGGTGGGCAGGGCCTCCGGCTAACAGAGGCATCCATTAGGTGCAAGAAGTTGGGGGAAGTTGGGAATATTTGGAAACTCATCAGGGGTATACTCAGTCTGTCCTCAAGATCCACCATCACCAGGTGGCAGCAGTGCTTCAGTGATGGCACTTGGACCAAACGTTCATAACACACATCTGGTTTTTAAGAATAAAACTTGATCACTTTACTAAAAACAGCTACCTGTAATAACCTTACACACCAATATCATGTCTGAAAAATATAAAATTGAAATTAAAAGTACCTAAATATTTAGATACAAGAGATCGACTACTGCTCTTTCCTACCCCTGAAGCCCTCAGCTTTGGCACAAAACACACCATGTTCCCCCTTGACTGGAAACTAATGCTGCCACCAGGCACAGGCCAGTTGGGTTCTGAGTGTCACATCCCACCCAGGGGCTCCCAGTCACCAGCTGTGGGAGGGGGAGCTGGCCCTGCTCGGCACTGCTTCTGCTGTGAGTGGGCTGGGGGATCTGTTCCTGCCCCACAGGGATGTCACAGGTTTGGCCTGAGCCTCATCTGGAGGCTTTCCCACCTGGGAAACCAAAACAGCAGTCGGCCAGCCCTCTGACCAGGCAGGCACTGCAGAGGGTGGGTGTGGTACCGCAGCAGTGACAGGGTGGTCTCAACCCATGCACATTACTGTGCTGAAGTACCCCCTCCTTGGCTCTGCCAGCCTTGTTTATGGAAGAAGAAGTAGGCTCAGAGTGCATGGCATTTCTGCAGCTTGCCCAGCAGGCGAGTGATAAAGCAGCTAGTCCACATCTTACCTAAACCCAGAGCACCCCCAGCCCCGCCTTGACCACTGACCTCAACCCCCAGAGTGGCTGTACTGCTTGCTGCCCCCTGGGCTTCCCAAGGCCCATCAGCCTGATTCCTAGACCTGGGGGATGGAGATCGATGCCTGACCAACCTATGCTCAGACCACCCTCAGGCCGGGACAGTGCCCCTGGGCTCAGGGTCCAGCTACCACCAAGAAGTAACCTCACTTTCCTCCGGGAAGGAACTGACAGCAAGCCTGGGGCATGTGTGGGGGGAAATGCCTACAGGCCCAGTCTGGAAGATGCGAGGTAGACTGGGCCAGCAGATGGACACCTGGCAGCTGTGTCTGCCCATTGCCCACACAGGCAAACTGAGGCCTCTCCTCTCTGCTCCGAGGGAGAAACAAGCAGCCTGGGACAAGAGAACTGAGCCGCAGAAAAAAACAAGTTCCTTTGCTGCTTTTTTAATTTTCAAAATTTCTTACAAAAATCTAGGTGTTTACCAATACGGTCATATTTTGGTTTTGTTTTTAATGTTTTTTGTCAGTGTTTTTCTTCTCTTTTTAAGTTACAAACAGCAGGCACTGAACAGTGACCCCCGCTGCTGCTGGAGGTCAGTCCCAGAGGCGCTGTGGGACGGCCTGGACAGCTGCAGCAGCATGGCCTGGCCCGTAGGGCCAGAGTCAGTTCAGGAAAGGTTTCCACTGCCCGGGGCTCTGTGCATCCACAGGTCTCCCAGGACAGGGCAGGGCCACACTTAGCCTGATCCGTCTGCCGGGCCAGACCCCTTGTAGCAGCTGTGTGGGCTGCCTGCATGCAGAGTGGGATGGGGGAGCCTGAAGAACCCCTCCATCCTCCCTCCATGTCCTGCTCCTCACCCTCCAGGCCGTGGCCACCTGTGTGCCTGGCTCTGGTCCCCGTTCTTCTCCAAGGCAGGCGCTGCACAGCCACTGTGCACACGTATATGGTCTCCTAGTCCTACACCAGGCACGCTCTCTTGGTCACTTGGCCACCCGCTGAGCCGGGCCACCTTTCTGGGGCAGCCTGGCCTTTTCTCTCATACAGCACCATGTCAGTAAACATCTAACGCAGGGCCTAGGGAGTTAGGGAGAGTGGAGGGAAGGAGGAGCTCAGGGGGACAGCAGGGGTATCTAGAAGGCCTGGCCCTGTCTGTGGGTGGAGGGACCAGAAGAGGTGCTGCCAACCCCTGCCACCAGGAGGCTCCAAACTCCACTCAACGAGGCGCTGGAGATCCCATTCTTCCCACGATAAAAAGTCCTAAGAATAAACAGCTGGGCCTTGGCCCTGAGGATAGAAAGAGGGAAGGGTGGGTGCTGCAGCCATGAGCACAGGCAGCTGCCCTGGCTTGAAGGCCCCCGGAACTGGCTGAACAGAGCAGGACCTGGTGTGACCTCTGGGCAAGGCAGCTGGGCAGCAGGGGGCACTACTGCCTGAACAAGTAGATGGAGATGTGGGCGATGGCCTCACAGGATGAGCTGACCAGAGCTCCTTGGGGGACCCCCTGCACCAGCCAGTGTGCGTGTGGCAGCAGGGATGGACCCCATCTGCTCACCCACAGCTGCCGTGGGTGGCGGGGGGCCTACCCAAGGGTCTTAGCATCACGATCAGTTCTGACGTGATCGTCCTCACGGGGCCCTGTGCTGGGAGCTTTTAAAGGTGTGGGGGACCATCCCTGACCTGGCCCCATCTCCTCAGGCACTGGTCCCACAGTACACAGGAGGGGACCGGGAACTCTCCCTCTCGGGCCTCAGTCTGCCCTTCCCTAAGATGGGCTTGTGTGCGTGCTGTGCACACGGGGAGAACAGAGCATGCAACCAGCAGAGATTAATAAGAAGCCCCTGGCCCAGAGAACACACAGTTGAAGGAACAACCAAACAAGAAAACATACCAGGCATGCAAGCTAGACCCAGGAGTCAACGGGCTGAGGCTTAGCGTCCCCCACGGCGTCCACCAGCCTGACCGCGGCCCTGCTGGGCCCGGGAAGAGGGGCCTTCCTGCCAGGCTCGGGCTGCAGTGGATGGGGGTGGCAGGAAGGTGTTAGAGGCAGAACAGTGCAGGTTAGGGGAGCTGATGGGAAGGGACTGGGTTGGTCTCTAGGGACAAGGGAGGGACATGGGTGGAGCAGAGAGTGAGGATGAGGGTGGGCCTGCCAAAGTAGTACCAAGGGGAATGCTGGACAGAGGATTAGGGGAAACGGGCAGGTGAGGTTCACACAGCCGTGGCGTGACGCGTGGACACATACAGAGCCCTCTATGAAGCCAGGGGATTGGCAAAGAGCAGGGAACAGGTGGGGCCACGGGGGCTCTGCCCACACACATACATGCAGAGAAGGTAAAGACACACTTGCTCACAGCCTCCCTCTCTGTTAATGTCTGACCCGGTGACCGTCTCTGACCCACACCCTTTCCCTCCCAACAACGAGAATCATCATAAGTGGATGAGGCACATCAGTCCAGGTCAGGACCTGAGTGCACCTGGGCCACTGCTTGGGCTTAGCCTGACAACCCACAACCCTGCAGATGACCCCCACCCCGGATGGTCCCAGGGCCTACTCCAAACTAAGCCTCCCACCTGGGCCCCTTTCTAGGCACCCCAGACATACTGCTTCTGCAAGGAACCTGCCCACAGGTGCTTACTTTCGAGGGCTCCTTCTCAAAGACCTCTCCTGTAGGCTCACTGCCCCTGGCCCTTCGATCTGGCCGGTCAATAGTGGAGTATCCATCTATGGGGTGGGGCAGGTAGGTGATGAGGGGAACTCTGAAGGGCAGGCACCAAAGGAGCAGAAGACTTCCCTTTTCGGCCCACACCCCAGAAAGCCCTTTGGGCATGGTACATCCCCGCCATCTGGTGGCCTGTGCACCTTGGCACCAGCTCTCTCCACCCCTGCCTCTTAGCAGTCTGGGCCTATTGCCTCTTGCTGGCTCCCACCACAACCCTTTAGCCTCCCTGCAGCAGGTAGATCAGAGACCCTGGTGGGATACCTGCCCTGCTGCCCTGGCTGTGCTGCCCTGCCCCTCACGCCCTGAGGGTTCCTAAAGTAGATATCTCCTCCCCGCCCAACACTTGACCTTACCGTACCCAGCACTGCACTTAGCCCACAAAACTCTGCCTGTCTCCGGCCCCTCCTTGCTGCACAGGAAACAAGCAGCCCTGCGCCCCTGAACTCACCTGGACCCAGTGCATCCATGGGGATCATATCCCGGCTTCCTGGCTTCTCACCATCTGCGAAATACCCACAGATCCAGAGCCAGTAGTGCCCAGAAGGGCCAGGGCAGGCAAATCCACAGTGACCCTGAGCTGCCCTCAGCCACCAAGGTCTCTGCAAATCTCAGCACCTGGCACTACCCCCTCAGCTTGAAACCAACAAACACCACAGACGGATAAGACAGAGAAAGCAGTAAGCACAGAAAGGGTCCCCTCCCTGGAACCCTATCTCTGACCAGCCCGTGCCTACCATCAGTACGGGTGGAGAGAGTACTTTTGCACCTCCAAGCTCCCATGCACCAACATCTCCAGCCCACACTCACCTACACTCTTGTCCACCAGCGGCAGCGTGCTGTCATCAAAGGCCCCTGGACTCAGCACCCCCTTGGGGCCCTTGGCCGCAGCAGCAGCCGACTGGGGAGGTACATACAGGCAAAGGATGAGATCGGAAGCACTCCTGAGAGAGAACAGGAAGGAAGCTAAAAAGCACCCAGTCTGGTGGAGAAAGGGAAAAACCTTGACATCCTCACCTGGAAGCGGGCCTTGGTCCAGCCTTCCTTCTGCAGGGCACCGCGCAGCTCTTTGTAGCTCCATACCGTCTGCAGCACGTGCGACGCAACCTTCGCCTCCCGTACCGACTGACTGCAGCCAAGTCCGAGGCGGTGTAAGCGCCCGGCCCCGCCCCCTCCCTCGGCCCCGCCCCCTTGCTCACGTGGCCGCACTCCCGCGAGCCCGCCCCGCCCACCTGGCCGCGCCCAGTGCCACGAGCGCAGGCACGCCGCGGGCCTGCAGTAGCGAACGCGCGTTGTCCGGGCTGTCGGACACGATCTCGTGGATTGTGTTGAGCACAGCCACCACTGTGTCCTCCTCCAGCTGTGCGCCGGAGCGCGCCGGCGCCTGCGCATTACGCACGTTCCGCACCAGCTCCGCCATGGCGTAGCTCCCTGGGGGCGGGCCCGGGTGTTAGGACACGCCCCGCCATCCCCGCGGGAGGGGCAGTGTCCTGGCGAGGGGCCTGGAGCAGGCGGAGGCCTCAAGCAGAACCAGTGCAAGGGGCCAAGGGGCTGGATTCCCGAGCCACCCGCGGTCCTCCTCAAGTGGGGTCCCAGAGTCACTTGCCCCGTTCCGCACCCCCGCCTGGGCTCGGCCGCCGGCGTCCTCACCAATGAGGTCCTTGTTGCGCCGGTCCAGGGAGAGGTTGCGCAGAGCGATGGCAACGGCGCGCACCACCTTGTCTGTTTCGGACTGCAGCAGCTCCACCAGCACCGGCAAACCGCGCTCCTTGCGTACCGTGGCGCGGATATACGTGGCCCACTGCGGCAGCGGGGGAGGGTGCTCAGCGCGGAGCCTCACCCAGCTGCACAGGCATCTTCCCACCTCCCAGCTGGCCCTTTCCTCTCAGCTCCACTGTCCTCCTCCCTTGCCCCACAAAGCCCTTCCCCAGCAGCTCAAGGGCACCTCCACAGAGCTTCCCCACTGCCCAGGGCACACTTCTCTCAGGACTTGGGGAGGTGCTGCGACCCGCCACCCCCGACAGGGAGGTGGTCCAGACTCCCTATCCTGTTCCCCGTCTTGCTCTCCCTGCCAGACCAGCCTCTCACCGTCCAGTTGCCCGCACTGAGGTTTTGCAGGGCGCCAGCTGCAGCCTCCAGGGTGTTGAAGTTCCGGCTTTCCGTGAGGAGAGAGAGGTAGAGACGTACCACCTCGGGCTGGTACAGCAGCTCAAAGCCTGCGTACAGGGGACCCACGACCCACAGTCACTACAACCTCCCTACTTGTCCCCCTCCATCAGTGCTCCCAGGGCTGGGGTGAGCTTCGGCCAGGGATGGGTGTGGTGCAGTCATGGAATGTTTAAGGTTAACCTACCCCATAAGGTCACCCAAAGCATTCCCATTTCACTGAGGCGCGAACTGAGGCTCAGAAAAGAGGCAACGGACCAGGTGAGGTCGTTTCTGCCTCAACCATGCTGCCAAAGAGATGGGCCCAGAGCAGCCTGGCAGCCGGAGCATCTCAGTCTGGGCTGGGGTAGGGAGACAGCTACCAGGATCCCTCCCCTACCAAAAGAGGGCCAGCCCTCCCTAGCAACCACTTCTGGCACAGTGCTCCAACCATGAGGGAGCTGAGGTGGCCTTCCAAGCCTGCCTGCCCCATACTGAGGCTTCTGTCCACTTCCTGTTCTCCAAACACTCCCAGCATGGGCCGCCTCAGGGCATTTGCTCTGGCTGCTCCTCTACCTTTAATGTTCCACCCACCTCCCACGGCTGGGCTCTCCACCCCATTTGTTGGCATCTAGGTCACCCCACCGGCATGGCTGGCTGTGGCCAGGGGATCAGAAGGCCCTGATTACCACCATGGTGGACCTCTCAAGCCAGATTCCCAGTGCCCAGAACAGTGCCAGCCCACAGTAGGGCCCCACAGACACAGGCGATGGGAAGAGTGAACAGCCCTCCCCCTGCATGAATCCCAGCCACCTTGCAGTCCTGTCCCTCTAGCCCATACTTGCATCTGACCATGCCCTCCCTGGCTCCCAGCCCCCTTGGACTGAGCCCAAGCTCCTCAGCTGAACACTGGGCCCTGCCTGGCTGGCCCCCCACCCTTTGTCGGTCATCTTGCCCTAGTCCTAGCCCTGCCTCTCATGCACTGTGTGACTTTCAGCAAGTCCCTGGACTCAACCTACCCTGACTGAAGTGACTCATGGCACTGACCCTGCTTCAGAACCCTCATCTGGTGCCCAGGGACTGGATGGCCTTCTGGGGAACCCCATACCTGTGGGCCTCAGTTTCTCCATCTGATCCCCAAGGCCCTCCAGGCCTGCTTGGCAGCATAGAGCCACAACCTGGACCGGCCTGGGCCCTGTCTCTGCCTCCATCCACTCCTCACCTTTGGCAGCCTCTGTTCGCTTGGGCAGATCCAGCGTGTCAAAGTTCCGGTCCATCTCACTGTCTTTTTTTCCTGAGATGGAAAAACAGCGAGAGATGAGGCAGACCCTGGTGGGGGGAGGGTGGGGGGAAGCACGCAGTAGGAGGGTTGAAGCACTGCCCTGTCTAGCCAGAACCCAGAAACCACTGCATGTGCAGGACAGGGCACTGAGACCATGGGAGTGGTGAGCTGTGTACAGACTTCATGCAGATCTGCCCAGTGGGAACAGTAGACAGCCTAGCCCTGTCCAGAGCCCCCAGAATCCATCCCCATCAGGTGCTGAGAGCCATCCCTGAAACCCGACGGCTCCCTTGCAGATGCCAGGTGTGTTAGCCAAGAGAGCCAGGAGCCCAGGCTGGGCAGCCCTTGCAGATGGGGAAACTGAGGGCTGGCAGGGACAGGACTTGCCTGGTCATACAATGAGAGAGATCTCTCCCAGGAACTCCACCCAAGAGTTAATCCCTTCCAGTCTGGGGTCAAGATGGACCCCACCTGCTGGCTGAGTGCCTGCAGCAGCTCCACCTATCACCTGGGAGCCTCTGTGACACTGAGCTGCCCCTCCTGGGCCCTCTCCCCATCTCAGATGAGGGTGCTTCTCTTTCTTTACCCCCTTGCCCTGCCCATCCTGTGCTGTCCCTGTCTGAGCCACACACAGCCCCACTGTATCAGAAGAGTGTGTGTGTGGTAGACACAGCCCAGCCTCGGGCCAGGCTGAGGTTGCAGAGGAGCAGCCCCTCAGCCTCCCAACCAGTCCAGGCCCACATTCCTGCAGCTGTCGTGTCCATGCAGTTGGCATGGAAACAGCTGCCCAGACAATGGGGGTGGCGCAGGGTCCTAAGGCTGGGGCCGCCTCTGGGTGCCCACCATACCCACCGTCCTGCAATTGTCATGCAGACAAAGGAGGGGAGACAAAGGGGTTGTCTCGTCAGGCCTGGACAGCAGGACAAACAGGGACTCACCTTGATGGAACCACTCCTCTGGGCGGCCGGAGGAAGCACAGTAGAGAGGAGATGAGGCTGAGCAGGGGCAGCACCCCCCAGAGGCCCTCCCGAGGTCTCAAGCTCCCACTGCAAACCCTAGGTCAGGCAGGTGGAATGTGGACCCTCACCCCAATTACTTCCAGGGGCCAAGCACTCATGAGTGGGACAGGGGAGGGGAGACGCACACTGGTGGGGCAGAACTCAGGTGCAGGCCGTATACAGGTCCCACGTGACAGTTGGGGAACACAGGTCCCTCAAACTTGCACCTCGCAAGTGCAGGTGGGTATGGCATAAACATCAGGCCTAGCTCCAGGTGGAGCAGGGTTCTGCCTTGCAGGCCTTGTCAGGGCCTTTACGTGCTGTAAGAGCAGCCATGTAGCGGCATCATCAGCAGTTTCCCAAGCTCATGGGCCCACAGAAGCCTTTCCCCTTGAGCTAAGGTACTGGATCCAGGGTACTAGCAAGGCCACCACATGCTTTTCCCTACCCTTCCCTTAAAAAGTCCCACAGTACTGATGGGGAAAGGTAGGGCACAGGCCCCGTACCCTGACTGTCAGCTTTATGACCCAGGGTGGCACACCATTCTCGGCTCCCCACCTCCCTGCCTGCCCATCGGCTGCCCAGGTGTCCTCTGGCTTCCATGCCTGCCTAACATGGGTTTGGAGACCCCACAACCCATGAGATTTGAGTGGTACCCCAGTCCCTCCCACCCACCTTTGGCCTTCTTGCCGCCAAAGCAGCCTGTGTCATCCCGCCTTCTGCGTTGGGAGCCCGTAGCACCGCCCGGGGACCCAGGCTCGGCCTCCTGGTACCTGTCAGCACCAGGCACCTCCTTGTGCACGTGGTAGGACAGGTTCCGCATGATGCACACACAGTTCTCCACCGACTGTAGGGAGAGGGACAGCTGGCTGGGCCGGGCCTCCCAAGCCCATGCACAGAACGTATACTCAGGAGAGGCTGGCCACAGATGCATGCAGCAAGGGGACTCGGAGCAGAGACACAAAAGCCTGAGCCAGAAGCCAGGAGAGCCTTCATGGAGGAACGTGGGAGGAAGGGGTAGAGCGCAGCCCAGACCCCGCACGGCTGCTCCTCTGTGCTGCCCAGGCCTCATGCCCTTCGTGGAAAGCTGGGGAACTAACACCAGTGTTTAAAGAGGTCCTTGCCATGCCTGGGACCTCCCTGGGCATGGCCACCCCACTGATGCCCGCCCGCCACACCCTGCCCTGCCCACCTTGTTGTCGGTGTCCTTCCTGCCCACAGCCGACTGCAGCGCGTGCAGGAGTGCATCAACCAACCCTTCACACTCTCGGAGGCGCCGCCGGGCCTCTGCGCCATCTGAGCTCACGTTCCTGGAGGGCCAAGAGCAAACCTGGTGACCTCAGGTTTTCACAGGCACTCCCCCAGTGTGCCCCTCAGCCTCGGGTCTTGACTTCATCTGTAAAATGGGCCCAATGCTGCCCTGTTGGAGTTACTGGGAGACACCACCACCTGGAGCACAGTGACAGTGGGGCAGGGGTAGCCTAACCCCTTGGAGATGCCAGGGTTTGGGCCCTAGCCTGGCATCTCTATGGAAGAGGAGGGGCCTCCAACTCCCAGTTCAAGTTGGAAAGGAACAGACATGATGGTCAATGAGGTCTGGATCTGTGCTTGGGCGATGCTGGACTCCCCATCACAGGCAGCTCTGGGCTGACAGGCAGAGCTGTGGGATTGCATCCTGGTGAAGGGGCATGCCCATGGGGATCCAAGACTGTAGGGCCTCACAGGGATGGGACAGGTCAGGGAATACGGGGAAGTGAGATGAACCCTCCAAGACAGACAGGAGGTGAGGGTCCTGCTTCCCCTCTCCTGGTTGTCACGGGGATGGGAGAGTGGGTTGAAACTGGGCAGGGCTAGAGCAGCAGGGTAAGGCAGAAGAGGGTGGGAGGCCACCAGCCTTGTCCAGAAGGTATCCCATTCTCAAAACACAAGGAGGGACATGGCTCTGAAGCTGACACTGGGTTCCTGCCTCCTCACCCAGGCACTGTCATCCTGTGAAACAGCCTGACCCCAGCCCCCTGCCCACACCTCAAGCAGCCGGATGTGTTCTTGAAGACAGTAGTCCACTCGGCATCCCTTGGCTTTGAGTCCTCGTTGGGCTCACACTCCCAGCCCGAGTGGGGCACGATGACCTCGTGAGTCAGCGTCTGCAGGCCATGGTCGATGATGACCATCTTCAGGGGCTCATAGGACGACAGGTTCCACAGTGTGCCTACAGAATGTGTCCACCAATGCTGACTGCTGGTTCCACCTCTGAACCTGCCCTGCCCTGCCCCCAGTCTCACCCCAGCTCAGATGGAAGACAGGAAGTGACAATGTATGAGAAGTCCTGAGTCCCCGTCCTGGCTCAGTGGAGACTCCAGCTGGAAGGGACCCCCAAAGGGCCTGGGGATATAGAAGAGGATGCTGCCTCCTCCTCCACATTTCCCTGCCATGTGGGCAGACGGGACTGTCACTCCTGGGGCTACAGGGACTAGCCAAAGATGGTCACATGTGGCTACTAGGTCCCACAGACACAATTCCAACCAACACATTGTCAGGTGGATGGGAATGAGAGAGACTGGTCTCAGGGGGCTTGTGGTGACACAGGGCAGGTGGGGGGCCTGCCTGATGGGCCCAATCCCAGACCCACCCATGGCAGCAAAGAGATGGAGAGAGTGGGACCTGCTCACAGGCTCATCAGCCTGTGCCTGCCGCCCGCCACCCAGGGCATGCCAGTTAGGCTGCTGGGACCTCAGCCTAACAGGAGTGGCCTCCCTGGCTGCAGACTCCATGTGGCCCCGCCCCTTCCAGGCCAAACCTTGCTCTCCTCTCTTCCTGGGGGAAGCAGGCTCGGCCAGGTACCTGCTCACCTGTGACCAGCTCACGGACCTCATTGTCCCGGGCAGCCCGCAGCAGGCGCACCAGGGCAGGCACGCCACCACAGTCCCGGATGGCAGCCTTGTTGTCAGTGTCATGGCCATAGGAGAGGTTACGTAGTGCCCCGCAGGCCCGACGCCGTACCTCTGCCCGTGGGTGATCCAATAGCGCCACAAGCAGCGGCAGCCCCCGCAGCTGCCGTACGCGCCGCTTAACACCCTCATTCTCAAAGCACAGGTGCTGCAGGTAGGCAGCTGCGTTTGCCTTCACAGGGTCCACAGGGTGCCGCAGCATGGCTAGCACCTCAGGCAGCTCAGGGTCCCGCCAGCGCGGCTCCTTGCGGGCGCTGTCGACTGAGGGCGAGCGGCGCACCACCCGGTCCAGGCTGCCCAGGCTGCCCCGTTCAGGCTGTGCCAGGGGTGCCGTTACTGGGGGGAACAGAGGCCGCTCATCCAGCAGCTCACCACCATCTTCTGCTACATCCTCGTAGGGCCTGTGTGGGCAAGTGGGGCATAAACATCTTCACAGCAGCCCCCAGCCCTGTCCCCAAGCTCCCCTGTCACAGCTCCCCAGGAGGTTGTGAACTCCCAGAGGGAGGGCCAAGCCAAGAGCATTTGCACCCTGGCCCCAGGCATGAGGGGGGGCCAATGGCCAGGGCCCAGCCCAGTAAGAACCAATCAGCAGAGCCAATGACAGACCAAAACCCAGCCAATGCTATCAGGGTGAGGCCTGTACCCCTCCCAGGATGGGGAACTCACCCACTTCTATCACCAGGCCGTGTTCCCTAATCCTGAGCTAAACGCCTCTCCCTGCAATGTTTGTCCCTTCTGTAGAACAGCCCCATCTTCCCATGAGCATCAAGATGTGGGTGGAGTGGGTGAGCTCTCCCTGCGCACACCATCCCAGTGGCCTCTGGGTAATGGGCAGCAGTGCCAAAGAGTGGTTTCTGTTTACAGAGTGACTATATGTTGGGGGGAGGGCTTGTTATGTATGGTAAAGATGACTTTCCCAATTTGCTGAGGAGATCTGGATAAAACCCCTTTCTAGAGAAAAGAAAAATGCTATGGTATGTGTTGACAACTCACTAATTTGGGTACTCTCACTGACATTCGGAAACCCTGGTTGCACAGTGATTAAGAGATACAGCTGCTAACAAAAACGTCAGCAATTCAAATCTACCGGGTGCTCCTTGGAGAAATGGTATGGGGCAGTTCTACTCTGTCCTATATAGGGTTGCTAGGAGTCGGAATTGACTCGATGGCAATGGATTTGGTTTTTTGGTTTGGTTCACTGACATTTGCCAAATGGTAGACATTAGCCTCCCATTACATTTGTAGGCAAAAATCAGAAAAGGAACTCACAATTTAGAGAAGCTGAGGGGTTTGGGGTGGGACCATTCAAGGGGCATTTAGGCCACTAGCCCCCCAGGGAACAAGATGTCTTTGACTTTTAGTAGCTTTGTGGGTTGTCACCATCAAACCCACTTCCCAGGGGAGGGACTGAGGCTAGATAGGGTCAGGTGACTTTCCCAGGGTCACTCAGTGGGACCCAGACTTAGCTATGGTCATGTTCCCATTCTACAGATAGAAAAAGCTAAGGACAGAGAGAATCAGGAGCTGAGCCTGGAAGGGCCAGAGGCCCTCCCTAGATTCTGGTTACTACTGTCAACAAGGGAACCTGAGGCATAGGGAGAGTCTGGGGCTTCCTGCTCAGAGTGACACCCTGAGCATTTTGTACTCAGGTCTTCATGGCTGTCTGACTAGAGAAGGAGCAGCAGGTGTCAGGCACAGTCACCAGCTTCTCTCCTGCCTCAGACCCAAAAGAAAGATGCCCAAACTTCCCTGATCTAAGGACCCACCCTTGCTGCTGTACTTAAGAAAACCCAAGAGGCCAAATTCATACTAAAGTGTGTGTGACTGACTCAGCTCCAGCAGCTTGCGTGACTGTGGACCTGGCTGTGAGGCATTCTGTGGTGAGGGAGTGTAAGGTAGACTTCCTGGGGGTAGCAGCAGAAGACAGAGTGCTCACCTAGTGTGAGGGCCTCTCCCACAGTCAGGCCTCCGCCGCACAGCTGTGCCATAGTCGGGATCCAGATCAGGGCCACCCTCGTCATCAGCAGCCAGGCTCCGTGTGTCATCCTCTAAACCATACGGCTCTGCCTGGAAGCGCTCAGGCAGGGAGCAGCCACCCAGCAGTGCAGGCTCAGGACCCACCGGGAAAGTCTCACGGCGGCCAGGCAATGTAAAACAGCCATCACAGGGGCCTAGACCAAGGGGGCCACTGCGGGGGGGCCGCACACCCAGCCCACGGGATAGGCTGCCATAGCTGGGCCCGTCACGGGGCTCAGGGCCATCAGGGAAGCCAACCCCACCACCAAGGTAGGCACCGGAGAGCGTGGCTGCTGGGCCACTGCCACGCAGCAAGAAGTGCTGGTCTAGGGGGCCATCAGCGAAGGAGCCCAGTGGGGGACCACTATCCAGCAGTGGGAGGCCATCTGGGCCCATAGGCACTTGGCGTACTGTCCGCGTGGTCACCGTCTTGACCGTTTTGGTGACCTGGAAGACAGGTGGGTGGGCAGCCTGAGAGGTCTGAATGTTGCCTGGGCGGCTTGTTTTCCCCCAGAACAACAGGGGGCTCCTGGGTGGCCAGTGCACATGCCCACTTGGACATGGGACAACCATGGCCTGCGGTCCACCCGCCTGGACCTGGGTGTACCTTGGTCTCTGTACGCCGGGTTGTGCCATCCTCAGATGTGACAATGGACACATGGGAGGTGGGTGTGCCGGGGTCCTCCTCCACTGTCACTGTCTCCTCCAGCACCTCAGGCACCTCTGGCATTGTGGCCAGCGAGGCCTGGCTCCCCGGACTCTGCTCCTGGGGTTAAGTGGGTGGGCGGGTGGGCGTCAGCAGGGCAGGACCACCTCAGCTCATGCTGGCTCCTCTGCCAGGAGTGTACACCTCCCCACCCCAACTCTATCCAGTCCTGTTCCCAACATCCTGCCTCCAGGAGCCCACTCGACCCCAGGGCCTGTCTCAGCCTGTACAGGTGAGAACAGGAACATGCTCTTGCCCTCTGAATCTGGCTGGTTGCCCACCCCAGGAAGTGCCCCAGGTACTGGCCCCACCGCAAGGCCTCCTCAGGCAGAACTGGCAGATCGGGCCACAGACTGCAGCGCTAGGCAATCTCGCGCAGCCCTCTCCCAAAGGGCCCAGTGGGACCTGGCTAGGCCCTCACAGGTGTACTGGCCAAGGGCTGGTAGGACCAAGCACAAAGAGGACTTGCAGTAGTGATTCCAGCACTTATGGCACAACTCCTCGTGGCCACACCCAGGCTCCCACCCCCATGCCTGCCAGATGCCCTCACAGGACAGAAATATCCAGCTCCCAGAATTCCCTGTACACTCAGAGGACCAAAATACTCTCGTTCCTTCCGGCCTGGACACTTTTGGGGAGTCAAATGGGCATGGCCTGGCTCTGCCTCAGGCCAGTCAGTGGCCAATACTCCCACTGACTGAGACCCTAGATGGCATATTAGAGGCAGAGAGAGTAGGCTCCAACCAAAGGGGCTCAGCTGGCCCTTGGTGGGAACCCTGATATCCATTCCCTATACATTCCCCCCTCAAGCCTCCCCAACCTCAGTCCCCCGCCTCATTCTCACCCTGCAGCCAACCTTGCCACTGTCCCTAAAGGGTATTGTGATAGTGGAATTCCAGCCAGGACGGTTTTGGACAGAGGTCCTTCTGAGGCCCACGTGCCTGCAGACTTGCTAGTGGGGAAACTGAGGATCATTGAGGACCCGGCCCATCTCAGAGCTGGGCTGGACCTCTGCTGGGCTGAGCGGTATGGGGACCGTAGTGTTAGCCTACCCTTGGCCCTGTGGCCACACAGTTCCCCAGCCCCAGTGCTGAGCCACACCCCTACCCTAGGATTGGCATCAGGCCAGGACAGGCAGGGGCTGAAATCCAAACCACGGTGGACAGTGGATGGGTGAATGGGGAGCACACTCCTGGGCAGTTGGGGCTGGGTAGGCAGGAGGACAAGGTCTGCTCCTGAAGCCCAGACCCCTGTTTCTTGCAGGGTCAGTCCCCTGCCTGGGCCCCCAGGCCTGATGCCTGCACAGACACTGAGCTCAGGCCCAGGGAGGGCCAGCAACTCACACCCACATTTGCCTGGCTCTAGAACTGGTACTCTGCCCTTGTCCCTGGGGCCAAGGACGTCCAAGATCAGGTGCTCGAGGCTCTCCTCAGGCAACACCCAGGGCACTCACCTGGGTGCCCACCTGCAGGCCAGCAGAGAGGTTGGCTGAGACGGATACCGCTTAACTTGCTCTAGGCCCTCAGAATGTAAAGCCTCTCCAGGACATGGCCCTGTCCTAGAAGAATGTTTGACCCCCTAACTGCATGCAGTGCTGAGGTTCTGGGCCCTACCACTACTACAGGTGCATAAAACACATGTTAGGATGGCTGCATCACCCAGACTCCGGTGACTCAGGAAGAAAGAGGCCACAGAATGCAACCCCCCACCCCTCCTCTAGAAGCAGGCCCTCTGAGGAACCAGACACAACTTTACAACTGGGAAAACTGGGGCCTGGTAGAAGGGAGAGGCTTTATCCAGCACTTCACAAACTGCTCATGGGGAGATTTCAGGCATCCACAGGAAAGGAGATGTTTCAAAGAAGCCTTTTAGCAACACTCACCCCCCATGGCCCACAGGCCTGGCTGCCGCCACAGTGGTGCTAGAATGCAGATGCAGATAGGATATGGCCTGTTGGGGGACCTGAACAGGAAAAGGGGACATAGCTCCCTAGGAAAGACAAGTAAACTGAGGCCCAGAGTCAGGGCATGCTGGCAGGCTGCCAGGTAGGGTGACCTGGGTTCTCCTCTGACCTCTGAGAGCACTGGGGAGCCAGGATGGCTCTGGAAAAGGGCCAGCCCATCACTGCTAGAGCCTCAGCTGCTCTGGCTAAACTTGACTGTGGTAAGTAATTAGCAATCTCCACTGGGCCCTGGGAGTCAAATCAGAGCTGGGGAGTAGGAGAGGGTGCAGGCAAGGGGTGGCCGGCCTCAAGACAGACATCAGGGGAAGCTGCCCAGGACACTCTGCCAGTAGGATCAGGCCCTGAGTGGATTTGCATACATTTGCATACATCAAGCACTCTCAGAGAAAAGGCCCCCTACCCAAGGCCAGGCAGTGGGGAGAATGTATGGGGGTGGAGAGGGGCATAACTCAGCACCTCAACGCCACCCTGTGGCCCAGATCACTTCTCCCTGCCCACCCTGTGGTGAGGATTGACACTATGCAGAGTCAGGGAGATGAGGAGACAGGGGGCCTAGGAGAACGAGGGCTCCTCAGCAAGGCCTGGCTATTCAATAGCATCACCCAGCAACACCTCAGCCTGAGCTGCCCAGCCAGTGGGATCCCAAAATCCTGAGAACCCCGAAACCCCAAGAGCTCTGCTGGCAAATGACCTCAGGCAGCTAAAAATGGGCGATGACTTCACCCAGGTGTGTGGGATCGTGACTCAGCCGATCACAGGTAAGGTTCGGACCCCATACACACACGTGTGCAAACCCGGCCCCACAGGCAAGGATGTAAGCATACACGCGTGTGCACGGGCACCCCGCCTGGTGCATACCCATAGACAAGAATACACAAACATGTATCTGGTCCCTCAAGCAGGGATATATACATACACACGTGTGCATGACCACTCTGCACGGCACATACACTTAGGTATGATCTGGGTGTGCACATACACATATACACATGCATACGCCAGACCTCTCAGGTGTGAACTTGCATACACGTGCGTGCACCTGGTCTCTCAGGCAAGGATGTGTATGCTCATGTGTGCATGAGCACCCTGCCTGGCACACACGCCTTGGCATGCCAGTCTGCATGTTCTCCTAAGAGCACTCCAAGCACACATGTGCCCACTGTTCCTAGAATGCTTACATGTATATACATTTTCTACACACATGTCTAGACCCTTCCTACTGTAGGGCCTCATGTGCTCTCAACATGCAGGGACAGAGGCCACCAGCCCCCCAATCACCTGCCCAGTCATCCACTATAGGGATCTCAGAACCGGTAGAAGATGGGGACAATGAGGCCATCCCATGGCTCAGGCCTTTGCGACATTTTCAGGGTCAGGACTTGAGATCACAGGCTGACAGCCAGCACACAGTGGGTGATCAACTAGGCGGCTGATGCCTGTCTGGCTCCAGCACCCTGTTCCAGGCCCTCAAGTCCATGTCTGGGCCCACCCTCAGGGGCCCCTGACCTTGCAGCCCTACACAGCCCCTGCCCCAGACCAGATTCTGGGCCGTCCCCACCTCCACCCCAGACATGGGTACTGTCTTGGACACACCACCCCCATCCCTTTCCCGCACCCCAAGTCCCACCAATTCCTGTCAACTGTTTCTCGTCGCTCCTGCCCCAGCCCTGGCCTCATCCTTGCTCCTCTTGTTGGGACCAAGGTCCCAGCCTCCTATCACTGGCCCCAGGGGTCCCAAGCCATCCTGTGGCTGCCACATCCTGGTCCACCTAGTCCCTGGGCCTGGGGGTTCCCATGAGCTCTCTTCAGCTTGGGGGAGTGGCCTGCTCCAGGACTGAGGCTGCAGCCATAGAGACCAGACCAGTACCCCAGCAGAGATACCCACCGCCCCAGCCCTAAGGGGTCCCTGGAGGCACAGAGCCAAGCACAGCCGTCATGCCAGAAACAGCCACTCCTGGGGCTCAGATCCCTCATCTGGAAATGGGACCGGCCTGGGAAAGGCGAGACAACGTGGAGTGAGGCAGAGGGGCCAATCCCTGGGCAAAAGCTCATAATAACTGCGTGCATACGTGTGGGAATGCAGAGGGGCGGAGCCAAAGGAAACAAGGCAAGTCCTAAAGGGAGCGCCCACGCTGGGGTCCCAGGGCACCAATGTACCCGTGTCGTCTGGACTTTACAGTTGAGTACTCATGGTCTGTGTAATGAGAAACAGACCACACTGGTGGGCCCCCCACGCTGTCCACAGGCCCAATCTGCACACATGGGACAGGTTAAGACGTGGATCCCAAAGCTGGCTCCCACAATGCACCCCCAACCCACAAATTCCCAAAGAGGACAGATGGTTGTCACTGGATGATAGAATGCCCAAAGTGACATCCACCTTCCCCAGTGTGGCCCTCCCTGACTCTGAGTTCAGGGCAAACCAGCCTGGCATCTCCCAATAAGTAGGGCATGTCAGCCACCAACCCCCTGGCTACCACAAAATACCTTCTCTTTTCACACCCACAACTTTTACCCAGCCTCTATGCGAAGCAGCAGGTCCACCTGCCAGCGTGTGGCCCTGCCCTGAGGTCCACCTGGCCCCCTGCAGACAAGCCATGGGCAGTGGGCACCTAGCAGGCTGGGAAGCAAGGTTGAGGGAGGAGCAGGGCTGACCTAGGGGTCTCACAACCCTCAGGCCTCCCCAAGCCTAGCCCACATCACATTGGACACACTGTAACCCAGAATCCCCAATGCCCCCAACTGGCCCCTTCACCTCAAGGGCAGTCAGCAGCCAGACTGGCCCAAGTAGGCAGGTGTGTGAGAGGAAAACTGCCTTTCACAACAGGCCCTGGAAAGTCACTTTTTCGCTGAGCCTCGGTTTTCTCGCCTGTTAACCTCCTCAGCCTGAGCGCCGCCACGGCAGCCACACGCCCCACCACCGCACTGTGCTGGAAGGCCGACTTTGCCCTGGTTTATTAGGTACCCCTTCGCCCCCGCACGTGCACAGGGCCGCCCTCCCCTCTCGGCGGATCACAGTAGATAGGGCTTCCATTAAAGCTCCGAAAGCTCCTTCGCAGGTCCCAGGAGTCGGAGCCCGCGCCAGGGGCGTGGAGACGGGGAGGGGCCGCGGGAACCCGAGAGGAACAAGAGACTGAGCTGGGCTTCCTTCTCCAGCCTCAGCCTCCCCTCAACGCAGGGAGGAGCTGCCCCGGAAGGCCCCCAACCCCCGCACCTGCCCTGAGTGCTCGCTGAGGGCGCGCCCACTGGGTCCCAGCCCCACTCCAAGCACAGGGATGCACTGTCCGCGGACCCCCGCGCCCGGCCCGCGGGGAGGGACTGGGGAGACTCTGCGGCCCCGCCCCACGCCTTACAGACGCCCAGGGTGGCGCGCTCACGCCGGCCTCCACCGACCCTGGAGCCTGACAAGGCCCCCGCAAGGAGCACAAACAATAGCCGTCTCCGGCCAGCGGCCCCACAGAACAAAAGCAGGTCCTCCTGGGAAGACCGGCGCCCCCCTCCGCCGCCAGGCCCCCGCCAGGCCGTCGGAACAGCGCCCCCCTCTGCCCCGGGCCAAGTTCCATCCAACCTGTCTGAGTTCGGCCGGCATGGGGCCGATGCTCCGCGGGACAGCGGGCGGCGGACCTGGCTCGGTTTAGGCGACTCGGCCACTAGAGCTCAGCTGACTCGCTCCCAGCGGGGGCGGATCTGGCGGCGGTCACAGCGAGCAGCCAATCGGGCGGGGCCGCGCCCAGGCGGGGCGGGGCGGGGCCCGCCCCCCACCGGGCACCGGGCGGAGCTCAGCAGCCTGGGCGGGGCCAGGGTCGCCCCCACCGCCCCGAGGTCTGTCTGGGTTCCTCGCCTGTCTTCCCCGTGGATGGTATTTTTTTCGCCAAGTGACCACCCAAGTCCTCCTTCCTGGGGCTCGGCCTGCCCCCAGTAAATGGGCACACATGCCCTTCCCCGCCCGCTCACTGGAGAGTTGGGAAAACAGTTCCTGCAGCTGAGGGGCAGAGCACAGGGTGGCTCCGACTCCCTAGGCATTAGCTGCTCACCCTGTGAAATGGTGGCCAGTACGACAGTCGTTAAGGCACCACCAGAGCTGCAGAATCCTGCCAGCAGGGTCTATCAGGTTTCCCCGGATTCAGACCCCTCCTGAATGGGCCCTCAAGGAAACCTCCCCACAGAGCTCACTGGCGACCTGGCAAAAGGCCCCGCAGGGGACCCACTTTGTGTCTTGGGTCTCAGGGACCCAAGGGATGAGAGCAGCTCAAATGGAGGCAGTGGGGACCTGGCAGGTAACCCTGGGCCAGCCATGTAACCTCTCTGGTCTTGAACCCTGGGCTCATGGGGGCTGAGGTGGCCTCGAATCCTCTGTCCTCCATGTCTGTGATCTACTGGGAAGTGGTGGCTGTGGAGGGGAGGGGTCTGTGTTCAAGAGTTTCTCCTACCAGGATGTACCCCAGCAGCCTGACATGAACATACAGCTGTACCCTGGGGAGTCTGGCTCTGCTGTGGCCAGGGCCACCTTCTCAGGTCATACCCCACAAAGGCAAGTTGGTAGCTCAGTACCATGGACAAAGAAACGGAGGCTCTAAGATTGGCAAGGCTGGGTCAGCCCAGGGAGGCTCAGTGGGTCAGGCCAGAGAAGGGGCCTGTGCCTAGGTCTCCTGCCTCGCACTGGCTCATCCCCAGACACCACTCAGAAAACCGAGCCTCCCCTGGGGCCACTCCGCCTCCATGACGTGCCATATACACAGGCCACGCAAGCCCTCAGGGTGCCCACTGCCCTATGAACCTCAGTTTCCCTGCATGCACAGGGGTAAGATGCCTTGAACTCTGAGAAGCCACTTCGGGAAGTGAGTAGACATGGACTACTGACCCTAGGGATGCAGTCCTGAAGCTTATGTTTGAAGTCATTTCTGTCTCCTCCCAAATTTCACCAGCTGCTAGTGCCCTAGCCACACACCACCTTGGCTGATGTGGGTTCAACAGCCCAGCAGGCCAGGCCTCTGTGGCACCCATCTTCACTATGGGCCAGCCCCACTCCAGCCTGGGTGTCTTTCCACCGGAGGGTTAAGGGCATGTAGCTAGGACTGTGGAGCAGCCCAAAGAGCACAACAGCAGTGACCCCTGGCTCCCAGCTCCCCAGCCTTGGCCCCCAGCCCCTGGCTGCTCCCTCAAGCCTCTTAAACACCAGTCCCTGGCTGCCCAGCCTTGGCTCCAGCTGCTGCCTGGCCACCAGTCCTGGAGCTTCTCAAACCCCAGGCCCCAGCCCTGAGTACCAGATCCTGGCAGCCCTGAGGCTCAGCAGGTAGGTCATCAGGCATTTCCTGCTGAGGTTAATCTGGGAAGTAGGTTTGGCATCAAGGCTGGACAGCCCTGGTGCTCCCTGCAGAGGGCCAGGTCAAGGTGGCCCCGCCTCCTCCAGCATCCCCAGCAGCCCAGCCAGTACAGCTGGAGCCCTCGGAACACATGCTCACTCCAGTCCCAGCCTGAGAAAACTGCCTCCTCCGGAGACAGAAAACCCAAAGGCAGATAGGGAGGAGCAGCAGCCTGAGGCTGTGTAGTCTACAGCCCTCAGGAAGCCAGAGCAACTCCAGGCTGTGGGAACATCTCCCCAGCCAGGGCATTGACCCTCTGCAGTGCCATCCGTGGGCTGGAGGCTGGAGCCTGTTTTGGCCTAGAGTGGGGAACAGAGCACCTGGCCAAGGGATGGTTTTGGGGTAACTGGCTGCCACATTACCCATGCAACCCAGCCAGGCTGTCCTCCTCTTTGGAGTGCGTGAAATGTGGGGTACAGAAGGGTTGGGCCTTGCACCCAGGCCCACTCCGGCTGAGTGCCGGCCTCCACACTGTGTGGCCCCCCTGAGCTCTCTCAGCACAGTGGGGCTTGGGAAAGACTGCTCTCCAAGAGGTCTGGACTGTCAGTAGGACTGGAGCCCTCTGGAGATTAGTGCTAAGAAACAGTCATTTATTAGGCTCCAACCACGCACCCATGCTGGACTGCACGATTTACAAGGATTGCGTGAATGGACGTAAGAACCGTCATTCACCCCACTGAGCTGAGGCTAGCCCACTGAGCCAGCTTCAGCCCAAACTGGCACCTTGCCCCCCTTCTCTCCAGCCACAGAGGTCCCAGGTTTCCCGAAACCACCATCATATGTGCCAGGCGTGGTGTAGCCAACCAATAGCCTGCTTTCCTGCAGTTAGTGCCTGGCAGGACCAGAGAAGGCGAGTATAGGTGGTGGTGGTGGTGGGCGGGTGTCCCAGGAGAAAGTCCAGCTGCCTGATTTAGGATGGTAACACTTCTGCCTGCTGTTCAGGGAGCTGAGCCAGGGAAATCAAAGGCTGGGAGGGCCCTCTAGGGTCACTCCACAAACAGCAGTCCACGGCTCCCCAGGTCTCTGAACCAGGTGGTAAAGAGGAACAGCAGTAGGAGACCTACAGTGTGGGCCACCCGGACCACCCCTCCCCCAAGACTCGGTCTCCTGATGGGGTAATGATAAAAAAAAATGATAGGAACCACAATAAGGACACCAAACACCAGGCCCTTTGTATTTCCTCGTTCCACCCTCACCACCCCATGAGCTAGGTGCCACCACCTCCCATGTGCAGGTTAGGGTGCTGAGGCACAGTGGGTGGTAGGTGGGGTCCAAGTGGTCTTACTCCTGAGTGTGTACCCCAACTTCAAAGTTCTGAGGGCCTGGCCACGGAGGATCCACGGCTCCACACCTCCTGGGCTGAGCAGGGCCCTAAGCCCAGTCTCAGGGCAATGGCCACTGGGGAAACTGAAACTCCCAGGTCACATTCTAAGCTGCAAGCAGAGCCTGAGGACTTGGTCAAGCCTTCCCCTGGGGCTGACTCATGAGCATGTGTGAAAAAGGAGAATACCATGGCAGGGAGACTTGGGGGCAGGCAAAACCCTAAGTCCCTATGCTCATCACTTAACTGCCCTGAATAGACTCTGCTCAGCTACCTGGGCCCTGAGGACTCACTTGAGTGAAGGGTGCTGTTCTGAGGGTCAGGACCATTCATCACATGCTGCCCCGGGGCACCCACATGGGACTTCCAGCCCCCTCGGGGGGTCCCGCATTTCCTTCCCTCCCTGCAGCCCCCGCAGGTTTTATAATAAGCAATGCTTGCTGGCTTGTGCCCCACCAGGGCCACTTGATTACTTCCCCATTTGGCCATTTTCACCCTTTCCAAGTCACTGGGTTGTTACCTGCAGGACCAGCTGTTGCCAGGCCATCGGCAGGGGCTGCCCACAGCCTACACCACCACTGCCCATGCTGGGCTGCTGGGCGCGCTCCAGCTGCAGGGCAACATGGCGCCGCTCCTGCTCCAGTGCCCGTGTCAGCCTCTCGAAGCGTGCCTCCTGCTCCTTCACCGAGGCCAGGATGCTCGCTGCTGAGCGCACGTTGCAGTCCTCCATGGCCAGGGCGCCTGCCAGCTGTAGGCAAAGCAAAGTAAGGTCAGGCTGGGCTGGGTGGAGGCCTGGTGAAAGCATCATAGGGAACCTTCCTCCCCCCGAGAACACAGGACTCATTCCCAGAGCAGAGCATCCAACTCTCCGGAGAGAAGCTGCACTGATTGAATTCTAAATTAAAAGCCATTAATCCAAGGCTGACCGGAAGCAGCCGGCTCACTCCTCACAGGGCATAGGACTCTGACCCGAGGTCTTGTTTCCTGCCAGACCCAGCAGAGCCATCAACTGAGTGTATCTCAGGGTCTGCTGGGAGGGGCAAGGAGAGCTGGCAGGACCAAGTGCTTACTACCTCTCAGGCCCTCTGCTGTGCCCAGCACATGCCAGCTCATCCATCTCACAGACACCAGCAGGACCACCTCACAGAGGTGGACACCAAGGCCCAGAGAGAGTAGGGACTCTTGCAGCCACACGGCTGGCGTGGCCGGGTGTGCAGGGGGTGAGCAGCCACTCCACAGGTGCCAGGACACATAAAGGGGCGTAGGAGTGAGGCAGTGGGGGGAGCTGGCAGGTCCCACCATCCTCCAATGAGGCCTTGGCAAGGCTCAGGCCTTCTGGGCCCTGGCTCAGCACTGTCCCTGAGGGCCCCAGAGCCCCACGGGGAGGGTGGGTAATGGGGGAGACAAGGGCTTGGCAGCCAAAGAGATGCGCCAGCACTTTCCCTCCAGCCGGCTCCCTGGCTGCCCAGCATGTTTGTTTTTCACAGGCAAGAAGAAGCAGGACACAAGTATGCAGAGTGCAGATCCAAGCAGCAATTAGTGGCCATGGACACCCGAGCCCAGGCAGGCGGGGCGTGGGCCACATTGCCGAGTGCTCACCCTGTGTGTGGCACGGTGCCAGGGCTGCTCAGGGCCTCCTCTCCACCCATCCCACAACAGTGCTGGGGCCCACTCTACTGGACCCTTCGCCCTTGCACAGACGTGGGGACTGGGCTTCAGAGAGGGCAAGGGGTCCTGTGCATGGTAAGGAGACACACAGTGTGCAACACCCCAGGATGCTGAGCTCCACAGCTGACTGGTCCGGCCAGAACCAGCTGGAAGGACAGAGCCTGAGGAGAAGGAGAAATGCCGGGCTTGGCCACACCAACACGGGCTAGGCCAGGGACATGTATGGAGGTGATGGGACATCCACCACGAAGTCCAGACCCATTGTGACAGCTGGGGAAACCAAGGCCCAGTGAGGGCAAAAGGCTAGTGTAGGTGCTTCATTTCCCCAGCACCTGTCACACAAATAAAAATGTCAATGTCACCTTTCAGGGGAGCCAGTATTAGCGGAAGAGCAGTTGTTAAGTCAGTGCAGCTGGGGGTGGGGGAGTGAGGTGCAGATTAGGTAGAGGGGCAGCCCGGGATCAGCACATCCAGGGCCGTGGGCACGGAGCCCCCACGCACCCACCGCTGCCTGCGCGCACAGGTCCCAGACATGCCAGCACGCACATGTGCCAACACGCACATGTGCTAACACTCACACAGGCCCAGCTTGAGAGCAGAGACTAGGCCTTGCATGCTAATGGGCTGAGCCTGGGGGCTGAGCCTGAGGGGGTGTGGAGGGGCCTTCCTCCACGGGAGGGTAGCACGGGGAAGAATGAGGTGGGTGGCAGGAGTTTTCCACTTAGTCTTGTTTCCAACATCAGCCCATCCTCAGCAGAGCCTTGGAACCAAGTGGTGACGTGTAATGGGAAACTGTCCCTAGGACCCACAGGGCTGAGACCAGACTACACTGGGAGGGGAAGGTGAGTCCTGGGAGGCAGTGATCAGGACTCAAGGGACAGCTGTTGGCCTCACATACAGGAAGTGACTTCCTTCCCTCATGTGCAGAGCTATGGATTCCTGTCTGACTTCAGGGTCCACCTGCATGCACCACGGCTCTCCGCACCCAGCAGACCAGGCCTAGGCTGCAGACCCTGGGGGCAGCAGGTGCTGAGGCAGCCCCCAGCCTCCATCTTAACTGCTCTGAACCCTCCCATCATGACCCGCCTCAGGATCCAAGGAGACCCACCCTGAAGGCATTATCCAGGAAGGGACACACTCACTCCATCTGGGGACAGGCTAGGAGCAGAGAATTCGGAGGTCACAGTGAGATGGCCAACCCCACACTGACCATCCCATTGCCCAATGTGGCTCATTTGGCACTAAATGACTGTGTGTCTCCTTAGCAACACCCCAAACACTGGTCAGCTCAGGAAGACAGTGCCCTGGCAGACACCCGCAGGAGGGCCAAGCCCCAGTTCTGGGCCCATGCTCCCCACCATGGCCCAAGGGTGCATGCCTCTGTCCACAGTGTGGGAGGTGCTGAGCTCGCAGGTCCTAGCTATGTCATCTCGGTTAGGGTGCACGGGACACAGGCCCTTGGCTGAGCAGGTACCTAGGCAGTTGCAGGGCAAGGCCCAGGCCCAGCACCCCAGAGGGCAGCTTTTCAGATGACAACTCAAAATGCAATTTTTGTATTAAAACAATGAATATGTGATGACATGACCTGGTATGTGCATGAATTTTTAGGATCAACCATGAGACCGCAAAGCTATTCTCCCCACCTGGGATTTGGAACGGAGCTGCCCAGTCCTGGGTGGGGGTGGTCACTGGATGTGCTTCTGAGCCACGAGAGAACTTCACGGGCAGGTGAGGGGCTGACCCTCGCTCTCCTCTCTGGCTTTCTCCTCATCTGGGAAGGCCCGCCACTGACTGCCGGGAAGACCCCAGAGGACCCCCAACCAAAATCCCAGCAATCAGCTCACACCGTCCTCACAGGAGGTCATAGTTTCTCGCCCAAATGCTTCTGCCCGTGGAATTGTTAGCAATAAGGTAGGAATGAAATATCTTTTCTGGGAGAAAAAAGTCCTTTCATATTCAGCAGCCTCGATTACATGACAGAGGAGCTCGCAGGCACTTGGGCCACAAACTGGAGGGCTCTTACAATGTGACAGGCCAAACGAGCTACACTCAATTCTGGTGCTTAATTATATGACTTTGGTATTCCCTTCATTAAGATAAGCCTCCTACAGAGGAGTTTCGAAGTGGTTAGAGAGTGGTAGGCTCTGCCTGCCCCTGATGGGGCAGCAAACCCCAGCAGCCTACAGGATGCCAGCTGCAGGGGTGGGCACGATCATCCCAAAAGAGTGGGGGGTGGTGATGTGTGCAAGCCCACAAGGGGCAAGATGGTGGCCCAGGCCCAGGAGTCTGTGGCACGAGCAGGCATCACCTGGTACTGTCATCACTGTAGCACTTGGCCTTTCAAGATTCACCCATCCCCCAGCAGCACAGGCCTGCCCGGCCCCCTCTGACCGCAACACCCTCCACCACTTGCTCCATGAGGCCTGCTGGGCTGGCTACACACAAGGAAATCACCCTGAGCCTTTGGGCCTCTGCCCCAAGCCAGAGGCTGGGCCCAGACCTGTGGCTAAGCCACCGTTTGCTTATACTTGGGCAGCCCCTCAAGGCTCCCTTCTTTGATATACATAAAACCAAGGTGGGGCAGAGCCTGACATGGTCTCCCGCTATTCAATCTCTCTCCAAGGTAACAGGCCTCCAGGCTTTGGTGGTTTCGTGGCTACTCAAAAGAAAAGCCCATTTTCCAGCCTCCCTGGAAGCCGGGGTGGTCACAAGATTAAGTTTTAGCTAGCGGGACATAAGTAGGAATGTATGCACCTTCTGGGAAGTGTCCTGAAGGCCAGAGGTATACCCTCGGGCTGCCCTTCCTCCTTCCCACTGGCTGGAACGTGGGTAGGTGCATGGGCTGCTGGAGTTCAAGCAGCCACACTGAGGCATGAGGAGGTCTTGAAAGAGAAGCTATTTAGCTCAGAGCAACAAGGTGGAAGGAGGGTGGGCCTAGGCCAGACACTGTGGAGTGCCACCCCAGTCCCTGACCAATACCATTGGGCTTCCTGAGGATTAGAGAGAAAAAAACTTCTCTTTCATTGCTCACAGACAAAATTAATCCTAAACCATCATCCTTGGGAGTGGTGTGAAGAGAACTCCCCATTGACTGAAGAACAGTCAGAAGCCTGGTGAGGGCTAAGAGTTGGCCACCTTTGTTCCTTCAAACATGCTGTCCAGAGATATCCTCACCTGTCCCAGGCCAGGAATGGAGGCAGTCAATCTGAAGAAAGGCCTGTCTAGTCCTGGGCACCAAGGAGTGACCCCACCCCAGGGCCATGTGACAACACCAGTGTCTAGGCCAGAATACGTGACCTAGGAACTGGGGAGAGGGGTTAGGAGGGACAGGATTGGGGTTAAAACTTGAATAAAATGAACCACAAGAGAGAAATGGTAACTTAGTCACAACGACAACTGACATTGATTGCATATCCTCTATGTGCCTGGCACCAGGTCAGGAGCCCCCACCGTCTCACAAAACCACACTGGGCAAGGGGGAGGCACAAGGAGAGAAGCCCAGGGAGGTGAAGCAAGCTGCCCAATGCCACTAACAGGGAGACTGGAGAAAGGATGAGATGGGTGGGTGAGTGGACAGTGGGAAGGTAGATGGACAGACGGGGAGATGGATGAGTGGAGGGTGGACAGACAGATGGGTGAATGGATAGATGGGTGCTGATGAGTGGATGGATATGCTTGTGGATGAATGGATGTGTGCATGGGTAGATGGATGGAGGGACAGAAGGATGGACAAATTGGTAGATGAATGGATGAGTGGGAGCTTAGGAGAAGCTGGATGGAAGGGGATGGATGAATGAATGAATAAATGAATGTGTGGATAGGAGAGTGACTGGATGGTTGTAAGGGGGGATGGGTAGGGATGGAGGGATGGGTGAGGAATGGGCGGACAGACAGATGGGAGGATGGACGGGCTGGTAGGTAGAGTCAGATGGGTAGGTGAATGGATGAATAGGTAGGTGGTGGGTGTATGGGTTTGTGGATAAATGAGTGATAGAATGAGTGGGAGTATGGCCAGATGGGAGGAAAGGAGGCTGGATGGGTGGGAGATAGATGCGTGGGGTGGGTGGAAGGTGGCAAGATGAGTGGGTAGACACATTGGTGGGCAGGAACATGGCTCTGAAACATTCTTCTAGGAAGAGAAAGTCCCCACCCTCAAGCCCTCTGGGGCAAAATTGTGGCCGGTGCTCTATCAGGAACACGAAGGCTTCAGCAGAGGAACTCAAGCATGGAAGCTGAATCCTTCCCCTGAAACCAAAGCTGGTATCTGACGTCTTCTTGCCGACCCAGACATTCCTCCTTAGGAGGAGCCAGCCAAAGCCCTGCTCCGGAAAATCAAATTATGGGGCCTGAGTCCAATCTGGGTTGAGGAATTAGAGGAATTTCTTAAGGGTCAGGCCAGCAGGGGGAGGCAGGCGGGAGGCCTGGGCTCTAGTTCTGCCCTTGCTGGCCATCTACTAGAGGACAGTGAGTGCTGCCTGGGTTGCGTGGTCCCCTGTGAGAGAGAAAACTGGCAACTCGTCAGGCCTCACTCTGCCCGTCCACACCCTCCTGCCTCTGTACTCCCCAAACTCGATGGGGGAAGATGGGCTAGCAAGAGGCCCAGCAGGAACTGAACCCAGGGCCACTCTCTCTACCACCATAGCTGCCGGGAGGACACTGTGGGAGCCGCCTCTGTACCCTGCCCCCTGCACTGCCAACATGGAGACCTATTCCCTGCGCTGGCCAGCTGGGCCTATGCGGACCTTACACAAAGCGTTATCTTTACCCTGTCACCCTTACTGTGGCCAAATGGTGCCCAAAGACTCAGGGAGAGCTTCTGGGCAAGCCCACAAGGATAGTCACTCTGCCAAGGTCAGGGATAGGGCTGGAGCAGCAGGTCTGGGCATGGGGTTACCCTGGGATGGAGTCCATGTTCATCCATGCCAAAGGCTAGGGATCCCGAGCAGGTCCATCTCAACCAGGACCACACAATACTCACCGTCAGTACCAGGCTAGAGGCACCGAGGCTAGGGAGAAGGCTGTTCTCAGCCTAAAAAACTGGAAGAAACTACCAAAAAAAAATCAACTGGCTTGACTTTGAAAAAACTAAATACTTCTCTACTTTCAAAAAAATAAAAATGAAAAAAGGCCACATAACAGGGTTACATTTTCTTATAAAAAGTGAGTTATCAGCTAGAGCGACACCCGTAGCGTCTCAGATGAAATGATGGGTGACTGACTACATTACTTCCTGACCATGACTGGGACACAGGGAAGTGATGATGGGCACGTGGGGATTCATTACACTGCTCTCTACCTGTGTGTTTGTGATGTTCCATAATAAACAAATGGAGAAAAAAGTTAAAAGGACAATCAAATGACAAGTGATTAATTAGGATCAAGTATTCATAACATCCAAGAAGTCCTGGTAGTACAGTGGTTAAATCGACTGACAGCTAACAGAAAGGTCAGTGGTTCGAAATCACCAGCAGCTCCATGGGAGAAAGATGTGGCAGCCTGCTTCTGT
This sequence comes from Loxodonta africana, assembly GCF_030014295.1. NCBI lineage: Eukaryota > Metazoa > Chordata > Mammalia > Proboscidea > Elephantidae > Loxodonta > Loxodonta africana. Next base: position 33,088,257 of record NC_087360.1, read on the forward strand.
AGAGATTTACAGGCTTGGAAACCCTAGGAGCTCGCTATGAGTTAGAATCAACTTGACGGCAGTAAGTTTGCTGTCTGGGTATTCGTAACATCCAGCAAGAAAATGATGTCCTTAATCTATAAAGTGCTCTTACAAATCAACAACAAAAAAATCAAAACTCCAACTGACAGTGGGTCAAGCAGCAAAACCAGCAACATAATAAAAAGGATGTGATCAAACAGTAAGACTGGAAACAGCGGCGTCACTGGAGTTGGTGTCACCTAGGGCAATTAACTCATGATGTCACCCCCCCATCGACCTCCTCCCGCACCAGACCACAGAGAATCCTTAGTAACGTTTATTACTAATTTTGATCATAGAATAGTATATGATAAACATCATTGTAAGTTGTTTAAATGTATCATTTCTTAGATTATATGACTAACAAAATTGTTCTGTAATTATGCTATTAGTTACAATATTATTAGTAACTGAGCAGAAGCCTTTTTCAAGTTTTCTCCTTTTCCTTAATTACTACTTGTCAAAAAAGTTATTGATACAGGTTCACAAATACTCATCACCACAATATTCTAGCTAAAACAGCAGAAAATTCAACAAAATCAGCGACTATAAAAACACTGGCAGCAACGAAAACAACAGCCATGACTGTAGCTCATGCAGGTGAAAACACGTGATTCAAAGCATCTATGTAATTGGGTAATAATGACAGCTCTGACCACAGAGCATTATACCCAGTGCCGTCGAGTCAATTCCAACTCATAGCGACCCTATAGGACAGTGAAGAACTGCCCCATAGAGTTTCCAAGGAGTACCTGGGGGATTTGAACTGCTGACCTCTTGGTTAGCGGCCGTAGCACTTAACCACTACGCCACCAGGGTTTCCAGAAAGCATCAGAAGGTTCAAAAAGTAAACCAGCATAGAGTTTTAGCTTTGTATGTATATTGATACATGTAAGCTGGGCTTTCAAAAAATGTTTTTGTTGTTATAATTAACTACAGGGATATTTTTATAAAAATAATAAATTCCTGCTAAAACACTGCACAGAAACCCTGGTGGAATAGTGGTTAAGTGCTACGGCGGCTAACCAAAGGGTTGGCAGTTCAAATCCGCCAGGCACTCCTTGGAAACTCTATGGGGCAGTTCTACTCTGTCCTGTAGGGTCGCTTTGAGTCGGAATCGACTCGACGGTACTTGGTTTGGTTTTTTTGGAAAATACTGCACAAAATTTTCATAGGCGGTCATTTTGGTGACTGTCTCTGACGATGTCACCCAGTGCTGTCTGTACCCCTGTATCCCCTAGTGATGTCACTGCCTGGAAATAATGAGGTATGCACACACACAGAAAAAAGACTGGAAGGAAACGCATGGAAAGGCTCCTGAGGTGCTGGGCAGAGGGCCTCTGTCCGCTGCACTAGGTCTTCATGCAGGTGTGCTCTTACCTAGCGTTTGACAAGGAGCCAAAGCTACTGCTATGATCAGAATGTAAGAAATGGAAAAGCAGAAGGCCTACCAGTTGGGCAGGCACGAGAGCCCCATGGGGGCCAGGGTGGCGCGTACCCACCAGATGCCTCCTGGGAACCAGGAGAACCATAATCTGATTCCACCTGGAAGTTAGATTTCTCTAGCACAGGTGGCAACTGCGCCAGACAAGACGGGATAGGGGGCTGACATGTCCCTCAGTAACCTCCTCCTTCTCCCAACCTGCGTACCCTGACACCCAAGGAACATCCTCTGACCACATGGAAAGTGACTCCCATGTGCAGGGGGGAAACTGTGAGGTTGTTCTTTCCCAGGGGCTCTTCACCTGCACTAATGGGGTGCCCCAGGCCAAGGACAGGCAGACGGGCAGCACTACTTGGCCCAGGGCAGGGAGGCTGCTGGCCTGCAGCCTCACCCTCAGAAGGCTCTGCCAAGGCCTGGTGCAGGAGCAAAAAGGGGGGCTGACACAGGCGGCTCAGGAGATCATGGGTCAGGTCAAAGGGAGACACTGCTGGGGGCCAGGGAACTGGGGCCTGGAGAGACGGGGGCCAGAGAGCCTGAGGTCTGAGATGAATAAGCCAGGTGAGCATAGCTGGATGTGGTAGAGGCAGGCCTTGTTCTGGCAGGTGAGCAGCAGATGACCAGTGGGAGGGCCTGGTCACAGCCAGCCTCAGCTGGAGCCCCACTATGAGTTTCTAGTTGGGATTCAGGTTTAGGCACGGTCAGAGAGACATGCGCCCTGTGCCACCTGTGGCACTCACACCTCCTTCATCCCCTGGGATCCACCTCTCTGAGAGGACACATGGGATGGAGGGCAGGAGTCCCTCAGGCCCCAGGCTGCAATTCTGGGTGGGCCCCTTGTTGCCCCTCTTATGCCTGACCCAGATTTCAGCTGCAGCTGTGGCCCAAGGGCAATGGCCTGCAGGCTCTGAGAGTGGGAGCATGGGCAGCAAGCACCACCTCCTCTGTGGCTTCTACAACCACCAGCCTGAGGGCACCTCCAGGAACCCTGGGCTAAGGGCCAGAGGAGATGCAGTATTCAGGCAGGGGAGGGCATGGGGAGGGGGCTGGCAGTGAACACTGTGGCCTCTGCTTGCGTGGCCAATCCAGGCAACTCCATGCCCAACTCCAGCCCACTGAGGATGGAAGTGAGCCTGTGGTGGGTAAAGGAGGGGCCCTGCCGCCATGATGGCCCCACTGAGCAGGATCAGGCTGGCAGAGGCTGACCCACTGCCTCTAGCACCTCCCTCCACCAGGCATCCACCTGGCAAAGTCCCCTGACCCTGGGCTATCTCAGGAAACACAGGAGCAGCGCAGAGGGCAGTTACAACCCCCTCCCCACCACAGTCTGGCATACGCACAGGGACCAAAGCATTCCTGAGGAGACCGAGGCTCTGAGCCAGGCTGAGACCAAACACAGACAGGCCGGTCTGGCACCAGGGCCTGGGAGCCCATCCTGGCCAAGAGCCGAGGGGCTATGAGATAGATGCCCTGATGGCTCACCAGGCACAATTAGAGGGGCACCCTCCAGCTGGGCTGAGGGCCACAGCTGGGTGGGGGCAGCAGTCACAGGGCTAGCTGCCTATCTGTGTGCACCACTGCCCTGGGCCTCCAACAACCTTGCCCCTCCCAGCCAGTGGACCCCTTCTTCCAGCCTCCTCCATTGCCATGGTAACGCCCAGGCTTCTCCGCAAGGGACAGAGCCTCTTTGTGGTGACACAAAGCCCCTTTGAGGGGCGGTGGGGTGCAGCCCCTGGGAGTCTATGACAAATAAGCTTTAGGGGGCCAAAGCAGGGCCCCTAGGCCCAGCTTCTCTCCCCCCAGGTCACAGAGCCAAAGAAGCCAGACAGAAGATCCTGGTAGTCAGGGGCTTTGACTGGCATCAGCCTGCCCATGGAAAGTCGCTCCCATTCCCCTACAGCCAGAGTCCAGAGTTCCTGGGTGAGCCCCGCAAACCTGGGGGCCAGGGCCAAGACTGGCAGAGACGTACACTGATGATGAGCTGGTTCTCTGTTGGGGGTGTCAGGAGTTCCCACTTTCTTCCTCATTGTTATGACAAGGAACACACTCTGCTTGTCTACACAGAAAAAGGCAGCAGCAGGCGGGAACTCCCATGTGACAGGGAACACCTGGCTCTGGCCACAGGGACAGTGCTGGGCTCTGGACCTACACGGGACTTAGGCATAGGAAGTTCTCAGAGGATGTGTGGAGGTGGCCATGAAGGTGTTCAGATGGTAGGGGGTCTGGTGCCAGGTCTGACCAAGAGATGGTTCACGGGTATCCAGGCCTTGCCCAGCTCACTGTCCCATCATTCCTTGGGCCCCGTCATTGCCTGCCTTCCTGCCTGCCCTAGAGAGAAGTTGTGTGGCCTGGTGCAGCTGACCACCCTCTCTGAGCCACACTCCTGAGGCAGCATTGGTGCAGCCACAACCTCAAGAGAGGCCTGAACCAGAGGGATGCTTGTCATGGCCTGGTTCATTCCAGGGTCTGGGAGTTATGACCACAACGACAATATGGGTCCGGGGCTTGGCAACAGTGACCCAGAGCAAGAGGGGCCCAGCATGCACCTGGGACAGTCCACAGCCCACCAGGCCTCCCCACCCTCAGCATGGCTGCCCCATCCACACTCCTGGCCCCACAGTCAGGAAAGCTGAGGGTGGCCAGGGTCCCCATCTCACAGGCCACAACCCAACAGGCCTGTAGTCCAGGAGGTAGCCCTGGGCAGGGTCTGAGCCAGCTGTGGAGTGCCTCCCCATCCTGGCCCACAGGTCCCTGCCCACCCTGGCCGCTGCTGAACCAGGCACTTGGCAGTGCCTCCGTGCTGGGAGCTGTGCCCATGTAGCCCTCCCCAAGTGACCTCTGACTAACCCACACAACTGTGCTAACTAAGCCCAGGGGTGGGGGTGGGGGGGGTCACAGGCCCCAGCTGGCCGCTCTGGCCCTGGGAGAGGGCATCCCTTTGAGGACAGATGCACACAGATCCCGGGTAGTGGGCAGAGGGGCCCACCCCTGACACAGCAGTTCCCTCTGAGTCAGCAAGTGCCCCCTACACCCCATGAAGGCCACATCACACCCCTCCCAGCCTGGTCTCCATCAGTATTTGTGGTGTCTGCTGACACTTCCTGGGAGCCCAGGATGAGCCTGTGAGCTCATTTATCAGCAATCCTGGTTAAGCCTCACCATGGCCCTGGGGGCAGTGTGGGTGAGGAGGCCCCGGGGCTGTGCACAGAATGGGGGTTGCCAGTTTGCCAGGCCAACACCTGGGCTCGAACAAAGTCCGCCTCCGGGCCCCCCTACCCAGGGTGGGGTACTAGGTGGTGGAAGGGTCGTGGGGCTCAGCAGGATCATCCAAGCCTCCAAAGAGAAGAATTTCAGTGAAAAGAGTGAAATGCATGGGAAACCCATCACTCTGGGTGCCGGCCTCTGGGGTGCCAGGTCCCCAAGTAGTGAGACACTGCCCAGTCAGTCCTCACCAGCACGGTGCCCACGCCCAATCGGGTGGATGGGGCAAACAAAAAGCAAACATGGTCAGATTATGTGGCGCGGTGGGAGCCCCAGAGTGATCTGAGGGGAGGGCGGCACCTTCAACCGGTTGTTGGGGAACACTGCGGCTGCATAGGTGGAAGCCAGGCACCCCTAGGGGGCTCCTGCCGGAACTCAGGCCACAGGCGCTGGAGCTGAGCAGTGGTGGAGTGGCCAGGGCTGTCTGGTTCTGGATGGGTCAGAGGTGGGTGTCTGGGCTCACACAGCTGGAAGGAGGAACCCCAGGGCCCTGCACAGGGAGGAGAGGCCAGGGGACCACTGGACACGCGAGGTTCAGGGAGAGTCCTGGCTGGAGATAGAAATGTTGACTCCAACCTTAGGTGAGGCTGCTAGACAGTGAGACAGGTGCAAAACCTGGCACCTCCAAAGAGGCCTCCCGTTACCTCCTGCCATTCTCCACCGTCACACTGGAGGATGCACAGCCGGGAACAGCTCTGAGAGGAGGGCCCTGGGAGCAGGCAGGGCCACCACCACCTGGAGACAGTGGCCTTCAGGGCTACGGTGTGCCTCCCTGTCCCCCTGCCCCCCTTCCAGCCCAGCAAACCAGGAGAGGTGGACAGTACATGGACCTGGATCCAGCCAGGAACTGGAGTCCACCCTGTCCTGGGCAAGACGATTCCAGGCCCTTCCAGTCAAGCTCCTTACCCATGGCATCAGGAGCAGGGTCTCTTTGGTCTGCCCTTTCCCCTGGGCCCTGTGTGGTCCAAGATGGGCAACAACAACCAGCTCTGGCTCCACCTGGACCCTGGGGTACCCCTCCCTGCTAGAACCTGAGTTGGACACAGGCTTTGCTGCTCCCAACCCCCCTTGAGAGCCAGCTCAGCTGCTCCTGAAGCAGGGAGTGCCCACGGCAACGGTCCAGACCCCACCATCCTTAGCAAATGAGCAACACCTGGCTTTTATATGCAAACAACACGTGGAAACTGGCAGGGGGCTCCACTCCACCCCCACCCAGTATAGACTTTAGGCCCTATGGTGCACTGCCTGGCTTCCCCCACACAAACACCATGTGAGTCTTCTGTGAGCCAGAGAAAGAGTGCTAACATGTCTGGAGACCTCCTTAAAACTACTGAAGGCACATGCACACCCCCACGTGCACACACTCGCATGCAGCCATTCACACAGCGAGGCCTATACCAGCACATGCACAGAAGCACACAGATGCATGCATGGAATCCCACTACAGAGGCCCACACACCCATCGCAGGTACGTGTATTTACCCACATGCTCACACAGCCCACCAGCAGCATGGCAACGAATGGGGCAGGGATCTGGCTCAACACTGTGGCTCACAGCGCTGGTGTGGCTGCTGCCCAGCTCACCAAAGCCAACCTGTGCTGCCTCACTCGCCCCACTTGGAAAATTGGTAGCAGTGGCCTAAAAGTCCTGAAGGGCTTTTCCCTGTGGATAGAGGGGTAAGAGCGGAGGAGAGGACTAGGGCTCAGCCATCTTGGTCCTGATAAAGGTTAGTGTACTATGCAGACCCCATTACTGCCCTGAACACCAAGCAAAGCTGTTCTCACAGACACCTCTGAGGCTTCCCAAACCTGTCCCCTTGACACCACAGTCTGCAAGGTGCCTGCATGGTTCTGCTTGGCTCTCCCTGCCTCTGATCCATACCAAGGTCCCTCTGACAGGCAGCAGGGGTCGGGCCCATCAACCCTGCAGAACCACTGAACCTGTGCAAACTCACCTGCAAGGAGCACACAGAGCAGCACCCCAGGGCCCCGTGGAGGACTTGGAAGAGTACTCTTCCTCTGAATTATGTTAGCAAATGCACAAATATTAGGTCATGGCTGATACGTGTCCTTGAAAGGTTAAAGACAGTGTTTAATTGAACCAAAAACAGACTATAATGAAAAGAAAGGATCCTAAACAGTGAGGATTCCATGGAGCGTTAAAGAAAAAAACACAACACAGGCAGTAAACAGCAGATGAAACACAGCGAGAAATGAGTACATACTGAGGCAGAAAGCAAACTCAAGATATTCTTTCCAAAACCAGCAGACAACGATAAAGAGATGGTAAGAGCAGGAAGATAAGAGATATGAAAGACAGACCCATTGACCAAACTTCCACAAACAGGAATTTCCAGAGGGAGAAGGTGCAGACAAGGGACAAAAACAAATGACTGGAAACCATCCTTATAATAGAAAGCATCTGAAATCTGAGTTAGGGTTTTGAACTTTCTGTCCAGAAAAGCTGAGGAAGTAGTGGACATAGCCACTTCCAGCATTTTACAATTTAGTCTCATTAGGCTTGTGTTTCCACCTGCCGCCTGAATGTGCCAGGTTGCTCTGTGGTTTGGAGAGCAGCGCTGACCACCATCTGCCCACAGTCCTGGAAGGGCAGGATGTGGTCCATTCAAAAGGGGCAGCTATAGCTTGCTGCTGCCCATTGTCTAGCTCTCATCTCTCAAGTTAGAAACAAATAAAATGCCTCACCTCTGTAACTTGAGAGCTTTTAAAAATTAATCTAGCTCTGAAATTCCTTAAGGAAACAATACAGTGACATTTCTGGATTTTCAGTCATGATTCTGCCCTTCACGCGACTGATGCCCTTCCTTGGAGGCAGTGAACACATGTCACGCCAGAGCCCTGGATCGCCCAGAGAAGCAGCTTTACTTTAAGAATAAAAAGAGAAAAACTTTTGTGTCCGTGAGGCCTGGCTACTCCAAGGATGCCCCTGCCTGTGCTGCCAGGTTTAAGGGAGGGCGTGCCCCACAGGAAGCAGAGACTCTAGGCCTCCTCCCACAGGCTGGGCAGGAAGACCATACCCCTTGAGGGAGCAACAATTGTTTACAGCAAGAACGTGCTGCTCCAAATTTGTTATAACTGCTTCAGTTTTCTGTACCAGTCCTTTGTCAGCTGCCATGGGGATGCATTTTGACTCCTGAGAAATCTGTGGAACTATACACACTCATGACTGCAAGAGACGGAACTATATACACTGATGACTGGAAGAGACAGGCGTGAGTCCCTGAAACCAGATCAACAACAAACAACAAACCCAACTTGCTTTTGGTGTGCCTTTTACTCATTTACAAACGTAAAATAAACAGATTTAAATAAAAGCTGCAATCTAATGTACCACATCAAGTAGACTCTAGGCATAGTAGCCAGATAGAGAAAGAGGCCGTTTAGTGGCCTCCTGCTTCCTCCTTTCCTCTGCAGAGAACAGCAGCCCCTCAGCGAACAGAAAACGTGCCTCAGTCCTTGCTGACTTTAATGGAGCGCCACACCAGCCCCAGCCTTCTTGTGAGGTGACACAAACTGACTCCCCGCTTATTTAAGCCATTGTTACCAGGATATTTTTGGCAATCACAGCTGAAAGCAACTCTGGCAGATAAAAAATATAAAAATTAAAAAGAGAATTCTTATGGGGGAATTTAGCAGAATACTAACAACCTACAAAAAGTAAATCAAACCAAAAACAGAAAAGATATATAGGAATTTTTGACAATAAGAAAATAAACATACAGGTAATCCTGTATCCTAGTTTAAAAAAAAATTTTTTTTTAAGTGTTCATAGAGCATATACAAAAACAAAGCTTTTGCTAAGCAATAAGAAAGCCTGTCAACTCCAAAAAGCTACAGTCTCTAATCACATGGAAAATCAAAACAAATATAACCTACATTCAATTTATTTAATTATAAATGTTTTGAAAAATAGCCTCCCCTTGATATAATCACCTAGTAAATAATCACCTAGAAACTGAAAAACACTCTTAAATGATATTGTCTCAAAAATAAAAATTTAAGAATACACAGTTGATTAATACACTCATATATCATACATAAAAACTTACTGGATGTACCCAAAGCTGTACTCAGAGGTAAATTCATAGCCTTAAGCACTCTTGTTATCAAACAATAAAGAATGAATAAACTAGGACACATCTAAAATAAATAAGCATAAAGACATCAAAGTTCCCAAACCAAGATTCCCCCTGAAATGAAAACTAAGGGATAAAAACTTTTATCCAGCAATGGCTACCTTTCATGGACCAGAAAAAGAGAAATTTCTAATAAGTGTGGTTCAAAGGGGATAGAATTGAAGGAAGATAGAGAATTAACCCATGAATCCAAGGTTCATACTGTGGAATTCACTGCTCTGCCTCTGTTACCTCTTAGGCCTCTGTACAGGCAGATTTACGGCAAACCTAAATCTTCCCCCACTCCTTCATGTGGAACTGAAGGTGAGAGTGAGAGAGGAAGAAGCTACCATGGCCACTGCTCAGTTATAGCCCAGGGCTGAGCGGCACCCAGCACAGGGCCTGACATGCAGCAGGTACTCAGTTCATGTCTGCTGCAGGCAGGCAGGAAGAAAGGAAAGAAGGAAGAGTTACTGCAGAAACAAGGATGAACAGTTGGAGGACAGTGCTCAGGCCAACAAAAAACACTGCAGCCCCAGTGCCCAGGTTGCCCTGAGGAATCAGAGTATGTGCTCTGCGCTGAGGCTGATTTTCCTAAGAAACTAGAGGAAGTCAGGAGAAGGACTGCCTCAGGGCTCCAGAGGCTAGAAGGACAAGGCCATGGCAACTCCACTTCCGGGAAGACAGAGGGAGGGTACCTGGGGACAGTCACCAAGAAGGCCCCAAGCAGAAACTGCTGACACACGCAGAGTCTGGAGGTAGGTATGGGCGAGGAGTAAGGCTGATGGTGTGGCAGGGGTCAGGTATGGCTTTTATCCTGAAGGTGATCAGTGATGGGGAACCTTGGGAAGGGATCTGGGGTCCAGCAGAAGACCTCTCCCTGCCCTGGCTGAAGCAGCACCCCCACCCTCACCAAGCCCCCTTCCTTCCCAGCCCCAAGGCTGCTCGCCTCAGACCTAGGCTCCAGCCTGAGGTTCACTCCTCCTGCCCATCAGTGTGGGGGGAGGGGAGGCTAAATAACCTAAGCAGAGCAGGTGGGGTCAGAGTCAGGGATAGAATCACTCGGAGCAAGGGGACTGAGTTGGCCTGCATGCCCAAACTCAAGACTTGCAGCCCAGGGTTCTCCCAGGGTACCAGGTTGTCTGCCTGTGCCACTACGATGAAGCCTGGGCCCTTACGCCATACCCTGGGGCATCACCTTCCCTCCTCCAACCTCTAGAAGTCACTGGGCTCTGCAAAGACAAAAGTCTGTGCCGAGTACAGGCTTAATTAAAATTAACTAAAGCCTCTGTTCCAAAGGTTTGGCAAATAAATGTCTGGAATTATTTCTTCAAACACAGTCACTGAATTAGTCTTGTCACAAACAATCGCTCTCTGCAGACGGGCAAATGCCAGAGAAATGTCACCAAGAAGCAAACTGAGAAGGGAAGATGTGGCTGCCTGGGGCAGACCTGTGAGCAAGGCCAGCACTGAGCCTCAGCTTCCTCACAGTAACACCCCCTATTCTATGAGGCCCCCGAGGGAAAATGTCCTCGGTCTCACCCCAATCTCTGGTCACATCTAGGCCTGGGACTGCAGTGGGCAGGAAAGGGGGAGCCCCAGTTCACAGGAGTTAGGCCCCGGAAGGGTCCTGGCAATGTCTCTGCTGCTTCTGTGGTTCTAGACAGGACGCCTGTCCTCCTAGGTGGCAAAGAGCCCAAACCTACCATGGCAGGAGAAGGCAGGTGGGATTTGCAGTCCATGCCCTCTGACTGGGGGTCCAGGAACCCCTGGGCCATGACCTGCCCTCTCCCAGTGTGCTCAGGAAAGCCCCCTTTCCAACAGCTCTGGCTTCCCTCTGAGAAGCCAGGGTGGTCGAGGTGCTTAGAACACACCAGCCTAGCAACACACCGGCCTAGCATCCTCCTCATTCCCATCCCGGGGCTGAGTCTCCAGGCCCTCCAACCACCGCCCCCTGGCCCCCTCCCCTTTCTTCTTCATGCACACATGCCCCTCTCATATACCCCCATCTCCCTTTTCTGGACAGGGTTCCCATGTCCCCACTTTTGCCCAAGCTGGGCGTGCTCCATGGCACAGCTGGGACACCCTCAAGTCCCCCCACCCCATGGTACACTCTAAGTGGGGATGGGGCTGAGGTGCCCCACCCCATCATATATCTCTCAACAGAGGTGAGGGGATGGGGCTGAGGTGCTTTTAGCTCCAGGCCCAGCTGTGTGCAGAGGAGACTCACCTCTCCAGCTGTGGCTCTTCTTCCCTTGGCAGTGAGCATCTGTGGCATTGTGGGCACCACCAAGCCTTCCACCCCACACAGGGATCGGGCTGGGGGCTGAGGAAGCATACATTCAGGGAGACCCTCCCACAGGGACATCGACCCACCAGGGCATGAAGGTAGGGGTGAAGTGAGAGGTGTTGCTGGGCACAGATGCTTAGGGGGAGGCCCTAGTGCCCGCTATGCACTGTGCCTGCAGCAGCCCCAGTCTTGAAATCCCTCAAGCTCCTGAACACCTACTGTGCGCAGAGCCCACAGCAGGCTCTATGAGGACCAGCCTGGCCCCAGGATCATTTGAGCTCTTCAACACCTACTGTGTGAAGAGCTCAAAGCAGGCTCTATGGCGACCAGCCTGGCCCCAGGATCACTCGGGTTCCTCAATACTTACTGTGTGACAAGCCCATAACAGGCTCTGTGAGGACCAGCCTGGCCCTAAGATCACTCAGGTTCCTCAAAACCTACTGTGCACAGAGCCCACGGCAGACTCTATGTGGACCAGCCTGGCCCCAGGATCTTTTAAGTTCTTCAACACCTGCTATGTGCAGAACCCGAGGCAGGCTCTGTGGGGACCAGCCTGGTCCCAGGATCACTCAGGTTCCTCAACACTTACTGGCCCTGGGACCAGCCAGGTTTCCCAGCACAGCGCCAAGAATGGTGTCACCGCACACATGCCCACAAGGGGACCTGGACATTCCCATTTTACAGATGAGGAAACTGAGAACTACAGGTGGAGGCTTCCTAGATTGTCTGGTTTCCCAGAGGGGGTCCTCTGTGGAGGCCATCCCAGACCCCACGGCCCCTAGGTGGGCCTGATTCTCTCTCAGGAGAGAGGCCATTGAATAATCTCCCTTAGGGCCAGCTCTCCCAGGCTTTGCGTGTGTCTGAAAATCTCCACCAAGACTCTCCTAGTATATACCTCCATCCTACTTAGCCCTAATGGTCAAGCCCAAGTGATCCCATGTACAGAAAAATAGCTCAGGGCACTAACATATTTGCTGCAGCAGCCTTGACAATGCAGAAGAGTTGGAAACAGCTAAAGACCCACTATACGACGCGGGGACCCAGGTGACAAGAAGGTACCAGCCGTGTGCACATCTGGGGGCAGTGCTGGCCAGATAGCCGCCCACAGGTACAGAGGCCCAAGGGAAAACAAGGAGAGGCAGGGCCAGGACAGCTTGGGTGCAGTGGGCAAAGAGCCATGGAGTCCCAGGCTGGAAGGTGAAGCGTGGCACATGCCCTGCTAGTGCTTGAGACAGAACTGGATGGACACCAGGAAGCGCTAATGAGGTAATGCTAATTCAAGGGCAGAGTGGGACTAAAAACGCACACACAGAAACCATGTCGGGATGAGTTGGGGGTCGGAGTGCTGGACTCCCGGAGGTGCGATGGGCGTGATCTCGTTTTCCTTCTTTTCTGTATTTTCTACATCTTCTATAAATGAGCACACATTGCTTTTATAATTTTAAGAAATTCAAGGATGCTAGGGCCCCTTGGCATGGCTCTGCCTCGCTCTTCCTCTCTCAGCACATACCGGTGAGCCTGGCCTGGCAGGATCCAGGCAGTATTCCATTATGGCCTTACCTCAGAGCTAGAGTGGCAGGTCCTCTGTGAGGGCAGATGCTGCTTTGTGAAGGGTGGACCTTGCCTGGAGCTGAGATCCCTGCAGTCCCACCCTGCTCCTCTCTACCTGCACCCCTGTCCCTTGCCTGTTGTTGTTGTTGTTAGGTGCCATGGAGTTAGTTCCGACTCATAAGGACCCCATGCACAACGGAACGAAACACTCCTAGGTCCTGAGCTATTCTTTCAATCGTTGTTATGCTTGAGCTCATCGTTGCAGCCACTGTGTCAATCCACCTCATTGAGGGTCTTCCTCTTTTCCGCTGACCCTACTCTGCCAAGCATGATGTCCTTCTCTAGGGACTGGTCCCTGCTGACAACATGTCCAAAGTATGTAAGATGCAGTCTCACCATCCCTGCCTCTAAGGAGCATTCTAGCCGTACTTCTCCTAAGACAGATTTGTTCGTTCTTTTGGGAGTCCATGGTATATTCAATAGTCTTTGCCAACACCACAGTTCAAAGGCGTCAATTCTTCTTCCGTCTTCCTTATTCACTGTCCAGCTTTCACATGCATATGATGTGATTGAAAATACCATGGATTGGGTCAGGAGCACCTTAGTCTTCAAGGTGACATCTTTGCTCTTCAACACTTTGAAGAGGTCCCTGGCCTAGCCATCCCAAACTCCTCAGCAGCCCAGGCCTCAGTTTCCCCATCTGTACATGGAAGAGCTGAACCCCATCTGCCACAGGCTCCTCCAGGCACCAGGGCCCAGATCTGGACCCTTTCTCCTGACTGGAGAGGTTGGTGGTCAGGATGGGCTACGGGGCGCCCAGCATCTCCCTCCAGGGCACCACACACAGGCTGCCCCAGCAGGAAGGACGGAGCCTTAGGAGCCATCTCTGCAGCCTCGTTATTTTTCAAAATGCAGAGAGAAGCAAGTACATTCAGAAGAATGAATGGCCTAATTAGAATTTCAGCAAAACAGAAAATATTTTGAAAGAAAAAAGTTTAAAACCCATCTGAAATACCAAACTAATCAACTGCAAAATGTCAACATGGCAAGATGTGCCGTGGGCGGGGCGGGGCCCCCCTGAGCCTCCGTTTTCCCCACCCTGGCTCTGGGCGGCCTCCGCACAGGTCAGCCCCATGGGCGAGAGAGGCCTCAGCCACAGGCTTCCCCAAATCTGAGCTACAGGGGGCAGTTCCCGCGGGCATCCCCACCACACAGAACACTGGCCCAAAGGGCTGAGCTGATGTACTCCCTCCCAGTGCCCCCAGCATAGGGCCTGGGGCATTGGGCCCAAGGAGGCTTCCTGGGCAACTGCAGAGAACAGCCTGGCAGGGGAACGAGCACACGCAGGGCACATCCAGCCTGATCCTGACTGTGGCCACAGTGACTGCAAGGGGCCCATGGGGAGGCCACAAGAGGTGAACTGAGGGGCTGAGGTGACAGGGGGTCAGGATGACAGAGAGGCGGGGTGTGCCCTGGGAAGGAGAACAATGAAGCTAGGGAATGGGGGGCCAGGGTAAACGCAGGGTAGGAGAGGCACACAAACAGCCCATGGTGCTTGCTGAGACATGGCCTAGGAAAGCCTGTGGATGGAGCTAGCAGATCCAGTTCTGGCAGCCTTGGCATTGCAGACCTCACCAGCTGAGCAGGGATGACACGGTAGGGAGGGGGGCGGTCAGCAAGGGGGCTGGTGTGGTGCTCGTGGTGCGACAGCAGCATCAGAGCCCCAAGCACCTCCTGCATCAAGCCCTTCATGTGGCCTATGCAGTACACACCACCCACACCCCACACCTGGTGAGGGGCAGAGCCAGGGCCTAAGCCAAGCCTTGCCACGGAGGATGTTTTCTCCTGCCCCACCCGTAGAAATGTGGGCTGGAGCGTGGGAAGGGGCTTGGGGCACTCCTGGAGGCCATGGCCTTGGCTTACACTTCTCTCATTGACCCCTCCCAGGAAGGACCCACAGGTCCCATCACAGATGCCCTGGACATCCTGGCCCAGAGGCATCCACAGTCGAGGGCAGTGGCCAGCCACAGCAGACCCTCAGCCACGGGAGTGGGTCCTCCTGTGGCAACAGATCTGCAGAGCATGGCCCACCTACACTCACTGATCCCGGGACACTCAGGATGCATCACAAGGATGCCAGTGCCCATGACACTTAAAGATGGGCCAGTCTAACCCACACAACATGGGAAAGCTGCTGGGGCAAGAGCGGGGACATTCATGGGTGAAAGGCCACAAGCTGACACCAGAGAAGTCATGGCCATCACCACAGGTGGCTCAGGGGGCCTTGATGCCCCAAGAATGACTAAAATCACAGCCAGCACTCAGCCTTGGAAGACCAGATGCCTGCAGGAAGGCCTGGGTCACTTTGGGGGTTTCTGAGGGAGCTGCGGCATAGCAGGAACTGGGCCCTGTTATCAGAAAACAAGGGTGTACAGAGCAGCCTCGAGAGCTCTAAAACATGAGGGAAAATGGAGCAGGAAACGCACGGCCCCAGATAGCCCTCAAAGCCAGAGCTGGGGGGCTGGTGCTTCTCTGAATGGGGTGCACCTAAGTTACTGCAACACAGACCAGGAAGGGGACTTGATGAGGTGAGGCCAGCGCTCATCTCTAGGAATAAATGTGCATGATTGACCACCTCCCCAACCAGGTATACGCAGATTAAAGTGCTGGGTGGCTCTGAGCACCACCACTGTTACCTCAAACCTGAGGTAATGCTGTCAGTTTCTCCTGACAGGAAACTCTAGTCAAGGCTGGCTCCAATACAACAGTAAAAACAAAGTTACATCTTCGCCTCACACTTACATCAAAATAAATTCTAGCTAAATTAAATTTTACACGTGAAAAACGAAACTAGACATACCTACAAAGATAGATGACTGTCTACAAGCTAGGAAAGACAACAAGTAAAACAACGGACTATCTAAAAAAGGAAAATACTAAAAATTTCTGAGCATCAAAAACCATCGTAGAGGCGGAGCCAAGATGGTGGAATAGACAGCCGCTTCCGTCACGAGCCCTCTTTACAACAAAGACCAAAAAAACAAGTGAAACGAGTATATTTGTGACAAGCTGGGAGCCCTGAGCTTTAAAGTCAAGCTTAGACAACGAACTGAAGGGGAGGGGAGGGAAGAGGCCCTTCAGAAGCCGAGAGGAGTTACCAGGCCTGAATCTCGGGAAGCCCTCAGGCACCATTCCTGGAGCGGCTGCGGCGGCAGCGGGCTGGTCCTAGCGTTCGGCCCCAGTTTCCTCAGGGAGAAGCTGCTAGCCACACAGCCCACTCACACCTCCGGAACCTGAGCAGAAGGGTGCTCTCGGCAAAAGCTAAGTAAAAACCTAAAACCAAACCCAGTGCCCGTCGAGTCGATTCCGACTCATAGCGACCCTATAGGACAGAGTAGAACTGCCCAATAGAGTTTCCGAGGAGCACCTGGGCGGATTCGAACTGCTGACCTCTTGGTTAGCAGCAGTAGCACTTAACCACTACACCACCAGGGTTCTTTGCGTATATTTTACCGCGCGCCCCCACCCCCACCCCCAAGCCAGCTTCAGCAGCTGAATCCCTAGGCCTGAGATAGACCCTGTTGAGGACGTGGAGCCATTCTCCCAGCCTTGGGGAAGGAAAAAATTTCCAATTTGGGGGAAAAGATAATTTGCTAGCTCCATTAACTGGAGGAGCTCAGGACAGAAGTGGCTCCTGTGCAGGCATAAACCGTCCGTGGACCTTGAGCACCTTTCCCTCTGCATGGACCTGTGTGGGCCTATTTAGGGAGAATAGGCCCTTATTGGCAAACTCCAACCATTTCAGCCGTGCGGTGGAGAGGTGGGTGTTTGACGTTTGACATTGCTTTGCCTATGAAACAAGGTCCTCACTTACCCACAACAGGGACCTAAGGACTGGTGGCTCCACTTGGGTCGCCTAGCCACCCACGACAGGGGCCCAGGGATAACTGATACCTCCCAGTCCTTACAACAAAATCTTTGGGTGCCCATGGTCCCTTGGCAGAGCCCACCCACCAGCACGCTCTAGGGAACAGAGATGCGTTTTCCTCAGAAACACTTGGGGGTCGGTTCTCAGCCCCCTGCCTTGTTCAGAGCGTGAACCCCTGCTGCAATCAGATACGGGCATATACGCCAATCACCCCTGCCCCTCTAAGACTGTAGGACAGAGCCTATACCACACACTTGATACCAGCTACCTGGAAACCTGAGCTGAATTCATACAAGAAAACTGAATGGACTCCTAGACTGATATACCTGATAACAGCTCTAGCCAGCTGGGGACAGGACGGACACCAGAGCTCCAAAGGCAAAAATAATCAAGCTAGCTCACTCAAGCAACCCATAGGGGTATATCAAAACAAAACAAAGCAAGCAGCTACGACACAGTAAGCAAGCATAAACTAATACAATAACTTATAGATGGCTTGGAGACAACTGTCAATATCAAGTCACATAAAGAAACAGGCCATGATCACCTCAACAGGCTCTCAAAACAAAGAATCCAGGGATCTTTTAGATGAAAGTGCATTCCTGAAATTACCAGAGGCAGAATACAAAAGTTTCATATACAGAACCCTTCAAGACATCAGGAAGGAAATGAGGCAATACGCGGAACAAGCCAAGGAACACACAGATAAAGCAACTGAAGAACTCAGAAAGATTATTCAGGAACATAATGAAAAGTTTAATAAGCTGGAAAAATCCACAGACACACACCAATCAAATTGAGAAGATTAACAATAAAATTACAGAGTTAGATAACTCAACAGAAAGTCAGAGGAGCAGAATGAGCAAGTAGAAGCTAGAATTTCTGAACTCGAAGATAAATCACTTGGCACTAATATATCTGAAGAAAAATCAGATAAAAGAATTTTAAAAAATGAAGAAACCTTAAAAATCATATGGGACTCTATCAAGAGAAATAACCTACGAGTGATTGGAGTACCAGAACAGGGAGTGATAACAGAAAATACAGAGAAAATTGTTGAGAATTTGTTGGCAGAAAACTTCCCTGATATTTTGAAAGATGAGAAGATATCTATTCAAGATGCTCATCAAACTCCATGTAAGGTAGATCTTAAAAGAAAGTCACCAAGACATATTATAATCAAGCTTGCCAAAACCAAAGATAAGGAGACAATTATAAGAGCAGAGAGGGATAAAATAAAAGTCACCTACAAGGGAGAGCCAATAAGAATAAGTTCGGACTACTCGGCAGAAACCATGCAGGCAAGAAGACAATGGGATGACATATATTTAAAAAATTGAGGGAAAAAAACTACCTGCGAAGAATCATATAACCATCAAAACTCTCTTAAATATGAAGGTGAAATTAAGGCATTTCCAGATAAACACAAGTTGAGGGAATTCGTAAAAACCAAACCAAAACTACAAGAAATACTAAAGGGAGTTCTTTGGTTAGAAAATCAATAATATCAGGTATCGACCCAAGACTAGAACACTGGGCAGAGCAATCAGAAGTCAACCCAGACAGGGAAATCAAAAAAAAAAAAAAGCCCAACACAGGGTAACAGCGGTGTTATTATATAAAAGAAGACAACTTTAAAATAATAAACAGGAACTAAGAAATGTAATCATACACCTTCCATATGGAGAGGAAGATACAACGATACAAAGAAATAAAAGTTAGTTATAAATTTAGAAAAATAAGAGTAAAAAAAAGGTAACCACAAAGGAGACAAACTATCCTACTCATCAAAATAAAATACAAGGGAAAAATATAGACTCAGCAGAAACAAAGTCCACAACAACAAATATGAGGAAAGGACAATATATAAAGAAAATCTACTCAGCACATAAAATCAAGTGGGAAAAAGAAGCTGTCAACACACAAAAAAAGACATCAAAATGATGGCACTAAATTCATACCTATCCATAATTACCCTGAATGTAAATGGACTAAATGTACCAATAAAGAGACAGAGTGGCACAATGGATTAAAAAACAAGATCCGTCTATATGCTGCCTACAAGAGACACACCTTAGACTTAGAGACACAAACAAACTAAAACTCAAAGGATGGAAAAAAATATATCAAGCAAACAACAATCAAAAAAGAGCAGGAGTGGCAATATTAATTTCTGACAAAGTAGACTTTAAAGTTAAATCCACCAGAAAGGATAAGGAAGGACACTATACAATGATTAAAGGGACAATACACCAAGAAGATATAACCATATTAAATATTTATGCACCCAGTGACAGGGCTGCAAGATACATGAAACAAACTCTATCAGCATTGAAAAGTGAGATAGCGCCACAATAATAGTAGGAGACTTCAACACACCACTTTCGGTGAAGGACAGGACATCCAGAAAGAAGCTCAATAAAGACACGGAAGATCTAAATGCCGCAATCAACCAACTTGACCTCGTAGACATATACAGAACACTCCACCCAACAGCAACCAACTACACTTTCTTTTCTAGTGCACATGGAACATTCTCTAGAATAGACCACATATTAGGTCATAAAGCAAGCCTTAGCAGAATCCAAAACACTGAAATATTACAAAGCGTCTTCTCTGACCATAACGCCATAAAAGTGGAAATCAATAACAGGAAAAGCAGGGAAAAGAAATCAAACACTTGGAAACTGAACAATACCCTGCTCTAAAAAGACTGGATTATAGAAGACATTAAGGATGGAATAAAGAAATTCATAGAATCCAATGAGAATGAAAACACTTCCTATCAAAACCTTTGGGACACAGCAAAAGTGGTGCTCAGAGGCCAATTTATATCAATAAATGCACACATCCAAAAAGAAGAAAGGGCCCAAATCAAAGAACTATCCCTACCACTTGAACAAATAGTAAGAGAGCAACAAAAGAAATCCAGAGGCACCAGAA
Source organism: Loxodonta africana (assembly GCF_030014295.1). Lineage (NCBI taxonomy): Eukaryota > Metazoa > Chordata > Mammalia > Proboscidea > Elephantidae > Loxodonta > Loxodonta africana. The sequence continues at coordinate 33,107,867 of NC_087360.1, forward strand.
GAAAACAAATAATAAAAATTAGAGCTGAACTAAATGAAAGAGAAAACAGAAAAACAATTGAAACAATTAACAAGACCAAAAGCTGTTTTTCTTTAAAAACTCAACAAAATTGATAAACCACTGGCTAAACTGACAGAAGAAAAACAGGAGAGGAAGCAAATAACCCGAATAAGAAACAAGATGGGCGATAATACAACAGACCCAACTGAAATTAAAAGAATCATATCACATTACTATGAAAAACTATACTCGAACAAATTTGAAAACCTAGAAGGAATGGATGAATTCCTAGAAACACACTACCTACCTAAACTAACACTAACACAAACAGAGGTAGAACAATTAAATAGACCGAAAACAAAAGAAGAGATTGAAAAGGTAATCAAAAAACTCCCAACAAAAAAAAGCCCTGGTCCAGATGGCTTCACTGCAGAGTTCTACCAAACTTTCAGAGAAGAGTTAACACCACTGCTACTAAAGGTATTTCAAAGCATAGAAAAGGATGGAATACTACCAAATTCATTCTATGAAGCCACCATATCCCTGATACCCAAACCAGGTAAAGACTCCACAAGAAAAGAAAATTATAGACCTATATCCCTCATGAATGTAGATGCAAAAATTCTCAACAAAATTCTAGGCAATAGAATTCAACAAGATATCAAAAAAATAATGCACCATGAACAAGTGGGATTCATACCAGGTATGAAAAAAAAAAAATTTTTTTTTTTTCTTATGCAGGGATAGTTCAACATCAGAAAAACAATTAATGTAATCCACCACATAAATAAAACAAAAGACAAGAATCACATGATTTTATCAATTGATGCAGAAAAGGCATTTGACAAAGTTCAACACTCATTCATGATAAAAACTCTTAGCAAAATAGGAATAGAAGGAAAATTCCTCAACATAATAAAGGGCATTTATACAAAGCCAACAGCCAACATCACCCTAAATGGAGAGAGCCTGAAAACATCCCCATTGAGATCGGGAACCAGACAAGGGTGCCTGCCCTTTATCACCACTCTTATTCAGCATCATACTGGAAGTCCTAGCCAGAGCAATTACGCTAGATAAAGAAACAAAGGGCATCCAGATTGGCAAGGAAGAAGTAAAAGTATCTCTATTTGCAGATGACATAATCTTATACACAGAAAACCCTAAGGAATCCCCCAGAAAACTACTGAAACTAATGGAAGAGTTCAGCAGCGTATCAGGATACAAGATAAACATACAAAAATCAGTTGGATTCCTCTACACCAACAAAAAGACCATCCAAGAGGAAATCACCAAATCAATGCCATTTACAGTAGCCCCCAAGAAGATAAAATACTTACGAATAAATCTTACCAGAGATGTAAAAGACTTACACAAAGAAAACTACAGTACACTTCTGCAAGAAACCAAAAGAGACTTACATAAGTGGAAGAACATACTTTGCTCGTGGATAGGAGGATTTAACATCATAAAAATGTCTATTCTACCAAAAGCGATCTATACATTTAATGCAATTCCGATCCAAATCCCAACGACATTCTTTAATGAGATGGAGAAACAAATCACCGATTTCATATGGAAGGGAAAGAGGCGCCGGATAAATAAGGCATTACTGAAATAGAACAACAAAGTAGGAGGCATTACTTTACCTGATTCTAGAACCTATTATAACACCACAGTAGTCAAAACAGCCTGGTACTGGTACAACAACAGATACATGGACCAATGGAACAGAATTAAGAATCCAGACATAAATCCATCCACATATGAGCAGTTGATATTTGACAAAGGCCCCAAAACAGTTAAATGGGGAAAAGACGGTCTTTTTAACAAATGGTGCTGACATAACTGGATATCCATCCGCAAACAAGTGAAACAGGACCCATACCTCACACCATGCACAAAAACTAACTCAAAGTGGATCAAAGACCTAAATATAAAATCTAAAACGATAAAGATCATGGAAGAAAAAATAGGGACAACGTTAGGAGCCCTAATACATGGCATAAACAGTACAGAAAACATTATAAAGAATGTAGAATAAAAACTAGATAACTGGGATCTCCTAAAAATCAAACAGGCTCATCCAAAGACTTCACCAAAAGAGTAAAAAGAGTACCTACAGACCGAGAAAAAGTTTTTAGCTATGACATTTCTGATCAGCGCCTGATCTCTAAAATCTACATAATACTGCAAAAACTCAACTGCAAAAAGACAAATAACCCAATTAAAAACTGGGCAAAAGATATGAATAGACACTCCACTAAAGAAGACATTCAGGTAGCTAACAGATATATGGGGAAATGTTCAAAATCTTTAGCCATTACAGAAATGCAGATCAAAACTACAATGAGATTTCATCTCACTCCAACGAGGCTGGCACTAATCCAAAAAACACAAAATAATAAATGTTGGAGAGGCTGTGGAGAGATTGGAACACTTCTACACTGCTGGTGGAAATGTCAAATGGTACAACCACTTTGGAAATCAATTTGGCACTTCCTTAAAAAGCCAGAAATAGAACTACCATACGATCCAGCAATCCCACTCCTTGGAACATATCCTAGAGAAATAAGAGCCTTTGCACAAACAGATATATGCATACCCATGTTTACTGCAGCACTGTTTACAACAGCAAAAACATGGAAGCAACCAAGGTGCCCACCAACGGATGAATGGGTAAATAAATTATGGTATATTCACACAATGGAATACTACACATCAATAAAGAACAGTGAGGAATCTGTGAAACATTTCATAACATGAAGGAACCTGGAAGGCATTATGCTGAGTGAAATCAGTTGCAAAAGGACAAATATTGTATAAGACCACTATTATAAGAACTTGAGAAATAATTTAAACTGAAAAGAAAACATTCTTTTGTGTTGAGGGGGAGGGTGGGAGAGGGGTATTCACTAATTAGATAATAGATAAGAACTACTTTAGGTGAAGGGAAAGACAGCACACAGAACAGCGGAGGTCAGCACAATTGGACTAAACCAAAAGCAAAGAAGTTTCCTGAATAAACTGAATGTTTCAGAGGCCAGCGTAGCAGGGGCAGGGATCTGGGGACCATGGTTTCAGGGGACATCTATGTCAATTGGCATAATAAAATCTATTAAGAAAACATTCTGCATCGCACTTTGAAGAGTGGTTTCTGGGGTCTTAAACGCTAGCAAGCAGCTATCTAAGATGCATCAATGAGTCTCAACCCACCTGGATCAAAGGAGAATGAAGAACACCAAGGACATAAGGTGATTACGAGCCCAAGAGACAGAAAGGGCCACATGAACCAGCGACTATATCATCCTGAGACCAGAAGAACTAGATGGTGCCTGGCTACAGCTGATGACTGCCCTGACAGGGAACACAACAGAGAACCCCTGAGGGAGCAGCAGAGCAGTAGGATGCAGACCCCAAATTCTCCTAAGACTAGACTTAATGGTCTCACTGAGGCTAGAAGGACCCCGGTGGTCATGGCCCTCAGACCTTCTGTTGGCCCAGGACAGGAACCATTCCCAAAGCCAACTCTTCAGACATGGATTGGACTGGACAATGGGTTGGAGAGGGATGCTGGTGAGGAGTGGGCTTCTTGGATCAGGTGGACACTTGAGACTATGTTGGCATCTCCTGCCTGGAGGGGAGACGAGAGGGCGGAGGGGGTTAGAAGGTGGAGAAAAGGACATGAAAAGAGAGAGTCAAGGGAGAGAGCAGGCTGTCTCATTAGAGGGAGAGTAATTGGGAGTGTGTAGCAAGGTGTATACGGGTTTTTGTGTGAGAGACTGACTTGATTTGTAAACTTTCACTTAAAGCACAATAAAAATCATTTAAAAAAAAAAACCATCAGAAACATCAAAAATTAAAAGGCTGACAAAAACTTCACAGCAGAGAATATCTCTAGTACATACAGATACAGTAAAGCCTGAGAAACTCATCAAAACCCACAAGAAACAAACAGGTCTGGTGAGACAGTCCTGCCTCAAGGATAGAGCCTGGTGTAGCAGCAGAGGTGTGCCGCTAACATCGAAGGCCACTGGCCTGCAGAACACACAGCAGCCTGGTTTTGGAGTGGTGATATCAGTGTAGGTGAGACTGGAGACAGGGCACCACCACCCACTTACTCCGCAGGCCTGGCATCGGCATCACTCTCTTCTCAGAGAGCCCTGCTATTCCTCTTGCAAGTCTACAGTTTGACATTGGTCTCTTCATTTGCTTCTCTGTCCTTGGCTAGGCTAGGAGGTCTCCAAGGGCAGGGCTGGACCTGATATGGCCCTGACACCCTATGTTCAGCATGGTACTTGGCGAGTGAGGCTAACAGGCTAAAGGTAAGTGTGGGGTGACATATAGGTGCTCACTGTCAGCCCCCATCCCAACCTAGTCCCCAAACCTCTCCTCATTCCACTCCCAGCTGTAGGCAAGGCCACACCCCTGGGGCCCAGATTCTGTCCTCCAGTCTGTGAAATGGGGCCCAGCCTTGAGCAGAGATGGCATGAACACCGCCACCCTCCCCTCCAGTGCCCACAGCAAATGAGTAATCAATCACCACACTCAGGAAGAGCAGGACAGAGACAAGAGGCAGGAAAAGGAGAGAGAGAAGACCAGGAGAGGGAAGCAGAGAGAGAGAGAGAAGGAAAGACAGGAAAAGAGAAAGCAACAGGCAGAGAGGAGGGAAGGAGTGGCCTGGGCAACCACCTTTATGCAGACTCTGTTACCAGAGCCATCATTCAGTGTGTGGCTGGCCTGGCCTCTCCGAGGTGGGGTCCCCCACCAGCCCAGCCTAGCCAGCAGCTTCTCACACCCTGGTGCTTTGGGAACAGACACGGATCTGGGCTCCCCTGTCCATTCCCTCTGCCCAACAGCACTCAGCACAGACTACTTTAGAGTGTGGAGGCCTTCAGGCTCCTGGGCCTGTGGCCGCTGCCTTCTTGCCACCCATCTCAGCATGTCCAGAGCCCCCTGCTGGGCACTAAGTGTCATTGAGAACTCCACAGGGCAGGGTCAGTAGAGCTACTCACGGAGACAGTGTGCCAGTGAAGTCGCCAGTCGGGGAGGGGCAGATAGTCGTTCCTGGGTACCAGGCATCAGTATTGAAGGAACAAAAGTGACAGGATACATCCTTATAAACCAGTACCTACTCTGTCGAACACCACCCATCACAGCAAAATGGACAAATCAGGGTCCTAGCACGTCATATCACTCCCAACATTAAGAGGGTCCTGGAGGATCTTCAGCTCCCAGCCACAGTGACTGCTCAGCCTCTCACCCTGCCCTCATAGCAGCCCCCTCCTCTTAGGCTGTGAGCATGGGGGAGAGGTTCGAAGCCTTCCCACGTCTGCCACACTTTTGGAGCACAACGCCTCAGTCCCGGTGGGAGCTGGCAGTCATAGTTAGTGGATCAATCCACCAAACCAAACCTGTTGCCGTCCAGTCAATTCTGACACATGGCAACCCCATGTGTCAGAGTAGAACTGCGCTTATATTATAGGGTTTTCTATGGCTCAATGTTTAGAACTAGAATACCAGCTCTTTCTTCTAACATGCGTCTGGGTGAACTCAAACTGCCTATCTGGTTAGCGGCTGATCACATTAACTGCTTGTACCAGCCAGGGACTCCAACTAATCCACAAACACAGATAATGCCCACAACCTCAACTATTACCATGGCACTAAAAAAAAAAAAAAAAACCAAACCCGTTGCCGTCAAGTCAATTCCTACTTATAGCAACCCTATGGGACAGACTACAGCTGCCCCACAGGGTTTTCAAGGAGCACCTGGTGGATTCGAACTGCTGACCTTTTGGTTAGCAGCCATAGCTCTTAACCACTACGCCACCGGGGTTTCACCATGGCACCACCATACCTATTTAAGTGCTTTCTGTGCTGCTCTCACCTGGCAACAAACAACTATGCAGCTGTGACAGAGACTCGCAAAGCCAAGCTATTCACTACTTGGCTCTTTAAAACAAAGACTACACTGGCCTTGGTGTCCTCCTCCTGGGCTCCCATATGTGGGCCTATCACCTGCCTCCCGGCAGGAGGCAGCCACCCTGAACTAGGTATTGGGCTGGGCGGGCTTTGTCAAGACAGACACTGACATGGCCAGTGTCAAGTCAAGCTTGATGGAGATCAGACCAGCTAACATCCTGTTTCTGCTCAATACTGACCAGCAACCTGGCCACTCATTCCCACCACAGGGTCTTCCCTCAAACCAGATATTCAATAAATGGCTGCTGTCCATATTCAGGTTGTTGGCAAATCCAAACAGGGGTGGCAGAAGGATCCCATGTCCAGCCCTGTAGCTGACCAGAAGTGAACACTGCCTGGGCCCACAGTCCATCCCTCTGCCAACCACTCCTGCCAGCCCACAAGGACACTCTGTTGCCCTGTGGGGGGGACTCAGTGGGGAGGGATGTTCCTCAGGCCAAGCCCAGGGCATGTACCTGCCTCGAAGGGAGGCCAGCATATCCCAACATCCATCCTGCTGGCTCTGTCTCCTACAGGGGGAATGAGGGGCACTGCATAAGGCCACACCTGGCCAGGTACTGTCCTCTTCTGGATGAAGGCAGCCCTGCAGCTGGCCACATGGGCCTGGAATGCTCCCCAAGCAGGACACTGGTATCCCTGACCCCAAGGTCACCCTTTTTGCTTTGGCACGCCCCTACTCTTGCCTCACAACCACTCATGTGACCTTTCTGTCCTCACACAGTCGGGGCTGTGCCTGTTAACACTCCTCAAGAGTGTTTTCTAATGCTGTTGACTTTCTTTCAAAAATATGATTGTTTGGAGTTGTTTGACATCTCTTTCTATGGACTGATAATGGCAGCGTGCACCCCTCCAGGAGGCTGGGCGTGATAAATGACACAGTAGGGAGCACTCCCTGCACCAGGGACAGCTGGTCTCAGGGCCCTGCAGCCCATCCAGGTGGTCACTGCCCACAGGGGTCTGGCCCGACCCTACTCCTGGCCCCTCCAGTCCCTGGGACCCAGAGGGGTATTAGAGGTGGGTGGGGGAGAGGGGACAGTGGCAGGGAATGTTAATGACCCCAGAACATTGGCCAGGTTTGACCATTTGTCTGGGGACCTGGCACGTGAACCCAGGGTACCCATGGTATAGGGACCAGAATGGGGAACAAGGTGGTACCTGTGCTTCACACAGCCCAGAACCCCTCATAGGGACAAAGGAATCATGTGGTTTCCTGTCTTGGCTGACGGCCCTATGGACACATTCGCTGTCATTATTTCTAGGCTCGTGGATGCTGCTAGAAGAGTGTTTATATCATACAAATGAAAAACACAACAGCGCACGCAGACAGGCAGGGGAAGGCCTGGGCTGTGGATGAGAGGTCATGTTTGGGGGTGGGAGTATGATAATAGGAGGACTCTCCCTTAGCTCTGTGGTGTTTTCCAGATTGTCCAGTCTTGATTTGTGGATGTAGTCCACGTGGTACCTGAAGAGTGTCTGTCATGGATTGAGTTGTGGCCCCCCAAAATGTGTCAACTTGATTAGGCCATGATTCCCAGTATTGTGTTCTTGTCCTCCCATTTTGTGATTGCAATTTTATGCTAAAGAGGATTATGGTCGATCGTAACACCACCCTTACTCAGGTCACCTCCCTGATCCAGTGTAAAGGGAATTTCCCTGCGGTGTGGCCTGCACTACGTTTTATCTCTCAAGAGATAAAAGAATAAAAGGAAAGGGAAATAAGCAGAGAGTTGGGGACCTCATACCACCAAGAAAGCAGCACCAGGAGCAGAGCGCATCCTTTGGACATGGGGTCCCTGTGCCTGAGAAGCTCCCTGACCAGGGGAAGACTGAAGACAAAGACCTTCCTCCAGAACTGACAGAGCAAGAAAGCCTTCCCCTGGAGCCGACGCCCTGAATTTGGACTTCTAACCTACTCCGAAAAACCAAACCCATTGCCCTCAAGTCGATTCCAACCCATAGTGACCCTACAGGACAGAGTAGAACTGCCCCATAGAGTTTCCAAGGAGTGCCTGGTGGATTCGAACTCCGACATTTTGGTTAGTAGCTGTAGCAAGCACTGGCTACTAGACTGTGAGAAAACAAACTTCTCTTCATTAAAGGCATCCACTTGTGGTATTTCTGTTATGGCAGCATTAGATGACTAAGACAGTGGCTCTTCCTGCCTCACAACAGCCTCCTCATCACAGGGAGGAGCTTCAAGTTGGGGTGAGGGGCAGACCAGTAGTCAAGGTGGGATCACAGGTGTCACTGTCTAAAAGGCTGCAGTCATCATGAACCAGGGGCTCAGGACATCAAGGCCAGAGGCAGGGGAGAACTAGGGCCTCAGCCAGGCTTAAGTGTGTGCAGGGCTGCAGACATGGCTGAGAGTCTGTCCACTGCCCCCACCCCCAATGTTAGAGGAGACCCTGCTCCAGCCCGAGGTCTTAGACTCAGGACTCAGCCTTCACCCTGAACGCCTCAGCTGTTAGCTTAAACATTCATTTACATTTTGTCCCATGAAAAGCTGTGTGTTTTTAAAATTAGTTTTGATAATTACCAGCCTCTACAAAAAAAAAAAAAAAAAAATTTTTTTTTTTTTTTTACCCACCACTCAGAAACCCTGGTAGCGTAGTGGTTAAGCGCTACAGCTGCTAACCAAAAGGTTAGCAGTTCGAATCCACCAGGCACTCCTTGGAAACTCTATCGGCAGTTCTACTCTGTCCTATAGGGTCACTATGAGTCGGAATCAACTTGACGGCAATGGGGTTTTGGACCGACCACTTGCCACATGCCCGGGGCCTCACGAAGTGCTGGTTACACACTACCCTCTCATTGACTCTCATTACACCTCCTTGGGTAAAAATGCCCGTTTCACAGATGGGGAAAGTGAGTCAGGGCAAGGCAGTGGCTGAGCCAGGATTTAGACCCAGTCTTTCTGCCCCTAGGGCCCCCCCACATTCACCCCACAAGAGAAATAGGGCTTCACCCCCTGGGGCCCCAGCCAGGCCAAGACCCCCACAAACACATAGGAGAACCACTAGCTCCATGCTAGGAGGAGAGTTCAGAGGGCATTTCGGGCTGCCTGGTGGCAGAAGGGTCAGGGAGGGCTTCCCACAGGAGGCAAGTGGGAGCAAAAGGGGCTGGCGGAGGCAGGCTGGTGGTGGGTAGAAGTGTAGATCTCTGTCCCAAGGGTGCCCTCGTCACAGCAGCATTTTATAGGTGAGGTGGGGTGGGGAACAGAGAGACCCTGGGAAACAGAGGCCAATGCGCCAGCCTGCGAGAACCCTGGAGCAGCAGAGACAGACACGAAAGTGGAACTAGCAACAGGATTCCAGGCAGAGAAGTGGGAGCACCATTCTGGGGAATCCTTCTCAACACCCTCAAGGGGCTGGTCTGCAGGCTCTGGGTCACCCCAAGACAAGGAGCTGCTACTCCCCTTGTGGAGCTCCATCCCCCAAATGCCACCCGGCTTTGCCAGTCTACCCTCACCATAAGCCCCTCACGGTTGGGGCTCTCCCACCCCCATCTACCTCCTACACACCCACCCCCAGCCTTGTGAAGGCCTGCTGCTTTGACGCCCTGCTGGCCACTCAACCAGAGGGCTGAGGGGTCTCAGACAGGGGCCACCCAGCCACGCAGCCAGACATACCCACTATGAACCTGCATGGGTCCAGTCCTCAAAGCACAAACCAAGTCCAGGGAAAGAATGGTACCCAGGCTGGCTGGGCAGGTGGCTGGGGCTGTAGGGGGCAGCAGAAGCCCCACTAAGGGTCAGATAAGCCTGCCTGAGAGCTTGGCTCTGCATTCACTGGCTGCTGCCAGGGCAGGTCACCACCCCGCATGAGCCTCATCCAACAAGAAGGAATATACCTGTGCCACAGCCAACATGGGCACAAGTCCGGATTGCCTACAGCCAGTGGTCAGGGAAGGTTCACACCTCAGTGACAACGGCAACAACAGTAAACCCTGACATGCCCTCCCTGGTTGCCACCTTGAGCACATCGTGAGAATGTGCCCACTGCCTCTGTACACCATTTTGCAGAGGGGGACACAGAGGCACAGGGAAGCATGACCTCACCCTGAGTGGCTAGCACTCACCCTTCTGCTGGCAGATCCACACCAGGACCCTCGGGCCATGGAAGAGCCGTGCCTGGAGGAGGCCACACTGGGTCATCCAAGTGCAAGGACATGTCCTTCATGTACGGCATGTGTATACCAGAGTCCCACTCTGACCACCCCACAGACTGGTCTTTGGGGCCTGCTACCTGCACCAGGCATGCTGAAAGGGTCTTGCCCCAGGGATCCTTGGCTCCTCTCCAGCTCTGCACCTCTCCACAGGCAGCCTGAAGGAAGTAGAGCCCCAGGTCAACTCCCCAGGCACCTCAGGAGGGTGAGGCCCACAGATGGAGGAAGGGTGGGTGGAGATGGTCCTACCCTCCAGGGCAGTCCCTCGTGCCCTCTGGTGGCCACACTCGGCTCCGCACTGCTTTGCCAAGAGGCTACCACTCCTGAGGTCCACTGGAGCAGTGGAAAGGGACAGTGCCCAATGCTGGGGGCTGTGTGGGTACATACTAGCTCTGAGCTCTGCTTCTCATCCTGTGAAATAAGCCAAGACACGCAGCCCTCCAAGTGGGGAAGGCCCACAAGGGGATTCCTGTCCCAGTGTTCTCCCTTTGATTCCCCACAGTTCTGGGCACCTGCAGAGGTTGCCAAGACCTTCTTCAGGTCTTCGTCAAGGCTTTGGCAAAAGAACAGATGCCTCCCCCATACTCGACCCACCTGTTGGGAAAGTCCCCAGAACCCCCGTGGCCACACCTGGCATCCTGCAGTGCCTGTTCCAGGACCCCCACCCTCTATCCCTGGCCCGTCTGCAGAATGGGCCCTGACCACTCCCCTAGTTCTGCCCCTTCCTGCCCTCTGCCCAATTAGGCCCGGCCAGGGGACAGTGCAGACATGAGGGGCTGGCCAAAGCTTTGACATGCCTGGCATCCTCAGCTCCTGTGGCTATGCCCAGCTCCTGGCTCCTCCCGGGGACATGCAGGGTCCCACTGCTCGTGCCCCCCACCATGGCCTGTCTCTTGGTGTAATGTGGTGTAGTGAAAAAAAAACCCCAAATCCCTGTGCAGCACAAACGGGGAAGGCGACAAAAACACAGCCTAGCCTTAGGGAGCTTCAAGCTGCAGCTAGGGCCCCTGAAGACTGGGAGGAGATCTGAGAGGACTTCCCCAGAGGGGGCACCAGTGTGGATGGCAGAGAGTTTAGCAGCCGAGATGTGGCAGGAGGAAAGAGGGCCCAGCTTTAACTTAGCAGGACCGAGGGCTAGGCCCCAGCTTATCTTGGCAGAGTCTGGTACCTTTGAGGGCCCTCAGCCAGGCAGAGCAGGCGGAGCTTGGCTTTGACCGTGCTCTCCATAACCCTCCTCACTAGGCCAAGATGGCACTCCTATCACTGAGTGTGTGCTCTGTACCCCACCTATAATGGGTACTTGTGGACCCCAGACCTGGGTGGGGGGGTGTGGAGGAATAGACAAGGAAAGAAAGTCCTCAGCGTATGGATACACAACCCCAGCAGGTCGTGTGAGAGAGAGCTTCGACTGTCCCCGTGTCTCGCATTGTTCCAGGTCCAAAGATACAGCAGAGCACAAGACAGAGAAGATCTGCTGTTGAGGAACCAGACCTCCAGTGTTGCCAATGAGAGAAAGGTGGCAATGCTGACTCTACCCTCTGACTATGTACAGGCTCCTGGAGTAGAGGCAGAGAAGACCGTAGGGGAAAGGGGAGTGAAGGCTCCCAGTGGACCCCTGGCCTGTCCTCCTACCCAGAGCTTTCCTCCACAGGCACTAACACCAAGCCCTGGGTTTATGAATCAAGACCTGTCCGGTGTCCTGCACCCTGAGGCTGAGGAGATAGGGTGGCACTGAGAAGGGATGTGTGATAACTGCCTGAGGTTGTTAAGTCAACATCAATAGCCTACCCTAAAGTTTGGAACACTATTGGGGTGTTTCTTTTTTGTGTGTTTGTTTTTAAATAAGCCTGGGTATAAGAGAAAGTGGATCGAGTCCCAGCATTCCACTTCCACTGTGATACATCACACACGGGCTATGAACAGATGTTGTAAGCACCCAACACAATAATTTAAATTAAAAAGGCCGGTTCCCACACCGCCTGCTCAGAGCTACTCTTTTCAGCACACCGGGGCTGAGTACGACCCTAGTGCCAAGGATGCGCCTCCACCCTGGGAGCCGGAAAGACACAAGGCTGGGCGGGGGCCCGACTGAGAAGGCTCGGGGGCGGCGGGAGGTGCCCAGGTCGGGGAATCAGACAAGGCGCCAGGCGGCGTCCCCTCCCTGGCCCTACAGGCTGCTGGAGCAGCACAGAGATGGCCTCGGGACTCGGCCGCGCCTCCGCCCGTCCCGGCGGCGCGGCGCCCCAGGAAAGTTCCCTGGCCCCGACGCCCCTCGGGCGGCTGCAAAGTTTCCGCGGATGCCAGCCCCGGAGTCCCAGGTAGCCCACGTCGCGCAAGGGGGTAATGGTAGCCCGGCAAGGCCGCACTTGGCGGGGACGCGCGGTGTGGGGTGCCCTGGCCCGGTAGGTCAGAGCCCCGAGGCAGTGCACAAAGGGACCCGCCCCCGCTGGTCTGGGGTGTCGGGCACCGCGGCGCGAGCGAGATGCTGGTCGGGCGGTGGGATGGAGCCTACCCCGGCCTGCCCCGGGTCTGCACACGGACCTCAATTCCAGGTCCCGGATCAGCCCCGACTCCCGCCCCGCCCCGGGCCCAGGCCTTGACTCGGGAGCCCGGCCCCGACCTCCCGCCCCGGGGTTCTCCCCAAGCGTTCCCCACAACACACAGGCTCCAACCCCGCCACCCTCGCTCCGACCCCAACCCCCGGCTCCAGACCCCGCCCCTGTCCGAGCTTACCTGAGAACGACGTGGGAGGCCCCGCAGCTCGGCCCTTCGCCAGAGAGGCGGCCCCAGAGCCCTCGACACGCACCGAGCAGCGTCTTGGGGCGCCGCGCGGGGTGCAGGCGGGGATGCAACTCGGGCGGGCGCGGGGGCGGCCCTTACCGGGCCCGGCGCGCTACCCGCGGGCCGCCCTCCCCTCCCCTCCCCTCCCCTGGCTCGGCCTGTGCGCAAAGAGAGCCGCGACCGCTACGCGGACCTCCTGCCCCGCCCACCCGATCGCAAATTTTCCCATTGGCCCCAACCCCCGGCCCGATCCGACAACCAGCGCCGATTGGATGAGCGCGCGGAGACGGCCGCTTGCCATTGGGCTCCCGAAGTGTCCGTCCCAGAAGATGCCCGTCCCCCTCGCGAAGGGGTTGAGGTCCGCGCACCTGCCCGGCCCGCTGCGGCGCGACTGGAGGCGCGGGGCTGTCTCCTCCAGGCCGCCCTCCGAGATTTCCTCCGATCTTTTGGCGCCCCCCCCCATCTGGATCTGGCAGGCCCGGGGCCTCTTTGCCGGACTCCCGCCGCGTTGCCTCGGTCAGCATCGTCTGTTCGCAGGTATCCTTCCCCAGCGCCACAGCTGGGAGCTACGCACTACGCCTTCCTGTGACATCTAATTGTATTCCTCACACTACCCAGGAGGGGGAGTTTTGTGGCTATCCCCATACAGACAGGCGAAGTGAAGCTTTGGGGTTGTCACTTGCTTGGGGTCATGGGGCTCAAATCCAGTCCCTCTGGTTCCAGGGGCCTGGAGGCTGTCCCACGTTCACTGCCCCCAGAGTTCCCGCAGCAGGGGCGGGAGGGGGTGCACCCTTGGCTCAGAGAGTCTGGGGGCTCAGTGTCTCAGAGAACAGGAACGAACCCTTCAATTAACCGGGTCCCTCCCCTACTAGTTCTGAATCTGCTCATATCTTGGACGCAGCCAACCCTGCAAGGTCCTCGTGGCACTGCTGTGCCATGGAACCTCCTTCATTGCACCCCCACGGCTCTAGGCGCTACACCCCGCCCCCTCCCAAGTCTTATCCTGGTGCCCCCTTCCTCCACCTACCTGGAGTGTTGGACTCACACTCAACAGGACAGCGTCTGATCTTAGCATTTCCCTGCTGGGCAGAGAGTACCAACCACATCCCTACAGTAACATGGGGCACACATGACAATGCCATCATAACCCTCAGTCAGCTCTACTTAACTCTGTGGCATGGGGGCACCGGGCAGGGATAGCACCCAGTGAGGCTTGTCTGGGGGAGTTCCTGAGTTGGCCCGGTGATCGTGATCAGCAACCATGGCTTAGGCTTGATTCTACGTCTTTCCTGCTCTGGTTGCATCTGGAGATGACCGGATACTCACTCATTGCATCCCCAAGGAGCCACACTACTGCCAATGACACTGCTAATTGGGGTGACTTCTGATCTGGCGGTCCAGTGCCTTCACTCAGAAGTTGCTTGTTCAGAACAAAGAAAGTGAAATGACTAAGGGCAAGAACTCACCACTGGTATCACCTGTGGACCCGCCAGTGCCCTGGCAGGCATGATGAATCAATCCCAGAAGAGTTTCAAAGCCAGGCACTTGAGGTGTAAGCCATTTGGCATCCCTAGCATTGGGATATTGCCTGCAGCTCTGGTCAGGTGGAATGAAGCATCCCTCCCTGGAGCACAGGGGAGCAGAGTAGCTCGCATCTTGTGGAATAGCACCATCATTGACATTCTGGCCCAGCTTCTTTGTGGGCTGGAGGGGGTTCTCTTTCCTGCATTTAAAAAAAAAAGAATGGGTTTAATTATCCCAACTGTTCTTACCCATTTTTTTGAGGGCAGTGTTGCTCCTTAAATGAATCCCATGCTCTGAACCAAACATGTTCTTAATGTCCAAGCTAGAAGTGATAGGAGGGGCAGGCAAGTGCAGTGAGACATGCTGTGGCCTGGACATCCTTTGGGTCCTGGCTGTTCTAGAGCTCCTCTTCTCAGCAGTGACCTCTTGGCCCGGCACTGCCCACTCTTCATGTATTTGCTGATGATGGAAAGATGGACTAGACAGACCTCTACTGAGAGACCAGAGGAGAGAACTGCCCACCAAAATCAGCCCAGTTGCGGACGCTGGGGGATTGCCTGAGCATCCCACACCCCCAGCAAGTTTCCAGAAACCTGTCTGCTCCCAAGCCGATCACTAGCTACACACAGAAGATGAGAGCGGGCCGCCAGTGTGAATAGGACTCAGGGCCACATGATGCAGGCTGTGGCCAGAACCAGCCAGAGAACAGGAGGGATGGCCTCCACCACTTACCTGCTGCTATAAGGACCAGTAGCCCAATCTCCTCCCTTTCTCCCCTCCCTCTCTACCCAGCTGCTGGCAGCTCTGTAGGGACAGCCCTGGGGCATGCAGGGAAAGCCACAGGGGGGGAATTTTGCAGCTGGATGTGAGGAAGAACTTTTCAGCCGTCGGAGATGTGCAGAGATTAAGAGGGTAGTCACAGGAGGTGCTGAGCTCCCTGTCTGAAGACATGTGCAATTACAAGCAGAACGGCAGTGAGCCTCTTCCAGCCCTGAGATACCGGGGCTCAGATGGCCACTGTAGAACCAGCCCATCTGGCCTCGTCTGCTGCTTGGCACCAAATACCATCCAGGCTTGCATTGGTAATGACAGAGCCAGAGTGAATGAGAATCTCTGATCTGGCTCCTGCCTAGTTGGGGAAAAACAAGAATACGGGGTGGGGCCTTGCCCAAGGCCAAACGGCTATTTGTGGCAGAGCGGGATTTGAACCTCCATTCGACCAATACATGACCACATGCCCCTGCTGAAGGCAAGGGCTATTTGCGGCTCGAGGGCTTGGTCAGTCCATGTCCCACTCCTCTAAGGCATATATGGGCCAGTGGTTTGAGGGAGACCACTCTGTGACTGCTGGCCTTACGCCAGAGGGCATGATCAGCCTGCTAGATGGTAGGGAGGGAGCACAGTGTGTCCAGCTGGGTCAGCTGCCTGAGGGCATCTGGAGTCCTTGGTCTCCTTGCCTGTAAAGAGCTTTTATTGAGTTCCAGGAGGAACACAGTAGTGCAAGAGTTGGGGCAGAACAGACCTGTGTGGATGTTGGGCGGGTCTGAGTTCAGATCTTGCCTTTGTTGGTTACCAGTCAGGCCCTTCCCCGCTATGAGCCCCAGGTCCCCTCATAGTGAACATGGTGGTGGTTTTTGTTGTTAGGTGCTGTCAAGTGGGTTCTGACTCACAGTGACCCTATGTACAACAGAACGAAATACTGCCCAGTTCTGTACCATCCTCACAATTGTTCTTATGCTTGAGCCCATTGTTGTAGCCACTGTGTCAGTCTGTCTCATTGAGAGTCTTCCACTTTTTGGCTGACCCTTTACTTTTCCAAGTATGATGTTCTTTTGCAGGGACTGGTCCATCCTGATAACACATCCAAAGTATTTGAGACAAGGTTTTGCCATCCTTGCTTCTAAAGAGCATTCTGGCTGTGCTTTTTCCTATATAGATTTGTTCATTCTTTTGGCAGCCCATGGTATATTCAGTATTCTTCACCAACACCATAATTCAAAGGTATTAATTCTTCTTCTGTCTTCTTTATTCATTGTCCAGCTTTCACATGCACAGGAGACAATTGAAAATATCATGGCTTGGGCTAGCAAGCGGCCATCTAAGATGCATCAGTGAGTTTCAACCCACCCGGATCAAAGGAGAATGAAGACCACCAAGGACACAATGTAGTTACAAGCCCAAGAGACAGAAACGGCCACATGAACCAGAGACTACATCATCCTGAGACCAGAAGAACTAGATGGTGCCCGGCTACAGCCGATGACTGCCCTGACAGGGAACACAACAGAGAAGTCCTGAGGGAGCAGGAGAGCAGTGGGATGCAGACCCCAAATTCTCATAAGACCAGACTTAATGGTCTGACTGAGGCTAGAAGGACCTCAGTGGTCATGGCCCCCAGACCTTCTGTTGGCCCAGGACAGGAACCATTCCCAAAGCCAACTCTTCAGACATGGATTGGACTGAACAATGGGTTGGAGAGGGATGCTGGTAAGGAGTGAGCTTCTTGGATCAGGTGGACACTTGAGACTATGTTGGCATCTCCTGCCTGGAGGGGAGATGACAGGGTGGAGGGGGTTAGAAGCTGGCGGAATGGACACGAAAAGACAGAGTAGAGGGAGAGAGTGGGCTGTCTCACTAGGGGGAGAGTAATTGGGAGTATGTAGCAAGGTGTATATAAGTTTTTATGTGAGAGACTTAATTTGTGAACTTTCACTTAAAGCACCGTAGAAAAAAAACCATGGCTTGGGTCAGGCACACCTTAGCCCTCAAGGTGACATCTTTACTCTTGAATAGTTTAAAGAGGTCTTTTGCAACAGATTTGCCCAATTTGTCCTTAGATTTCTTGACTGCTGCTTTCATGGGTGATGATTGTAAATCAAGTAAAATGAAATCCTTGACAACATCAGTATTTTCTCTGTTTATCATGATGTTGCTTGTTGGTCCAGTTGTAAGGATTTTTTTTTTAAATGTTGAGGTGCAATCGATACCGAAGGCTGTAGTCTTTGATCTTCACCAGTGTTTCAAGTCCTCTTCACTTTCGCAAGCAAGGTTGTGTCATCTGCATATCACAGGTTGTAATGAGTCTTCCTTCAATCCTCATACAGTGCTCTTCATATAGTCCAGCTTCTCAGGGTATTTATTCGGCATACAGATTGTATAAGTATGGTGAAAGGATACAACCCTGACACACGCCTTTCCTGACTTTAAACCATGCAGTATCCCCTTGTTCTGCCTCTTGGTCTATATACAGGTTCCGCATGGGCACAATTAAGTGTTCTGGAATTCCCATTTGTTTTAGTTATCTAGTGCTGCTATAACAGAAATACCACAAGTAGATGGCTTTAACAAAGAGAAATTCACTCTTTCACAGACTAGGAGGCCAGAAGTCCGAATTCAGGGCACCAGCCCCAGGGGAAGGCTTTCTCTTTCTATCTTTTCTGGCGGAAGGTCCTTGTCATTAATCTTCTCCAGTAGAGGAGCTTCTCAGCATAGGACCTTGGGGTCCAAAGGACGTGCTATGCTCCTGGTTCTTCTTTCTTGGTGGTATGAGGTCCCCATGTCTCTCTGCTTGCTTCTCTCTTTTACATCTCAAAAGAGATTGATTTAAGACACAACCTAACCTTGTGGATAGAGTCCTGTCTCATTAACATCACTGTTGTTGTTGTTAGGTGCCATGGAGTTCTGAGTTCCGACTCATAGCAACCCTATGCACAACAGAATGAAACACTCCCCGGTCCTGAGCCATCCTTACAATCGTTATGCTTGAGCTCATTGTTGCAGCCACTGTGTCAATCCACCTCGTTGAGGGTCTTCCTCTTTTCCGCTGACCCTGTACTCTGCCAAGCATGATGTCCTTCTCCAGGGACTGATCCCTGCTGACAACATGTCCAAAGTATGTAAGACGCAGTCTCGCCATGCTTGCCTCTAAGGAGCATTCTGGCTGTGCTTCTATGACAGATTTGTTTGTTCTTTTGGCAGTCCATGGTATATTCAATATTCTTCACCAACACCACAATTCAAAGGCATCAATTCTTCTTCGGTCTTCCTTATTCACTGTCCAGCTTTCATGTGCATATGATGCTACTGAAAATACCATGGCTTGGGTCAGGTGCACCTTAGTCTTCAGGGTGACATCTTTGAGGTAGAATTTACAACACACAAGAAAATCACATCAGATGACAAAATGGTGGACAATCACACATTACTGGGAATCACAGTCTAGCCAAATTGATACACGTTTTTGAGGGACACGGCTCAATCCATAATACCATTTTTTGTAGTGTTATCCATAATTTGTTATGACCCACACAGTCAAATGCCTTTGCATAGTCAATAAAACACAGGTACATCTTTCTGGTATTCTCTGCTTTCAGCCAAGATCCATCTGACATCAACAATGATAGCCCTTGTCCCACATCCTCTTCTGAATCCAGCTTGAACTTCTGGCAGTTCCCTGTCGATGTATTGCAGCAACCGCTTTTGAATCATCTTCAGTAAAATTTTACTTGTGTGTGATATTAACGATATTGTTCAATAATTCCCACACTCTGTTGGATAACCTTTCTTTGGAATGGGTACAAATATGAATCTCTTCCAGTTGGGTGGCCACCACAGTACAACAAACTGACAGGTGTGTGGGGGGAGCATGGTAAAAGGGCCCTAAATTAGGTAGGGAAAGTGCTGACTCCAGAGCAAAACCTGGTCTTCACACACACTGTCATGTTACTGACCCAGGCAAAACAGGAGTCCTAGCTCATGTGGGTACCAGCCTGCTGCTCAAGGAACTACAGATGAGGGTGATGTGGGCGGGCACCTGGAACAGACCAGTGAGCTCCAGATCTAGCAGGGCCAGAGGGCGTGGGCCCAGATTGCTCACAGGCTCAGGGTATCACTTGTCCCACTGCCTCCCCAAGAGGGTGAGCGCACCGCATTGCGCTGCTATGGCTCCAGGAGTGGCTTGAGCAATCAGGGCTGTGAGGTCTTCAACCAGTAGGGCTGTGGCGCTAATCCAGCTGCTGCCACTCACTGTTTTTGAATCAAGCAAGTAACTTAAGCATTCTGGGCCTCAGGTGAGTCACCTTTGCATCAGTAAAATCGGGCGAATGATAGCTATGGGTCAAGACATTGTGCTTAGAGGGCATAGCACATTATTGTCATACATACTGTAATCGTCATCTTTTGTCAACAACACACCAGGTGCCATTTGTTGAATGCTCACTTTGGCGCAGGCTCTGGGCGCCTGTCTCCATCCTGGGCTTAGGCCTCAGGCACAGCCAGAGGCCAGTGGAGTGTGGGAAGCGCAGCCAAGGCCTCCATCCTGTTGTGAGGCCCCTTCCCATCCTATGGCCCACCTGCTTGACTGAGAAGGGTGGGGCTGCAGTGCCTGACCAGGGACTAGGGTCTGTCCTGAGAGAGGCAGGGCCCTCAGGGATGGGGTGGGGAGGGGGGCTAAAGGCCAAAGAGGCAGACGCTGTAATGAGCTGGGGGTATAAAACGAAGGAAGAAATGTCCAGAACGCAGGATGGCCAGGTTCAGGGGTCAGGTGTGGGCAGACAGAAAGGTCAGCCCATGACCCAGTCTGACTGGGGAGGGGGAAGTGAGCGGCCTTGTAGCAGGTTCGGAGCAGGGGAGGGGCTCTCGGCCTGCAGGTGACCGCCGGTGGCCTGAAGCTTGGGCCGGGGTCCAGCAGCTGCAGCCTACGGGGGTGCCCACGAGGGCAAGGACTCGGGGGTGGCTGCAGGTGGCTGCTGGTGCGGATGATGGACGACCAGGAGGTTCCCGGGATCAAAAGAACCCCAGATGCCTGCTCAGTCCCAAAGCTTGGCGCAGGTCTGGGGGCGGGCACCGAGAAGGCTGCAGCCCCCGAAGGACAGAGCGCGCAGCCAACTGGCCTCGGTTCGCGGCTCGCAGCCCCGCCCCTCGTGGCTTGGTCCAATGGCGAGCGCGCCGGCGGCAGGCGGGGCGGGGTCTGGGCGGTGGTGCTGGCGCGTGAACGTGGTACCCGGAAATCGGCGGCTGAGGCGCAGGCGGCGGCGGTGAGTGCGCGGCGAGAGTCCTGGGCCCGCGGGCTCCGCTTCTGGCGGAACTGGTCCGGGCTCGGGGGCACGGGGCTCGGGCGGCCCGGGCGGCTCTCGGCTCTGCTTCCTGGGGCGTGGAGTGGAAATCAAGCGATCAGGCCCGGGACGCTGGTCTGGGGAGACCAGACCGACCCCAGCCGACGAAAGCTTTCCAGGCTTTTTGCAAGGCGTTTCCAATGAGCTCCGCCTTGGCGGGGTGTGGGGGCCCGTGACAAGCAGTGCTTACATGCTGCAGGGAAACTGATAACGACGGGGCTGAGAACTGCGCGGTCACTGCAGGGTGGGCGGGCTGTGGCCTCTTGCCAGCATCAAGGGTAGGGCTGGAGGCCTGTGACAGCTGATGTTTGTCAGAGTAGGGCGGCAAGTGCTGGGTCATCCTGTGACTGCAGCCGGCTTTCCTGGGGTGTCTCAGGCCTTCTGACCACCCCCCACTCCAAACAGGGTGGCTGAGTGGGGCCGGCCCCCTCCCTGGCTTTGCAGCAGCCAGTGCTATGCCTCTTTTCCTCCCAGAGAGTGGGCACCAGGGGCCTGTTGCTGAGACCCTTTCTGGTTCCAGGCCTCTCCTGTGCTTTCTGCTGGGCCAGGACACTTGCTTTGGACACTGCTTTTGAGGAAGTCTTTGGGCAAGTCCCTGAGCCTCAGACTCCTTTCCTTGGGGAGGATGTCACCTGCTCAGCAAGCCAGGCTGTGATCTGCTCCTGACCTGCTGACTGCTGCTTTTGCTGCTTGTGTTTGGGCTCAGAACCCTCTTCCATGGAGCAGTTGTGACAGTAGCTGGAAGAGGGGCCCACAGCTGGATAGCACTTTGGAAGTGCTTTCTTGCACTTATTAATCCGCTGGGCAGCCTGTTGAGGGAAGTATTCACTTGCATGACCTGAACCCGTTCACGGCAGAGGAAAATCAGGCTGAGAGAACAAATGGTGTTCCCAAGGTCATTCCTATCGGGGCCAGTTCCCAGAGCCTCTCTCCTCCTGGGCCCATCTCCCAGGAGTCTTCCCACATCAGGTGGCTGGGGGCAGCTGGGCAATGGCAGAGCAGGCCTGGGAAGGACGGCCATGATGGCAGGTGGACACAGCAGAGCCTCTGCCACTCCCCACCCCCCCGCAAGATCCCAGTGCTCTGTCGTGGGAGTGGGGCTGGGCTCAGTGGGGTGGGACAGCTCTTTTCACACACGTGCGCTCCTGGTGGCTGCCAGCAGAGGAGGCAAACAGCGGGAACACCATGTCGCTGTCTGGGGCCTTAGCTGAGAAAGCCCTGACTTCTGTACACGTCCCAAGCAGCGGACCTCCTGCTGCAAAACCCTGCCCTCCTCCCCTCTTCACATCTGAGAGTTAAAACCCCAGCTCTTTCCCACAGATCCCCAGTCTGCTCAAGCCTGGGCCTGCCCAGCCCCCCTGAGCGATTTTTACTACTTCATGCTTCCTTCGTGCTTTCATTTATGGGCTGTTACTTCAGTCACATTTCTCAGTGTAATCACTTGTAGTGTCATGGGGGCTGGGTCCCATGCCCGGCTTCTTGTGCTAGATGGTGAGCTCTCTGAGGGCAGACTTGGTGCCCACTCTCCCTGGCACTCCCAGTGCCCACCCACTGGTACTGCTTCTGAGAACATCCACTGGATAGAAGGGCCTTGTGGGGACCCCAGAGCGGGTATGGAGAGAACTAGCCCAGTGCAGGAAGGCTGGGGGATGGAGGAGGGGTCCAAGTACCTGCATGGCCAGTGATACTCCCGACATGAGAGGATCAGCACATAAGGTCGTGCACGGAGTCCGGTGTTGGTTGGTCCTGACCCCCCAACCTCGGAGTATGACAGAGGACTCTGAAAACAAGGTCATCTCAGAACAATGGAGCTGCCATTTAAGGTTGTCGTTGTGACTTTTTTCTTTTCCTCTCACTTTCTTTTTAGATTACAAAAATAATATATGCATGCTTAAAAATAACAAGGCTGGCCTCTAGCTCTGGGTGGCTGCTCTGCTGGAACCCTGCTGACGTTTGGGTGTTCATCCCCCCAGTCTTCTGAACTTTGCAGCACACCTTCTTGCTTATTACCATGCAGGCTGCAGTGGCCACGGCAGGGCTGGGGCCTGTCGGGGGTTTTATGTAGTGTTTACTGTGCTGCTAGCTTATGCTGCTTCTTTGGACTGTGACAAGCTGCTGACACTCTGGTGTGTGGCTTAGTCAGCGCCCCTGAAATATCTCGAAAGATGTAGAAGAGAAGGAACATCACGGTAGCCACACAATACGACATAGCGCTTTAACTCTCAGATGTGGAGAGGGGAGGAGGGCAGGGTCTGCTGCTTGGGATATGTACAGACGTCAGGGCTTTCTCAGCTAAGGCCCCAGACACACGGTGTTCCCTCTGTTTGCCTCCTCTGCTGGCAGCCGCCAGGAGCGCACGTGTGTGAAAAGAGCTGTTCCGCCTCTGGGACCTCCACAGCCTTTGCAGGTCTCTGGGCAGAGTCCGCAGTGTGAGGCTGCAGGCAGGAATTAGACAGCGGGGTCTCAGCCTGGCCAAGATGGCTTGCATTCACTGAGGGGCTTGCTGGAAGCTGGCAGACTCTGTTCTCTATAGCCAGGTGAACAGGCCGATGAGCTTTAAAATGTATTCCCAAAATGTGTAAACCGCTCTGGGTAATTAAAAGGGGCAGAGCCTCAGTGTAGGCAGCCCTTGTAGGAGACTGGGGTGACGTGAACTTGGAGCCTCACGCTCCCGGATGTCTAGGTGCCCTTGGCTCTGTGTTCCGGTGGATACACCGCCCCATCTACACACGTGCATCCCATTCATTCTCTGCTGCCAGGGAATTCCATCCAGATGCCCCTTTTCACCTTTTCAGTTGAAGAAGGAAAATGCTTTGTCTGAGAAGGTGGGTTGGGTGACCGCAGGCCCACTCCTGCTCTGGGCTCTGGTGGGTTTGGGGACTGGGCGGGGTTGTGGGCTCTGATGGAGTCAGGGCACCGTTATGAGAAATGGAAAGAGCCTGATGGCACGCAGGCCTAGGTTGATAGGTTTTGCACCAGGGCTAAGCCTGCCCTTGTGGTCCAGTTTCCTATTGCTGCCCTCCTGTTTTTCCTGGTTCTTCTTCCCCTGACTGAAGGAAGGGCCAGTGGGGGAGGACAGGAGGATTTGCCCAGTTTCTCCTTATAAGCAGGTGTTTGGGGTGGACAATCCTGAAGTAAAGCATACGTAATGTAAAAGTGCACACATGTTAAGGGTATTGTTGTTAACTTGCTGTTGAGCTGAGTCTAGTTCATAGTGACCCCATGTGTGCAGAGTAGAACTGCTGCATAGAGTTTTCAAGGCTGTGACCTTTCAGAAGCAGATTGCCAGGCCTGTCTTCTGAGGAGTCTCTAGGTGGGATTGAACCGCCAACTTTTTGGCTAGGAGTTGAGCGCTTAGCCATTTATGCCACCCGGGGATTCCGTTAAGAGTATATAGCTCAGTGAATTTTATAAAGTGAACCAAGTTGGGCAGCTACTTTCCACATCTGAGTGTGGATATCATCACCAGCACCCACACGTCTCCCTGTGGCTTCCCTGGTCAGTACCCCCAAGTTGGTGGCCCCTGTTCTGACTCCTGTTCCCGTGATGGGCCTTTGTGCAGGGACTGGGCAGTGTGTTCTTTCCTAGTGTGGCCTCTCCTGCTCTTTGTGGGTCTGTGAGGCCTCATGTGGCCGTGGTCGGACTGCAGCTCATTCCTGTCTCTAACTGCACATTGTCCTGGTGTATGGATGTTGTGGTACTCGCAGTCAGGCTGCTATGTTGTTTCACGGACATGAGGCTGTACAGCATCTGGGGAATGGTGCGTGTGTGTTAGCCTCAGAGCAGTGGGTCTCCTCAGAAAGTTTCAGGTGGGGCAAGACACGATATAGTCAGAGTTTTAGAAGATTCCATGAATTGCCAAGAGGGAGACTATTCTCCAACCAGTTACCGAAATATGCACTACAGCTAAGGTAACTCAGCCAGGTGTCAGAGGCCTGAAGATGTGTGTGTGGCCCCTGAGGGACCTGTGTGACTGAGAGTCCACTGTGTGGATGAGGTTGGCAGGCTGGACAACCCCCAAGCCTCTTGGGGACGATTGGCTATCCACTCGGGAAATAGAGATGAACCCTACCTCATAGCCTGCCAAGGCAGAGGACAGGCTGACCAAACCAAACATAGCCATTAAAGGAAGTCAGGAGAACAGGGTCTTACTCTGGCCAGGGAGGGCCTTCTTAAGCAAGACACAAGAGGTAAAAGCTGCATGGTAAAGATGGGGCAATTTGCTGTAACATAACAAACTCATTTCTGACAGAACACCACAGGCAAAGCTTAAAAGCCGGGAGATCAACTGGAAGAAAACATTTGCAGTTAATGGAGCAGATGGGGGTTCCTGCCCACACCATGTAAAGTGCTACAGATCAACAAGACAAAAGGCCCAGAATTCAGCACCAAAATTGGAACTTCATGTACAAGGTCATGCAGTTGGCCAAATATCATGAGACGCACTGCATTCAGGGAATGCAAATGAAACCTGCCCACCGTGCTGTTGCACCTGGGGCAGGTTAACAGTGCTAGCGCTGTGCCTGAGGGAGACAACGCACCCCTGTATGGCAGATGGGGCCTAAAAATGTCACCCCTTGACTTAGCAATCCCACTTTAGGGTCTTTGTTCTAGGAGAGTCTTCAGGCTGCCTGTGCAGCGTGTGCACAGGGGTCCACCATGGCATTGTGTGAGGTGCTAAAACTTGGCAAGACTGAAGTGCCAACCCAGCCGAGAGGTGGGCAAAGCCCACATGTCATAGGGGGAGAGCTGGGCAGCAGCAGCCAGGCTGGTTGGCCAGGAGGGATTGTCACACAGCCAGTGGGATATTGCTTGTGTGTCAGTCCCCCAAAATACAACCTCTGTGTGTGTGCGCGCGCACACACCTGTTGAGAGCTGGCTGGTATACCCAGCCAACCAGGGGTTGGGTTTCGCTTACTGTGTATAGGTGGACGTTTTCCAGATGAGACCATACTTCTGTGTGACTTGGGGGTGAAAGTAACAACCGCAAGCCCTCCAGGCCCTTGGGGGCTGCTAGTCGTGTGGCAGGAGATGTGGAGCCTTGGGCTTAGATAGCAGAGAGGCCAAGTCGAGTGGCCAGACAAGGGACAGCAGGCATGAGAGCCTGGAGGCGAGGAGGAGGAGGGCAAACAGGCTCTTTTTTTTTTCCTTTTTTGTTAATAATTTATTTTTTTCTGTTGAGAATATACACAGAAAAACATACACCCAGTTTCTCTACATGTACGATTCAATGACGTCGATTACCTTCTTCGAGTTGTACAACCATTCTCACCCTCCTTTTCTGAGTTGTTCCTCCCCCATTAACATAAACTCGCTGCCCCCTAAGGTTCCTGTCCAATCTTTTGAGTTGCTGTTGTCAATTTGGAGCCCTGGTGGCACAGTGGTTAAGCGTTCAGCTGCTAACCAAAAGATCAGGAGTTTGAATCCACCAGCCACTCCTTGGAAGCCCTATGGGCAGTTCTACTTTGTCCTGTAGAGTTGCTATGAGTCAGAATTGACTTGATGGCAATGGGTTTGGTTGTCAATTTGATCCCATATAAATAGTTCTCAAAAGAGCATAATGCTTGTGAAATGAGAGTAGTAACAGTAGCATCAGAACCTGTCTAACTTGAGGGGGGATAATGACCAGGATCAGCCCAAAGGTGATACCCATGAGATGGAGGTCAGACATACCTCCACCCTCCAACCTTTTTACCAATTCTGACTCCAGCCATCCCTCCCATGGCACTCGCTACTTTTCTTCAGGGTTTGATCATCTGTTACAGTGGCCACACAGAACTCACAGACCGTACTTACAGTTAAGTGGTTTATTAAGGAAGTAGTAGTACAACTCGGGATCAGGATCAGGAAGCATGTAGGCAAAGTCTCCCTTCAATGTAGGACAACTCTCTTAGCCCCTCTTGGCCGTGCAGGCCTCCTTCCAGCCCCTCAGGACAGGCTCTTCTTGGCGCTGCTTGTCTATCACCACCAACTGCCACAAGGCCCCTTCTGGGCCTGTCACTGCCAGCTCTATCGCTGGGCCCCTTCTGGGCCCTCTCACTGTTATAGTCCTTGACCGGTGTTACAGTTCTTTTAGGAGGTTTCTTGCCTCCTCACTCTCTCGGCTTCTTCTCTTTTCTTTCTTCCTTCTGCTTCTTCTTGCTGTTTCTCTTCCTGCTTCTTTCTGTCTAAAAAAAAAAATCTCTGTGGGGTTGGGATTGATTGTCGGTTTTAAGCCACAGCCCCTCCCAGCAGGGGCCACAAACTGACCAGTCCCCTCTTGGTATGTATGTAGCACATTTTGTTTATCCATTCATCTGTTCGTGAGCAATTTAGGTTGTTTCCACCTTTTGGCCATTGTGAATAGTGCTGCAGTTAACACTGGTGTACAAGTCTCTGTTTAAGTCTCTTGGCAGACAGGTTGTTGATGCCAGTGCTGGAGGGAAGTTGGCAAGGTGGAAGGTAAGAGCAAGTGGGTGGCAGATGCAGCCAGTCCATAATGCCTGTTAGCCCCCAGGGGAGGTGAGGCTGGTGGCCCGATGGGGTCTGGGGTGCAGAAGAGGGTGGCCTGGAGATGGCAGGTGGTGGGGTGGGGGGGACAATGCCTCTTTAGGCTCAGCCACCTCCTAGTCGCACTGCGGTCTGTCCCAGCCCCTGCTGGCTTGTGCCTGGCCCCTGACCTTGCTGAGGTAACAGTGAACAGATGGTCTACCCCTACCCCAATCCACCCCCAGCCAGATTCTTCCCCATCCGGGTTGGCAGTAACAGCAAGGCCCTGCCAGCTTGACCTTCAGCCCCTTTGGCTTGCCACTTCTTCCACTGGGCTGCATGAGTCACCAGCTTGCCTCCAAGATGGGGCCTGAGGGCTAGGAAGACAGGCTCCCACGTGGCTGCAAGGTGTAGATCACCTTGCAGAAAGCCATTTGGCCTTTGTGTTCCATTTTTTGAGCCAGACCAACACCCTGAGGCTAATGAATGAGGGCTGACCAGACCAAGAGGGATCGCCTGCTGATTAAACCTGAGGTAATCTGTCAGGGCCACATGGTAGGTGTAAGGCTGATAAGAGCTGTAAACAGGGAGACTCAGATGAAGTTTCTGGCTGGTGATCATGCATGGGAGACAGTGATGCAGCCCTCCTGTGATATGGAAGCTTCGTGCTGTGACCCCTCCCAGACCTTGCCCTATGTATCTGTTTGTATCCTTTCTGACTGGGGTAAATCTGTAGTAAGTATGGTATTGTTTTGTTGTGGTTGGTTGCTGTTGCGTTGATTTCGACTCATAGTGACCGCGTGTGTAGACCTGCTCCATAGAGTTTTCAAGGTTGTGATCTTTTGGAAGCAGATCGCCAGGCCTGTCTTCCAAGGTGCCTCTGGGTGGATTCAGACCACCAGTCTTTCGGCTATTAGTTAAGTGCTTAACCATTGGCACCATCCAGGGCCTCCTTAAGTATGGTATAAACCCGTTGCCAGCGAGTCGATTCTGACTCATAGTTACTTTACAGGACATAGTAGAAACTGCCACATAGGGCTTCCAAGGAACAGCTGGTGGATTCCAACTGCCAATCTTTTGGTTAACAACAGAGCTCTTAACTGCTATGCCACCGGTTCTCCCAAGTGTGGTGTCTCTCTGTGAATTCTCTAAGTTGTTTCAGCGAATTAATGAAACCACAGGTGCAATGAGAGCTAGCAGGGGCTGGTGTCTGCCTGTTTGACACCTGAAAGCAGGTGTCCTTCTAATGTGTGAGCTCTGACCCAGCCTAGGGTGGCTGGGGCTGTGAGAGAGAGTGTCATGTGAGTGGTTGGTAACGAGGATAGAGAATTGGGAAGGTGAGGACTGGATCTACTTCCACACTTTGGGAGTCTCATTCGTGTCGATCCTGACCGCACAGTTACCAATGAAGGTGGGATTTGCCCACTGTGCCCCTGACTTAAAGCAGTGGCCCTCACCCACACCCCTGCAGCCATCTCTGCACTCTCTCTGCTTGTGCCCCTGGCCTGTCTTTTGCCATGTCTGTCTTCCTGTCTGTCTGTCTGCATCATTTCTTGCCATGCTGTTTGTAGATGCCACCTGGAGTGAGATTTGGGGCTTGACTCAACTTGAGAATCTCGTTCTTCTTAAAAAGGGCGTAATCCATGTTCACCAGCTATTAGAACGAAGGCCTAGTTGGTTCCTCTGTGGAGTCGGAGGAGGAGGCTGACCCAAGCCTTCAGTGCGTGCTTAGCTTGGAGTCAGAGTGCGGAGACGCTCTGGATTAGTTCTCAAAAACGTTATCAAGCAGATGGGCTGGGAGTGCCTGGAATGCATCAGGCTCTCACAGCCAGCACCATTTGCTATTCAGCTCATGCCAAACTTGGGGTGTTTCCTTCCCGGTTTTGGAGAATTACCAGGTCATTAGACCAGGGAAACACGAGACGTGTTGAGTCTTGATTTTGGAGAGACTTTCACTGGTTTCTTAAAGAGAATAGGAAACCTTTGGCTGTGATTTGAAAAGAGCTCTTCTTTTTCAGTTCATACCTCATAGATCCAGCTGGCAGGGGTCCAGGTGTGCCCAGGGACTCCAGGGTGTGTGGGAGCGCTCAAGGTGTTTCCTCCTGGGAGTGGCCTCTGCCGTATCCATGCTCGTGGAGACTGTCCTCCTCTTACCTGATGGGGTCTGGAGGAGGGAGTGCCCAGGTCAGGAGCCAGTTTATTCTTGTTCCAGCTGTGTCTTAGTTATCTAGTGCTGCTATAACAGAAATACCACAAGTGGATGGCTTTAACAGAGATAGATTCATTTTCTCACAGTCCAGTAGACCAAAAGTCCAAACTCAGGGCGTCAGCTCCGGGGGAAGGCCTTCTTTCTCTGTCAGCTCTGGAGGAAGGTCCTTCTCATCAATCTTCCCCGGACTAGGAGCTTCTCCACGCAGGAACCTTGGGTCCAAAGGAAGCGCTGTGTTCCCGGTGCTTCTTTCTTGGTGGTAGGAGGTTACCATGTCTCTACTCACTTCTCTCTTTTATATCTCAGGCTCGGTAATTTGCTAGAAGAACTCAGCCAAGCTCTTACACTCATGGCTACAGTTTATTATAGCAAAAGGATACGAATTAAAATCAGCAATGGAAAAGGCACATGGGTGGAGTCCAGGAAAGACAAGGCACAAGTGTCCAGTTGTTTTCTCCCAGTGGAATTGTACAGACAGAAATTATTTCTCCCAGTAGTGACATGGGACAACATGCACAAAGCATTGCCAGCCAGGAAAGCTCACTGGAGCCCTGGCATCCAGGGTTTTTAATGGGGGTTGGTCCTGTAGGCACGGCTGACTGCCCATAGGGCTGACCTTAGTCTCTAACCCTCTAGAGGTCAAGCTGATGCCACATAGACCAAGCACACCCCATCTCCCCGTGCTCCCTCCCCCCACCCCGAGAAGCCACATTGTTAGCATAGACTCTGGTCCAGGGACGAAAGCCCCCAGCTAGACAAGGACACTCTGGTCAGGCAAGCATTCTGTGGGCTCAGGGGCTATCTCCCAGAAGATGGCCAAGGGCCAGACCTTTCGTTGGAATGCACAGTGTGTGGAGAACCCAGGCCTGCTGAGTTAACCCTTTATTGCACAAACGGTTGCTGTAGATCTGACCTGGCCCCAGGTGGGAGGACTTGGCAAGGGTGCAGACTCAGGTTGGTAGAGACCCCCTCAAAGAAACGGTGCTTCCTTGGTGCTTCTAACCGGGGCAAGGACTCAGTGGAAGCTATAGGCCAGGCACGCAGGTGAGTGCGAGGGCTCATCCACACACACACACCTATGGGGCCTGAGTCGCAGTCCTCAGTTTGGGAGCTTCAACATGGTCTCAGTCTGTGCTGGATGCCTTTGAAGAACATGTGATTCGAGGCTGTGGCCTTCTTGCTCTCAGCAGGATTTAATGCTGGCCCATATCCATTTCCCAGTATGTCTCAGTAGGTTTTTAAAAGAGATGTAACTTGGTGTCTTTGTTATCTAGTGCTGCTGTAACAAAAATACCACAAGTGGGTGGCTTTAATGAACAGAAATTTATTTTCACACAGTTTAGGAGGCTAGAAGTCCAAACTCTAGGCGAGGCTGTCTTATCTACTGGGGGAAATCCTTGTCTCTTTCAGCTTCTCTTACTTGGTTCTTTGGCAATCTACACATGGCAACAATCTTTTCTCATTTATGCTTCCTTGCTTCTGTGCCTGTGTCTGGTCCTTTTAGATCTCAGAAGTGATTGGCTTAAAACATACTCTATGTTGGTGTGGCCTCATTAACATAACAAAGAAAATCATATTTCCAAATGGGATTATATCCCCAGATATTCCAAAAAAAAACAACAAAAACCCATTGCTGTAGAGTTGATTCTGACTCATAACGACCCCATGAGACAGAGAACTGCCCCATAGAGTTTCCAAGGAGCGCCTGGTGAGTTCCAGCTGCTGACCTTTTGGTTAGCAGCTGTAGCTCTTAACCACTGCACCACCAGGGTTTCCTCCGCCAGGTGTAGGAGTTGAATTTAGAACACATATTTTTGGGGGGCACAGTTCAACCCATAACACTTGGCAATGCTCACAGTGGTCAGCATTTTAAATAATGATTTGGTCATGACCAAGACTGTCTGGTTGTCGTGGGCAGTGAAGTGGAATCCATGTAGGTCAAGAAATGTGGAGTCGTGAGGAAGCCCAGGGAAGGGGCAATGAGAAGGTGGGGATGCTCCCGTGTGGAGCTCAGAGTGGCTGCCTCTGCCATCCTCAGGGCCACCTGGTCTTGCAGAGGAGCCCAGGCCACAGTAGAACCCCTTGGAGCCTTGTGAGCACAAAATGAAGCTGCTGCAAAATGCAAGAAGACAGCTTTTTGTTTTGAAGTCGGCCAGCTGTCTGGGCTCAGGGGTGTTGCCGGCTGTGCTGCGCCAAGGTGGGGCTGCAACGCAGTGCTTGTCAGGACATTTGGCCAACACTCAGGCCTTGACCTCCAAGTATGGCCTTGCCCTGACTGCCACTTACATGGCCTCGCCGCTCTCAGCCTGGGGCACCTATTTGGGGTCTTCCATCTGGCTTGCCTGGCCGAGGCATGGCTGGACTTCTGTGTCATGGCAGTTGCCTTTTAAAACGGGTGCCTGAGTGAGACCTCACGTGGGTACAGTGACATTTTCATCAAGACTAGGAAGGAGCCAGCTGCCCCCTCACTTGCTTTACCAGGGGCTTCTCTTCACCCTGGGGAGGGCCGGTGGCCCCTGCTCTAGGGGGCACAGTGAGGCCAGCAGAGCCATGCGGAGGCCTGCCAGGTTCCAGGTGTTTCCATGACATGGCTGGGTGGAACAGCTGTGGATCTGCCAGGGCAATGCAAATGAGCAGGTACAGAGCTGGGTGCTGAGCATCCTGGCCATCTGGGAGGCTGCAGGGAGTGAGTGTGTCTGGGAGATCCACGTGGCCCCAGCACCCCACCTGGACCCACTTTGGAGACCCAGGTGGCAGGTGGTCCGCTTACATCCCTTTACCCCCGTGTCCAAACAGCAGGCCCCCATGGTTTGGGATACCTTCATGTGCCCTATGAGGGCCTATCTTGCCCATGTCCCTGCTCTGACCTCAGATGCTGCCTGAGCCCTCCAAGCGAGACAGGTCACCCTGTGAAGTACTGGGCATGGGGAAGGCATTCCCGGCTGGCTCCTCCCTGTCCGGAGGCTCTGAGTCCCAGCTGCCTCTGTGTCAGTGTCTTACCCACCCAGAGACTCAAGTTCTGCCTCGGGTGGCTGGGCCTTGCAGCTGGGGCTGTGTGATTGGTGATCCCATGTGGCCTTCCCTGCTTGCTCTCCTGCCTCCTGGGCTTTGCAACTGAGAAGGCTGCATGAGGCCACCATCTGACTGGAGCCAGCAAGGCTTGAAGGTTTGCGGCACAGCTTGCGGATCTCCACCGTGGCCTCTCTGCCTCCTGGCTGGCAGGTGGCACCCCTGTATGCAGGGCAAAGAGGTGGTACCCGTGCCCACTGAGGAAGCAGAGCAGTGCTCTGCAGATGCTCTCCCTGGTGGCTCCTGACACCCTGAAGCTCCAGTGGGTGGCCGAGACCTGGGGAGGGCTCTTACCCCAGGGGCCCTCCTTCCTGCCCTCAAACTCTGGTCAACTGTGCCTTGGAGGAGATCCTGCAGAGTCTGACTACTCCATGGCCTTGCTCAGGCTCCTTCAGGCCCATAAAGACTCCCCGGCCAGGGGCCTCTGCCTCTTTACTGAGCCAGGTTGGGGTGGCAAGGGCAGGGTGGGGACATCATTGCTGACTCCAGGCATGTTCCTCCCAGGATACTGCCCTCACCTATACCTTTTATCAACTCACACGTCCTTCCAGGTGAGCTCCTTATGTAGATGCCACCTGGCAACGTCAAACCTCCATCCAGTTCACACAATGGTGCCCACTGAAGTACTTCCAAGTCTGCCTTCAGCTTTGCTGACTGCAGAGGTGGTGGGAACTGGAAAGGAGTGCTTTCCCAGGCAATCTTGCACAACTGGGAGGTGGTGTGGATCAGTGAGAGCAGGGTGCCCAGCGTGTGCCAGCCCAGCCTGTGCCCAGCCCTGTGGTGTACGACTGGAAGGGCAGCTGCTGTGTCCTGGGCTGGCTCTCACAGCCCTGCAGGTCAGCACGGAGCCAAGCAGGCAGGTCTGCTTACCCAACAAGTAGGCATCAGAGACGCACCATGGTGGGCCAGCGGGGGCACACTGGGAGAAGGGGCCCTGCAACTGCGGGCACCTGCCAGGAGTTTGCTGAGGGGCATATTGGGGGCCTCAGTGAAGAGGGGTGAAGTGGGTAGGAGGTAAAGCTAGGAAGGCAAATGGGCTGGCCTGTGGCCAGAACTGGGTGGAGGGGCCAGAGGGCAGCAGGCCTGGCTCGAGCGGGGGGGTGAAGGACTGGAGAGAAAGGCAGTTCCTGATGGTCCCCTCCCCAGGGGCTGGCTTTCCTCTGGTCCTTCCCTCCCAATGACTGCATCTTCATCAAGGCCGCAGCTCTGGGCTCTGGGCCCACACCACTGGTGCCAGGCCTGCCTGGAGACACGTCGGTGGCTTTGTGAGGGACTGCAGGCATGCAGTGACAGCCACCCCTTGGACCACAGAGCCTGCCCCTTGCCACTGTCCCGAGGGCGAGTGCTGCTCCCACCAAGCCTAGGCCTGCTCGGGCAGATGGGTTCCTCAGCTGGGTGGGGGAGCGCTTTGCATCTCACCAGTGAGCATCAGTGGCCAGAGCTGTCTCCGGCCAGTGGCCTCACTCGGTGGCCAGGCATGTGGCTGGGCAAGTGCCTTGGCAGGCCAAAAGCCAAGCGAGTGATGGCTTTCTCCTCTGACATTCCTAGAGCAGTGCTTTCCCGCAGGGGATAGTCATCTATCACAGTGGGCCTTGCGGCAGACCAGGGACTCGAGGCCAGTGGGATTCCAGCAGGGGCCAGCTGCCAGGACTTCCTCCCACTGACCTCGGATGGCCTGGTTGCCACAGACAGCACTAGCTGGCCTGGCCCGAGGGAGTTCTCATGTCCTTCCTAGAGCATGGCTGTCTGGGAAAGACCAGCTCCCTGGCACAAGGGGACCTGCATCTTCTACACAAGGTGCTGAGATCCCCTGTCAGCTGCCCCAGACCTGTCAGGTGGGACATCAGGGGCCCTGTGAGGCCTGGAAGATGAGGTTTGCCTCATTTCCATCTCTGTCTCTCTGCATTGCATTCTTGGTGATTCCGCTGACCCTTCTCATCAGCTGTGTCCAATCTACTCTTAAATCCTTTCATTTCTAAAACGCCTTTTTGGTGTTTTGTAAACCTTTTGGTGTACTCTTTATCATTTCCTCTTCCCTGTAAATAATTTCTAGGAGCCCTGGTGGCGCAGTGGTTAAGTGCTGGGCTGCTAACGGGAAGGTCAGCAGTTCAAACTCATCAGCTGTTCACAGGAGAAAGATGTGGCAATCTGCTTGTTTGACGATCACAGCCTTGAAAACCCTATGGGGTGTTTCTACTCTGCCATATGGAGTCGATAGGATTCAGAATCGACTCAGCGTCAATGGGTTTGGGGAGGTATTTTCAAACTTCTTTTTGTTCTTTAATTAGAGTGTCATGGTTTTGTGCCACGTGCCCAGTCATTCCAAGGTCTGAATTTCCTGTGGCTGTCTTTCTGCCAGGAGCCCTAGTGGTGCAGTGATTAAAGCATCAGGCTGCTAACCAAAAGGCCAATGATTCAAACCCACTGGAGAAAGATGTGGCAGTCTGGGTCTGCTTCCATAAGAATTTACAGCCTCAGAAACCCTATGGAGCAGTTCTGCTCTTTCCTTGTAGGGTTGTTATGAGTCAGAATCGACTTGATGGCAATGGATTTGGTTTTTGGTTTTGCCTTTTCTGCTGGTTCGTGGTCATGGTGCTTTGTTTCATTGTGTGCTTGGTTCTTTTCGACTGTGCACTGCCTGTTGTCTTTGAAAAAGAATTTGTGAGATGTCATCAAGGTCTAGGATGACAACATCTTCCTCAAGAGAGTTTCTCAGGGGCACTACCAGTGTGGGAGCACCTCACACCAAGTTCTCAGCTTGAGGGTCTCTGGGCCCCCATGCAGTGTGGATGTGGTCCTTCTTTGTGGAATCACTGGCCATGGCCACAGCTTTTCAAGGACCTCCCCCCTCACTTTTTTTTTTATGGTCGTCCCTATAACCCCTGTGGGGATGGCTGTGAATATGACCCACACTACCCTGACGGGGGTGGGGGTGGGGGGGCGGGGCACCCTGTGAGGGGATCCCTGTTGATGCAGTATTTAACCATTTGACTGCTTATTAAGAGCTTGGCAGTTCAAACCTACCAGGCAATCCTTGGGAACCCTATGGGGCAGTTCTACTCTGTCCTATAGGATTACTATGCATCAGAAATGACTCAACGGCAACTAGTTTGGTTGGTTTACCATGTGAGGTTGCTCTTTGGGGTCCCAGTTTAACTAGGGGAACATCTCTCTTTAGGTTCCCTGCCTTGGATGGGCCCCGGATCTTATCTTCTATCTCCCTCATCTCTAAGACCACCAGAGCCCAAGCCCCAGTTTGTCTACATGGGCAGATCCTCTGGACAGGGGCAGCCGCTGTTCTCAGCTTTCCTTTCTGGGTCCTGAGCTGTTGTCCAAATTCCATATGATCTTGTCAGCTTTCTGCTGCTTTTCAGATATTTTCAAACATTTTGAGTTGTTTTTACTGGAAGGATTAGTCCAAACAGTCTGCGGACTATTATTGGAGTCATAAGTCACCAGCACCCAGGGCTGGGGACCTAGTTTGCTTCTGTCATCTCTGGGCTCCTGGCGCCCCATCAGGTCTGATCCAGGGTGGGGGCATGGGAGCAGGGCCTGGGGGGCAGGACAGTGACTGCCCACACTGGCTTCTCTATCTGAACCGGTGACTCTAGTAGGGACAGTTTCTTAGTTATCTAGTGCTGCTACAACAAAAATACCATAAGTGGGCGGCTTTAAGAAACAGAAAATTTATTTTCTCACAGTTTAGGAGGCTAGAAGTCCAAATTCAGGGTGCTGGCTTTAAAGGAAGGCTTTCTGTCTCTGTTGGCTCTGGAGGAAGGTCCTTGTCTCTTCTGAGTTTCTGCTTCATGTGGCTTGGCCGTCTCTCTTCCATCTCTGCTTCCCTTCCTTGCTTGTTTAATCTCTTTTGCATCTGAAAAGAGATTGACTCAAGACATACCGTATGGTAAACCTGTCTCGTTAACATAACAAAGCCCATTCCCAAAACCTCCAGCATGAAAAAAAAAAAAAAAAAAAAACTGTTGCCATGGAGTGGATTAGATTCTAACTCATCTCGACCCTGTAGGACAGAGTAGAACTGCCCCACAGGGTTTCCAAGGAGCGCCTGGTGGATTCCAAATGCCTACCTTTTGGTTAACAACTGAGCTCTTAACCACTGCGCCACCAGGGCTCCAAAACACAGACATAGAGGTTAGAATTTACAATACATATTTGGGTGGTGGGGGGATGGAGGGGACACAATTCAGTCCATAACAGACAGGGACAACCACTTAGACTGGCTGTGCTGTGGGGTGGCCAGTGCCCTGGTGACCACGGCCCAGGCAGAATCGGCACAGCCCTTCTGCATTAGTATGCTTCCATGGGCTTATCTTGTCCTCCGGCATTGCCTTTGGCCCCAAGTCCTGTAAGGTGCAGTGGCCAGCAGCCCATCTCACAGGACTGCACATCCCGTAGCACCCTGGGCTCCTGCAGGCAACGCTTGTCGCCACAGTGAGGCAGCTGCTGCTCCCTACTGAGGGCAAGTGTTGGTCCGCCAAGGTGGATGGACACCATGCCTGTGGGGGCCTGGCATTGAGTGGTGCTGAGGAGATACAGTGGGTAGGCACATGTATGAGTACTGGGTCCGGTGTATACTGAGCCAGTTCTGATTCCTGGGGATCCTGGTCCCTCTGGGGCCAACTGGGCCTGTGTCTCTCAACAGTCCCAGGCCAGGGAGGGACAGTGGTCAGCAGGCATTGGCGGAATGTGGAGTGCATTACTCATGTCCGCCTTCCCTAGGCCTGACCAGTGAACGAGGAGAGGGTTCCAGTGTCCACGGACATATGGCGTCACTCACAGGAAAGCCTGCTTCTCCTTCCTGTCTGAGCTGCGGGCTCTGTCTGTGGTGTCAGCTGCAGACTTCAGCCCTCCTCGGCCTTCTCTGGTTGGCAGTAGCCTGGAAGCCAAGTGGCCGGTAGCCCTGTCATGGCGTCTCAGTTTGGCAAGGTGTAGCTGGGGCAGGTTGGCTGTTCCGGCACTTTGCACAGGTGGCATGCCCGTGGAGGCCTGGCCCTCCCCAGCCCACTGCCCGCTGCCTGCTC
Organism: Loxodonta africana; assembly: GCF_030014295.1. Taxonomy (NCBI): domain Eukaryota; kingdom Metazoa; phylum Chordata; class Mammalia; order Proboscidea; family Elephantidae; genus Loxodonta; species Loxodonta africana. Next base: position 33,145,219 of record NC_087360.1, read on the forward strand.
CTCTTGCCCCTGGTGAAGCTTTACGGGACCTTCATCAAGATGGTGATGGTGTCCCTGCCCAGCATCCTGGCCTTCCTCTCCTATGTGGCCACTCTGAGGCCAGAGGGCAAAGTGGGCAGGGGTAGCTACAGCCCATGTGAAGACCACATCTTGCCCCCTCCTCCTGCCCCTGGGAAGGGGCGCGACTCATGCCCGAGTTCCAGATGTGCCTCCTCTTGGGGGATGTGCCTAGGGCACACTCTGGTGGGCACTGTGTGCTTAACATCCAAGGTCAAAGCCACTGTACAAGGCCTGCATTGGGCCAGGCCACAGCCCCCTTCAGCCAGCCGCCCTCTTCCTCCTCTGCCACCTCCTCCTCCACCACTTCTTTGGGGAAGAAAATAGTGCTCAAACCCTCCCCAGTCCCTAGGATGCCCCATGCTGGCACACAGACCCTCCCCAACCATGGAGCGCTGAGCTAGTACACTTGGAGCTCAGTGGACTCCAGGCACACACACACGCACATACACGAAAGCACACAATGTGCAGAGACACACGTGTATACAGAAGTACACAATGCAGAGACACGCACATGTACACACAAGCACACAGTACAGAGACATGCATATGTATACAGAAGTACACAGTATAGACACACGTGTACACACAAGCACACAGTGCAGAGACACGCACGTGTACCCAAAAGCACATGATGCACAGGGCCACATACGTTTACACAGAAGTACACAATGCATAAAGACACTCATGTGTACACAAGCACAGTATAGAGACACACATCTGTACACAGAAGTACACAATGCACAGAAACATGCACGTATATATACAAGCACACACTTCACATAGACATCCATGTGTACACAGAAGTACATGATGCACAGACATGCACATGTACACATAAGCACACAGTACACACAGAGACGTATACATACGCATGTACACACAAGCACACATTGCTCATGAACACACATACATGTGCACACAAGCACAGATACACATAGTTGTAAATGCACACAGACACACATGCACTGGCCACACCTTTAACACCACCCACCTCTTCTCAGTGGATTCCCTGTGGCTCCCCTCAGTATCTGAACAGCTTCTTTGGTCTCATGCTTCCTGGCTGCTGGGCCCTGGTCCTGCACAGAGCTGTGTCACCATCCCCCTCACACACAGTTTCAGAGACCTCTGGGCTCAGTGTGCAGGGTTGGCAGCCCAGAGCTCTGATCTCGGCTCTCGCCAGGTTATGGGAAATGCTGCTGGGCCCCAAGGCTCTGGGCAGAGTCTGAGGAGGAAAGAAGAGTGCCCTGAGTCCACACTTGCCCAGTGCCCGGGAGCATTTCTACAGAGTCTGGATGTAGTCTTTTAACAATGCTAACCCTTGCATGTGGCCCAAGTTCCAAGTTGGGCCTACTGACTTAGTGTGTGGAGGGCCCTCCAGGTCCTCCAGATGTGCCTTGGCCACTGTGGGGCAGGGGGCGTGGTTGCAGAGGGCCTGCATGGATGTGGGCAGCAGGTGAGTTGAACACATTTCCTTAAGGGGCTGAGTGCTGAGGCAGGGGTCACCTCCCATGGTGGCTTGCAGGCTGGTGTTTGCACTATGGCCAAAAGAAAGAGCAGGTGGTCTGGATGCTGGCATGGAACCAGCCATGCAGCAGCCTGGGTGTGCTGGGGCTGTGCTCACGGGGCTGTTCTCTCTGCCACTACCCCTGCAGCGCCTACTCGCTGGTTGTGGTTGGGCAGCGGGCGCCATGGTTGCCAGGGAAACGATTCTGCCCATTGCCAACAAGTGTTGCGGGTGTTGGTGAGGCGGTTCAGTTCAGTGCCGGTGTTGCAGGTTTGGGTGAGAGTTCTGTCCATCCATTTCAGGTGTAGGGAGGAGGCTTGGTCTCTTGGTGCCAGCCAGCCAGCGCTGCCGACGTCTGGGGCACTGTTCTGTGTGGTGCCAGCCAGCGCTGTGGATGTAGGCATGCAGTTTCCCCATGTCCAGAGAGTGCTGCAGGCATGTCAGTGTGGTTTGTTCAGGGCCAGGGAGCGTTGTAGGCTCAGGGAGGCGGGTCTGTCATCTGCTGCTCCCTGAACTCATTTTCCCTCTTCCCGCAGACTGTGTGACCGTGGGAGGCAATCCCTAAGCGACCCATGTGTATCATCTTCTTTAAATTTGATCCTCGCCCTGCTTCCAAAAATGCGTACAGGTAACTCTTGCTCATTGTGTCTGCTCCCCTGCCCCTCCTAGTCCTATGTGCTTTTGTCTGTCAGCACCACCAAAGAGTTGGTGCTTGCAAGGGATGGGGGTGGGGGTGCTGCTGGACTTCGCCCTTTGTGGCCAAGGGAAAGAGCAGGTGGTCTGGGTGGTGGCATGGAGCCAGCCACGCAGCAGCTTAGGTGTGGGGGGGACCCGCTTCAGTGGTGGGGCTTCGCTTGGGTTTGTTCTCACTCAGTGGAGTGGGGAGGACAAGCCAGTGAGCACAGGGAGGCCCGCAATGACAACTGAGCCCTGCCTGCAAGCGAGCCAGAGATGATCTGAAAAGTCCTGGCCTGCACTCTAGGACAGATGTCATTCCAGCGTGGGGACACTGCCAGGGTTGTCTCCGTAGCAGGGACCCTGAGCCGACATGACATACAGGGGTGTGAAGACCCAGCACTGCAGGCCGCTGTGAGAGTGCAGGACGGAGGGGACAGTGTACAGGCGAGGGTCAGTGCTGGGACTCGGATCAGGGAACAGAACTGGGCACGGATAGTGAGTGTGAGCCTGACTTGGGCTGGTTGGTCCCTGTGTCCTGTGAGATGTCTGAATGATGGCAGTATCATGCAGGGGGTGGGCTCCAGGCTGAAGAGCAAGGACTAGGCAGGGGAGCTGAGGGGTCCAGCTGGAGGAGGTGGGAGACCAAGGCCAGGAAGGGACGAGCTGTGGGCTGTAGGCTCTCCATCCCTTGGCATTCATCGACAAAGAGGATGAGGCCAGAGATCTAACCCACAACGAAAGATACATTTAGAACTGCTCACTAGGGGGATTGGCTGGGAAGCTTTCATCATTTTGAAACCTGCACCAGAAATGATTTGAAATATTTCAATTGCGTCTTGGCTTTTGGTCCCCATGCCCCATGGCACAGTTAACCATGCTGCGTGGTACTGTGGCTGTGTCAGCTCATTTCAGCCCAGGGAATGGGACACAAAGAATGTCCAGGGCTCCCTTCCCTGTAAGTGGATGCTCTGCTGCTGAGTCAGAGCTGAGTGGGCGGCAGGGCAAGCAGCAGTCCAGGGCTTCCTTTAACCGCTGCTAACAGAGCAGCACTATGAGTTGGGTTGCAACCAGCAGGCAGCATGCGGTGTGGCAATTCACACAGGGAAAGTGTCATACAAAGAATTTTTCATCATGACAGGTGACAGGGTAATAAGAAGTGAGGAGGGCTGTAAAGAATACAAGATTAGCAGCTGTAAGCCATTGTCCTGAGGACTGAGATCAGCGCCCAGGGAGAGCCCCCCACCTTGGGCCGGGATATAGACCTTGCTGAAGAGGGCACGGCCCTAACCTTCTGGGTGGCAGAGAAATCACTGGGGCGCCACCCTGGCAGAACTTGCTGAAATCTACCCTCTAGGGTACTGGCAGAAGTTGTTCACAGGGATGTGTCTCACCTGACACTGCGCTGCGAAACTGTTCAAGGAGGGATGCTGGGAGGAGGTGCTGGTCACTGGGTGCTGCTTGCCACCGTGCATTGCAGGGGCCTGAATTGCGGAAGCCACCCACACTGTAGGAACCAGGGCTAGAAAAGCACTTGCAGGAGGCTGCTGAGAAGGTACGCTGGATCCCAACAAAGAATCCTCTCCTCCTCCCGTTTCTCTCCAGCGCCCTCTACTGACAAAACTTAACACAGTACCAACTGTAAAGAAGAGACTTTAGCTTCATTATCACAGAACAGGAATCCCTGGATGGTGTAAATGGTTCATGCGTATTAACCAAAAGGTTAGCAGTTCAAGTCCACCCAGAGATGCCTCTGAAGAAAGTCCTGGTGGTCTACTTCTAAAAAATCAGCCGTTGAAGAAACCAATGTAAGTGCCCATCAGCAGATGAACGGATAAGTGAAATGTGGTGTAGACATACAATGGAACACTACTCAGCAATAAAGAAAAATGAGTTCCTGAAACATCTTAACGACATGGATGCACCTGGCAGACATTATCTTGAGAGACATAAGTGAATCATAAAATGCATATATATGTATAATTTGTTCTCACTTTTATGAAGTGACATGAACAAGTAAATGCACAGAAATTAATGCTTGTTAGTGGTTGCCAGGGATGGGTGTGGGGGTGAAGGGATTCACTCTCTAGATAATGGACACTTGTTATTTTTGGTGATAGGAAAGGTAACACCAAATAAGGCTGAAGTGTATACAGCTTGACAAAAGTAAATGATGTCACTGAAATATAAACAAGAAAAAAGGACCTGTTGGTCATTGCTATGGCATATATAATTTTGAAACAACAGCAACAATAACCAAAAAGTATATGTGTAGGTATATATGTAGGCATATCTGTGTGTAAAACCAAAAACCAAACCCATTGCTGTCAAGTCGATTCTAACTCATAGCAACTCTATAGGACAGAGTAGAGCTGCCCCATAGGGTTTCCAAGGAGCGGCTGGTGGATTCCAGCTGCTTACCTTTTGGTTAGCAGCTGAGGTCTTAACCACTGTACCACCAGGGCTCCATATTTGTGTATTTAAAAAAAAATCAAACCTGTTGCTGTCGAGTTGATTCCAGCTCATAGCAACCCTATAGGACAGAGTAGAACTGCCCCATAGGATTTCCAAGGAGAGGTTGGTGGGTTCCAACTGCTGACCTTTTGGTTAACAGATGTAGCTCACTGTAGTTCTTAAACGCTGCGCCACCAGGGCTCCTATGTGTGTATAGCTGTATGTATAAATGTGTATATATAGGTGTATGCATATATATAGGCATCCATGTGACTGTATGCACATATATTCACCTGTATAGTAAAGCACATAGGAGGCACAATCATAGATACTCCTTAGATGTAACCAAATACCTCGTGAGATTGATTTTCTGGGTTTGAAGCCTGTCTTAGTCACCTAGTGCTGCCATAACAGAAATACCACAAGTGGATGGCTTTAACGGAGAGAAATTTATTTTCTCACAGTCTAGTAGCTTGCAAGTCCAAATTCAGGGTGTCAGTTCTAGGGGAAGGCTTTCTGTCCCTGTCAGCTCTGGAGGAAGGTCCTTGTCCTCAATCTTCCCCTAGTCAAGGAGCTTCTTAGGTGCAGGGACCCTGTGTCCAAAGGACAGGCTCTGCTCCTGGTGCTGCTTTCTTGGTGGTGTGAGGTCCACAACTCTCTGCTTGCTTCCCTTTCCTTTTGTCTTTTGGGAGATAAAAGGTGGTGCAGGCCACACCCCAGGGAAACTCCCTTTACACTGGATCAGGGAGGTGACCTGAGTAAGGGTGGTGTTACAATTCCACCCTAATCTTCTTAACGTAAAATTACAATCACAAAATGGAGGACAACTACACAATATTGGGAATCATGGCCTAACCAAGTTGACACATATTTTTGGGGGGACACAATTCAATCCATGACAAAGCCTTAGGACCATAGTCTCATGGGACAACTCGGTCAATTGGGATAATATAGTTCATAAATTTATGTTCTGCATCTTAGTTTGGTAAGTAGTATCTGAGGCCTTAATACTTATGAGCGGCCATCTAAGATACAACTATTGGTCTCTACTCATCTAGAGCAAAAGAGAAAGAAGGAAACCAAAGACTTGAAGAAAAAACTAGCGTATAGGACAAAGAGTCTACAGGAACCACAGCTTCATCTACCCTGAGACCAGAAGAGCTAGATGGTGCCCAGCTACTACTACTGATTGTTCTAATCAGGGCCACAATAGATGGACCCTGATAGATGAGAGAAAAATGTGGAACAGAACCTCAAATTCCTAAAAAGCAGACTTACTGAACTGATTGAGACTGGAGGACTCCCCAAAACAATTACCCTGAGATACTCTTTAAACCTTGAATCGAAGCTAACCCCTGAGGTCACCTTGTAGCTAAATAACAGATGGGCTCACAAAATAATAAATAACACCCATAAGTACTGCACTCCTTTAAAAAGTCACCTATATGAGACCAAACAATCAACAATTACTTTAAAACAAAGATGAAGCTGTAAGGGGCCAGGAAAAATAGATTAATGGAAACGGAACAACCAGAACGGCAATAATGAGAATGTTCACGCATCGTAACGAATGTAAATAATGTCACTGAACAATTGGTGTAGAAATTGTTGAATGGGAATCTGAACTGCTGTGTAAATCTTCACCGAAAACACAATAAAATATTATTAAAACATGAGAAACTAATTTGCCCTTTAAACTTTCCCCACAAGTACAATAAAATTTAAAAAACTTGAAGATATATATCTATTACTAAAACCAACAAAAAAAGGAAAGTCTGAGAAACTGTTGCAGCCAAGAAGAGCGAAAGAGGCATGACAACCGAATGTAATGTAGTGCCCTGGATGGGGTCCTGGGACAGAAAAAGGACATTAGACAAAAACTGTGGAAATGTGAATAAACTATGAACTTCAGTTAATGTCAGTGTGTCAATATTGGCTCATTAATTGTGACAAATGTACCATACTAATATATGATAATAATAGAGGAGAGTGGGCGGAGGGCATATGGGAATTCTCATACCACCTTTGCAATTTTTTCTGTAAGTCTAACAATGTTCTAAAATAGTAAATTTATATAAAAATAGATAAAAAAAAGAAAACGGTATGGAGCACAGTTCTACTCTGACACACATGGTGTCGTCAGGAGTCGGAGTTGACTCGATGGCAACTGGTTTTTTCTCACAGAGCAGGCAATGAAAGGTGATTTTGGAGCTGAGATGCAATAAATTAGCAACTGGCACAGTTCACCGCTTTGACTACTCAGCTTTTGTATGCAGCCTTCTACATACACTTGAACTCTCATACGTCAGCAAAGCAACTGTTTCCACCTGAGTCAGTACAGGTAGAATCTGTACAAGTGAAGAAGTTCTCAAATGAGGAGACAGTCACCGTGTCTATCGCTGTGTTCATTACATCCTGATTCAGCCATGGCCCCAGCTGATATTCCACTCCTTAATGTTACCCAACTACCAGCATATGAAGTAAAAATGAGAGGAAGAAAAGAAGGAGAGAAGAAATTGAGCCTGCACAAACACATGCAAAGAGGCAGTGACTGAACTGTATGAGGCATTTACCACCCACTGCTGTCCTTGTTCCTAGACCAGTCAGAGGCTTCGCCAGGTCTCTGACTTTCTTCACCTGCCTCCCTTAACCAGAACCTCAGCTGCTTGCCCTTCTGTCCTGGAGGCCCTGAGTCCATGCCATCCTGCCTTGTTTGAGTTGTAGTTTTCCTTTAACTTTTCGTCTTAGATCTGGGAGCTACTTGGGGGTCACTCACGTAGTGAGCTCTGGACCAGCCTGTCACTACTGGTAGAGGCTCGATTTCACCCAGTCCTTACCAGGCCTCTGCACACGCCCACTGGGCCCTCACAGTACTCCTATAGTCCCCTAGAGGGGAAAGGCCTGGTCTGTCTGCCCAGGCCCTATGATTGTGTTGTTTCATGGAGTTTTATTTTTGGCAGTTCACGTTAAGTTTCAGAATGTTACATGCTGTCACCACAGTACCCTTGTGAAACGCAGAATTTCCTGCTTGTTTACTACTGCTGATAAATTGATTTGTTCAGGCCATGCCAGATAAGGCAATTGAGGAGGGACAGGAGAGCCGAGAGTCTCAGCAAAACCTTCTGAAACTGCAGTCAGGAGAGTCCCCAAGACATGGGAGTGAGGAGGGCAGGGCTGGCGAAGTCAGGCTGGATCCCCTTTGAGGGTCTCCAGTCACCCCATTCACAGACGGGAGGTGGAGGGCAGAGACAGCAGGTCCCCAGTGGGTGGGCCAGAACGAGGCTAGTGAGAGAGCTGGGTAGGTGGAGCCAGGGCCCACCAAAGACTAGGAATCCTGGATTAGGAAGAAGAGCTGGGTTCAGGGCTGACACCAGGGTCATGGCATCAGGGGGAGAAGCTCTAGCCACCCAAGACTGCCAACAGGCTCTGCCTGAACGCCCCCTCCTGCCACCTCCTTTCCTCTATCACTCTTCTGGCCTGGGCAGCACCAACCTCCACTACTGCTGCTGCGTCACCACTGAGTCCTTGTCTGCCCCTCATCCAAGAGTAGTCAGGAAGGCGAGTGTTGCTGGATGGCGTGCCATAGGCTGCCTATGCTGTGTCACCCATGTCCTTGTGTTGGGCGGCAGAGTATCCTCACGGCAGGTTGTCACCATATACCTTCAAAACCAGGTACCCTCCATGGTTTCAGGGGACATCTAAGTCAACTGACATAATAAAATCTATTAAGAAAACATTCTGCATCGCACTTTGAAGAGTGGCGTCTGGGGTCTTAGACGCTAGCAAGCAGCTATCTAAGATGCATCAATTGGTCTCAACCCACCTGGATCAAAGGAGAATGAAGAACACCAAGGACACAAGGCAATTATGAGTCCAGGAGACAGAAAGAGCCACATGAACCAGCGACTACATCATCCTGAGACCAGAAGAACTAGATGGTGCCCGGCTACAGCCGATGACTGCCCTGACAGGGAACACAACAGAGAAGCCCTGAGGGAGCAGGAGAGCAGTGGGATGCAGACCCCAAATTCTCATAAGACCAGACTTAATGGTCTGAGACTAGAAGGACCCCGATGGTCATGGCCCCCAGACCTTCTGTTGGGCCAGGACAGGAGCCATTCCCAAAGCCAACTCTTCAGACATGGATTGGACTGGACAATGGGTTGGAGAGGGATGCTGGTGAGGAGTGAGCTTCTTGGATCAGGTGGACACTTGAGCCTATGTTGGCTTCTCCTGCCTGGAGGGGAGATGAGAGAGTGGAGGGGGTTAGAAGGTGGCGAAATGGACATGAAAAGACAGAGTAGAGGGAGAGAGTGGGCTGTCTCATTAGGGGGAGAGTAATTGGGAGTGTGTAGCAAGGAGTATATGGGTTTTTGTGTGAGAGACTGACTTAATTTGTGAACTTTCACTTAAAGCACAATAAAAATTATTTAAAAAAAAGAAAAAACCAGGTCCCCTCCTGCACCAACCACACAGGCGCAGCACCGAGAGCACTCTCTCGTTTAATATGTGACTGCATTCTACCCTCTAAGTAAAAGATGACCCTGCTTTCATTCACATTCCTGAGTTGCTGGTCTCTGTGGTCCTGTGCTGCTCGATGGGCCAAATGGCTGTAAAGAAGACCATTGTAGCTGGACTGATGGCTGTCATTGTCGTTTGTGTAAATGCTGGTGTAGACACGTGGCCTCTGCTCTTGAGAAGAGAGGCTGAGATGTCATCATTTCTAGGCCATGGCAGTGTTGCCTGTGGCTCTGTCTTTTCGATGGCCAATCTTGTGTGTGTGTCTGTTAATTCCCCACCCTTCCCAAGACTGGGTGAGGGTCTACTGTACACATTAGGAGCTGCCTCTCCGTACTTGGTCCGATTCGAAGGGGCCCTCTTGTTTCTTCTCCAGGAAAATGCATAGGTGGCTTCAGAAGGTGTGTCTTGCGGTCCGTTTGTGTGTGAGGCACCTGCCCCTAAGTGGCTCTCAGTGGACATGAGGTATGGTGGGCAGACAGCATCTGCCCCAGGAGCGGAGCGTGAGCACAGCCTCAGCAGGGCCACCCACTGTACCTATGGGGGCTGCCCTACCTCCAGACGTGGCAAGCCTTCCCTCCCCGCCTCACCTGTAGTCAGGTGTTATATCCCACTGCCTCTTGGGGACCACCCTGGGCCCTGCCCCACTAGGTACCTCCGGCCTCCCTGGGTGTCCTCTGGGTAGCTGGGCCGCTCCCAGCATATGGTCTATGTGCCATTCTCACCACCTGGCAGCTGCATTCTGGCATTGCCCCGTGGGTGGGCTCCTTGGGGGAGCCTTGCTTCCTGGGACAATGCTGGCTGCCTGGGAAGCCTAGAGGTGGCACCGCGACAGTCTCCCTCGGTGTGTCCGGCAGCTCCTAATGGGAGCTGTGGTCCCTGCACGGTTCCCTCAGGTCCATCCTCCATGCCGGTCAGTGTCCAGCACATTGGACACCTATCCTTGGGCACGGTTGCCTGGTGCGAGTACAGTCTTTCAACTCTTGTTTTTGCTTCCAGTAAGGATGTCTGCCGTGCTCCAGCGAAATTGTTCATGGTGTGGGAAATGCTGACTTAGGAGGTTTCCACTCCGGCTGGGCCTCACCCTGCAACTTTGCCCGGGTCCCAGTGACCTGGCTGCACTCAGTAGAGGAAGCTGTCCTTTGAGGGAATTCCATTTGATGTTACTGTCCCTGGTTGTAGAAGTGATACATGCTCTTTGAAAAAAAAGTCATACCCCAAATTGTACAAAGTAAAACGTGAGTTCCCATAACCCCTGGTGGTAGACAGAATTCCGAGAGGGCTCCAAGGTTCCTACCCCTGCTGTACATACCTCCCTTATCTGCTCCTTTGTGTGGGCGGGACTGTTAATGTGTGGTCTGGGCCTCTGTGACTTGGTTACATTGTATGGCAAAGGCGAAGAGATTTTCTTGATGTAATTAAGATCCGCAATCAGTTGGTTTCGAGTTAATCAAAAGGGAGATTATTGTTACACAATAAACAGTGTCACTGAATTGTACATGTAGCATTTGTTGAAGTGATGTATCCTTTGCTGTGTATTTTATATTTAATAAAATAAAATGTCTTAATAGGGGTGAGATTACCCTGGGTGGGCCTGACCTAATCAGATGGGCCCTTCCTGAAGAGGAGATTTGAAGAGTGAGGACAATTCTACCTCAAGCCATAAAGAAGTAAGCTGCTGTGCTGTGAGAGGGCCTGAGGGCAGCCTCTAGGACCTGAGAGGGACTCTGGCCCACAGCCAGCACGACAAGGGGCCCTCAGTCGAACTGCTACAAGGAACTGAACTCTGCCAGCAACCACGTGGAAGACGACACCAAGTCTCAGATGAGACCCCTACCCGGCCGACACCTTGATTTCACCCTTGGGAGACCCTGAGTAGAGGACCCAGCTAAACTGTCCCCGACTCCTGGCCCACGGAAGCCACTACATTTGGGTGTTTGTTACATAGTAATAGAACACCAGTGCACCCCCCCGCCACGGTAACACTGTCACGCTCGTCTTTTTCAGGATGCCTGTTTAGCCTGGTGGGACTGTCTGCTGAGTGACCTGTTGCCCTTCATGGGCAGCTTCCTGGGGGGTGATCACTGAGGTGGAATCACTAGGCCATGGCATGTGATCTGTAATGTGCCACCAAACCAGCCTCGGTACACCGATTTACCCTCCAGCAGGGAATTGGTAATTCGTGGCTTCTGTTATTAGAACAAAGCAGAGCCACATGGTGACTGGCCACCCTCAGACCCCTCTCTGTGGTGGCACCATCCCTGTTTCCTGAACACTGGCACAGGCAGACTTCTGTTCACATTGAGGCACCAAGGAGTGTTGGCTTTGAAGGGACTTACTTCCTCACCTCCTCCTAGAGCATCGATGTCGGCACTTGTCTCGGCTGTACATCTCTGAATTATGTGTTTAATGAAATCCCTGGCAAATCACAAGCAATTCAGCTGACTTGCAACTCCTGGGATAAAAACAACTCAGCAATTAATGTTCCTGAATCATAATCAAACGCGTGTGCTTGCTCCTTGTTTTAAAAATAGACGATTGAATATCTTGGGATGAAAGGTTCTGCTCAGTCAGCTTTTCTATTTCTATTTTTCTTAATTCCCCCCCCTCCCCCCCAGAGCCTTACACAAGAATCAGAGCCAGATAGATGGGAAGCTTAGCAGGCGCTGGGTGTCTCCTAATGGTTGTAGAATAGGATAGAGAGAATGGTCGCACAACTTCAAGAATGTAATTAATGTTACCGAATTGTATGTGTCAAAATTGTTGAATTGGTGTGTTTTGCTGTGTAGGTTTTCACCAAAAAAAAAAAAAAAAGAATCGGAACCAGAAGCCAAGAGCACAGGTTTGCCGCAGGCTGCAGCCCTCCGAATCCTCCCCTGGCAGGTCGGGGGCAGCAGAGATAGCTGTAGCTACCTCCCTGGCCTTCTCCAGCTCTGCACTCACCATCTGTGTTGGGGGAATGTGTCAATAGAGGAGGAGTGTTCGCCGTCTGAAAGGGAACATCTGCACGGGACCACATTAATCTTGGCCCAGCCACGGCCTTGCACCACTTCCCCGTGCCCACTTGGCCTGTCGCCAACACAGCCTCAAAGTCTCCTTCCACTCAGTGCCACGGTGGTTCTCCCTCTTGACCATGTGGAAACCATGGTGGATTGGGTGTCTCCCACCACAATTGGCCTATGCAGGCTCTGGGAGCAGGTGTGTGGCCTGTGGTACTCGCTAACGGAGGGCATGGGGAGAGGACCCCTCAGCTCCTTCATTCCTGTTGCAGGGTGGGTGCCTCCACCCAGAAGGACAGAGCAGACGTGGCAGGAGGGGTGAACAGGGCCCAGCCAGCCTCTCCCTCAGGCCATTCACCTCCACTCGGGGTCTGCCACAACACAGGCTGGCATCCTGGCCGGAATTGGGCAGTGCCGTCTGGGAAGGGTTGTTCTGTGAATGGCTTGTGTCTCCTATCAGAGGAATAGCAACCCCCCGCCTCCCAGGTGACACTTCCACAGACCTGGCACAGCCCTTTCACAAGCTGTATGGATAGGACAGAGGGCTGGCTGCAGCCAGGGCCTGGTGGGGCCAGGTGGGAGTGTGCCTGCTCACAGAAGTGTGTGCGCACACGGGCTAACTCACCTCCGTAGTCTCGAGTGGCAGTGCCGGCGGGCGCTTGTTCCGCTTTTGATCTTAATGAGCGTCTCTAGCATTTCTCATTTTACAGTGAGCCAATGTTACTTCACAAAATCAACGTAATCAGTGCAAAAGTTATTTTAAAACCCTTTTTAGGCCCTCCCCAGGGACCTACACGGGTTTTCTGTTTCAGACTCGCAATGTCAGCGCAGTGGTCTTCTCTCCCTGGCTGCCGTTCACGTCGTGAGCGTTGAGAAAGCACCCCTTTGTATCTCTCTGTGGCCCAGGACTTGGACAGTCTTTCACAAAGTGTTATCTAAGACCCCGTTGGCTGAAGTTGGGCCCCACAGAGTTGATGGCAGTCATGCACGACTGCCTGACTTGTTTGTCTTTTAAAATGGCAAAGCTTGGATTGAAACCCAGTTTTCTCACATCCAAAACAAAACAAAAAAACAAACCTGTTCCTGTTGAGTCGATTCTGACTCATGACGACCCCATGTATTACAGACTAGAGCTACTCTGTAGGGTTTTCTTGGCTGTAATCTTTATGGGAGCAGATTGCCAGGCCTTTCTTCTGCAGAGCTGCTGAGGAGGTTCAAACTGCCAACCTTTAGGTTAGCAGCCAAGTGCAAACTGCTTACGCCACCCAGAGACACTTCAAAATCAAGGCTCTTAAAATATTGGTAATATCTTTTCTAATTAAATGGAAATGCATGTTTCATTCATACTGCAAAAAACCAGTAAAACACAAAGAAGCCTCTACCCCACCAAAAAAAGAGAAATTGAAGAAGGTGCAGCCTCCCTGACAAGGCCCGGTACATGTTGGCATGTGTTATGCATCCTTGGCAGCGGCTTAGATGGGTGTGCTGGCTTCTCAGGGAGCGCATAGGCTCGCCCTGGATGTGCTCAGGAGGTGAGACAAATGGGAAGGAGGAACATCCCTGTTGGCCCCAGGGTATGCTTGGTGACCGCTGTTCTGGGCGGATGAGGGACATGTGCAGGGCTGAGGTGAGCCACCTCATGGCTGATGTTGGGCGGCATGGTGGAGCCCCAGTCACCCGGGCCAAAGGAGCATGGAAATGCATCATGTGCCTGTCTCCTCAGCACAAGGGGGAGGCGGAAGGGCTCAGTCCCTGGACAGGTGGGAAACAGCCCCGCTGGAGGCGTTGCAGCCCTTTGTCCTGTGTAAGTGGGGGTGCGGCTGGTACCAGCGAGTCTGTGTCCTCTTTGTGAAATGCCCAATTTACTGCTCTTGTTGTTGTTAGTTGCCATCAAGTTGATTCCGACTCATGTTGACCGTGTGTGTGCAGAGTAGAACTGCTCCATAGGGTTTTCAAGGCCATGACCTTTCAGAAGCAGATCACCAGGCCTGTCTTGAGAGGTGGCTCTGGGTGGGTTTGAATCGCCAACTTTTGCTAGTGTTCAAGCACTTAACTGCGTGCACCTGCTTTAATAGTCAAGAGAAAATGAGGTTTTTCTGTTTCTATTTTCATCTGAGATCTTAATTCCTGCTTTCTTCTTCCAGGCTCATTCTAGCAGCCAACAGAGATGAATTCTACCACAGGCCGACCAAATTAGCCAACTTTTGGGGGGACAACAATGAGATCCTCAGCGGTAAGTTGCATCACTCCTCACAGGTACCGGAGCCATGTTGCACGGCACAGTCAGCACCTGGCCTGGCATGAAAACCATGGGATGGCTGACCAATCTGTTTTGTCACTCTCAAGAGGAAATGCAGAATGTATGGCGACAGACGAGCTACCACTCTCATGGGTCTGGGGTGAGCACTGGGGAGTCAGCACCCACATTGGGCACTCCCCAAATTGTCCGCCAAGCACAGTCCACAGGGTTTTCCAGGTCAGCTCTGTCTCTGGAGGCCTTCCGTGGGTCTCCAGAAGAAGCGGTTGACCTGCACATAGGGGACTTGTCATGTGAAAGGATCACTTGATTTTTTTTTTACGGTTAATAGTTTTATTTCCTCTTAAAATTGCTATCAAACCAAAAAACCAAACCAAACCCATTGCCATCGAGTTGATGTCCGTCTCACAGTGACCCTATGGGACAGAGTAGAACTGCCCCATAGGGTTTCCAAGGCTGTAAATCTTTATGGAAGCAGACTACCACATCTTTCTCCTGCAGAGCAGCTGGTGGGTTCAAACCACTGACCTTTCAGTTAGCAGCCGAGTGTTTAACCACTGCACCACCAGGGCTCCTTTTGCTATCCATAATTTTAAACTGGATCATTTTGGTTTCCTATTTTTCTCTCTCTCTTTTTTTTTTTTTTTTGTGGTGAAAACATACATACCCACACATCTGCCAACACAGCTTCCACATTTACAACTCAATGACAGTGATTACATTTTTCATGTTGTGCCACTATTCTTGCTATCCTCATCCAAAACATTCCACCGCCGTTAACATAAACTCAGTGCTCCCTAAACAAAAACTCACCCTTTCCTCTCCCTCCCACATCTGGTAACCATTAATAGTCTGTGGTTTCTATATTTTTTGCTTTATTAGGTGCCATTGAGTCAGTTCTGAATCATGGCGACTCTGTACAACAGCATGAAACACTGCCTGGTCCTGCGCCATCCTCACAATTGTTGCTATGTTTGAGCCCATTGCAACCACTGTTAGTTCATCTTGTTGAGGGCCTTCCTCTTTTTCACTGACCCTCTATCTTACCAAGTGTGATGTCCTTCTCCAGGGACTGGTCCCTCCTGATAACATGTCCAAAATACATGAGACAAAGTCTCGCCATCCTTGCTTCCAAAGCAGTCTGGCTGTACTCCTTCCAAAACAAATTTGTTTGTTCTTCTGGTAGTCCGGAGTATATTCAATATTCTTTGCCAACACCATACTTCAAAGACATCGATTCTTCTTTGGTCTTCCTTATTCATTGTCCAGCTTTTGTATACATATGCTGGGATTGCAAATACCATGGCTTGGGTCAGGCGCATCTTAGTCCTCAAAGTGACGTCTTTGCTTTTCAACACTTTAAAGAAGTCTCTTGCAGCAGATTTGCCCAATGCAATATGCCATTTGATTTCTCGACTGATGCTTACATGGGCATTGATTGTGGATCCAAGTAAAATGAAATCTTTGACAACTTCAACATTTTCTCCATTTATCGTGATGTTGCTTATTGATCCAGTTGTGAAAATTTTTGGTTTCTTTATGTTGAGGTATAATCCATACCGAAGGCTGTAGTCTTTGATCTTCATCGGTAAGTGCTTCAAGTCCTCTTCACTTTCAGCAAGCAAGGTTGTGTCACCTGCATATCACAGGTTGTTAATGAGACTTCCACCAATCCTGAAGCCATGTTCTTCATATAGTCCAGCTTTTCGGATTATTTGGTTAGCATACAGATTGAATAAGTATGGTGAAAGGATACAACCCTGACTCACACCTTTTCTGATTCTAAACCACACAGTATCCCCTTGTTGTGTTCGAACGACTGCCACTTAGTCTATGTACAAGTTCCTCATGAGCACAATCAAGTGTTCTGGATTTCCATTCTGTTCAGTGTTATCCATAATTTTTTATGTTCTACACAGTCGAATGCCTTTGCATAGTCAATAAAACACAAGTAAACATCTTTCCAGTATCCTGCTTTCAGCCAAGATCCATCTGACATCAGCAATAATATCCCGGGCTCCATATCCTCTTCCGAATCCAGCTTGAATTTCTGGCAGTTCCCTGTCAATGTACTGCTGCAACCGTTTTTGATTTATCTTCAGTAAAATTTTACTTGTGTGTATGGGTTCTGGGTTGGGTAATATTAATGATATTGTTTGATAACTTCTGCATTCTGTTGGATCGTCTTTCTTTGGAATGGGCACAAATATGGATGTCTTCCAGTTAGTTTGCCAGCTAGCTGTCTTCCAGATTTTTTGGCATAGCCAAGTGAACACCTCCAGTGCCGTATCCATTTGTTGAAACATCTCAATTGGTTATTCCATCACTTCATGGAGCCTTGTTTTTTGCCAATGCCTTCAGTGCAGCTTGGACTTCTTCCTTCAGTACCATTGGTTCTTAATCATATGCTACCTCCTGAAGCAGTTGAACATTGACAAATTCTTTATGGTATAGTGATTCTGTGTATTCCCTCCAACTTCTTTTGATGCTTCCTGTGTCATTTAATATTTTGCCCATAGAATCTTTCAATATTGCAACTCGAGACTTGAATTTTTTCTTCAGTTCTTTCAGCTTGAGAAATGCCGAGCATGTTCTTCCCTTTTGGTTTTCTAACTCCAGATCTTTGCACATTTCATTATAATGCTTTACTTTGTCTTCTCAAGCCATCCTTTGAAATCTTCTGTTCACCTCTTTGACTTCATTGTTTCTTCCATTTGCTTTAGCTACTCTACTTTCAAGAGCAAGTTTCAGAGTCTCTTCTCATATCCATTTTGTTCTTTTCTTTCCTGTCTTTTTAATGATCTCTTGCTTTCATGTATGATATCCTTGATGTCAACCCACAACTTGTCTGGTCTTTGGACATTAGTGTTCAACGCACCAAATCTTTTCCTGAGATCGTCTCCAGATTCAGGTGGGATATATTTAAGGTTGTATTTTGGCTCTTGCAGACTTGTTTTATTTTCTTCAGCTTCAGCTTGAACTTGCATACAAGCAATTGATCATCTCTTCTGCAGTCAGCCCCTGGCCTTGTTCTGACTGATGATATTGAGCTTTTCCATTGTCTCTTTCCACAAGAATAGTCAATTTGATCCCTGTGTATCCCATCTGGCAAGGTCCATATGTATAGTTGCTATTTATATTGTTGAAAAAAGCATTTGCGATGAGTAAGGCGTTGGTCTTGCAAAATTCTATCACTCAATTTCTGGTGTCATTTCTATCATCAAGGCCATATTTTACCATTACGGATAAGTCATCTTTGTTTCCAGCTTTCAAATTTCAATCACCAGTAATTATCAATGCCTCTTGATTGCATGTTTGATCAATTTCGGACTGCAAAAGTTGGTAAAAATCTTGAATTTCCTCATCTTTGGCCTTAATGGTTGGTGCTTAAATTTGAAAAATAGTCATATTAACTGGTCTTCCTTGTAGGCATATGGATATTATCCTATCACTGATAGTGTTGTACTTCAGGATAGATCTCGAAATGTTCTTTTTGATGATGAATGCGACACCATTCCTCTTCATTTTGTCATTCCCGGCATAGTAGACCATCTGATTGTCCAATTCAAAATGGCCAATACCTGTCCATTTCAGCTCACTAATGTCTAGGGTGTCTATCTTCATGCATTCCATTTCATTTTTGATGACTTCCAATTTTCCTAGATTTGTACTTCATGCATTCCACATTCCGATTATTAATGGCTGTTTGAAGCTATTTCTTCTCTTTTTGAGTTGTGCCACATCAGCAAACGAAGTTCCAAAAGCTTTATTCCATCCATGGCATTAAAGTTGACACTCCTTTGAGGAGACAACTTTTCCCCAGAGAGTGTCTTCCAACCTGATGGGCTCATTTTTTGGCAGTATGTCAAAGTTCTGCTGCTATTCATAAGGTGTTCGCTGGCCAGTTTTTTCAGAAGTAGACCGCCAGTTCCTTCTTCCTAGCCTGGCTTAGTCTGAAAGCTCTACTGAAACCTGCTCACCATGGATGACCCCACTGGTATCTCAGATATTTAAGATACCAGTGGCTCAGCTTCCAGCATCACAGCAACGTGCAAGCCACCACAGTAGGGCAAACTGACAGATATATGGTGGGTGGTTTCTGTATGTTCGTTTATTTCATATAAGTGAGCTCATACAATATTTGTCCTTTTCTGACTGACTGACTTTGATCAGCATAATGTTTTCAGGGTTCCTCCAGGCAGTGGCACGCATCAGGACTTCGTTTCTCTTTACAGCTAAGTAATATTCCATTGTATGCATGTACCACATTTTCTTTATCCATTAGTTAGTCTATTTTGATTTATCTTCTCACCTGGAAGAGCATATTGTTAGTTTTCTGTGAGGTGCCAGCCCGTACTCAGTCACTTTGTGAAAAGTCACCATCGTCATTGTGTGTGTTTGTGTTTGCATACTCATCTGTGTTTACGTACAAGTGTCTCTCATTCCTAGAGATGTCTGGGCCTGAGTTTGGAGAGCAAGGCTTGGATGGTGCACGTTCAGGTGGGGAGCTGCGTGCTGTGGCCTTGTCACCTGCATGGGCCTCTGTTGCCTGAGGCATTCTCATGGGGGGCAGAGTGGAAGTGACATATGTGTCTCCCGCCCTTGAAGGTGGCAGCCTCACAGAGATAGGCAGCAGTTCTAGCCCACAGAGTAGACTGCATGGACAGGCCACGGGGTCCCTCTGACCGTGACTGTGTGCCAGGTGCCAGGCAGGCCCCAGGAGACTGGCAGAGCCGTTGGGGCACTCCAGAGTGTCCATCTGGGCCAGGTGTGGCCTTGTGGGTCCATGGAGGCTGCATGTGTCCTGCTCTTCTCCTGCCTCCCAGGCCTCTCTGGCTCTGAGCTCAGGGCGTGGTCAGTGCAGGGGGCAAGGAACCTTGGTCAGGAGGTGAAGGCCCATTGCCCAGGGTACAGTGGAGGTGGGACTCACAAGGTAAGAGAGCAGGTCCACAATGTCACAGGAGATTGTCTGAGGAGACATTCCTGGCATCCTGGGCTAGGGCAGAACAGAAAGGGGCAGTGAGAGAGGACAGGACAGGCAGTGTGAGCCACATCTGCAAGACATGCAGGTACGTGAGGCTGAAGCAGGTGGGTGGGTAGGGCTGGCCACGGGCTGAGGGACTGATGCCTTTGCGAAGTGGGAAAGAGACCTGCAAGGCAGCTAGGTGGGCACGAAGTGCCCTGCGAGGCAGTTACCCTCATTTCTGTAGATGAGGCCCCGGAGGCTGCTCGGCTACCACCTTCCTGGGCATTTAGTCTCATGGCCTGCTCTGAATCCGTACTGATCCCAGCTGAGGAGCTCCAGCTGCATGGAATTGTTATTCTTTGTAGTGGTTTGGAGGTGACCAGCTGGCATATTGGTATGGGGCTCCTGTCTAGTAGCAGTGGTGGTTCACCTTCCATACAGGAGACTTGGTTTGATTCTCGTGCAGCCACCATCTATCTTGTCAGTGGAGTCTTGCATGTTGCTATGATGTTGAACAGGTTTCAGCAGAACTTCCAGACCAAGACAGACTAGGAAGAAAGGCCTGGCGATGTTCTTCCAAAAATCAGCCAGTGAAAACCCTATGAATCACAGCAGTGCTATCCGCAACCAATCATGGGGCTGATGCAGGACTGGGCAGCATTTCACTCCATTGTGCATTGGGTCACCACGAGTCAGGGCTGACTCAATAGCAGCTAACAACAGCCTAGTGACATAGACCCTTGTCTCACCACAATGCTCGATGGGCCCAACATCCACTGCACCCAGGTTGGGGCTAGAAGATGCCAAGGTCCACAACGTCACTCTGTCTGGCATCACCAAATTATATGGATTGAAATGTATCTTTTGCAAAGATATGTTGAAGTCCTAACCCTTCCTACCTGTGAATGTGATCTTGTTTGGAAATGGGGTCTTCGAAGATGTTAACAATTAAGTTAATATGAGTTCATACTGGAGTAGGATGGGTCTAATCCAATATGAGTGGTGTCCTTATGGAAGAGAAGAGACACAGACAGACAGACAGACACACACACACACAGCGAAGATGGCCATTTGAAGTTGGAGGCAGAGATTGAAGTGATCTACAAACCAAGAAACACCAAGGATTGTCAGCCGTCACCAGAAGCTAGGAGGGAGGCATGGAACAAGTTTTCCCTCAGAGCCCTCAGAAAGAATCATGGCTGATACCCTGATTTTGGACTGTTGACGTCCAGAACTGTGAGATGATAAATTTCTGTTCTGATAAGCCACTGATTCTTAGGAGCAATGATCATGATGATGGTGTAGGACTGGGCAGTGTTTTGTTCTGTTGTACGTAGGGTCACTATCATGTTGTATGTAGGAAACCAACTAAACAGCACCTAACAACAACAACATAAGCCACCCAATTTATGGTACTTTGTTACAGCAGACCTAGGAAACTAATACAGCTGGGAACTTGTTAAAAATACAGACCATCAAATTTGGAAAAATTTTGACTATTATTTCTTCAAATATTTGTTCTGTCCCCTGCTCTCTCTCTTCTCTTTCAGAGACTCCAATTACACATCTGTTAGTTTGCTTAAGGTTGTCCCATACTTCAATGATGCTTTGTTCGTTTTAGATAAATATGTGTTTCATTTTTTAAAAGTAGTTTATTAAAGTGAAATTCTCATAACATAAAATTAACTATTTTAAAGTGAGTTCAATGGCATTTGGTACATTTACAATGTTGTGCAGCCACCGCCTCTGTCTAGTTCCAAAACTGCTTCATCACTCCAGAGTAAAACCCTGTAGGTACTTTAACCCTTTTGTTACCATGTGATGACGTGTGTTTTCAGTATTGGAGTGCATGTTTACTAATTGAGTGTGTTTAAATTTTTGGCTGGTAATATGGATTTTGAGAAATACGATCTGGTAATACATTCCACCAATGAGCCTAGCGGTACTTTGGTGCCACCAATCTGTGGAGTGATGGTATACCAACGGGAACTTAAATAAATAAATAAATAAATGGGAACTAGATATGTAATTTTTTGCAGGCACCTTCCCATTAGGTTGCATGGGGAACCAACAGAAAAACCAAAACCCATCAGGGCCCCCTAACTATCACATCAAACCAAACCTGTTGCCGTCGAGTCGATTCCAATTCACAGTAACCCTGTAGGACAGAGTAGAACTGCCCCACGAGTTTCCAAGGAGCACCTGGTGGATTTGAACTGCCCACCTTTTGGTTAGCGGCAGTAGCACTTGACCACTATGCCATTAGTGTTTCCATCTATCACACAGGAAAGCCATAATTATGCCTGCAAGCCTTATCTCATAGAAATAAAGGGAAAAAAGGGCAAAAGTTTACAAAACTAACACATCCAGGAAGTACCCCCTAATAGAATGCTCAGCCTGCACTTAACCTAACAGTGAGGCTCCACCTCCAGTCTACTGAGCTTTGCATATTTCAAAAGGGACCCACTTTGACACTAAATGCATTAGAACCGGAATAACATACTACCTATGAGGTCCAGAGGCATAAAAAGTGACTGGTTTACCATTATACCAATGGTAACAGAATTAAGCAGTTTCTCCCCAGTCCTTGGCAACCACCAATCTGCATTCTGTCCATGAATTTATCTCTTCTGGATATTTCATATAAATGGGATCATACCAATGTGACCTTTTATGTCTGGTCATCCACATTGCAGTATGTATCAGTACTTCATTCTTTTTATAGCTGCATAATATTCCATGGTATATACACACCCCGATTTGTTTATCCATTCATCTGTTGATGGACGTTTGGGCTATTTCCAGCTTTTGGCTATTGTGGATAGTGCTGCTATGAACATTTGTGGACATGTACTTGTTTGAGTCCCTGTTTTTTTAACTCTTCAGGGTAAATACGTAGGAGTGAATTTCGGGATCGAATGGTAATTCTGTTTAACTTTTTGAGAAACCACCAAACTGTTTTCCATAGCTGCTGAACCATTTTGCGTGCCTGCTTGCAATGTGTGAGGGTCCCAGTTTCTCCACATCCTCACCAACAATTAATATTTTCCATGTTTTTTTTATTATAGCCACATTAGTGGATGTGAAAGGAGCCTTGGTGGCACAGTGGTTAAAGTGCTCGGCTGCTAACCAAAAGGTTGGCAGTTCGAACCAACCAGCCACTCTGCGGGAGAAAGATGTGGCAGTCTGCTTCCGTAAAGATTTACAGCCTTGGAAACCCTTTGGGGCGATTCTACTCTGTCCTATGGGGTCGCTGTGAGTTGGAATCTACTCAGTGGCAGTGGGGTGGGAGTGGGTATAAAGTGGTACCTCATTGAGGTTTTGATTTGCATTTCCCTAATGACTGATGATATGAACATCTTTCCACGTGCTTGTCAGCTGTTTGTAGATCTTTAGAGAAATGACTATTCAAGTACTTTGCCCATTTTTAATTGGGTTATTTGTCTTTTTATTACAGAGATCTAAAAATTCTTTGTGTATTCTGGATTCTAGACCCTTATCAGATATATGATTTGCAAATATTTTCTCACTTTCTATAGGTTGTCTTTTCACTTTCTTGATGATGCCCTTTGATGTATGAAAGTTTTTAATTTCAGTGAAGTCCAATTTATTTTCTTTTGTTTCTCCTACTTTTGGTGTCATATCTAAATCTATTGCCAAATCTAAGGTCATGAAAATTTACCCCTATGTTATTTCCTAAGAATTTTACATTTTTAGCTGTTATATTTAGGTTGTCGATCCACTTTTTATTTGTTTTTGTACTACAAGGCAGGGGTCCAGCTTTATTCTTTTGCATGTGAATTTCCAGTTGTCCCACCACCATTTGTTAAAGGGACTATTCTTTCCCCCATTGAATAGTCTTGGCACTTCTATCAAAAACCAAGTGGTCATAGATGTATGGGTTTATGTCCAGACTCTCAATTCTATTTCATTGGGCTATATGTCTGTTTTTATGCCAGTACCACACTGTTTTGGCTACTGTAACTTTGTATTAAGTTTTGAGTCATTGAATTTTGTTCTTTTTTTTCTAGATTGTTTTGACTATTTGGGATTCCTTGGAATTCCATATGAATGTGAGGATCAGCTTTTCTATTTCCTCAAAAAAGGCTGTTTGAATTTTGATAGGGATTATATTGAATCAGTAGATGATTTCAGGTAGTGTCTTAGTCATCTAGTGCTAGTATAACAGAAATACCGCAAGTGGATGGCTTTAACAAAGAGCAATGTATTCTCTCACAGTCTAGGAGGCTTGAAGTCCAAATTCAGGGCGCCAGCTTCAGGGGAAGACTTTCTTTCTCTGTTGGCTCTGGGGGAAGGTCCTTGTCATCGATCTTCGCTAGTCGAGGAGCTTCTCAGGGCAGGGACCCCGGGTCCAAAGGGTGCGCTATTCTCCTGGCTCTTGTTTCTTGGTGGTATGAGGTCCCCATGTCCCTCTGCTCACTTCTCTCTTCTGTATCTCAATAGAGATTGATTTAAGACACAATCTAATCTTGTAGATTGATTCCTGTCTCATTAACATAACTGCCGATAATCCTGCTTCATTAACATTGTAGAGGTGGTATTTACAACACGTAGGAAAAACACATCAGATGACAAAATGGTGGACATTCACACAATACTGGGAATCATGACTTAGCCAAGCTGACAGATATTTTTGGGAGACACAGTTCAATTCATGACAGGTAATATTGGCACCCTAACAATATTAAGTCTTCCAGTCCATGAACACAGATGTCTTTCCATTTATTTAGGTTCTTTAATTTCCTTCAGCAGTGTTTTGTAGTTTTCAGTGTACAAGTCTTTCATCTCCTTAATTAAATTTATTCCTAGGTATTTTATTCTTTTTGATGCTATTGTAAATGGAATTATTTTATTAATTTCCCCTTTGGATTGTTTATTACTGGTGTATAGAAACACAACTGATTTTTGTATGTTGATTTTATACCCTGAATTTTTTTTTTTTTTTGTATTAGCTCTAGAAGCTTTTTTTTTTGTTTTTATTTTTGTGGATTCTTTGGTGTTTTCTGTATATAGGATCATGTCATCTGCAAATAAAATTTTCTTCTTTCTTTCTACTTTGGATGCCTTTTATTTCTTTTTCTTGCCTAATTGCTCTGACTAGAACTTCTAGTACACATTGTTGAATAACAGTAGTGAAAGTGGGCATCCTTGTCTTGCTTCTGATGTTGGAGAGAAAGCTCTCAGTCTTTCATCATTGAGTATGATTGCTGTGGGCTTTTCATAAAAGCTCTTTATTGAGGAATTTCCCTTCTAGTCCTAGTTTGCTGAGTATTTTCATTGTGAAAGGATGTTTCATTTTGTCAAACACCTTTTCTACATCAGTTGAGATGATCATATAGGCTTTTTTTCCCCCTTTATTCTATTAATGTGATGTTTTACATTGATTGATTTTCTTAATATTGAACCACCCTTGCAATCTTGGTGTCACAGATTGAATTGTGTCCCCCAAAAATATGTGTATCAATTTGGCTAGGCCATGATTCCCAGTATTGTGTGATTGTCCACCATTTCGTCATCTGATATGATTTTCCCATGTGTTGTAAATTCTATATCTATGATGTTAATGAGGCAGGATTAGCAGCAGTTATGTTAATGAGGCAAGACTCAATCTACAAGATTAGGTTGTATATTAAATTAATCTCTTTTGAGATATAAAAGAAACGAGCACAGAGTCAGGGGGACCTCGTATCACCAAGAAAGTAGCACTGGGAGAAGAGTACATCCTTTGGACCTGAGGTTCCTGCTCAGACAATCTCCTAGACCAAGGGAAGATTGATGACAAGGACCTTCTTCCAGAACCGACAGAGAAAGAAAGCCTTCCCCAGGAGCTGGCACCCTGAATTTGGACTTCTAGCTTCCTAGACTGTGAGAGAATAAATTTCTCTTTGTTAAGGTCATCCACTTGTGGTATTTCTGTTATAGCAGCACTGGCTAACTAAGAAACCTGGGATAAATCTCACTTGGTCATGGTGTATAATCCTTTTAATATGCTATTGGATTCAGCCTGCTAGTATTTTGTTTAGGATTTTGTATCTATATTCATAAGGGATATATAGGGTCACTATGAATTTTTTTTTTGAGCACTTTATTGTTGTTGAGGTAAAAGTTTACAGAGCAAATTAGTTTCCCATTCAATAGTTTATATACAGCTTGTTTCCTGACATTGCTTGCAAGCCCCAGAATGTGTCAGCACTCTTTCCCCTTTCTCCCTAGGTTCTTGGTGTCCATCTGCACAGCTTTCTTGCCCCTACCATCCTTCTGAAGTTTGCTTTGGGGCAAATGCTGCCCTTTGGGTCTCATATGGTTGATTGTTCTGAGTTGTACATTCCTCACTGGTGTTAATTGTTCATTTTATAGGCCTTTCTGTTGTGTGGCTATAATGTGATCTCTGGGAGTGATTTCCGTTCCAAGTTTGAAGGGTATCTAAGGGCCATAGTCTCAGGATTCCACCAGTCTCTATCAGACCAGTAAGTTTGGTCTTATGAGTTCAAATTTTGTTCTATGTTTCTCTTCCACTCTGTCCAGAACCTTCTGTTGTGGTCCTGGTCAAAGCAGTCAGTAATTATAGCTGGGCACCGTGTAATGCTTCTGGACTCAGGCTAGTGGAGGCCATGGTTCATATGGTTCATTAGTCCTTTGGACTAAAAATTTTCCTGAGTTCCTTGAGTCTTTGGTTTTCTTCACTCTTCTTTGCACTAGATGGAAAGAGACCAATTGTTGTACCTTAAATAGCTAATCGCAAGCTCTTAAGACCCGAGTCACTACTCATCAAGGTAGGATGTAAAACATTGTGTCTCTGGCTTACGATTTGACAGTCGACCTAGATGTCCCACCAGGCTATGGTCTCTAGCCCTCAAGCCCAATATCTCAGTCCCGGAAGGTGTATGGTTGTGGCCGAGAAGTTTTCATGACTGTGTCCCCTGTGCTCATTATTGCATACGGGGGTATATTTGCAGCATGTCCACATATATATGTACATGAGTACCCTTCCTACCCCTGTTCAGCTTACATATCTACCTATGTATCCACTCGTACATTATTTTTTATTAGTTGTTGCAGTTTATGTATTAGTACTTAACCATTGTTGCCTTTTACTCTTGTATACCTTAAGTGTCTTCCTTTACCTTGATTATGTTGTGCTGACTACACCCATATTATGTATTATCTCTCCCTTCACTAAAGTTAGTACATATCTACTATCTCGTTAGTGGTTGCCCTCACCCAGTCCCTGCTGACCATCAAAGAATGTTTCTGTCTTTGCAAAAACCTTTTCTTGACTTTTTATAATAGTGGTCTCATACAATATTTTTCCTTTTGTGATTAACTCATTTTACTCAGCATAATGTAATGTCCTCCAGGTTCATCCATGTTGTGAGATGTTTTGAGGATTAGTTGTTATTCTTTAACGTTATGTAGTAGTCGGTCGTGTGTATATACCACAGTTCATCCATTCATTCATTGATGAGCACTTAGGCTGTTTCAATCTTTTTGCTATTGTAAATAATGCTGCAATGAACATGGGTGCACATTTGTCTATTCATATCATGAGTCTTATTTCTCTAGGATTGCTGGCTGATATGGTATTTCTATTTCTAGCTTTTTGAGGTAGTGCGATATTGTTTTCAATAGTAGTTGTACTATTTAACATTTCCACCAGTGGTGTATGAGAATTCCAATTTCCACACAGCCTCTCCAGCATTTGTTTTCTGTTTTTTGATCAGTGCCATTATTACCAGTGTGAGACAGTATCTCATTGTGGTTTAGATAATGGCTAAGGATACTAAGCATCTCTTCATGTATTTGTTGACTGCCCACTTTTTGATTGGGTTATTTGTCTTTTTGTTTTGAATTGTTGGAGTTTCTATAAATTTTAGAGAAGCCTATAGTTTTCTTGTGGTGTCTTTGTCTGACTTTGATATCAGGGTAATGGCAATGCTAGCCTCATAGAACGAATTAGGAAGAGTTCCCGCTTATTCTGTTTTGGAAGAGTTTGACAAGAGTTGGTGTTAATTCTTCTTTAAATGTTTGGTAGATTTTACCAGTGTAGCCATTTGATCCTGAACTTTACTTTGTTTGGATTTTTTTTTTTTAATTACTGTTTTCAGTCTCTTTATTACAGTTCTGTTCAGATTTTCTATTTCTTTGTGAGTTCATTTTGTTAATTTGTGCCTTTCCATTACTCTGTCCATTTTGTCTAGCTTACCTTATTTGTGGGTGTGCAGTATTTCACAGTGTTCTTTTCTTGTCAGTCCTCAGCTGAATTCTTGAGGGGGCCCCTCTACAGATCTCTGTGCTGCTATCTCCTTTCTGGTCCTTTCAGCCTGTGAACACTAGCTGAATTCCACCTGTCTTGGTCTCCCCAGACTCTCAACCCGTCTCCCTAACCTAGGAGTCTGCTCGTCTCTGCCTGGGTCCACCTCCCTATGCTGTGGCCTGGAGACTCTCTCGGCAGGAAGCTGGAGCAGTTTTAAGACTCATTTCGTTTGCCACATCTCTCAGGGATCACTGTCCTTCTTTGTCTGATGTCCAGGGTCTCAAAACTTGTTGTTAGGTGTATTTTGTTCATTTTTTGGTTGCTTTAGGTGGGGTAGTAACTCTGGACACTGTTGCTTGGCCAGATGTGGAAGTTTCATTCGTCTTTTTATTGTTGATTTATTGGAGTTCTTTATGTCCTGGGCGTAAGTCCTTTGTTAAATATATTACCTATTCATTTCTTTAAGCCCTGGTGGTGCAGTGGTTAAGAGCTTGGCTGCTAACCAAAGGTCAGCAGCTTAAATCCACCAGCCACTCCTTGGAAACCCTATGGGACAGTTCTACTCTGTCCTACAGGGTTGCTTTGAGTCAGCATCAACTCGACAGCATTGGGATTTTTTTTTTTTTTAATTCACTTTCTTAATCTTTTGGTAAGCAGATTTAAAAAAAAATTTTATTGTGCTTTAAGTGAAAGTTTACAAATCAAGTCAGTCCCTCATACAAAAATTTACATACACCTTTTTATATACTCCTAATTGCGTTCCCCTTAATGAGACCGCACACTCCTTCCCTCCACTCTGTATTTTCGTGTCCATTCGGCCAGCTTCTAACCCGCCCTGTTCTCTCATCTCCCATCCAGACAGGAGATGCCAATATAGTCTTATGTGTCTACTTGATCCAAGAAGCTCATTCTTCACCAGTATCATTTTCTATCCTATAGTCCAGTCCAATCCCTATCTGAAGAGTTGGTTTTGGGAATGGTTCCTGTCTTGGGCTAACAGAAGGTCTGGGGACCATGACTCCCTTCTAGTCTCAGTCACACCATTAAGTCTGGTCTTTTTATGAGAATTTAGGGTCTGCATGCCACTGCTCTCCTGCTCTCTCAGGGGTTTTCTGTTGTGTTCCCTGTCAGGGCACTCATCGGTTGTAGCCGGGTACCATCTAGTTCTTCTGGTCTCAGGCTGATGTCATTTCTGGTTTATGTGGTCCTTTCTGTCTCTTGGGCTTGTAACTACCTTGTGTCTTTGGTGTTCTTCATTCTTCTTTGCCCCAGGTGGGTTGAGACCCATTGATGCATCTTAGATGACTGCTAGTAAGCAGAATATTTTGATGAAGTCCAGTTTAACTATTTTTTTCTTTTATGGTTTGTTCTTTTTATTTCTTATCCAAAAAAAAATCTTTTTTCAGTTTGTTATTTGCTAATTTTATTTTATTTTTTAAATTTTATTGTGTTTTAGGTAAAAATTTACAGCACAAATTAGTTTTTTATTCAACCAAGAAACTCTTTTACCAACTTGTCTTAGTTTCCTCGTGCCTCTATAACAGAAATACCACAAGTGGGTGACTTTAATGAACAAAAATTTATTTTGTCATAGTTTAGGAAACTAAAAACATTGGTCTAGAGGAATGCACTCTCTTTCTAAGGGAAAATCCTTGTCTCAGCTTCTCTGGCCCCAGCATTCTTTGGTAATTTCCACATGGCATCTATCTCTCCCCTATTTGTGTTTGTTGTCTGCATATCTATAAGGCTCTTTATATCACTCAGAAGTGATTAGGTTTAGGACACACCCTATACTGATATGGCCTTAGTAACATAACAAAGAAAAAATCCTGTTCCCAAATGGGATTGTGGCCACAGGTATAGGGATTAGGATTCCAACACGTATTATTGAGGAGGACACAATTCAACCTATAACACTACTCTAAGGTCATAATAAATTTTCTTGTTTCTTTCTAAAATTCTTCTGGCTCTGGTTTTTATGTTTAGGTTTTGATTTACCTCAAATTAATTTTTATATATAGTGTGGGGTAGGAGTTGCGATTCATTTTTTTCTCATGCCTATCCAGGTGTTTCAGCGTCATGTATTGAATGAGTATCAAGCCAATTGAACATGTACATGTGGGTCTATTCTGAACTCCTCTGTTCCATTAATCTGTGTGTCTATCTTGATGCCAACACCACACTGTCTTGATTATTGTAGCATTTAAGCAAAGGTTGTGTAAGTCCTCTAACTTTATTCTTCTTTTTCAGGATGGTTTTAGCTATTCTAGGTCCTTACCCTGTGCACAAAAATTTTAGAATCAGTGTGTTAATTTCTATAAACCAAAAAGCCTGGGATTTTGCTTGGCATTGTGTTGAATCCATCAATCATATGGGGAGAAATGTTACTTTTATAATATTGAGTCTTCCAGTCAATGAACAGGCGTATCTCCTGTTTTAATTCGGTTGGCTTAACCTCTTTCAGCCAAACGTTACAGTTTCCAGTCTTTAGGTGTTACGCATTTTTTGTTAAACTTTTTTTTTTATCATCCTAAGTTTTTTTTTTTTTTTTTAACGCCGTGGGCTCCGGGGACTCCCTGTGTGGTGCAAATGGTTAAGCGCTGGTCTACTAGCTATAAGGTTGGCAGTTTGAGCCTGCTCAGAGCGTGAGCTCCAGGGGCTGCCTTGCCCCATTTGCATACCCTGTCCCACGGCCAGGGATGCTAGGCTGAGCTGCATCTCCTCATGGAGCGTGCCTCTCCCCAGGTGATGGGAACAGGGTGGGGGACCAGACTGGGGGTGGTGCCACCTGAGGTGGGCATTGCTGGTAGTGATGCTGCTGTCCACTGCAGGGCTCGACATGGAGGAAGGGAAGGAAGGCGGGACGTGGCTCGGCATCAGCACACAGGGCAAACTGGCAGCACTCACCAACTACCTGCAGCCACGGCTGGACAGGGACGCCCGGGGCAGAGGTATGGCTGGAGCAGCTTGGTGGGCTGGGCAGCCTGCAGGCGGGTCTTCTAGGGCACTGTGACCTGCCCGAGATGACATGTTCGTGGCAAGGCAAATGGCAGAGACAGGACAAGAGTAAGAAATAAGTGCCATTCATTCCCCCTGATGAAGTGTCCCCCACTGCCAGGCACCCAGTGGTATCACCTGGTTGGCTATCCTCAGCCCTGCGTGAGGCCGTCATAGACGTGATCGCTTTCTCTCAGGGGTCACTTTCCACGTAGTGTCCCAGCCAAGCTGTCCCTCCTGAGCACTGTGTCTGCCCCCATGGGTCACCAGTATTCAGTCACCCCATGGCTGGGCTGTGTGATGCTCCTAATGTTTGTAGAACAGATGTTTCTGGGAGGATAGCTCTGTGGACGTGTATTTTCCCTACGGACCGCTTTTTTTCCTCAGGCCGGGTTTCCAGTGTGGGTACTATGCAGGAAAATCAAAACAGACCACCAGAAACAGAATTCTCAGGGCCTGCCTCCCTGCTGCTGGGCGCTGAGGCATGGCCCAGCCCTAGTAACGGTCAGGGTCTCTGGTTGTGTCCCCAACTTCTCCCTCATGACCCCCATTAGTCTTCCTGGGGAGAGGGGCTCAGCTGCGGGAGGCCCCTGAAGCCTCAGCAGCGAGTGCCTTGCTCCCTGCCCACAGGTGAACTGGTCACCCACTTTCTGACCACCAACATAGACAGCTTGTCCTACCTGAAGAAGGTCTCCATGGAGGGGCACCTGTACAATGGCTTCAACCTGATAGCAGCAGATTTAAGGTGGGTCTGCCTGAGAGGCGTGGGCCCCCAAGAGCCTCCCCTGTGCCCTGCTGCAGGCTCAGCAGGTGGAGGGATTCCACCTTGCTGGTCTGCAAGGGGTACACCACAGCATCTGTGGAGCCTCTCCTGGGCCTTGCTGCCAGGGCCTTTTGCATCACGCTGACGGTCCTGATCCTCTTTCCTGTGCCTATGTCAGTGCCTCTGGCTCAAGGCCTAGAGACTGTTATGTGGCTGTGTCTGGTGCCCATTCCCTAGGACTGTGCTGTTACTGACCCACCCTCTGTCTTGTGGTCCCCTCCGTGGGTTCGTGAGGGGCTGAACAATCTGCTTGGGGTGTGCATGAGCAGGTGCTACCTGTCGAGGTTTACAAAGTCCTGCACCCTCTGCTGCAGGTAGAGCCAGGGACCTGTAGCTGACCAGACTTCAGGGTATAGTGCTGGCTTCAGGAGGCCCCACAGTGGTCTGGTACGGTTCTGGGATGAGCAGGTTGGTCATGGTGCCCGCCCAGAGTACTTACCACTTGCCAGGTCTCTTGAGTTCTGGAGCAGGTGAAGGCTTAGAGGCAGTGAGGGTGGCCCAGGACCCAGAGGGTCTGAGAGCCAGGCCAGGCAAGTGAGTCAGAAAGGCAGTCATGGCTGTGGAGCATTTGAGCCCTCTCTTAATGAAATGACCCACACTCCTGGGCATCTGGGGATGTTACCTGGGTGATGGAGCGGGCTAAGGCGGGAGGGAAGGTGTGTATGCTGTAGGGAGAAGAGCAGACACAGAGTCACTAGGACCCCTTCATGACCTTTGTGTGCCCAGGGCCAAAATGCCTTGGCCGTGGTGTCTGGGATGAGCTCATAGGGTCACGGCTTCCCCTCCTCCTGCAGACCTCAATGCCCGGCTCAGCGACCAGCACCAGGGACACCTGCCAAGCCACCCACCAGAGTATCCTTCATGACCCTGGCCAGGCATCTGTCTTACAGAGACACGATCTGTGCCCCACATGCTAGTCAACTTCTCAGGGGTTGGCCTGTAGGGTTTCAATGAGGGATGGGTGTTAGGGGAACAGGGTTTCCTAGAGGCACATGGTGACATGTTGAGGGGGCCGGCCAAGCAGTGGGAATGAGGAGACGTTGAGACCGGGATGGGGTGCCCCCCAGTGCCTGTCTGGAGCTGGAGTTGTCAAGGGGCAGAGACCTGTCACTAGGGGACTCAGAGACCTGGCTGCACAGCAGCAAGGGAGCTTCTCCCACCTGAAGTGGGGACTGGCTAATGACAACAGCAAGGAGGAGGAGGAGGAGGAGGAGGGTCCTGCCTGCACTTACTAAGAGGAGAAGGATCCCAGGGAGAACACTAGAGGCCTGGGCTGTGCATGGATGTATGACCCAGACCCACGTGGGACACACACTTGTATGCAAAGCACAGCTGGGAGTTGGCAGTCCCAGCCAGTGGTTCCAGTGGTTCCATGGACCCCTGCACCAGGCACATGTAGAACACTTCTTGGGCCTGGGCTTGGCACATCTTCACAGCAACACTGTATGCGCCTGGGTGGCCAAGTCTTTGAGAGGCAGGGCACCGACCAAGGCTGGTGTGGGCTGGCTTCCCAGTGCACCTGGCAAAGGGCATCTTGGCCCACCAATTGGGCTCCCAGGATGGCAGGGCAGCCATGCTCCTGGCTACTGTGCCACGGGATGCAAGCCTGTGTCTCCACCCACAGTGTGGTTACGGGGCACCAGGATGGTGGGGCTGGGAGAGGGGCATGTCTCTCGGTGGCACTCCAGAACCTGGAGAAGGCCTGGCCTTGGACCTGGGCCTAGACCAGCCCAGGCATTGGCTGCAGAGCGATCACTGGGCATGGACATGAGACCCAGGCCCATGTGGACTGCCTTAAACCCCAGGCCTGTTGCTAGATACAATTCGCTGAGTGCTATCCACCTTGCACCTCGCACCCGGGACACTGTGGGACACCAAAGACACCGAGGGGCAAAGTCAAGTGGGAATCCTTAGTGAGGGGGGATGACACAGGGCCCACGGACAGCTGTCGGTTAGATGCTGGTCAGTGGGGCAGCACCCTCTGTACTAGACTGTGGTTGCTTCTTCATCTGCTGGTGCCCTGAGTCTGGATGAATGTGATCCGAACTTCCAGCCTCCGCAGGTTTCCTGGGTGTAGGGCAGGAGGTGCTGGTCATGGAGTGTGTGTCTGGCTCCCAAGCTCCCGCTGCCCCAGGTGTAAATGCAGGTGGTGCTATGGCAGCTCATGGTCATCATGAGGAACAAACCCAGCCCAGTGGGCACCCCTCTGCTAACCTTGGGCCCTGCACGTTTCCCAGCACTAGTGTGCAGAGTGGTCCTTTGTTCCAGCTGTCAGGACCAGCCAGAGGCAGCCCTTACCTAGGAGGGAGAAGCCGGATGTCCTACGCTTCCCTGTGAAGCACTTGTTAAAGGTGTGGCTTCTAGTTTTTGTGCTGGGAGCTGCAGGGGTTTTGTGTATTTGCACTCTGATAAAATGCACTCCCCAGCATGGAGCCTGCAGTCTGGAGCCCTGGGGACACCAGGCTGGCCTCAGGGAGTGTACATTTATATCTACCCCTGTGGACTCCACGGCAACTGGTTTGGTTTTGTTTTGGGGCTTTTTAACGATGACAGTATCCTCTGGAGGGGCCTCCTGTGTTCTTTCTCCTTTGCCCTGGGCCGGAGGGTGTCTGCAGCATGAGGCTGCACGAGCGTAGAGACCAGCCACACAGACAAAACCCTCAGGAAGATGAAGTCCTGTGGCTGCCTCAGCCGAATGGCCCCGCTCTGGCCTGCTCTATACAGAGGCCAGCCCCCTACCTGACCATGAGGTGCGAGGCATAGCACCAACCTTCCTGACAGACATGCCCACCACTCACCCCCTCCAGAGCCCAGCACACTGAGGCATCAAACACACAGGGGCTCCACCAGGACAGGCAGAATGGAGGTATGGACAGGTACCCCACATGAGATGTGCTCAGGTGCCACAGAGGCAGGCCCCAGGCCTCTCTCCAGGCCTGTGTACCACAAGGTTCGCTGAGCACTGTATGCTCTGCTTAGCTCCTGCGCCTCCTGGACAGATGCGCTTCACAGCCCAGTTCTGGACTCGTAGCCTGGAACAGAGGCAAGGTGAGGTGGGGTCTCTGCTTGCAGGCACTTGCTGCTGGAATCCTCCCTTGCCAGGGGGCAGAGCCCTGTAATCTCTTTGCTTCCACATGTTCTCCACCAGCTTCCTGGCCTGCCTCAAGGACTGCCCTGAAGTAGTCCCACCCAGGCAGATTTGCACAGAGTGACTGGGGACACGTGGGTACACTCCCTCCTCTCCCCCACACTCCCACCCCTACCCAGTAGATGCATGCAGAGAGGCCGGCTCTCCTGTGGGTTAGGTAGGGAATGTGGTTCCAGGCCCCTTGGAGCTTGTGCGGCTCTCCCGGCACCTGGAGTTTAGCCAGGCGCCTCTGGCACAGGGTGGCCCGCTGCCTGGTCAAGGGCCTCCCTCCCTGGACATAGCCAGCAAGGGCAGGTGGTGGCCAGGCAGCAGCGGGTACCGTGCGGTCAGCAAGCAGCCCCAGGTGATGGTGTTGTTGAGGAAATGCAGGCCCAGAAGGAAGAGCACCTTACCGTGGGGCCACAGCTGGACCCTGGGTCAGACCCTCCCTCAGCATGTAGTGACACCAATGCCACAGGTCCACATGTGTTCAAATTTTCTACTTGCAAACATAGCCTCTTAAATTATTAGCCACATGCCGTAAGGCAAAACCAAGAATCAGCCAAAGGAAAAGGTGAACAGAATGTGGGCTGAGGGCGCAAGGGCGGGAGCTGCGCGGGTCAGGGGTTGGAACTGTGGGTTCTGCGTGGTGGGCAGATCAGCAGGAAGGAGGAGGGGGCCAGGGCCAGGTGGGGATGACTGGAGGACCTTCCTGGCACCCTGTGCCCCCTCCTTTCTCTGCGTTGCTCATTCCAAAGACCTGGGCCTGCATGCCCAGCGGCTGGCCCGGAAGATGTCCCAGGCCACAGAGAGTCCTCTGGAGTCAGAAGGGAAGCCCACCTGAGTTTTAACAGAAAGATTTAGTGTGGTGTTGAGAAGAAACTGGAGCATCTTCAGCTTTGAAGCATTTTAAATGATTTTAAAATGCAGTCAGCCTTTGAAAGTGTAGGAAATGTTTGTTCAGGAGCCTCCAGGACCTGGAAGCACCGCACAAGGCTGTGGGTTGGAGGCCAGCAGGAGCCTCTTGGGGAGGCAGCCATGGAAGCTCCATCTGCTGTGCTCCTAAGGGGTTTGGGGGGCTTGGATGCTGCTCAGATAGTGTTGAGCCAGATGCCTGGGGCGCCTCCTGGGAACCTGCAGGCGGTTGCTCCTATCCTGCTAGTGATAAGTGCTCAGTGGTCTGCTGGTCACGATCCCCTATGGTTTTAACCAATGCAACCATCCTGGGCCCATGCACTGGGGCATTTGCCAAGGCAGATGGTCTTTTAGAGGCTTCTACCTCCCAGGCCAGCGGTCCCCTGTGGCACTGGACGAGAACCAGTGGACTTGATGACCTGCCTGCAAGGCCAAGGTGGGAGCAGATGTGCCCAGCCTAGGGGGCTGGGCCCAGGTTAGCTCTAGCCTGGCTGTAGCTGGCTATTGTCCCTGTGTGGCTGTTAGGTGGTGGGGCCAGGCTGAGGCCTTGGAGAGTGCCAAGTGGGGGGTGGGGGGGCAGGACACCTGGCTCCTGTCTGGGGCTGCGAGCCCATCTGACCCCTCCCCTCCCATTTGCAGCACAGCCAAAGGAGACGTTGTCTGCTACTATGGAAACCGGGGGCAGCCTGAGCCTGTCGTCCTGACACCAGGTGAGTCCCCCCCAGTGCTTGGCGACAGGGTGGGGTGCTGTTCCTACAGTGACACCCTTGGGAGCCTGGCTCCCTGTTGGTTTACTTTCTTGGGGCTGTACTTTTTGGCCATGTATATACTTATTGCCCTTACCAACCTGTGATGTGGCCTGGCCGCAGCAGGGAAAGGCCTTGGTGGCTGCCTCCCCACCTCACTCCTGTCCACCGCGCATACCATGGACTCTTCCTGCAGAGGTGGGACACAGGTTCACTCTGGGCTCCCACCTTACACCCAGGAACCCAGCTTGTGTCCACCTTTGTTGTCTCCACCTTTTCCTGCAGCCCTGCTCATTGGGTCCTCCTGGAGGCCACTTGGCTCCAGGACAACTTGCTCTACAAAGTGTCCCCAGTGCCTGGGCTGTCCCTTCTTTGGGTTCTTGCCTCTGCCTCTCCTCTCTAGTTTCTGCCCATACCATTCTCCTGGCCCCATCTCCTCCAGCCCAGCCCTGTCCCTAGTTCCAGGACAGATTGTCGTGGTGCAGACCCCACCCACACAGTTCACTCCTCCTCCAGGCTGAGAGTGTCGCTTGCCCTGCACCACCACCACCGTGAGCCCCTTTAGGGGGTCTGCATCCTGTGGTCCCAGGTCCGATGCCAGGACCAAGTTGGCACTTCTAGGGAACAGCAAAAATGGTATCCAGCATGGCACACCGGCTCATGAAACTGTTAGGACCATTTAACGGGTACAACTCAGTGGTGTTTAGGATATTAACAGAGCAGGGCAACCATCACCACTGTCATTTTTAAAACATTTTCCTCTCCCTAGAAAGAAACCCCATACCCTTTAGCTATCGCCTCCCCACAAAATACCAATCCTCCAGCCCGATGTAACCACTAATCTATTTGTCTCTATGGATTTGTGTATTCTGGACTTTTCATACTTTGAACATACAACCTATGAACTTTTGCGTCTGGCTTCTTTCATTCACCATAATGTTTTCAAGGTTTGCCCGTGTTGTAACATGTACCAGCACTTCCTTTCTTTTTATGACCAAATGATATACCATTGTATGGACAGACTACCTTTTGTTTATCCATTCCTCAGCTGATGGACATTTGAGTTGTTTGCAGTTTTTAGCCATTGTGAATAATGCTGCTGTGAACTTTCATGTACAAATTTTTGTATGGACATATATTTTCATTTCTCTTGGTTTGGAATTGCTGGGTCAGATGGTGACTCTCTGTTTAACCTTTTGAGGAGCTACCAGACTGTTTTCCAAAGCAGCTGCACCATTTCTACATTCCCACCAGCAATGCACAAGGGTTCCAACTTCTCCACATCCCTGACAACACCTGTCTGTCTTTTTGATTTTTAACCAGCATAGTGGGTGTGAAGTGATATCCCATTGTGGTTTTGATTTGCGTTTTCCTGATGACTAATGATGTTGAGTGTCTTCTCATGTGCTTATTGGCCATTTGGATATTTTCTTTGAGGAACTGTCTATTCAGACTCTTTGCTCATTTTCTAATTGCATTGTACGATGATTAGTCTTATGTGCCAATTTTGGCTAGGCTGTAAGTACCTAGTTATTTATTCAAATACTAATCTAGGTCTTTCTGTGAAGGTATTTTG
Organism: Loxodonta africana; assembly: GCF_030014295.1. NCBI lineage: Eukaryota > Metazoa > Chordata > Mammalia > Proboscidea > Elephantidae > Loxodonta > Loxodonta africana. Next base: position 33,183,111 of record NC_087360.1, read on the forward strand.
TAGATGTGGTTAACACCTACAGTCATTTGATTTTAAGAAAAGGCGATCTCCCTCAGGTATGTGGGTGGGCCTCATCTAATCAGTTGAAGGCCCTAAGAAGAAAAACTGAGGTTTCCTGAAGAAGGGGAAATTCTGCCTCAAGATGGTAGCATAAAATCCTGCTGAGTTTTTAGCCTGCTGGTCTGCCCCACAGATTTCAGACTTGCCAGCCGCTACAATCATGTAAGCCAATTCCTTATAACAACAACAACAACAAAAATCTCTGAATATTTATCCAGTTAGTTCTGTTTCTCTGGGGAACCCTGAGTGATACAGGTTGTCTTTTTATTACTGAGTTGTAAGAGTTCTTCATACATTCTAGATATAAGTCCCTTATCAGATATATGATTTGCAAAAATTGTCTCCCATTCTGTGGGTTGTCTTTTCAGTTTCTTTATGGTGTCTTTTACGGTATAAAAGTTTTTCATTTTGATGATGTCCAATTTATCTACTTTTTGTTGTTGCTTCTGATTTTTGGTATCATATCGAAGAAACCATTACCAAATCCAAGGTCACTAAGATTCACACTTAATGATTTTTTCTAGATGTTTTATTGGTTAGTCCTTACATTTAGGTGTTTAATCCATTTTGGGTTCATTTTTGTGTGTGGCATAAGTTAGGGGTCCAGTTCATTCTTTGCAGGTGGAATTCCATTTGCCTAGCACCTGGTGGTGTAGTGGTTAAGTGCTGCGGCTGTTAACCAAAGGGTTTGCAGTTTGAATCCGCCAGGTGCTCCTTGGAAACTCTATGGGGCAGTTTTACTCTGTCCTATAGGGTCACTATGAGTCAGAATTGACTCTGCGGCAGTGGGGCTTTTTTTTTTTTTTTTTTTTAGCACCACTGTTGAATGGTGTTCCATGTTCCTCCTGATGGAAAGATCCTAGACGCCCTGGGCTGGCAGCTAGGCTGTGGGGGTTCAGCAGAGCCAGAGTGTCCTCTTGGGAGATGACTAGAGTTACATCCAACTTGGCTGAGGAAAGTCTAGCAGCAGCAAAGAGGGTACGTCTTGATGTCCTCTGGGCCCATCATTGAGGAGGCACGACTCCGGTCACACCTATCCCTCCCACAGGACAGTGCTTTCTAGAGCAAACACTGTAGCCATACCCTTTTGAAAGGAGACTATGAGGGGTCACTCAGCAGACCCCTGTCCACCTCAAGTCCATTTTTCACTTTTTTGACAAGAGAAACCCTTTTCTTTTTTGTTACTTCTGTTAGCACCTGTGGGAACTTGATCTGGAACGCCCTCACTCAGAGCCCTCTACTTGGCAATGGGGGGCTGGGCTGTGCTCCTGCTGAGGCCTTGCCTACGCCCACTGGGTGAGGTTATCCCTGATGTTGGTCTATTTCCATAACCGCTGACCCTGGAATGATCCCAAGTGGCGGCCTTCTTAGCCTTGGGTGTCTGATTCTTCTACTTTTGACCTTTTCCGCTTTTCAGGTACATGAATACCTGGCAGTTTTCCCTGGCTGGGGGAGGGAAAGGGAGATGGAGAAGCAGAGATGGACAGATAGACGGATGGGTGGACGGATGGGTGGCCAGATGAACAGATGGATAGACAGACAGATATGGGAGTGAGATGCTGGAGCAGGGGAGATGTTGATCGCATATTTGGGCTCCCTCTGGAGGACCCCTCTCTGCTTTGTCTGGCTGAATTTCAGATTGTGTGCTCCTTACTCATCTGTCCACCAAAGGCATTTGGTGTCTTCTCCTTAGTCTCCTGAGGTTGTCCTGCTTGTTGGCTTCTTTGCTCCTGCCTCATAGGCCAGTCAGGAATGTGTGGCAGGAGGTGTAGACAGTGTGGGAGCGAATTCGGCCTCTAGCCTGGCCTGTTCTGTGTCCACTCCTCCTGTTTGTCCCCCTGGTACTCTCCTGGCATGAGCTGGCTGAAAACACTGTGAATGGAGGGTCCCAGGCATTCACCCTGAAATCAAATAGTCCTGTGCTAGCCAGGCTGAGCCCACTTCCTACAGGCATCTACGGGCTGAGCAACGCACTGTTGGACACGCCCTGGAGGAAGCTGAGCTTTGGGAAGCAGCTGTTCCAGGAGGCTGTGGAGCAGAGCCAGGCTCTATCCAAGGACACCCTCATCGCCCAGCTCCTCGACGTGCTTAACAATGAAGAGGCGTAAGTGGGCAGCTGGCCAGGATTGGGGCAGGCTCATGTGGGGCAGGCTCTGGGGCCTCCAAGAGCAGCAGTGGCCGACCTGGAGGTGACCTGGCTTGTGCTTCCTGGGGTTTCTGGCTGCCCTGACAGGGGTGTCCCAGGAAACTGAGCCAGGGAACCCCCAAACCCCTGCTGCCCCGGGAAGTGTGTGGTTGATCACGGCCTGCTCTCTCAGAACTGCACCTCTTGCCCTGCCCCCGTATACCTCCTTGTGCATTTGAGGGTTGTGACAGGAGCCTTCTTTGGTGGAGAAAGTTGGGGCAGCTCCATCTCTCTCCACTGGGAAGCTCGGGGCTCTTGGATGTTTGACAAAGGTTCACATGGGGCTGAGAGTAGCTGGAGGCTCCCCTCTGCACGTAGAAGACTAGTGGGAGATTCCAGACAGCTCCAGGTTGCTTAGCAAACCCTAGGGAGAGGAACAAACCACAGAAACGACCAGCCACCCTTAAAACGTGTCTGGGGCTTTACCATCTTTCCTGGATGGTGTCCCACCAGTGGCCGTGTAACAATGAGTCACATGACCATGACACCCTCCCCCACCCCCCAGGAACTTATGGATTGGGATGGGAAGAGCCTTCCCAGCCTCAGCTGCAAAGCCTCTGATGGCCTCTGCAGGGGATGCCCTCATACTGGGCACTTGTCCTGGGTGCACTGTGCCCTGATGCATCTCAGGGCATCTCAGCTTTGGTCGTCCCAGCTGGGGGTCATGGTGCTTGCCCAAACTGGCAATGCTGCCCCCCATATACCCCTCTTCCTTCCTTACCCGGGTCACGCCTGCATGCTGCCTAGACCACCCAGAATCCACTTCCACCCCACCCACACACTCCCTTCTCCCCTGGAAGCCACCCTGACCCACCCTGTCCCAGCCACACACTCTGCCGTAGGTCACACAGCATTCAGTCACTGTCTGTCTTTTTGGGTGTTCTGTAGGCCTGAGGGGGGTGGCCCAGGCCACGTTTACTGACCACTGTAGCTCTAGTGCTGACTCTGATGCCCAGCAAACAGGAGGGCTCAGGGGGCTCCATTGAGTGGACAGATGGCTCACAGGGCCCTCTCTGGCAGACCCAGTGAATGTGAGCACACCCCTGCAGGAGGCTTACCCCCTCAGCGAGCTCCGCACCTGGCAGCTCCCGCCTTCTGACTCAGGCACCCACGAAGGAATGTGAGCCCGTTCCTGAAGGCTTGCTTCTGCCCTTTTCTGGAGATGGATCCCCTGTCAATGCTCTGACTGGACCCCCAGCATGTCAGACCAGCAGAGCCAGTGGGAACGCTGAGCTCCTGGGTGCTCATGTCCCCAAGGCTTGTAGTCCTGGAAAAGTCATTTGTGCCAGCCCATGCCAGTGGCCCTGGTGAGAGGAGCTGGCTGCCCAGTGGCTTGGATCTAGTGATGGAGTAGTAAGTAAAAGTGTAGACAGAGATTTGAGGCCTTGGGCAGGAAAGTAGTTAGAATGGCCCTGGAGTTTCCCCTCAGCCTGCCTTCAGAGACTGGGCAGCACCTTAGGAACTGAGAGGCCATTATAGCCAAGGTAGCACTGCCTAGCCAGGCAGTACTGTGGGCAGGGGCAGCTGAGGGACTGGCTGATGGTAACCACTCCTCTGTCATTTCAGACAACTGCCGGACCCAGCCATCATGGACCAGGGCAGGGAGTACGTGCAGCCCTTTCTGAGCAAGTATGCGGCTGTGTGTGTGCGCGGCCCAAACTATGGCACCAGGTATGGGCAGGTGGGGCTTCAGCCGTGCTCTGGCCCCAGGCTTTGAGGGCCAGCACCGCAGGCCTCAGGCAAAGAAACCCAGGTTTCCTGTGGTCCTGTAGCTAGCAAGGGCAGCGGCTTTCCCCAGCGGACTGAACCCAGAGCCTCTGCCCTGTCTAGAAGCAGCTACCATTTCAGCTCAGGTGGCTGCGGTGGGCAAGCCAACACAATAGCAAAGTCATGCACAGAATGCCTGCCAGTGGACAAGGGCCTTGCAGGCCTAGGTGCGAGACCTCTGAGCCTCCACGCCCTCCATGTGTGGGACTCCTGGGCTGCTCTTCCCATGAGGAACCAGTGCCCAGCCATGTGGGGGCCAAGGTGGCACCAGGGACACTCATGTTGACAAATATCTGTGGTTTTGGAGTGGACATGGGCCACTCTTCCCCTCACTTGCCCTGAATCCTTGCACCTGGCATGTCCTTGTGTGATAAGGGCCAGGATTAGGTCAACCCAGCCTGGGGAAGTTGTCTCAGCTCAGGAAAATGTGAGCCATTAGTGTCAGCCACAAGGTGGGCATGTTCAGGAGGGGAAGCTGGCATCACAGGTATCAGGTGTCCTGGTGAATGAGAGGGAGGAGGGCCTTCAGAGCAGATCTTGGGCACACTCCCCACCTCCACCAAGTTATATTCCAGTAGTGGCTGGAATATATGGAGGAGGGTGGAAGCTGTTGCACCAGCCCAGGGCTGAGGGGAGGCAGGTGGGGGAGGAGGCTCTGGTTTGAGGGTCCACAAGCCGACGGTGGGCTCACAGCCTTGAGGCCCCCCTTAGTCCCCATTCCAACTCTGGCCCCTGCCAGGTGGTTGCATCCATCAACAGGGATAAGTAGTACCTGGGGCAGGGAGAGGAGTCATCCGATGGATGCTTTACTGAGGGAGTGGTCAGCAGGTGTTTGTTAGTGCCCACAAGAGGTCGGGCCTGGAACATGTGGCCCAGGATCAGTGCTGGGGACATGCTGGCCTCATCTCCCACTGTTGTCCTTACTGAGAAGTGGTTGCAGCCACAGGCTGGCCTGCTGTTTGGGCCCGAGGAGACTGTGGGCCTGGAGACAGTTGGGGGAATGGTGGTTCTGATGACCCAGGTTGAGCATCTTGCAGAAGTACACGTGTAGGGTAGGTGGAGGGGGAAAGCTGCTGGCCCAGGGAGGGTGGGCCTGGGTAGGCACGGGGGGTTGCTGAGGATCCAGCAAGACAGGATGAACAGGCTGAGGCTTCTGAGGCCCACAGTCATTGTTCCTCTTGAACAGGACTCAGCTGGGTGCCACCCGTGCTTCTTGCTCCACCCACCTGCAGCCGTGCACTCACCCTCAGAAGGCACTGTCCTGTCCGTGAGCACTGCTGTCCTTGGCGTAGGGAGAGTGCAGCCTCGTGCAAGCCCAGCCCTGACCAACCTTGGGCCCCGAGTGCGTGCTCAGTGAGCTTCATGAACCCATGTATGCAGGCACTCTCCTCCTTGGCCCCGCAGTGGGGAGCCCACAATCTAGTAGGGGCCCACAGCCAGCACACATGGACAGTAACAGGTGCCAATCGACACCTCCATAATGTCACACACACACTTGGTTTCTAGGTTCAGATGGGATGATATTCAGCATGCCGTGCCTGGCCCTTCTCATCCTAGCAGGTGGGAGAGTGGGTGTCATCTGCCTCATTGCAGGGGAGGAGGGTCACTCTCCCCAGGGAGGCTGCACAAAGGCAGGGTGTGGCATGCTTACAGCTCATGGTGATCTCATGCTGCCTGATGACAAGGTGCCACATGGTGGGGGTCCAGGCTCCAGCTCGGCACCCTCAGCAGGCAAGGCCAGGCACACTGCCTGGAGGGAGGCTAGACTAACTGCTGGCCCTTCCCATCCCCGTGGGTTGTGAGAGCATGATCTCCCTCCAGCCCATCCTCCAACCAGGTTTCTTTGCATTACTAAATTATCTGTACACGTGGACCGGCGTGCATGAGGCAGCTCAATGTGTCTGCCCCCTCTTGGCTGCTGAGCACTGGAGTCTAACTGGACAGACTGTCTGCTCAGTGTTGCTTCTGTGCCCACCCCATGTGTCAGCTTGTGCTGGGACAGCTCTTGGAGCCAATGGGCAGGGCCAAAGAGAAGGAGTCTCCAAGTGTTAGAAAGGGCAGGGCCAATGTAGGCCAGTGGTGGGGGAGGAGGACAGGCGGGACTTTCCTGGAATATAGTAGGGGGAGCCCAGCCCCAAGTCCTGGAGACTTTGACCTGTTTAAAGAATGGAATGTAGACTCGGTGGCCAGGATGCAGCACTTGGCATGGGCAGTGCAGCCAGCGAGGCGGGGGGTGGGCAGTGGCTGGAGTATGCTGCAGCCCCAGGGTGGAGGAACTGGGGCTTTGCCCTCGTGGCCCGGGGAGCCCAGCAGGGTTCTGAGCAGGGAGGTGGCACTGTCAGCTCCCCAGCTGCCATGGGGAGAGCAGGGGCAGTCAGGGACTCATGCGGCCGAGGGAGGTTTTGGGCAGGCTGGGTGTTCCAAGTTGGAGGCATCAGGTTCAGACAAGGGTGAGGCTTGGAGTGGGACCCTGGCAGGCCTGTGAGGCCAGCTGGGGGAACACAGGCCACACTAGAGGAGAAGGGCAGTTGGAAGATCACTGGGCTCAGTGCCCAGATATCCTCAGATGAGCCCCTCTGCTTCCCCAAGGCCCACCCACCTTACCTCAGGGCTCGTGCCCAGCATGGTGCTACAGGTGGGCTGGCCCCTTCTTGCCTCGATCTGTTCTCTGCTGCGACTCACTGCCAGTGAGGCAGGTCTGAGAGTAGCCAGGGGAACGTGAGCCTATGCTCTCTTTCAGAACCAACACGATCATCCTCGTGGATGTGGAAGGCCATGTGACCTTCACAGAGCGCAGCATGCTGGACAAGGACCCCACCTGCTGGGAGACCAGTACCTATGAGTTCAAGCTACAGAGCTAACCCCACCCCAGTTGGAGCAGGTGCAGACAGGACCCTCCACAAATACACTGCACTGCCCATGAGAGGCTCAGGCATCATCCCCAGGACCAGGGCCCTCTGATTTGTATACTGCTGTCTGTGTCCCATGCCCAAATTGGGATCCACCGTTATACCATATGGGGAGTGACAGTGTCTGACACCCAGGTCCAAGGCAGGCACAGATGTGGTATGCATATATGAATGCGCCTGGGCCTGCCCAGGCACATGCACATTTACCCATACAAACACACACACACACACAAACACACACACACGTATGCACACAAGGTGCACACGCAAACACTCACACATGCACATACACCACATCCTTACACACATGGCATGCACACATGGGCACACACTCATGCGTTCACATGCATGGGCACACACACACGTGTGCTGATGAAGTAGAAGCTTGCCTCTCATACCACACATGCTCTGGCCAGTGGATCTTCGCTTTGGTCAAAATGACAGGAGAAAACTGTTGTCTAAAAGTGGCCCTTCCTTCAGGCATGCAGGACACATACGTGATTCGATTTTTGACAACCAGCGCTCCTCTAGGAGAGGAGATGGGCCGTGTTTGGAGTGAGATGCAAGGAAGGAAGACCCAAGAAAAACCCACTCTAAACAACAACATTGCTCGGTTGGGGGATCCAGTAGCCCCGTGTGCTCTGGGCGGTCTTGTGTGTTCTAGGTGGTCCCACGGGCTCTGGGCAATCCGTGTGCACCGGATGGTCCTGTGCATGGCAGGTGGTCCTGTGTGTTCCTGTGGTCCCATGTGCACTGGGGTCCTGTGTGCGCTGGGGTCCTGTGTATGCCCTTGCAGTCCCCAGGGTATCCCCCGCCCCCGCCAACCTCTTGCTCAGGGTTCTCATTCAAGTGGGGGTTCTATGTTCTGAGGTAGGCTTGTTCACCAAGAGGATACATCCAGCTTGTGCCATTTCCCTTCTTCTTGGAGAGCCAAACTTCACTGGCATCCAAACTTCATCGGAATGGGTACTTGAATGCAAGATATTGATAATAAAACTTTCATTGAGGCTGTGCTGAGTACGTGCATTTCAGGGTCCTTCACGTGTGTGACTGGTGACAACTGGAGCAGTTTTGTGCAAGGGACAGTTCTCCCATATGTGCCCTGTTGTCCTGCTGCCCTGGCAGCCCCAACAGGTCTCCCTGCCTGCGGGAGCTCCTTCTGCAGGTGTAGACATCCCATCCAAGGCTCTACTTTCTCCTTGGGGCCTCCTGAGCACTGTGATAGAAGCCAGCAGGTCAGCCTGTCCATATGCCCATCTGTCCTTGGTCAGAGGCTGGGTGCTAGAGAGCTCATATGCATGGGCCATGGTAGGTGGCTGGTTACAAGGCAAGCCATCCCACCACCAGGGCCCCCTATGCCTAGCCGAGGAGCCAGAGTTCTCTCTGAATGGCAGTGGGGATCCTTTGGAGGGAGGAATGTGGCCAGGCTTGTATTCCCAGTGGACCAGGAGACGAGAGGATGGAGGGAAGGAGGGCATTTGAGAGCCCTAGGGCAAGTAAAGTCTGTGTCTCAGCCCCCTGAAATCCCTGATTTTGGGTGAGCATTTGGGGGGTCCCGTACCAGCCCTGGTCAAGCATAAGGGGTCTCACGTTTCCAATGCCAAGCCCCAGACCCCCCTCCCTCTGGACAGCAGTTGCCGACTGGGCCTTCTCAGGCCACGAACATAGGCTGGCGTGGGACCTGCACCCTTGGGCAAGAGGAATTGCTGGTCTATCTGAAGAGGAGCAGGGGGCCAGGTTGGTCTTCTCACCCTTCCCCCTTCAGGCCCCAGACCACTCTTCAGGGCCTGATGCTCTCCTTGGCTCACTTTTTTTTTTTTTTTTGAGATTAATGTATTAATTCCAAGTAATTAAAAAAAAATTAACACATCAAAAATAAAATAAAAATTGTCCAAGCCAGTGCGTGAATTCTTTAATCTTTCTAATAAAATGTGCAACCCAGAACACCACATTATGGTAGAAATAACTTGAAAAGGGAGAGGTGGAGAAGAAGGAGGCCCTGGGTGGTGCAAACAGTTAAGCACCTATTAGCCAAAAGGTTGGTGGTTCAAACCTACCCAGAGGTGCCTCAGGAGACAGGCCTGGCGACCTGCTTCCAAAAGGTCACATCCTTGAAAACCCTATGGAGCAGTTCTACTCTGCACACGTGGGGTCTCCATGAGTCAGAATCAAGTCGATGGCAACTAACAACAAAGAGGAGGAGATAGATATGGGTTTGTGGAACCAAGAACAAGTGCGATTCCAAGACAAGTTTCAGATCTTCCACCTCCTCAGAACAGAAATGGCTGCTGAACAATTTAACACAAAGTGTTACTGGATCACAACACAATGAACAAGAGGCCATTTCAAAAGTTAAAGGGACTCGAAATGTGTATCTGCTGCTAGCATTGAGTCATGAAGGCGCCTTACTGACTAGTTGTCTTCGGAAAGTGACCCTACTAGGTTCTCCTTCGTGTTTATTGAGGCCATTTCCAAATAAGCCAGTGGGTTAGTAGGACCATCCCCAGAAAGGCAGGAGTCGGGGACTTATGGGGCCGACACACAGGGAAGTCAGCAGTAAACGAAAGAGCTATCCACGCTGCATAGTCAAACTTGGCTCCTTTTGAACTCAGAAGTGTTTGATGTGGTCCAGCCCCTTCAGACCAAGGGCAAACTGAAGCTCCAAGTCCCACAGTATGTCTGGATGAGCAGAGCTCCAGGGAGCCCACTACCCTCGCTACTGCACATCCATGGTTCTGTCCTTGGTGATCATCCCCCCGGGCACCATTGCCCCAAGCAAGCACCCGCCCCTGGGTCAGCCACATCCTATGTGGGTCAACCAGGTACTCAGATCTGCCCTCGTGGGTACTACTGGGCTGGGCTTAAACCCATTCTGAAGAGCCTTCTAGATATTTGCCTCTGTCCAGCACATTGGGCCTTCCCAGGGCTGGGGACACAAATGAGGCCCTGTCACCGGCCCCTCTGTTCCCAGCTTGCCCCAGGGCTGTAGATGGCTTGGGCCCCCTGAGGAAGGGGCAGTTCAAGACGTAGATTCTACTGTGATCCTCACTTTACAGATGAGGAAACTTGAGGCTTGGGGAGACAAAAGAAATGGCCATCAGTATGGAGTAGCCGGGAGAGGCAGAGCCATGAGCCAGGTTGGAGCAAGATGGAGAACACGGTTGGCACCTGATCCTGTGGATTGGTGGTCCTCCCACACCTGCCTCTTCCCGTGCTGCCTGGCGTCTTTCCCACTGCTGTTCTTTCCATACGGCAGCTCCCAGGGCCTTCACACGCTGGCCCCTCTGCCTGAAGGACTCCTCTACGTACTCAGGCCAGCTCTACCTCATTTCCTGCAGCCCTCTGATGAAATCTCAGAGAGGCACCCCACTTAAAGTTGCAGGGCTTCCCTGCCTTCACCATGCCTTAGTTTTCTATATCGCAGGCAGCACCACCTGCCATGCTATACATTTTGATTGATGGTTTCTTGTGTGTCTCCCCATTCTAATGACAGCTCCAGTAAGGCAGGGACCTTTCTTCTCTTGCCCACCGTTATAACCCTAGGGCAGGTCAACATTTGAACCAAGGGTGACAGTGCTGATGCTTCCCAAGCCCCCGTTTATTTAGGCAGTCCCTTGCAGCAAAGCTCTTGTCCTATTAGAAGGACACAGGGGCCCTGGGGAGCTGGATGCCTTCTAGAAATGCTTTTGAGACACCACCTAGGAAGGACTGGGCCTGAACTCTGGTGTGGCCTGGCCAGTCCTCTGTGCTTATTACCAGCCATGTCTGATCTCTGAGTCCCCAACATGGGTCCCCTTCTGCCAATGGATAGGGAACTCGCTCCTATCTCAGATGCACTTTCCCAGATGAGCCGCATCTGCTTTCTGGGCTCTGAGACAACCGAGTTGAGGTTTGCAGGCTGGGAGGCCCAAGGGGTGGAGGCTGACTGACCAGGAGGCAATGTGTGAGCCAACCTGGCCAGCCTGGGAACATGGCATGGCCTCAGGTCCCATCCTGGCAGGCCTGGGTTCTTTCTGCCTGCAGAGACCCCCACCCCACCCCCCGCCCAGGGCCCCGTCTTTTGGCTTCTACCAGTAGATGGCATGGTCCAGGCCCTTCAGCAGAGACCTAGCTCATTAGTGAGCTGGGCTGAGCTGCAAGCACAGGAACCCTGAGGGGAAAGGATTCCTGCCTTAGACTGGACTGGAGTTCCACCTTCCAGTTTAGTAATCTTTGTGACTTGAAACCAGGGCCAGATGAGGCCTGTGGCCAAGGGCCTATGGCTAGAGCTCTTTGCGCAACACCTAGTCTGTCCTGGGCTGCATGGGAACCTGGCTGTAGTGCGCAGGACCAAGGTCTTGGGTCTGACTGGGGACACTGGGGCCCCCACACATTGAACAACAAGGTGTGCAGAAGTCATTGTGGCTGGATGATGTGCCAAGTTCCAATGGGCTCTGACTGGCACTGAGCCAAGGCCAGCAGCTAGCCCAGCCATACGGAGGCTGGTATTCCCAGGTTGAGCCCAGGAGTCAGACCCTCATGGGGGGATGGTGACTGCTGTGACGTGTCTGGTAAGGACCACTGGAACATCCAGGTGAACAGCAGAGGACGGGAAGGGAGGAAAGGGTCTAGGCAGGCCCTTGGGAGGTGCTAGCTTTATCACCTGTACCACCTCCTGTCTGCCCTTTTCTAACCTTTTTTGTTTTGAAATAATTTCAACTTACTAAAAAGTTGAAAAATTAGAATTCCTGTATGCCTTCACCCAGCTTCCCCAAATGTTAACACATCACCTAGCCACAGTAAATGATCAGAAACTGGGAAATCAGCATCAATGCAATACTTTTTTCTATAGACCTCATTTGAATTTTACCAATTGTCCCACTAATGTCCCTCTTTGGGCCCAGGATTTCTCATTGCATTATTGCATTTAGTTGTCACATCTCCTTCAATCTAAAGACTGTTCCTTAGTCTTTCTTTGACCTGAAAGATCTCAGCACTTTTGGAAAGCACTGGCCAGTTATTTTGGATTTGTCTGATCTTCCTTCAATACATTCAGGTATTGTCTTTTTAGCAGAAACAATCGTGTGATATCATGTCCTTGACAGGAGGCTCAGAATTTGACCCTTTACTGGTGTTTTTTTTTTTTTTTAATTGATGTTATGGATTGAATCATATTCCCCTCCCTGGCAAATATGTTTTGGAATCCTAACCTCTATACCTGTGAATATAATTCCATTTAGAAATAGGACTTTCTTTGTTATGTTAGGGAGGCCACATCAGTGTAGGGTGTGTCTTAAACCTAATCACTTTTGAGGTACAAAAAGAGCAGATTAGGCACAGAGAAGCACACATGGGGGAAAGATAGATGCCATGTGTAAATTGCCAAGGAACTAAGTGCTGGGGCTAGAGAAGCTGAGACAGGATTTTCCCCTGGAGTAGATGGTGAGAGAGCCTTTCCCTAGAGCTGGTGCCTTAATTTCAGACTTCTAGCCTCAAAAACTGGGAGAAAATAAATTCCTGCTCATTAAAGCCACCTGCTTGTGGTATTTCTGCTACGGCAGCACTAAGAAATTAAGACAATTGTTGTTGTTCTTAGGTGCCATCGAGTCGGTTCCGAATCAGAGCGACCTCGTGTACAACAGAACAAAACACTGTTTGGTCCTGTGCCACTTCCACAACTGCTGCCATGCTTGAGCCCATCGTTGCAGTCACTGCATCAATCCATCTCACTGAGGGTCCTCCTGTCTTTCACTGACCCTATATTTACCAAGCATGATGTCCTTCTCCAGGAACTGGTCCCTCTTGATATCATGTCAAAAAGTACATGAGATGAAGTCTTGCCGTCCTTGCTTCTAAGGAGCATTCTGGCTGCACTTCTAAGGCAGATTCGTTTGTTCTTCTGGCAGTCCATGGTATATTCAATATTCTTTGCCAACACCATAATTCAAAGGCATCAATTCTTCAGCTTTCCTTATTCATTATCCAGCTCTCACATGCATATGAGATGATTGAAAATACTATAGCTTGGATCAGAGATCTTAGTCTTCAAAATGACATCTTTGCTTTTTAACACTTTAAAGAGGTCTTTTGTAGCAGATTTGCTCACTGCAATACATCCTTTGATTTCTTGACTGCTGCTTTCATGGGCATTGATTGTGGACACAAGTAAGATGAAATCCTTGACAACTTCAATCTTTCCTCTGTTTATTATGATGTTGCTGATTGGTCCAGTTATGAGGATTTTTGCTTTCTCTGTGTTGAGGTGTAATCCATACTGAAGGCTGTGGTCTTTGATCTTCATCAGTAAATACTTCAAGTCCTCTTCACTTTCAGCAAGCAAGGTTGAGTCATCTGCATATCGCAGGTTGTTAATGAGTCTTCCTCTAATCCTAATGCCTCATTCTTCTTCATATAGTCTAGTTTCTTGGATTATTTGCTCAGCATACAGATTGAATAAGTATGGTGAAAAGATACAACCCCGACACACGCCTTTCCTGATTTTCAACCACGTGGTATCCCATTGTTCTGTTTGAATGACTGCCTCTTGGTCTGCTGTGTACAAGTTCCTCAGGAGAAAAAGGACCTGGCAGCGTACTTCTGAAAAATTGGCCAGTGAAAATTTTATGAATAGCAGTGGAACATTTTCTGATATAGTGCTGTAAGATGAGTCTCTCAGGTTGGAAGGCACTCAAAATACAACTGGGGAAGAGTTGCCTCCTCAAAGCAGAGTCAACCTTAGTGATGTGGATGGAGTAAAGCTTTCAGGACCTTCATTTGCTGATGTGGCACGACTGAAAATAAGAAGAAACTGCTGCAAACATCCATTAATAATCGGAACATGGAATGAATGAAGTATGAATCTAGGAAAATTTGAAGCCATTAATGAGCTGAAATCGACTGGTATAGGCCATTTAGAATCAGACAATTGTACGGTCTACTGTGCTGGGAATGACAAATTGAAGAGGAATGGCACCACATTCTTCATCAAAAAGAACATTTCACTGGAGAAACCCTGAGAGTAGGGTCCCTGGACCCCCTTTCAACTCAGCCAAGGATTAGACAGGATTAGCCAAGGATTAGACAGGCCCATAAAAAAACAATAATACACATAGCACAACTATGTATAGGAGACTATATGGGCACACCAGTTCAGCGGCAAGGATGAGAAGGCAGGAGGGGACAGGAAAGCTGGACAGATGGAAATGGGGAACCCAAGTTTGAGAAGGGGAGAGTATTGGCTAATCATGGGGTTGGCAACCAATGTCACAAAACAATATGTGTATTAATTGTGTAATGATAAACTAATTTGCTGTGTAAACCTTCATCTAAAGCACAATTAAAAAAAAAAATCAAGATCTATCCTGAAGTATAATGCTGCCAGTGATAGAATATCTATACATCTACAAGGAAGACCAATTAATACGACTATTATTCAAATTTACACACCAACCACTAACACCAACAAACAAAAGATAAAGAAATTGAAGATTTTTACCAACTTCTGCAGTTGGAAATTGATTAAACACGCACTCAAGATGCATTGATAATTATTGATGATTGGAATGCAAAAGTTGGCAACAAGGATTGGTAGTTAGAAAATATGGCATTGGTGATAGAAATGATGCCAGAGATCACATGATAGAATTTTGCAAGACCAACAAATTATTCATTGCAAATACCTTTCTTTTTTCAACGACATAAATGGTGACCTCACTGGATGGAATACACAGGCATGCTGTGCAGTGAGTTACTTAATATGGCCCTTCTAGCCATGGTCTTTGTGACTAACACACGATGATTGACTGGGACTATGCAAATAAGGTATATGGAACCTGTGATGATTGGGGTTATGTACCAGCTTGGCTAGGCCATGGTCCCAGCATTGTGTGGTTGTCCTCCATTTTATGGGTTGTGGATCCTGATCTCTACATGTCGATGAGGCAGGATCAGTGTAAGGTGTGCCTTGGGTTGCAGCCTTGCAGAAGGGTGTGACTCAAGCCGCCCTTACTAAAGTTACATCTTCCCTGGGGTGTGGCCTGCATCTAAGATATATGTTTGTGTCTGGCAAGGCTCTCTCTCTCTCTCCATCTGGATCCTGCATCCAGTTCATGATTAATTGACTTCCCCAGAGGCCTGCTGTTTGACCTGCCAATTCTGGGATTTGCCAGCCTCTACAGCCCCTTGGGCCAGTAGTCTAGTCTACCATGGGACCTGATTCACCAGCTTCCACAGTCTTGTAAACCAGCAGCCTGTGGTCTGAACTGCTGGCTTGGGTTCGTCAGCTCCTGCAGCCACATAGGTCAGGAGAAGCCTACACCTGACCCATGAATTTGGGACTTGACAGCCTCCACAACCATGTGAGCCATTTCCTTATAAGGTTCGCGAGTTCTGTGAGACATTGCAGCAAATTAGGGAACTCAAAGATGGGAGGCAGAGTACTAAGGGAGTGAGTAGTTGATGTTAGAGATGATGGAGTAGTATAGCAGCTTGGAAAAGTTGGACAATTGGGACACGTTTAACCTCCACCTCATTGGCACAAGCTCTGTGCTGACCCTTGTAAAAGAAATTATTCTTTTAGGGGTCAAATTGACTACATCTGTGGAAAGAGACAATGGAGAAGCTCAACAGCATCAGTCAGAACAAGGCCAGAGGCCAACTGCAGAATAGACCATCAATTGCTCATATGCAAGTTCAAGTTGAAGCCAAAGAAAATTAAAACAAGTCCACCAGAGCCAAAATATGACCTTGAGTATATCCCACTTGAATTTAGAGACCATCTCAAGAATAGATTTGGTGCATTGAACACTAATGACTGAAGACCAGATGAGTTGTGGGATGACACATCAAGGATATCATACATGAAGACAGCAAAAGGTCATTAAAAAGACAGGAAAGAAAGAAAAGACCAAAATGGATGTCAGAAGAAACTCTGAAACTTGCTCTTAAATGGAGAGTAGCTAAAGTGAATGGAAGAAATGATGAAGTAAAAGAGCTGAACAGAAGATGTCAAAGGGTGGCTCAAGAAGACAAAGTATCATAATGAAACGTGCAAGAATCTGGAGTTAGAAAACCAAAAGGGAAGAACACACTCAGCATTTCTCAAGTGAAAGAATTGAAGAAAAAATTCAGACCTCAAGTTGCAATAGCGAAGGATTCTATGGGCAAACTATTGAACAATGCGGGAAGCATCAAAAGAAGATGGAAGGAATACACAGAGTCAATGTACCAAAAAGAATTGTTTGACATTCAACCATTTCAGGAGGTAGCATATGATCAAGAACCGATTGTACTGAAGAAAGAAGTCCAAGCTTCACTGAAGGCATTGGCAAAAAACAAGGCTCCAGGAAATGATGGAATACCAATTGAGATGTTTCAGCAAATGGATGCAGCGCTGCAGGCGCTCACTCAGCTATGCCAAAAAATAACCTGGCCAACTGACTGGAAGAGATCCATACTTGTGCCCATTCCAAAGAAAGGTGATCCAACAGAATGAGGAAATTATTGAACAATATCAATAATATGACACACAAGTAAATTTTGCTGAAGATAATTCAAAAGTGGTTGCAGCAGTACATTGACTGAGAACTGCCAGAAATTCAACCCGGATTCGGAAGAGGATGTGGAATGAGGGATATCATTGCTGATGTCAAGTGGCTCTTCAGTAAAAGCAGAGAATACAAGAAAGATGTTTACCTGTGTTTTACTGACTACGCAAAAATTGACTATTGGACTCTGTGGATCATAACAAATTATGGATAACATTGCGAAGATGGGAATTCCAGAACACTTGATCGTGCTCATGAGGAACCCGTACACAGACCAAGAGGCAGTTGTTCAAATAGAACAAAACAATTAGGTATAATTAATAATACAATGCACTTTCTTTAAGTGTCCAGTTTAAGTTTGAACATGTACATTTACACTTGCTGGTGACCTTGATCTCTTCCTTAAGGTGGTGTCTGCCCAGTTTTTTTCCACTGAAAATTACTGTTTTTCTTTTGTAATTAGTGTCTTGGCGAGAAACTTTGCAACTCTGTAAAAAACCTGTTTCTCATATTTTGCTCACTAATTTTAGCATCCACGAATGATTTGTTTGTTACATTTGTTACTGTAGTGACCACCAAATGGGAGATTTTTCTATTTGAATCATTCCTTTTACACTTACAGTGTAAGGAAGAGGTGACCTTTCTCCATTTACTTATATTTTTTAAAGATTTTTTTTTTAACAAATTAATGCTTTTGATTGGACTCTGTCTAGTGCCTATGTGTATGTACGATCGCGACTGCACGTTCAACCGGAGATAGCCAGTGTTAGTAAACGCGGAGAGAACCACCTGAAGCGCCGTCCTTCCAGTTGCCCCGTTCCCGACACTCCCCGCGCTTCCCGCGCTCCCTCGTTCCCGGCGCACCCCGCGGCCGCCGCCCTCCGCCCTCCGCCCGGGGAGCCCCACCCCCACTCCTGGCGGAGACCGTTAGCGCAGCCGCAGCCTCCTGGCCTGGTTCCGCCCCCGCGGTCGTGCTATTGGGCCGTGAGCCGAGGCCGCGAGGGTCCTGCGCCGCCGATTGGCTGTCTCTGCACCCCGCTCCGCGACTCCCCGAAAGCGGGGCGGCGGCGCGCCGAGATTGGCCGCGCGCCGGGAAGGCCCGCCCACCCCTCGCCCGGCGCGGCAGACGGGTCCCATCGGCTGGAGAGGGAGATCCTGGACGGCCCTTTCTAGATGGTGGCGGCGGCCGGGCTGTGAGGGTTTCCCTGCTGTGGGGTGGGCTTTGGAGGCTCCGGCAGGCCGCGGGTGCCTGAGGTAGGTGCGGGGCGCGAGGGGCGCCCCGCGGGGCGGGCGGACGGGCGGGCGGGCGCTGCGGCCTGCGCGAGGACGCGTCCTTCTCTCTTTCCCGGTCTCTCCCCTGGTGGCAGGACGGGGCGGGAGTGGAGCACGAGGCGGCCCGGCCATGCAGAGCCCTGGCCTTTGTGAGGCAACATGGCGGCGGGGGGCGCGAGGCGGGGGTCCCGCCCGGGAATTGGGAGTGGGGGTACGAACTCAGGGCCCTGGCGTCGCCGACGCCCGTCGCTCTCCCCCTGGGTAAACAGCCGTAGTGTAAAGAGGCCCAGCGCTCTGTGAGCCTGAAGCCGGAGCATCGCTTTTCAGGCGGGAAAGGCGTGGACTTGGGCAGTACTTGTCCAGGACCCTTCCGGCTTAACGTTATTTGGAAAATCTGAGAAGTCGCCTAAATCCTTTTCTCCCGCAAATACTCATCGATTAAGTGGCACGTAGATCACCGGAATGTGATTTTATTGTAACAATTAAAATGGTAGAAAAATAATGGAAGGTGGCAACCTGTTGATAGCGATACCTGTCAAGTGTCATCCGCTGGACTTGGGTTGCTCCTGGTAGGAACTTGAGTTGCTGTCTTGCATGCTTGCATGTATCTTGACACCCCATGCACGGGCAATCTGGTCTACGGCTGCTGACTGTGAGGCAAACACTAGGCAAGGACCCTCCTTTCCTGGCCACAGACCGGACTCCTAGTCAGAGGAGTGGCCCCAACATCCCTATAGGCCTTCAGTCACCGAAGAGAGTGCATGACCAGTCCGCGGTGTCCAGTGCCGCCTGTGAGTCCAAGATGTGAGGATGAGAAGGAATGGATGAGGTCATACTGCTGCTGGGTTGGTTGGGCGGGAGGCTGCAGCAGGAGAGGCTTGACCATAAGGCAGCAGCTACAGCACTGGACCATCACAGTCGGCGCCTCGATGCCAGCCCAGCAAGTGGACTCCAAGGAAGGGCATGTTGGTTTTACCCTGTGCCAGGGATCCAGGGAAGCGTGCTGTGAGTCGGCTGCCAGCTCACGATCCAGTTGGCGAGGCAAGGCTTGCATCTGTGGTTCAATAAGCTGAAGCGGTAGTGAGGATGAAGAGCGGGAAAGCCAACATTTGAGCCCTTTATTAAGGCCAGGCACATGCAGAGCATTCCCAGGGATTGTTTTATAGTCCTCCCCTCTACCGCGGGGTAACCTAGGGATTGTTTTATAGTCCTCCCCACCACCGAGGGGTAACTTGTTGCTGTCGAGTCGATTTCAACTCATAGCGACCGATGGTGGATTTTGCCCAGTTTGCGCAGGCTCAGTCTTTTTTGTCTGTAGCTCCCCTGTCCTCTTGGTGATCTCCAGCCTCGTGGCTTCAGAGAGCCCTGGCTCTCTTCTGAATTTCAGCCTTTCACTTCAGCTGCCTCTTCTACATCTGCACATGTTACTTTCATGCCTCTTAGCTGTGTCTAAACCAAACCCTGGTCTTCATCTACTTCAGAACACTCCTTGTGTTGTCTTCAGCATGTAACAGCTGCTTCCTTCAGCTTGAAGTTACCTCGATTCCTCACATACAGTCCTCAGGAAACCCTTTTGGCCTCAACTAACTATTTTCAGCATCTGACCATTTCTCACCATCTCCAACTTAAAGTCCTGATCCAAGCCACCTGGTGAGTCTTAATTCTTCTTCTTCTTGGTCCCATCCTTCCCCCTTCTTCCAGTTTTCTCTGGACCCAAAGTGATTTTTTTAAAGGTAGTATACAACCAAAGCAGCTCCATCATTTCCTAGCTGTGCGACCTTGGGCAAATTGCCTAACCTTCCTGTGCTTAATTTTTCTCTCACAGTGCTGTGTGAGAGTTGGATGAATTAAAATATATAACATGCTTGGCAGAGGGTTTTCTGCGACTGCTGTCCTTGGATCATATGCCATCACCTTTTGAATCCTCCTGTCCAGTGGCCCATCTCAAGACACAAACCAAAGTCTTGGCCCCACTTGCCCTTGCTGACCTGGCCTCCTTTCTTCCCCCTGGCCCATGCTGCTCCAGCTGGACACACTACACTCCTGCCCCAAGGCTATTGTTTTTGCATTCCCTCTGCTCTCCACCCCCCCCCCCCACCACCCCATGACTCACTCACTTCTGTCTTCAGGTGGGCACTGGGTTTGAGACCTTCTTTGCCTACCCTTTCTGAAGCTGCCCCAATGACTTCCTGCTTTATTTTCTTTTGAACACTTCCTAAGCATGTGACAAGGTCCATGTTTTTCTTTCTTTCTTTTTAAATAATACTGTTTAGGTCCCCATTCAGCAGTTTCCACCCAAATTGTTTAGTTGCATTGGTTACATCCTTTATAATGTGTGAACATTCTTGTTATTTCCGCTGTGATGGGTGTTCCATTTCCATCAGTCTAGTTTCCTATCTTTGTTTTAAAGTAATTGTTGTCAGTTTGGTGTCTATAGGTGATTTTTTAAAGGAGCACAGTACTCACAGGTGATACTCTGTTTTGAGCCAGACTGTTATTTAGCTGCAAGGTGACCTCAGGGTTTAGTTAGTTCCTGTTCAAGGTTTAAAGAGTATCTCAGAGCAGTGGTCTTGGGAAGTCTTTCAATCTCAACCAGTTTAGTAAGTCTTTTTTTTTTTTTTTTTTTTTAGGAATTTGAGGTTCTTGTTCCACATTTTTCTCCCATCCATCAGGATCTATCTTTTATGGCTCTGATTAGAATGGTGGGTAGTGGTAGCTGGGCACCATCTAGTTCTTCTGGTCTCTGGGTAGATGAAGCTGTGGTTCTGTAGACTGTTTGTCCTGTACACTAGTTTCTTCATAGAGTCTTTGATTTCCGTTTGCTGTAGACAAGTGGAGACCAATAGTTGTATCTTAGATTGCCACTCACAAACTTTCAAGACCACAGACACTACTCAGCAAACTAGGATGTAGAAAATAACTTTCTGAATTGTGTTATGCCAGTTGACTGAGATATCCCACGAGACTATGATCCTAATCCTCCAGTCTGGAAAACCAATCCCTCTAGGTGTTTGATTATGTCTAAGAAGTATCCATGACCATGCCCCCTTGTCCTTTATTTTATACATATATATATATATATATGAATACAGTCATCCCTCAGTATCCAAGGGAGATTGGTTCCAGGACCCCTTGGGGATGCCAAAATCCAACAATGCTCAAATCCCTTATATAAAACGGCATAGTATTTGCTTATTTACCTAGGAACATTCTTCTGTATATTTTAAATCATTTCAAGATTGCTTATAATACCTAGTACGATGTAAATGCTATGTAAATAGGTGTTACACTGTATTTAGGTAATAATGACAACTGGAGGCCAACAATGCTCAAACAACCAGTGCTGGAGGGAAAATGAAGATCTGTGAAATGGTGGGAGGCCACAGCAGGGTATGCCTACGTATCATTTCATCCATGTGGGTTGAGTGGTGCGCTCAGCAAGTGGCAAATTCAACTTTTGCTTTTTGGAACTTTTCTTCTTACCAAATATTTTCCATCCACAGTTAGTTGAATCCGTGGATGCAGAACCTGCAGTTTCGGAGGGCTGAGTGTGTATGTGCATACAGTCACGTAGATGCATACACACGTGCAGACATATACATACCTATATGCCTACTTAAATACATATATACCCGCACATATATTTTTTGTAGTTTTTGTGTTGTGTCAAAATTAGACAATAAAACCTGCGAAAGCCAAAGCCTGCGTAAGGCAGAAACCTGTAAGACAGGGAATACTTAAATATTTGCATTAAAATGTGGTAAGAGTATACATGTGTATCCCCTGTCAAAGGCGGAAAATTGGTGAGACCCAGAAAAACAAGACAGTCCCGTTGAGTTCCGGCACTCATAGGTTTCATTATATATGCCATAGCAATTACTAACAGATCATTTTTCCTTATGCACATTTTAGTTACATTGTTTACCTTCATCAGTGTGTGTACACTTCCCCCTCATTTGGTGAAAAAAATTAAGGGTCTGCTATCTAGAGAGTGAATCCCCTTTTCCCGTCCCCCATCTCCTGGTAACCACTAACGAACATTGATTTTTATATATTTACTTGTTCATTGTCATTTCATAAAAGTGAGAACATACAATATTAGTTTTTTTGTGATGGATTTATTTTGGTCAATGTAATGTCCTCCAGGTTTATCCACATTGTAAGATGTTTGGAAACTCATTTTCTTTTTCACTGAGTAGTATTCCATTGTTATCTGTGTACCACATTTTACTTACCCGTTCATTCATTGATGGGTACTTAGATTGTTTTCATCTTTTTGCTGTTGTGAATGGTGCTGCAGTGAACATAGGTGTGCATGTATCTGTTCATGTCATTTCTGTTAAATCCCCAGGGTATATACCTAGGAGTAGAATCATGTTTTTTTAATTGCTGTTTGTTTTTCTCACTAAAACTTGAGCTCTGTGAGGGTGGGGACTTTGTCTTTGCCCTCAGCATCTAGAATGGTGTATGCCATGTAAAAGGTATCAACAAACATTTGTTGAATGAGAAGAGAAGACTTGCAGAGGAAAAATAAGGAATTTGCCTGAGATTGCCCCACTCCTGGGCTCTGAGCCTGGAGCTTCTGCCCTTTGGGCCCGGACAGGTTTTCCCTGTCTCACTCTGTTCACTTCCTTCAGTATCTCGCTTTATTAGTTATTATCTTTATTTCTATACTGGTTGCTTCTTAGCTTGCTACCGTGGTAGCAGGCTTCCCTATCGTGCACCACCGTTTGTCTCCAATCCTGCCACTTAATTGTTACCTTCTTTGCTTTAGCTTTTTCTGCTCCCAGAATCCTGTCTAATGGACTGGCTCTCTCTAGAGTCTGCAGACCTGCCAGGTGCTAAGTCCACTGAGGAGTGATTGATCCTGGTCCCACTTGTGTTTTGTAGCACTGGGCATGCTGACCTGTTCGTCCTTCTCGGAAATGATCTTTCTTGGTTGCCAGGATACCAGCCTTACTACACTTGGTGTTCCTTGTGTCTGTCTAACTACAACCTTCTTAGCATTTACTGCAGCCCTAGGTATGATACTATTGAAGTGCTGTATTTCCTTGATTTTAAGGTGTACCCTTGATGTATACATCTTTGGCGGGGGGGTGTTGCATTAAATCTCCATCGCATTCAGGTATGCTAGAACATTTTAGAATCTAGGAAATAGAATGGCAGCACAGGTTATTGTCCTTCCAGCTGTGTCTGGTGGGTGGGGACCTTGTCTCTTGTTCATGGTACTGCCTCCCTCAGGATGGATGTTCAGTGAATATTTGTTTTTATGTTATATCATTGTCAAAATACAGTCACCACGTTCTATCCTTTCACTGTAAACTTCTTAAAAGTGTGATATTCACTATCTCCTGTTTTTTCCCTGATCTAGCTGTCACACATGAACGTGGGCATGCCTCTGTGTGTCTGCACCTGTGTGCATGGCATGTGCATGCACGTGTGTTTGTGCACAGAAGGGGAGTGTGTGTGTGTGTGTGTGTGTGTGTGTGTGTGTGTGTGTGTCCGCCCGCATGTGCTTTCTACCAGCTCTGACAACTGCCCTCCCCCGGAACCTCTCTGGGTTTTCTGGCTGCACCCTTTGACCTGCATTCTCAGCCTTAAGTCATACCTTTTTTTGCGCTTCTTCTGTGGTGAAGCTTCTTGGTGTTTGTCTTCAACCCTCTTCTTAGTCTGTGTTCCCTCTGTGTCTGGCCTCCCTCCTGTGGTTTTGGTGACTACCCCCTCACTGTTGCAGTGTGGCCCTTCCTCTCTGGGCCATCACAGGGCTAGAGCTGTGATCTCAGCACCTGTGGGACAGGCCTGTCTGGAGGATCTGTCCATTTTCCTCTCCATGCTCTGCCTGGATGCTGGAACTTGTGTGTTTGTCCAGGGAGAAGCCTTCTTCCTCCTCAGTTTCCTCTCTTTTCTCCTCTCCTTGGACTATAACTCATCAACAAGTGTGGTCAGTTGTGTGTTGTCACCACTCTTGACTTTCTACCTCTTCTCTAGCTGTGTTAGCAGGGCTTTTCTCACACCTTTGTCATTTGGCCCAGCGGACTCCTCCCCATGCATTGGGCTCACTGCCACCTGTGCCTAGCACAGCTGTTTGTCTCCTTTTTGCAGTAGGGACCTAATTGTGGCCCCAGATTACTTCATCATCAGTGGCCCCATACTGCCCCAGGATGGAGCCAGGCTCCAGGTGATACCAAGGATGCTTTCTGCCTTGGCTCCAGTTGTCTCCTACAGTTCCTCCCTCAAGTCCTGGGGAGGCTACTTTCCCCACAGCTACCTGCCCCCCTCCTCTCCTGGGAACAGAACCATGTCATAACCACTGATCTCAGCACCCTGCATCAGTGTCCCTCGTCCACGTGCTACCTTATGGGCCCAGGAGATCCCTGGGGTCCGAGGGGTAGCAGAGCGCCTGGCTGTACCTCTGAGGCCCCTAGTGCCACAGAGCTGAGCTGAGGGTCCCGCGCTCACCCTCTGACTGACCCAGCCCTCGCAGGTGAGTGGATTGATGTTGCTCTGTTGGCCTGAGGGAGGCCATGCACCTAGTGTGCGTTCTGGAAAGGGCGGCCTCACACCACATGCTTACTTACCTAATAAGCTGGGTCAGGGGAATGCTGAGGTGAGGTTTACTGTAATTTTTTAAGTTTTTTGAGCCTTCTGAAGTAAGGGTTAAAATGAACAGTTAATAAAATATTTAACTTTGGACCTAAATTATCATTTAGGTTCTGAAGAAAAAAAGTTCGATCGTTCTGACCCCTAAAAGGTTCTCTTGGGCAGTATTATCTTAAGTCACCACGCTCTTAATAGCACCTGACTCTTAGTTCAGTACCAGGAAAGCGGAAGGGTTCTGTCATTTTGTGACGATGTTTTTAAATTTCTTTGCAGGTGGAAGAAGAAAGGCGCCACTTTGGCATGAAGACAGACTCGCTTAGTCGTCAGTCATTTAAGCTGAGTGCATTGTGATTTCCAATAATTGAGGCAGTGGTTCTAAAAGCTGTCTACATTAATGAAAAGAGCAATGTGGCCAGCTTGACTAAGCCGCCAGCGTGTGCAGCGCGGGCAGGACGGCACCCGGGTCTCGACGGACTTGTGCATGTTAGCTGTTAGATTTATGTAAGGGTTTTTAAAACTCTGGTCTTTAAAATAGTCTTACCACTTTTAATATGGCGACATATGAGAGTCCCTCTCCTCTCCCGCGTGAGGCCGCAGGAGAAGCGATGATGGAGAACCGAGCTTGCCCCTTCCAAGCGCTGCCCCGTGAACAGTCTCCACCACCTCCCCTGCAAACGTCCAGTGATGCAGAGGTAATGGACGTTGGCTCTGGTGGTGATGGACAGTCCGAACCCCCTGCTGAGGACCCGTTCAACTTCTACGGAGCTTCTCTTCTCTCCAAAGGATCCTTCTCTAAGGGCCGCCTCCTCATAGACCCGAACTGTAGTGGCCACAGCCCGCGCACCGCCCGGCACGCACCTGCGGTCCGGAAGTTCTCCCCTGACCTTAAGTTGCTTAAGGATGTAAAGATTAGCGTGAGCTTTACCGAGAGCTGCAGGAGTAAGGACAGGAAGGTGCTGTACACAGGAGTGGAGCGCGGCACTCGGGCAGAGTGCGGTTTTGTCCTTAGTCCTATCAGTGGAGACATGCATGCTTGTCCCTTTGGTGGGAGTGTTGGTAATGGGGTAGGCATAGGGGGTGAGAGTGCTGATAAGAAGGATGAGGAGAATGAGCTGGATCAGGAAAAGAGAGTGGAGTATGCAGTGCTCGATGAGTTAGAAGATTTTACTGACAATTTGGAGCTAGATGAAGAAGGAGCAGGCGGGTTCACGGCTAAAGCAATCGTTCAAAGAGACAGAGTGGACGAAGAGGCCTTGAATTTCTCCTACGAGGTATGTCGGTAACCCCTCCTTTGGAGGGCTTTTAGCAAAACTCAAAGAAAAGTGTTTGGGAATTCCAGCATCTTTCAAGAGCTGACACCGCAAAGAGAGAGAAAGAAAAAAAAAAGAATGAGGCAGAGTAACATTCATGTGGGAAAGAGATCTAAGGAGTCCGGGTTTTAAACATTATAATGAAAAGTTTGGCTGATAAATGGTTTTGTACCACCTTTCCCAAACCTGAGTTGAAAGGTGTTGCTCAGAACTGCTTGCTGGGGTGTACGCATCTGGACTCGGATGTGTTGGCTTTAGTTGTTGGTTTCATTGCATTTGTTTTTCAGATGCTCACGCACCATAAAGGCACACCTAGGGCCCCCCTTGAGAGTGCCCTGTGTCTATGTCCATTCTCATTAATGCTGTTAGGCTTGCCCGTGGTGCAAGAAGTCCTGCCTCTGTCCTCGAGGCGCAGGGGCCTGGAGTCATGGTGTCTTAACAGCATGTTTTGCAGGATGATTTTGACAATGACGTGGATGCTCTGCTGGAAGAGGGCCTGTGTGCCCCCAAAAAGAGGCGAATGGAGGAAAAATACGGAGGAGACAGTGACCATCCGTCCGATGGAGAGACGAGTGTGCAGCCAATGATGACCAAGATTAAAACAGTGCTCAAAAGTAAGTCAGCAATCGGAGAGCAGCAGAAGTGCAGGTTGTTTAAAAAAAAAAAAAAAGAAAAAAATTTTTTTTTTAGGTTGTTTATGTAACAAAAATGCTTGGCAAGCCCTCCGGGTGCCAGCAGAGGTCTAGGCAGTGGGTGTGTGTTTGAGGGTAGTCATAGCCAGGCCCTCTGAGACCTCTCATCTGATGAAGGGAAAACAGGCAAGAAACAAGCATCAAGACACATGATGAGCCAGCTGCAGATCGCTGTGTGTATTGTGAAAACCACTGAAGTGGGCCAGCATTCTGCAGAGGAACAGAGCAGGGGTTTCTGACAGGGTCAGGAGGGAACCCCTGCGACGGGAATTGGTGCTAAGCCCAGGAGAGGGACTTCCGAAAGGGTCAAGAATGGACATCTGGGGAGGGGCACTAATGCTCAGTCCATTAGATGAAAAGATCGGCGACAAGAAAGTCTGGAGGCAGAGGCCAGAGGTGGGGAAGCTCAGTGAGGTGACTTGTGATGGTGAAGGGCTGGTAAGTCACGCTCGGGGCTCTGGATTTTATACCAAGTGTGAGAAGCCGCTCATTGTGTGCCGTCGATTGCGACTCATAGCAACCCTACATAACAGAGCAGAACCGCCCCCATCCAGTTGCCTAGGCTGTAATCTTCATGGGAGCACATCACCAAGTCTTTTCTCTTGCAGACTAGGTGGTGGGTTTGAACGGCTGACCTTTTGATTAGCAACCAATTGCTTAACCATTACGCCACCAGGGCTCCTTGGGATGCCACTAACAGTATGTTTTAAAAGTATCACTTTGGTGACTGTTGGGTAGAGTGGACTTAAGGTGGGTCAAGTGAAATTTCCAGCAGGAGAAGTGGCTGTGTTCATAGGTACAGGCAATAGGACCTGCATTCAACTTGGATTTGGGGACAGTAGCGAGAGAAATTGGGAAGTGCTGAGGGTTGTGCCCATTGTAGTTGTAGTTGATGGAGGTGCAGGTGTGGGGAGGAATTGGGAATCTGTTTCTGTCTGTACTGGCTTGGAGGTGCTGTGAGCATCCTGGTGGAGGTATTTGGCTGAGCGGTTGGGCAGTAGAGAGTGAGGCTATAGAGACATGTGGGATTCATGGGCACGCAGGTGAGAACCTGGACTGAGGGTGTAGTGCAGAAGGTGGGGAGGTGAGCCAGGGGATGGTGGTGTGTGGTGTCCTGGGCCGCTGAGTGGATGTGTTAGCAATGCTGATGTCAGCTACTGTTTGAACGGGGGGGGTGTTGGGTTCGTGTGGTTGTGAACAGGGGTGAACCTGGGGTCCTCAGCTTCTGGAGGGGTTCTAAGTAAGTAAGTACCTTGGTGCCTCTGGAAGGTTTACTTTGTGGCTTCAGCAGTATCAGAGCAGATAAACCCAAGTCCGTCCTGAAGAACCCATGTGTTAGCAGTAGACCTGGCTGTGACTGTGGCACACCACCTGCCTGCCCCTGGCTCTGCCCTGGGCACTGCCACACCTTACTCTCTGGAGCCCCTCTCCTTGGCCCTGCCCACTTTGCAGCCTGCCTAGCAGCTCTGGTTTCCTCCCAGGAGCCTCTTCTCAGGCCTGCAGTTCACAGATAGACACAGCTGCCTGCTGGCTGAGCTCTTCAGAGGGGCCGGGAAGACTTTCTCACTGCTAATTTTAGACCACTTGTGGAGGCCTGGATATGAACCTGTGGTCCCATTTTGTGTTTGGCTCCATAGTTCATTTGCTTCTCCTAACTTAGCCTGAAACTAGTATAAGGCAGTTCGGACTTGGACCATGCCCAAGGGAGGAGAGTGCTTGAAAGTATCAGCAGGTTTCTGCTTGGCTGGCAGCACTGGCTCCAGGTGGCTGTCTGTGACAGGAACCCTCTGTGCTCCTCTTTGCGCAGTAGTGGCCTGTGTGCAGGGCGTCAGGGCCTGTGGCTAGGTCCGCTGGGCGGAGATGGTCAGAGAGGTGCCAGTGCCTTTCTTGTGAATCACTGGCAGTTTTAAAATATGTATCATTTTTCTTTTTAGATTTCACTTGCGTTTTTCTTTTTCGTCTCTAAATTTTTAATTTCCTCCCAGTAGCTGTAAGAAAACCAGGTTTTAGTTAAATCCTTTTACGGTGCTGCGCCAGTAGCTGGCTCTGTCAGGGTGTCAAGCAGATAACAAGTCTTAAACATTTTTTTTTTTTTTTGTGACTATGAAAATTGGGAATAAGTAAAAGAAACATGAATAGGCAATGGAGTAGTGTCTGAAAACCAATTTACACATTTATTAATTGAAAGTAGTGTTTTATGTGCTGTGGGAGTATATAGCTCAGTTCAAATTAAGATTTGTCAAAAAGGAGCAGTGGGCCGATGGGCATGCAGTTTGTCAGCAAAGCTTACCTGCTCTTGGGAAAACTCTGGCTGTGGCCGAGGCAGGCAGATCCAGCGCCCACAGTGCCAGTGAGGGAGCTGAGGCCAGTGGTTTTCTGAATGCCTCAACTCACAAGATGCAGAGGTGGCAAGCTAAGTTTTAGGAGCATGCCTTACAGAACCCTATTCAGGGCTCTTTCATGTGCCGATTCAGCAAATATGTTTCTACCGCTTGCCACACACTGTTCTAGGCAGTCGAAATAGAGCAGGGATCAGGCGGATGGGGTTCTGGCTTCTGCAGAACTTTGATCCCCTGGGGGAAGACCAAGATAAACAAGTACATAGAAGCAGAGTGCGTGGCGACTGGCGGGGACTAGGATAGACTTTGTCTGGTGGAGGGGATGGGGTGGACAGAGTATGCTCCTAATTCTCTGCTTCTTAGAGGGTCTTTTCAGTGTTTAGTTGAGTTTTCTGTTTTTATCTGCTATGTCATACTTTTTAGAACATCCTGACACTAGAAAATGTTTTTAAAGGTACTTCAGGATTTTCTTGTCTTCTGTAAAGGTCGTGGCCGCCCACCTACAGAGCCATTGCCCGACGGGTGGATCATGACATTCCATAACTCCGGAGTCCCCGTGTACCTGCACAGAGAGTCTCGGGTGGTCACCTGGTCCAGGCCATACTTCTTGGGAACGGGAAGCATACGGGTAGGGGATGCATCAGTAATGACTTTAATATTGTAAATTCTCAAACTGAAGGATGCATGTCTGCATGGATCTCTTTGTAGTCAAGCAGAGACAAGTGAAAGGCATCAGATTGGCACACTCTTGGGGTTGTCCTTGTTAATCTGTGTTGTGCTTTCACTATCCACAGAAACATGACCCTCCTCTGAGTAGCATCCCTTGTCTACATTATAAGAAAATGAAGGACAATGAGGAACGGGAGCAAAGCAGTGACCTCATACCCAGTGGGGAGGTGTCCCCTGTCAAGCCCCTAAGCCGATCTGCAGAGCTGGAGTTTCCCCTGGAAGACCCTGACTCCATGGGTGCTGACTCGGGGCCCCCAGATGAGAAGGACCCACTGGGGGCTGAGGCTGCACCTGGGGCCCTGGGGCAAGTGAAGGCCAAAGTCGAGGTGTGCAAAGATGAATCAGTTGGTAAGTTTGCTGGGTGAGATTTCTCCTTGTGCAGGAGCTGTGGAACCTGTTTGCAGGTGTGCTGTTGCATACCACAGCTTCTCTTGGATCTAGTTCACCCTGCCCAGGGCCGTCTGTTCATGCTTCTGTCTGTGAGAAATCAATGACGTGAGCACCTCAGGTTGCTCTGACATCTAGGAAAAGTTCCTTCTTGATCTTACCAGAGCCTGGCTAGGACCACCACTCTGGGCCCTGCCACTGTGCCCTGGCTCTGCAGGGACATGACAACAGCTATTGCTGCCGTGGGGATGACTGCTGTCAATGCCAACAGGCCTTTTCTCTTTGATTGCTTCTCAGATCTCCTTTGAGGTTTTGCGTTTTCAGTAGGATGTGCTCATGTGGAGTTATTTTATTTTATTCTGATGCATGCAGGGCAAGCTTCTTCAGTCTGCTGACTCAGCGTTGGGAAACTCAGCCATTGTTCTTTAATTCTGTAATTGTTTTTTAGATGTATGTTGATGTTTCTCATTCTGTCTTCTGTGTCATGTGTTCTTGTCCTGTCCGCTCAAGTCTTGGTTCTCTCTTCAGTGGTATCAAGCCAATCTGCTGTATCACTTTCAAAGACAACTTTCTGTCTTTAGGATTTCTAATTGTTGTGTGTGTATTGCTGCCTGACCTGTTTCATAAGTGATGTTTTATGGGTGCTAATCCCTCTTTTAATATCTTGGAAGAGTTTAAACATAATTTAAAGCCCTTTTCTGATTGTCCTACTATTTCTGTTTCCTTAAATGTGAAGTCTGCTGTTATCTGGGTATGTTGATGGGGCTGCATGTAACCGAGAGCCCAGTTAAAACTAACTTAAAACACATGACAGGCAGGCCCAGGGACTCTGTTGCACCTGTTCTGCTTGACCTCACTTGGGGGATGATCTGTCCTCCGCTGATTGGCTCCCTTCATGGCCCCTCAGTCATCTCCATTAGCAGGCAGGACCTGGCTTTTCTTTCCAGGAGTTCTGAGCGGGCCTCTCCTCCTGTTTCCACAGGGTGGCTGTTGAGTGGGCACTCACGTGTGCTCTCCTCTCACTTCCTTCCACAGTGCTGGGTGGCATCAGTGGCATATGGTTTTGTTTGTAGGCATGTACCCTACAGTGTGATGTCCTTCTTGGTGGTCCCATCATGGTGGTTGCATGGTCCCTCAGCACAGGCTCCTCTCCCCCTCAGACAGAGAAGGCCAGGCTGGTATGGGAGCCTGTGACAACACCTTCCCTACCACCTTTGTGGGCAGAGGGCACAGTCTCTGCCTTGCCAGGTTCCCTGCAGAGCGTGTTGACCTTTTCCCAGATGCTGGTCTGATTCTGCTCCTCGTTTCCTGATGGCTTGTGGCTGCTATCTGACATCCCTCTGCACTTTGGTCCACGAGAAGTTTCTCCTGTGACTGAGTGCTGGGTGGGATAGTGTTAGTGTGAAGCCAAACAGAAGGACATTCGTCCCCTCTGAGGACCACTGAATGACTTTTTTCGGATCCTGTTAGGAAAACTGGTTTACTTAGGGTAATTGGGATAGTGTTGGCTGGATTTTGTTTTCTGGGAGGCTTTGGGTTGTAGAGCTTGGCACTGTCGCTGCAACCTGGCTGTGATAACGGCAGAAGGTCTACAGCACATGTTCTGACTTAGACTGTGGCCCTCCCTACCACTCTGGTCTCATCTTACTATTCTACCTTTATTTGCCCTTCTTGATTCCTTATTTCTTTAGAAATGGGGTTCAGGCTGGATGTAAACAACCCAGAAATTCCTGTTTGCCCAGGGGACCAGAAAAATACGTATCAGTCAGTGAGATGGAACCTGGGCTAAGACTGGAGAGTGACTCCTGGCCTTCAGGGTGTTTCTGTGCTGTTGGTAGCTTCATGGTGGGGAATCCCAGTCTGATCTACTCAAGCTGGGCTTCAAGTGGTGCAGGACTGATGCTGCTGCCCAGTTCCTTGGTTGCCCTTAGGGAGATGAGCATTTGACCACAGGGGGCACTGCCCCCTGAAAAAGTAGAGTGTCGCTTCTCCACCAGTGTCCTGGAGCTCTCCTCAGTAGCTCTGCAGTTAGCTCTGGATGTTAGAAGCATGTAGACCACAATCGTTGAAAAGATAATAATTCAACATTTCGTTTCTTAAACCCAAGGAAACTCTCTTAGTTTTCATGATAGCGTCGGAATATTGTGATTTTTAGTGCTCTTACTAGAAAAATCAGATAATTATAAATAGTACACACACAGAGAAAGCTCAGTGCATTGTATATTAGTACCTAAGATTTTTGATGAGATGTTGCTTTTTACTTTTACGATAGGTTTTAAACAGATTAAAAACATTGAAGTCCTTGCCAAAATGACCCAATCTGGCATAACCCACATCCTCCTCAGTGGTCAGCCATCTTCCTACTGTTGGCAGGTCACATGTGAAGTCTCAATTCACATGAAAGTGGGACTGTTGTTCCTTGTGGGTTTCCCTGTCTTTACTCCATATCTGTATAAGCAGAAGAGCTTACAGAGGAGAGTTCACTGGCTTTGTGGTCACTTCTCAGAGGGCAGAGGGCACTGAGCCATTGGCCTGGCCAGTGCAAAAAGAGAGTAGCACCAGGCCTAGGGAGGTGGGGTGGCCAGGCATGTGGGAAGCCTACTGGGGGGCCAGTAGTCACTGCAAACCCCTTGATCTGCTCGTTTTCACCCAAGACCTAGGGAGCCACCTGGGCTTGAGGGGAGGGGTTGAGTTGCACACAGTAGGTATTTTGTTGTGCTAGTGTGTCCCTGCTGTCGGGGAACTTATAGTTGTGAGGT
Source organism: Loxodonta africana (assembly GCF_030014295.1). Taxonomy (NCBI): domain Eukaryota; kingdom Metazoa; phylum Chordata; class Mammalia; order Proboscidea; family Elephantidae; genus Loxodonta; species Loxodonta africana. The sequence continues at coordinate 33,215,644 of NC_087360.1, forward strand.
GAAGCAGAGTGTGAAGAGCCCGAGAAAAGGCATGAGGCACTGCTGTTGGGGAGGTGGGGTGTGGGAAGGAGGGCTAGGTGCAGCCCAGAGGCTTAGGTGTCCACCCAGGGTGAGTCTAGGGGTGTGCCTTGGAGAGAAGGTGGCCCACACTGAGAGGGATGTGGCCTCTCTGGAGGGGCCTTGAGGGAAAAGGGCAAGGACACCAGTGAAGAGACCAGAAAAGGGCCAGCAAGAGAAGTTGTAGAGTGGGGTCCTAGAGGTGGAGAAGGAGGAGGAGGGTGGGGAGCTACAAGATGGGAGTAAGCAAATGCCAGCTGAAAAAGGCCACGGGCTTGTGGATTGGCTGCCACTGGGTTCCAAATACCTCACCTTTATGGAGGAGCTCTGGGCTAGTACAGTGGGAACTGGGTTGTAGGTTTGTGGCAAAACAAGGCGTTTCATGGGTTTTCACAGCTTAACCTGACGGAATGTGCAGCCTAGGCTTCTTCCTGCAGTCTGGCCTCCACCTATCTGCCTGATATGACACCCCACCCCCACCCCTACCTTCCTAGAATGCCCATCCCCCCATCATTTCTACTTCCTCTGTCAGTCTGTCAGGGCTCTTCTGGGGGGGCGGGAAGGGGGGGCAGCCCAGCCAGAGAGGAGCTTTCACTTTAGTTAATGTTTTTTTTTCTTTATTCTGTCTTTTATGCACATGTAACACCTGATTGTGTTTCTTTTGTTTTAAAAACACCTCCTCCCCCAACTTTATCCCACTTCCGAGCCATGAACACTGGTACCTGTTTTGTGTGCATGCATCTCTCCAGATCGCTTCTCTACATTTATCTGTATAGAAATACGTAGTTTCAGCTTATAATTGTTAAGTGACCAAGTGTATTGAACTATTTTGTATCTTTAAAAAAAAATCTGGGTGTGTGTCAGAGTCTGTCTGTCCTTTGAACTGTGCCACCATGTTAATGTGGAGTCTCATCCCACCTGCTGTGAGCGGGCATTGATTGGTCTTAGGACTGGGGCTTGTCAGGGAGCATGAGAGACAGAGTCCCAAACAAATGAGGCAAGTGTGAGCCTGAAAAGGAGAGCAGTGGGGGCAGCATTAATAACAGGAGGCCTAGGTGAAACCTCACTGAACAGAGGAGGTTGCCACAGAGACACAGTGGAGTGTAGGAGTGAGCTGTGGGACCAAGCCAAGGGCCTCATGGGTAGAGGTGAGACAAGTGCAAAGGCCCTGAGGTAGAGAGCCAGCTGGGTGTTCCTACTGTGTGCACATGTGACCAAGGTGGCTGGAGGGGAGAAAGTGAGGTGGCCAGAGAAGTGCTAGACCAGCTGTGTGGGCAGCAGAGCATGTCTGCTCATTCTAGGCTGGCCCTCGGCACACCTGCCTCAGCTGCTGATGGCGGGTACCTGTTTTGTTATGGGAAGAAAGGCCATCTGATTTTTTAAAAAAAATTTTTTTTTTTGCTTTTTGTTGTTGTTGTATTGTTCTTCCACCCAAATAAACCAAAAGGATATTCCAGAAATTTACTTTTTCAGGGACTTTCCAGAATAACTTGAGGTCGCAGAATGAAGGGATTTGATTCTTTTCTTTCTTGCCATTCGAAAGGGATGGGGCAGGAGAACAGTGTCCCATGGCTTGGACCTGCTTGACAAGCAGCCCATTCGCTATCCTGATGACTGGGCACAGGGGACCTAACTCCTACATAGGGGGAGTTAGTAATGTGGCTCTCTGGTAAACCTTGGACAGATCTTGAAGAATTTCGGAACTACCTGGAGAAGCGTTTTGACTTTGAGCAAGTTACTGTGAAAAAATTCAGAACGTGGGCTGAGCGGCGGCAATTCAACCGAGAAATGAAGCGGAAACAGGCTGAGTCCGAGAGGCCCATCCTGCCAGCCAATCAGAAGCTCATTACTTTATCTGTGCAAGATGCACCCACAAAGAAAGGTGAGTTATGACTTGTAAGGTTTAACATTAGTAGTGTGGTTATGCTGTTATTTTTAATTTGATGCTTTCTGAGTGTTTTGTGAGTGACTTACATTTAATTCAAAGCTTATGTGTATCCTACAAATGCAGAGGGCTGCCACATTCATTGCTGCAGGTCCCTAATTATGTGACTTAGTAAGGTGTGCAGTGCCAGGTCTCTGGGTGCTAGCTTATGGCAGCTCCTTGGGCTGTTACTGAGGCATTCCGTCTTGTCCCAGAGTTCGTCATTAACCCCAATGGGAAATCTGAGGTCTGCATCCTACACGAGTATATGCAACGTGTCCTCAAGGTCCGCCCTGTATACAATTTCTTTGAATGTGGTAAGTTTGACTTTTCCGCATTTCGCTTATAAATCATGTCATTGTGCTCAGGGTTGGGAGGCGGGAGCTGATCATTAGTCCTGGTTTAACGGGATAGGAATTAAAGGGGAAGACAGAGAGAAGCATGGTGCGACTGTCACAGAGGTATGCCTGTCTGAGGGTGAATGACTGCTTTACCTCTTGTAGTGTTTGATACAGTGCCCCCTTCCCTTGGGCTTCCTTTTTTCCCTGCCCTGTCCACCTTCCTGGCTTTTAAACCCTTGTGTCTTAGACAGCCTTTCTCTGAGGAAGTCCTCCCCTGCTGTGCATTGGAGCCTTTGCCTGGTCTTCCAGGTGGACGAAGGATCTTTTGGCCCACACTTCCTGCTAACTCTGTCTTGCGTGGGTGTCTTCATCCCACCATGGTGAAAACCAGGGTCTGTCTTGCCCTTGGAAGCTGAAACCTAGGGGGTCTTTGATCATTTTTGTTGTTCTTTGCCCCAGTATACCTTGTGCATCCCAGTCCCTAACAGTCCTGTGTTAGTCCTACTTGTCTTTCAGAGACATTGGTCCCTGTCCCTGGAGGTCCAGCCTCCTGCTTCCCCTCTAGCTCGCTGCCCTGTAGCCCCCCATTTCCTGTGATTGTCCTGGATCTGCTCTCTGCCATGCCTCCATGCCTCAGTGACTCCCCAGGTCTCGGAGCAGTTGCAGCAGCTGTCTTCAGGACATAGCCCCTGAGTCTGACTTGTCTGTTGGTGTGAGCAGCTTGTGTGTGCGTGTGTGTGTGTGTGTGTGTGTGCACATTTTCAATGTCTTGGCAAGTGTGTTTTAAAACAAGTAATTTTAATTTTAAGAGAACCCAAGTGAGCCTTTTGGTGCCTCGGTGACTATTGATGGTGTGACTTACGGATCTGGAACTGCAAGCAGCAAAAAACTTGCGAAGAATAAAGCTGGTAATGTGCTTGCTGGGTGTCGCAGAGACACACACACACTGCTGTGTTGACCTCACAGCCTGTGTGTGGTCAGGGAGGGGCTGAGCAGCAGTGGCAGTGAGGAGGGGTTGTGATGGGGTAAATTCATTGTATTTATGTAGTCATCTATCTTGTTTTTTAAGATTACGTGCTTATTGGAAAAGACTCATAGAAATGCAGTAAAATGTTAGAATTAAAAGTGGAAGCCCCCTTCTCTGCTCAGGGACAGCTGGGTCAGTGTCCCAGTTGTGCCTGGATGTGAATGTGCTCAGAGCCAGCAGGGCTGTGCTGGGTGCACATTCTGGAGCAGGTTTGTTTTTAAACCTAGAAAAATCGAGATGTGCTACGAGACAAGAAGCAGGTGAATCATCATGCTGTCAGCATCCACCTTGAGTGGTTTTGACATTTATGAAGAGTATTTTCCCGAGTCCTTCAAACTCCAAACTTGTGAATACCACTCATTGAACATATATCATCCTTCATAAACCTCATTTTCAGATTAAGGCCCATTGCTCTTTTTGATCATGTGCTTTCTGTTCCCTTTTATGTCCGGCACTAATAGTTTTTGCCCCTACGTCAGGGTTATTGAGGCTTTTTAAGGAGTGGACCACATTGTGGGCTGCATATGGGATGCCCTACCAAGCCCTTGCACTTCCAGAGCAGCTTGCCACTCATCATGCGTGAAGTGGGTCAATTTTATCACTGTCTCTCTAGGTCTTGGGGTCAGTGAAAGTGTTTCTTGCTTCTTGGAATCAGATCCCCCCTTGGCGTTGCTTTCCTTTGGTGGGGTATGAGGAGGATGGTTGGCAGCCTCTTTGGGCTGTGTTTCCTGGGCTGGCTCTTTGTAGCACTTCACCCTGTCATCAGGAAAGCCTGTTGTCCTTGTTAGAGAGATTCTGCCTTGGCTCAACAAACTCGGTGTTTCCAAGGTTATAGAGCAGGTAACCATCAAAGTGGTGCTTGGTGTGGATGGAGGTGTCCTGGGGGCATTGCTGGTACTAGTCACCTGCCCTTCCCCCCACGTGCTGGAATCCATTTCCACCCCAGATCTCTGCCTCCAGCCCAGACTTTAGCTGATCTTTAGACATCTTTGCTTGGATGTCTTGCTAGCACTTAAAACTCTACAGGGCATGCTCAGCCATCAGCCTACCAGTTGTTGCACACACCCCTCCCTTCTCTCACCCAGTGTCCCGCTCTTCCATACTGGTAGATGGAAACCCTGTTCACATGGGTGCCTGTGCTGTCAGCATCTGAGCCATTTCCATACTTTGCCCTGGCAGTGTTTCCTACAGAGTGTCTGTCAGATATGGGTACTTCTTTCTGCTTATAGCTGACACTGCCACCACTCCCCTGGTCGTAGACACCCATGGCAAGCAATTTGCTCTCAGACCACGATGCTTGGTCCTGGTCCTGCTGAGCTGTTTTCTTGCACACCACCAAAGTGATTCCTCTGAAACACAGATCTCACCTCCCTTTCCTGCTACAGATATTTCAGGGTAAAGGTACATACTGCTTAGTGTGGCTATCAGGCTGCCTGACTCTTGCCCTGCTTTCTCCTTTCCTCAGACTGTGCTTTTTCTCCTGTCTTTTCCTGTCCCTGTCTCCAAAGCACTGCTGCTGTGAAAAGGCCCTTATATACCCCTCTGAGCCGTGGTGACCCTGTGCACATACCCTCTCTCCTGATGGGAGCAGCCCCTTGGCCCTGTGTGGTAGCTGGCACACAGCTCACTGGAGACCTGGCGGGGTGTCTGCCTTCCCCTCCAAACTCTGGGAAGATGGCTGTATCCAACCCCTCACCCTTGGGGTTTTTCTTTTTATAGCCCGAGCTACACTGGAAATCCTCATCCCTGACTTTGTTAAACAGACCTCTGAGGAGAAGCCCAAAGACAGTGAAGAACTGGAGGTGAGTGTTATGGTCCTGCCCTGCTCAGAGCTGTAGCCCCAATGCAGCCCTGCCCTGCCATGTTAGCTCATGCTAGTGCTGTATATGAATGTGCTCATGTCCTCCATGCCCTGTAGTTAAGTATTTAATCATCCTAGCACCCAGGTTATTTTATTTTTTCATATTTCAAAAAAAGGAAACTTGCTTGTCTTTCTGCAAGCAGGAAAAATGTCATTTTTGTCGGAGACTTGCTTCTGTGTTTTACAAAGAGTGGTAAGAAGCTGAGTATATAAGTGTATTTGGATAAATCAACTCTCCCCTTACAGTAGATCCATGGTGGAAGTGAGTCTTTGAGGCACAGAGTCTAGAAAATTTGGATTGCTCTTTATATTAAGAACCGTTTAAACTAGTCAATTTTTTAGTAAATGTGACACTAGGGTAATTTGTAGCAAGGGCTTCTCAAACTCTGAAGGATTAATTTTTTATAACAGTTTTATTGAGATATAATTTGCATACCATATTTTAAGTTTCTTAGGATTGCTGTAACAAAGTACGACAAATTAGGTGGCTTGTGAGAGCAGAAATGTATTGTCTCATTGTCCAGAATCAGAGTATTGGCCATGTTGATTACTTCTGAGGGCTCTGTCTCTATCCTAGCTTCTGGTGACATTTTTCAGATTATAGATCATGCCAGTCTCTGCTTCCATATTCATGTGGCCATTTTCCCTGTTTTTCTGTGTGTCTTATATAAAGACATCACTCATAGTGGATTGGAAGTTTCCTTTTGTTCCTGATTTGCTCAGGTTTTTCAGGAATGGATGTTGGGCTATCAAATGCTATTTCTGTGCCTATTAATAATCATGGTTTTGTTTTTTATTCTGTTACTATGGTGTATTACATAGCTTTTTGAATATTAAACCAACTTTGCCTTCCTGGCATAAATCCCACTTGATCATGGCATATAATTATTTTTATATGTTGCCAGATTTGGTTTGCTAGTATTTTGTTGAGAATTTTTGCGCCTATATTTATAAAGGTTATTGGTCTGTGGTTTTCTTTCCTTGTGATGTCTTTGTTTAGTGTCTAGTGTTAATATCAGGGTAATATTGGTCTCATAGAATGAGCTGAAAAGTGTTCCTTCCTCTTCTGTTGTCTGGAAGAGTTTGTGAAGGATTGGTAATAGTTCTTTAAATGTTTGGTGGAAATCACCAGTGAAGCCATCTGGACCCTAACTATTCTTTGTTTGCAGTTATTTAATTACTAACTCAACCATTTTGCTTGTAGGTCTATTCTGATTTTCTCTTTCTTCTTGAGTCAGCTTTGGTAGTTGTGGATTTCTAGGAATTTTTCCATTTGATCTAAGCTATTCTTTGGCATAAATTTGTTCATAGTATTCTCTTGTAATCCTTTTTATTTCTGTTAAAGTTGTGATGCCCCACTTTGATTCCTGATTTTGGTAATATGAGTCTTCTCTCTCTTTTCCCTGGCTTTATCAGTCTTTACAAAGATCCAACTTTTGGTTTCATTGATTTTCCTCTATTATTGTTTATTCTCTATTTTATTTGTTTCCATTCTACTCTTTGTTATTTCCTTTGCCAGCTTTGGGTTAGGACGTTCTTTTACTGGTCTTAAGGCAGAAAGTTAGGTTACTGATTTGAGAGCATTCCTTTTAAATACAGAGTTTACAGCTATAAATTTTTCTGCATGTTCTACTTTAGCTGCATCCATAAGTTTTATTAAATTATGTTTTTGTTTTCATTCATCTCAAAGTATTTTCCAATTCCCCTGTGATTTCTTCTTTGAGCCATTGGCTATTTTAGGAGTGTGTTAACTTGCACATCTGTAATTCCTTTAGTTATTGATCTATTTAATTCCATGTGGCTAGAGAACATAGTTTGTATGATTTAATTCCTTTCAGATATGTCAAGGCTCATTTTATGACCTAACGTGGTCTAGCCTGGAGAATCTTCCATGTGCATTTGAGAATATTCTTTTGGATGGAGTGTTCTAGATGTCTTTTAGATGTAATTGGTTTATGATGCTCACTTCTTCTATTTCTTTGTTGATATTGTATCTTTCTGTCCATTATTAAAGGTGAGTTATTGAAGAATCTGTCATTTTGCTCTCTTCAGTTCTGCCAGCTTTCGCCTCGTAAATTTTGTGGCTCTGCTGTTAGATGCATATGTGTTTTTAATTGTTATATCTTCCTGATGGATTAATCTTTTTGTTATTATAACATATCCTTTATTTCTGGTAACAATTTTTGTCGTAGTCCTTTTTGTCTAACGTTAGTATAGTTATTCCAGTCTCTTGGTTTTCGCTTACATGATAAATCTTTACCCATTCTTTTACTTTGAACCTTTTTGTGTCTTTGAATTATATGTATGTCTTTTGTAGACAGTTCAAATTCACCATTCTGTCATTCTCTACCTTTTCGAGTTTTGAGTCAGTTTACATTTAATGTAGTTACAGATAGAATTTATGTATGCCCTTTTTCTATTTGTTTTCTGTCTTTTTGTTCCTCACTTCTTCCATTACTGCCTTCTTTTGTGTTGAATAGATATTTTCTAATGTGCCATTTTAATTTCCATATTTCTTTTACTTTACTTTTTGAGTTTTCTTAGTGGTTGCCCTCAGGAATTACAGTTGATATTAAAACTTAAAACAATCTAGTGCAGTTTAATACAAGCCTAGTTTCAATAGTATACAAACACTTTGCTTAATATAACCCTGTTTTTTTCCACCTCCTTTGTGCTATTATTGTCATACAGATTACATCTTTATAGAGTTTAAGCCCATCAACCTAATTTTGTAATTATTGCTATATGCAATTGTCTTTTAAATCAGATAAGAGCAGAAAAGGGGTGTAAACAAAAGTACATTTACATTGCATTTTTTATTTATTTATGTAGTAACTTCTTAATTCTTTGTATGGATTCGAGTTTCTGTCTTGGGTCCTTTTATTTCAGCCTGAAAGTTTCTTTTTAGTATTTCTTGTAGGATAGGTCCACTGGCAGTGAATTATCTCAGCTTTTGTTTCTTTGGGAATGTCTTTTAATTTCTTCATTTTTGAAGAGTAATTTTGCTGGATATAGAATGCTCAGTGTCAACAGCCTTTTTCTCGATAGTAGAAATATGTCATTCTACCGCCTTCTCCACTCTAGTTTTTGATGAGAAGTCAGCTGTTACTCTTATAGAGGACCCCTTATAGGTGGTGAGTCACTTCTTTATTGCTGCTTTCAAGATTCTGTTTGTCTTTAGCCTTTAACAAGTGTCTACATCTGAATCTCTTGAGTTTATTCTATTTAGAGTTTGTTGAGCTTTTTGAATGTGTAAGTTAATGGTTTTCATCAAATTTGGGAAGTTTTTGGCCACTAAGCCTTTGTATATTTTTTTATCCTTTCTTTCTTCTCTCTCTTTCTGGACTCCCATTATATATAAGTTGGTATACTTACTGGGTGTCCCAGAGGACTCTGAGGACCTGTTCTTCATTCTTCATTCCTTTGTTTCTCAGACTGGATATCCTCAGTTGACCTATCTTCAGGTTCACCAATTCTTCTGTCTGCTTGAATCTGCTATAGAACCGCTCTAGTGAATATTTCAGTTATTGTACTTATCCATTTCAGAATTTGTTTTGTTTTTTATAATTTGTCTTTGTTGATATTCTCCATTTGATGAGACATTGTTATCTTACTTCCTTTAATTGTTTAGGCATGATTTATTTTAGCTTTTCTGACTGTATGTATTATAGCTGATTTAAAGTCTTTGTCTAGTTAAGACCAACTTTTGACCACTTCTTTTCCTAGTGAATGGTCTATACTTTTGTTTCTTTGTGTGTCTTATCATTTTTTGTTGAAAAATAAACATTTTAGATAATATAGTGAGGCAACTCTAGAAGTCAAATTATCCCCCTCCCCAGAATTTATTTATTTATTTTTTTAATTATTTTAGTTTGTTGGTGTTGTTGAGAATATACACAGCAGAGCATACGCCAATTCAACAGTCTCCCCATGTACAACTCAGCAACATTCCCACCTTCCTTTTCTGAGTTGTTCCTCCCTCGTTAACATAAACTTATTGCCCCCCAAGTTTCCCCTCCAGTGTTCGGAGTTGCTGTTGTCAGTTTGATCCCAAGTAGATAATTCTAAAAAGAGCATAGTGCTTAAGGCAGACATTTTCCACCAGTTAAGCCAAACTACTGTTTGGTTTTAAGAAAACTTCAGGGAACATTTTTAGTTTAATATCCAAAGAGTACCCCAGGGCAACAGTTTCAGGGATTCATTCAGCCTCCATGGCTCCAGGAAGTATGGAATCTATGAGAATTTGAAGTTCTGTTCTGCATTTGGGTTTATTTTTGCTGTTTATTGTTGATGTTTTTGTTGCTATTTGCTTAGTGACTTTCTTGAACTAATTCTTTGAAATCTCTATGTTGTATGTGGCCACTGAAGTCACTCCTCGGTTTAGTGGTTAGCTAATGACTAGAGATTTTCTTAAATGCCCTGAATCTGTAAGTCTCCTACCATTTGCTCAGGAGCTCTGTGTGTGTGCTGGGCATGCCTTCAATGCTGTAGCAGTTTACAGCTCTGCCTTAGCATTCACTTCCTGTTTGCACAGAGCCTCTGGGTCAACTAGAAATGAGAATTTTGGGACTTCTCAAGACTTCACTGGACTGCTACACTGCCCTAGACATGTGTGTGACCATCCAGATCCCCAGAACTGTGTAGGAACTCTGTTCAAAGCCACCTATGGACATCTCATTTTCCAGTTTTCCTTTTAAGGTTTTTGACCAGCCTCTTGTTTGCCCAGTTGGTATCATAGCCTCCGGTTACTGTAATGTGAAATAATTGCTGCTGATTATTTTTGACAGCTGCCTTAAGTATGGGGCTGTTTACACTGAGTGAGATCTTGAGTCTAATTCAATAAAGACAGTTCCCATGAACGGGACTTTTTATGGAGCTGCCAACAGGCCAAATAATGACAGTTCTCCTGGGGATGGAGTTTTTTGGGAGCTACAAGCCCATTCTGCCTTCTTCAGTGGCTCCTAGGCTGCTGTTTTTCACAGCTACTGTGTTTCCAAGGCTGCTGGTTTTCAAGGCTCCCATGGAGCTGGGGAGAGGGGAGTAGGAATAGCTCAAGAAAAAAAACAACACAAAGCTTATTTTGGTAAAAACGGTCTAGGGGTGATGTCTGATCTCCTTTGACTTCACAAGGGGAAAGGAGAATCAAGATGAACAACCCAAGGCTGATTCCCATGAGGTGGAGGTTAGACATGCCTTCTCTCTCTGCCATCTTTACCAATTCTGACACCAACCATCCCTCCTACAGCATGCTGTATTTTTCCGCTGGATTTGATAAATCATTGCAGTGGCCACACACAACTCACAGACCGCCACGATTATGGGGTTTATTAGGGAAGTAACAGGTTACAATTCATTCAGGCTTAGGAACACTCAGGATACGTTTTTCCATCAGGGCAACCTCTTCCCAGCCGTGCTCACAGACATGCCTCTCCCTGGGCCTAGGCCTCTGTCCAAAGGCACTCAGCTTTCTCTCTCTGTGGGCTGGGAAGCCCATTGTGTCATCTCCTGCAGCCAGGTCTTTCCTACTGCTGCTTCTCATTGTCTTCAGGGGTGCAGCTTGTTCCCTCTTTCTTGGTCTCCTGCGTTCAGGAACTCCTCAGCACGGGGATCCTGGGTCCAAAGGACACGCTCTCCACTCCTGGCTGTTCTTTCTTGGTAGTAGGATCCTCCTCCCTGCTCTGGAATTGGATCTCTTTTAAAACAAAACTGACAGGTCCCCTTGGTGGGCTACATTTACCCTATCACACAGTCCCGCCCAATCACCTGAGTTGGAGTTCCAAGACCATGGCTAGAAAGGCCACACAAAAATAATCACACCATGTGTTCTTACCGAGATTCAGCTGTTCTTCTTGAATAAATGCTCCTCGGATTGTTGCAAGCCTGAGTTTAATTTCCAGAGTTCTGAAAAAGTTGATTTTGCCAGTATTCTTTTATGAAGGAGCTGATTTTTTTCAAGGTCCTTATTCTTCCATTCCAGAAGCGCTTTGGAACGCATTTTTGGAAATTTCAATTCTTTGTGGACTTACACTCCTGGAAGATAAAGCATCCAGAAGAATGTTAAATTGCATACAAGTTTGTAAATGATTATTGTGCTTTGTGTAACTTTGTTTATTGTGGACAGGCCACAGATTGCAGACCCCACTCAGAGCAGGCACAGTTTCAAAGAATGAGCTCCTCCAGGGAAAATCACTTTCATCTTTTTTTACTGAGTGACCCATGTTGTGGAAAAGGTGTCTCTCAGGAAGGTTTCCAAGTACCTAGAGCCCTTCCACCCTGCCACAACTCTTGGAGTAGGTTGTTGTAGATGATGGTACCTTGGGCTGGGTAGGTTTTGGCTGTCATTGGTAGGAGGTGGCTGCAATATGAACAGATGACGTGGGTTCTGGTACTGGGGAGATGACCTGGCCTGGGCAGATGGAGGACTGTGTGACTCAGGCAGGCATTGTTGGGGAGGTGACTTTGCTGGGATGCAGAGTTGGGATCTGAGCAGGCTCTGCTGTTGACCCCTAGAGGGTCACACTTGTCCGAGGTACCTGGACTCACATCCAGTTTGCCTGTGGATATAACCATTGTAAACATAACCGCAATTGAAGTGAATTAAGATTGGTTTGAGAAATCTTTAATATGTTGAGATAATTGAAAATTCTGTAGGGTAGTTAGTGCCGGGATTGGGAATGTCTGGCTTTAAGGTAACATCTAAGACTATCTTCTTTTACTGTGGTAGGCTCAGAGACACCGACACCATGTTAAGTTGGTTGTTGAATAGATAAGCAATCCATTCCATTACTTAATCAATCTGAAAGTCTTTGCTTGCACTTACTTTAGTCTGCATTTGTTGGTGTTTGGTGTCAGTGAAGTTGTCTGAGCAGGAGCTGGCCAGTTTTTACTATGCCAGCACACCAAAACCAAACCTGTTGCTGTCAGGTTGATCACGACTTACAGTGATCCTACAGGACAGAGTAGAACTACCCCATTGGGTTTCCAGGGAGTGACTGGTGGATTTGAACTGCTAACCTTTTGGATAGCAGCGAGCTTTTAACCACTGAGCCAGCAGAGCTCCATGCCACCTTAGGGACCCAGAGTATACTCTGTGGCTCCTCCAGCCTAGACAGGATGGTGTGTGTTTCTGAGCAACCTCTACTTCTGCTGAACTGAGGGGCTCTTTCTGTAGCTCTAGTTCCTTGGTCTGTCCTGGCTGTCCTTCAGAGCCTAGCTGCCTGCTGGGGCCTCCTCCCGTTTGGCTGTGCCTCTGAGCACACCTTTCCCCCGACCCAGGAGACCCCAACGCAGGATGCAGCTTGCCTGGGCAGCACTACAACCCCACTTGGGCCTTGAGCTCTGGGTGGCAGCAGTCTCATGATTAGTGGGACCAAGCCTCTTCTCTGCTCCAGGTGCATTGTTCTGATGAAGCCCAGTTGGCTATCTTTATTCTCAGCTATTCTCTACTTGCCCACCTCTCCTCCTGCTCTCAATCCTCAACCTACAGTGTCATTATGACCTCTGCCTGGTCTCTGGAGCCTTTTTGCATCAAGCCTATGGAGAGGTGTCTGTTAGGCAGAGGCTGGATTTGTGGAAGTCAGACACGGGCAGGTTGGGGCTGACGTGCACTCTTTCCTTCATGCAGACAAGACAGCATACGTCGTGTTGTTGCTGGCCAGGGCAATGCTAAGATTCAGGGTCTTATTATGTGTTCTGGGGCTCTTTTGGGAAGCAGAAGGATCTTTCTAGAAATCACACTGGAAAGCAGTCTGAGAAAGAGGGCAGTTTCCCCAGGTGGAAAAGTGTGTGTGGGATGGGTACCAAGTGGGCAGCTTTCACCTGGGCTTGGAAATCTCAGTTAAAACTTTCCTTGGTCTAGGGGTACCTTCTGAATATGCTTGAGAGCTTCTTGGAAAGTTTTTTTTTTTTTTTTTTTACTAATTTAAAGTTATAGATGTATGTGCATTCTGTGTTTTTCCACCTGTTTCAAAGTCTGTTAGGAGAATGCGCTTTTCCCTCTGGTTGGAGGGGATGTTAAATAGCTGACCGACAAAGGAACTGGACGTCTTTTGATCCTGAATCCTGAAAAGTTGGCCATAGTCTTGCTGTTCCTGTGCTTGTGGTTCCTCCTGGGGATTCTTGGGCTTCAGCAACCCGTTGGTGGCAGGGTGTATCTTTAGCTGTCCAGTGGCTCCTGCCCTGTGATGACCGTGTGGAGTCAGAGCGCAGAGCACTGGAGTCTGCAGACATAGTGGTGTGTATTTGGAATAGGACAGGTGGGTACGTGGCACCACAGTATTGGAATGGGAGTTCTTGATTCAGGTGGTGGTGAGCCCTTAAAGGGGCTCATAGGCTTATGGAGCAGTGGGGCGGGGGTGGGGGGCATCTGGAGATACAAAGGTGTGGGCAGGATGGGGCCATGGTGCTTTGAGAACTCTGCCTGCCAGTTGGTATCTGTGAAGGGCAATGACCACATAGTCACTGGGGAAGATGGCCTGGCATGAAAGCACACTTACTACTAGGGAGTGTATGTTCATGCGTCTTCACAACCTTTGTGCCACTGTGCCTAGAGTGGGCTTTCCTTTGCCACTTACTGGCCCTGTGGGGAAGAGGCTCATTATAGAGCGTATTTGTCACTTGATTAAACAAAGAAAAAAAGGTGAACACAGTTGGCACGCTAACTCTTTTTAATTTGTTGTTGTTACGTGCTGTCGATGTACAACAGAATGAAACACTGCTTGGTCCTGTGCCATTCTCACAATCATTGCTATGCTTGAGCCCAACATTGCAGCCACTGTGTCAGTCCATTTTATTGAGGGTCTTTCTTTTGCTAACCCTCTACTTTACCAAGCATAATGTCATTCTCCACACTGACTGGTCCTCCTGATAACATGCCCAAAATTACATGAGATGACGTCTCACCATTCTCACTTTTAAGGAGCTTTCTGGCTGTACTTCTTCCAAGACAGATTTGTTTGCTCTTCTCACAGCCCTTGGTGTATTCAATATTCGCCAACACCGTAATTCAAAGGCATCAGTTCCTCTTCAGTCTTCCTTATTCATTGTCCAGCTTTTGCATGCATATGAGGTGATTCAGAGTGCCGTGGCTTGGGACAGGTGCACCTTAGTCTGCAAAGAGTCATCTTTGCTTCTTAACACTTTTGTAGCAGATTTACCCAGTGCAATACATTGTATGATTTCTTGACTGGTGCTTTCACGGGTGTTGATTGTGGATCCAAGTAAAATGAAACCCTTAACAACTTTAATATTTTCTCCTTTTATCAGGATGTTGCTTATTGGTCCAGCTGTAAGCATGTATGTTTTCTTTATGTTGAGGTGTAATCCATACTGAAGGCTGTGGTCTTTGATCTTCATCAGTAAGTGCTTCAAGTCCTCTTCACTTTCAGCAAGCAAGATTGTGTTATCTGCATATCGAAGGTTGTTAATGAGTCTTCCTCCTCTAATCCTGATGCCCCGTTCTTCTTCACATAGTCCAGTTTCTGGGATTATTTGCTTGGCATACAGTTTGAATAAGTACAGTGAAAAGATACAACCCTGGTGTGCACACGCCTGATTCTAAACCACTCAGTATCCTGTTGTTCTGTTCAAATGACTACCTGTTGGTCTGTGTACTGGTTCTGCATGAGTACAATCAAGTATTCTGGAATTCCCATTCTTCAGAGTGTTGTCCATAATTTGTTATGATTCACACAGTTGAATGACTTTGCGTAGTAAATAAAACACAGGTAAATGTCTTTCTCATATCCTCTGCTTTCAGCCATGATCCATCTGACATTAGCAGTGATATCCCTTGTTTCATATTCTCTTGTGAATTCAGCTTGAATTTTCAGCAGTTCCCCGTTGATGTATGGCTACAACTACTTTTGAATGATCTTCAGTAAAATTTTACATGTGTGTAATACTGTTTGATAATTCCACATTTTGTTGGATCACTTTTCTTTGGAATAGGCACGTATATGGCTCTTTTCTAGTCGATTGGCCGGGTAGCTATTTTCCAAACTTCTTGGCATAGATGAGTGAGTGCCTCTAGCACTGCATTAGTTTGTTGAAACATCTCAGTTGGTATTCTGTCAATTCTTGGAGGCTTGTTTTTTGCCAGTGCCTTCAGTGACGCTTGGACTTCTTCCTTCAGCACAATCAGTTCTTGATCATATGCTACCTCCTGAAATGGTTGAACATCAGCCAATCCTTTTTGGTACAGTGAATCTGTGTGTTCCTTCCATTGTCTTTTGATGCTTCCTGTGTCATTCAGTATGTTGCCCATAGAATCCTTCAATATTGCAACTTGAGTATTTTCTTCAGTTCTTTCAGCTTGAGAAATGCCGAACGTGTTCTTCCGTTTTGGTTTTCTAACTCCACATCTTTGCACATTTGATTATATTTTACTTTGTCTTCTTGAGCTGTCCTTTGAAATCTGTTCAGCTTTTTTACTTCATCATTTCTTCCTTTCACTTTGGCTACTCTACATTCAAGAGCTAGTTTCAGAGTCTCTTCTAACATCCATCTTGGTCATTTCTTTCTTTCCTGTCTTTTTAATGACATTTTGCTTTCTTCATGTATGATGTCCTTGATGTCATCCCACAACTCCCCTGGTCTTCAGTCATTAGTGTTCAGTGCATCAAACCTATTCCAGAGATGGTCTCTAAATTCAGAGGGGATGTACTTGAGGTCATATTTTGGCTCTCGTAGACTTGTTTTAACTTTCTTGAACTTCAGCTTGAACTTGCATATGAGCAATTGATGATCTGTTCCAAAATTAGCCCCTAGCATTGTTCTGACTGATGATATTGAGCTTCTCCATTGTCTCTTTCCATAGATAACAGTCAATTTGATTCCTGTATATTCCGTCTGGCGAGGTCCACGTGTATGGGCGCTGTATATGTTGTTGAAAAAAGGTATTTGCAATGAATAAGTCATTGGTCTTGCAGAATTCTACCATGCGACCTCTCGCATCGTCTTTTATCACCAAGACCATATTTTCCAACTGTCAATCTTCTTTGTTTCCAACTTTGACATTCCAGTCACCATTAATTATCAGTGCATCTTGATTGAATGTTTGGTCAATTCCGGACTTCAGAAGTTGGTAAAAATCTTAAATTTCTTCATCTTTGACGTTAGTGGTTGATGCATAAATTTGAATAATAGTTGTATTAACTGGTCTTCCTTGTAGGTATATGGATGTTTTCGTATCACTGACAGTGTACTTCAGGATAGATCAAAAAGAATGATGAATGCGATGCCATTCCTCTTCAATTTGTCATTTCTGGCATAGTAGACCATATGATTGTCCAATTGAAAATGGCCTATACCAGTCCATTTCAGTTCACTAATGCCTAGGATTAGAGAAGAAGTTGGAAACAAAGAAGAAGGACCAATAATTGGAAAATATGGCCTTGGTGATAGCATGATAGAATTTTGCAGGACCAACAACTTCATTGCAAATACCTTTTTTCATCAGCATAAACGACAGCTATACACATGGACCTTGCTAGATGGAATATACAGGAATCAAATCAGCTACATCTGGAAAAAGATGATGGAAAAGCTCAATGTCATCATTTAGAACAAGGCCAGGAGCTGACTGTGGAACAGACCATCAATTGCTCTTATGCAAGTTCAAGTTGAAACTGAAGAAAATTAGAACAAATCTATGAGACCCAAAGTACAACCTTGAGTATATCCCACGTGAATTTAGAGACCATCTCAAGAATAGATTTGACGAGTTGAACACTGACGATCAAAGTTGTGGAATGACATCAGGGACATCATACAGTAAGAAAGCAAGAAGTCCTTAAAAAGACAGAAAAGAAACAGAAGACCAAAATGGATGTCAGAAGAGACTCTGAAATGTGCTCTTGAATGTTGAGCAGCCACAGCAAAAGGAAAAAATGATCAAAGAACTGAACAGAAGATTTCGAATGGGGAGCTTAGGAAAAGAAAGTATTACAATTAATGACATGTGCAAAGAGCTTGAGATAGAAAACCAAAAGAGAAGAACATGCTTGATATTTCTCAAGCAGACGGAACTGAAGAAAAAATTCAAGCCTCTAGTTGAATAGTGAAGGATTCTATGGGGAATATATTAAATGACACAGGAAGCTTCAAAAGGAAATGGAAGGAATACACAGAGTCATTACACCAAAAAGAATTGGTTGATGTTCAACCATTTCAAGAGGTAGCATATGATCAGGAAAACCGATAGTACTGAAGGAAGAAGTCCAAGCTCCACTGAAGGCATTGGTGAAAAACAAGGCTCCAGGAATTGACGAAATATCAGTTGAGATGTTTCAGCAAACGGATGCAGAACTGGAAATGCTCACTCATCTATGCCAAGAAATTTGGAAGACACCTGCCCAGCCAGTCAACTGGAAGAGATGCATATTTGTGCCTATTCCCAAGAAAGGTGATCCAACCACATGTGGAAATTATTGAGCAATATCACTAATATCACATGCAAGCAAAATTTTGTTGAAGATCATTCAAAAGCAGCTGCAGCAGTATATTGACAGGGAACTGCCAGAAATTCAGGCTGGATTCAGAAGAGGATGTGGAACCAGGGGTATCATGCTGATGTCAGATGGATCCTGGCTGAAAGCAGAGAATACCAGGAGGATGTTTACCTGTGTTTTATTGACTATGCAAAGGCATTCGACTGTGTGGGTCATAACAAATTATGGATAACATTGCAAAGAATGGGAATTCTAGAACACTTAATTGTGCTCATAAGGAACCTGTACATAGATCAAGAGGCAGTTGTTTGGACAGAACAAGGGGATACTGCATGGTTTAAAGTCAGGAAGGGTGTGCGTCAAGGTTGTATCCTTTCACTATACTTAGTCTGTATGCTGAGCAAATAATCTGAGAAGCTGGACTTACGAAGAAGAACAGGGCATCAGGATTGGAGGAAGACTCATTAACAACCTGCATTATGCAGATCACAACCTTGCTTACTGAAAGTGAAGAGGACTTGAATCACTTACTGCTGCAGATCAAAGACCACAGCCTTCAGTACGGATTACAGTTCAACATAAAGGAAACAAAAATCCTCACAACTGGACCAATAACCAACTTCATGATAAATGGAGAAACGACTGAAGTTGTCAAGGGTTTCATTTTACTTGGGTCCATAATCAACAGCCATGGAAGCAGCAGTCAAGAAATCAGAAGACTCACTGCATTGGGCAAATCTCCTGCAAAGGACCTCTTTAAAGTATCGAAAAGCAAAGATGTCACCTTGAAGATTAAGGTGCACCTGACCCAAGCCATGGTGTTTTCAGTCACAACATATGCCTGTGAAAGCTGGACAATGAATAAGGAAGTCCGAAGAATTGAATTGTGATGTTGGCAAAGAATATTGAATATACATACCATGGACTGCCAACAGAACGAACAAACCTGTCTTGGAAGAAGTACAACCAGAATGCTCCTTAGATGCCAGGATGGCAAAACTGTGTCTTACATATTTGGACATGTTGTGAGGAGGGATCAGTCCCTGGCAAAAGACATCATGCTTGGTAAAGTACAGGGTCAGGGGAAAAGAGGAAGACCCCCAACTAGATGGATTGACATAGTGGCTGCAACAGTGGGCTCAAGCATAACAATTGTTAGCAAGATGCAGGACCGGGCATTGTGTCCTTCTGTGGTACACAGGGTCACTATGAGTCGGAACCGACTCAACGGCACCTAACAACAACATTGCCTAGGATATTGATCTTCATGTGTTTGATTTCATTTTTGACGACTTCCAGTTTCCCTAGATTCATACTTCATACATTCCACGTTTTGATTCTTAATGGATGTTTGCAGCCGTTTATTCTCATTTTGAGTTGTGTCACATCTGCAAATGAAGGTTTTGAAAGCTTTACTCTATGCACATTATTAAGGTCCACTCTACTTTGAGGAGGTAGCTCTTCCCCAGCTATATTTTGAGTGCCGTGAACTGCTAGGAGAACGAACAAATCAATCTTTAAGGAAGTACAGCCAGAATACTCCTTAAAAGTGAGGACGGAGAGACAGTTGCCTATTTCTGGCGATTAATCACAAGGAGAGGGATCAATCATTAGAGAATGACATCATGCTTGGTAAAGTAGAGGATCAGCAAAAAGAGAGGAGGACTCTCATTGATACAGCGGCTGCAACAATGATCTCAACTTGAGGGTGGTGCAAGCTCGGGCAGTGTTTCGTTCTGTTACACATAACGTAGCTCGTGCATTGCAGCCGACTGACTCTGATGTCTCACAACAATACACTTAAGTATTTCGTGCTTTTTGGTGCTTTTGTAAATGGTTGTGTATTTGAGTTTCAGTTCTGATTGTTCATTGCTAGCATATTTTAGAAATACGTTTACTTTTTGGATGTTGACCTTGTATCCTGTCACTTTGCTAAACTTATTTATTCTGTAGATTTCTTTGGATTTGCTACACACAGGATCGTGTCATCTGTGATTAAAGATGGTTTTACTTTTGCCTCTCCAATCTGGTTGCCCTTTATTTCTTTTGCTGGAGCCTGTTTGACCACTTCGTTCTTCTGAGAGTATGTTTTCCAGACACATGTGCCATGTGTCTCAGCTTTGGATCTATCAGGGAGGATCCTGGGAACCTGTTGGATGTATAGGTCGTTCTTAACCTGCTTAGCCGTGCCTCCAGGTCCCCATCCCAGATACTGACTGCTAGTTAGCAATTGGATTTTCACAGGCTGATAGAATCAGACATTGCTTATTGGCTGCCTGGCCAGCCAGAGAGGATGATTCCAAGGTATAACATTTTGATGAGTACCTTTTCCTGGAAGCAGACATACACTGAAAACCCACAGTGATGCAGGTGCTTGAGAGTAGAGGCAGGTAATGTGGCTTCTTTGAAGACAGTGGCCAAACTACACTCAACAAAATCAGCAGTACTCCTCAGAAATAGTGCCTTCCTTTATTCTACACACACGGCCACTGAGCACCTCCTGAAAGCTTGAAGCAGGTTGAGAGGAGAGGAACCCATTCCACACCTGCAGGCAACCACACCCCATACCTTCCTGCCCAGACCAACAGCCTGGTTGGCAGTGTCACTCTGTAGAGAAGTCTTGGTACACCTTCGGGACCTCAGAAGTTAGGTGCTTGAATTGTTTGATCCTCTGCTTCCTCATGTGCCCACGACCTTCGAGACCATGGTCATCTCTCTCAGTTCCAGGTCTCTGTAGACCTCCTCACAACAGGCCTGGTAGAAGCTCTGTGAAGGTCATGGGCTCGTTGTGGTGCCCCATTGACTGGTGGACCCAACTCTTTCTTTCTCTGATGTAAGTTCTTAGTTTGTTTGCTTGCCAGCTGGGGAAGGTTATCCGTTCCTCAAAATCTCGAGGGGGCTCCTTTCCATGGAGTGGGGCAGGGTCTCCTGAGTGGGAGAGATGGCATCTTCCCTTCCCCCAGAAGGTGGTCTCAGTTTGTGCCTGGTCTCTGGGGAAATGGAGCAGTCAGTATTTGCGTCAGCCCCTCCCACTGGTTGGCTCTTTTCCTATTGAAGCAGTTTGGCTCTGTCTGGTGAGCCTTGCCATTTTTCTCTTCAGCTTACCTGGTCGTTGTCATATGGAACGTCCCCATTTCTCCCATCAACTGGTTAACGTGGTTTCCTGTTAACCCTTAATCTTTTTGTTCTTTGGTCAAGGTAGTTGATTCCAGAGCCTGCACAACTTTCCATGTGTATGAAGCCTGGGGCCCTGGCCAGGCCCTTCTTTCCCACCCTCTGCTCTGGTGATCTGGCGTCTGCTGATGGAGGCTTATCCTTCAGAGAACTTGTCTGTTTAAAGTACATGTTTTGTAACTTATCTTCTCTCTTTTATAATTGCACTTACGATGATCTTAAAGTGTTCCTTTTAAGGCTATTTGCCTTCAGATTTCTGACTGGTAGTCCTCTGTTGATCAGAACTCGGTTTAGCAAAGGCCCCACAGCTGGCCCCTTTGCAGCCCAGCCACTCTGGTGCCCTCTCTTCAGCTCACTCAGATATAGCTGTTCGCCCATGTCACAGAGGAGCAGGGCACGGTGGGATAGAAAGATAGGCAACAGGACAGCGAGGTTCAGAGTGTGTCCTTAAAACCGTTGTATATCTAGAAGTGGTAGTAAAGCAATAAGGAGAACACTAAACTTCCAAGAGAAAATCAAACAGTGTGGGAAGCAGGATCGAGAGGCTGGTGTGTGTGGTACAGAACTTAGGAGCGTCTGGCTTTGTTTTGTAGTATTTTAACCACATCAGTATTGAGGACTCGCGGGTCTATGAGCTGACCAGCAAGGCCGGACTGTTGTCTCCATATCAGATCCTCCACGAGTGCCTTAAAAGGTAAAGGGCAGGGAGGGGTCTTTTCTCCTGTAACTAAGGTGATAGAAGCCTTTCTTTGGATGTTGAACATTCTCATTTGCTGTTTGTCCTGGCTCAAGATGTGGTGCTAAATGGCTGATTTACTGCATGTTTTCCCTGCATGGATGGAAGTCTCTCAGTGCCTGACAGTAAGCCCACAACGTTGACATAGCCAGAGAACCCTCTTCTTCATCTGAGAACGTTTGAGAAGAAGGGTTGGCATTTCTTCAGGGAGCCTTAAAGAGGTTTCCCAAAGTAGTCCTCCCCAGAAACGGCCGTTTGTTCTTCCTCGCTTTTTTCACCATGTTTAAATGAAGCTTTATTGTCTTTGTTTTCCCTTAAAGAAACCATGGAATGGGTGACACATCCATCAAGTTTGAGGTGGTTCCTGGCAAGAACCAGAAGAGTGAATATGTCATGGCCTGTGGCAAGCACACTGTGCGCGGGTGGTGTAAGGACACATTCCTCCCTCTCCCACAGGCTGGGCGTGCTCTCAGAGTACTGCGGGGGTGACGACTTGCTGGATGTTAGATGTGGGGTGATGGGCCCTTCTTGCCACCCCTCAGTGTGGGGCTTCTCTAGAAGCTACTTGTCTTCTGTCCCCTTCTCTAGTGCCTCCGTGGCTTGGCCCACCTGCTTCCAGCCATGGGCTGTCTGTAGCACGCACCCTGGGGGCATTCCTGAGCTCTAGACCTGTACGCTTCTGAAGTCATACCCACCAGCATTGTCATGCTGACACCTGAAACATTCAGCCTGAGGCAGGACTCGCAGAATTGCTCTCCTTCCATATTCCTCCCATTTCCCAGGGGCTCAGCTGGAGACCTTCCTAGGCCCTGTGTTCTCCTTGCAGAGTGCAGTCTCCTGCCACCACTCTTTCCCTCTAGCGTTCGGTCCCTGGATCGAGAAGAGGGGCCATCCTAGAAGTCCAGCCCGCATCCCAGCCCAGAGGCTCCATCTGACTTGTACCTAGAGGGTGGGGGCATTGCCCCTGCCTGCTGCCCACCCACCCTCACGTTGGTGGCATTTTTGTGTACCACCTGTACACTTTAACTCATGTTTGTATTTGAAGTAACCACTTTTAAAATTAATTTTAAGACCATGTATGTAACTACTATAAACTCAAAACCAGTGTGGTGTAAATTAGAAGGAAATGCACAAGTTGGCCCTGGGAATATTGCAGAGCCACGTTCAGACCCAGGCGTCGTGTCTTCTGCCTGCAGAGGCTTTCCCTTGACCAGAGAGGCTGGGCCAGTAGCCCATGCTGAGCTGTAGGCATGTCCCCACTGAGCCTTGCTGCTGAACACTCTCAGAGGGGAGTCAGAAAGTGTAGGGCTCCTTTTGCCGTGGCCTGCTGGTGGCGCAGTCATAGGCCCTGCCTGGGAGGTGTGGGTGGCCTGGGGCTGCCCGTTCCCAGTGCTCTCCTGCCATGCGCCTTTCTCCAGGCTCATGTCCTGCCCTGGCCTCTCTGTCCCTCTGCCTAGAGACCCTTTCCCCATAGTAACACCAGCACCCCCTGAAAACTCATACTCTGGGAGGTCTTCCGGTGGAAGTCTCTCTCCCCATGTTATTTCTGTGTCACCTGCGCCTGCCCCGGAGGGCGCCTCAAGCCACATGCTTCACATGGCATCATGGGAACTTATCTGGGCCTCTAGAAGTATGGGTTGTGGAGGGGGCCTCTTTAGCTGTGTGACCTTGGGCATGTCCCCTGAACTCTTGGAGCTTCTGATTGGCTACTCCACAAAACGGGGTGGAGGGAGCCTTGAACCCAGGGTTGTGAGAACATGGGTGCCCAGTGGAGTCATGGAGCTCTTCCCTCCTTTCCTGTAGAAATGGGCTTCTTGAGTCAAAGCCCGTGTGCCCTCCACTGGCTCTCAGACGCAGGGGCCAGCACACTGGCAGTGGCACTCCTTTCTGGCTGGGCAAGTGGGTGTGTTAGTATGTGCACACTTTTATGACTCCTCTGTTTTCTCTTCTTTTGGTAGGTAAGAATAAGAGAGTCGGCAAACAGTTAGCCTCCCAGAAGATCCTGCAGCTGCTGCACCCCCATGTCAAGAACTGGGGGTCCTTATTGCGCATGTATGGCCGTGAGAGCAGCAAGATGGTCAAACAGGTAATGACACTTCCTCAGATCCTGGGCAGCCAGGTGGTCTCTGCTTCTTGTTCTTCCGTTCCTGCCCTGGAGCTTCTGTCTGTGGTTCTGATGTCCAAAGAGGACAAAGCTGGGACTCTGGCTGTCTGCACCTCAGCCTGTGGCTCTGTGTTGGGTTTGCTTCCTGTGACACGTTGTGTGTCTGTGGGGAGGGGGGTGTCGTGCTGCTGGGAAGCCCTTGTGTTGTCCCAGCCTGCTGTGAGTAGCTGGTGAAGTGTGAGCAGATGCAGGAGTATGACCTGTGCCTATCCTGTGGCTGTGGGACCAGTGCAGGCAGGAGATACTGACCATCAGTGCCTTCCTGGCTCTGATGCCACTGCAGTGAGGCAGGTGGTTGGACCTCTGAGCCTCACTGGAAACGGTCGAGCCCTTTGCTTATTTGAGGACCTCCGACTAGCCTGAAGGAGAGTTAGGACACAAGGGTGGCTCCTTTGGTGACAGGTACCATTTTACCTTTAACTAAAGATCACCTGTGTGTCATCTGCTTAGTTTCTGCCAAGATCTTGAAATCTAAACCAATACTCCTAGATTCTTGTTCTTTATGGGGTGGAGGGAAATAACTGGGAGGGGGCTGTTTATATTTTCATTTTTTCCCCTAATGTTTACAGAAACCACCTGGGTTACTGGCATTCCAGGAAGTGGAGGGGTAGTAGGTATGCAGGGTGGGGTGCAGATGATGGTGACCTCCAGGGTCATGCTCTGGCCCTTGGTCTCCTGGCTCTCAGGCTCTGGAGCAGGCAGCCAGGAAAAGTGCAGCACTGCCCTTGGGTCCCCTTGTGACTGCGGCCTCACACCATTGCTGAAGAGGGCCTTGCTCTGGGCAAAGCAGGGTGAGGGAATACCACACTCTGGCCACTAGGTGCTTTCAGAAACTTCAGCATATAGGTTATTTAAGAAACTCAATTTAAATTTAGATCAAACTTGGGTTTAGATAAATCTTGGGTTATGATTGAGGGAAAAGAAGGAGCACCCTTTGGCCTGGGTGGGAAGCTTTGCTGAGAGGAAGGCTGTGAGGAATCCTGGCACAGGCACAGGTGCTGCAAGCCTGGCTTTTTGGAGGGCAGGTAGAGCTCTGGCATCTCATGTCACAGAATTACCCTCAGAAATGGCTTCTTAAGAAAGGAAGGGCCTGAGGACAACTAGATTCTGGTCTGCAAGTCATAGGAGGTGCAGAGAGTGCAGTTTCTTGGGTGTAGCTGACTCCTAGCCAGCCCCCAGAGCTGGGCATGTGTCCCTCTACAGCGCGGCTGGACTCCAGGCATTCCAGCTGAGGGCCGACCAGGTTCAGCATCAGCCGGCCTCACTTGTCCCGTGGAACCACGTGTGACAACTGTCGGAGACTGAGTGTCTGGCCTTCCTGCTCTGCCCTGGGCAGGTGCAGAGGCAGCTGGGTGTCAGGATACCTTTGGCCAGTGAAGGGAGGTGGCTGTGGCTTTCTGCCCACCAAGGATGATGACAGAAGTGGGTATGGCGGCAGAGCCTGCACTTAACACCTCCAGAGCTTGTGTTGACGGGGGAGTCGGTATAGGTGCACAGCTGCAACTCCTGCCTGCACGTGTGCCTCGCTGGCTTGCATACAGCTGCAGGGGAGTGGGCAGACTGTCTGGGCCTGCAGCCTGGCGGCCGTTCCAGAGTGGGTCCTCTGTACCATTCTCCAGGAGACCTCAGATAAGAGCGTGATCGAGCTCCAGCAGTACGCTAAGAAGAACAAACCGAATCTGCACATCCTGAACAAGCTACAGGAGGAGATGAAGAAGCTGGCTGAGGAGAGGGTGAGTACTCCTTGGGGGCCAGGGGTCATCAGCCCTGGCTGGCGTGGCAGCCACACCTGGCCTCTCCACAGTGTGTGACCAGCACCATCGGATCCCAGGAATCACAAGCCGTACAATCCTCCCTGCCTGCCTCTCCCTACCTGCACTCTCATCCTTTTCCCCTCTGATGAGAAGGGGGGCACCCAGCCCCTGTGGCAGCTGTGGAGGGAAATCAGGCACCTGAGAATCCGTCACTGATTTCTCGTGCCCTTGAAAATGCCTAAAACTTCCCCCTCTCCAGTGAACTCTCAGTCCTTTGAAATGAAATTTGCTTTTTTTTGAGCCTCAGAGTTTACGATACATAAAAACCTTTTATTTTTAGAGAGCTGGCAGCCATGCCCTGCGGTCAGGCAAGGCCCAATTTGGAGCAACCGTTTGAGGGTGGGGGAGCACACCTACCAGGTTCCACATACCCCACCCTACCCCGCTCTCTTCCCACAGTCACTCAGGGCTAAACTAACGGCCTGTCCTGGGCCTTTTTCTTCCTCAGCAGTTTTGTGAAGGATAATGCTAGATCATGGTATTCACAAGGTCCATAGAACCAGTGGAACTTGAGTCATGAAGGTGAAATTTCCTTAGGCCTACCACTGGTTCCCCCACTCAAGAGGGGCACTGGTACAGAGACCATGGTGGTTTGGTAGCAGGGCTGACAGTGGTAGGGTCCCCTGTCTGCAGGCAGTCTGAGTACTTATGATCCCATCTAGGGGGTCTGTGCTTGACCTTGTTTTTTAGCTGTGGTATTAGCTCAAGGGTTTGGCTAAGCAGATTGAGGTTCTCAGTTTTCAGACTGGGTCTATCTATATACAACCCCTCAGGAACAGGTGTCTTGCTGCCTCTGTGGCCTTTCCAGTTCCTTCTTTCATGAGGCCCTTCGCCTGCCCTCAGGTGGGGGTGGGCCTTGTCCCACCTCGAGCTCTGAGGACCATCCAGCCTGTCCCTGATTGAGAGGACAGTGGGGCACAGAGGGCAAGAGGCCTCATGAGCTGGCAGGCCCAGGACACACTGGCCCCTGGCTGTGGGGGAGGACCTGAGGCGCCAGGTCCAGGCTGTGGCAAGCAACATCCAGGGGTGGGGAGAGAGACCCACTCAGGGTAGATGAATCTGGGCTAGGTGACCTCATATGTGTCCTTCCCTTCTTTCCCTGTCCCACCTCTCAAGCATCCCCTGCCGTCACAGTGCAGTGGTCCCCCTGGGGCTTGAGTCCTTCCTAGCACTGGTCTCTTGGGGTCACCCTCCAGCATATTCCCTTCCTGAGCTACTTGCCTTTTGCCAACGTGCTGACATCCCTGATCTTTGTTCTTTCAGGAGGAGACACGGAAGAAGCCCAAGATGACGATTGTGGCATCTGCCCAGCCTGGTGGCGAGCCCCTGTGCACCGTGGATGTGTGAGGGGAGATATGAAGGCACAGGGGCACCGCTTCAGTCACACACCCCTTACTAGCACCAGCCTCCAGCCTCAGTTCCCCCATGTGGTCAGTTTGTCTAAGTGCCAGATCCAGAAGGTGGCGGCTCTGGTGCATGGGCAGCGATGGCCACCCAGGACACATGACAAGCAAGCACACTCTCTTTGAAAGTTGTTCACGGTCTGAACGGATGTGTGTTTCAGGATCAATTTGAGAGTAACATGCAGATGGAAGGTGATCTATTGTGGAGTCGCATTAGACCCCTGCTTGTATGTACTTGCTCCCAGCTGTTTTTGAACGTTTCGATGCATCTGTAGTGCGTAATGTGCACTGACAAGAAATGATACTGGGGTGACGGATGCATTGAAAAAATGGCAGCCAAGTTCTGTGGGCTGCAGCTGGTGGTGCTGGCAGCAGCCTCTGGGATGCCTATATGCCCATGGCTCCTGTGGGACCCGCCCCAGGAGCCTGGTTAGGAAGGCACGCTTGAGCACCCTATCCTTAGCTTACCTCCTGTTTTCCCTGAAAAAGTTATTGTTACAACAGAAAGGATTCTCTGACTTTTTTGATTTACAATGAACACAATTTTAGCATCAAGTAATTTTCAGAGATTGCAGGCAAAGCCTTCAGGTGTTTATCCTTTAGCTGGTATGAAATCCCACCAAGGTCACCACCTGGCTCTTTAAGCTGCTCTGCTGCTGGACTGTGTTTCATTTTCCTAATTAAGTTTTAATGCCCTAAAAACACGGCTTCTTAGACCCTGAGGTTCCCTTTGCATTTGCTGCCTCTGGCAAGTTTTTACTAACATTTTTGGCACAGTCAGATCCATCTATCCACCTGTTGATTTTTAAAGCATTTATGATGTTTTAGCATTTGGAAAGAAATGTTTGCAGTGAGTAGTATGTAGATTTGGAATAATGTAGCAAATATAAACAGAATTAAGGCATTTTAGCAAATTGACTTGTCTGAAAAGTGGAAACGAGGACCTTTAGTGCAATCCATTCTTGATCTGCAAACTTGAGCTCCCCTGGGAGCTTGTCAGGTGGCCCCTCAGGACAGGTGTGGTGAGGTGGAGACGCTCCTCCCTGAGTCACGGGGGATGTGTGCGCTCGGGGGCCTGGGTTGTGTCCCCTGCAGGCAAGGTGGTAGTGACCAGCTATCAGCTCCCTGTCCTCAGCACCTATCTGGGTGCTGTGTGCTTTGGTGCACCTTTGCAGGAACCCTGGCTCAGGGCTGCATTGTCATGTTGTGAGGGTATTATCTGTCCTCCGCCACGTTCCCACAGATGCTATTGATGGCGTTTGTTTTCTGGAAGACAAGGCTGACTGCGTGGGCCACACATGGTGTACCTGTCTCTAATCATCTCTGTGACAAAGAGAGGTTGGCTTCTGTGTTGACTTTTTAAAAAACAAAATCCCCAAATCAAGTTGCTGTAATTAGACACTTGCTTTTTGTCTTGTCTCCTGTCTACAGCTCTGAATAATCATTTGACCCTGATTGTTCCCTTAAAACAGCCAGGTGAGTCCTGGTAAACCAAAGCTTTGTACACACGTTTTCCCAGAGGTGGGCTTAAAGGGGCAGCCTTCTAGAGGCTGATTCTGGCCTGGTGCTGCTACACGTGTGCTGTGTCCCTGCACCTACTGTGTGGGTGTGAGCCTTGTGTTTACACACACGCCATGCTGCAGTGGCAGAGGGTGGGTAGAGCTGCTTCGGCAGCACAGCCTATTGTGTACTTCCCAGGCAGCATCTGGGCCCCAGGTGAGAGGGTGAACCCTGATCATCTGAAAGCATAAATCAAAGCTGTCCACAAGGGAATGGCTGCTGTTTCTTCCCTCGAACTGCAGGAGGTTGGGGGTTTCAGTTGGCTGCCAGAATCTCTCATGGTGCCTCTCTGGCTGGGGTGGGGCATCTGCCTGCACACAGCTGCTCCTAGCAGTAGCTGAGCAACATCCTGACAAGGCCCCTGGCCCCTTCCAAGGGTAGGGGGTGGGCTAGCATCTCTTCAGGGCTCAGGGCCAGGTTTAGATGGGAATGAGGCTTAAGAGGCAAACTTCACTGAGTCAGTTGCAGGGGACAAGCCATGTCCATCCAACCTGGGGTGGGCAGTTTGGCCTTTGCTTTCTATGTCAACTCGTAGAGTTGATGCTGGGCCATGAAATCCTCCATCTCTGCCCCTTCTCCTTGGTTTGAAGCATAAAATCTGAGATTCTAATCAAAGGCAAATACACTGCAGTGACACTCCCCAGACACCTTGGGAGGATGCCACCGCCTCTTGTGCTGAGCAAGGGTGCTAAGAACACTGTCCTGGCAAAAGCTGCCAGGTCACACTTGGACTGGCACCAAGTGCCAGGACAGCTCCACACCTGCCAGGAGTGGGCCCCAGCCCCATAAATGCCTGGCAGATGAGCTGTGGTTCCCTGGGCAGGCAGGACACGTATGGGCCATCCTAAACTTGCCCCTTTGCGTCTGTGTGCCAAGTCCCTGGGCTCATCACACAAGCAGTCCTTGGTTTAGCCACTGTTTATTATGGCCCCTGAGGCCCAGCTATACAAAAAGGGATGGGTAAGTGTGGGATGGGATGAGGCCCACCATGCTTCTCTAGCCAGGGCCCTGGGGACTGAGAAATAGCAGCCAGTCCTTGTGCCTGCTGTACATCCTTGGGTACAGGCAGGGGCCACCAAGGAGCCCTTCTGCTTCTGCCCCTGTGAAGGGGTGGGCTAGTTTTGGAAGACCTGGCTTCTGCTGGTCTCAGAGTTGGTAATAGGTCTATGAAGAAGGGGGGGCCCCAGGTTGCTGGAGTGTGCCATCTGGGGGCCCTGGAGATGAGGGTGGGGGCAGGACAGAAGGGTCCTGAGCCCCTGCACCGTTGGGGTAGTCCACTCTCTCGAACAGGATGAGCATCTCACAGTGTGGGGTCTGCGGGAATAGGTCCACAGCCACAGCCTTGACTGGCCGAAAGGGGGTGCCTTTCACACGGTTTGAAGGGGCCCTGCAGAGGCTGTGGTAGGAAGGCGTGTCCAAGTCAGAGGCACATGGGTGTGGCCAAGGGGCTCCTCTGGGAGGGGAAGGACCCTGGCCCACCCCTGCACTGACACTTACTCCACAAAGTTGCTCATGGCTGCCCGGGGGTTACAGGAGACATACAGGAGCCGCTTCAGGTTTGCAGCTCTGCGGATGGCCAGGATCACCTTGGAATCTGGGGAAGGGCATGTGTGGGTTTGGGTCACCAAAGCCTGTGCCCCAAGGGTTCCCTCAGAGGATGGGGGGCCTGAGGGTGGGCACCAGATACTACTAACCGTCTCTTCCCTGTATACCCCTCCCCCTACCAAAACAGAGGCCACTCACGCAGGCCGGCACGAGGGGGGTCCAGGATGGCAATAAGCTGCTGGGTGGCCAGTCTGCTCACCAGGGTGGCCACAAGGTCCTCTGCCCTCCCACAGTGGAACTCGACGTTGCTCAACTCTAGAGAATGGCATGGCAGCTTTGTTGGAGGGCCCAGGACACCCTGATCCCCACAGGGCCTGCCCAACTGCCTGAAGCCCCTGGCCAGAGGCAAGCCCCAGAAGAGGGGACAGGGGCACTGTAGGAAAACCCACTGGCCAAGGCCAGAACCCCAGGCCTTGCAAACACACAGTAGGTCTGCAGGAAGCTCCCCTGTTCCTGGCAAGGACCCTAAGAGCTTGCTTTTCAGGACTAGGTCTGATAGTGGATAACCAGAGCCGCTAAGGAGGCTCTGGTGGTTCTTACTGTTCATGCAGGCATTCACCCGGGCATCCTCCACAGCCTCCTGGCAGAGCTCAATCCCAACAACCTTCTTCACCTTCTGAAACAGCAAAGAGGGCCAACCCACGGCTCCCACCCAGTAGGCTTCCTGGGGCGGGGAGCAGGGACAGGTGACAGCACATGGATAGGTTGGGGTGGGGAGGGCTCACCCGGGCCAGAGCCAGCCCAATGGTGCCAGTGCCACAGCACACATCCAGCACCGTGCTCTCTGCGTCCAGCTGGGCCCAGTCCTGGATGACCGTGTAGAGCACCTCAGCTGCTGGGGTATTCACCTGGAGAGTGGGCCAGTGCCACTGAGATGTCAGAGTGGCTCTATTCTTCAGGTCCGGTATACCCCCACTAAAGCAGCCCCAGCAGCTGGCTCCAGGGCCCCCCACCAGTACCTCTCTTGACCCACACACCCCTGGATCCACTGCCTCCTGCTTGCAGACTTCTGTGGCCCTGTCCTCAGCTCCCTCACCTGTCAGCAGTGCTGACCCTCTTCAGTTCTGGTCCTTGGCCTGCCTGGCTATCCACACTATGCTAGGCAATCTCACTTTATTTCCTGGCTTTAAAACCAACCCACCTCACTCCCTGAGTGTCAGACTCAGGCCTCAATGGACCTGCCTTCCCCACCCTGGCACATGGTACCTCCATCCTACCAGTGTCATGCTGTAGACACCCTGGCCCCACCCCAATTCACTCCTGCACTCCACATCTGGCCTTTAGCAGGGCCTGCCAGTCCTGTCTCCAAAAAAGAACTCTTGCTGCCTCACCTGCCCCCCGACCTGCTGACATGGTCTCTCTCTGCTTCTGCCCTTGCCCCCACATTCTTCTGGCAGCAGAGAAAGAAAGCCTTTAATGGTTTCACTCCAGCCCAGAGGCCACCAAGGCCTCCCACCCGCTCCACTCGGAGGGAACCTCCTGAAAAAGTGAGGTGTGCTACAGAGTGAGGGTTGTTCCTCACCATTCCCGTGAAAAGAGGAGATCCATCAACACATAGTCTGCCAGACTGCTACAAGAATTAAAAAACCCAGTTGCCTTCGAGTCAACTCCAACTCATGGTGACCCCATGTTTGTCAGAGTAGAACTGTGCTCCAGAGTTTTAAGCGCCCAGTGTTTCCTGCATGTACGTCACCAGGCCTTCCAAGGAGCCTCTAGGTGGACTTGCACCTCCAACCTTCAAATAATCTCTTTACCTCATATCCCTTGTTCTGTGGTTCCCTTGTGTGGATGTTCTTTCCAAGATCTCTGCAAGGCTAGCCCCTTATCACCACCCTAGCCCACTCCATCCCTCTCCTGTCCTGAGACTGCATCAGGGTTCCCTCCATGTGCCCACGTGTCCACAGGAACTCTGGGATACCTGGAAGAAGGCATGGGGAGAGATCTGGAAGGTCAACCCCAGCAGGTCCTCATGGATGTACCGATCCCCAGCCATGTGCTCCAATGGCAGGCCCTCCTGGCTGGGAGTCTTTCTGTGAGTGGTGGAGGGAGGTCTGTCAGCATCACTAGCCCTTGCAAGGCCCACCCTGCCCCTACCCAGGGCTCCTCACCGCTGTCCCTCCTCCACGAAGTATAGGCAGGTCACACCACTGGCCTTGCCTGGCCCCTCTGTGAAATGCTGTGCAAGGCAGGTCTTCAGCCCTGCCAGCTCCTCTTGGCTCAGCTTCTGGAGTTAATGACAGAAAAAGCCTTGTCAGACTGTGCTGCTACCCACCCAGCCTGGGAACATCCTCAGAACGTCTGGGCCCAGGAAGCCCCCGACCCGCAACAGTCACTCCATCTGGCACCTGGGGGTGGAAGTAAGCAATAGCCATGGCCTGGCCACGGCGGCTGGTGCGTACGGTGAGCTGCTTCCAGTAGCCCGCGTATGTCTCCGGGTCATACGCTGAGTATGGGGTGGACCTGTGGGAGCCAAGAGTGGCCCTGAGCCAGTGTGGAATCCCTGGTGTCTGCCTACCAGGAACAGGGAAGCAGACTACCCAGCTTATCTCCTCCAGCCACGCTAGTAACTGCCCCCGCCCCCTGGCCGGGGCAGGACCCTTACCTCACCAACCCAGTCAAAAGTCCTTACCGAATGAACTCCTGGAAGGCCCTCACCACCTGCTTGGCGGCCTCTGGGATGTGCATGGTTTCAAAGGGGGCTGCCACAGCACACGTCCCGCCCTTGTACCTGCCGAGCCGGCAGCCGACAGTGTTGTCCTCCCCGTCTACCCCAACGCCAACCAAAAACTCACACTTGTTACGATACTCGGTCTGCATGCAAGGGGGTGGTGAGAGAGAAACAGAGGGAGACATGCCTGACCTCCAGCGCTTGTCAATGGCGGGGACACCACAGAGAGTGAGACCTGGGCTTCCCCACAGGGCTGGCGGTCAGGGGACAAGACCAACACCTAGTAGTTATGTAATGAGCTCTGGGAAGAAACGCAAAGCAGGCAAAGGGTGGGAGGGACAGACAAAAGCAGCTTTTTGAAGCACACAGGATGAGCCAACCTGACCTGCAGGGGTGACGGCCTGACTCCCTCCAGTGGGCAGCAGGCTTTGTTGTGCTTGTGCCTCTGTGTGAGCAGCCATGGCAACAGGGCGCGGTTGGTGCTCCCAATTTCCCTGCATGATGAAGTTGGGCTGCAGTTGGACTCAGCCTACTACCTACCACCCAGTCCTGGCCACGTTCCAAATGCCCAGGTGCCTGTGCACCTCCCTCAGGACCTCACTCTCCCCACTGGTAACACAGAAGCCTTACTGCTTCACTCTCCAAGACCATGCAGACCCCATAGCATGTCCTGTACAGTGCACCAAATGTGCTGCACAAGCAAGTGCCACGGTGTGCCCTGAGTCTGCACTCACTTGGCCAGCCGTTGCAGCACCTGCTCACACTCCAGCCGCTTCCGTTCAAGCTGCTCGGCATAGGGCACGGTCCAAAGTGGGGTCACCACATCGGCGATGTGTGTGACCGGTGGCTCACCCTCACCCTCACGCCGCCTCCTCTTGGCCATGGGGTCAGCCTTGGGCCGTGCCAGTCGCACGCTAAGCGGGCGGCCCTTCCAGAGAGCACCATGCAGCACACGCAGGGCCTTGTCCCGTTCAGCCGCACTACGGAATGTCACAAAGGCACAGGGTGGCTGACCGAAGAGCTTGGTCTTGTGGGGCTGCAGGCCAAAGCGGCCCAGGAAGCGCCGGACGTCGCTGAAGCTGGCATGGCGCGGGACATTCTGCAGCTCCAACTTGAAGATCTCCGAGGTGAACAGGTCTTCCCTGATGTAGCTGTAGAGTCCAGTCCCAGGCCTCGTAACTGCAGCTGCTCCTGTCCCCTCCTCCTCCTGGGGGGCCGGGGCCATAGGGCTGCCTAGGGTACTGCTATCGTCCTGGCCGCAGCTCTCCATGGGGCCCTGTGTGAGCACAAGCAGCGGCTGAGCTGAGGGCTCGACCCTGAGGACTGACCACCCAACTCCCTACAAGTTCCCTCGTCCCACTCAGGCTTCCATGGCGCACACGACACCCAGCCCCTCATCTCCAGCCTATCTGATCCCCACCCTTAACTGCATCTCCATCTCCTTCCCTCCCCCATCTCACCCGCATCCCCATCTCACCGGGTTTCCTACCCCCGCCCGGACCTCCCTTCACTTTACCTCGTTTTCATGCGTTTCACTCATCGTCCGTCCGCCACCTGGACTGGGGGTCCTATGAGGGCCTCCTCGCCGACTCGTCTCCGACCTGGCTTATGGGAGGCCCTAGGAAGCGACACCGTGAGGCGGTTCTCCGTCCACCGCAGGCGGAGGAGGGACTCAAATCCTCACTGCTTAGGTCTGGGTCTCCGCCGTGGGTCTGCACCGCCCGCCCACCCGGGTGCCGCGCCGGCCTGTTGCCCTCGCCGGCCGCCCTCTCCTCCGTCAGCGCGAGTCGCCGACGCCGCGCGTCTCTATCGTCCCGATTTCCGCCTACGTCATCATCACTAGCCGGCTTCGACTCTTGGCCCCCTTCGCGAGCGCGAAGGGTGCGGGCCGCAGGGCGGAAGTGAAAGCAGGGGCCGCCGGGAGTGCGCGCTCCCGGGGTGGGCATGCGCTGCGCGCGTTTTGGCGGGAAGCGCGGGGTGGGCCGGACAATAAGTGTCCGCCTCTGGCGTCAATAAAGCTGCGCTGGTTTTGAATCGCGGCGCGTTTCCCGCCGCCGGGGTCAGGGGTCGGGGTTCGGGTCGTGGGGCGGAGTGAAAAGCGGGCGGGCGGGAGGTGCCGGCGCCAGACGCGGAGGGAAGGAGTTACGACAAGCCGCTGAGAGGCCGCGGAGCCAGCGACGACCGAGCCAGTCGAGCTGCCGCCGCCGCCGCCGCCGCGCTCCCATGGCGGCCGCCAAGGTGCGGCCCGACCCGGGCGGGGTCGTGGCGGGAGGGAACTGAGGGTCCAGGGCCGCTATCGTTGGCCACGTGGGCGGCCCCGCGCTGTCGTAGCCAACCTCCGCCGGCCTGTGGCCGCGGGGCCTGGAGGGCTTGGGGCCTCCGGGGAGCGGGGTCAGTGCTGCAGGGAGCGCGGCCTAGAGGCCCGGGGCGCTCAGTGCTCGGGGGCTTGGGGAGTGCTTGCGTGACCTTGGGGCGGCACCGGCGAGCCACAGGCGGGCCAGGCGGCAGCCATCTCCCCGCGGATCGTCCCCGCTCGGAGAGTGAGGAACAGGCGCCCGATTTCTTCTGGTTTGGCCTAATTGCGGGATTCTCACCACCACGCGTCCCTCTTATGTCGCCCACACAGCCCTTCATTCATTCCATCCTCTTGCCCCGAACCACCGCAGGCCTCTGCTGGCGGAAGCTCGCGTGTCAGCTGGGTACAGCGGCCCTTGGACGCGCCTGCGGTGGGTGGCGGCGGCATTGTTGGCTGCCTGTGTCTAATCCGGCGACCTGGCCGCGGCAGAGCCGCGATCCTGGCGAACGAGGGAGAAGTAGCTAAAGGATTTTATTTCCTTTTCCGGCTTGGGTCTGGTAGTGCAATCTTGATGTTTCTTAACGGGTTTATAGCTCTCTACGTCATGTGTTCTGTAAAACTTGAGCGTAAAACACGATCCTTTGTGCCCTATAATTCTCAAAATTGGATCTAAGTTCTGTGGTTTACATTTGTACAATATGTTTTTCTCTTCATCAGAAAGTTTTTAAAAAGGGGTCCATCTATTACTCAAATTCGGGAAACACCAGGTGTAAAAAAAAAGTTGATGTGGAGTCGATTCTGACTCATGGCGACCCCAAGTGTGTCAGAATAGACTTGTGCTCCTTTGGGTTTTTAATGGCTGGTTTTTTGGAAGTGGATCGCCAGGCCTTCTGAGGCTTCTCTGAGTGGACTTGAATTGCCGACCCTTAGGTTAGAAGGAAACCCTGTTGGCGTAGTGGTTGAGTGCTATGGCTGCTAACCAAGAAGTTGGCAGTTTTAATCCGCCGGGCGCTCCTTGGAAACTCCATGGGGCAGCCCTATTCTGTCCTATAGGGTCGCTATGAGTTGGAATCGACTCGATGGCACTGGGTTTTTTTTTTTTTTAGGTTAGAAACAGAGTGCTTAACAGTTTGTGCCCTCAACTGATTTCAGTTACAGTCATGTGTCATTTATGCATTCTGTGAAATAGGACGTTAGTGGTTTGGATGTTGTGTGAACACCATACTATATACAGGCAGTCCTCGGATTATGAGTGAGTTCCATTCCTAAGTCTGTCTTTAAGCCCAGTTTGTACATAAGTCAGAACAGTTAGGTATGGTTCATATCTGACATCAGTTAGGTAAACGTTTGTCTTAGTATGTACCATATAATATATATTTGTACGCATAAAAATGTAAGTATTTCCAGGTATGTTAAAACGTTTTTAACATAATAATGTTATAATAATATTTTGTTCACGTTGCAAAGTAGCACCTGTTATTACAAACCATCGCATGTACCTCGAATTTTTGATATAATAGTCTTTACAGGGGTTGGTTCGTAACTACAGGTATGAGTATCACAACATGTATTATAGGTTATATATGTCTTTAGGTGCCTGGCAGCGCATTCGCTTGGTATACAAGAGACATGAGATACACGTGTTGCATGTGAGAAGCTCATGTCAGCTATTGCGTTGGCTACTTTTTTGCGAAGTCCTGTTCTCCAATTGGGATTTCTGAACTCTGTTACAACCTTATGGGACCACGGATGTGTATGGGGTTGGATGTTGCCCGAACCGAGTTATGTGGCGCATGACTGTACGTTCTAACTAAGCGTGATCGTCTTGTTTTGATTTTTTTTTTTTTAACACAAGGGTTACCTATGCAGATGGTAAATCATCCTATTTGCATTTTTTAGTAATTCAACTCAGTCTTAGACCATAAACTCCACTAAGTTGACTGTACTACAAAGGCCATGTACGTTTCATGTATTGTTCCCTCTTTTTCTTTCTCTGCATGGTATCTTTTTGATTTATCGATTTAGTTTCCAAGGCAAGGTAAAATTGCTGGCAGCTGTGAGAAATACTAGCAGTTCTGTAGTAACGTCTGTTTTTTTACTTTTTAGAGGAAAAAGGCCCACCTTTATGACGCATTCTGGTCACATCTTTTCTCTTCTAGTAAGCAAGAGCATGAATATTTTCAATCCAGGAAGAACTCAAAGGGTTACTTTTTGCTTTAAGAGTGACACGCTCATTGAGGCCCTCTTCAGTCCCTCCTTGTGCCCTTTAATCCGTGCACTCTCTGCCTTATACAGATAGGAAACTGAGGCTCTGAGAGATGAGTGGGCTTCAGCCAGCCACTCAGTAAGTGGGTTGGCCATGTTTTTCAGGAGTCCCAGTCAGTCTGCCCGCCATTTGATTGATGCTTGTGTATCTGAGAAGGGGCCTGAAATCCAGCGTCTCGCTCATATGGCTCACCTGGTGATTCCGTGGAGCTGGGCTTAAGTGCACACTTTTCTTGGTGTGAAAGGCTGTGGGCTTAAATTCCTGCTTTGGGATGAGGCCCATCCTCATTTCGAAAGCTGTGTGTCAGTAGGGGTAACCCCTTGTGGGCCTTGGTGAGCTAGCAGAGTCGCCTCCTTGAATGCTCCCTCCACAGGATTCTCATGAGGACCGGGACACCACTGAAAATGTAGACGAGTCCAACCACGACCCCCAGTTTGAGCCGATAGTTTCCCTTCCTGAACAAGAAATTAAAACGCTGGAGGAAGATGAAGAAGAACTTTTTAAAATGTAAGTAGACTGATGTTGCCCCAGAAATAGGTATATTTAGTGTAAACCTGTAATTGTGGTATTTTATATGTGTCAAGAATTTCTCATTGGACCTAAGCTATTTGAAGAAAACCAAACCCGTCGCCATTGAGTTGATTCCGACTCATAGAGACCCTGTAGGGCAGAGTAGAACTGCCCGATAGGGTTTCTAGGGAGCAGCTGGTGGATTTGAACTGTGGAACTTTTGGTGAGCAGCTGAGCTCTTAACCCCTGTGCCACCAGGACTCCATTTGAAGAAAGGGCCTGGGATTATGCAATGACTGATCCCACATGGAAGATCAAAGCTCCCATTAGAATTCATTCATTTGACAAAATTTTATTCGATGCCCAGCCCTCCCTGGTGGCTTATCACTGCTGCTCTGTCCACTGGGGCATGACTCCCCAGCTCCCCCTGCCTTGGTTGAGCAGGAAATCTATTTTGCGCTTGGACCCCTTTGTCAGTCTGAAGCTTATGACTTCCCGACTTGACGTTTTTAGAAGCACAAAATAGTGCCTGCAGTTACAGAGGGAAATGGATGATGTCGGAATAAAGTATATACATGCTTCTCATTAGCACTTTCAGTGAGAAGCCCCAGTGGCAGTATGGTTTTGAAGTAGGGGTGACCGGCACAGATCTTGTGTTGCAGTGTTGCAGCAAAACATATGTGGCAAGGTCGCAGCACTGCCAGTCCTGTGGCCCATGACCTACATTCATTATTGTGGGGACCTTAGACCAGTTACAGGTTAGTGAAAGTAAGGGTGTAGTCTTCCCTCTTTCCAACTTTGTGGGCCCTCCCCCCAATTCTATCCAAGACCCCCTGGTTAAGGACCCCTGATTGCTTGGCTGTGGAGTGATGGAAGGAAGCAGAGACAGTCACCACAGTGTGACCCCCTCTCCCGTCGAAGCAAGGGTAGCTGGGAGAGCAGTCCCCTCCCGGCCATCCCCATAGGCCTAGAAAGGAGAGCCCCTATGCCCCCTTTGTCTCTGATGGTGCTGGGCATCTCCTCAAAGACACTGGTTCAGCAGGGCTTTGCCCTACCCAGAAATGATGCTGTGCCCTGGAGGTGGCTCCATGAGAGGGGAGGGACCTTCCTGTGGAAGTGAAGCCAGCAAGCTGGGCTTTTACAGTTTGGCCCTCGAGCACCATGTTAAAGCACTCAGGACTATCTTGTTCAGAAACCTTGTGAGAACTTTGTTTCCTTAATAGAATCGGTGTTGGGGAGAGAGTTTTGTGCCCTACACCCAGGGACCCTGGCAGAACCGCAGAGCTGAGGGGCAGAAGAGGGCAAGTGTTGGTGGGTAGGGAAGGGAGGAAGTTGGTGTGAGCCCTGAGGGCAGGACTGCTGGGCTCACTGCAGGATCTCTGGCACCATTGTGGGGGGTGGGGCGGGTGTGTGTGCATAAGAAAGGTGTGTAGCAGTGTGAGATAGTGCTTGTGGCCAGGAAAGTGGGGTGTCAGGGCCAGAGCCTGGTTGCCCAAGCAGAGGCCTGCAGTAGCCCCTTCTCTGGGTAGGCCAGGCCATGTGCAGGAGGCATCTTGTGTTTGAGGAGAGGGCTGGCCCTGCGTGAACAAGGCCTCTGCCTGCTTGCCTGCCTCCACACTGTCCTTATGGCCATCTGGGGTAAGGAGTGCTTACCCTGCTTCACCCTTGGAGATGCCCTACACTCAGGTTGGCCACTGTGCCCACCTTGGGCTCTCATCCCTTGACTTGAAAAGTCAGCTGCGTGTTTATTGGGGAGAATGTTGTAACTGTGATTGTGTTTTTCTTTTTTACTGTGAAATAAAAACAATCTGAAGTTTGTTTAACTGTTTGCAACTTTTGATGGTATTTTGAATTCATAGTTCCTAACAAGAAGAAAGGAAAGGGTATTTGTTGAAACATCAGATGCGGCCCCCCGCGTTTTATTTAACGCACAGAAAACGAAAGTTCTTTGTAGGGATAACTAGAGATGTATTTTTTTCCTTTATTCATCTGTGTGGAAACCCTGGTGGTGTAGTGGTTAAGAGCTACGGCTGTTAACCAAGAGGTCGGTGGTTCAGATTTACTACGTGCTCCTTGGAAACTCTATGAGATAGTTCTACTCTGTCCTTTAGGGTCAGTATGAGTCGGAATTGACTTGATCGCGATGGGTTTGGTTTTTTTTTTTTTTTTGGTTGGATTCATCTATTTGTGTACCTAAGCTCTCATTTAACGATTTTTTTGAAGGCGGGCAAAGTTATACCGTTTTGCCTCAGAAAATGAACTCCCGGAGTGGAAGGAGCGGGGCACCGGTGACGTGAAGCTCCTGAGGCATAAGGAGAAGGGGAGCATCCGCCTTCTCATGCGCAGGGACAAGACCCTAAAGATCTGCGCCAACCACTACAGTAGGTCCCAGGCTTGCGTTGGGAGGCTCATGGACCTCTGGGGAGATGGTTTCAGGGCTCTGCTGGGAACCTGGGAGGGAATGCACAGTTATAATGTATTTTTAAAATTTAACTAGGAAATGAGGTTTTCAGATGTGCCTGTAAGCTGAGAGCATGCCTACAGCAGGGCTTCCAGAATGGGGACATGGGACCCAGCAAGACAAGCGTCTGACTGGTGCAGACACAATGCAGGCAGAGGGCATGTGTGTGCCACTCGTGTTAGCCTTCCAGCCCTTTGGTGTGGTCTGCCCCAACCAAGGTGTCTCCCAGGGATGATATGGGAGGGGACACCAGTGCTTCTGGGGAGAAAGCACTTGTGAGGCTACTCAGGCAGCAGCAGGTAGGCTCTGGACAGGTGCAGTGCATCGTCCTGGGCTTGCCCTGGGGGGAGGGGGGTCTGCAAAGGCCACCTGAGGCCTGGTTTGTGGTAGAGAAGTTTGTCTTGACTTCTGGCTGTTCTACAGTGACACAGTTGCTGTGCCTGCTCCTGTACGTTGGTGTCTTCAGAATCAGATACACTGGGGTTGTTTCCTTAGTTCAGCATGGTGTCTGCACTTGCTGGGCATAATGCGTGCCCCGGAGGGCATGAAGAGCAACCAACCCTCGCCCTGCCTGCACAGCCTGTTTGCTCCCTGGCACCATCTAGCTCCAGCCGAGTTCGCAGCCCACTTTATCCTCAGTGTCTTCCCTGACACCCTGTGCTTCTCCTGCAAAGCCTCAGCAAGGGCCAGGTTGTTTTTGTGTGAGAGCTGTCCCCACACAGCTGTAAGTTGGTCCGGGGCCACTGGGCGCGAAGCTGTGTCCACAACCCAGCAGGGACTTAGCCTGGCGCACCTCACAGGCCCCGGTAGATAGTCTGGGTGGGGCATGGTGTGATTGCCTGTGCATTCACGGACGGCCCTCCAGCTCACTGCATGGGAAGTGAGTCTGGGTGGGAAAGAGGAAGCTAGGGGTACAAGGGTGAGATGTGGATGCAGGTGCGGGCAGGGGTACCCTGTGACCCAAGAAGCCCCCACATTCCGGTTCAGGCAGTGATGTGGGTGCATGGATCCAGGGTGGGCATGGCTGGAGCCCCGGGATGCTCCTGTCCTTCACGGGCTGTTCTGGTGAGTCATTATTCACAGGGGCATAGCTCCTTTGGGGCAGCTCCCTGCTTGGTGTATGATCCATCTTCCCTCATCTCACCTGGGGTCCGACTGGCCCCAGGTCCCGGCTGGAGAGGGATGGATATGTGTATTCTAGGCCACACTTGGCCTTTCTCCCTCACGGGGTGACTGCAGATCCTGTGACGCACAGGCACCTGTCACAAGGGCTCTGTGTCCGTTTCTGGTGGCTTCATCCTCTGCAGCCTCTGGACAATGGAAGGTTGGGAGTGTCTGAAGGCCCTTGGCCTGGCCACATGCCCTTCCTCCTGGACTCTTCTCTTCTACTGGCCCCACGCCCACCTCCTGGTTGGCCAGGCCCCTGGCAGTGTAGACGTACCGCACACTGGGCACCCTTGGTAGGAAAGGCCTGGCCCACTTGGCCTCAAGCCCTTGAAGTCTTTGATGCGGGACCTTGGAGCTGCTTGGGCAGCAGGCAGGCCCTGGGCTGGGTGTGGGGTAGCCACACGGTTGAGGGCAGGACTGCGGTGAGTGCTTCTAGGATGGTGGTTAAGAAGACCCTTGCTGTGCTGTTCTCACAGTCGGAGCAGCTGCCTTTTCCTGGGTTTTGGACAGTCTTGGTTTTAAAATGAATATGGGGGGTTCTCAAGGAGGTGTGGTTAAGAACTAGATTCCAGGGGACTTGGTCTGGGCCTGGTTCACAGATCCCAGGCCTTCCCTTGAATTGCCCAAGGTCAGGGCTTTCGGATGGGGCGTGGGCAGGCCTTGTGGGGTCAGCGCAGGTCTCAATGGACTTTTCTCTCCCCCAGTCACACCACTGATGGAGCTAAAACCGAATGCGGGCAGCGACCGAGCCTGGGTCTGGAACACCCATGCTGACTTTGCCGACGAGTGCCCCAAGCCAGAGCTGCTTGCCATCCGGTTCCTAAACGCTGAAAGTACGCAAAACAGCTTGTGGACAGGGAGAGTGGGGGTTCACTTGTGGTTACCAACCTTAACACATAGTAGCTTAACGGCAATAAAAATGCTGTTTTGGGGGAGAATTAGCAGGAAGTGGGCTGTGCATGAGAGAGGCTGTGTTTCTCCTGTGCAGTCTGGGGCCAAGAGGGGTGGGCCTGAGGGCAGTCTGAGGTGCAGAGTGCACGTGCCCCCAAGGTCGGGTCCCTTTTAAAACCAAAGGCATCTGAGTGCACCAAGTCGTTTCTAAACAAGACAAGGTCACCAGTGTTAAAAAAAAACAAAACCTGTTGCCATCGAGTTGATTCTTACTCTTACCAACCCTTTAGGACAGAGTAGAACTGCCCCATAGGGTTGCCAGTGGGTGGCTGGTAGATTCGAATTGCTGACCTTTTGATAAGCAGCTGAGCTCTTAACCCCAGGGCAAGGAAACCTGGCTCTTTAGCTTCCTGTTTAAGCTACAGCTTACATCAAGATGTGGAGTGTGAGCCTAACCCCAGGGATTTCTCCCAACTTCTCACACCATGCACACTCTCATGCCCTGCAGGGCTTTGCCACCGGGGCGGGGGCTGTGGTGGTTGTGTAGGTGGGGAAGGCATGTCCAGGCAG
Organism: Loxodonta africana; assembly: GCF_030014295.1. Taxonomy (NCBI): domain Eukaryota; kingdom Metazoa; phylum Chordata; class Mammalia; order Proboscidea; family Elephantidae; genus Loxodonta; species Loxodonta africana. The sequence continues at coordinate 33,258,588 of NC_087360.1, forward strand.
AAACCCAGGCAAGTGGCACATCTTCTGGACAGTCACCTGGTGTCGGGGCTGTGCTGACATACACAGGCCCAAAGTGACCTCTCCCCAGCTTGGGGGTCTTTTCAGTTGAATTTTCTGGCCTGATTTTCAAAAGCTGTGCCCAGTGGGCCCTGGAGGAATCGGGTGGGTTGGACGTATGGCCTAATGTGGCCTGGTGCAGCAGCCCATTTCCAGCATGAATGACAATTGGAGCCCATGGCGTAGAAGGACACCCACTTGGTTGGCCAGGGTCCCCTGCTCTTGCCTGCTCTGCCTGAGCCTGATGCTTCCATGTGGCAGAATTGTTGTGAAATCCAGTGAAGGGAGACAGGGCCCAGGCCTCAGGGGGACTTAGCAAACGGTCACTGCATGGTATGGGCAGAAGTCCAGGCCACAGTTAGATGGCCCAGCTCATCCTTAAAGTCAGGAGTTGCCATGGCATGGGCCCTCTGTGAGTCCCACCTCTTCAGACTGGTCAGAACATGTTCCCTTCACCGAGACTTCTCCGGCCTCTTAAGATACACTTTTTTTTCTCTCCACAGATGCACAGAAATTCAAAACAAAGTTTGAAGAGTGCAGGAAAGAGATCGAAGAGAGAGAAAAGAAAGGTGATGTGGTGCTGTATATGGGGGGTGAGAGCTTCCTCGCAGACTCACTCTGCATCCGACTGCAGTCCCAGGCCGGGTGCTTTTTCTGTCTGCCAGAGAAACTCTCCTGGCTGTTGTGAGCGCCTTGGCCTGTCTGAGGCAGCACACTGCCCGGGGACACATGTGTGCCAGGTGCATGCTCCCTGGCACTGGCCTCGGCGGTTGGAGCAGGGAGCCGGGTCACAGAACTGTAACTAGAATCCTGTCAGAAGCTAGAGGGGCTGTGAGATGATGTCCTGCTCATTGTGAGCCAGGTGGCGGCTGCACGAAACTAAGCCCCTGAGCCCCGATGGATGGTCTAGGCAGGGAGGAAACGCCTGCTTGGGTGACACTTTTTTTGATGAATGAGCTTGTGAGAAGACAGGCTCACCCTGGAGATGACCTTGGCGGAGATCCTCAACTGAGATGGTGGTAGAGAGGTGACCTGTTGGGCTTTGTCCCAAGCTGCTGTTGAAGTCATCCCCAGGGCCGGCCGTGCCCCCCAAGGGTTCAGGTGACGCAGCGAGGCATCGCCTCCAGCCTGTGCCACATATGGCACTGTCTCCGTGTTTGGGCAGTCTGCAGTAAAACCTGCGAAAGGTAGAAACCTGTCAGAGAAGGGAAACGCAAACATTTTCTCCTAACTAGAGAGCGATAGAGAAGTGGTGACTGCACCCTGTCAAAGGTGAAAAACTTGTAAGACCTGGGAAAAAAAGGCAGTCCCATTGAGTTCTGGCTCTCACAGGATTCATTGTAATTGTGCTACTATTTTCTTACTGTGTTCATTGGTGTCTTTTAGCAGGATTGGGTAAAAGTGATAATGCTGAAAAAGTGGCTGAAAAGCTAGAAGCTCTTTCGGTGAAGGAGGAGACTAAGGAGGCTACTGGGACCAAGGTGTCTGAAGGTGAAGAGGCCAAGGAGAAGACTGAAGAGAAGCAATAAACGGTCTTACATTATTTTCTTTTCCCTTTCCTTTTTCTTACTTCTTTTTCTTTTTTTTATCCCACCCAAGGTTTCTGATTTATTTTTATTCTGTTTTGTTTACAAGGGACTTTATATAAAGCAGCTCGAACTCCAACATCCAGATGGTTTTTTTCTAAGTTTTTGTCCTATTGAAGACAATTTCAGAAAATCCATTCCCCAGTCATGAAAATGTACTGTGCTAACTTTCTTTTCCATAGTGGAAACACTTATTTATAGTCATCAAAAATAGAGAATAAAAACCACATTTGATAACTGTATCAGAGGTCAGGACTGTGTGTACATGGCTCAGCACTGGCGGCTCAGGTGCCTACGTGTCCGCATGCCTGTGGGCAGTGCCTCTACTGGGCTGTGTCCTGGGAATGTCTTGTGTGTTGTGTGTGTGTGTACATGTACATGTATGTGTGCTTGTGTCTATGTCTGAGTTTTCTGGGCAACGAAGGGGTTTTGTAACTGGCCTAGGCGCTAACATCAAAGCTGGGTTCTTGGGAGACTCGTGCAGGTATCACCGAGGTTGTACATGTTGAGGCTCGTTCTGGGCTTTGGGAGGTTGTGGCACTGTTGGCAGTTGGGGCTGTGTTGCCTGTGGTGTGTCTGAGCCTGCAGCTAGTGGGGCAGCTGGGGCCGGCCCAGTGGCTGTAAGTGGCCATTGGCCATCGAGGGCCCAGGTGAGCAGTGTTGGGCCCATGTACTTGGCTAAGGCTAAGGCGGCTGGGGTATGAAGGTTGGGGTTTGCTGAAGGTTCTGAGGCTGATGGTCACTGCTTTGCCATGCAGAGAGGACTTTATGCGGAGAGAGACTACTAGGATAATAACTAGGAGGATGGCACAGGGATATGCTGGCTGGGCGGGTGAGTCCCTGGCCTTGGCCAGGCTGTTCTTGGTCCACCCTGGTGGAGGGAAAGGCCAGCCCCATGGCACACATATCCAGTCTGGTGCAGTGACCACAGCCTTCTGTCAGAAGCCTTATGAAGCACCATACCACCTTTGCCCAGGAATGTTGACCACACGTGCTGTTCCCTCCAGCATCCTCGGAAAAAAAAACACCTCGCCTACTGGCACCTCGGTGTCTGTCTGGACCCCTGACCTCTTGGGCTTGAAGTCCAAACTCAGTGGTGTTAGAATGGTGGACACTTTGGATAGCTTTAAATAAAAGGACGTTTTCAAGTATCCAAGTGGGTTAGTGGTATTGGGGGTCTATCTCTAGGCATCTTCAGTCAGGAAGTATGTTTTTCAGTGTCACTGTGGAGGTGTCTGCAACCCCATGGAAGAATGTATGTACTGGCCAGGCTGCACTTTGGGGGGTGGATTCTGAGGAACAGGCTGGCCTGCCTTTCAGTAAGAGGTGCTGAAGACAGAAGAGCAGGAGAGGGTCTCCCATAGGGCACATGTCCCAGCTGTGTTCCTTGTGGCTCTGAGCCATCAGCACCTACCAGAGGTGCTTCATTGGTGTGTCTGTCTGCTCCACCTAAACTTCACATCCGGTTTAAACATCAGTCCTTGTTCTTCTGGTGGAATGTGCTCCCAAAGGAAGCTGCTGTTCTGTTTAAGACCAAACTGAATACTTGACTGGCCATTTTTGTAGTGCTGTGTCAGCCTTGGGCCTGGTGGCGTGGTTCCGCTTGCCTCCAGCAAGCCGGTGCTGGCACAGTGTCTTCCCACACAGAGGTGTTGAGGCTTGCACATGGGTGCTGTAAGGTGCTGCTCTTAATGACATGGAATTGTGATGTCGTATCCTGTGAATTTTTATAACTGCTGTGCTCCTCTGAAGATGGTGCTGTGCCACAAACCAGTGAGAACTTAGGGTTGGGGGTGGGAGTTGATGCGTGTGAGAGCCAGTGTCCCAAAGGGCCCTATCCTCCTAAGGGAAGCCCTGGGCTAGCAAGTCAAACACCTGTTAGCAGAGAATGGTGGTTTTAACATTCTGTCTTTGTTTCGGATTCCAAAGGAAAATAAATGCCATGTGATGTAAACGCCAGGCTGACTTCCTTCATGACGGGGCGGGGAAATGTGTCTCCAAGGAGGGGAAACTCTGACGGTAGCTCCTTGGAATGAATGGAGGACACACAGTCTTATAAATCAGGTTGCATTATAGAGTACATTAGAGAGGCAGCTTTCTCATACTCTAGAATGGCTTGCAGGACAAGTCGTGTCCAAGTGTCAGGACCCTTGGGGCCCCTAGTAGACCCAGGATGAGCAGGAAGGACTTGGCCAGTATGCTTGCAGGTGGGTTCGTGTCTTAGGCTGGGTTCTCTAGAGAAGCAAAATAAGTAAAGTGTGTAAGTATATATATTTATATATACTTGGTTCACATGGTTGTAGGGGCTGGAATGTTCCAAGTTCGTGGATAGAGGCTTCTGATTCACATAGCCACAGGGACTGGTGAACCTAAGATTGGCAGGCTCAAAGAGCAAGCCTCTTGCTCACAGGCTGAGAAGACAGACGAATCCCAAGATTGGCAGGTCAGCTGCTAGCTCAAGTACCAAGAACCGGGGGTCAGCTGCAGGATCCAGAGGGAACAAAAGCCCAAGAACCTTGCCAGAGTGTCCATTTATATTTGATGCAGGCCACACACTTAAGGAAACTCCCTTTCAACTGACTGGCTTTTCACAGCAGATCCCATCATGGAGGTGATCACATTGTATCAAATCTCATCATGGAAGTGATCATAAGACATCATATGACTGCCAAACCACTGAGATGAGGAACATGGCCCTGCCATGTTGACACACAAGCATCACAGTTCTCTTGGGCAGAGAGGCAGTGATGCACCAGCAATGTCCAGACAGGAAGGAGTCTGGCATCCTGTAAAAAATGGGATTGGAAGTGCCGCCTTTCCATGCAGGTCTGGCGGACTGCAGATTGGGAATGCTGCTGCTTTCAGCTGGATTTTGCTTTTCCCTGGGGTCCTGACTCATGGGAAGAGAGAGGGCTTCAGGGCTCAGCAGCAGCATCGGGCCGTGCTAATGAAGTGAAGCCCTATCCAGGGGCCACAGTACACAACTTGGCCAGTTAACTGTCAGTCCTGGCCATGGCCCTGGGTCAGGACGGCAAGGACCATGGCCTCACACTGTGCTCTGTGTCTCTATAGCCAGGTCCACCCCACCCCACCCTCGCTGCCCAGGCTGTCTTTAAGGAGAAGGTTCTCACCGTGTGGGCATGAGTGCCCTTCCCAGGGCCCTCAGGTCAGTGGAGGAAGGCGATCTCACCCTGGAACTGTGCAGACCTGTTCTCAGCCTCTGTTTCCCATGGGAAGCCTACTGGGACGATGCTCTTCCTGGGTGGGCCTGGGCCCAGGCCGTGTGACCTCAGAAAGCTTCCTGGAGGCCTGGAGCTACTGTATGCCAGGCTGCAGGAAGGGCAGGAGCAAGTGTGAGGCCGTGGTGGGGCACCATTGGCTTTAAGTGTGCCATCCCCAGCCGGTTTTATGTCAGGACCCTTGATTTTGTGTTCCCCATGCCTTAAGGACATCTGTGGATAGATGGTCTTTGCTCACCTTCGTACCCTGGGACCCCTCCACTGCCTCAGAGCCCCCAACAGTGCAGGTCTCCTTTAGTGGACACCTGCGGCAGTCTCCAGGGAATGCTCAGAAGGGTGTCCGCAGGTAGAGGTGACAATTGGGGGTATAGAGAAAAACTCGTTTTCTCTGTCAAAGGGCTGTGTTATGGGTCTGCTTCTACTCTGATCCTGTGGGTTGGCTGGGGCTGGTTTCTTCACAAGGCCCAAGGTAGGCAAGGAGGGGTCTCCAGGCCAGGGAGGCCCAGGACCCATGGCAGTACATGCCAGAGGAGTGGCCACTGGGGCCACAAGGTTCAAGCTGAAGAGTAGCATATGCCCAGGGGCCAGGGAGAGTGAAGGTCCCATGGGTCTGGGTTTTAGAGCACATTGGCGTGGCTGAGGGACAGAGACTGATGACAGGGGAACCCCCAGCCAGAGCCAGCACGAAGGCCAAGAGGTCTCCAGCCACAAGACGCGGAGGTGCGGTGAAGGGGGCCGCCTGGTGGGAAGGGAGGGGTCTCCAGGAGGCCACCTGCAGGCGTCCCCATCACCCAACGAGGGTCCCCATCGCTGCAAGTCCGCCAGTCCACCTTAAGGGGGGGGCGGTGGCTGGTGGGATTTCCTGCCGGAGGCGGGCCTGCGCCGCCGGGTCTCTTCAGGGCAGGAGTATGCAGCCCGTACTTCCCCGAGGGAGAATAAGGCGCTCATTCTGGCGCTCTGGGTCTCCCAGCCACACACGCCCTCAAGCACCACCGTGCAGCTTGGGCTGACGTGGCGACCCCCTTCTGGCTTTCCCTCGCTGGCCGGGCGCACCTGGGTCACTTGGTCCAGCGAGTGTACTGAGAGCTGTGAACTCTGAAAGGCTTCGGTGGCAGGTGGGCAGGGGATGAACAACCAAGGGCTCCCTGCAGTGTCACTACTTTCGTCACCCTAGTGAGTGCTAGAGGTCTCCAGTTTGAGAGAGGTCTCCCCTGTCCGGTAAGGAATAGCACAGAACAGATGAGAACATCTGACTCCGGGGACACGCCCCGCTCGGTTTAGGAGCAGTGAGATCTACACACTAGCCCTCGAGGAACCCTGCACAGGCCACGGCGCCACCGGCGCGCGCGGGGGTGCCTGCCCGCGAGGCTTGGAGGTGGTGCGGGGCGCGTGCCTTCAGAGAGCCGCTGGCACCCGCCTGGCTGTAGCGCCCAGGACGAAGAGTGACCTGCGACGGGCCCTCGGGAGCCGCGGCCTTTCGAAGAGAAGAGGGCAGTGGGCGGACTCGCCAGGGCAGAGGTCCGGCTATCGCTCAGCCGCCCGAGCAGCCCGAATGCAGGCCGCTGGGTTAACGGCCAAGCACAGCCCCGCATCCGCTGCGGGAAGACAAGCGCGGGCCGCGGACACAGACTGGAGCGGAAAGCGCGTGCGTGGGGTGCGGGGCGGGGCCTTGCGAGGTGGGGCGCGGGCGGGGTGGGGGGGGTGTCCCCAACGAGTCCGCAGGAGCTGGGGGGACCGGGCGCCCCGCCCCGCGCGCGCAGTCCCCGCCCCGCGCAGCTCCGGGTCCCCCTCTGCAGCCCGGGCCACCTTAAGGGGCGCGCTGACATCAGCGCGGCGCCGCCGTAGCCACCGCCCGTGGGGTGGGATTTCCTCCTCCGCCGCCGCCGTCGCCGCCGCCGCGGGTCCTGCGCCGCGTACAGCCCGCCCGGCCTGACCCCGGCCGGCCCCGCCCGCCCGGCCGCCCGGCCCTGGGGAGGGATGCGGCGGCGCGGCGCCCAGGATGCCCCGCAGCCCCGGGACGCGTCTCAAACCCGCCAAGTACATCCCGGTGGCCACAGCCGCCGCGCTGCTGGTCGGGTCCAGCACCCTGTTCTTCGTGTTCACGTGAGTCCGCGCCGGGGCACGGCCCGGCCCATCCGGATGGGCGATGGGCAGAGGCTGGGCTGGCGGAGGACGGGGACAGGGTCGGGCACAGCGGCCTGGCGGGGGACTGGGCCCGGCTGGTTGGGCAGAGTCGGTGCCGCGGCGTATGACTCCTCATCGTGGGCTGAGAGCCTGGGCTGTGAGTGCGTCCCTCCTGGGGCATCAGAGACAGGCAGGGCCCCGTGGGGAACTCGCGTGCCGGGTGGGCACCCCCTGAGGGTGCCGGGGAGGTCCTGGGTGTGAGGCACTGGGCCAGACAGGGAGTGTGTGCAGTCGCTGCCCAAGGTGTGGCTCCTCACCCCACAGGCCCACGAGGGAACGTGGGCACTCAGAGCCTCTAGCCTTCCCTGCAAGGAGCCCTCTGGCCTGCCCGGTCTGGGTCAGAGCCCAGATTTTCCGTGTAGGCGTGGCCTGGCCCAGCAGCCACGTGCCTAACCCCCAGGCGTGGGCGAACCCCACTGGGCTCTCTGCCCTTCCTTGGCCTCACTGGAGGGTAATCCAGTGGTTGCAGCTGGAGAGCCCAGGCCAGGCCACACCCAGGGACAGAGATTTGCACAGCCCTGCTATGGGCGGGCTGGGGCAGGCACTGGGACCCTGGAGATCAAACTTTGGGATGTGGGGCAGAGGGCAGGCAGGGCACTATGGCATCCAGCCTTAACTTCTACACCTGAGAAATAGGTCAGCTCACAGACCAGAGCACTGCCTGGACAACATGGATCCCTCTCTGTGGTTGTGGGGTTCCCCCACCCCAGGCTCCATCAGGCATGAGAAGGGGGAGCTCCAGGTTTCAGCCATGAGGATCTGCAACCACCCCCTTCCACACATCTGAGGTGAGCCCAGGGGCTTAGAGTGACCTCAAGCACCACTCGAGCCTTCCTGGGGAAGGAGGCCTCTGGGGGTGCCCACATCCAGCAAGGCATCTGCCCTGAGGTGGTGGCCCGAGTGTGAGTGGTCAGGCCCCGTTTCACCTTAGCAAGATTGAGGCTGAATTGGGTATCTGTCGGGGTGGGAGAGTCCCTGCCCGCCGGGGGTAGGAGTTCTGGGGTGGGTGCCGAAGACTACAAGAGAGTGTTTTAAAAAGGCCTGTGTGGACGGGCTTATTTCTGGCATGGGCAAGCAGGCGTGTTCCTTGTCACACAGATGCTGTTGGCCTGTGGGGTGGGGAGGAGGAGAGGGGCAGTGGGCGGGCGAGCTTGGGGAGCCTGTCCTGGGGGTGCATTCCAAGGGGAATGGGTCCTGCCACGGCTTTTGAAGGAGGAAGGTCCCACCCAGTCCTGGTCCTGCGCTGGAGGCCCTGACTTCCCCGGAGGCCAGTGGGGAGTGTGGGAGTTTTGAGGGTGGGTGTCTAGGTGCTCTTCCCAGTGGCGTGGCCTCCACTTGTCTCTGTTTGTCACTCCCAAATGCTATTCATCGTCTTTTCCTGACCTTAAAAGTAACTAATGTTGTCTTCTGAGAACCGCTGAGATGCAGAACCAGGTTTTTTAAGAGATTAGAGCTGACTGCACCCCCAGATGGCCATCCTGTGTCTGGCCCTTCTTTTCCTGGGCTCTCTTTGGCACCTCCTGGGGCCATCCCAGGGCATGCCTGTTGGCTCACTTGCCCCAAGAGCCCTTCCCTGTGATTTCAAATGTGTAAAACAGTATTTGTGGCGACAAAAGGCTCGAGACGTGGGTATTCCCTGTGAACTTAACTTGTCCCCAAATCTTGGCCACGGAGGCTGGCTTCACTTTGCCAAGTGTCAGTTCTTCCCTTACTTTGTTCCTGGAAGCTGAGGTTCTGGGTTCCAGGCCACCAGTGCTGTTGAGGCATGGGGGTTTCCTCCAGGAGGCTCCAGAGGTCATTCCTGTGCCCCCCTGCCAGCCCTGTGTGTGCTCGCTCTGGCCTTGGCTGGCATGTGCCTGGGAGAAGGCGCCCTGCCCTGCAGAGGCTGGGGCCCAGGGTGCTAGCGTGGGGCCCAGATGTGCAACAGCCATCTAGCAAAACCTCAGGTGCCCTACTCACCCCCTCGGTCCAGGGCTCCCCCACACCCTGCCCCCAGCTAGGCCTGCTCCCTGGGCCAGCGCAGTTCTCCTGGCCAAATGGTCACCTGGGACCCTGACTTGTCCCCCCACCCCAGCCTTGCTGGGACCCTCTGAGGTAGCTCGGCTCCTGAGGAGGGGGCTCTGCTGGGGAGCCAGATCTGTGGGTGCTAGACATGGTGTGGGCAGTGGACACAGTGGCCGAGTGATTCTGGCACGTGAGGTGCAGGTACTAGGCAGCAACTTTTCACAGGTCCACTTCCTGGGACAGGCTTTTTGTCACCCTGGCAGCCACCCTTCCTGTGTTGGGTCCAGAAGGGTCCTGGCTCCTGTGTCACTGCCTATTTCTGAGCCTGGACCTCCCACTCCTCCTGGCTTTGCCCTCAGGGCCTCTGTAGGGTTTCTGCTCCTGCGTTTGCGTCCTGATTTTCCTGGACGGTGGTGGCCTCCAGGTCCCTTCTCTGAGTAGATGTAAGTTGTCACCTGTGGGCAGGGTTTTTTGTACCTAGGCAGGTCCCTGGGTCACACAGGGTGGGGGGCCCTCCTTCAGACCATCTCACCGGGGGTGAGACCAGCAGGACCTGAAGAAGCTGGGGAAGCAGGAAGGATGCCCAGAGGGGGTACCCCTCTCCCTGCTTTCTCCCTGGGTGCTGAGGAAGGGGGTGCGCCACCAGGCAGATTCCCAGAGAGGCCCCTCCTCCCAGAAGCCTTCCTGGCTTCCTGTTGGAGTTTGTGTCGCCCTGGGCCCCAGATGCCCTGCACACTGTGGCACACCACTGGACTAGACCAGGTGCTGGGCAGGGCCTAAACGTCCCCCCAGGCTGGGCCTCTGCCCTGCCCCTGCTCCCTGCAGAGCCCCTCAGCAGAATGACAGGGACCCTGTAAACATCAGTGGGCTGGGCTATTGGGTGGGACGCAGATATCTGGGGTCAGGCCAGGCAGGCTGACCGCTGGGATGATGCACCTGGTTCCCAGTCCCTCCCATAAACTCGGAAACACCGACAGGCTGCAGGGAGCGGCTGGCCGAGACCACACGTGAAGGTGAGACCTGCATTTGGAAACAAGTGTGAGCCCTCCATCCTGGGACTCGCTGTGTGTGGCCCTTCAGAGCCTCAGTTTCCCCATTTGCCCAGAGTATCTGTAGGGATCAGATGGGTGGGTTGAGCACTCCGTGGATGGAGCAATCACCTTGTGACTGCCTGACCAGACCAGGGCAGAAGGGCCACCGACCCACTGGTTCTGGGCAGCCCCAGTGGGCAAGCGCCGTTCTCATACACAAACAGCATTAATGAAAAACCTGGTTTAAATGAAAACATCCGATTTAAAATTTTCCATTCCACGTTAGGCTGTGGTACACACGCTACCCCTGCAGAACCCACCCCTTCCGCAGCTGGGTGATGTCTCCCTGCCCAGCCCAGGCAGGACACAGGGCCTCAACTTGGGTGGGGCCCACGTCCGTGGCACGTGTCCTGGCCCATGGCCCTGACACTGGGGGCGGGGTGGGGTAGGGAGGAGGGCTCAGAGCCTCAGAGCTGGAACTTCTTGCTCCCCAGGCCTGACCTCAGCCTGCCTCTAGCCTGCAATGTGGCTTGACCCAGTAAGGAGTGGGCTATAGAAGGCTGCCCTCTGCCTGGAAGGGCTCCTTGGAGGGAGGGCACACCCTGAAGGCCAGATACCCCTGCCAGCAGCCCAGGGGACCTGTGGCTTGTGTCTGTGACCACTTGGATTCAATGAATTCAGGGTTGGGGGACTGTTGGGGGTCTCCAGGGGCCTGCCCATGGTGGGACAGCCCTCCCCAGAGCAAATGTGGACAAAGCACCCACTGGCTGCTGGATCCGGCCCCCCGAGAGCTCACTGGACATGAAGGGGGCGTCCAGAGAGGCTGAGGGCTTGCCTGAGGCCCACACCATGGTGGCTGAGCCAGGGTTGGACCAGGGCTAGGAGTGGCAGAGGGAGGAGGAACATCTGTGTGTGTCCATGTTCATGTGTGCAATGTGTACAACTCTGCATGAGCAAGTGTGTGCATGTGTGCGTGTTCTTCCACGGACATCAGTGTGCACAAATGTGCTTGGCTGTGTGCATGTATGTGTTCACATATGGACTGTACCTGACTTGTGGATGTGTTAACATGCATATGTGTGCCTTCTTTGTGCACAAGTGGGCTGTCTATATGTGTTTACATGTCTGTGCATATGTATGGGTGTCTGCATGTGTGTATCTGCACCCACATGTCTGTGAATGTCTCTGTGAGTATGCGGTTGTGTGCCTGTGCATGCACATGTGTTCCCGTGTGCATGTGTGTTCACACATGTGTCTTGATGCATGTTTACGTATTCATGTGTATACACATATTCATGTGTATGCGTCTCTGTGTGCCTGCGTGTACACACATGTAAACGCATACATGTCTGCGTGTGTTCTTGCAAGTATGTGTCTTTGCCTATGCCTGTCCCTCAGCTCATATGCATTTCCTGAGGCAGATGAATTCTGGGACCTGGCAGGGCTGGCCAGTGAGCCAATTCTGATTATGGGGACCTAGGCCTGAGACCCATAGTATGACACCCCTGGGGAATGGGAGAGGCCACTCGGAGAGGTCAGGGGGATGACAGAGCATGGGAGCTCCTGATCCTGGGCCCGAGCTGGGCCTGGGGGACTGGAGATGGTGGAGGTGGAGGTCAGTGACTCAGGTCCCAGTCAGAGAACCTGCAGGCTCCTTCCCTGAAGCTTCCCCAGCCCTCACCTGGTTTGAGATGCCTGCAATGGACAGAGGCCACCCAGCTCCCCAGTGCAGGTTTCCAAACATGGCCCCCATTGCTGCCCGGCTGCTGCCCCACCTATCCCGGGGTATCTCACTCAGAGCCATGGTCCAGCCCTTCTAGCCTGGTGGGGGGAAACCAAGGCTGAGGGAGAATGAAGCAAGCAGTGCCAGCTGCCTGGGCCAGCGGGAAGCTCTGATCAGTGTGGGGGTAGGGGAATTCAGTCCTCACCCACCTGGTAGGCAAGGGAACCCCCGTAGACCCTAAGGGCCCACCTGAAGTCAGGGATAGGAGGCAGCAGGCACAGGTTCGAATCCCAGCCCAGACCCTCTCCAAGGCCTTGGGCGCATGACCAAGCCCTTTGAGCCTCTGCTCCTCATCTGCGAAATGGGGAGAAAAGGGCTGTGCCTGTGCAGGCAGGAGGGTTGGATGCATTGTGCAGGCTGGCAGGCAGCAGCGCCCAGCATCCACAGGCGAAAGGTACCAGCGACCTTGTTGCCTTGTGTTGTCATGCCAGGCCTCCTCTCCCTCCATGAGTCCTCACCCCATGGGCCCACGGCTGCACATGCTATTTGACTATCCCGCCCTCCACCAGGGATGGCTTCACCGGCATGCAGTCCCTGCAGTTGCCCAGGGCCCCGCATCCGAAGGGGCATGCTTGGTTTGATGCTCTGCTGCTGCAGTCTTGAAGTTCTTGTTGATGTTTTATTAAGTGGCCTGCAGTTTTATTTTGTGTGAATTATGTAGCCAGTCCTTCCCAGAGGAACGTGGGGAGCTCACTTGCTCCTGCTCCCGACTGCCTCTTCCGAGTGGGTTCACTGGCCCTTTCTTGGGGGCATTTCGCCTCCTTCCAATCCCGTGCCTCTCACCTTGCTGTGCAGATAATGCTGCAGGGGCCCACTTTCCTTGCTGAATTGCATTGGATCAGAGACCACAAACGCGTCCTGAGCACGTGTGTGTGCCAGGCTTCAGCCCACGGGTTGGGAAGTATGGAAAAGCACCTCCTGGTGAGCACCCCAGTGGGCCAGGGCGGGGTGTCAGAGGAGGGGCACTCCTGGCAGAGGGGACTGCGTGTTGGAAACCCCGTGTCCTCACATGTGTGCTCACCTCCTGGGACTGGACCCTGGAGAAGGAAAATGGATAACTTTCGGCTCTCGCCTGACCGGGTGTGTTGCCGTGGGAAGCGAAATCTTTAAATAGCCTCTTGCTTTCCACTAAAAATAGCGAAGTTCTGCTGCATGGAGCCTGGTAGCTCGGGCGCACGGCTGGCTCCTGGCCAAGGTAGGCTTGGGTGCCAGTGTGGACAGCATGTACAGGGTGTATCCCTACAGTGGGGGCTGCTGTGGGGATTCAAGCAGGCAGCAGGCCCCCAGACCCCTCAGAGGGGCAGAGACCAGGACGTGGACAGTGGGACAGAGCTGGTCGGGCCCGCTGGCTCATGACAGCAGCTGGAGGAGGGGGCGAGGAACCTGTGAGAGGCCATAGGCGTTCCTCAGGAGCCGAGTGGGTGGACTCACACCTGCCGCAGGGTTGAGGCAGGAGCTGTCCAGCAGCAGCGTGTCCCCCAGGGAGGGGTGCCAGACCTGAATGGGAGGCTGCACAGGGAAGTCCAGGGTCCAGGAAGGCTTCCCGGAAAAGGGAGTGGATCAGAGCCAAGCAGTGAGAGGATGTGAAGGGGTCAGAGGCTGTTCTGCTTCTCTGGAGTAGCCAGGTTCTCTGAGCAGGCCTCTGAAGAGTGAGATGAAAACCAGCTGAAAGCAACGGGACTGGTGGGGTTGCGTCCGGTGGCTAAGACTCTCAGACCCACCCTGCAGGGCAGACCAGGGGTGATACCCCTACTCATTTACTAAACAAGGATTGGGGTACTCCCGGTGTCCCTCACACCCCAAAGTCTCCCTGGTGAGCCGTGTCCCCAGTGGTTCCTGTCTACAATGATATCATCTTCCTCTTTGTCCTGGCCAGTTTCAGCACGGCCACCTTCACGGACCCTGGTGTCTTCCCACGAGGTAGGGCCCCGTGCTGGGGAATCTCATCTGCTCACTTTTGCCAGTGTGTGAGTGGCTGACACGGGAGATCCTTAGGGAGCCTGGGGGTCCTGTTGTATCCCCAAATCTTGCTGAGCTGAGGAAAGGTCTTAGGTGAGGCCCGGGGCTGGCTACCCAGGCGGGTCACCAACCTCTTCTCGCGGTTCCATGATTGTCATAGCACAGAGGCAGAGCGTCTCAAGGGAGCAGGAGCAGCCTGCCCTGGGCTTGTGCCCAGCCCCCACCTCCAGTGAGTGGTAGGTGAAGGGATATGGCTTGGCTATAGAGCACCCCTCCTGAATGGTGTGACTCCCAAGCCTGTTGGCCCCTCCACATTTCAGTTTCCTCAATTGTGAACTGAGTTATTAAGAGACACCCTCATGGATCGGCTGCCAGGACCAGAACTGGCACTCAGGGACAAATACCACCTTGAGTGGCAGAGCGAATATGTGGCAGACCACTGGGCAGAGGTCTCTGTGGGTCCGTGGTGGCACCAGCCTCTCTTGACAGCCACATGGGGCTGACATCGGTCTTGCAGGCCCAGCCTGCATACATGTGGTCATGCCAAATCCTTTTCTATCCCCACACCGTCCTGCATCCCCACCTTTTCTGCCTGCCCCACCCCAAGCCTGGCTCTCTGGCTTGCTGTTAACTGCAGGTGCCCGTGGCTGACACGAGCCGTGTCCCCAGCGGTTCCTGTCTACAATGGCATCATTTTCCTCTTTGTCCTGGCCAATTTCAGCATGGCCACCTTCATGGACCCTGGCGTCTTCCCGAGAGGTAGGGCCCCATGCTGGGACATCTCATCTGCTCGCCTGTGTGAATGGCCATTGTGTGAGCCACTAACACAGGAGACCCATAGGGAGCCTGGGGTGGCCTGGCAGAGATTGGGGAGGAGCTCCTCTACCAGGGAAGTTACCTTCCTGCCACGCCCCCACCCCTGGCCTGCAGCGGACGAGGACGAGGACAAGGAAGACGACTTCAGGGCTCCGCTGTACAAGAATGTGGACGTGAGGGGCATCCAGGTCCGCATGAAGTGGTGCGCCACGTGCCATTTCTACCGCCCACCCCGCTGCTCCCACTGCAGTGTCTGCGACAACTGTGTAGAGGTGACCATCTGCCACCTGCCCTGCCCAGCCCATGGCCCTTTCTTGAGTTTGTCTCCTACCCACTGCCCCCTCCTTCCCCGCCCCATGGCTGAGTTCTCTGCCCGCCAGTCTCCCTGACACACTGCTCCCAACCAGGACTTTGACCACCACTGCCCCTGGGTCAACAACTGCATTGGGCGCCGCAACTACCGCTACTTCTTCCTGTTCCTGCTGTCGCTTAGCGCACACATGGTGGGCGTTGTTGCCTTCGGCCTGGTCTATGTGCTGAACCATGCTGAGGGGCTGGGAGCTGCCCACACCACCATTACGTATCCTTGGCCCCTGCATTGTCAGCTGCAAAGGCAGCCCCGGGCCGGGGGACACCTCCACAGGGGAAGCCGAGGCTCAGAGGGGTTGGGTCAGCTGCTCTGGGGTCCCTAGCAGGGGGTTTGTCCATAGGCCCCTGCTGCATCCTGCCCTCAACGGGGCCTGCCATTTCCTCCTTATGCCGTTGGCCTTAACGAGCCAGAATGGTGGTCATGTGTGTGGCTGGTCTCTTCTTCATCCCTGTCATTGGCCTCACCGGCTTCCATGTGGTGCTGGTCACGCGGGGGCGCACCACCAACGAACAGGTGCAGACCCCAGATGAGGTCATGGCAGGGGTGGGGGCAGTGCCCTTGGACAGCCAAGAGGGTGGGGGAGGAGGTATTGGACTGCCCTTGGCTGGCTGGCCTGTGCAGTTATGGCAGGAAGTGGCTTCTGCCCTGGAGACCTTCAGCTGGGGCTGTGCCTGTCCTGTACCCCTGTACCACCCTGGCTGTGGACACTACAGCCACCAGAGATTCAGGGCCTGCAGATTCTTCAGTTTCCTGCAGGGACAGGCTGGGGTGTCCTGGGCTGGTGGCACCCCTGGGCTGATCCCGCCCACCTGCCTCCCTGCCTTTCCCCCTCTCTGCCCTGGCCTGGTCCCTGGGTGGCCAGGTTGGCTGAGGGGTCCCGTGTCTGCAGGTGACGGGGAAGTTCCGTGGGGGCGTGAACCCCTTCACCCGTGGCTGCTATGGGAACGTGGAGCATGTACTGTGCAGCCCCCTGGCACCCCGGTGAGACCCGGTGGGCAGAATGGAAAGGGGCCTCTACTGGGCGTGGGGTGGGGAACCAGGACCATTGAGCCTGGTGCATTCTGTCCTGGGTTTGTGTGCGGGCTGCTGACTTCTGCACTGCGCAGGTACATGGTAGAGCCACCCCGGCTGCCGCTCACTGTGAGCCTGAAGCCACCCTTCCTCCGGCCAGAGCTCCTGGAGCGTGGTGCACCGCTCAAGGTCAAGCTTAGTGACAACGGGCTGAAGGCCAGCCTAGGCCGCAGCAAGGTGGGGGCCCTGAGGTGGGGTAGGGGATGGGTGGAGTCAGAGCCGTGGAGTGGGAAGCAGGCAGATTGGAGGGGCCTAGGAGAGGTGGGCGGAGTCCCTGGATGGCATACATAGTTAAGCGCTCCAATACTAGCTGAAAGGTTGTCAGTTTTAACACACCCAGAGGTGCCTCGGAAGATAAACAGGCCTGGCGATCTGCTTCCTAAAGGTCACAGCCCTGAAAACCCTATAGAGCACAGTTCTACACTGCACACATAGGGTCACCATGAGTCGAAATCAACGGCAGCTAACGACAATAGAGGAGGTGGAAGAGTGAGGGGGTTGAGATCCTAGGAAGGAGTCCCCAGTTAAAACCGCACCGTTCATCATACCCTGCCCACCACTGATCCCACCCCTCCCAGTCAAAGGGCAGCCTGGACCAACTGGACGAGAAGCCGATGGACCTGGGGCCGCCTCTGCCCCCAAAGGTGGAGGCGGGCACTTTTAGCAGCGACCTGCAGACCTCGCGCCCGGGCAGTGCCGGTGAGGTTGGGGTGGCTTAGTGGGCGTGAGGGAGTGTGGAATGGTGACCTGTTCAACCCTAGTCTGACCACTGTCCATCTACACAGAGAGTGCCCTGTCTGCACAGAGGACCAGTCCCCCAACACCCGCTATGTACAAGTTCCGGCCTGCCTTTTCTACAGCCCCCAAGGCGCCCTTTTGTGGCCAGGGAGAACAGGTAAGGAAGCCCCTGCCCCTGTCAGGGCAAGTGGTGTGGGTGCCTGCAGGACCCCATCCAGCAGGGCTAATATGGGTAGAGGAGAGCAGGGAGGGCTGGTTCTGGCCATCCCTCAGCAGGCATTGCCAGTAGGTGGCTGCCCCCCTGCCCTACATGCCAGGATGCCTGGAATTCCTCCCTTAGTCACTCCATAAGGCCCACGGGAAGACTTCAGAAGAATTTGAAGTTTGAGAAAGAACATTTTTTCCTGAGTTCTGAGGCCTGTGCTTTCTCTGTGGAGCAGTTGGCTTCCCTGGGGATCCTAACGACCTGACCCCACATGCACCAGGGCTGCCCACTCCCTCCTCTCAGGGCCACTGGGCCAGGCATCTGGGCTTCCCCAGCTTGGCTGAGCCACATGAGCACACAGCAGCGCTGCCCAGCAGGAGGGCCAGCTCCTCTTGGGAATTGCAAGGGAGAGGGCTTTAGGCACTTTCTCTCTTGTCACCTTCTTCCTGGGATTGTCCTGGCTGCCACGGAGGATTCACGCCGGTCAGCCAAGTGTGCCGAGTCCTCGTTTGCCCGCTGTCCCCACCCCTGTTCCCTCTGGTTTTGAGGCTCCACATACTCTTGTCCCCAGGCCAGGCCTGTGTGTCCTGAATCACAGAGAGCCGAGGAGGCCCCTCCCCTGTGCGCCGTGGCTGCCATGAGTACAGGGGTCATCCTGGCTCAGCTGCAGACCCAGCCCCCGTCCTTGTGCCACAGCACCCCGGCTCTTGGGGCTGCAGCAAGTCCTTGGAGGCCCCTAGCTGGCACATGTCGGGTGTGGCCTAGAGTAGTTGTGTCTCCTCAAAGCCTAGCTCCTGGTACTGCTGTGCCATCCTGGCACAGCCACTGCAGGGCACGTGGCCTCAGGGCTTCCACCTCCCCACCTCAGCAGTCCTGGCACAGCCTCTCCCTGCTCGCCTCTGCCCTGTCCCGACTTCCTGGGGCGGGAGAGGAGGGAGTGGTCAGAATAAAGAGCATCTGGAGGCAGTCAGATGGTGCGCCTGGCACCAGGTTTAATGTCACCAGGGTTGTAGCCACCATGTAGGTCGAGGGCTTAGTAGCTGTAGGATGACCTGTCCCCCAGAGCCAGTAGGTGGCTGAGCCCTGGCCGGGCAAGATGGCAGGCCAGCAGTGGGTGGACATGTGCCCCCTCTCCCTGCAGGTCCCAGGCCCGGACTCCCTGACCCTGGGAGATGACAGCATCCACAGCCTGGACTTTGTGTCCGAGCCCAGCCTAGACCTCCCTGACTATGCACCTGGCGGCCTGCACGCGGCCTATCCCCCATCTCCTCCGCTCAGCGCCACTGATGCCTTCTCAGGAGCCTTGCGCACCCTGAGCCTCAAGGCTGCAGGCCGGCGGGGTGGGGACCACATGGCCCTGCAGCCCCTGCGTGCTGAGGGTGGGCCTCCCACGCCCCACCGAGGGCTCTTCGCCCCCCATGCACTGCCCAACCGCAATGGCAGCCTGTCCTATGACAGCCTGCTTAACCCCGGCTCGCCCGGGGGCCGCACGTGCCCAGCCCACCCCTCGGCCAGTGTGGCTGGCTACCGCTCACCCTACCTGCACCCAGGAGCAGTGGGTGAGCCACCTCGGCCCCCACCCCGCAGTTTCAGCCCTGTGCTGGGCCCCCGGCCGCGGGAGCCCTCGCCCGTGCGCTACGACAACCTGTCAAGGACCATCATGGCCTCGATCCAGGAACGCAAGGATAGGGAGGAGCGCGAGCGGCTGCTGCGCTCTCAGGCCGACTCACTCTTTGGCGACTCGGGTGTCTATGATGCACCCAGCTCCTACAGCCTGCAGCAGGCCAGCACACTGTCTGAGGGCCCCCGTGGCCCCCCCGTGCGCTACGGCTCCAGGGACGACCTAGTGTCGGGGTCCAGCTTCGGGGGCGCCCGCAACCCTGCCCTGCAGACCTCACTGTCCTCTCTGTCAAGTGCAGTGAGCCGGGCACCAGGGACATCGTCCTCCTCCCTGCAGGCTGATCTGGCTAATAGCCATGCCCCAGGGCCCCGGCCAGGCAGCGGCTCACACAGGTCACCGGCGCGCCACGGACCACCTTCCCCACCCAGCACCCCGCGGTCGCCCTCCTACACAGGTCCCAAAGCTGTCTCCTTCATCCACACAGATCTTCCGGAGCCACCACCCTCGCTGGCTGTGCAGAGGTGGGTGCGATGGGATGTGGGTGGGTTTCTTGGCACAGGGCCACAGCCCAGCCACCTGTGGCTGTCTGGTCCAGCCCTGCAAGGTAACCTCGGGAGGCCACTGCTGGCCTCTGGGTTCAGCATGAGAGCTGCTGGTACAGGGCAGGTGGGCATGCCTCATCCCAACTTGAAGGTTCCTAGTCAGCCTGTATGAGTCAGAGGGGAGAGAGTGGCCCCGCTTCAGGGACACCGCAGGCATGTCTTGAGCCCAACACACCTTTTCCCAGAGCTGACGTGGACCGTGCAGGGACAGGCCCTGGGGTGTCTTCTTGTGGAGGTGGGACGTGGCCCTCCATTGGCAGTGACCTCCAACCTCCCTGTGCTGGGTTCTTCCTGCACACGTCCAGGTGAGCCTATTCAGGCTCTCCCGGGCCCGCCCTGCTACGTCCCCGGGAGGTGGGGTGCTGGGGCATCACTGCCTAGCAGCCAAGCATGCCACTTTGGATGCCAGGGCCCAGGCCCTTGGTGAAACATAGAGCCCTGGGAAACAGAGGCTTCCTGGCTCACAGATGGGGAAACCAAGGTTGGGAGAGGGCAGGCTTGTCCCAGAGCCCCCAGTGGGTATGCTGGCCTGGCTGTCTGCAGTGTCAGGGCTGTGCCAGGTACCACGCCGGCTTCTCCCTGGCCTAGCAGTCTTGAGCATAGCCTGAGGTGGAGACTGAGGCTCCAGGGAGACCCCTGCTGAGGCTGCGCAGCCGCGAAGGGGCTGGACACGAAGCTGTGGGCAGCCTGGCCTCCCCGGCGCACACTGCAGGAGGTGGTCCCTGTGGTGGGTGTGTCAAGCAGGGAGCCTGAGAGCCCGGTGAGGGAGCCAGCAGTGGTTCTTGGGAACCCACAGCAGTCAGAACACTGTTGGTCAGCGCTGGGTGGGCAGGGGCCAGCCAGGGTCACCCCGGGGCCCCCAACTCAGGGCACCAGGACAGATTGGGCACAGGCTCACTTGGCCTCCCCATACTCTCTGTGGCCTGTGCCAGCACGGATTGCCAGGCTGCTGGGAGGGACTGAGGGGCCGGGAGGGTGACGGTGACCGTTCTGATAACATCCCAGCTGATCTTGCCAGACTTCCTCTCTGTAGGCACTGGACTGAGCTGATGTCTGTCTGTCCTGTGACAGCACAGCGTCTCCCCTGGCAGGCGCTGCCCCCCACCCATTTCTGGGTGAGATACTCGAAGCTCAGGGCAGGGACTACCCAGGGTCACACACAGTGTGTGGTCCATGTCTGTGTCTGTTTGGTGTCCTGTTGCCTCATGTCTGCCTGTCCCTGCCATGGTCCCGTGTTTACTGTGTGCATGTGTGTGCGCTTGTTTTGATGCAGGGACCACCCTCAGCTGAAGACCCCCCCAAGTAAGCTTAACGGGCAGTCCCTGGGTCTGGCCCGCCTGGGGCCTTCTGCCGGCCCCCCAGGGCCCTCCGCCAGCCCCGCCCGGCACACGCTCGTTAAGAAGGTGTCCGGTGTGGGTGGGACCACGTACGAGATCTCGGTGTGAGGACTGACCGCCACGTGCCCGCCACGGCGCCACAGGGACCGGGACCCCACAGCAACGGCCCACTCCCAACTTCTCTGCCCCAGGGATGAGAACGAGGCCCACGCCTGGTGTGGACACGTCAGTAGGAGAGAGAGAACCTCTACAGGCTTGTCCCTGGGCTCCCCGCCCATCCAACCACCCATCTGCTAGCCTGATCTATGGGCTGCCAGGCTGCAGGCTGTGGTCCCCCTATGGCTGCGGCTGGTGGGTGTGCGGGCCCTGCCCTGGCTCACAGCCTCCCCCCTTCACCAGGCTGGGCTCCAGTGCTGTCACCCAGATGTCCCCTGAGGTTGTCACCAGGCCAGTTCCCAGCAATCTCGTGGTGCCACCCATTCCCCTTATAGACGGGTCAGAGACGGACAGAGAGCCTGAGGCCCCACTCCTGTCCTGCGGTGGCCTGCGGGCTGCTGGGTTGAGGGCCCCATGTGCCCAGGCTGCACCTACACGTTGCCTTTTGAGGACCCTGCTGGAGACTTGGAGCTTGGAAAGCCTGATACCCTGCAGGGAGTCCAGCCCCAGGCCTCAGACAGCCAGCTCCAGGATGGCTCTGGGTTCTGACGGGTGGACAGACAGACAGACAGACAGCCAGCTGTGGCAGGGTTCCCGCTCTGTGTGTCCAGTCTGGCCCCTGCTGGTGGGCATGCGTCCCTGTGTCTGTGTGCTGAGCTGCTGTGCCACGTCCAGTGTGCTCCTGCCCGGCTGCCGCCACCCTGCCCACTGCCGGGAAATGCATCCATTGAAGCCTTAACCTCTGCTCTATGCCCTTGTGGGAGCTGGTGGGGGGCAGGTGGGCGCAGGCTCAGGGGGCCAATGCTGCCCCAAGGCCGCCAAGACCAGGGACCTCACCCCACCCCTCCCGCTCTCCCTGCCAAACTGGACAATTCCCGCCCCACGGCATGCCAAGCCCCAGGCCCTGGCCCTGCGGGAGCCAGGGGCACCCATTTGGAAAGCACGTGGGGAGGGGTGAGCGCTTCTCGGGCATTGGGGCCCTAGAGTAAGCACACGACGGCGTCTGCTTGCGTTGTGTCTGTTTTATGTTTTTATATGTACATCTATATATCTATAATTTTATTAAAAAAACAAAGAGAGTCATGTGAATGCGTTCATTGGGCAAGGCCAAGCTGTGGTGAGACACAGGGGCTCTGGCATGGTGGGGTGTCCCCAGGCCTGGGCTGGATACCAGGAGAAGTGACGGCCCACTGGCACGGGGCTGGTGTCTGGGCGAATGGTGGCCAGCTGGAGGATCTCTTGCTCCATCACCTGGCTCTGTGTTCCTGGCAGTGGCAGGACATTTGGAGAAAGACTGGGCTTCAGCTGCCTCAGGAGGGCCCCTAGGGAAGGGGACCCACAGCCTTGGGGGGATGGAATAGCAGGATAAATGGGGGCCACCTGCTGGCTCAGGGCCCTCTGGGGGGCGCTGCCATGTCTCGCAGCTGCTGCTTGTTGGAAATGGTTTCCAGCTTGTCCTCTCGCCTTTGCCTGGCAAATTTCAGGGGTGGGGTGCGGGTGTGGAGAGGAAGGGGGAGGAGACGTGGGGTGGAAGGGGCATCAGGAAGCCACAGCTTTCAGAGCTGAGGCAGCCTAGATGGGGGCTGGGGGCTGGGGGGCTGGGATGGGAGGCTGGGAGGCAGTGGATGAACCCTGAGTTTCCCAAATGCTGGCCCAGTGTGGAAGGCCTGTGAGGCCCGGGAGAGGCCAGCCTGGGTCTTGGACCCTGGCACCGGGCAACCCTGGCCCATGCTGACTTCCGTCTTTCTGCTTCTCTCTCATGGGACACCGTGGCCTGCAGGGGGTGGATCGGCGCCTGTAGCCGTGGATGGGGGCGGCGTGGCCAGCCCAGGCTGCCCCCCGGCCTGCACCTGTGCCACCTTGGCCACCATGAGGATCGCGCCCCTCTGCGGGCTCCCTGGAGCTCGGCTGCTGGGGCGCCCCACCGTGGGGCTGTGTGCCTCCTCCACTCAGCCGCCTCCAGCCTTTTCCCCAGCCTCTCGTGGCCAGAGCGGGATGCCAAGTAGGCAGCTCCAGCCCCGGGGACAGGCCCGGTCATTACTAAGGAGGCCAGGCTGCCTCGGATCCTGTGGCAGGACTGGGTGTGGGCTGGGGGCTCCCCTCTCCCACCAGCTGCACCTTACCCACTCCCAGCCGAGTGGGGCCCATGACCTGTGTCCACCCACCTCAGGAAGTCCTCACCTGCTGCCGGGGCCCAGCACCCCCATGAGGGAGGGCCTCGCAGCAGCCAAGCCCAGCACGGCTCTCCCAGGGTTTCTCGTCCTTCCTGCCCCGATGGAGCACTTCAGATGCCACTTCCTCCCCCTGGAGCCCAGGTCACGATGGGCTGGGCTGGGCTGGGGGTCTCAGGTTGCCCTGCAGGTCACTCTGCGTCCCCCAGCCCCAGCACAGGAACAGATGCCTTAACCTCCCGGAGCTGCCAGCCCGAGAGGAGACTCTGGCACAGCCCCAACTTGGCCCCCTCACCTGCCCGCCTGTACCTCCATGGTCTCCCTGCCTGGCTCATATTCTGAAGTGTCTGAGGAGGCTCAGAGGGGTTCAGAGGGCCCTGTGGCCCACAGCCCTGCAATCCCTGGGGCTGACAGGACAGGGCAGTACCTGGAGTCAGCCTTTCTCCTACGCAGGATCCTAGGCCGGGTCTGCCAAGGCTCTGGCCCAAGGCTGGGCGCCCACTCTGGGGCAATAACTCTATTTCTCCCATTTTGGGACAAGCAAACAACAAAGCTGTTCTAAATTGTTCTAGAGAGTACCCCCCCGCCCCCATTTAACTCCCCCAAATAAAAATTTTAGTGTTTACCTTAATGGCTCTGTCCACCAACATGGTGCCCTGTCCTCTGACCCTTTGGACAGTGCCAGGAGGCTGGGGTGGATGGGGACCTTGGGCTGGGGGAGGGGACAGAAGCCTGGGAGGGCAGTGTCAAGAGGGCATGGTGGGGCCAGGGGGGTTACCTGAGGGACTTGAGGTTACTGGGTCAGCAGGATCAGGTGTTAAGACCTAACCCCTCAGGTCATGTGGAAGGGCGGGCCTCTTGGGTCATCTGTCTCCACCTCAGGCCCTCACTGCGCCACTGTTGTTTAGCGTAGACCCTCCCGCGCCCTGCATGATGCCCAGAGCCCCTCATCCCTGTCTGTCCTCGGGGACGGTCCCTGAATGGGCATATGAGGCAGGGCGGGCAGGCGGGAAGGGAGCGCACTCCGATGAAAGGGGACGGGACAGGGCACCAATGAGAGACCCTCACTGTGAGACCGACAGTGCATCTCCGAAGGAGTCAGACCTCCTGTCCCCAATTTCCATGGAAACCCACTCACATGCCTTGAGTGTCACGACTATATGTTCAGCCGCAGGCCCAGCCCTCAGGACAGACCCTGCCTCCATCCTCCTCCGGGGCTCCTGGCAGGGACGCAGTGTGGCCATGGGTAGGGGCTGGAGCGGCTACTGGGCACCCAGGGCAGCACTCGCACCCGGCTTCCTCCTCACTGGGGCCGCTGGCCGTTGGCCTCTGGCCTAGAAGGGCAGGAAGCCATCCACCTCGAGGCGCAGGAATGGGTCCAGGAGGGCCCGGAGCTTCCAGACTGTGGCGCGGCTCAGCAGGGGCGGCACCAGCCCCTCGAAAGGCTCGGGGTCTACCACGTACACGTAGGCGGTGATGCAAGCCAGCAGGGCACCCAGCAGCAGCCTCAGGGCCAGCAGCCTGTGGGTGGCGGTGGTCAGGGGGTGTGGGGTGCCCGCGAGGTGGTTGGGAGTCAGGTTCTGCTCTTGCAGTGACCTACCAGAGCTGGCCTTTGAAGGCATCGAAACAGCCCACCTGCGGCCTCGACTTCTGCTGGGAAGGGGGTCGGGTCAGAGACTGCTTTGGGGTGTGGGGCGGGGGTGTGATGCTGAGAGGAGGGGAAGGATGGGGACTCCAGTGCTGGTCAAGGCAGGGAGGTTGGGGCCAGCTGTGTTCCTCTGGCTAGGTGTCCCCCATTCCTGCCCTCTGCCACTAGAACAGCTCTGGTCACCTGGCTTTCTCGGGGGGGCCCCCTTTGGGTCTTCTCTACTTAAGTCCATTTCTCTCCTTCTAGTGAGGTCCCCCCTCACAGTGCTTCAGGGTGGGGTCAGGTCTCGAGGCTGGGAGAGGGGTACAGGATGGGGGCTTACCACTATGCAAGCCAACTGCTCTTCTTTCCTGGCCTGGGTGCGGCACTCGGCGCGCTCCCTGGGGGGACCACACAGTCAGAGCCATGCACCCCCCAGTCTGGCTCCCTGCTAATTTGGTGTCGCGGAACTGGAGGGGTCAGGGATTGATCCATCCCATCCTGGCCAGGACACCTGCCCCCATCCTGGCTCAGCCCTTGGGCCCTGAGCCCTCCACGTCACCCCAGAATCTCCAGCTGAATGTCCTCCATCTGCTCCAGCACACCCCGGATGTCCTTCTTGAGGTTCTGAGGGGAAAATTCGGTCCTCCACTTCAGCCCACCTGTGGTCCTCAGTCCACTAGGCCCACCCCTGCCCACTTGTCCTTGGGCCGCACTCTTCAGGGGACCTACCAGGAGCCCAGTGGCCTGGTTGTTCAGGGCCATGTGCACCTCGGCCACGCCATCCCACACCTGGTAGGGGAGAAGCAGTGTCTCATCCTTGGGAAGCAGGGCCTACAGATATGCTCCCACCAGGTGAGGACCTCCCCTTCTCCCCAGGCCAGGCAGGCACCTCAGTGATGGCCATCTTCTTCCTCTCAAAGGACAGGCGGATCTGCTGCAGCTCATTCTAGGGACGGGAGCACTGAGTGGGTGCGATCAGAGCCGGGGTGGCCCCCCCTGCCGTTCTCTTCCTTGCCCCTCACTGTCTCTCTGAGGGTCCTTGGTCCCAGGCCCTGGGACTCACCTGGGACTGCTGCACAAACGCCTCCTCCCCCCGGCATACCTCCCGCCGCAGCACCTGTAGGGGCCCCCTGGCCTCCAGGGGCCGGGCCCCAGCCAGGTCCGAAGGCTGCAGAGGAGCCGAGAGTCAGCATGGGGTCACAGGTCATTCCTGAAAGCTGCCTGCTGGCCCATCCCCAGCTTACCCAGGCCAGGGCCATGCAGCCCGAGTGTTTGGGGCACAAGGGCAGGAACTGGTGACCTGGTCCCAGGAGGGCCTCCAGCTGCTTCTGCAGGTCCTGGTTCTGCCTTTTCTGGGGGGTGGGGGCAGACAGACAGGACCGCCTGTCACGCCTGCTCCCTCTGGGCCCCAAGTCTGGGGGTCATGCCAGGCTGGGACCAGGACTGCGAGGCTAAGGAGATGTAGGGCCTGGGAGGTATCCAAGAGCAGGTGAGAGCCCATTCCACAGGTGGACTACTGAGCCGAGGCCTGTCCCAGGGCCTGTGGGGTGCTGTGCTTACCAGGCACTGGTTCTCCTGCTCCAGCTGGAGGAAAGACTGTTCTGCAGGCACCGGCGGTGGGTTCTGGAGCTGGGAGGCAGCTGCCCTGGATGAGGCTGTGATCCCTCCCACTGGCTGCAAGGGCAGGCAGGTCCAGGCCCTGAGCCAGGGACCCTCCCTTGCCTGGGCACCCCCTGCCCTCCCCCTAAGTATAGCGGCTACCCCCCACCCCAGCCCTGCTGCCACCTCTTTTTGGCTTGCCCCTGAATGGTTGCTCTGTCTCTGTCACTGTGTCTTTCCCTCTTTGCCAAAGGTAGAGACCCTGTGTGCCTCACCCTACACCCTGGATGCCCCATCCCCTGCCTCTGGGGATGGGAAAGGCCTCACAGACCCCACAGGGTGAGTGGAGGTGAGGGAGACCAGGCAGGGCCACCTTACAAATCCCTGGTAGGGCTGATCCAGGTATCTTCCATGGCTCTGTGCTGGGGATGAGGGGCACTGAGGGTGATGATGGCTACAGGGGCCCAGGGTTTTTGGCCCTTTCATATCTCCCTGTGACCCCTTCCTTATCCCAGGTCCAGATTCTGGACCTGGGCCCAACTGCCACCCTCTTACTGAGGGCACTCAGGGTGTCATAGCTCAGGTCTCCCCTGGGGAGACTGTCACAAAGGTCTAGGCACAGAGAGGTCACAATGGGTCAGGGTGGTGGCTGGAGCCAAGGTCCTCCACCACACTTCCAGCCCACTGACCCCTGGGCCAGCACTATTCCTGATGTTTCCTCATCTGGTTACCTCTCTCATCATCTCCCAACCCATCGCATTAACTAGTTTCTTAAAATGTAACAAGGATAATACGATCACCTGGTTTAAAAAACCAAACAACAAAAAGGGTACCCATTGCAAGCCTCCCTCCCACCTCAGTCTTCTCTTCCCTGGTCCCAAGTCCCATCTTTAAGAACCTTCAGTGATGGGCTTCACTGCCCAGGCACAGCCAAGCACGGTCTCTCTCTTCACAAAGAAGAGCTTATCCTACCACCTAGCTTTTTATTGCAAAGGTCTTTTAGTGACTACAAAGCACCCATCGAATGGTGGAGCCAGATTCAAGTCCCTGGTTTGTTTTTTCTCCCTTCTTTCTAACATTCCTTCATGCCATCTGTTCTACTGCACCCCCTCAATGCTCCTGGATTCCCTGTCTACATGCCCTCCTCTTTCTTGGTTCTGTGGAAGTGCATCCTCAAATAACATCCTCAGAAAAGCTTATCAGATGAAACCTGAATTCTGTGTGGTAAAAACACCACACCTCTTTCCTCTCCCAGCTTCCATGCCCCTTTGCAGGGTGACTCTGCCATCTTCACATCTCTTCACTCCTGGACTCCGGGTTGGCCTCAGGGCTCACTTTGGCTAATGGGATATTACTAGGGTGATGAGAGAAGAGGCTAGAAAAATGCTGCATTGGGCCTTGACCTCTCTTTTGCTGCTCTGGGGACCTTCTGCTGTGGGGGAGATGTGGGCTGGGTTACGGGATGAGAGGTCACAGGAAGAGACTTCTGTCATCAGCCAGCTGGCCCCAGCTTCTTGCAGATGCGTGGGTAAGCTCAGCAAGACCCAGAGAGAACAATCCAACAGGACCAGCCAAATCACCTATTCACAGAGCCTTGGGCTAATCATGGTTGTTTTAACCACTAAGTTTTGGAGCAGTTCATTAAGTGGGACTAGGTAATAAAACACTTCACCAGTCTGAAAACATCTTAATCTGACCTCATGCTTGCTGGTTATTAGGCTAAGGAAAGGATCAGGTTAGAGGGTGTTTTCCCATGGGAATGCAAAGGCCAGTCTCACAGTCCTCAGGGTTTCCACGAGCAGTCCAAGGCTTTCTCTCTAGATCTGTTTAGGACCCTCTCTTGATCCCTGGGGTACTGAGATTTCATGACGACGGAGGGTGTTCTGTCATTCCTTACACTGAATGCTTGATGGGCACATTCCATCTGGAAACTCGGTTCTACAGTTCTGTTAAATTTGCATTGTTTCTTTTATAACATTTCTTCTGCTTTCCTGCTCTTTTTTGGAACTCCTGTTAGTCAGATGTTGAATCTTTTGGATTAATCTTATGTGTTTTCTCCCTTTCTCCATCTGCCTTTTTAATTTGTGGGTGATTTCCTTCATATACCTACATATACATACATGTGTGTATGTTTGTGTGAGTGTATATATCTATATATATGTTCTATTGTTTCAGCAATCATGTTCTTAATTTCCAAGATGTTCCTATTGTTCTTTGAGTGTTCCCTTTTTCTTTTTCAGATTATCCTGTTCTGTTTTAGAAATAAAGTGGATTTTTGGGGGGAGAGGGAAACTTCTTTTGCCTCCTGCATGTTCTCTATTCCCTTTGTGGTGTTTTTTTTTTTTTTTTTTTTTTGCTTGTTCTTTGGATTTCCTGTTAGACACTTGCCTCAAATGCCTGGCAATCCTTCCTTTCCTATTCCCATTTGCAAGGCCTGCATGAAAAAGCCAACTGGCACTTTTCTTTCCCCATTAACTTTAGGATGATGGAACAGTCAGGCCACTAGACGGAAGACATTCCACCTCAGGCTAGAGTTCTGAGGTCTTGGGTGAGGAACAGATTTGGGGGGGTTTCCTGGACAGTCCTCATTTAGACCCATTGTCCTGCCACAATTATCAATAAAACCCTGTTGCCCTCTTAAAAGAGTTGTATGGTCACCCCAGGCCATCTCCCAGCCCTGTTTTCTTGTCCTTGCCTCATTCCACTCAGGCTTCTCTGCTAAGTCAGCTCCCTTTCCTATATTGTTGAAATTCCTTGTCTACAGGTGGTCATTCTCCTGTTGTTTTTGCCACATGGGGCAGATGCACACATGGTTGCCAGGGAAACCTCATCGACAGAGGAGGTAGCATGCCCAACCCCAAGCCCTTCTTCCTCAGAGGCCACTCAGGCTATGCCCAGCTGGTCACATGTGGCTCAGGCCTGGGAGGCTTTTTGTTTCTAGGGATAGATAGGGGCAGCCTCTGTGCAGCCTGTAACAACAGAGGCTTCATATGGGGAATGAGCTGTGTGAGAAGGGACCTGGAGCCCAGCGTAGATATCGGCCAGATTTTTCATTGAGCTGAACTGCTGAGCTACCTCCAGGGAAGGAGAAGAATCCAGGGTCCTCCCCAAGTATCTTCCCTTTTCATTCTTCTCTGGAATTTCATGGACCTCAGGATGCGCTCAGCTCAGAGTACTCCATGGGGACAACTTGAGATGGGGGCCAAGGAAGGCCTCTCAAGGGCGTCTGAGGTGAGGTGGTCATGGGGGGCCTGGGGCATAGCGCCGGCAAAGGCCCTGAGGCAGGAAAGTGCGGGGCCCCTCAAGCAGCCATGATAGGGTGAGGGTCCATGGCCAGGGGAGGGAGGGGGCTTCATACTTCACGCTGTGCCCCTCTGTGTCTGGCCCCCAGTAGGTACTGGGGATGTTAAACTGGGACTGGTGACCCCTGTAATAACAAGGTTGCCATTACACAGGCAAACTGCTTCATGGTTAACCCCTGGCTGGGCAGACCACCGTGATCCCGCTGCTTCGACAGGTGATGGGATCGTCCGGGCCGGCAGGAGGGAGTGCAGGAAGCTTAGAGGGCAGATTAGGGGAAGAAAGACGCCTGCCTGCCTATGACTATAGGTGGGTGACCACATGGAAGAGCCTGAGGGCTGTGGCGGTAAAGACCCCTCTCCTGAAGTAGAGGCGCACAATGGGGATGCGTGGGGTTGCGGGCAGGGTGGAACGCGTCACAGCACAGGGCGGCGCGGCGCGAAAGCGGCGATCCCACTATTCGGCCGCGAGGGGGCGCATCGGCCCCGCGGTTGGACTGCAAGCGCCCTGGCCCCACCCACCGCCTCTTTGCCGCCGCAGGCGACCCAGGGGTACCCCTTTCTCCGCCCCGGACTTCCCACGTTTCCTGATGCCGGTGTCTTTGAGGAGTCCTCAAAGTTTGTGCCCAACTCTGAGCACCCCTCCTCCTGGAACCTTCCTCGCTCTATGGCCCTTGCGATGTGGCTCTGAGCTAGACAACACCTCGTGGGATCCTGGGAATTCTCAGAGGGGAAGAGGGGTGACGTTTCCCATTAACAGGGACAGATATTCTAATGTATGCAAAGCAGTGTCCTGGGTTGGGGGGACGATCTGGGAAGGGGCTGGGGCTCCAGGATGGGGGGGCGGTGCCCAAGGGGTCGTGGCGCCAGGATATCCAGGCGGATTGGTCTGCGAGGGGTCCGTGCGCCGAGATGTCCTCGAGATTGGGGGGAGGAGTGTCTGTATCGGCCAGCGCTGCAGGCCGGAACCCGGCCGCACAGGCGGAAAGTGTGGCTAACCGCTTCGGCAGGATTGGGGGGGCGGGAGGGCCGGGCTAAGGCCTACGTTGCTAGGCAGTGCACCTCCCAGGACACCCGTTGCCATGGCAGCCGCTTCCTTTCCGCGTTGCCATGACGCCCACAAGGCCTCTGGGAGCCTGAAGCCTGAGAAGAGGGGCCGCCCCAGCTGCCCTGGCACCTCCTCAGTTCCCCCGCGGGACAGGCCAGACATGGGGAGGAGGCAGCTGGAGGACTGGCCACCTCTCTCAGAGACCCTGAGCAAGGATGGGGATGGGTGAGGGGAGATCGAGGGCAGGGACCAGAGTCTTGCCCGCACTCACTGTCCAGCGGCCAGGGCCTCTTGGTGCAATGCCCTCTTCCTTCCCTTCTTTTCCCTCCCTCTCCACCCCTACCCCAATTTCACAAGCTGGGAAACAGGCCCATAGAGGAATGGCTCCCAGTCACGGGCCAGCCTCGGTTTCTAGGGAGGATAGAGGCTCCAGCCGGGCCCTCAGCTCTGTGCAGCTTTCAGGAAGAAGACCCCCCAGAGCCCCTCATAAGCTCAGTGCTGCCCAGACCTCTGACCAGGGCTTCTAGCCCAGATCCACCCAGACTGCCTGTCAGGCCCCTCCATTCCCATCGTTGGAGCCTCCCTGCATGGCCAAGTCCAGATCCCAGCAGATCCTGGAGAAATGTCCTTTGGGGCCTGCAGACTCCTCCGCTTACCTGGAGCTCCTGGTCCCTTCACGGCCCTTCGAGAGCCTGGGGAGTTGCCTGCGGGGTGAGTTATCCTTTGCTCCATGTATGGGACTCAGGGTGGTCTGGGGCCTCCCAGGTGTCCCTGGGCTCACAGCCAGGAGGACTGATCCATTGGGTGTGGCCATGTGAGGGGTGGGGTTGCTGGGGAGTGACCTCCCCTCTCAATGCCAGAGGTCAGGGAGCTGGGCGGCCTCCCTCAGCTCCCTGGCCTGTGGGGATCTGCCCTGTTAGGATGGGTAGG
Source organism: Loxodonta africana (assembly GCF_030014295.1). Taxonomy (NCBI): domain Eukaryota; kingdom Metazoa; phylum Chordata; class Mammalia; order Proboscidea; family Elephantidae; genus Loxodonta; species Loxodonta africana. The sequence goes on from NC_087360.1 coordinate 33,290,024, forward strand.
GGCAGTGCCTTGGGAACAGGGTAAGGGGCAAAGGGGAGCATGGGTGCAGGCGCCCTTCCAGGGCATTGGTGCTTCACAGACAGGGTGGAGGCTTGGAGCAGGGAGGGCATGCTCCAAGTGCCCGTCCTGTGTGTCCACCCACCCTCAGCATGGCTGAACACTCTGGCGCAGACATGGCAGGTCATTTGTCTTCCCTCCAGGTCACTCTGGGCACCTGTGGCTCACAGTTTTTATTTAAAAATCAGACAGATAATAAGAATGTCAAGGAAAATTCTCTCAGGGCTGGTGCAACCTCAGTAAATTACTGTCAGGGCAGGTGTCCGGGGCTCCAGGCCTGGGAGGGGTGGCCCAGCTGGCCTGCTGGGGGCCTGATGTGAGCCACACTCAGGCCCATGCTAGGGGTTCTGATCCTGCCCCTGGCTGCTGTGGCCCCTGCAATCCAGGGTCACCATGGGTGGAATGCACCCACCCCTGCCTACTACCTCCTCCCTCCCCCGAATCCTACCTGAGTAGACTCAGTTTCCCCTTCTCAGTTCCCTTCCAGCTGAACAGAGGTGCCCTGGTAGCCAGTGTGGCTGGAGGTCTGATGCCCAGTCCCAGGGTCCTCGGCAGGTGACCAGAGTCCAGGCCTCTGGCCTGCCTCCAACTTTCTGTACTCTGCCCCCTGCCCAGCTTGTGCTGGGTCCTTGGAGCAGGAGTGACTGGGCTGGAGGCCGTGAGCTCCCGGGGCCCCTCCCTGTGCCCCAGCAATGGACACATGTGAGACTGAGCGAGAGAGTGGGGGGTGAGTGAAAGGCGGAGATTTCAAATGGCCCACAGGTCCTGCTTGCTTGTTTGGTTCTGGGCGCTCCCTCCCTCAGGGAGGTTGCATTCCAAAGAAAGAGTGGACTCCTGAGACTCTAGGCTGGCCTAGGGAGGAGCAGGGCTGCAGTGCCCAGGCTCTCCCACGAGATGGTGCTACAAATCTGCAAACTGGGCTCAGGGTTCTGGGGACCCAGCGCAGAGGCCAGGCAGCGAAATTCCTGGGAATGAGGATCCAGGAACAGGTCCACCCAGGCCGAAGCTTCTGGAAAGGCAGGGGCAGTGCAGGAGTAGAAGCCGCTATCACTCAGATCTGTGGTTCCCATGGAGGCCTTGGCCAATGGCTGCCTGAGGGGTCTGAGCTTCCCTTGCTGGTTCTGCCCTTCACCCTTGCTGTTCACACTGAAGCAGATTATCCTGGGACTCACACGAGCCCTCCCCCAGGGCACCCTACCTGCCCCTCCCAAGGGCTGGGGCTCCTGCCTGGGGGCTGACCTCATTTGTGAAGTGAGGGGTGTCCAGGGCCACACTACCAGGTGTGCTGGCGTGGGTGCAGGAACCGCTTTATGGCTGGGTCTTGCCAGGCCCTCTGCAGGAAAGTGCTCAGTTGGCTGGATGGTTAGAGCCAAGAGCTCATCTGGAGCGAGAGTGAGGAGCCAACAGGACAGGGGTGCCAAGGTGTGGGGGTCAGGATAGGGTCATCTGCAGGGTCTCCAAGAAGCAGGATGAACATAAGAGCCACGTGGGGGCCGTGAGGACATGCCTGTACAATATCCCTCCCTGTTCTTCTCCGGCCTGGCAGTGAGGGCACATGCCAGCTACTGTGTGCTGTACATCTTGTGCTGTACATCGTGTCCTATAGTGAAGGGCCTCCAGCCCTGAGCCCACCCTGACCCAGGCTGTCCCTCCCCTTCCTGACCTGAGTCTGGACCCTACAAGGCCTTTGACCTCTGATCCCATGATTTTAGGCCAGTGGCTCTCTCTTTTTTTTTTTTTTGGCTCTCAGGAGCCCCTGCCCCGGGCATCCCCAAGGCCTGGAGAATCTTGCCCCTCAGAGTCAGACCAAGGGTTTGGGCTCTCTCTTGGCCGATGGGAGCCCTGGGGCATGGGGCGAGGGGGTGCAGGCTGGAGTGGGGGCTGGGAGATAGAGTGGAGTTGGCTGGCTGTCAGGCTCTGGGGGATAGGGCTAGACATGACAACAGGAGATCAGAGGAGGGGCTGGGCTTGAGATGTGGGAGGCAGGTGGGTAGAGCCCAGATCTGGGCTGGGGCTCCCGGATTTGGAGATGGGGCTGCAACATAGAGGGCCCAGGCAGGAGTGGGTGGGGGGCACAGGCTCTCTCATCCTGGGCTTTCAGGGGGCCTTATCCCCATGGTAGGCTGTCCCTGGCAGGCCATAAGCCCCCCCCAGTCCCATCAGCCGCTGATTCCGGCACTGTTCAGAGGATGTGATGGGGGTGTCAGAGGCTCTGCTTGCCCCGCCCCCTTCCCCCCAGCCCAGGAAATACAGCTAGAAAGTGGATTGACTGCGGGGTGTCAAGCCTGCAGGCCGTCCCTGGACTGCAGGGCCTGGTGGGGGACAATGGAGGCTAAGCCTGGAGTTGGGAAGTGCCAGGCCTGTAAGGGGCTGAAGGGGGCCGGGGCAACTAGGCTGCCAAGATGGGGGGGATGAGGAGGCTGGCAGACAGTTGTCAGGGCCCAGGGTACCCCTGTGCTCACCCCATCAAGTCCTTGCCCACCCCTTTGGCCTGCTGTGCTCCGGGCCCCTCAGGTCACTCCGAAGAGGACAGCATTCAGGGCCCTGACCTTAGCAGGGGAAGGCCTGACCCTCTCAGCTTGTTGCTGTGGGCCCAAGTCGGCCCAGGGTGGGAGACTGTTCCTGTCTAGGGAGCTGGCCAGTAGTGAGGGGTGAGAGGCCAGGTCCTCAGGGCATTCTATTCCTTCCTCACATGGGATATTAGTTCTCCATCCCCTCCCAGGCGGCTCCCACTCCTTGATGCCTGGTTCTGGTCTGAGTGGACGCTGCCTCTGGGCCAAGGAGTCAGTCCTTCCTCTCTCAGGGAGTTTTCTCAAGTGTGTGGCCTCCTGTGGGGTCCTTTGTGGGGTCTGCTGAACACACTCTGCAAACACTTCGACCAAACTCAGTCTAAACTCATATATAGTTCCCAACCAGCCAGTGAGAGACAGGTGACCTAACCAACTTGCTAACTGGTGGCCACCAAACCCACCAGTTTACTAGCTGACAGACTTATGACCACTGAAGCAACTGGCCACCTACCCTTCTTCCCTGGCTAATGGACTGGGTGCCCACAGGCAGGGAGGGCTGCCACTGCCAACCCTGTAGTAGCTGTAGGGGCTGCTCACGCCCTCAACTTGCCCAATGGTGCCTCTCCTTGTGGCCCTGACCAACCTCTGCTGCCCCCAGAGCCTCCCAGCTGCCTGGCCCTGAGATGTCCAGGAACCTCTTGGCATCCTTGAATGCACAGTCCAGCTGGTGGGAAGTCAGCTCCCCTAAGGCCAGCTTTGACTAGTAGAGACAAGGCCCGGGGGTCAATCCTCCTCCTTTCTCTCCAGGGAGCTGTGACCAACAACCCTGTCCTCACTCCCTCCTGCCTGCCTCCCAGCCTTTGCCTCAGGCCTGGTTTTCTGAGAAGTCAGGGCTAAGATGCCCACCAGGCCTCTAGCCAACCACCCAAACCACAAACTAACTAGCAGCAAATGAGCTAGCTAACTAGCCAACTGGCCAACTCCCAGTCAGCTGAACAGTTGGCCATCCATATCTCAAGGATGGCTGTCACTGGGGCCTGTGGAGGAGGGACAGGTGCCTGGGGAGACCAAGGAGGCTTTTTTCTTAATAAGTCCTCAAACTGGCAATGAAGGGCAGTATCAGTTCTCCGGAAGCGCCATGAGCCGGCTCACCATACAAGGGAGACATTTAATTTATCTTAAGAGCTGGGCGCAAGTTATAAAAATGGTAATTTCTTGGAGATTCAATTACATGTTTTCATTGTTACACTCAGTAATCAAGGAAATGATTTTTAAAGAAAGGCTGTAGGATGGTAGAAATCTCGAGGGGAGGATTGGGACTGGTTGGGCGACTCAGGGACAAGGAGAAGGACAGTGTCTGCTGGGGGCTGGCAGACCAGAGTGGGGCTGAGCTATCTGGCCCTCTCTGGTCCCAGTCTTCCCTCAGGAGGATGGGCCCATCTCTGGAGCCCTGCTGGCCTGGTGGGGAGGAACTGCATTTGGGGGGTGCCGGAGATGAAACAAGACACAACTTGTGGCCCTGGTGGCTGCGAGAACGAGTGCACCCCCCTCATTCTGTGAGGAATGGATGGGAACTTCTTGTAGGGTTGAGACCAGATTTTTCCCCTAGTGCTGCCTTGGCTCTAAATAACATCCCCAGGATTAACGGTGCCGGCAGCAAACGGCACCAGGTGATTGGAAAAGGGTTTTATGGCCCCGCGGGTGAAATTGAACTTGCATCAGACATGTATTTTCAAGATGGGATTTTCTTCCCTGGCAAATGCAGCACGTTTCACACTAATTATAATGACAGCTCCTCACCACTCATCACCCCGCGCCCCCATCCTTAGCCCTGCGTGAGTGGACAGGGAGGACAGCAGCCGTGCTGGGGGTCGGGACTGGGGGAAGCACCTCACTGACTCAGGGGTCAGACAAAAGGGAGAGGACCACAGAGGGAAAAGCAAAGAGGTGGGGGGCCTCAGGGTGAGGGGCCCCAGCCAGGTCATGCCAGGGAGGAGGCTGGAAGGAGGCCCAGGCCCAGCCGGCCAGAGCCAAACTGGGAAAAGCCTTTCTCTACCCAGATCCCATCTTTTGCACCCTGGCCAGAGTGGGCAGGTGCAAGTCCTATCTCCAACAGTCCTGCGCTGTGCCTCCCACTCAAGGAGGGGCCTCAGGCCTCTGGTTCTCATCTCATCCCACCCCATCCCTCTCACCAGACCCTCCAAGTGATGATGCATGGGCAGCCTCCTTTGTAAAAGGGGGAGGTGCTTATGGTGAATCCCTTATTCGCCCTCTTTCTGTCTGGGCTGGGGCCTTGGAGGGGAGATGAGGCCCCACCCTCCACACAGCAATTCGGTCATTGTCACAGTGACAGCAGCCTCCCACCCTGATGGTGCTGGACACTGATCCTCCTTCATCACCCAATTAACGGGCATGGACACAGGGCCAGAGAGGTGAGGGGCTCATCTGGGGTCACATAGCAGGTGAGCAACAGAGTGGAGAGAGCCAAGGGCTGGGGGACATCTAGGATCATTTCCTCCTATCAGGGACTGGAGTGTGACCAGGTGAGGAGTCCAGGAGCCGTTGGGGCAGGGAAGGAGGGCACTGTAAACGCTGCAGCCACGGCCCTGCGGGAAAGGAAGAGGTGATCTACACTCTAGGGGGAGGCAGGGCCAGACCTCCCCGCTGCATCCCTTCCACCAGGTCCTCCAAGTGGCCCCATCAGGCCCTCTGGTGAACCTGGCAGGGAGGGGGGAGGGAGTGGGGAATGCCTGACATCTCAAAGAGGACTTTTACCAGAGTAATTACCTTCAATTCACTTGCAGTAAATACTAGCCTATTTTTTCCCTTTCCAATAATTGTACTTATTTATTTTTAACTAAGATTAAATGTTCTCTGTGAGCTCACGATATACCTACTGTCCTGTCAGGCTCAGTCAAGGCTCTTCCTCTTTCTGCCTCCCAGGGACAGTCCACCAGTAGTTATTATCACTACCACTACCACCAGACCCACATCATAACTACTGTCATTACCACCATCACCACCACCACCACCACCACATCACTTCCATCACCGTAAGCATATATACCATCATTACCACCATCCCTAATATAACATTGCCACCATCATTATCACCACCATCACTATCATCATCACTGTTTCCATCACTACCACCATCATTAAAACCACTATGACCTTGACCATGATTACCACCATCACTGTGAGCCTGACCATCATTGCCACCATCACTGTCTTAGTTACCTAGTGCTACTAGGCTCTGGGCGAAGGTCCTTGTCATCAATCTTCCCCTGGTCTAGAAGCTTCTCAGTGCAGGGACCCTGGGTCCAAAGGACATGCCATTGTCCTGGCTCTTGTTTCTTGGTTGAATGAGGTCCCCCTGTCTCTCTGCTGGCTTCTCTCTTTTATATCTCGAAAGAGATTGACTTAAAATACAACCTAATCTTGTAGATTGAGTCTTGCCTCATTAATATAACCCCCAGTAATCCGGCCTCATTAACATCATAGAGGTAAGATTTACAACACATAGGAAAATCACATCAGATGAAAAAATGGTGGGCAATCACATAAAACTGAGAATCATGGCCTAGCCAAGTTGACACAATTTGGGGGGACATAATTCAATCCATAAGAATCACCATCACTATCACAGCATCATTTTGAAAGCCCTCATTGAATTAGAGGCCTGCCATTGCTTGGCATTAATTGCTCCAGGATAGGAGCCTCCACCTGGTCAGATTGCAATCAAGGGGATGTCTGACTTGGATATTTATGGGGGTATATATTGTGGAGGAGCTCTGGTGGCACAATGATTAAATGCTGGGCTACTAACAAAAGGTCTGTGGTTTGAACCCACCCAGTGGCTCTGCAGCAGAAAAGACCTATCTGCTCCCATAAAGATTGCAGCCTAGAAAACCCTATGGGGCAGTTCCACACTGTCGCATTGGATTACTGTAAGTGAAGATTGACTCGACAGCACCTAACAATGCCAACATACACTGTAGAGAAGGCAGAGGTGCTGCAGGCTAGGGAAGATCTTGAAGGACTCAGATGAGTGTCCACAGCATGTGAACGCTTTCCCCAGTGGCCCATCCTGTCTCAGTACCGACCCAAGTTCCATCTTTGACCGAGCTGGGGGAGCAGAAGCAGCAATGGGTGTGAGAATGGACAGAGGTGCCTCCATCCACCAGGGAGATGAGCCTGCCCTGAAGTTAATCACTGCCCCTCCCCCCACACTGGCCATGTTCCTAGATGCCCAGGGTCTGTTAAGAGATGTATGACTTCACATGGGCCTCCCTGCTGGTGCTGGGTTCCCTATGCTGGCAGCAGGGGAGTCTCTGCAAGCAGAGGCTCCCACAGGTTCTGGTCAGCTCAGGATCTGGTGCTACCATCCCTGAAATCATAGCAGGCAGCTGGGGCTGCTGTGGATGGTGGTTCCTTCTTGCCCATCCACCTGCCTGCCACCACTGCTCTCCTGCTGGCTCTGAGCAGGCCCACAGTATTGGTCTGAACTTGGCAGAATTAACGGAAGCCAAAACAGCTTAGGGAAGTGGCCTTAATGAGTTTGTGGGCAGAAATGACGCCATAGAAGGGGCCCTGGGGGCACTTAAGACCCTTCTGATGCCCTGATAGGCCCTGTGCTGTCATTGGGGCCCCCAGCTCTAGACACCACCCCAGAAGTGCTGCAGTTCCTGAAGGGTCAGGATAGGGGTGGGTGCTGCCGTCACCCACCCCCACCTAGGGCTCTTAGACCTAGGGGTACACCCAGAGGTGGCATCTGACCATCTTGCTCCTCTAGACCCTAGCCCTGTGTGAGGGATGCCAAGGGGGTGGCTTGGGGCTGGAGCCTGGGTACTCAGTAGGGGGGGCCTGGCAAATGTTGGCTACATAGAGCCCGTCATAGGGTGAGCTTGGCCTCTGAGCCTCAGTTTGCTCATCTGTGAGATGGGGTGAAGCAGTGCCCACTGCATAGCAGGGGGTCGTAGGGCACTGCTGGGTGAGAAGGGTTGGGGACTGATGATGAGGCAAACTAAGGACTTGCATCTCAGCCGCTGGGGTCTCATTGTGTCAGCCCCAGGGTTCCCCAGCCAGTGAGTCGGCCGCTGGTACCTTGGTGCTATTCTCACAGAGCCAGCCTGTGTGCAGACAGGAAACTCGTCCTGGTGGCTCCTCCAGTGTCTGCTGGTCACAGGGGAGAAGTCAGGGGCTAATGGGGTGTTGGAAACTGCAGCGGGGCTGGGGCGGCACAGCCCAGTGGCCAGCAGCTGGGGACTGACTAGGGACAACAGGGCCATCTGGTGAGGGCCTCTTATGCAGCAGGCACTTTGAAGTCTCCTCAGTGTCATCCTCTCAATAGGCCTTGGCATCGGCTGTGACCCACCCTGTGGGACCGACGAGGAGACAGAAGCTCAGAGAGGATCAGTGCCTACCTGCCACAAGCTGTGCTCCTGGTCTGGCATCCGGGGGCCTCAAGATGGGCTGGAGGGAGGAAGAACTCAGCCCAGGGCTGTACCAATGAGGGCAGATGCTTCCCCTGCAGGAGAGATCTAGAGAGATCTACGGTGGTGCATTAAAACTTCCCTCGAGTTTGGGAAATACTATTAACAATAAAAAATCTTAAATCTTGGTGATAAATGCAGGAACACTTTTGATGACCAGGTAATTAATTTAATAGCAGATAATAATTACTCAATGATTCATAACTACACTTAATGTTTTCAAAGTAATTGCGATAAAGAGAAAGTTAACGAAAGTCCATCAGAGTTGCTGATGTCCTGGGCAGTGTGGGCATCTTGGTGCAGTGTGCTCTGCCTGGGTGCAGTGGCGCTGAACTCACGGCGCAGACAGCACACTCATAGGCCAGAGGGGTCACCCAGTCACTGCACCAGGGGTCTCTGCCCTCTCCTTGCAGGGCAGCTCCTGGTCTTCCCACTGATTCCCCAACCCCTGCCTGTCACTGCACACAGAGCGTGCTTCTGGAATCTGGCCCAAGCTGCTCTACCCACCAACGCTCACTCGGGTGTGAGTGGCTACTTGGCACTGCCCTAATCCTCTAGGCCTTTGGCTTCTTGCATTTAGCAGTGTGAAGCTGTCACCCTCAAGAGTGGGGGAAGAGGGAAATTCCAGGCAGAGGAGGTCTGGCATCCTCCACTCTGAGTCTACAGATTCTTCCAGCTCTAGGCATCAGCTCAGGGCTTGCAGGGAGCCTAGATGGGGGCAGGATCTGGGGCCTCCTTCTCTGATCTTGGTTCCCACCTGGTCAACTCCTAGTTGACACTGCTGTGTGGCTCACACACAGCTCGTCCTCCCAGCAGGAACATCTCCTGTGCTTATGCTCCTCCCTGGTGGGCAGGATGTGCCAGTCATCCCAGCCCCTAGAGCCCTCATAGCCACCTTGCCCACACTCTGTGTGGACCAGCCATGGGGCAGAGGGCTGGGCAGGAAGCTGGCCCTAAACGCCAAGGACAAGGATGTCTGGATTACTGGTCTACACCCCAAACCCGGCCTTTCCATCCCATGTCCTCATATATTGTCAGGGGTGGGGACGAGGGTGCCCTGAATCAGAAGTTGTCATCACAAAAGTGATGTTGATGGACAGCGGTGGGCACAGCGATGGGCACAGCGATGTGGCACTGGCGCCCCCTGGTGGGGCAGGGCGGGTCATGAAAAGTGCCCCCAACTGCTCTTATGCGTACTTCACCTCCTCCCTCCTCCCCTGCCGAGGTCCTCAAGCCAAGACCCTCTGGACCTCTGGCCCCAGGTCACTGTGCCTAGAGTGTTCCCCAGCCACCTCCCTCATTAGCCCTTCCAAGGCCCTCTTTCTGGGGGTCAGAGGCCCTGAGGCCATTAGCGAGATCAGCAGATCCTTTGGGCCTGATTGCTCATTAAGGCTCCTCCAGCGGGGTGCTGCCCTCCTAGGTTCCTTACACACGAGCACCCAGTGACCTTGGACCTGACCCTGTGGCCACATCAGGTGGAACGGCTCTGCCTCTGCCCGCCCTCCCTACATGTGGCCTCCCCTGTTGGCCATTCATCCCCAGGCCTTGGCTGAGCTGCCACTACCAGCCTGTCATCCCCCAGCTGAGTGGACAAGGCTCAGGGAGGGCCCTGATGGGGACAGACACCCTCCTGGGCGCACTGGAGGGGCCTGGGTCCCATTCCTTGGTCTACCATTGGGGTGAAGGGACTGTTCCAGGGCACTGAGGTTCCTGTTCCCCGTGATCATTGGGTGGGCGCAGGACACTGTTCTCTGCCCTGATTGCTTGTGTCCCACCTGGGGCTCTCTAGGGTTGGGGAGGGTGTGTGCCCAGCCCGCCTTGCCCCTCAGGGTCGGGAGGACAGCTCAGGACGGGGCAGGCCTCTGAGGGCAGAGGGTGGGTGCAACTATGTGCCATCCTTCCCTGGAGACACTTGCTATGTGCGCGGCTGCCATGTGGACCCTACTAGGCCCCTCCCAGTAGGGTCTGTGTCAGATGGGGAGTGTGATGCCCAGGACCATCCACTGGGGCAGCAGCAGCAGTTCAGTCGGTTGGGGCGTGTGAGGTCTTGGGAGAGAGGGTGGCAGGTTGAGGCGTAAGTGTCACTGAGGCTCAGCCAGTGGCAGGGGTGGAGCCATCTGCAGTGACAGCTTCATTAGTCCTAAGGGACATGGGTGGGCCCAGGTGGTTTAGTGCTCTGCCTAGTTAGGTCTCTACATTAATAATGCTTGTCTGTTAATGACCTTCTTTCTTCTGTGTCATTAAACATGTCCGCTGGCGGTGGCTGGGGAGGCCTAGGGTCCCCAGGAGTAAGCAGGCCTGGGGACCCAGGTGAGGGGCAGGGGCTATCTTGGGGGTAGGTGCTTGTGCACAAGGCAGGGCTGGGGGCCTGGGGGCCTGTGTGTGGGGTTCCCAGCTCCTGGAGGAGTCAAGAAAAGCTCTGGGGGCAGGGTGGTGGGGCCTGGCCCAGAAAATAGTGCTCTGTTCTGTGCCCTGTGGTCAGAGGCGGGGTGTGCAGACCAGGGCGTGGTCAGGGCAGTGCTGGCGCCACCCACAGCTCTGGAGGGCAGGAAGTCCAGGGATGGTGGAAACGCACAGGACAAGGTTTAGAGGGAAAGAGGTTTGGAAGGCAGGTTCGAGTGATGGAAGATAAATCGTGTTGCCAAGTTCCAGATGCTTCCTATGGGTCTGGAGCACTGGGGACATTATGACCCCCTTTTACAGATGAGGAAGTCAGAACCTGAGAGGGATGGGACCCAGCAACATCCAAGGTCCGGCTGGGGAAGCAGAGCCTGGGGGAGGGGCAGGTGTGGCTGGGGTGGGTGGCCCACCTGTCCAGGCCGCACCTGCCTGTACTTCCCTGCCCTGTGGACAAAGTAGCTCCTGAGTAGGGGATTTGGGTCCACTGTGGGGGACTCGGTTGGGGGAGTCTCAGAACAGGGCCCAAGAGCACCCCAGGGCCTGGTCTGCAGGCCTGCCACTGCCTCAGGGTCCTGCGGATGGGCATCCAGACTCCGCCATCCCGTCTGCAGCCCTTGTGGAGAGTCCTCTGTCAGCCACAGTCACAAAACTTCTGAGACTTAATTAAAATCAATCTCCAATTACTCAAATGCCATTGATTCGGGTCTCGGCCGTTGGGAAAACATTATCATCATTATGGGAAACGTCAATATTAGGGCACAAGCATTTGCTTCAGCACAGAACAGATCCTGCCCATTGAGAAGCCTGATCTCTGGGCCAGGGGCCACGCAGCCCTGGCTCAGATGCCTCTTCCAGACCCTTCCAGGAGGGAGGTCTGTGGGGCCAGGGGCAACTCTACTTTTTGCTGGCCTTGTGATCCTGAATCACTAGGTGGCTCTCAGAAAAAAGGCAGTTTACAAGAAGTGCCTGGCTCAAGGCGGTCTACCATAAGTGCTCATTAGAAACCAGCTGCCATCTTTGCTGTGGCTGGGGGCAGGCCTGAGCCTCACCAGGGTCCATGGCCCCTGCCCCGTCAGCTTGTTGAGGGCAAGGCCTCCTGGCCCCCTGGGTGAGCTAGTGCTGGTAGGAGGGGCTCCTCATGGCCCTGTCATAAATTAGTCTCACTTACGTGGGTTTTAGGGCCCTGGGACTCAGCCCCGAGCCATCAGGCAGCAGATGTCAGGAGGGCAGCATCAAGCATCAAGGACTCTGTGTATGAGGCCAGCCCCTCAGCACAGACCCCTCAGTTCGCCCTCAGCAGAGGAGTGGGGACAGAGAACAGGGCACATCAACAGAGGTAGTGTATCAGGGAAAAAGGAGGTGACTATGTACTGGGGAGGGACAAGTGGCTTCAGAGAGCTGGCCCAGGACAGAGGGAAACCCCCAGAAACAGTTATATGCTGAGAATCCTTGGCACAGGAGGAGGATTCATTGGTGGCCATGTTGTAAACCACCTAATCTGGTTTTCTGTTTTTCCTTAGAGGAAGAAATATAAAACCCTCAACTCACCTGCCCTTGAAATAAAGCCATATACAGTGTCTCCCATAAACACAACAAATATTGAAACCTGATGTAATTCTTACTCATGACTGTGGAGGGGTGAAGGGCCAGGCAAGAGCAGGGGAGAAGGGCCAGAGAGCAGGAGGTAACAAGCCGAGGGGAAGAAGCTGAGGGCAGAAGGGAGGGGCTGACACTTGGCTGCTCCATGTGGCTGCATCGTGTTCATCTTGTCTCCTGTGACCTCTGACCCTTGACCAATGTCCCAAGCCAGCCCCTAGGCTTGATCTCTTGTGCCCATCTTGGGCGTTACAGGACAGGGCGCTGAAAGTGACCATGGTCCTTAGGCAACCCAGGATACCAGAGTTCTCTAGGGTGGGGAGGTGAGAAGATGTGAGGGGGTGGGGCCCTGCACAGAGCCGGGCCTGGGCTGTGACAGGCCCCCATGCTGCTCCAGGCCTGGAGGACCTCCCTCAAGGGCTCCACCTTAACAAAGGCCCACGGCATTCCAGGGCACATTCCCAGCCCACCCTGGGAGGTCAGGGGTACCAGGCTCTGGGTAGACTCCAGTGAGTGGGCACAAGGGATAAGGGGGGATGTGGCAGGCACTTGGATTATGGGAAAGAACGAGGCAGAGGATGGGTACCCAGGAGCCCGTTCCTGGCCGGGCTTTGCAGCCCCACTGCGCTGGGACTGAAGCTTTTTCCGAGCCAGGATCGGCCGAGCCCTGTACTGAGTCTTTGTCACTGTAATTAATGCCCAGCTTCCCAAGGCCTAATTAAGCTGGAATTGCTCCATGTCCAATAGCCGAGTGTCCCATTAGATACAAGTTAATGTAACTGTCTCAGCAGCATCGAAATGAGGCTGGCATGGTCCCCGGGGAGGAACACAAAACTCGTCCCGAAGGACAGTGTGGTTGGAACCTGTGTGCCCTAGTGGTGGGAGCGGGGAGGAGTGGCCCTTCCTGTCCTGGTGACCACCCGGCAGGTTGAGCAGGATCTGCCCCAGCCCTTCCACTCCAAGTCCTAGAGCTTGACCCCTTGGCCTCTAGCAGCCTGTTTCTCCCACTTACACTTTCCATTCCAATTACATGCTGAATTCATGCTAAATGTCCAAAAAATTGAAAAATGCAATAAAGTTGGAGAAGAACTCCCAGACTGACGGTGTCCGCTCCCTGATCCGTTTCCGCTCTCCTGTGGCCCTGCCATGGCCTCTGCCAGGGGCCAGAGGGTGCTCTCTATGATCTGAGGTAGGCTGGGATGGGGAGCCCTCAGGGGTCGTGGGGAGCCCCGGAGGCTTCGATGTGAGGAGCCCCTTGTTCTTTGGGAGGGATGCCAGGGCATGGGGGCAGGGCTGGGAACCATCTGAGTGTCTTACACTCACAGATGTCTAATCTGTATGAGTCCCTAGGGCCCCACCCAGGATGAGGGTCTTACCCTGATGGCCCCATTGTCTGGACAGCCCTGGGTTGGGGGTCTCTGCCAGTGGCCAAGGGAGTGGTGCCTGGTCAGCCCTTTACCTGCAGAGTTCGATTGTCCAGAGGGCTGGAATGTGGTTCCTTGAGGAAGTGAAGGTCAGCACTGTGGACACTGAGCTCAGACCCACCACCAGAGCCTGCATGCCCAGAGGTCCAGCCGTTCCCCACCAACTCCCAGCTCAGGAGTGTCACTGCCCTGTATGGGCTCCCTGAAGGTTGGCTCAGGCTGGGGCTGGCTGTGCAAGGCCTCCCTGAGCCCAGGTGCCAGTAGCACAGCCTCCAATCAAGTTATTCCTCCATGAAGCCCTTGGCAGCTGGGGGCAGGTCTCTGTGTGTCACATCTTCACAGCTTGCTAACTGTCCTGGTCCTGCCTTGGGTCTGTCTGAGTCCACCTTGTCCCCCTCTGAACCCCAGTATCTAGCTCAGCACCCATGAGTGGCTGGGTGTGTGTGTGTGTCTTAGATGGCAGGTGTCTCAGGGCCCTCATCCAGGTGATGAGGACCACCTCCCATGCTTTTGCGCCCCCCTTTTTCCTGTAGGGACGCAGGCTCCGAGCCCCCATGGTGGATCTTTGAGCCCTCGTGGTGGCGTAGCAGATGTTGCTGTTTGCACAGAGCCCACGCGGTGTATTTGTTCAGTGAGATTGCCTTTGCTGGAGCCTGCCCCGTGGGACAGGCCGGCCAGGTGGGGCACTAAGCATCCCTCCCAGCTGCTCCATTCATAGCCTGGACCCCTCTGGAGGTGGTGGTGGTGCAGGCCTGCTGGGGCAGCTGGATGGGTGTGATCATCAGGGCTACACAAATGCATCTGATGGAGGGGCAAGAGGGTGAACCCACCCCCGGGTTGGAGGGACCCACCCTAGGGTTGGAAGGCCCCTCCTTGCACAGTGGTCCATTACCCCCTGCCTTGCCTCCCTGCCCTCCACTCAATGTCCTGTGGCTCTGAGCAACCCCTGGAGGACCTGCCCTGGGCCTGAGTGGGAGGGGAGCAGTTACCTACCTCGAAGGGAGACAGCTCCAGAGCAGCCTGCCTGGCCTGGGCGGGGTCTTGTCTCACTGTGGGTCAGTGGGACCCAGGGGAAGGTGGGGGATGGCAAGTCTGGGGGTCTGGCTGGGGGGCCACCGAGGGCGGGGCAGGCCCTGGGGCCAGAGAGCTGGATGACCTCAGGCAGGCGGGCTGCCCTTTCTCAGCTGTGGGGACTGAGTGACACGCTGGCCCCAGGGTGTCCTCAGCAAATGGCTGTGGGGTTGCTGGGGGAGTAGGTCGAGGGGATGCAGTTTTGGGGGGTGGGACATCCAGTGGGGGTTGTAGTGGGAAAAGGGGCTGCACAGCCAGCCCTGCCTGCCAGGCCCAAATCCCACTTTGACACTGGGATCCCACCTTGGCAAAGGTCCCCCGGTGCAATTGCCCCTCCAGAGGAGCTGGTCCTGTGTTGCCACACACACACCTTATTTACTCAGGAACAAAGGCACCCTGGACAGTGTGTCGCCCACCTGTATTCAGATAAAGTAGACCACCCCCCAATAAAATCTTGAGGTCACACCATTGTTTGTCTTTTTCTGGAAAAGATGCCTATGAGGAGCCCAGCCCCAAGCTTCTGGACACTTAGTTGGTCCTATTTTCCAGGGAGTGTTGGTTCCTGCTCCTCTGGGTGGGCTTCTGCTCATTGCCTCACTCAGTGCTTTGTACTGAGCCCGCCCTGCAAGGACTCAACCACACCTCCATTGGGAACAACCTATGCCCTCCCCAGATCTAGGTGATGGAAGGGGTACCATGCCAGGCTCCAAGCCTTCCTGTTATAGGCCCTGAGCTGCCACGTGGAGAGGGAGGGAGCCACTCAGCCTGGCATGTAAGTGCGGCTGTCCCCTGAGTGCCACTGAGGGACTCCAGTGGACTTCACATGGAGCAGAAGAATTGCCCTGCAGAGCCCTGCCCAGAATCCAGACCCACAGATGTACAAAAACCAGAATAATTACGGAGATTCGCATACAGCAGCAGGTTACCAGGCACTCAGTTCCCCTGTTCCCCTTGCCTGTTTCTCAAAGCCTGCTGGAAGGCAAGTCAAGTCCGAGGGCTAGAAACTTGTGCCCAGAGTCCCAGCCAGGCTGGCCGGGGAGTCCATTGGAGTGGTGGGGTCACACTCTGACTCAGTGCTTCCTTTCTAACTGGAGGCTGGATCCCATTCAGTGCTGACGGCACAGAGAAAGGTCTCTGATACTTCCTACACTGGCGAGCTCCTACCTAGGCCTCAAAGCCCAACTCCACAAGGCCCCCGTGATCCCTGCTGTGGGGGCCACAGCACCTCTGCCTTCCTCAGCATTAACCACTTTGATGGTGTTTGTGTAAGAAAAATGCCAAGCACTTTCATTGACCCCATCTGTCTGCTCTGATGAGGCCATGAGTGCCTCAGACAGGTACAAGTGGGGCCCTGCTGTGGGTCCTGTGCCCTTCCCAGGCCAGGCATGTGCCAGAAACACACACAAGTGTACTGAGCCTCGGGGAAGGTCCACACTATGGGGAAGTGGAATGGATCCACTGGGAGGGGCCAGGCCGGGTGGGTGGAAGTAGGCCTGGCGTCCACTCTCCACCTCCCATTGTTTCAACAGCAGCGGAGGAAAAAACAAGGACTTTATGGCTGTCACAGATATTTTATCCTGTGTATTTTACAGTCTGTGACTGCTGTGAACACTGGGCTCCTATTGGAGCCAGAAGATTCATAAAATGCATGTGAATTTTTATGTTCAATTATTTCAGGCTCCCCGCTTGGGCCTGTGAGCTGCCTGTGCAAAATCTCCCCCCACCCCCCCGCCCCCACCACCCCAGTCTCAGACACTCCCCCCTTCTAGCTAGAACCGCTCCCCCCACCCCCAGGTGCTGCTTACTCTTCATGACAAAACCACACTGGAGCTGGGGAGGCTCTCCCTCCTCCAGCTCACCTCTCAGCTGACAGGGAGGGAGGTGCCCCACCTCCCCGAGGGCTGGGAGCAAGGACCGCCCATTTTCCTGATGAGGTCAGAAAAGGGCCCTGTGCCCTGATTTCCTCTTCTGGAAAATGGGCTAGTGGCTGTCATGCCCCCCATGGGGCAGCTGAGAAAACTCCAGGAAGAGCTTGACACATGGCCCTTGTGACCAGAGGCTGATGGGAGTGCGGCCCAGGTCCTGGACACCCTGGGGAGCGGCCGCCATGGCCAGCAAGGCTGGGCACTCCGGCAAGTGTCTCATCAGTTGTGGCCTCACGTCCCTTCATTATGGCGCCTGCAGAAGATGTTCTCTGATTAGTCTGCTGAATTATGAATTAGGTTCCGGGTCCCTGTGCAGCTGTTCCCGGCTTGTCATTCCCACCGCTTTATTTCCCCATCTGCTTATAAAACCAGGAGCACCATCCTGCAATAAACACTTCAAACGCTTTTTTTAGGGGCTAATTAATTGCGTTGCATTTCTCCGACACAGCATGCAGGCCGGACCTGCCCCGAATTCCCAATGTGGGTGCAGCTCCTGCCTGAGTCCTGGCGAGAGGGGTGGAAGCCTGTAGTGCCAGAGCCAGGGGCTACTTGGGGGCCTTCCCAGCTTATGGCCTCAAAGGCAGCCCCCAATCTGCCTTCCAGGAATGAGCTAGGGCCTGGGAATGAGCTAGTCAAATGGGTTTTTCTCTGGGGTCCCCTCTCTCTGGTGGCTGCAGGTCTCTCTGCCAGGACCCCTGAATATCCCCCAACTAGCAGCTCTGAACCTCCTGGCACTGCCTTCGAGTTCTCTGAGGCCCCCTCAACCTCTCCAGCATCCAGCTCTCCCCAAACCTCACTCAGCATCAGCTCTCAGCCTCCCTGCCTTTGTCCACAGAGCAATCTGCCCACCCATCTACTGAGCTCCCCATGCATTCATCAACTGCCCCTAGGGGCGGCACTTTTATCGAAGACAGCCCCTCTGCTGCTACCTGCTCTCCAGAAGAGGCCTTTGGGAGTATCCTTGACTCTGCTCTGTACCCCGAGGCCTCGCTTTGTCTGAGAAGACTCAGAGCATCTTGGAGGAGGTTTAAAACAATGACATTAATAAGAAAACAAAATCACAATTATTGAGTTACAAAACAGAGAGCTCAGGACAATTAAGTTACGTAGTCATTCAACCGTTCCCAGCACAAGGAAAGTGGTTTTTTATTAAGTTGATTCTTAAAACCGGCTCTACGTCAAGTCGGTAAAAGTTTTTTTTGGTGTTAAACCTGTGGTGAAGCATTGGGGTCCCCCATCCGGCCCCCGGTGGCAGCCCTTCTGCTTGGCTGTCTGAGCCCTCCTCCCACTGCCCTCTTTTCCAGGTCCTACAGGCCCAAAGAGAGTCCCCACGGAACCCTGCTGCCCCACCCTCGCCCTGGCTCTCCCTCAGCAGCTCTGAGGCCCCCAGGCTGGGTGGGCATCTGCTCCTCTGGCCAGGCTGGGTCAATGGTCCATGTGGGGTCCACCTGTGAGCCTGTCATCTGCATGCCTGCTCCCTTGAGGTCTGATGAGGTAGGTGCACCAAAGTTTCAGCTGCGCCAGCCCAGGTCAGCAGCTCCTTTGTGCCAAAGTCAGTTAGCTTCTGTTAGAAGCTGCTAGCCTGGAGTTGGGCCTGGGGCTTGCCCTCTCTGAATTCTCATGGCCTCATCCTCAGCTAGGTGCTGGCAGGGATGGCGTCTCTCCTTGTCTCCACCTCTACTGTGAGGCCATGGGGCCTGAGATGAACCCCCTGGTTTTGGCTGGCACCAAGGTATCTACTTCAGGGGGCCCACACTCTTGTCAGAGCCCCCCTGTCTTCTGGCACCAGATGCGCATCACAGGCTGCCCTGGGAAGACCCTCCCATTGTCCCCATGGCCACCACCCCTGCCCACAAGGGTCTAGGGAGTGGCTGAGCCCAAGGACAAGCTCTGCTGTTGAGGGCATTGCCAGGGGCTGTGCCGTTTTGGTGACCTGTCCTGATTTCTCAGGGGTTGTGTCTTCTTGCTGCACCCTGACACTGGATGGCTGTGCAGAAACGTGGAGTGGGAACTTGCTCCATCTGTCCTACTGCCCATAATGTCCATCTCAGAGTGCAGCTGCCCCAAAGCCCCAAGGGGCACACTGATGCCAGAGAGACCACAGAACCTTGGCTGCCTCTGTGAGCCTTGGACCCCTCAGAGGCCACATTGCCCTTGCAGGACACAGCATTCATGCTGCTGCGCCTGGCCTGGCTGGGATGAGGGCCTCTCCCCCAGAGCCTGGATTCTCCTCTTTGCCCGTGGAGGTGAAGCGTGGAGGTCAAGTCAAGGAGGAGACCCATGGACATGCGAACAAAGCCCCAATAATGGCTGATACACGGTGGGCACGTGAATCCACACACCCATGTGGGCACACTGACCTCAAAGGGCTGGGGTATTGTATGGTAGGTGCTGGCAGGAGTGGGGATGAGGAAGGAATTATACCAGGTTTGGATTGTGATGTGGGCAGCTGGGGTTCAGCTTCACAGGGAGCCCGACGATCCTTGAGAACCCCAGCTCTGGGCTGGCCCACAGGTGGACTGTGTGTGCTCATTGGGCTCCAGGAGGCAGCGAGGAGCTGGGAATGCAGACAGCGCAGCTGTGTTGACCTCGGGCCCTGACACCATTTGACATCTCCAAGATCACTGGTTACCCATGGGCCTGTGTGGTAGGCTCATGAGGCATCCCCGATGGCCAGCTGCCCAGGGCCCTGCTGGGGCCACAGACAGGAGCAATGGGTCCTCCCTGAGGCCTGGGCAGGGTGGCCCAGAGAAGGTGGAAATGTACTTCCCTGGTTAGCGGGGCTCTGGCTCAGACCATTTTTATGGGTTGTTAATTGTTATGCTTCCATTTAATTCTGGGTGTCATTTCATGTCAGCCAACCCCGACAGGCTGGGATTTATGCCTCCAAATTACGGGGCTTGGGCTGTTCAGAGGTAAAACAATTACCCATCAATCAACTGCCAACAGGCTTACACTCAGTGCTGGCAGCCCTGTTAGCGGGTGTGGGCAGCCACGGTCCCAACAGGACCCTGTTCAGGGCAGGGGAGACTTTGAGGTCAGGGACAGGCAGGAGGTTCCCACCTAGTCGGCTGGGCCCTGCTACTGTGCTCAGATTGTTGAGAAGGTGGCTCCCATGGGAGGGCCTCAGCCTCTAACATGACCAACGTGACCAGGGTGGGCAGAGGAATGCTGTAGAAGCTTGAGAATGTGGGGACCTTGGCCCAGCCATGCCACTTGGCAGGCATGTGGTTTCCCACCCCACCCCTATCTCACAGAATGGGAGCCTAAGGTGCTCAGAAGGAGGGCGCTGCTCTCTGTGGCTGTGCTGGAGGGGGGGAGGGTAAGCATGGCCTCCAGAGGTCAGGAAGCAGTGGGTGGGAAGGTGCTGGGGCTTAGCCACTGACTGGAGACAACCTTGGGCAGAAATTCTGTGCCTCAGTCTCCTTTCTGTGACTTCGAGCACTGACTCTGGTGTGTGGAGAGGGAGGATGGCTTTGGCCCTGGGTGCCATGATAGGGGTAGGGCTTCTCGGAGGCCCCAGGCCAGGGCTTTGGAAAGCTCTTCCAAGGGTAGTGGGACTGGGCAGTGTTCTGGGCAGCTTGTGGCCAGCGGGGCAAGGAGGTGGAGCAGAAATGCCCATGATGGGGGTGTCTCAGGGCAGGCACGAATGGGTAGAAAGAGCCTGGGCCAGGTGTGGTGTGGAACCTCTTCATGAGAAGAGCCCCACCATCCCTGCTTCCCTTGCCTTTCAGGGCTGTGGGCTGAGCAAGCATGTCGTCCCCAGCATGGAGCCTGTACAGAGTGGGGCCTCACTAAATGGCTGCCCTGGCCAGAGCTCTCTCCCTGATGCCCTGCTGACTGCTCATATGTCTCAGAGATGAGGTGGCCCTGCCCTCAGCGCTCTCCCCTTGGCCTCTCTGTGATGCCTGCCCAGCCCCTGCCCAATGTCTGTATTTGGACTCCTCAGCAGGCAGGGTGCCCAGTGAATGCCTTTACTCCACACCCAGGACTCAGGGAGACCCAACCACTGTCCGGTCAGTATGGGAAGGGCTCTGCTCATCCGCCTGCCCTGAGGCCTTCTGTGTCCCCTGCTGGAGACACCTCACTGCTCAAACCCCTAGAGGCTGCACCCCATGGCCATTGAAACTCCCCACGAACTGGCCCAGCTCCATACCTGGGACAGCCTTGGTCCTCATGCATCCCGAGCTGTCCCCATCCCCACCACTGTGTCCTACCACTGGCCTAGGACCTTCCATTAGTCATCTGAAAAGTTGGAGATCATGAAGCCCAAGGCCAACCTGTGGACTGGAGCCTGTACCGCCTCTTTAAGCCTCAGTTTCCTTACCTTTCCTGTGCCGTTAGCATGGGAACCCCTGAGAGGCAGGGAGCTCAGGCGTGGTGGCACCCTGCCTGCCCACGGTGGTTGAGGTGTTGAGCTTCCTGCAAACCTCACTGCGGCCTCCCTGCAACCTTCACCGCGGCCTCCCTGCTTGGGACTATCAGGCCTGTGCCCCCCGTCATGGACCAGTGCTGCCCCCAAGCCCTCGGTTCTGTTAGTGGAGACCTAGCCCTGGAGAGACTCTTGGCCTGCCTCTTGGTGCCGTGGCAGCCCAGTGCAACCAATTTCACTCTTGATTTCCTCCTGACTCTTGGGATGGAACTGAGCTGGAAATCTGTCAGCATCTGTGATCAGTTAGGCAGAGAACACCCACCTGAGTGGGTCATTGTCTTCCTGGCTCTCTTGCTGCAAAAGGGTGACGCAGGGTGAGTCCTGGGAGGCTGTCTGGCCTGATGTTGCTGGGTGACCATTCAGCAGGATGTTGCAGTGATCCCACCCACCTCCCAGTCTACCTGGTCTGGATTTGTGGTTCAGGGTCAGGCCATCCCCAGGTAGGGTCCTTCAGGGTGGGGTCCTCCCAGGGTCAGGTCCTCCTGGGTTGGGTCCTCCCA
Source organism: Loxodonta africana (assembly GCF_030014295.1). Taxonomy (NCBI): domain Eukaryota; kingdom Metazoa; phylum Chordata; class Mammalia; order Proboscidea; family Elephantidae; genus Loxodonta; species Loxodonta africana. The sequence continues at coordinate 33,311,434 of NC_087360.1, forward strand.
GGGTCAGGTTCTCCAGCATTGGGTCCTCCAGGGTGGAGTCCTCCCAGGGTCAGGTCTTCCAGAGTTGAGTCCTCCTGGGGTCAGGTCCTCCCTGGGTTTAGGTCCTCCAGGGTGAGGTCTTCCTGGGGCTGGATCCTCCTTGGGGTCAGGTCCTCCAGGGTGAGATCCTCCTGGGGTTGGGTCCTCCAGGGTTGGATCTTCCAGGGTGGGGTCCTTCTGGGGTGGGATCCTCCCAGGGTAAGGTCCTCCACCTGGGGTTGTGTACTCCCTGGGCTCAGATCCTCCAAGGTGGTGTCTTTCCAGGTTTGGATCTTCCTAGGGGTCAAGTCCTCCAGGGTTGGGGTCTCTGGGGTAGGATCCTCCCAGGGTTGAGTCCTCCAGGGGTTGAGTTCTCCCCGGGCATCTGCAGTGAGTTACTGCTCCTCAGAGTCCTCACTGGCAGAACGGGTTCAGCAGCAGAACCTGTACTGAAATCTTTCAAACTAAAACAAAAAAGCCACATTTTAGTTTTCTCCAGCCCTATATAACATATGGAGCCCTGGCAGCACAGTCATTAAGAGATAGTGGCTAACCAAAAGGTTGGCAGTTCAAATCCACCAGCTGCTCCTTGGAAACCCTATGGTATAGTTCTACTCTGTCCTACAGGGTCGCTATGAGTCTGAGTCGACTCGACTAAAACCGGTTTGGATTATAAAACATACCGTAGCTAGTATTGCTGTAAGTCTATCCTAATTTTCTTGAAAATTAATAAAATGAGTGGTGCCCACGGGGCTCAAGTGACCACCTGGTGGTCTTCTCTGAGGCCTCACAAGTAGATTCCCTGTGCTGGCTCCGGCATTGAAACGTAGCTCTGAAACTGATAGTTGTTTTCCAAGGTGCCACGGTGATTAACACCACTTGTCCCCAGCTGTTGTGAAGGAGTTTATTTGCTTTTTCAGGATGATTGCCAGTGCTGAGAACAGGGGCGAGACCTGCCTGTTGCATGTCCCCTCACCTGCACTGCTTCATTCTTTAAGCAGACAACGGCCTGAGAGTGTGTGGGGTACCCAGCCTCTGGACTGCAGACTTTCTGGTCAGGCAGACCTTCCTGGGACCTGTGGCTAGGCCTCCTGGGGAAGACTTGATTTTGATTCCCTGGCCACTTGGGCCCTTGGAGGGGAAGAACCTGTGGGTCTGAATGCCACGATAGGGTGCAGATGCAGGGTGGGGAGCTCCACACAGGGCTCCTGGCTGGAGAGCAGAGAGCTTCTGCTGGCTGTGGGGGAGGCAGGGGAAGTGTTGTGTGGAGCCTGTCCGGTGATTGGCCAGGAACAGCTGGCTCTGCCACAATCCTCAGGGACAAGAACTTGCTCTCTCTAGGGCAGCCTGGGCTCTCTGATGGCCGGTGGAGCTGCTTGCTTCTCCCTGCCACGCTTGGGCAGCTGCACTGGCATTTCAGCTGGGAGCTGCTGACAGTGCCGTCTGCCTGCTGAAGCAGCGGCGCCCAGCCTGTTTGGAAATGCCAGGCGGGCTGGGGCAGTGGGTCCTGCCCCGTACCCCCGCTGCTGCTGGACGTGGGCTGTGGCCACCGTAATGGAGCCAGATTGAGAGCTGGGACTCTCTGGAGAACCAAGACAGGCTCCTTAGTGGGGGAGGGGCTCGCTGAGGGGAGGGGAGACCAGCTCCACAGCACTGCTAGGGCCCAGCCCAGAAGGCCACCAGCAGGCTGGTATGAAGGCATGGCACGATGGTTGGTGAGACTTCCCGACCCCTAACTGTGGTTTGGTCGATACAGAAAAGTGATGGTGCGCTCGGGGCTGTGGGGTGTCTGAGGAAGGTTTGTTGGCGTCAGCTGATTTCCCCGGGGGCCCCTTGCTGGCAGCGGCAACTATACTCCCCGAGAATTAACTTTGTCAGGCTGGAAGGGCCATGGCTGCAGGGATGCCAGTTGTGTGATGGTGAGTGCTGGCTGTCAGCTGGCCCTGGGTGGGGCTCTGTGCCAGGTCACACTGATGCTTTCTCAGGCACACGGTGGCTGTGATGAGGTGTCCTGGGGGCACCAGGGGCCATGGCTGGGCAGGGGCTGGGAGGCTGTTGGGAGGTCATGATGGCCTGTGCTGGGAGATGGTCAGAGGAAGGGAAGACAAACCCTCAGGGTGGGGGCTGAAGAATGGAGGCAGGTAACACAGCCAAGTTGACCGAGGGACCAAGATGAAGGGACCAGAGAGTCAAGGCCTCTCAGGTTTGGGACTTGATCTACCCTTCTCACCGCCTTAGGCAAGAACCATCCCTTGCAGCCCAACACAGCTGGGCTCTGGCCCCATGGCCTCCTCTGTCACTTGCCCCCTGGCCCTGATGGAGGAATGCCTTGGCCCTTGGTGAGGAAAGCCCTTCCCTTGCCTGTGACTCTGTAATAGTTTTCATCATGTTGCCAGTTTAGAGACAAGGAGCCAGGACCTAATCTAATTGTCATTATTACACAGTCCATCACCGCTTGTGCATTTGTCTGGTTCCCTATGAGCAAACATGCAGTCACTGGCCGCCACAAGAGGGAGCAGGCAGTGTGGCTGGTGGGGAGTTGAGGAGCCCCATGGGTGGGTGAGGCAGTTCCACCCTGTAAACTCAGTCTCCTCCTCTGTGTGATGTGAGTGTTGACTTCACTGGCCGGAGTGGGAGGGCTGTGCTGGCTCTGTGGACAGTCTGGATGCCATGATGGTGCAGGCCCCGTGGATGGTGTGGATCCTATGATGGTGCAGGCCCCATGGACAGTGTGGACAGTGTGGATCCCATGATGGGTGCGGACCCTGTGGACAGCGTGGATCCCATGATGGTGCAGGCCCCGTGGATGGCGTGGATCTCATGATGGTGCAAGCCCCGTGAATGGTGTGGATCCTATGATGGTGCAGGCGCCATGGATGGTGTGGATCTCATGATGGTGCAGGCCCCGTGGGTGGTGTGGATCCCATGAAGGTGCAGGCCCCGTGGACAGTATGGACAGTGTGGATCCCATGATGGTGCGGGCCCCGTGGATGGTGTGGATCCCATGATGGTGCAGGCCCCGTGGACGGTGTGGACAGTGTGGATCCCATGATGGGTGCAGGCCCCATGGAGAGTGTGGGTGGTGTGGATCCCATGACAGTGTGCTCCCTGTGGATAGTGTGGATAGTGGGGATCCCAAGATGATGCAAGCTCCATAGATGGTGTGGTCAGTGTGTGTACCGTGATGATGTGGGCCCCGTGTATCCTGTGGATTGTATGGATGGTGTGGATCTCATGACAACGTGTGGATCTCATGACAATGTGTGGATCTCATGACAATGTGGGCAGTGAGGTCCCTGTGGACAGTGTGCATCCTGTGATAGTGTGGACCCCGTGTACGGTGTGGACAGTGTGGATCCTGTGACAGTGTGGGCCCCGTGGATGGTGTGAACAGTGTGGATCCTGTGACAGTGTGGGCCTCGTGGATGGTGTGGGCAGTGTGGATCCTGTGATGGTGTGGGCCCCGTGGATGGTGTGGACAGTGTGGATCCTGTGACAGTGTGGATCCTGTGACCGCGTGGATCCTGTGACAGTGTGGGCCCCATGGATGGTGTGGACAGTGTGGATCCTGTGACAATGTGGGTGCCGTGGATGATATGGACAGTGTGGATCCTGTGACAGTGTGGGCCCTGTGGACAGTGTGGACAGTGTGGATCCTGTGATGGTGTGGGCCCCGTGGATGGTGTAGACAGTGTGGATCCTGTGACAGTGTGGGCCCCGTGGACGGTGTGGACAGTGTGGATCCTGTGATGGTGTGGATCCTGTGACAGTGTGGGCCCTGTGGGCTGTGTGGACAGTGTGGATCCTGTGATGGTGTGGGCCCCGTGGATGGTGTACACAGTGTGGATCCTGTGACAGTGTGGGCCCCGTGGATGGTGTGGACAGTGTGGATCCTGTGACAGTGTGGGCGCCGTGGATGGTGTGGACAGTGTGGATCCTGTAACAATGTGGGCCCCGTGGATGGTGTGGACAGTGTGGATCCTGTGATGGTGTGGATCCTGTGACAGTGTGGGCCCTGTGGGCTGTGTGGACAGTGTGGATCCTGTGATGGTGTGGGCCCCGTGGATAGTGTAGACAGTGTGGACCCTGTGACAGTGTGGGCCCCGTGGACGGTGTGGACAGTGTGGATCCTGTGACAGTGTGGGCCCCGTGGATGGTGTGGACAGTGTGGATCCTGTGACAGTGTGGGCCCCGTGGATGGTGTGGACAATGTGGATCCTGTGGACAACGAGGATCCCATGAAAGTGTGGGCCCCATGGTTGGTGTAGATAGCGTGGGACCCATGGATGCTCTGGGCCCTCTGGATGGTGGTTCTTCTCTAAGGGCTGTGACTCCCTACACTTCTCACCAGTGGCCCTCTCTCCACTCCCCTCTTGGTCTCTTTCCCTGCTCCTTGTCTCCGTCTCTTGTTCCTCTGGGGGTTGCTTCGTGTGGGTGCTATAGCCTCCATATTCCCTAACCCAGGGGACAGCATCATCTCTTCCCTGGCCTCGTGTCTCTACCCTAGAGCTGGGCCTGCCCTTTCCTGGCCTGTGGGCCACCTGGGATAGTCCAAACACATGATGTTGCAGCCGCATGGCCCTGGCTCCAGCCTTGGCTCACATGTGTGCTGTGCATCTTGGGCCTCTCTGGGCCGTTGGCTGCCTGTCTGCTGCCAGGGGCCGAGGGCGCCTGCATTGCATGTGATAGACGACCCAGAGCACTCCACAATGTGCTCAGCCTTTCCCACATCTGAGCTGTGTGATCCTGACCTCGTGAGCCCCTCCAAGCCCAGGCTGCAAAGGGTACCCACACTTTGCAAGTATCCCCGCTTGGGCCTGGCACAGTCCCTGTGCCATTCCCGCCTGCCCTGAGGACACACAGAGGCGGAAACAGATTCTTGGACAATGTATACCCCATCCCACCTCCTGAGCTGGCCCCTCTCTTTCCAAAGTCAGACTCCAGGGGCTCCCAGGGCAGAGGCTTTGCCTCACAGCCAACGTGAGATCAGTTGCTAGGGGCCATGGGCAGTCAAGTCTGGCTAAGTCCACAGTCTAGAGCCAGACCCTCTGCTTGGGGCCCTTGGGAGTCCCCCAGGCCCTAAGAGGGCTCAGGGTTGGCGAGGCAGGAACAGGTGGCTGTTTTGAAGTCCCCACTGGAGGACCCTGCCTGGGTTGCCTGGTGCTCAGTGAGGACAGGTGGTACTTGGCGGGACACATGCCCCCAGCTGGTGAGGCCAGGTGGGCCTGAAGCAAATGCAGAGGGATCAGGGCTGGCAGGTGGCCAGGGAACCAGGGTCTAAAGCACTGTTGTTGGGGTTCGAGACCCATGGAGGGGCTCCATCCACCCCAGTCCCCTCTCTCCGTGGGGGCCCAGGGGCTCAGGGACTGCCGTGCAGGGACCCCTCTCTTCCGGATCAGCCTTAACTTTCCATTGTTTTTCCTTATTATATATGGAAGCACGTTCCCTTGGAAAATCAGAACATCATAAATCTGAAAAGTTATGAAGGAACCAGAAGGTGTGTCTCACTGCCCTGCCCCCTCAGGAGGGGTTTCTGGACATCTCCTCTGGGCTGGTGCAGTAAGCCCCTTGCCCCCAATAAAGTTTGGGGATTGCTTTACTGTGTGCACGATCTTGGGAGTCCCCCGCCTCCCCCCCCTCCCAGGAATGTGGTTTCAGTTGCTGCCTGATATGGCTATGCCAGGATCATGATTCATGGGCTCATCCTTGCCTGGTTGACAGTGGGCTGTGTTTACAAGGCTTCCCCGTCATTAGCGAGGCTGCTATGGAATCCTGGGAGGTGGGCGTTTGGTTTTCTCCTCATGATACTTTTTGAGGGTGGGTTTGCGGCCTGGTGGCCCGCAGGGTCCATGCATTTCTCCGGCATACAGACTGGTTGGGACTAATTTAAAGGGTTAGTAAACTGCTCCAGGATGAGGAGAAAGAGGCCTGGGGTGGGGTGCAGGGCACAGGTGTTGCCCCTGGGAAAGAGCAGCCTCAGAAACTGCCTTTGCATCCTCTACAGCCTTTATGGCTCCCACAGCCACCATGGTTCTCACCATTCCCCACAATTCTCCATAGCCACCGCATCCCCGAGCCCCTCATAGTCCTCCGCAACACCTATGGCCCCCCACGGACACCACAGTCCCCAGCTGCCTCTGGAGTCACCACAGTCCCACATGGCTGCCACAATCCCCACAGTCCCCTATGGCCACCATAGCCCCCAAAGGTCCTCCATCACCACAGTCCCCCATGATCCCCCGTAGCCACTGACAACCCCTGTGCCTCCTTTGAGTTCAAGGAGGCCCGTCCGTGCTTGAGCAGATATGGTTACAGTCTTCTGTGCTGGCATTATGGGATGGAGCAGGTATCATGGTGACAGGAGGCTTTTTGGGTGAGTGGGGGCTCTGGGAGGGGTTTTGGCAGTGAGGCACCTGAGGCTAAGGCCCAGTGTCCTCTAGAGCAGCCCCTGTGTGTCATTGTCACCTCTGTTGTTAACGCCCCGAGGCATTCCAGGCCAGGTGGGATGGGGGGAGTCCCAGGGGCTTAACAGGCTGAGAATAGAGGGAGGAGCCAGGAGTCCCTGTGGGGTGTGTGGGAGCCCCTGGCAAGCACCTCCTCCAAAGGCCCACTAACCTGGATCCATGCCCTGTCTCCCTGGGCTGAGCCTTCCCGGAGCTCAGAGCAGGCATCCCCCAGCATGGTGGAGCCCTGGTGAGGTCTGCTCCCCATAAGCCAGTGCCCTAGCCTGGCAGCTCCATCGCACTCTGGGGCCAACTTCCAATGTTGCCAAGTTCCAAGAACACCTTAGAAACCACATAAAATGGAATGACAAGTTTTGCCAAGTGGGCAGGTGGAGATGTTGGCATGTTTGAGGCAGCTAGGAAGGCGCCGGGACAATTAGCAAAGATTCTCAGACTGGCAGGGACCCGGATGGCTGACCTGGGCTCAGGGCCCTTCCTGGCTGCCTCCTGACAGAGGTGCCTTCGAAGGCCCAGTTCATGCCTTTTTCAAGTGGGCAAAGACACTGCCTTGAAGGACAAGGGCAGCAGGAAGAAGACACACCAGGTTTGCCAGGGCAGGCAGTGGTTAGAGTGGCTGCCCCTTCATGTCCGTGGGCTCTGGGCCAAGGCCCTTGGTGACCTTGCCTCTGTAACTCTTGCAGGTTCAGTCAAGGTTTGTTTATCCTTGCCCCCTGTCCTCTGTCTCCTGAGGCCTGACAGGTCCCATTGTTGCACTCCTCCCAGCACCCTTGGGCTCAGGCCCACACCCTCTCTGGTCACTAGGTGTGTCTTCGGTTCTAACACTTCCTGTGCTTCCAGCTGCCTTGTTTTAATTTTTATTGTGCTTTAAGTGAAAGTTTACAAATCAAGTCAGTCTCTCATACAAAAACTTATATACGCCTTGCTATATACTCCTAGTTGCTCTCCCCCTAATGAGACAGCACACTCCTTCTCTCCACCCTATATTTCCATATCCATTCAGCCAGCTTCTGTCCCCCTCAGCCTTCACATCTCCCCACCAGACAGGAGCTGCCCACATAGTTTCATGTGTCTACTTGATCCAAGAAGCTCAATCCTCACCAGTATCATTTTCTATCTTATAGTCCAGTCCAGTCCCTGTCTGAAGAGTTGACTTTGGAAATGGTTCCTGTCTTGGGCTAACAGAAGGTCTGGGGACCATGACCCCCGGGGTCCTTCTAGTCTTAGTCAGACCATTAAGTCTGGTCTTTTTGTGAGAATTTGAGGTCTGCAGCCCACTGCTTTCCTGCTCCATCAGGGATTCTCTATTCAGCTGCCTTGTTTTTGCTTCTGCCCTTCTCTAAGCCTCTGCCTGATGGCTGCTTCCGCATCCTGAAAGCCTGCTGCAAAGGCTGCTTCTTCCAGAAGGCTGCTGGCCATGATGTCTGCCACCTTGAAGGCATAGACAAGCCTCATCAGGCAGCTTTGCTGGGAGCTGCACCATTAGTCACGGTGACCATCCAGTGAGGGTCAGGCCCAGAACTGGGAGGTGACAGCTTCTTAGAAACTTTTCAACATGCCTGAGCCAACCCTAGGCTGGCTCAGAACCTCCACCCTGGTCATTCAGAAAGCTTTTCCTGCACACCTACTGTGTCATAGACTCTGTGCTAGCCATGGGTTGCAAATCACACCTTGCCCTCCCACAGATCACCGAGAAGGGTGTGCTTCTCCCTTCCAGCACCCACCCACAGGCCCAGGTGATGTGGGTACAGGGGGGAGGGCACAAGAGTCTGTTCTGTCCAAGAAGCCTTCTCTGAGTGTCTGCCATGTGCAAGAGAGGGGGCTGTCTTTACCTTCGTTTTGCGGGTCAGAGAGAGGGACTCCAGGCAAGACCCAGATAAGGCCTGCAGGGAATGTATCTGTTAAGGGTTGAGCTCAGGCTGGGCTGGGCTGGGAGGCTGTGAATCCTGGCTTTGCTCAATGGAGTCCTGGGCCAGTCATGGGCAGCATGTGTCCTGTGTGTCCGCTGGCTTTGCTGGACACAGTGACAGAATGGCTGGGTACCATCTGGGTGTGAATAATTTAGCCTTTTGAGCAAGGGTGGGTTCGCAAGCATGGTCACCAATGTGGATGGACGTGGCCAGGCAAGATCGTCCTCTGGTCCTCCATAGAAGCCCTTCCAGACCCAGGACAGAGCCCATTCAAGCAGGCTTCTGCAGGGAGAAGGGATCCTGGGAAAACACTGGGTGAAACGAGGTGAATGGGTCCCTTGCAGGACTTCTCAGTGCCTGCTATGGATTGAACCATGTCCTCCCAAAATATGTTGTAAATCCTAATCTCTGCGCCTGCAGTTATAATCCCATTTGGGAATGAGTTGTCTTTGTTATGTTAATGAGAGAGGGTTAGTGCAGGGTATATCTTGAGTAATCTCTTTTGAGATGCAAGCTAGCAAGCAGAGATGGGGAAAGAAAAACGCCAAGCCAAATGAAGATAGCCTAGGAGCAGAAGCTAAGAATAGACAAGGACTTTCCTCCAGAGCCTTCAGAGAGAGAAAGCCTTTCCCTATAGTCAGCGCCCTGAATTTGGACTTCTAGCTTCCTAAACTGTGAGAAAATAAATTTTTGTTTGTTAAAGCCACCTACTTGTAGTATTTCTGTTATAGCAGCACCAGTTAATTAAGACAGAATTCGGTATCGGAAGAGTGGGGTGCTGCTCTAACAGATACCTAAAATGTGGAAGTGGTTTTGGAAGTGGGTAATGGGTAAAGGCTGGAAGAGTTTTAAGGTGCCTAAAAATAAAAACTTAGATTGCTTCAAAGAGATTGTTGGTGGAATTATGGACGTCAAATGCAATTCTTGTGAGGGCTCAGAAGGAAGTGAAGAGACCAATAGAGAAAGTCTCTATCGTCTTAGAGAAGGCATATGGCACCAGCAACAGAATGTTGCTAGAAATGTGGACATTGAATGTGCTTCTGGTGAGGCTTTAAAAGAAAATGATGAACACGTGATTGGGCAATGGAGGAGAGGTGATGCTTTGTTGTTGTTGTTAGGTGCCGTCGAGTTGGTTCCGACTCATGGCGACCCTAAGCACAACAGAGCGAAACACTGCCCGGTCCTGCGCCATCCTTACAATAGTTGTTATGCTTGAGCTCATTGTTGCAGCCACTGTGTCAATCCACCTCGTTGAGGGTCTTCCTTCTTTCCTCTGACCCTGTACTCTGCCAAGCATGATGTCCTTCTCCAGGGACTGATCCCTCCTCACAACATGTCCAAAGTATGTAAGACGCAGTCTCGCCATCCCTGCTTCTAAGGAGCATTCTGGTTGTGCTTCTTCTAAGACAGACTTGTTCGTTCTTTTGGCAGTCAATGGTATATTCAATATTCTTCTCCAACGCCACAATTCAAAGACGTCAACTCTTCTTCGGTCTTCTTTATTCATCGTCCAGCTTTCACATGTATATAATGTGATTGAAAATACCATGGCCTGGGTCAGACGCACCTTAGTCTTCAGAGTGACATCTTTGCTCTTCAACACTTTGAAGAGGTCCTTTGCAGCAGATTTGCCTAATGCAATGCGTCTTTTGATTTCTTGACTGCTGCTTCCATGGCTGTTGATTGTGGATCCAAGGAAAATGAAATCCTTGACAGCTTCAATCTTTTCTTCATTTATCATGATGTTGCTCACTGGTCCAGTTGTGAGAATTTTTGTTTTCATTATGTTGAGGAGTAATCCATACTGAAGGCTGTGGTCTTTGACCTTCATTAGTAAGTGCTTCAAGTCCTCTTCACTTTCAGCAAGCAAGGTTGTGTCATCTGCATAACGCAGGTTGTTAATGAGTATTCCTCCAATCCTGATGCCCTGTTCTTCTTCATATAGTCCAGCTTCTCGGATTATTTGTTTAGCACACAGATTAAATAGGTGTGGGGAAAGAATACAACCCTGATGCACACCTTTTCTGACTTTAAACCCATCAGTATCCCCTTGTTGTGTCTGAACAACCGCCTCTTGATCTATATAAAGGTTCCTCATGAGCACAATTAAGTGTTCTGGAATTCCCACTCTTCGCAGTGTTATCCATAGTTTGTTATGATCCACACAGTTGAATGCCTTTGCATAGTCAATAAAACACAGGTAAACATCCTTCTGGTATTCTCTGCTTTCAGCCAGGATCCATCTGACATCAGCAATGGTATGCCTGGTTCCACGTCCTCTTCTGAAACCGGCCTGAATTTCTGGCAGTTCCCTGTCGATATACTGCTGCAACCATTTTTGAATGATCTTCAGCAGAATTTTGCTTGCATGTAATTTTTAACTTTTTTTTTTTGTGATATTAATGATATTGTTCTATAATTTCCACATTCGGTTGGATCACCCTTCTTGGGAATCGGCATAAATATGGATCTCTTCCAGTCAGTTGGCCAGGAAGCTATCTTCCATATTTCTTGGCATAGACGAGTGAGCATCTCCAGCACTGCATCTGTTTATTGAAACATCTCGATTGATATTCCACCAATTCCTGGAGCCTTGTTTTTCGCCGATGCCTTTGGAGCAGCTTGGAGTTCTTCCTTCAGTACCATCAGTTCCTGATCATATGCCACCTCTTGAAATGGTTGGATATCGACTAATTCTTTTTGGTATAATGACTCTGTGTATTCCTTCCATCTTCTTTTGATGCTTCCTGCATCATTTAATATTTTCCCCATGGAATCCTTCACTATTGCAACTCGAGGCTTGAATTTTCTCTTCAATTCTTTCAGCTTGAGAAACACCGAGCATGTTCTTCCCTTTTGGTTTACCATCTCCAGCTCTTTGCACATGTCATTATAACACTTTACTTTGTCCTCTCGAGCTGCCCTTTGAAATCTTCTGTTCAGTTCTTTTACTTCATCAATTCTTCCTTTTGCTTTAGCTGCTCGACACTCAAGAGCAAGTTTCAGAGTTTCCTCTGACATCCACCTTGGTCTTTTCTTTCTTTCCTGTCTTTTCGATGACCTCTTGCTTTCTTCATGGTTGATGTCCTTGATGTCATTCCACAACTCGTCTGGTCTTCGGTCACTAGCGTTCAATGCATCAAATCTATTCTTGAGATGGTCTCTAAATTCAGGTGGGATATACTCAAGGTCATATTTTGGCTCTCGTGGACTCGCTCTGATTTTCTTCAGTTTCAGCTTGAACTTGCATATGAGCAATTGATGGTCTGTTCCACAGTCGGCCCCTGGCCTTGTTTTGACTGATGATTTGAGCTTTTCCGTCGTCTCTTTCCACAGATGCAGTCAATTTGATTTCTGTGTGTTCCATCTGGCGAGGTCCATGTGTATAGTCACCATTTGTGTTGGTGGAAGAAGGTATTTGCAATGAAGAAGTTGTTGGTCTTGCAAAATTCTGTCATTTAATCTCCGGCATTGTTTCTATCACCAAGGCCTTATTTTCCAACTACTGACCCTTCTTTGTTTCCAACTTTCGCATTCCAATCACCAGTAATTATTGATACATCTTGATTGCATGTTCTATCAATTTCAGACTGTAGCAGCTGATAAAAGTCTTCTATTTCTTCATCTTTGGCCCTAGTGGTTGGTGCATAAATTTGAATAATAGTTGTATTAACTGGTCTTCCTTGTAGGCGTATGGATATTATCCTATCACTGACAGTGTTGTACTTCAGGATAGATCTTGAAATGTTCTTTTTGACAATGAATGCAACACCATTCCTCTTCGAGTTGTCATTCTCAGCATAGTAGACTATATGATTGTCTGATTCAAAATGGCCAATACCCGTCCACTTCAGCTCACTAATGCCTAGGATATCGATGTTTATGCTTTCTATTTCGTTTTTGGCGATTTCCAATTTTCCTAGATTCACACTTCGTACATTCCAGGTTCTGATTATTAATGGATGTTTGCAGCTGTTTCTTCTCATTTTGAGTCACGCCACATCAGCCTACGAAGGTTCCGAAAGCTTTACTCCATCCATGTCATTAAGGTCGACTCTATTTGAGGAGGCAGCTCTTCCCCAGTCATCTTTTGAGTGCCTTCCAATGTGGGGGGCTCATCTTCCAGCACTATATCAGACAATGTTCCACTGCTATTCATAAGGTTTTCACTGGCTAATGCTTTTCAGAAGTAGACTGTTGGGTCTTTCTTCCTAGTCTGTCTTAGTCTGGAAGCTCAGCTGAAACCTGTCCTCCATGGGTGACCCTGCTGGTATCTGAATACCGGTGGCATAACTTCCAGCATCACAGCAACACACAAGCCCCCATAGTATGACACACTGACAGACATGTAGGGGGTGATGCTTTGTATGGAGTGTTAAAGAACTTGTCTAAATTATGTTCATATGTTTGGTGGAAGGTAAAATTTGTAAGACATGAACTTGGATATCTATCTGGCTGAGGAGATTTCTAGGCAAGATATTAAAGAGGCCACGTGGTTTCTTCTTGCCACTTATTGTAAAATGCTAGAGCAAAGAGACGGACTTAAAAATGAACTGTGCAAAATGAAAACAGAACTTAAAGATTTGGAAAATTCTGTTATACAAATTAAGGACTTGTGTCGAAGAATATTCACTAAGGATGTAGCTACACAAACTTTTGTTACAGAGATTAAGCCTGTGACTGATGGACCTAACTAACGACCACAACAGAAAAGCCATCAGTTTGGACCGAAGGGGACAGAGAAAGAATACAAGGAAAGAATGCTCTCTGGCTCTTGGAATTCTACAGGCAGGAAACAGGTTAAAGCAGTTAAATCTGTTATCTTCCAAGAAAAGAAAAGGACCATCCCTGGAGCAGCTCAGGGATCAGCAGAATTGTTGGAAGGAGCATGGGAAGCAGGGCCTTCTCGGTTTCAAAGGGTGGGGCCATGATCTTTTGAATCTCAAAGGGTGGGGTCATGGCCTCCTAGGTTTCAAAGGGTGGGGCCATGATCTTTTGAATCTCAAAGGGTGGGGTCATGGCCTCCTATGTTTCAAAGAGTTGAATCTTTGCCAACTTGGTTCCAGAGTTAGGGGTTGCTGTAAAGGTGTTCCAGGGGGATTGGATTGCTGTTCAAAGCTGAGGGGGTGGGGCTTCCATGCCCAAGGGGCAGAAGAAGGTGGCCTGCTGGGGCCAAGGGGGTGGGGTTGCCACTCAGATGGACTAAGAGAATGGGGCCACCCAAAGCCAAGGCAACAGAATTGCCATTCCAGTGGGCCTGCAAGGTGGAGCTGAAGCCCAGGACCAAGAGGTCTCCACCCAGAATCTAGATGGTGTGGCCAATTCCCCGAGTCTGGAGGGCAGGGCCATTGCCCAGATGGTCTCAGAGAAAGCTAATATAATGAAATGAAATGTAATGTAATGAAAGCTAATGTAAATTGTTCTGCTGGGTTTTGGACTTGCTTAATGCCTGTTATCCTTTCCTTCCAATTTCTCCAGTGGAAATGTCTGTCTTATGCCTGTTCTTCCATTGTGTTTTGGAAGCAGATAACCTGTATTCTAGATTTCACAGGTTCTCAGATGAAGAGGATTTTGCTCCAGGATAGGATATGCCTAACGTCCCACCTATACTTGATTTAGATGATTCGGTAGATGAGATTTTGGACTTGGAGTTGGTTCAAGAGTTCTGGGATGATGTGATGGGGTGAATGTGTTTTGCATGAGATAAGGCTATGAATTTGGGGGGGGCCCAAAGGGTGGAATGTTATGGATTGAACTGTGTCCCTCCAAAACACGTTTTGTAAATCTTAACCTCTGTGACCATGGTTATAATCCCAATTTGGAAATGGGTTGTCTTTGTTATGTTAATGAGACAGGATTAGTGTGGGTTGTATCTTGAGTCAATCTCTTTTGAAATATGAAAGAGATTAAACACAAGTTAGCAAGCAGAGATGGGGAAAGAGAGATGCCAAGCCACAGGAAGATTTCCCAGGAGTAGAAGCTCAGAAGAGCCAAGGACTTTCTCCAGAGCCTACAGAAAGAGCTGTAGGCCAGTGCTCTGAATTCAGATTTCTAGCCATTTTGGCCTCTTCTCCCAGCTGACTGGCTGGGCACTTTGGTGGGCAAGGAGAGTCAGTCCCATGGTGGGAGGCAAGAGGAGGAGGGGCAGAGATGCTGAGAGAGGGAAGAAGAGAGAAAAGTGCCCTGAGAAGCTGGGCTTTGACCTTACCACCTTCCCCTACCCCTTGCACTCCCTCACTCACTGGAAAGTCCTGGTGGTTGCTGCTGCCTTCTCTCCAAAACTCCGGTGCCTCCCCACTACCCCGGGCAGAGGCCATGATAGGACACACTATAGTCACCATAAGGGAAAGAAACTACAGGGCTATGGAAATCCTTGGCTCGGGCTTAAAGAAAAACAAGCAAAAAAATGATCCCTGGTGGTGCAATGGTTAAGCGCTGGGCTGCTAACCAAAAGATCAGTGGTTAGAACCCACCAGCCACTCTGTGGGAGAAAGATGTGGTGGTCTGCTTCAGTAAAGATTACAGCCTTGGAACCCCTATGGGGCAGTTTTACTCTGTCCTACAGGTTCGCCATGAGTCGGAACTGACTGGATGGCAATGAAAAAAGAAGAAGAGAAAAAGGCTCCTAAACTGTGAGAAAATAAATTTCTGTATGTTAAAGCCACCCACTTGTGGTATTTCTGTTATATCAGCACTAGGTAACTAAGCGCCTTGAGCATCTTATGCTCAGTGTGGGCTGTAGTCTTCCTGCTTTGCCCAAGGCTTGGGGATGGGGCCAGGGCTGCCTAGGACCCTGGGGCTGCCCAGGACCCTGGGGTGACAAGGTAGTCCAAGCCAGGGCCTGGGGAGACAGTGGGGGGTGGGAATCTCCCTTCCTAGATGCTGCCTGTGAATTGGGGCTGAGATTTAATGCCCCTGCCCTGCTAGATGGTGCTTAATAAATGCTGCATTGAACTGAAGGAAGGGCTTTCTGACTGTGGAACTGGGTGCTCTCCTGGTGTCCAGGCCTCAGGGGCACAGAGCCCTGTCCTCTGAGGTGTGACCATGTCCAATAATCGCTGCCCCCTCCACGTGGAGCCGGAGTGGCCGGAGCAGCCGGAGCGGCTGGAGTGGCTGGAGCAACCTTCGGCAGGCTCAGGTCTCCAGGATTTCATAGCACGCTTTATTTTCATTGAGTTTGTGTGGATACCTCCTATTTGCTGCCTGCAATGCTTGTTTTCCATTTCCAGTGGTGCTGTAAGATTTCCTTTCAAAATATAATCACTTAAGTAAAAAGAATCTGTTTGAAGAAAACCGTCAAGTAAACAATAGTGAAGTGGTAGGTGGATGCAGGACGGAGTGGAGACTGGGCACTGGTGGGGGCTGGGAGGGCGAGTGACAACGGAGGCTGGGCTGCGGGAGAGTGAGGAGGGTGTCCGGCGCACCCACTGCCCGCAGCCTGGCCTTTTCCACTGCCTGCTTTGGCTGGGCTCACTGACTGCTGTCCTGGGGCCGGGCTGTTGTGCGCCCCTGGGAATGTCCACGTGGGGGTGTCCACTTGGCTGTGGCCTTGACCGTCTAGCCTGGGAGTCTGAGAACCTCCCCCGGTCTTGTGCCTGGTTGTGGCCTTGAACCTGTGTCTGGCCATGTTCTTTGGATCTTTTGTTAATCTTCCAGCATATTTATTAGTTACTTAGGTCTGCCTGGCTGACCTGGGAGGCCCCATTTCCTGCAGAAGGGTGGTAGGAAATGGGACTACTTGGGGGAAAAGCTGGGGGCACCCTGTGCCTGCAGGGGCCTTACTCTGAGGATGGTCGTGGCCTGGAACCTCTCCTCTCCTGGGGTTCACTTCAGCCAAGTCCACCACAGTTGGTGCCTTCTGCCCACAGCCCCACACTGGTGATAGGCAAGGACCAAACCATTGAGTCTTCTCCCCGCGCCCCTTCTTCACAGAGGTAAACTGAGGCCTTCTTGTAGGAAGCCGTGCTGGGGAATCCTTGAGTCACCAGGCCTGGCTCCTGTTACCTAATTGGGTTCTTAGCCCTGCAGTGGTCTGGCTGCTTCCCGTGATGCAGATGAGAAAACTGAGGCAGGCTCGGGCCACCTGCCCAGGTCTCCCTGAAATCAGGTGCTAGCATCAGGTGAAACCCCAGCTTTTCTGATAGCTGAGCATCAAGTCCCAGCCTTACTGGCTCCTCCCCTCTCCCTGTTGGGTGATTCCCACAGCTGACTTGGTGGGAGTGGGGATGGGGGACTCCCACCATCCCTCTTCCAGCATGTATGCCCCTGACCTGACAGAGTGTGTATTCACTGCCTCTCCACCCTGTGACAGAGACAGCCCCGGCCACCTGTATAAAACATGTAATACCCCCACACATGCACGAAGAAGAAAGCAGAGGCTGCTGGAGCCCAGCCCAGTGGACATGGTGAATACCTCCTTTCTCAGCCTTTTCTGTCCATGGAGTCTTCCCCAGCCAGTTCTTCTGAAGCCCAGGGCCCATCCCTGGGCTGCTTTGTCCTGGCTGGACAAGTCCTCAGGGCTGGATGCTTGTGCTATTTCTGGGATTTCATAGACAGATGATTCCAGGAAAAATCCTTCAATGTGGAGCTCAAAGCTTAGTGGTGCCAGCTGATTCAGGGCAATTCCTTGCAGAATCTCTAGGTCACCGTCTCCGGACCCCATCAGCCCCCCACCCCAGGCAGGCAGTGACCTTTCCAGAAGGTCAAAGACTACTGCCTGTCAGGAGTTATAATCCTTGTCTCTGCACAGGAGGCCCTGGGACATGCTGCTGGCAGGTGGGTATAGGGACAGGGTCACGGGACAGGTTGGCCACTGGTAATAGGGACATGGGCATCCTGCAAGCTAGCCAGGGGAAGGGAAGTGATGGGACAGCGTCTTCCCTCCTGTTGCCCCTCACTTCCTGGCCCAGGAATGGTGTTGGCCAGACCACAGTCCCTGCTCTGGGCAGGACTCTGGTCCACACCTCACCGACCACTGGCTGCTGTGTGTTCCCGGGCAGTGGCCTAGCTCCGTGGGAAAGCGGTTGGTCCATGCCCTGCATGGGGGACTGGCATGAAGGTAGACAGAGGGACACTCTGTAATATAAAGCATGTCCCTGCCCTGTCCATCCCCCCAGCCATGCTGACCCTGACCTTGCAAGGGATGGGACCTCCTTTCTGCCCAAGGCTGTGCTGGGTGCTATGTTCAAGGCTCTGCTGGGCTCTGGGGGATCTCACTGCACTGAGCTCCTGAAGACCCAGCCCCTTCACCGAGGACTCTAGTCCCCATCTTGGGGCCTGGAGGGGGGTCGGTGTGGGGTGGAGGCCACACAGCCCATGAGCACCTGTGGCTCACTCAGCAGCTGACCGCTGTAGTTAGGGTGGACCCAGTCTGTGGGTTATGGGCCCTGATCTTGGGCCATGCACCCTGCTCCACCCACCCCAGCTCGCCCCTCTTGTAGACACTCCTGCTGGCTCTGGAGCTGCCATGTCGGGTCCATACCCTGGGAAGGTCATCTCCCTGCCCTGTGTGGCCCCTCTGTGGCTGTGCCTGCTGTCACCACCACGCTCTGCCCTGTGCTGGCCAGCTCAAGAGAGGGGGCCTGAGCAGGATATCTGGTGATAGAGAGCTGCTGCCCAGTGGCTTGTTTACCAAGTGGGAACTGGTCCCTGCAAGCACCACACACCACTAGGTGGCTAGGTTGAGGAGCCAGCGTGGAGTCCCACTGGAACCTCTTACCTGACCAGTACGAGCCTGGCTACCTCAAGGGCCTGCAAGGCCACACATACGGGGTCAGACTCTCCTGGGTGTTGGGTCATGCACTTCTTCTGTGGGGTGGTGGCCACAGTCCACCCACATGGGGGATTGAGAGGGTGAAGGGAGGTCACTTCTGCAAGAGGCAGGGTCCGGGCCAGCCCTCAGTGCCCAGTGCCCAGTTCTGACCCATGCCTGCTCACTGTCCCACTTCCATCAGCCTCCCTAGCCTCACTCCTTCTTAAAGACCCTGGGCCTGCCCTCCTCCCAATGCCTCTGATGTTGTGCCATCAGCCTTGCCCAGACCACTGATGCCTCCTCCATGGTGGCCTCCAGATTGGTCATGTGAAGCTAGGAGCAAGGAAAGAAGAAAATGAAACATAAGCTGCTCCTGGGACCAGGGGTCAAGAGGCTGGCTCTGGCCACTGCTTGGGGCTGGGGGCCCTGGACTGATCAGCACACCTCTAGAGCCTCAGTGTCCTGCCTATAGGTGGCGTGGTGAGGATTGTCTCAGCAGGTGGAATGAGGCTGAGAGGGACGCAGTGCAGAGAGGGCAAGCTCAGGCCCATCCAATGCCTCCTCCCACAGCCCCAGATAGCTCTGAAGAACTCCTTTTGTGGATTTGAACACAAGTGACTCCCACCCACACCAGGTGAGCCCCTAGTTGGAAAGAGGCTACTTCAGTGCTGGGTGGCAGGTGGGAGTGAGGGCTGTTTCTGGGATGTTATTAGGCCACAGAATGAGCTGCTAATGGAGGCCTTTAGGCAGCAGCCTCAGGCAGGGGAGACCTAAGCGCACAAGGAACTTCACTCTTTCTTGCACCTCTCCCTGCAGACCCCTTATCTGTGGCAACCTCCTCACCTGTGGACTCCCCCACGTGCCTGCAGCAGTGACTGGGCCTGCCAGGAGCTCTTGGGACAGCCTGGGGGCCAGTCAGCAGCCTCCTGGCTGTCTCCTACCACGTGGTTGGCTGTGCAGGTCACTGGGTCTTGATGGAGAGGCCAGTTGTCCTGGCTCACAGGCGGGGACGCCCCACAGACAATTGTGAGGCTGTTTCCACCAAACCACCACCTGCCAAGTATTAATTCCAGGCTCCGTTGGAAACATGGAAGCCTATGCCCCTGAAGTGAGAAGGACCTTCCTGGCTGGAGGCTCCTGCATGCTGAGGAGGTGATTACAGAGGAGGAGGAGGGGCCAAGCTCCTGACACATCAGGTACCACCGAGGCTCAGGGAGTGGCTGGGGCAGTCCTGCAGGCCTGGACAGGGGCATCTAGGGCTGCCCTGGGGGAAATTCCTCCCTGTTGCTCATGCCTTCCCTGCAAAAGGGGAGTGGGCTCCAGCTCCCTTCCCAGCCTCTGGTGCTCATGAATGACAGTTGAGGGAACAAGTGAGATAGTGAATGAACTAATGGTTCAGTGAGTCCGAGCCTCCTGTGCAGGCTGGGGGTGGCCATGGAGGACAGGTGGGGTCCCTTTGCAGACAGAACTCCACTGCCTCATGGACAGAATGGCCCCAGCCCCTCATCTGGCTGGGCTGCTCTGAGGCCCCAACTTTCTCATCCATGTGACATCCCTGCTGTCCAGGTCCTGCCACATCACCTCGATCTCAGGCTTCAGGGTTGGGAGGAGGGACTGCTCCCCAGCATCCAAGATTGTGACTCAGCTTCTCCAGTGATAGCAACACGCCCCTCAACCCAGCACTTCCCGGACACCCAGCCCTTCCTATACCCCAGTGCTGGGGCTGTACCCTCCTGCCAGGTTCCAGCCTGCTTGGCGTCCTCACACCGGCGGTGCCCAGTGCTTGCTGGGGCAGCCAGCGAGGCCTCATGCCCTGTTCCTGGGCATGCTCTTACCTGCAGAGTTCCTGATCCCTGGAGCCTCTTCAGCCCCCAGTCTGGATCTCAGGGCCTCAGTGTTTGTCAGAAGTACAGGCAGACTCTGAACCAGTCTGTCCTAGGTGACCATTGGTCAGCGCCCAACCTGGGATTCAGGAGGTATCAGTGGCCCGATTCCTGCGTCCCCAGTCCACTGGAGCTCCAAGAGGTTGTGGTCTGGAGGAAGTCCCTTGGTGGTGGGGCTCTGTGAGCTGGGCACGCATTCACGTAGGCTTTAACCTCCCTGAGCCTCGGTTTCCTTGTCTGTAAAATGGGGGTTATCTCCCTGGAGACACAATGGTAGCCTGGGTTCTAGCACATGGTCTGCCAGCCTAGCTCCTGGGCCCCTCCCCAGCTGGGGTAGGTTGCTGCCATCTCCTGGTGGCTTCCAAACCCCTGCTTCTTGCCCAAGCCCCTCCCTATCCCCAGCCTGTCCTGGGCCCTGGAGGCCAACTCTGTGGATGAGACTGTGGGCTTAAGCTCAGCCAGTGGCAACCTGGGCAGGTGTGGGAGGTGGGAAGAGAGTGAGGTCGCGGCTTGGTGCCCAGCTCCTTCCTCTGGGGTCAGTCCCTGCCTTCTCGGGAGCCCCCCATCACCCTCTTCCTGGTGGGCAAGTGGCATATTCAGTTTAACTACAAACTGAAAAGCATTCATTGAGGACATCATGACAAATCTAGAAAACCCCAAAATGGAGGAGCTCCAGAGACGCTCGAATAACCAGCAAGGGGCTCCCAGCTTGTGGCTTCCCATGCGTATGATTTTGGGGTGGGAAAGGCTTGATCTGGTGCCTGTGGTACCCCTTAAGCCAGGACCGCTGAGAGCTGGGGGCCCTTGTGTTCTTGGTGTCTCCACAGGCCCCCACCCTAGGCACATGCTGCCCTCCTGCCAAACACATAAGGAGGCACCCTCTGCCAGCACACCTCCCCTCCACCCCACTTCCAGAAGGCTCTCCTGGGGTCCTCTGCATGCCCTGGCGCAGGTGTCACCTCTCAGGTCACTCAGGCTGTGGGATTACCCTCTGGTGCCTGTCATTATCCCCTCAGTGTCTGCCCCTCCCTCTGGACCCTGGCCTGAGCCCTCTTCCACCAGCCTGTGCCAGTGGGGTTCCAAGAAAATACAGGGCTTAACTGCTTTTTAGTGTGGGTTCTCTAAACAGTTGTATTTAGTCTGGAAAGCTGAGTTGCTTTGGAGCCTAAGCAACAATGTGTTAATCATGGTGGTTCAGAAAGAAGGCTGAGGAGCCAGCATCTGCCCCCCTGGAGGACAAGGATGGAGGAGGCATCTGCGGTAGGCAGCAGGAAGGAGGAGGGGAGGTGAGGGGAGGCATAGCCTTGGGTCTTGGTTGAGAGTTAACCCAGTTACAGAGCGGCCAGCCCTCTCAGCTTCACATTATTGGTTTATATTATTAGATATGGAAACCCCGGTGGCGTAGTGGTTAAGCGCTACGGCTGCTAACTAAAAGGTCTGCAGTTTGAATCCGCCAGGCGCTCCTTGGAAGCTCTATGGGGCAGTTCTACTCTGTCCTATAGATTTGCTATGAGTTGGAATCGACTCGACAGCAGTGGGTTTTTTTTTTTATTGTTAGATATTGATTTAATCTTCAAGCCTATCCTATTAGAGTGTCTAAGCCAGTTGCCGTCAGAAGTAGATTGCCAGGCCTTTCTTATGAGGTGCCACTGGGTGGATTTGAACCACCAACCTTTTGGTTAGTAGTTGAGTGCTTAACCATTTGTACCACCCAGGGGTTCTCCCTGGCTTTGTTCTTCATTAGAAATTGATCCAGGGTCAGGGACGTGAAGGGAGCAGCTGTACCCACTGGGAGCATTAGATGCATGGCTGCCTGAGGAGGCCTCAGAAGTTTCAGAGGCACAGCCTCCTCTTCCGGGAAGTCTCCCAGGGATGTCTTCAGCTCTGGCCTCCATCCCTGTCTGCCCCTCATTTGTCCCAGACCCTGGGCCTGTCCGGACCCTGCTGAACCCCCAACCTGGGCCTGGGATGGGTTCATATTTGCACCAGGAGTCCCTTCCCACCTGAGCCCCTTCCCACAAAGTCTCGGTCACATTCTCCTGGGGCCCTTCTGAGGCGTCGTCGGCCAGCCTGGCACTGCCAACCAGCCCCAGGAGCCACCATGAGCAGCACCAGTCACACAGTCCCCTGGGCCATGCCTGATTCACACTGACGTCTGTGTCCCAGGGAAGTTGGGCTTTGCAGGGTACAGAGCCTCCTGGGAAAGGAGTGACCCATGCATGGTGTGGTGTCAGGCGTTTGGCTGGGCCTTTCTTGGCCTGCAGAAAGAGGGCCAGGGTGGACAAGGGTGGAGACCTTCCTCAGGGGTGGCCCATCTGAAGTGGCCTCTGTCCCATGTTGCTGTAGCCGGGTGTCTCCTCCGAGGGGCCTTGCTCTGTCCTATGTCCTGAAACCTGTTCTTCCCTGGCCCGGCTTGGGCCTGGGTCTTTTCCTGTCAGCTCTGCCCAGATTGGGAGCAACCCGCCTCTGGGTGCAGGGTGTCCTCCCTGTTAGTTCACTCTCTGGCTCCCCTCCCATACCCCCCACTCTCCCCACGGGGTCTCTCACCACGTTCTGTCTCTGCCTTTGGCCTTGAGATTTCCTGTGAACGTCTGTTCTGTGTCTTCTTCGCCTTGCCAATGCCTCCTCTGGGCTCAGCTGCGTCTCCTTTGGTCATTCTTTGAGCTTTTCAGTCCACAGATTGTGTTGTGTGGTTCCACATGGCCTGTCTGTGGGATGTGGGCCCAGGGCTGCTTACCCCTTCAGCATCCCGTTCTTCTGTCCTCCAGTCCTGTTCTTTGCTGGAGTCTGGGACCATGGTGTTTCTGGGGGAGGCAGAGGCAGCGCTGGGATCAGTGCTCTTAGGTAGTGGAAGGAGATACTCGTGAGGGTTTTCTCTCAACTCTGCATGTAGTGACTTCACACTGGTAGCTTGAAACCAGCCATGGTGGGAACATTGGCACCACGGAAATTTGCAAGACCCCTGATTAGGGTTCCCCTAGCCCCTCATAACCCGGAGAAGCCACCATCCCTTCTGGCCTGGCAGCTGTAGCCTCAGGGCCTGCCCCGCACCAGGGTCACCCTTGAAGGGGGTGCTTCCCAGTGCCAAGATGAGATGCCTGCCTGGCCCACCCCTTGGGTTCCACTTATAAGTGGATGGGGGGCATTGCCTTGGTTCCTTGGAAACTCACACCCCGGTGTGCAAATCCCAGAGGCTCCACAAACAAGCAAATAGCCCTCAATAGATGAGAAACCAGGGTGTCCAAGGATTGAGAGTGACCTCATGCTGGGTCCCCTGAGCAGCATGCCATCCAGGTCCTAGGTTCTGTCACCCTGGCAAGGGTGTCCCTGAGCAGGGGGGCCCTACTGGTGAAGCACCTTAGGGCCTGGTGGGGCTGGACAGCTGCTGAGGTCAGCTTGCCCCCTGGGCAGAGCCCACGTCCAGATCTGTGACTCCATTCATCAGCCCACAGCCTCCCCTCCAGCCTTGGAATCTGCAATAAATATTGATTCAAGCGAGTCAATGCGTTTCCTGAGGACCTGGGTCGATAGCAAAGTTACAAGGATCAGGGCAAAGTCATCCGTGTGCCCAACTCCAGGCTCCATAAGAGCCTGCCAGGGACTGAAAATGTGCTGGCCACACACCAGGGGCCCCTTGAGGGCTAGCAGGGAAGGGAGGACGGAGGGTTGCTGGGCAGGTGGTATATAGCTTTCCCCTGCACCCCTCCCTGTCCCGCTACTATCCCCACCCTGTCCAGGCATCTCTTGTGGGTATTTATCACCTTTTACTATGTGTCAGAGGGTGAGACTGGGGTCTGAGATCCCCTCAAGGGGCGGCTGGACAGGGATGAGCTCCAGGGATGGCCATGTGGGGCGGTGGGCATCCGGGTCGGTCCTTTCCCCCTCTGTCTCCCTGACATTCCCCCAATTTGATCTCTACCCGCTAATCATTTCTTGAACACTCTGTTCTCAAACGTCAAGGCCTGGTAAGCTCCTGGCGGGGCTGCTTTATTTATGAGAATTTGGGAGATGCAGATGTGATGTTTCTAGCTAATAGCCCCAAATCACTTGAGCCGCCCCATTAGCGGGGGAACTGGCCTGTGCAGATTACGTGCCGCCTAAGTGGGAGCTGAGGTAGTGGTTTTATGACCTCATAAAATTTGGAAGTTTATTGCTATTGAGCAAACATGTAATCTGATGCTTACGGTTCAATATATGCAGCCAATGGCCTCCAGAGCTGGCTGCAGTGGTGGCTCTCACAGCTGGGCTGGGCAGCTGTGCAGGCTGCACTGCCAAGAAATCCAGCGGCCTTGGAGCCAATTGGCCGTTGATTGGCTGCGGGACAAGGGGAGGATTTATGGTGGTCCTGCAAGGACAGGCCTTCCACATATTGAAGAGCCCTGAGGGTGGGCAAAGAGAAAGGAGCAGTTACCTGGACCTGGGGCTGTGGCTAGAGTGTCCGTGCTACAGGGCAAGAGTCGGTCGGGGGTGCCAGGGGCAAATGCGGCAGAGAGAGTGTGTGCTCCCTGGGAAGAGGTGGGCCCAGCAGAGGTCCTGTAGGAGGGGCAAAGGACAAGCTAGGGGAGGGATCACTGGCTGAGCCTTACCCACTAGGTACCCCATCCATCCCTCCATTCAACCACCTCCCCACCCATCACCCCATGCACTCGCCCAGCACTCCACACACCCACCCATCTCTCCTTCCACTAATCCATTGATCCACCCACCCATCTGTCTGTCCACCCACATGTCTGTCCATTCACCCATCCATCTGTCTGTCCACCCACATGTCCATCCATCCACCCACCCACCCATCCACCCACCCACCTACCTACCCACCCAGCCATCCATCCCTCCTTCCATCCACTTGTCTGTCTATTCACCCATCCATTCTCTGTACGTTCACCTACCCACCTGTCTACCCACCCCCCTCGCCCCAATTCAGAGCTGCTCCTCATCTAGGAACAGGGCTGTCATTCTGGTCCCAGAGATGGTCCTAGTTCCTTTGAGGCCAGGATGAGGAGTGAAGCCTGGGAAAGCCTGGGTGATTTACAAGTCACCATGCAGATGAAGCTGACGTTATCGCTTTTGCATTGGTCAGGAGCCCTGGGCTTCATCCTCCAGGAATTCCTTTCTCGTACCTGTATATCATACATTTATTTTAAATCAGAGTCTTGTTTTGTGCACACGTTCTTTCTTCCAAGTTCATGGGTGACTGTCTGCGCGATCTACCCTGCATACAGGACAGTTCCATTGAGAACACCCCAGCCCCTCCAGGTGGGACCCCACCAAAGCCCCTCATCACCTGAGGGCACAGGTCACAGAGCCATGTTTTTGGAAGTCGTAGGCTAAGACGAGTCCTGAGTTAATCAGGAATGCCTTTCTTGGCATCTGTTCTGATGGAATACTCAGGGCAGACCCAGCACTGTGGGCTCTCAAGTCAGCCGCACCATCATTATGACGAAGCTGAACAGCATGGGACAAATGCAAAGTGATGTCATAATTGTCTATCTCGGTGGTATTCCATGGTATGGCTCTCCCAGCATTGACGGAAACATCTCCCTGCTGTTGGATGTTGTTGCTATTTCCGCCTTTTTACAGGTATAAATGATGGTGCGGCTGACTTGGGAGCCCACAGTGCTGGGTCTGCCCTGAGTATGCCATCAGAACAGATGCCAAGAAAGGCATTCCTGATTAACTCAGGACTCGTCTTAGCCTACGACTTCCAAAAACATGGCTCTGTGACCTGTGCCCTCAGGTGATGAGGGGCTTTGGTGGGGTCCCACCTGGAGGGGCTGGGGTGTTCTCAATGGAACTGTCATGTAGGAAGAGCAGGGCCCAACCCCTCTGTTTGCGCCCCCCAGATTGTCAGGGGAGCAGCCATCTGTCTTTCTTGTCTGGAGTTTTCTCATGTCTCTCAGCCTATTTGCAATTGGGGGTCTTGGTGCTATGTCAATAGTATTAATTTTTGTCATGTTGTATCAAACATTTACCTGATTCATGTTTGCCTTTTTTTTTTTTCTTTTTCTTTTTCTTTCGAGCCACGTAGAGTTTGGCATTTATAGTCAAGTGTCTTCCCCTTTGCCTTTCTCCTTAGAAAGTTCTTTCCCATCAGGGACCTGGTAAATACCTCTGGTTACTTCCGGTTCCTTTCAATGGTTTCCATCCTTCTTGGTCAGCACCCCCTTATTCCTCACCCCCGTCTTCAGGGGTGATCAAGAGGCACAGGGAGCCCTTCACTCAATTGTTCACTTTCCTCAGCAGCCTGGAGGGTGCAGCTAGTGTTGGAACCCCTCCCCGGCCCTGGCCTTGGCATGTGAAACACAGCTGAGGACTGGGGGCTGGGGTGAGCATGGCAGAGTGAGCAGAGTGCCCAGACAACTTCTGGGAGTGATGACGTGGGGTGGGCAAGACTTGGCCAGAAAGTGAAGGGGTGGAAGGTGTCTGGTGGAGGCATCTTTGGTCCCTGAGTTGGCCTTCACTTTTCGCTCCTGTGTCCAGAGCAGCCACAGGCCAGAGACATGAGATAGAACCTTGGCAGCCCAGCATGTGGTCCTTGGGGGAGGACTTGAACATCGGGTGGGGAGTGCAAATTAGCCTTTGAGAGGTGGCGGCAATGGGAATGTAGCCAGCAAGGGGGTTGGGCAGGGTTAGGCATTTGCTTTAGAGAGCTTTGGACATGCGGAGCTAGTGGAGCTCATGGCAGCAGGAGAGCCACAGCCAAGGCAGAGGGATGGCTGGTGTTCCCGGGTTGTCCTGGCCCCATTGTGGCTCCTAAGACCATCTGCTCGACTCGCCCCAGCCTCTGCTCACTTTCATGAAGCCTGAAGCCCTGTTTGCCTGGTCCTCAGGAGGAGGTTCTGCCTTTATGGGAAGCCGCTGAAGGCATAACTGGGTGGGCTCTGGCCCAATGGTCCTGGGTTTGAATCCCAGCTCTGACACTTAGGTGACATGCTGGGTAAGCCTCTGCTCTCTCTGAGCCTTGGTCTCCTCAGCTGAAAAATGGGATGATTGGTCAACGAGGTATCACTTGTGATGTGCCCAGCATAGTGCCTGGTGCTTAGGAGCACCTCTTGGGCTTGAAAAAACCTGAATTCTTGGCCTCTGACCCTACACATTGTGGTACATCTGGGCCCTGTGGGTGGAGAAGGGCTGACAGTGCCTGGCCCTTCTCCAGCTGTGAACCGGTCGTGCAGGGGGCAGATGGAATCCCTTCAGTGAGTTCTGTGCCACGAAGGTCTCCTGCCCCCTCCAACCTGCAGAGACAGCCAGACTGGAGGCAGGTCCCTGCGGCTCACTCTGGTGTCACCGCTCAGGATCTCCGAGCACCCCCTGCAGAGAGCAATTGAGTTATAGTTGATATCATTGATAATTGATATGATCAAGTCAATGGAACCTGCGTTTTCGGCTTTATGAAGCCAGGCAGCGAGAGCTCTCTCCTCCAGAGCCGTCCCCCTCTGCCTGAAGCGAGGACTCATGTTTCCTCTGAGTGCTTTCTGCCTTTCAGGAGACGGTGCACAGTGGTGGCCAGCAAGGGCATTTCTTCCCCTTCTAGTTGGCAGTACCTTGAGGCCTTATCATTCCTGGACATCCCTCTCCCTGCACCATAACTCACCTCCAGGGGCCCTCAGCATTGCCTGGCCATGTTCCCTGTCAAAGCTGACCTTGGCTGGGGCAGTGGGGGTGCAGGGGGCTGGGGCCTAACCACATGGAGCTTCAGAGTACAGAAGGAGAGAGTCCCCACTTCCACCCCTCTGCTCTGTTTACGCTGACCCCAAGGTAGTTCAAGCATCCCATGGGGAAATTTGAGGTAGAGGAGCCTGAAGAGGGACAGGCGCGCTCGCTGTGCCGCCTCTGAGCACAGACACTGTCCAGAAGAACGGGCTGGTGGTGCATGGGACAGTGCTGGGGGTGAGCTCCCTGCGCTGGGCGTGCTAACCAGGTGAATCTTCCTGGGAGTCCTGTGGAGGCATTAGCGAGGGCACAGAGAAGGATCAGGCCTCTGTACTTTGAGATGAGGCCTGTACGTGACTGGGACAAGGTGGAGCTTCCCAGCCTGGTGGTTCAGGGTCGTACAGAGAGGCAAAGAAGAGAGATTCTGAATCTGAGGCCCCAGAGCCCCAGCATCCCCAGTTTTCCACGTTAGCAGAGGTCAAGGCCCAGAGGGAGGGAGGAGACGGGTCTGCTGTGCCCAGGGCTGGGTGGGAGGGGTCTGAAGCTGCCGTAGAGAGGGTTCCTGGGCCAGGGAAGCACTGGATGTGGGCCTGGTGGCAGCCTGGGTGCAGGGAGGAGGCGCAGTGTCAAGAGGAAGAGACTGAAACAGAGTCATGCACAGCCTGTCCGCCATCTGCGCTGGTTCGAGACAGCCAAGCCTGAGGGAGACCTGAGAAACAGCTTGCAGAGAGTGCCCTCCCACCCCAGCCCCCAACCACCCAGGGGCCCGTGTCCCTCACGCCAGCATCTCCCTGTGCATATGACTCTATCAGCTCTGGGGTGGACAGATGGGATTAATGGTCAGAGAGGAAGCAGCCCCGCCACTTCCTGACATTGCTGAGTTAATTATCAGCGTGGATCAGCACTTGACCTGGGGCTGGTGCCCCATGCCTGGCAACTCATTACTGCTAATTGCAGGGACTCGGAGGTCCCTTGGCCTGTGGACACCTTGGCCATGGCCCTTACCCCACTGAGGCCTCTGGGAGTAGAAAGTGGGGAGGAGAATGCACCCAGATCTGCCATTCCTGGCTGGGCTCCTCTGCCCTCAGGCTCTGACGCACCTCGGCAGGGACCTGGCCAGCTTGGAGCCACTAGTGCCTTTCGGAGCCCTGTCTCCTCAATATCGCCCAGTGGGTTTAACAGCAGATCCCTGGGCAGAGGGTTGGCAAATGTGGGTGTGGCTCTGCTGAGGGCAGGGCTTTTGGAGAGGCCCTCACCCCACTTACCTGCCCAGGTAGGAGCCACACCCTCCTCTTCCTCCAGCCCATCACCCATCTTGGTCTTAACACCTTAGAGACTTTGTTCTCTTTGTCCACACTCTACTTCCTGCCGAGGCCTCTCGAGGCCTTTGGAGATGGGGGGACGTGGTGGGACTCACCCAGTCACTCAAAAAACTCTCCCAGGTTATGCAGGGCCCCCTAGAGCTCACCGTGGGGTGGGCAGGCTGGGGAGTGGTTGGCAGCTGCCCAGCTCCGAGTGCCTGAGGGCTTGGAGATAAGCCTGGGTGGTCATGTACTACCAACAGGACTCCTCCGCCCTTGCCCCCAGGATCCTTGAGGCCAACCCTCCAAGCCGAGTCCGGCTCCTTGATTTACTGACGAGCAGTGCCAGGATATTTCTACCTGGCCCGGGCTGGATTTAAACACAGCTGGGGAAGCCTGATGTGTCCTGCAGAAACTGGCCCCGAGCATGATCTCACCCTTCACCTTGGCCTTGACCCACCAGAGTTATGACCAGTGGGTGAGCCTCTCCTCATCATGGGACTGAAATGCGATGTGCCAGGTTGCTCTCCACTGAGTTATGGATTTAATAGCAGAGAGCCGTGCAGGGCCACCCAGGATGCTCAATGCTGCTCAGGGCTGGCCGGGCTGGGGCTGGGGCCTGTCAGCACCGTGGAAGCAAGCCGAGAGGAGATTTATCTTCCCTGGCTTTACGAGGTACTAGCAGAGAGAAGACTGAGAGGCAGGAGCTAAATAATTGATGGATCTTGCTTGCTCTGGGAATTCAGCTGGAAACAGGCAAGGCGGGGGTGGGAGGCGGGGCCAAGTATGGCCAGGGCCTAGTGGCTGGAGTGTGGTGGCCAGACCTGTTGCTCACGGGGGAGCCGCCGGAGCAGAGGACCCTGAGAGCAGGGCCTTAGGGTCACAGATGCTTTGGGCAAATGTCAAGTCTTCAGCCCTGGGTTGTGCCAGAGGACCTGGGATTCCCGGGACCAGAGCTCAGAGGAATCTCTGCAGCTGGCTTGCCCTCACGCACCTGCGTATTCATCCACCAACTCCACAGCCCCAGTCAGCCACCCTACCACCTACCCACCTGCCCCACCTGCCTGCCCACCGTGGGCAAGTTGTGGTCTCCAAAGTTCCTCTGCTCTTAGTGGCCTGAGCTGTGGGAGATGCGTGGAGGATAGGGGAGAGGGGTTGGGGTTGGGGTGTGGCAAACCCCTTAGGCACCCCTTCCTGGCAGATTTGGGCCTCCTTCCAAGCATCTGTCATCCCCCCGTGCCCTATCTTCCTTGTATCTTCCTGTTCTCCACCCTCTTGTATTTGGCCTGGGGACAATTTTCTTCCCCCCAAGGACACAGGGAGACCCACACGGGGTGGGGTGCCCTGAGGAGCTGACCACAGTGGCTGTATGCCTGCCTGGGCTGGAGGCTGGTGAGCCTGGCCACCAGGCTCTGGGGCAGGTGAGACCTGGGACATGACCCCTTCCCGGAGCTGGTTTCTTTATTTGTAAAGGGGCCATCAATGACCACAGCACCCTGGCCTGCCCTCCCACCCTGCCCTGCTGCTCCTTCCACACATGAGCGCCCCCAAAAGGGAATTTGCTCACTAACACACCCTCCCTTCCCACCCTCCGTTCACTTTACCTTCCCAAAGCCAGCCAGGCTCTAAGAAAGGGAGGAATTTGCTTTTTAGCGTTTTTATTAAAGTTTGCCATCCTTCCTTCTGGATTTCCTAATGGGTGCCCAGGGCAGGGGGCTGGGGAAGGGAATGGGGCTAGGAGCAACCACAGGGTGACAGCCCACTCACAGGGTGAGTCCCCAGCTCTCTGCCCTGTCTCAGGCCCTGCCTCAGTATCACTTCCAGGCCCAGGGTCTCTGGGCAAGGTCTGGCCTGTGGAAACTTGACCTTGAGGCTTTCATAATTGCTTGAATGAGCATGATAATAAAATACATATCATGGTTTCCACCTGCCGGGCCCTGGGACAGCAGTGACCTGAGCCGCGATGCCTCTTGTCCCCTTCCCTCATCCTGGATGCCTGAGGCCCCGTACCACCACCCAGGCCCCAGACATGGCCTTGGGGCCCGGTGTCCTGTGGCCTGACCCACATCCTTGCACTGCTGTCCACCTGCTGCAGCCACTCAGCACACCCTCAAGAAGGTGCTTACTGGGTGGTTGGGGGGCCAGAGTAAGATAGATCGTCTCCCTGAGTTTGTTTTCAATTAACACTTGCTTAGTACAGTTTTTTCTCTATTAAATCTCGTTTCACACCATCAGTGACCTTCTGGCCCGGCATGATCTGCTGAGCCCTTGCTCAAATATAAGCAGCTTTGTCGCTTTCTAAACTCGACTAATCCAGCTTGAATTTTGGGACTACTGGTGGGCAGCACCAGGGCAATGGATGAGCCGGTCCAAGCAGGAGGAGCTGGGGCTGGCGCCACTTCTGGCCTGGCATACCTAAACACTAGTGGCCTCGGGGTGACACAATGGGGCATCGCGGTGTCCCCTCCCCACTCCACCATGGGCCTCGTTCTCTGGAGTGAGGGCCAGGAGCCTTGGCTGAAAACACTGGTCCACAAGGCCAGAGCAGCCCTCCCCAAATCTGGCCCAGGCTCAACCTCTGCCCACTGTTCTCTTGAATCCTTCATCCGTCCGTGTGGCCACCCTGCACAGCACAATCCTGCAGCCTGGTTGCTAGGAGACCTGGCCTAGCATTTCCTGTTTCCTAAAGACCAGCCAGGCCCCAGCAGTGAGGATGGGGCTCTGCGTGGTGGGGCAACTGGTGGGCCATGACAAACCCCTCCTCAGAGAAGTCTAATCACTCACCCCAGCCTGAAACTCTAGCAGATCCACCCTCAATGTGCCTCGACTCCTGGGATCTTCCCTGTCCCTAGCTCCCAGCCCCACCCTCAGCTCCCTGCCCACCCAGCCCTCCCCACCTTGCCTGTGAGGACTCAGGGCTTCCACCCGCTTCTCCCTCATGGGTCAGAGCTTGGACTGTGAAGGCCTGTGAGGCCCGCGTGCTGTGTTTTGCCTGCCTGAAGCAGAAACCGCAAAACCATCCAGAACACACACAGCCCCCAGGTGACAGATTCAATTCAATTCCACAAATATTGACTGAGTGTCTAATCCACTCGCCCTCCAGTGCCGGCTTGTTCCTTGGACATTGCCAAGCGCACAGCCATGCTGTCCTGTTAATCCCAGCCCCAGCAATGTCACCAGGTCACAGTGAAGGAGCTAAGGTTTGTCTAGCCCATGGGCAGCTTGGGTCAGAGCTGGTCTCTGCACCCAGGCTGGCCACCAAAAACAAGGGATGTGCCTGGGAGGGGTTCTGGGGCCAGACCAGGTGGGGGTCAAGCCAGCTGAGGGTCTACCACACCTGGTGGTCTGGGGCCACGGGATGTCTGGGTCCATGCTCAAGTGAGGCAAGGGGCACAGCCTGGGCCCCAGGGTAGCTGGGTGAGCCCAGCCTGGTGAGAGTTCAGGCCTGTGGGGAACCTCTGCAGGTGGCTAGACTAGGTGGAGAAGGAGCCACTGCTACAGGGGGGCTGCAGGAGAGGCCAGACACCCTCGGCCCACAGCAGGTGCTTCAGCTCCTCCTGACCCTTCCAGAGCAGCGCCCCGCTCCCCACCCCCCCACCCCCCCGCACCTGACTGAATTTCACTCTCAGAGACTGTGTGCACTGTAGCTGGAGCCCCTGAATGGTTCCTGAGGCCTCACCATGACCTGGGGCAGAGGGGGAGGGCGTGTGTGGATGGGAGGGGCCCAGGGGAGGGTACTGGCAGAGCAGTAGCTCGGCTCTGCTGGGCCATGTGTGAGTACCTCACACCTGTAGGCATTCAGGGCTGCCTTTGGGCTGGGACCACTTCAGCATGGAGTCTGAATTAGCTCCACAGGGGCCCTGGAGGCCTCAGTTTTTGGTCAGATGCAGGAAGGACAATCCTGGGCAGTGTCCCTCAAACACCCTGAACCATGGCATGCATACCCACTCTGTCTCTTAGGCCCTGGCCCCCCAGGTTTCCACCCACATGATGTCTCCTGCAGGGGCTGAAGCTAGTCACTCACACTTTAGGGAGAGTGAGCAGGCTGGAGAGGTACTGGCACAAGCAGGACCATGTGTGGGGAGGAGTGTTAGGAGGGTCTGACCCTGGGCTCCAGGACAGCTCCCACACTCTCCCTGACCCTCACCTTGGGCAGTCTTGACCTAACAGCTAATCTCTGCTGGCTACGGCAGCTCTGTGGAGGTCTTGGAGACCAGGACATTTATTAGAAACAGAGCTGATAGATTAAAAGTGGAACCAAGTGAATTGATTTTTCTCCCTGGGCACGTAAATGCTGTTCTCAAGCAGGCGATCAACTCCCGGGATAGCAATGTGGGGGACAGCCGCAGGTACAGAGGCAGAGGCAGGGGTGGCTGTAAGGACAGAGGCAAGGGTGGCGGTGTCCGTAGGGACAGAGCTGGGGGGCAGGGGTGGCCATGTAGACAGAGGTGGGTGGTGGGGGTGGCCATAGGAACAGGGAGAGGGGGCGGGGGTGTCTGTAGGGACGGAGGTGGGGGTGGGGGTGGCTGTGAGACAGAGGTGGGGGGTGGCCATGTGGACAGAGGTGGGGGGTAGGCATGGCCATGAGGACAGATGCAGGGGGCGGGTGTGTCCATAGGGACAGAGGTGGGGGCAGGGGTGGCTGTGGGACAGAGGTGGGGCAGGAAACAGTTGGGACAGAGGTGCTTAGGTGGCTGTGAGGACAGAGGCAGGGTCATGTTCCAGACCAGTTTCCAGAGATGGGGCCTTGTGTGAAGAAAACACTTCTCCACCAGCCAGGTGGGGACCAGGGACTGACCCCCTCTCCCCACTGGCTGTGTGACCCCAGGCCAGTTCCCTCCCCTGTGAGAATGACCCCAGTAACTCATTCACTCATTCCTCAAGTATCCAGCAAATCTGTGGGCAGAGGGATGGCCGTGAGCAGCTGGGGAAGGCACCAGTGGAAATTCTGGCTGTTAAACTGTGCATGTGAAGAGGCAGGCCTGAGCAGTCCTCTAGTTGGGAGGTCCAGCCTCAGCATTTGCAGAGCCCCAGCTACACACCCACCTTTGCCCAGCTGTGTCCACCTGTGCTGCTTGGTGCCCTCCGGGACAAGCGCTCAGCAAGCAACCTTCCATCCTGTTCTGCTGGTGTGCGCCCGGAGCTGGCCTCGATCCACTGCCCACACCCCTGAGAGCTGCTGCCTAGACTCAGCGTTCACCTGGCCTGCCCGCTACGCTCTGCCCTGAGGCTGTGGACCGAGCGAGCAGGGCAGTCAACTCCCCCGTCCTGGATGCCCAACCCCTGTGAATGGGGCTGAGTCCCCAGTGGCATTCCAGGATGGCCCTGAGTTGCGCAATGCCTTGGCTCCGGAGTGGTCCACGGTGGTCTCCACTGTCCCCTCCAGGACCCTCACTGCAGGCCTGGCAATGGTGACTGGGTGGAAACTTGGAGGCACTGGGTGAGATCATGCCTGTCTCCCTTCTCAGCTGAGCTCCCCGATCCTCCTACACCAGAGGGAGGAGACAGGCAGCCCTGAGGCCACACTGAAAGGGGCAAGAGCCCATACCTGGGTGGCCTGGTCTGGCGCAGCCTCTCTTGGAGCTTTGGGGAAAGAAGGACTCCAGTACCATGGGCTCAGGCTGTTGGGTGGTGTTAGTGTGACCCACCTTGGGGGCTTTGGGGGTTAAATTCATCAACAGACCCCTGACATTCACACCAGTCCTGAGGTGTTGGCTGGGATTTCCAGGCCTAGGCCAGTCTCTCTCTCAGAGGTTTTCAGCATTGCCCCTCCTACCCCTGCAGGCTGGCCTGAGCCTTGGTTTCCCATCATTAAACACCCAGGCAGACGAAGGCCCTGGCTCAGGATGAGATGGGCCCTTCGGACACCCGCCGTCTCTGGCGGCTCCTCCCAGCTGTCAGCAGGGTGGCCCCTGACCTTTCCTGGCAGGCTGATCGATGGATCGGATCGGAGGGAGAAGTGCTGAGGCAGGAACAGCAAAGGGCACGCTTTGAGGGCTGGGCTTTTGGCCAGCTGCTGGGAACCCAGTGGACTGGGAGCCAGGATCAAACAGTTCACTGCCCATCATGGGAGACTCAGGAACAAGTCTTGGGCCAGTGCCGGAGACAGATAGGAGGCTGGGTCCCCATGACACCAGCTGGCTGGCTACACCTTCATCTAAGACCTTGGTCCCCAGCATCTTGGTCTAGGTCTCTGAGTCTGGGGGTCTGCAGCCCAGGACAGGTGGGGTGTGGGGGGTTGTTCAGGCCCAGTGCCAACCCTGACTGTAGTACCCACCAGTGCGGCAGCCTCTGCAAACCTCATTTCTCCCCCACAAAGCAGGACATATGCACCTGGCCTCTGTGGGCAGTTCACAGTGAGCTGTGAGCTGCGGAGGGAGGTCTGGGGCTTCCCCAGCAGGGGTGCTGGCTTCTGTATGTAGTCCCCACCCCATCTCCACTACTACAGAGGCACCAGCTGTCGGGAGTGGGCTAGCAGTGTCTCCCACCCCTCCGAGCCCTGCCTGGCCCTTCTCCCTGGGTCAGCCCCTTCCTTTGGCCAGATAAACCTGTTGTTACCTGACAGGCAGGAGGCCAGGACTAGGTGGGAACTCCAGGCTGCCCTTGTTCCACACCCATTGAGAACCACAGCCTGGACCCCCTCCCTGTGTCCCTGGCACCCGCATGACTCTGTGGCTGGAGCACCATCATAGCCACGACTTCCCCCCTGCTCCCTCGGCTGCCTCTTGGGAGCCTGACTCACCCCAGGTGATGAGGGCGGCCAGCAGGAGCCTGAGGTGGCCACGAAACCCAGAAACTTCCCCGGCCCCTGTGGGTGGGTGATGTAGGTCCCATGCCCACCCTCCCTGAGCTCAGAGGAGCCAACAGGCACCTCCCTCCTTGCCACTCTCTGAGCATGGGCTGTCTTGGGGTGCTTCCCTGGGTCCCCCAAATCCTCCCTTTTGGAAAACAAATTTCCTGATGGTTGAAGGTTCTGCCCCATTCCTGTCCCAGCCTAGTGAGCGAGACCTGGGTCTGGGGAATGGGGAGGGACAGCCACCAGGGAGAGTACCTTTAGACAGGCTCTGTGGGTATGGGGGTGGTCAGGACCAGGCCAGGCAGGGGCTCAGGGAGCAGATGGGGCCCTGAAGATGCCAGTGGGCTGCCCATGGGAGTCTCTGAACGCTGAGCTAACACAGCTCGGGGTTGATAAACACGCTCTGTTTGCTCTGGACTAAATGCTCCTACCCTGATTATCCCTGGCACAAGGGCCTCCAAGGCATGGGCCGGCAGGGGCTGAGACCTGGTATGGGGCTGGACCCAGAGTAGACTTGGGGTGGGGAAGCAGCCCGGCTGGTGTTGTGGGCACTGTAGGGCCTCACCCAAGTCCTGTTTCCTCAGTGTGCCCACCCCTGGGGAGGGTGTGGGGAGCTGCCTGGCCCGGAGAGGCCTGGAAGGGGGTGCCCACCTCGTGGGGGCTACAGTCAGTGTCAGGCCACTATGGAAGTGCCCGTACTGCCCCTTGCCTCAGGGTTGGGCAGCTCTGGGTGCTGTTCATGTGCTAGTGCTCGCATGGTGGCATCTGGCTGGGCTCGGTGGCACCTGACTGGGCTCAGCCTCAGCCGAGCTCTCATACCTGCACAGCCTCCCTCTGGTGCCTGCTTCCCTCGCCTTCAGGACCCTCCTGAGAGTCCTGCCCACGCGTAAGCACCCCCAGCTCGCCCCCTGCTTGGGCTCTGCTTTGGGCAGACAGCCCAGCGCTCATATGCCTCCCAGCTTCCCTTCCCTCCTCCATCTGTCTAGACAGGCCCAGCCCTGCCCACCCTGCCCCTCGCCCAGCCTTGTGGACTTCATGGCAGGAGAGAGGCCTGCCTGGTACATGGAGGGGTTGGGGTCTGAACCTCTGGGGCATGGCCAGCTTGAACCCTGCCCAGCCTAACTCACCCACCCATGGCAGAGCCCTGAGGATCCCGTGGCTGCCATTGTCCTCACAGTCGTGACAGGCTGACAGCCGAAGGCCTGGGGGGGTCACATGGACTGAGCTGCAGCTTCCCCATCACCGCCATGAGGGCATGTCCTGCTACCCTAACCAACTCCCACCCAGCAGCCCCTCCCCAGACCCCCTGATCTCCTGCCCTGGTGAGGCTGGAGGGTGAGTTGTGAACCCTGAGGTCTTGCTGTCTCTCCCTCCTGCCCCAGCCACGGTGAACTTGGCGCCTGGACCTCTGGTGACTCTGGAGCTGCCTGGAGGCCCACAGTGGTGCCCCAAGGAGTAGGGGACTGTGAGAAGCTTTGGCCTGCACTGCCGTGTGGTTTGCCAGATGCCCATCTGATGATACCCCCAGCTTGCTCCCAGTGCCCTGTCTTAGTGAGGGACCCCAGACCCAGTGCCAGTGACACCTCTTGCCTGGATGCATAGCCATGCCAGCAGGGGCCGGGAATGCCAATCTGGCCAGTCAGAAACCAGAGGGGCAGAAATCTCTAGGCTCTAGAGGGTAGCCCTGACCTTCCCCCAGCTCAACTGGCCATCTGCTCTGGATCCTGGGTGTGGCTTATTCCACAAAGTCACTCATGGCAGGTTTGCCTCTGGATCACATGTTCTAGGCCTCTGGAATTATCAGGGATGAGTGGCATAGAGGGAGGGAAGGCCCGTCACACCCCCTCCCTGTCACCTTATTTCTATCCCCTCTAGTCCGTATCTAAAGCTCCATAGGGCAGAGCCCAAGCCCTTGTCCACCTCCTGTGATCCTGTCTCTGCTGACCTTTTCAGCCTGTGTCCCACAGACCTTCTCTGCCAAGAGACCCCAGCTCGGCCAGACCCCGGGCTCAGGGCTCAAGGCCCCTTAGCAACCTTCCTGTTAGTGGCTTCACTATGGGGGTGCAGGAAGTGTGGACCACACCGGGTGACTCTGCCAGAGGAGGTGACACCAAAATGAATGTCTGTAAAGTTTTCCTGCATTGTTTTAGCAGAAATTTATTATTTTCTAGTAAAAATATCCCTGTAGTTAGTTACAACAACATTTTTTCGTAAGACCAGCTTACATGTATCCATAGACCTACAAGGTTAAAAGTCTACGTTAATTTACTTTTTGAACCTTCTAATGCACTCGGATCAGAGTTGTCCTTATTACCCAATCACAGTGACACTTTGAATCGCATGGTTTTGTCTGCTCACTCTACCAGCGTGTGCTGCTGTTTTCGTTGCGGCCGGGGGTTTTTATAGTCTCTGATTTTGGCAAATTTTCTGGTGTTCTAGCTACAGTATGGGTAATCAGTATTTGTGAACCTGTATCAATAATGTTTTGAAGAATGGAGCAGTAATTAAAGGAAAAGAAGGAGTGATATGTGGGTACCATGATTTATGAGTAACATTAGTACAAAAACATTACTAAGGATTCTGTATGGGAGGAGGTCGATGGGAGGGGGGTGACACCAGCACTGGGTGACACCAACCCTAGTATGCCACTGCTCCTGGCTGCTCCAGGGCTGCCAGGCCATGCCCCAACCCATGCATTCCTGGGGATGGCTGACCAGCCCTGGCCCAGACTTGGACACAGATTAGGTCTGGACCCCAGTTCCACAGAAGGCTCTAGCATGTGCCCAGCCCTATGACACCCAGTTTCCATGGCCCCAAGCAGGTAGGCAGCTGAGCAGACATGCTGGCCAGCTGCTAGGCACGGCCTTGCCTGTCTGAAGTCGCCACTGCCTGGTTGACCCAGGTGGGTGGCACAGGGCACCCCCCAGCAAGAGAGACAGACAAGGCCAGCTAGGGGTACACCGGGTGATGAGGGCAGAGTTGGTGGCCCTGGGTGCAGGAGAGGAGCTGCAGTGGCTGCTTGTCTGACATTTGGGGAGGGGCACTTGCCTCCAAATGTCAGAGGGGGTGAAAAACAGAACACAATATGCTTGGTTCTGTGAGTGTGCATGCATGAGTCAGCATGCAAATGTGTACGCACATGTGAGTGTGTCAGTGTGCACGTGTGTGAGCATGCAAATGTATGTGATCATGCAACTGTGTATGTGAGTGAGCATGGATGTGCATGAGCATGTGAGAGTCCACGTGTGAGTGTGCATAAGTGAGTGAGCACATGTTAGTGAGTATGCAAGTGTGTGTTGTGTGATAAGTTTGTATGTGTGAGCGTGTGTGTGATGAGAATGTGAGTGCCCATGTTTGTGATGAATATGCTAGAGTGTGATCATGCAGTGTGCATGTGTGTCACTGTGTGTTGAGTGTGTGTGTGTGTGTGTGTGAACAAGCATGCATGTGTGGGAATGAATGTGCAACTGTGTGTCAGTGAGGGTGCAGGCAATCCAGCTTTACAGCCACATGGCTTTGGCTTCCCGGGAATCAAGTTTAATAATAGTCTGGCAGAGAAGCCGCAGGGCTGGGAGGGGTGATCAAGGCCCGGCTCTCCAAATCCCTGGTTCCCCATGCTAGGTGATGTGCCCAGGAGGCCAAGGGCACTGAGAGTAGGGTCCTTGGGCAGGCAGGTGTGACAGGTAGTCATTACCAGCCCAGGGACTGGGCCTGGGATCTGGACTGCGTGATGTTCCTCACACCCTGGCCCAGCCCTCCTCCTGGCCTCACGGTAAACCCGCAGGGGAAGTGCCACCGAGGGACTAATATAGGGGTGCCCGGACCTTGCCCCTCAGAGGTAGGTGCTCTATTCCTCATGCCTCCATTGGGCAAATGGAGGCTTGGGGCTCCATGTGGGCCCTACCCGAGGCACTTCCAACGTGAGCCCAAGCATATGGGGCCCGCTCGGTGTTCTCTGTAAACCTGGAGGCGAGAACAGCAGGCTGGGCGGGGGCGCTTCACACGCAGAACACGTGATCTCACGCCGGTGGGTGTTTGCAGTTGCTGGTTTACAGTTAGCATGCAGAAGAAGATTCCAAAGCCAAGGCGCCCAGCCCACAGTTGAGCAGTGCCGGGGAGGCCGAGAAGGAGGGGCAGTGCTGGGGCCTCAGGCCCTGCAGGGAGAGTTGGGGTAACTGAGACCTGTAGGGCCTCTGAA
Source organism: Loxodonta africana (assembly GCF_030014295.1). NCBI lineage: Eukaryota > Metazoa > Chordata > Mammalia > Proboscidea > Elephantidae > Loxodonta > Loxodonta africana. The sequence goes on from NC_087360.1 coordinate 33,351,405, forward strand.
GAAGCACATGGCTCAGGCATTGGGATGCCCCGCTAGGGTGGCCTGGCACAGTGCAGCATGGCATGGGCTGCATGGCAAGGGTGGCGGGCACCCTCCTCGCCAGCACAGACACACTGCCACCAACCCCACACTCTACCTGGCAGCAGAATTCTTGCTCACCCGGGAATGCCCCCAGCTGGCCTGGGCTGGCTTTTCTCAATGGCCTGGATGGTGAGTGACTTGTGTCAGCTCCTGAGAATCCATTCTCTGATTTCATTAAGCCCCTACTCTGCACACCACTTCTCCTGCAGGCCCTTGCCTCGCTCACAGCTATTCCAGCACCCCTTGGGCTGGTGTGGAAAGCAGGCTGCAGGCTGCTTCTGTTGGGATTTTTAGACAACAGAGGCTTGAGGCAGGGAGGGCTGTGGCCCTGTGTTTCCCAGCTGATTGTCTAGCTTGAGGGGTGTCTGTGCCCCGCCCCTGCACCTTGAGGTTCTTGGCATCCCAGTCCAGCCTTTCCTCCCTGGCAGGCTCTGTGGGTCCGGACGCCACCCGCCTTGACGAGGGGGCGAGATTTTGCAGCCGCGTCTTCCTGCCAGTTTGTGTCTCACATACGGGATGTTTCCATTTTTACAGAAGAAAGGAGCTGATTCCAAGCATCTCAGCCACAGCCAGAGCACAGTGGCCCCTGGGGAGTACTTCAGCGTCAGGTGCTTGGGGGGGCGATAGCTTCTCTGCCAGCCATGGCCCTAATTGCTGTCACTCAGGGAGCCAGCTCCAGCCTGGGGCAGGTGCCTGTGACTGGAGACGGGCAGGGCAGGGTCCCCAAACTGCCCCTCCCCAGAGCCCTGGCCATGTCAGGAGTCATGATGAAGGGTGCACAAGGTAGGTGTCAGCACCTGGAGCAGAATCAGGTCTCTGTCCCAGCCCACCAGAACCTCCCTCCTGGCTCAGGTGGGCTGTGGTTCTGGGGTGTGAAAGGGCTTTGCCCACGCGGTACAAGCTGAGCGAACGCTAGCCAGCTGGGTTTGAATCCTGGGACTGCCCAGCCAGCCGTGTGGCCCCAGGCTCAGGTGTCCTGTCCCAGGGCTGCTGAAGGGATCGGCACGTGGCTCAGCCCAATTCGACATTCAGAGACATGCATGGGCAATTTACGAACAAAATAGTAAAAATTCTTAGGAACCAGGAAGACTATTCAGCTTCACTCATTAAAGTTGTGCACCTCGAAGTAATAAGGCACTGTTTTAACTCTCACATTAGCAGCGAGAGGGGGACCACAGTCTGTGTGTACGGGAGCATTGCTAACACTGCAGGCCCAGGGAGGGGCACCTCCGCAGTCCTGGGGGCATCACTGACAGGGAAAGAGGCTGAGGCAGGGAGGCAAGACCAAAGGCAAGGATTGCAGGGGTCCTGGCCCCTTGGGAGGTGGGTGGAGTGCTGGACCCTGTCCCATTCCGCCCTGTGGGCTGACCGGGGGTCTTCCACAGACTCTACACAGGAAGGAGCAGGCACACAGAGGCAGGAAGGGGCGCCTGGAGGGTTAGCTGGGCTCAGAGGTCACTTAACCTTTGTATTTTAAGGCCAGGAGGAGGGTGGAGGTGCTCACAGCCGGACCCACACATCACACTCCCATGGACAGTGCCCAGAGGCTGGGGCCCAAGATGATGGGCACAATGCCCAGATGGAACCTGGCCTACGTGGGTTGGGTGCAACACCCCTGCCCCTAACAGGGCAGCCGTGTGACCCTCTCAGCCTCAGTTTCCTCCTGGCACTGACCCTGGAGCCCTGGCCCCATCTGGCTCTGGTGAGACCCTTCACTCCCCAACATGGCTCTGCACTGGGTGCAGCCTCCAGAGCTTTGCTGATGCTCGTCCCTCTGCCTGATGCTACCCCCACCCAAGGGCATCTGCTCACCTGACCCCCCTCCCAGATGGCACAGTTGATTCACCGGGGCCCCCTCAGTGCTGGGTGAACAGGAAGCCAGGAAGGTTCAAGGGGCTGGTGGCCGCCAGGACCACACAGCGGGATCAGAGGACGTGGCATTGCTCGTCATTCACAAGCAGGACTGGGTGAGGTGGGAAAGGAAAAAAAAAACCAAACCCGTTGCTGTCAAATCAATTCCGACTCATAGCGACCCTTTAGGACTGAGTAGAACTGCCCCATAAGGTTTCCAAGTAGAGCCTCTTAGAATTGAACTGCCCGTTTTTGGTTAGCAGCCTTAGCCCTTAATCACTACGCCACCAGGGTGGGAGGAGGAGGTGGGGCCAAAAGGACCCCCTGCCCCTGACAAGGTAGCTGTTCTGGGGACATCACAAGCAGGGCCTGGCAGGCAGAGAGGGGGCTGGGCCCCGGCCTGGCGTCCCCACCAGGCCCCTGCAGGCACAACCCCTGAATTTCCTGTACTTAGACCTCACCCTCAAGGGGAGGGGAGCAGCATGTCTGAGGACCTGCCATGGCCATGACACCTCATCAAGGTCTCTGTTCCCCACTGGGGGCTTTGAGGGCTGGGAGTCCCCTCTGAGGTTGCATCAGCCATCCCTCCGAGGCCAGAGCAGCTATTGCTGGCCTACAACCTTGGTCAAGGCTCACAGCTCTTTGTGCCTCAGTCTCTCCTCATTAAATGGGGTGTGGCCCCCCTGGTGGGTAAAGAGCCCACGTCCCTCCACTCTTCCCACACTTTAACCCTCTCCCTTTCCTTGAGTCACTGTCCTGGGGCAGGGCCTGGTGGACAGACAGCTGTCCCAGGAGCCCCTCCCTCCCATGAGTTCGTTCTGTCTGGGGTTTTCTTCCTGGCTCTCAGCCCTGGAGATGGCCCAGCCTTTGCCAATTGGGTGGGCTCCTTCCTGGGACCCAGATACTGCTGCGTGTGCTGGAGGCCCCAAGCTTAGACTTGAGGACCCTGGGTGAGGAAGGCCCTGCCTGACCTCTGTCCCTCTGCCGGGTCGGACGTGGGTGCCTTACCCAGTGTGGGATCAGCCTTGGCCCCTGCCCATTTAGGAAATCGTGCACACATTGCTTTGATTATATAAGGGCACAAGAAGGCATGAAGGTGGGGTAGAGCCCCTCAGAGGGTCGGTCCACCATGGCTTAAGACATCGTTGCTCTCATGAGTACACGCACACATGTGCACACAGGTGTACACACGCACACACGTGTGCATGCAGTAAACACACGAACACCACATGTGTGCACACATATATACACAATGCTACACATACTTTGTACACACACAAACACAGTTCTGCACACACGGCACCCAATGGTCCCAGAATTTGGGGTATGGATCAGGGATTTGAATCCCTTCTTAGGCCCCCAGGAGTGTCAGACAAGTCCTCCCTGCTCTCGAGGTGGGTGCCCACTCCGTGGGGTGTGGGAAATCATGGAGGAGGCATATGCACACGGGGGTAGGGAGTGGGGGAATGTGGGCAGGCCATGTATGTCAGGGCTGTGGGGACTTGTTTCATGCTACATCTAGCTCTGTGGACCACATTGTTTTACCCTGGGAGTGGGCCAGTCCAGGACAGGCAGGGGCTGGGTGGCCTTGAGACCATGAGCATCATGGAAGGGTAATGAGGAGCATCTGTGGGTAGGCCTCGCCTGTAATTGGAGCGTCCATGTCCAGCCAGGAAGACTAAAGTCCAAGGCCCCCCTGAGGCACTTTGACCACACCAGGATGGCGTCTGGGTCCAGGCCCCAAGCACAAGGACTGCCTCTAGGAACTGGTCCAGTAGCCCTCAGACACTGCTCTACGACTCCCAGACCCGAGGCCAAGCTGCCCCTCTGCTCACCCATCAGCCACCCGTGGGGCTTTGCCTGTGCCCTTCAGGCCTGTGGGCACACACCCAGGCCCACTTGCCTCCTAGTCCTGGGAGAGCCAGCCCCAAGCCCAAGGAGTCAGATCCACTCCTGCTTGCTGGTCTCCCCATGCCTGTCACTTGGGTCCCTCCTACTGCACCTGAGTCTTCCCCACTGCAGACTGACTACCATCCACAGGCTCCTGGGTGGCCAGGGTGGGGCTGCCATGCCAGAAAGCAGTGGCCCCACCCCTTGCTCACACGGGAACCTGTGACTTGCTCTGCCCAGGCCTGGGCTAGGCCCCTCCCTGTCCCTAACCCTGGCCTTGAGGGGGTCGCCCACATCCTCAGTCTCAGCCAGCCTGGTGCAGGGTCCGCAGTCCAAACAGGAGCCCCACTCAACAGCCTAGGGTGGGGGAGCCAGGAATCCACATCTGACCCTGCCCCCACTCTGCATGAAGACCCCTCCTTCCCTGGCCAAATTCATGTCCTAAGCACCCCCCGCCCCACAGAACTGCCTGTCTTCCTTCCTCCCAAACACCCTAGGCTTAAGTCCCTTCTGACCCCAGGGGCTACTCACACTGCCCCATCCTGGGCCCCTGGGAGCCCCGGGCAGTGCAGCTGCCCATCCCATGCCTCCAGCCAGCCTTGGATTGCTTCTCTGATGAGGTGACTTTCTGGTCAATACCTGCTGTGCCACGGCCACTCCATCCTGCTTGTCACCATGGCAGAGACCGATCCTGCTGCCTGTCCTGCCCAGGATGAGGAGATCCCTGGGGAAATTGGGGCTGTGAGCTTTGCTAGGTGATCACTCTCCTCAGGCCTATGGATGTCCTCGGCTGCAGTAACATCATCCATCCTGATGGATATGCCAGGCGTGGGGTGGGAGGGACCAACCCCAGAAAAAGGCCACCCCAGCTGGAGTGGTAACAGGCCCCTTTGATGAACTGAGCATTGCGTCAGGCTGGTCTGTGTGTCCTCCTTTCTGCCTCCAGCATTTGGCGCTCTGCCTTGTGTAGCTGCAGGAGGCAGCATGGATGTCCCGTTTTCATGCTGAGAGCTTCCCCTGCCATTTGCAAAAGCACACTTTAACCTCCGCTTCTGGAATGATCAAACATGGACCATGAAACAGTTCTTGTTGCTCCTAACATTGCAGACCCCAGAGGAGACAGTTCGGGCCTGCAGCAAGCTCGGGTCTGAGCCCTTGCTTTTGCACCCTCCCCATACCCCACCATCACCCCCCCAAGAGGGAATGCTGAGTTCTTATCACATTAGTGTTAATTCCACTGCCATGATGTAAACTCTACGGCCCAGGGAAATGATTCAAGGGGCAGTGTGGACGGGGACCTTCTGGGCTTGCAGGAAGGCCTCAGGACCGCAGGGGCGGAGCTGGTTTCAGGACCTGGAAATTCTGGCTGCAGGATGCCTAGGAGGCCCCTCCCAGCCCTGTCACCACTTCCCTCCAAAATCAGTCCGGTTCTCCCTGACTGGCTAGCCTCCAAGCTAGACCCGTGGCAGGATTGCATCCCCAGAAATGGAAGGGAAGAAGAGGCTCCGCTTCCTCTTTCAGTTTGAAAATTTCCAAGGAAGTCCCTTGATTGGACAGACTCAGGTCACATGACTCTCTCTCAACCCAATCATGTATCTAGGAGGATAAGGGACAGTGATTGGCCCCACCTGGGCCACGAGCTACCTCTGAAGCCCCAGTTCTGTCTCTGGGAGAGGGGAATGGGTCTGACCCATCCCAATAGCATTGTGGGACCCACTTTGCAGAGGAGGTGATAGGCTCTGAGAAGGAAATGATTCATCTGTCCCCATAGCTGGTACATGGCCTCATGGGGACTCAAACCTGGGCTCTGTGATTCGAGGTACAGAAACTAAGGCCCCCTGTAGGGTCACACAGTGCCCCAGCCCACATTGCACCGCCTCCTCCAGGAAGCCTTCCCAGCTTGGCCAAGCAGGGCCTGGGTTGGTTGATCACTACCAGATATCCCAAAGGTGAGGCAGGCCTCCTCTTATGCCCCTGTCCCCAGCATCCAGGACATGTAAGAGGGACACATAGGGTAAGAGCTTGGTGCATAATTATTGAAAACATGGAATAGTAGGTGACAGATTCTTTGGCTTCCCCCTGGTGTTAACAGCTGCTGGCTTTCATTCTGGACTTTTCCTCCTCTCTTGCCTTTGCCCAGCAGGCGAGATCCCCAGGTCCTTGCTTGTTCCTTGACACTGTGACGCCCCTCTGCCTTTCTTACCAAGTCTCTGGGCCATGAAAACAAAGCCTGAAACTTCTGCAGCTGTGACTGCCACCAACTCCCCTGTGGGATGGGCCCAGCTGCCCATTGGTGACCAGGCCTGGGGCCTGGAGCTGCAGCACGCCCGAGGCCCACTGGACCGCCAGCCAGGGTTGGCTGCTCCTTCCACAGGCTGGTGGCCACACATTGTTATGGCAGACGCGGCACCTATTTCACACGTTATGAACATTTGTAAGTGTTTATGAAGTCTTGGTGAGATTTGGTGTGTGCAGCTGTTGATTCAGGGGGAACATGTGGAAACGACAAGTCTTATAAATGGGAACCCACAAAATGCCCCGTTACGGAGATTTATACCGATCCTTAAATATCAGGGATTAATTTTTTGGAAACAACTATAAAATAAGAGATTTATACCTAAAACAATGCCGTGCATCCTGACAGGAAGGGATTGGAGTCAATTTATTCACGTATTAGTTGAAAACTCAATTTCATACATTGTGCAGAAAAATTAAAACCCTTTATGCATTTTAATACGAATTATGCATTCTCCATATATGGAGCTAAATAATTGATAACGTTAAGAACACTTAATCTAGAAAATATTTATTAGGAACCAACAACTCATTTTTCACATGTTTTGTTGAGGACAATATTGCACACTTTAAAAAATTAATGACAACTTTTTGCAAGAAAAGGACATCTACATCCTAATTCTTTTGTTTAGCGTCATGTCCAAGCCAATGAAAAACAGCTGGGCATCAGTGTACAGCCATGGGTGCGGGGTTGGGGGGGCTTACCCACTTCTGACTCTGGCTGTGGACGGGGCCAGCAGGTGTCAGTCTTCATGGCTGGGCCACAAGCAGGCACTCAGCCAGCCCCATGGCTCCACCCTGCGAAGGCAAATTTGCAGAGTGTCAACATATTGTTTTTTTTCTTTTGCTGCCCAAACTCTCCTTGGCTTGTAATTTAAAAATAAGTGATTCCACCTTAATCTCTGAGAGGCACCGATAATGGGATTTGTGAGACAACTTGCAGAGCCAAGAAATCAACAGCACGCCAACTCTTGGCCCAGAGAATTACAGAGCTGACGCGTTTTCCAGGCTCACAGCTCCAGGGGCCCAGGCTCAACTCTTGGGGGAAGGTGATCTCCCGCCCTAGGCTGGCTCAGCCTGCCCTTCACACCTAGACACCTTCCAGGAAAGACCGCTCTGCCCAGGCCTACTTTGGTTCCCATCCTCTGCCTGGAACCTGTCCTGGTAGCATCACACCATTCCAGGTTGTTGTGAGGACTGGTGAGGCCAGGAAATGAGAGGGACCAGATAGGGTACCCAAACAAAGTGGTGCTCTGCCAGCCATGCCTTGTCTGCTGATGGGCTCTCCACCCAGCTGTGGGCACAGGTGGCTAGGTGGCACCCAGTGGGGCTGATAGTGCATGCCCCGGCAGGCAAGTCCTCATTGCCCCATGCCATCCACCCGAAAGAGTATTAAAAAAAAAAAAAGAGTACTAGTGATTGAATAAATAACTGCTCTGTTTATTAAAAAATAAATTCGGTGCCTAACGGAAGTGCTGTTTCTATACATAGAAAAAACATTTAAAACAAAAACCAAAACAGTTTCAAAGGCGCCACGGCATTAATTATTCATCCCTTTCTAATGAAAACAGGTCTCTGCAGGCAGCACAGCCCCCTCCCAAATGGGAGTCCAGGCTCCCGGGTAAGCCGGGCCTGAGGGCAGAGAGCAGGTGGCTGGGGGCCGGGCCTGTGTGGGGCAGACTCCAGGAGTGGGAAAGGCTCAGGGAAGCAGTGAGGCCAGCAACCAAGGAACAGACAGGCTCTGAACCTTGTGTTCACCACATATGAGCTGGGCGGCTCCAAGCCTCAGTGTCTCCTGGTGTTAAATGGGGGTGACTATAGTACCCATCACACGCAGGCTGTTCACTGAGGCCACAGGCATTTAGCAAGCACCTACTGTGTGCTGGCCATGGCTTCTCTAGGATCAGGACCCAGTAGGACAATAGAGACATCTTGGCCAGGAGGAGGTGACAGTGGGCACAGGCACCGGTGTGCCCGGAGGCCAGTCTATTCCTGTCCCTGCCCTGCTCAGGCAACACTGATCTGGGGCCTCTGACCCGGATGGACGAGGGTGGAGGGAGGAGATTGTGGGAAGGGGCTGGTGGAGATATCCTTCTTGGAGGACGGCCATGGGGCCATCCTGATGAGATGATTCAGTTCTAGGGACTGCTGGGCCTGACATGCCTGTGAGCTCATGGCCAAGGGTCCTTTGCTGTCCTATACAATCCACTCACCACACCACCTCTAAGGCGCGTAGACAGCAGCTGTCTGTCCACCTCAGATAGAGGCTCAACCAGAGTCCAGGGTCTCCTGTCACCTCCGAGCCAGTCAATCCACCTCCCTCAGACTCGTTTTCACTGGTTTCCAGTCCGTGTAGATTGGCTGGCCCACCAGCTGGGGCGAGCCCAGGACACCTGGCCAGGTGGGGCCTTCCACCGGCACTGCCCACACCTGGCAGCCTCAGCTCCTGCCGGTTGCCCCAGTGGTGTGTCCAGGAAGGACAGCCTGCTCACTGGCTCAGCAGGCATGGGCAGGCTCTGCTGAGGTAACAACAAAACCTCAGGGCATAAAGCACCAGAGGAACGTTTCCTGCTCATAGTAAATGCACACATTGGCAAAGCTCTGCTCTTCTAAGTCATTTGGTGGCCCAGGCTGACTGATGGTCATGGCCCCTACCTCAGATGGCCCTGTAGGGGGAAAGAGGGTGTCTGTAGCCCTCACACCAGAAATAAATGAAATGCTGTAGCCCAGGGTGCCACAGCCCACTCCTGCCCCCAGCACATTGGCCAGAACCTGCCACTTGGCTGTGCTATGCCAGGAAGGGGCAGAGGGAAACACTTGAGAAGCGAAAAGAAATTCCACCCCCTCTGCCTCCACTTCCCCAACTGTCGGCATGGTGATCTGGGCAGGCACAGCCCTGTGCACTTTGCCCCACTGTCCAGGTGGGGGCTGGTGTCAGGGAAGCCACAGTCACGTGGGGGCACGACTGCAGCACCCAAGCCCACACCTATGGTCACCGTACTGCACTGGGTCAGCAGGCACAGCTGAGGTGCCTGGCACCAAGCTGAGTCCTGGGCTTGTCACTCCTGCCATCACCTGGGGCCATCTGGCTCTGTGGGGGTTGGAGGAATTTGTTCGTTCATTCATTCATTCATTCAGGCACCCCGAACGGCCAGGCCAGGCCACTCTGACCAACATGTCTCTCCTGCTCACACTCTGGCTGGCGGGTCTCCTGGAGGAGTGGAGGACAGTGATCCCATTAGTCACCCTGCCCAGCTGGGAGCCTGGGGAGCTCTGAGCTGTGCTGACAGCTTCGGGCTGGGGTACAGGTAGTATCTAGGGCAACAGTTCCCTGGAGGGGAGATGAGCTGTGCCCTCAGGCAGCAATGGGGTGGCAATCCAGCAGGGGCTTTTGAAGCTCTGCCAGCCCCTGGGGCAGGTAGAGGAGGGGAGGGGTCACAAGGAGGGGGCTCTACTGGGCAGCCTGTCCCGCTCAGGAAAGGTACCTTCTGTCCTGACCTTCCCCCGAAGCTGGGGCAAGTAGACCACCCCCCCCCGCCTTTGTCTGTGTGGCTACCCGAAGGAAACTGGGCTCTGCATTTGCGGTCGGAGCCTGGTGGGTGGGTGGTTTGGAGGGGCTGGGTCTGAGGGATGGCATGTGTAGAGCTGGTCTGCCATAGCCTGCGAGGGGTGGTGCAGAAGTGGACCTGCTGCCAGAGGCCAAGCCCCCCGCCTTCCCTACCACCTCCCAGTCTCTGGGATGACCTCGCTGGAAGCTTTGCTTAGCTCGGTATGGATTTACTGTCTTCCCTGAGGCCTCCACACTGGCCAGGTTGAGAGAGCAGAGTAGACAGCTGGACCTGGGCATGTTTTTCTGTTGGAGGGAGGTAAACAGAGCCCCCAAACCTCATCCTAGAACCTGCCTTACCAGCATGGATGCTAGCCTTTGGAGTGGTCAGCGGACCTCTGCCCACCCCAGGCAGGAGACCAGTGTCCCAGCACCACCTGGGCCCATTCCAGAGCTAGACTAACAGGGACAACACCGCTGAGCTCAGTGGCCTGTGCATCAGGCGCAGATGTGAGCTCACATGAAAGACAGGACAGTGGGAGCCAGCCAGGACAGGGGTCATCTCTGCTGCTCAGTGTCACACAGCTTAAGGGCACAGCAGACTCCCGGGGGAAGTTCACACACTGGCCCTCAATCCTCCCCACTGACACTGGAGGGGAAGAGAAAGGCTTCAGGTGTGGGGGACAGATGGGGAGACGGGGCAGACAGAGAATGGAAGTGAACAGGGGATGGGGGGAATGTGGGAATGAGGGGGGAAGGGGAATGGGGGGTGGGTGGGGGATAGTGTGTAAAGAATAATGGAGGAGGGCAGGGCAGGCAGGGGACAGGGCAGGCAGGGCACAGAGGTGGGCGGGAGGCGGGGTGAGCAGGGATGGGGTGGATGGGGATGGGGGTGGATAGGAGGATGGGGGTGCATGAGGGATGAGGAGATGGGAGGTGGAAGCAGGGGGGTGGGGGAGTAGGCGGATGGGGTAGATGGGGGACAGGGGTGAAAAGGCTGATGGAGGAGGACAGAGATGGGGCAGACAAGGCAGATGGGAGACAGGGTAGACAGGTGTTGGGAATGGGGTGTGGGGGGACAATGCGGATAGGGAACAAGGGTGGAAGGGGTAATGGAGGAGGACAGAGAGACGGAGATGGACAGGGGATGAGGGTGTACTGGGGATGGAGTGGGCGCACAAGCCAGGAGGTAGAGCTCATGCCCGTGCACACAGGCCGACACACACCCTAGGCATGCCCACATATGAAGCTCGTTCTCAGACATACTCACTCTCAGAACGTGCCTCAGGGCCCACTTCATGGATGACTGAGGCCTCAGGCAGGGGAAACTGGGAGCGACAAATGAGCTCTCATTCTGGGCCCACCCCCTCTATAGCCAAAGGGTGGCTGCCAGCCCTTGGCTCTGAGGAAGGGGCTTAGAGGCCCCTACTCCCACCTCACAGGTGGTGCCTGGGAGCCCCTGTACCTCGATGAGGTCTGTGACCCCAGGATTAGGCTATACAGGCCCAGCCCTTCATGGCCCAGCCCCTTCAACTCCACCCACATCTCCAGATCCCCCAGCACAATGGCAGAGGGGGTAGGAGGTGAGGATGGAGAAGGAGGACTTGGGAGGGATGTAGGGCAGGACCTCTGTGTCCTTGGGGGGAAGATGGGGACTGAAAAGTCCAAGTCCTGGTTTGGGGCTGCTATGAGGGTCTTGGGGACCCCCAGGCAGGCCTGGGTAAGACCCACCACTCGCTGGAGGAGGAATCTGAGTCCAGGGGCCAACTGGGACCCAGGCCTGCGGCTCTTGCGGCTGCCAAGTAGGGGATCCTGAGGTAACGCCAGCTAGCAGGGTTTGGGCACTGCCAGGACCCCAGCCATTGCACGGGAAGGATAGCTCCTGTACTGTTACAACAATTTATTTTGCTCTCCAAGAAACTAACAGCTGTTTACAGTCAGCACACCGGAGCTGCACCCTGGGGTAACGGTTCTGCTGATCTGGCTGCCCCTTGGCTTTTGGTATGAGGAACAACAGCAGGGGTGAAACTCACCACTGGGGCTAGGCTAGGCCGACCCCTGACTCCAGACCTTCTCTGGCACTTACTGCACTGGCCATCACTGGGCCCTCTGTGCACCGCTTAGAAGGGTCTGTGGTAAGAGAGACGGGGCACCTGAGGAGCTGATGTGGGGTGCACCTGGGAAAAGGAAGGGTCAGGAGGTGGAGCAGGTGGGAGGAGGGAGGGAGGAGGATAGAAGACAGGAAAGAAGGAGGAAAGAGAAAGAGGAAAGGAGGGAGGAAGGTGGGTGAGATGAAGGAGGGAGGGAGGAGGAAAGAAAGAAAAGAACAGAATGGATGTCAGAAGAGACTCTGAAACTTGCTCTTGAACATAGAGTAGCTAAAGTAAATGGAGGAAATGAGGAAGTAAAAGAACTGAACAGAAGATGTCAAAAGGCAGCTCAAGAAGACAAAGTAGAGTAGTAGAATGAAATGTGCAAAGATCTGGAGTCAGAAAACCAAAAGGGAAGAACATGCTGGGCATTTCTCAAGCTGAAAGAACTGAAGAAAAAATTCAAAACTCGAATTGCAATAGTGAAGGATTCTATGGGGAAAACATTAAATGATGCAGCAACCCTCAAGAAAAGATGGAAAGAACACACAGAGTCACTATACCAAAAAAACTGGTCGACATTCAACCATTTCAGGAGGTAGCATATAATCAGGGACCGATGGGACTGAAGGAAGAGGTCCAAGCAGCACTGAAGGCACCGGCGAAAAACAAGACTCCAGGAATTGGCGGAATACCAGGTGAGATGTTTCAAGAAATGGATGCAGCGCTGAAAGTGCTCACTCATCTATGCCAAGAAGTTTGGAAGAGAGTTACCTGGCCAACTGACAGGGAGAGATCCATATTTATGCCTATTCCCAAGAAAGGTGATCCAACTGAATGCAGAAATTATCAAACAATATCATTAACATCACAAGCAAGTAAAATTTTACTGAAGATAATTCAAAAACAGTTGCAGCAGTACATCGACAAGGAACTGCCAGAAATTCAATTCCCATTCAGAACAGGACATGGAACAAGGGATATCATAGCTGATGTCAGATGGATCCTGACTGAAAGCAGAGAATACCAGAAAGATGTTTACCTGTGTTTTATTGACTATGCAAAGGCATTCGACTGTGTGGATCATAACAAATTATGGATAACATGGGGAAGAATGGGGATTCCAGAATGTTTAATTGTGCTCATGAGGAATCTATACAGATCAAGAAGCAGTGGTTCGAAAAGAACAAGGGGATACTGCATGGTTTAAAGTCAGGAAATGCGTGTCAGCGTTGTATCTTTTTACCATACTTATTCAATCTGTATGCTGAGCAAATAATCTGAGAAACTGGACTATATGAAGAAGAATGGGGCACCAGTATTGGAGGAAGACTCATTAACAACCTGTGTTATGCAGATGACAAAACCTTGCTTGCTGAAAGTGAAAGGGACTTGAAGCACTCACTGAAGATCAAAGACTACAGCCTTCAGTATGGGTTACACCTCAACATGAAGAAAAGAAAAATCCTCACAACTGGACCAATAAGCAACATCATGATAAATGGACAAAATAATTGAAGTTGTCAAGGATTTCATTTTACTTGGATCCACAATCAACGCCCATGGAAGCAGTAGTCAAGAAATCAAAAGACGCATAGTATTGGGCAAATCTGCTACAAAAGACCTTAGTCCTAAAGTGACATCTTTGCTTTTTAACACTTTAAAGCAAAGATGTCACTTTAAGGACTAAGGTGTACCTGATCCCAAGCCCTGGTGTTTTCAATCGCCTCGTATGCATGCGAAAGCTGGGCAATGAATAAGGAAGACCAAAAAAGAATCGACATCTTTGAATTATGGTGTTGGTGAAGAATATAGAATATACAAAGGACTGCCAAAAGAATGAACAAATCTGTCTTGGAAGAAGTACAGCCAGAATGCTCCTTGAAGTGAGGATGGTGAGACTTTGCCTCACATACTTTGGACATGTTATCAGGAGGGACCAGTACCTGGAGAAGGGCATCATGCTTGGTAAAGTAGAGGGTCAGCAAAAAGAGGAAGACCCTCAACAAGATGGACTGACACAGTGGCTGCAACAATGGGCTCAAGTGTAACAATGGTCATGAGGATGGCACAGTGTTTCGTTCTGTTGTCCATAAGGTCACTGTGAGTCTGAAAGAAACCCTGGTGGCGTAGTGGTTAATTAAGAGCTACAGCTGATAACCAAAAGGTTGACAGTTTGAATCCACCAGGGGCTCCTTGGAAACCCTATGGGGCAGCTCTACTCTGTCCTTTAGGGTCGCTATGAATTGCAACCGACTCGACAGCACCTAACAACAACTACATAACACCATTTCAACAATTTCTACATGTACAATTCAGTGACACTGATTACATTCTTCATGTTGTGCAAATCTGTTCTTACTGTCCTTCAAATTGTTCTACCATCTTTGACTTAAACTCACTGCCCCCAAAGCTTCTCAGTCTAACCTTTTGGGTTGTTGTTGTCAATTTGATCTCATATAGATAATTCTTTAAAAGAGCAGAATGCTCAAGGCAGACATACTTGTCTTATTAAGATAAATTATTTTTTGGTTCAGAGAAGACTTCAGGGGTTAGTTTTGGTTTAAGGTTTAAAGTCTGGAGACTATCTCAGGGCAATAGTTTCAGCAGGTCATCCAGCCTCAATGGCTCCAGAAAGTCTGGATTCCACTGAGAATTTGAAATTCTGTTCAGCATTATTACTCCTTTTGATCAGGATTCTTCTACAGAATTTTTGAATAAAACGATCAAAAAACTGAGCACCATCTCCAGTTCTTCTGGTCTCATGGCAAAAGAGGCAGTTCATGGAGGTAACCAGATATGCAATCCATCTCCTCCTCCGATTGCTGACTATTCATCTTCCTCTACTGCTCCAGGTGAATGGAGACCTATTGTTGTAACTTACACGGTAAAAGGCCTCATTTTTACAAAACAATTCACAGGTGGGCAGGGTGAGCTGTGCCCAGGGGGTAGTGGCAGAGCTGAGCCTGTGGAGAGGTAGACTTAGTTCCGGGCCTGACTTAGTGAAGCACCCACCCCCGAGTTCATTTCCTCCCTATGAAATGGCACAGGGCCTTGAGGCCCTGCTGGAAGGCATAGAAAGGGCTGGAAGGAGGCTTGGGCACCCTCTGTGACTATCATTGCTGGGCCAATGACCACAAGCTGGGTCTTCAACTCCTGACCATGTCCCTGACCAACCCCCCACAGGATCTAGGCAGGACCTGGCTGGTCCTGGGTGCCGCCGGCCCATGGCCCTGCAGGATCTCTTCCTGGCCTTGCCGTGTGGCTGGTGTTGACCTCTCTGCACCCCTCACCCTGCCTCAGGCCAAGCCAGTCCCTCCTACCACGTTTTGCTGCCTCAACAGTGTTTCTGAAGTGACTGCCCTTTGGGGCTAGTCTTTGCTGGAGTTTTAGCTCAGCTTCTAATTTTAATGCTGAGCAAATCATGAGCAACACACACCCAGATGCAGAGCCATGTGAATACACAGAGACTGTTCCTGGGCTTCCAGAAACAGGCCAAAGCAAGGCAGCCTGGGAGCAGGACACAGCCTTCCCTGGGCCCCATCACCTGCCTCCTTGAACACAAGGACCCCACATCATGGGGGGCAGCACCAGGGGAGGAGAAGCAGGCAGTGACTGTTCTCTGGGCCAGCACAGGACCTGCTGGAGCTTTCAGGTCAGCCTGCCCCCCCAGTCCCATTTGCTGCTTGAGATTCTTGAGAATGTACCTGCCTCCCCAGGGGCTACCAGGTGGGCCTCTCACCCATTTTTGCATCCCCAGCACTGAATACCAGCAAGTACCTGGAGGTGACAGTACATGCCAGCTGCAGGAACAAGGACACTTCCCAGGGCCAGTTTATGAAGCTCATATCCCAGGAAATGGGTCCCACCATGAGGAGATGTGTTCAGGACCCTGGGCACCCTGTGTAGTGAGGGGAGGAGGCTGCACGCACAGAGGAGCCATGAGAGGGTTGGGCTTGTGAAACGGAAACCCCAAGGCCATAGACTGGGGAGGGGCCACAGACACATGCACCCCCAGAGGGCCCTTTCTGGATTTAGGGCTCCATCAATCCCAGGCTGAGTCCCCGCCCAACACTACCCACACATGTTGGTCTGCACCCATGCAGATGCACCCTGAGCTGTGGACAGGTCCTGCTGAGTCTCAAGGGAGCTGTTTGGCCCCTGAAAGCAGGTGTGGCCTTGGGAGCCACCCAGGAGTGCACAGCAGGACTGCCTCAGCTGGGCTTTGGGCTCCCCCCACACCTCTCTCTGCTCCTGTTGCCCCAGCTCTCAGGGTGGGAGCTATTCTGGCGGCACCAACTTGTTGGTTCCCATCAGGCTTCAGTGAACAACGATTGTGCCGACGAAGACAGAACAGTAATGAGGTGCCTGTGTGGCACTCTGTCAGGTGAAGGCCCAATTAGGAGACCGCGGTGGAGGGAGGAGGGTAGCAGGCCAGCAGAGAGCAGAGAGCCCTCAGACCACCAGCACCAGTGCGTGAACCCCATCTCATGCTGCAAAGATGATGCCGGGGAGCAGAATCTTTCTCCTCAGGTGCCCACTGGGTGCCAAGGCCACTGACCCTTCAGTTGGCCCCTCTGCCCAGCTTGGTCCCACCTCAGTGTGCAGACTGATAGGTGCCTCTGCTGAGCCACACCCTATCAGCCTGTGCCGCCCCCCCAGAGCCAGCCAGGGACGGCAGGGCCCACCTAGGTGTCCCCGGAGAGCAGTCCACTTTGGGGGCACAAAGGGACAGAGGTGCTGAGGTCAACTGTTGTGCTGGAGGTAGGGGAAGGGCAGGGTGCTCCCACCTGGATCCAGGGCTTCTGTCCACCCCCATGGGAACTAGGCACCAGATCCATGCCGAGCTGGACATGACTCCTTTGACCCAGGCCAGAGACCACTGAGTCACAAACCTCAAACACAGATATACCCAAAACCAAACCCATTGCCATCAAGTCCCTTCTGACTCATAGCGACCCTATAGGACAGAGTAGAACTGCCGCATAGGGTTTCCAAGGGGTGACCGGTGGATTTGAACTGCTGACCTTTTGATTAGCCATCAAGCTCTTAAGCACTGTGCCACCGGGCTCCAAAAACACAGATTCATGTGTTTTCTTTTCAGCCTCATAAGAGAAGCCAGTTGAGCAAACGGGAGTGAAGGAAGAAGCAGCAGAGTTGACCTGGGCCAGCAAGCATGAGAGTGTGCATGGTGTGGGGGCGGGGGGCCCTCCACCTGATGACCTCGACAGTGGGGCTGCCTTTTTAGAGCTCCGTGTCGGGGTGGGTCTCTCCAGATGACTCCTCCATCAGCTCAAGGTAATTAGACCTGTGGGGAAATCCCAAATCAGGAAACTAAAGTGGAGGAGGGA
Source organism: Loxodonta africana (assembly GCF_030014295.1). NCBI lineage: Eukaryota > Metazoa > Chordata > Mammalia > Proboscidea > Elephantidae > Loxodonta > Loxodonta africana. The sequence continues at coordinate 33,368,510 of NC_087360.1, forward strand.
GACCCATCAGAGCTGCCCCTGTCAGTGCTTGTCCAGAGCCCAGGCTCCATCTTGTCCTGCCTGGGTGGGCCCAGGGCGTCGGGTCTGGGGGCTGGGTGTCAGAGAGCAGGCTGCAGGGCTTGGGTACAAATAGGCCATCCCTGGCCTTGTGGATTCCCCCTGGCTCCTTCCCTGGGAACCAGCATCCAGTGGTAGGTTGCTGGAAAGGCGCCTCATTGGCATAAATCTCCCCAGGTGCTGATGACTCCTCAGGGCTCCCTGCTGGCCCGATGAGCCCCTCTTGGACTCCGAGTCAGCACCCCAGGCCCCACACAGCTGCTGACACTCCAGCCTGCCTTGTTAGCAAGGTGGTTGTTGCTCCAATAACAGCTGTAATTACGGACTTCCCTGGCAAAATGAGCAGCTGGCTCATGTCCAGCTTGGACTGTGCCCCAAGCCCGGGCTTTAGGGGTGCTCGCCTTGCTCTCAGCATGTTCTGCAGCCTTGTGTGGAGGGCTCTGAGGGGCCAAGGGCAGGGGCACACATGCTGCAGTGTAACTCGGCTGTGTCAGGGAAGGGGAGAAGGGGAGTTGCTGCAACCCCTTCTTCCTCCGGCACCCTCCTGGGTCCCTCATGAGGTGTTCAGGAGGAGCCTGTCTCCTCATGGGCTGTGGCCTTGGATAAGGATGAGACCTACCAATCCCAAGTTGGCTCCTGCACAGGGCCCAGGGGGGTCCTCACCACTGGCCCCAGGCACATGGCCGTGGCTTGTCCCATGAAGACGCCTCACGATGAAGTAGCACCCTCTGACTACTATGTCCAGGAGTGCAACTCAGCCCCTTCCTTTTGGGGGAGTTCACCTCCACATACTACAGGGCCTACCCTGCCAGTCCAACTCCCTGGTGAGGGCCTGTGGAGGATGAGGGATGAGCTGTTCTCCTTGGACTGAGGACTGCACACACTCTGAGCCACTGCAGAGGGGTCCCAGCTGTGACAGAAAGGATGTGGGACCGCCAGAGCCAAGTTCATATGTGGGAGGGGTCACGCAAGCCCTCTGTCTACACCCAACCCCTCCCCATTGGGATCAAGAAAGGGAAGGTGAGCCACCCACTGTGTCTGGGCTCCCCTGCCCTGGCTTTCATGGCTTTACTTACTTAAGGTTCTGGGGCTGGCAGGTGGGGCACACTCCCCCAACCCAGGCTGCCTGCCTGCCTCACAATGCACTGTGTCCTCAAGCCCTAGCAGGGCAGGAGCAGTGAGCCAGAACTGGGTAGTCCTCCCGCCCTCAGTGCCTGGATTCTAGCACTCCCTCCCCCTACACACACCAAAGTGAGCCTTCCTTATTAGCTCTGCTTTTCACTGATTTTGCAAGTCAAATCCTGCATTATCCAGCCCTGTTCCAGGATGGTAACTCATCTTCAGCTTGATAAGCAGGCCGAAAATCAGTGGTCCTCAATGGAGGCCAGTGGGAGGCAGGGAGGGAGAAGGGGGGAAGTAGTGCCCCATCCATGCAGTGCCACCAGTGAGGGGGCCCGGGGACCAGAGTCGCCCCTCGCCCTGCCCTGGGCCTCTGGCCTGGCCTGGCCCAGCCCCGGCACCGCTTGATGGGTTCCTTAAGGGGCCCTATCCCTGCTCCCACCCTTATCCCCACAGCCCGATCCCAACAGCTGCCAGGTGAGCCTATGGCAACTGGGGTCAGGTCTCTGCCTTGCCCCACTCCCCACAAAGTGTCCACCAAAAGCACTCGGGGCAGCACTCTGGTTGCTCAGTACTGAACCCTGCCTCCACCTCCCTCCCTTGCCCATAACAGTTGCCGGTCCCTGGGTGAGGTCCTGCCTCAGGGCCCCTGCGCAAGCTGTTCTTTCTGCCAGGACAGCCTTCCTGCGTTGGACCAGGGTGGGGTCCAGAGAGGTGAGCTCCTCTTTCCCTGGGACATGTATGCAACAGTGACAAAGCAGAAGGCGTGGGCTGCCACAGGCTAGCTCTTGGTGGGACTCAGCGTATCTCAGCCACGAGCCCCTGGACAGGAGTGTCCACTGCTCAGCTTATCATAGCTTTCAGCAGTGTTTGCAGTGGGGTATGAGACCCACCCTGAACAGACTGGGACAGGGTCACCCCTGACCACATCTGGAAGGACAGAATCGATTGATGCACCACAAAATGGGACTCTGCCAGTAAGGCAGGAGGGGGCTTTGGTGGGTGCTCAGACCCCAGGGCCAAGTTGGGGTATAGTCAGGGTGGCTTCCTGGAGGAGGCATCACCAGATCAGGCCTTAGGGCATCAGTAGGACTGATGGGGTGTAAAAGCCTGGATGTCCACGACAGCTGGGTGAAAACACTGAGGTTCAGGGAGGTTGAAAGACAGCTGGACCTTGGCTCCAGGCCTGGTTCTCATGAGCCCGGCTGGCCAATGTCAACCCAACAGTGCAGAAGGGGTGGGTGCATTCTTGCCCACTAGCAGATGAGGCACGGGGATCAAGGGTCCACCAAGAGTGGGCACCATGGCTTGACCGTAACACCATAGTTCGGGGGCTGTTTACTGTTCAGCTGCCTTTGCCAAAAAGACAACTTCCAATGAAATCCCAGAGGGAATATCTATTTCTTCAGCTGTTGAAGGGTTGCTGGTGGTTGTCTTCCTGCTCTCTCTCTCTGCGGCCTCTGCAGGATCCAGCAGCTGGGTCTCACAGCCTGACGGGTGCTCACGGCCTTGGGTGTCCTCAAAGGCCTGCCATCACCAGCTGTGGAGGGCCCCCCAGGTGCCTACCCATTGTCCACCCCAGATTGTCCCACTTGCTACCAGCCTGACCTGGGCTACAGTGAGAATGGGACTCTCCTGCTCATGGGTGGTCAGACAGCTGGCCCAGCCCAGTCTCCAAGGGGGTGTTCTGGGTGGGCCTGGGATGGGTTGGGTCAAGCAGAGCCCTGGGACTCAAAGGGGCTATGTCACTCCCTTCCCAGGCTGATCTCAAGCCCCTCCTTGCAGGTGAGCATCCTACAGGCATTAAAATGGCGAGTGGCGACTCTGGGTACGGAGTGGTGCACTGTCCCTATGGGTTCTGCGTAGAAGACTGGTCCACATTTCCTCCACCAGTTGCCCTCTCCTCATCCAAAGTGATGGGCATGCACTGCCCCTCACTGCATGCTGGAAACCCTGTGTGGGTGGTGGGAGTTAGGTGGGCTCAGCCAGGGGCACTGCTGACCAGGGCGTGCTGACCCCAGACCTACCATCCCTGGAGCCCCTTGCACCCCTGTGGGCCCATAGGATCCTGATAATGCCTCACTGGCTCTCTTCCTTCCTGCTCCCCCATCTTTACCTCCCTGAACCCTGCCCCAGGGCCATCCATCCCCGGAGGCTGAGGGGCCCCTCTCACCATGCAGCAGTTCTCACCTCTTCGCACATCCTATTTCTGTAGTGCAGCCCTGGGTGTTCAGGCTTGGTTGTGTTAATTGGGACCGGTTTTTAGAGAGTGAGCCTAATGGGGTGGGAACTCTTTAAGAGTCTTGTGCTTGGGTCGGGGGCGGCGGGGGGAGAGGGGGTAGGTTTAGGATGCAGCCTTATCTCCTGGGGCACTGCTGTCCCCAATGTGAACCCAGGGTAGCCTTGCTTGGGGCATGAATGACTGTCCCTGCAGCAAGGGAAAGACGGTGCCCTGCTGGGGGGAGGTCGATGAGAGAGAGGGCAGGTGCTCTCAGCTGAGGGTGGTAGGATCCCTAGGAGCATCTTGGAATGGAGGTTCCTGGGCCCTGAACATTGGGCGTGGGGGGTGGGGAGGGCTGATGCCAAGGTTAAGCTGGGGTCAGAGGACCAGCCTGAGAAACACATCTGCAGTGGTCACAACTCTGGACACTGGAAGTCCTACACTTGGCTCTGTCTCCAGCCTTAGCTCGACCTTCTGCAGACTCCATGCAGGCAGGGCCAGAGGTGGACTCTGGGAGAGTAGCTGTGGGGTGGGGGCAGGGCAGGGCTGTGGTAGGAGGTCTGAAGGGCCCCACAGCTTCCCAGCCCCGCTGAGAGCCCTTCACCTGCTCCCAGGAGCTGTTCCCATTTGGGCAGCTGTTAACAAAGTACTGCTCTGAGTGCCACGGGGTGACCCAACGGTGATGCTGGGATCCTGGGGGCACCTCTCACATGCACTCCCCAAGTTGCCACAGGCTTTACATGGCAGGCTTCCACTGACATCCCCAGCACCCTATGAGGTGAGAGCTGACTCACAAAGGAGGAAACAAAGGCCCCAAGAGGCTGCCTGGCCACATGGCAGGCAGGGGAGGGGGACGCCTCAGAGAGTTAGTACCACAGGCTTCCCTGGGCACTGCAGAAACCAGGAAACGTGAGGCTCTTCTGGCCTGGGACAGCCACCCTGATGGCCGATTTGTTCCCTGAGATCCTGTCTCTTCAGGGCTGGGGCCGTGACTGGAGTGTGTATGGGGGTGTCCTGGATGACACAGCCTCCCTCCCCGCCCCCTCCCCTCCCCACCCAGGATCTGATGGGTGGGGTGGGGCAGGCTCTATTGAAAGGAAAAGCAGGGCCTGGTTTGTTTCGTGGTGGATGGATGAAGGACAGGGAAATAGAGTGAGTGAGGTTGTGGGGGAGCTGGGAAGGGGTCTCTGACTGTGGAGACAGCCCTTAAGGGAGCGGGTCTAGCTTCAACCTCCTTGCTGCTCTGCCAGCCACCCAATGGGCCACAGGCTGGGTCAGGTGGTAACGTGGCCCCGTGGGTTCTCAGGAGCTCCAGGTGGCCCCTAGCTGGGCCCTGAGCCTGCAGAGGCCTTGAGATTCTCTGCTCTTCCCACTCCATGACTGCCATAGCCTCCCAGAAGCCTCTGGCCCCTCCAGGTACTACAGCCCCCTCCCCTCCGCCCCCGCCTCTGCTCCTTCTCTGTTCTCCATCATTTTTCAAAAATAACTGCAGCATCAAGCTATCTGTGTCTGCTCCCCATCAATTGTCCCCCTTAAGGTCACAGGCTTGGACTTCCCTCACCATGCCCCGCCCCCGCCCGCCGCAAGGTCTTCAGTATTCCCTAATTGTTCACATTTATTTTCTCCTTCCTTTGGGGTGTATCCCCCTGCAAGCCTCACTACTGGCATCTCTCCTTTGGAGGACATCGTGAATTTGACTCCTGTGCTTGCTTGGAGGGGGCTGCCCCTGCCCACCTGAGATAGATCTTCTTATATTACCCATATATCTTTACACAGCCTATGATGAAGACAAATCGGATACCTTCTGCTCCCCAGTGTTTGTCAGCGGCCGGTAGGTCGGCCGCAGGGTTTTAATTAGCCCTCCCCACGGGGCTCACCAGCAGGCGTGGGCGCAGGGTAGAGCTCAGCCCAGCTCCCAGGCCTTGGAGCATGCTCTAGGTTTGGTGCGGGCTGCTCAGTGTTGCGTCTGGAGATGAGTCCCTTCCTGCCCATGTCCAGCATCACGCCAGGTCTGTCCAGGGGGCCTGGACTGGTGTGTGCAGGGACAGCAGGACACTCCTCCCTCCCACATCCATTTGTGTTCTTCCCTACACCCCCAGGGACCTGCAGCAGATCACGTCACAGACCCTACTCTTGTCCAGGGGGCTGGAAGGGGGTGGCACCCTAAGTGCCAGCAGCATTCCTACCAGCCCCCAGGAAGGAGTCCCAATTGTTCTACTCGGCACACAGTTGGTGCCTAATAAATGGATGGTGCATTGACTGAAACATCATGATGAATGGATCCCACTCCTCTGCTGCCTGGGCTGGAGAACAAGTGAGTCCAGTGAATGGAAGACCTGGTGCCATTGGTGGGGGCCTCATTGAGCCCCTCCCCCACAGCCAGGCACTGGGGAGTGGTGGGCAGAGAAGAACGTGTCCCCAACTCAGTACTTGGAGAGGGGCTTGTGGTCAGTAGGTCTCCCCACCACCATCCCCACCCCCAGGGAAACTTTGATAAGGGCTTACTTATTCCCTCATGACGGAGAGGGCACTGTGGGCCAGAGAGGTGTGGTGACCTCTGTGGGCAGGACCAGGATCAGATCCTCACCCTTCCCCAGCCCTAGCTGTGCTGGGTCTGGGCATGCTGTGGACTTTGGCACTGATCAGCACTGTGATCCTCCACTGGGTAGGAATCAGCCTGGTGGGGATCAGGCAGGGCTTTCTGAAGGAGGGCTCACCTAGGAGCCAAGTGTTGAAGTGAAGCAGAGAGGGTTGGGAAGTGAATCCCAAGGAACTCTGTGGGCTTGGAGCTGGGGTGGGCAGTAGTGGGGGTAAATGGGGCTAGACGGGGTGCCAAGCCCTCCACCTACTGGCTGTGCCCTGACCTGCTGGTCGGGAATCAACCTAGGGCCCATCCTGACGAAAGGATTCCAGCCTCAGCCCAGCCCTGTGGGGGATGACCTGGCAGAGCCCCTGCCCCTTGGGTGGGTCTCAGTCATTGCAGCCCAGAGTTGAGAAAGGCACCCGAAATGCCCAGGAACAACCTCATAAGGGGCGTCTGAAGACTGTGGCATTTGCAGAGCCTCCACCTCTCCTAGGAGCAGGCCAGGGACTAACAACTGACCCCTCCTCCCCCCATGACAGCCTGAGCATCCAGGCCAGGCCCCTGGCCTCGTCAGTGGTGCCAAGACTGGGGCCTGCCTCCTAGACCAGGGGGTTAGTGCCACATTTTTCTCTGCTCACCCCTTCCCTGTGCCTGGGTGTAGGGGTGGGGCTCGATGAGGCCCCCACCAATGGCACCAGGTCATCTGTTCACTGGACTCACTTGTTCTCCAGGCCAGGCGGCAAAGGAGTGGTATCTATTCATCACAATGTTTCAGTCAATTCACCGTGCATTTTGAGGGGGGGGAGGGGGGCAGGCCAGGCTGCTGGGAAGCACTGGGAAAGCCGAGCAGAAGGCAGGATTAAGGTGGCAACCTGCTGCCCTCCCAGGGGGATAAGTCAGCTTCAGGTGTCCACACATACAAGTCTCCTACCTTCAGGCTGGACACAGCTGCCCAGGTCAGGAGAGACGGCTGAGCCCAGGGTGGAGGACAAGGGTTCCAGGATTCAAAGATAGTAAGAAACACAATAGTCAACACCAGCAGACCCTGCTCAGAGCCAGAGCTGCACACATACAGAGGGGCCTGGCCAGATAGAGCAGGTGCTGGGAAGGGGGCCTGATATGGCCAGTGAGGGATAAATGTTGTCCAGATGGGTGTGGATGGTGTGGTGCCGGGTGGGGTGACCAGAGGCTCTAAATTCAGCCCACGAATCAGATTGTAGCCAGCAGGCTGGTGGGAGGGTGGCCTGGGCAGGGAGCCTGGGAGGATGCTGGGTGGTGGCTCTGTGAGAGGGATGTGCACAGGCGGGCAGGGGCCACAGCAGCGTTAGGGCGATATCAAGGATGGTCCCCAGGTCTCCGGCTGACAGGGGACATGGTGGAGAAGCAGGAGTTGGTTTGAGAAGCCCAGGACTCTCAGTTGCTCTGTGGGGCCCGAGGGGCACAGCTATGGGAGGGCAGGAGGCACCCCTCCACCTCAGATGCCCTCCCCTTCTGAGCAGGCTACGAGGCCTCTGGGCCTCCCACCATCTCAGCCCCTCTCCAAGGCCTCCCTCTTCGTGGACCTGGATCCTGGCCATCCAGCCACAATTCCTGCCAAACCCCACGGGGAGACCATGCTCTGCCTACCTGACTGGACAGCAGTGTGTCTTGTGCACTTGAGCCTTTCTACTGCATTGAACTCTGCTTTCACAGAAATGATGGCCCTTTCTCACTGCATCCAAAGGGCTCAGACTGCATTTAAATGAGCTTCCTTTGCGGTAAAGAGTGGGCCTGTGTAAGCACGGTCGGAGGCAAGTGCAGCCAACTCGGGTGAGCAGTGCTCGGACAGGAGGGGCAGTGCCTTGGGGCTGGGGCATGGTCAGTGGTGTGACCTCAGAAGAGGCCAGTTAAAAGCCTGGCTCTGCTTCCCAGTGTCACCCTGAGCTGGTGCCTCGCATCATTGTGTTAACTGGGATCACAGCACAGTGCCAAGTGGGATAGAGTGGCGGTATGTAGGGCCCTCCCGGGCCTTGGTGTCCCAGCTGTGGCCAGGACAACGGGTACACGTCCTCACAGGACTATAGGGAGGCCAGAGTCTGACAGACACGCCCAGTCTAAGGCCGGACATGGAATAGGTGTTGAACGGGTATCTTTGTCCTTCTCGCCCAGCCCGCAGGTCCCTCCGCTCCCAAGGGGTCAGGCAGGAGGGCTGAGGGGGCTGGTTAGGTTGTGGGGGCTGATCAGCTGGCACTGAGGGGGGCACTATTGAGAGGTGACAGCCGACTTGGCCGAAGTTGCCTCTGAAAGCTGGGCCCCTCGTGCAGAGTGAGCCCTACACCCTCATGCCTTGGGGGGCAGGGAGGCAGCAGGTGGTCAAGGGGCTGTGTCAACGGAATGGGGAGTGCCATGTCCCGAATGCTGATGGCCACCAGTGCTGAGCTGTCTTCCAGGTCTGCCCGTCCATGCAGCCCTCCCGGGCCCCCAGCTGTGAAGTGCTCCCGGGTCAGCTCCATCATCTAGGATCCAGGCAGGCGCAGCCCAGCATAGGGTGGGAAGAGTAGGGGCACGGCAAATCCCCACAGAGGAAAGAAGGTGAGACAGGACCCAAGACAAGGCCTCCAGCAAGAAACAAGCCGGTGGCCAGACACCAGAGGACCAGGTACACTTGGGACACATTGGGCCTTCACTGCAGTGTGGTGGCTGCAACCTGAGACAGCCTGACCATGTCCACGCCACCAGGCAGATGACCCAGGCCATGGGGAGGGGTCTCCACACTAGGCTGCTGTGGCCAGCCTCTGGGGCCCCGCTCATACAACAAATAAACACTTACTTCCCTCTAAACATATTTCCGGCATGTTCTTGATCTTGCTGGATGTTAACCTACCATCAGCTGCTGAACATTCTACTTTTTCTATTATTTCAGAACTAATTTGAGGATCCCCCATGTGTCTGTCAGTTTGTCGTACTGTGGGGCTTGCGTGTTACTGTGATGCTGGAAGCTATGCCACCGGTATTCAGATGCCAGCAGGGTCATCCACGGAGGACAGGTTTCAGGTGAGCTTCCAGACTAAGACAGACTAGGAAGAAGGACCCGGCAGTCTACTTCTGAAAAGCATTAGCCAGTGAAAACCTTATGAATAGCAGCAGAACGTTGCCTGATATAGTGCTGGAAGATGAGCCCCCCAGGTTGGAAGGCACTCAAAAGATGATTGGGGAAGAGCTGCCTCCTCCAAGTAAAGTCGACCTTAATGACGTGGATGGAGTAAAGCTTTGGGGACCTTCATTTGCTAATGTGGCACAACTCAAAATGAGAAGAAACAGCTGCAAACATCCATTAATAATTGGAACCTGGAATGTACGAAGTATGAATCTAGGAAAACTGGAAATCGTCAAAAATGAAATGGAACGCATAAACATCGATATCCTAGTACATCATACATGAAGAAAGCAAGAGGTCATTGAAAAGACAGGAAAGAAAGAAAGACCAAGATGGATGTCAGAGGAGACTCTGAAACTTGCTCTCGAATGTCGAGCAGCTAAAGCAAAAGGAAGAATTGATGAAGTAAAAGAACTGAACAGAAGATTTCAAAGGGCGGCTCGAGAGGACAAAGTAAAGTGTTATAATGACATGTGCAAAGAGCTGGAAAACCAAAAGGGAAGAAAGCACTCAGAATATCTCTAGCTGAAAGAATTGAAGAAAAAATTCAAGCCTCGAGTTGCAATGGTTAAGGATTCCATGGGGAAAATATTAAACGACGCAGGAAGCATCAAAAGAAGATGGAAGGAATATACAGAGTCATTATACCAAAAAGAATTAGTTGATATCCAACCATTTCAAGAGGTGGCATACGATCAGGAACCAATGGTACTGTAGGAAGAACTCCAAGCTGCTCTGAAGGCATTGGCGAAAAACAAGGCTCCAGGAATTGATGGAATATCAATTGAGATGTTTCAACAAACAGATGCAGCGCTGGGGGTGCTCACTCGTCTATGCCGAGAAATATGGAAGACAGCTTCCTGGCCAACTGACTGGAAGAGATCCATATTTATGCCTATTCCCATGAAAGATGATCCAACCGAATGTGGAAATCATAGAACAATATCATTAATATCACACGCAAGCAAAATTCTGCTGAAGATCATTCAAAAATGGTTGCAGCAGTATATCAACAGGGAACTGCCAGAAATTCAGGCCGGTTTCAGAAGAGGACATGGAACCAGGCATACCATTGCTGATGTCAGATGGATCCTGGCTGAAAGCAGAGAATACCAGAAGGATGTTTACCTGTGTTTTATTGACTATGCAAAGGCATTCGACTGTGTGGATCATAACAAACTATGGATAACATTGTGAAGAATGGGAAGTCCAGAACACTTAATTGTGCTCATGAGGAACCTTTACATAGATCAAGAGGCAGTTGTTCAGACAGAGCAAGGGGATACTGATTGGTTTAAAGTCAGGAAAGGTGTGCGTCAGGGTTGTATCCTTTCACAATACCTATTCAATCTGTATGCTGAGCAAATAATACGAGAAGCTGGACTATATGAAGAAGAATGGGGCATCAGGATTGGAGGAAGGCTTATTAACAACCTGCGTTATGCAGATGACACAACCTTGCTTGCTGAAAATGAAGAGGACCTGAAGCACTTACTAATGAAGATCAAAGACCACAGCCCTCAGTTCGGATTGCACCTCAACATAACGAAAACAAATATTCTCACAACTGGACCAGTGAGCAACAGCATGATAAGTGGAGAAAAGATTGAAGTTGTCAAGGATTTCATTTTCCTTGGATCCACAATCAACAGCCATGGAAGCAGCAGTCAAGAAATCAAGAGATCTGCTGCCAAGGACCTCTTTAAAGTGTTGAAGAGCAAAGATGTCACCCTGAAGACTAAGGTGCACTTGATCCAAGCCATGATATTTTCAATCACATCATATGCATGTGAAAGCTGGACAATGAATAAGGAAGACCGAAGAAGATTTGACGCCTTTGAATGGTGTTGTTGGCGAAGAATATTGAATATACCATGGACTGCCAAAAGAACGAACAAATCTGTCTTAGAAGTACAGCTAGAATGCTCCTGAGAAGCAAGGATGGTGAGACTGTGTCTTACATACTTTGGACATGTTGTGAGGAGGGATCAGTCCCTGGAGAAGGACATCATGCTTGGCAGAGTACAGGGTCAGTGGAAAAGAGGAAGACCCTCAATGAGGTGGATTGACACAGTGGCTGCAACAATGAGCTCAAGCATAACAATGATTGTGAGGATGGCTCAGGACTGGGTAGTGTTTCATTCTGTTGTCCATAGGGTTGCTGTGAGTCAGAACTGACTGGATGGCACCTAACAGCAACAAATTTGAGGATTAAAAAATAATTCTTCCAATTACTGTGCAAAGCCCTAGGCAGCCAGATAAACAAGACTAGGCACTCTTGTCCAAGGGTGACAGCCCAAGGGACACCCCAGCTACGTCCCCAGCCCTGCAGACAGCCTGAGCAGTTGCACTTCACCTGCCCTCCCAGGGGCTCCAGGGGTTGGGGTCATGGCTGAGAAGTGACCCTCAGAACCTGTCCCAAGTCAGCCACCCTTAAGTGGGCCACTTACCCTTGCATCCATCCTCCAGGGGTGATGCCACCCTTGCTGTGGTCCGGGACACAGGAAGCCCGTGAGCTGTGATGGATTCCGTCAGCGGGTTGCCCCTGTGGCCAGCCTGGCACCCTTGGATGGGTGAGCCAACAGCCAGTGTCCAGGGGGAGATTTACATGCTCAACATGCTTCACATGGCTCTAGTTAGCTTCCTCAAAGACCTCAGGGTGCAGGAAACTGAGGCTGGACACTGCCACCCAGCCACCCCCCACTTCATTCAGTTCCCGAACCCAGCTGGGTCAGGGGTGGGTCAGGCAGAGCCAGTGAGGGGGAGGGGTGGGAGCAGATGGGAGCTGAGCCCCAAGGTGGGGGGGCACTGGCCAGGCTCTCCATCTGTCCAGCTGCCTGCAGAAGGCCCCCCTCCCATTCCTTCTCCAGCCTTCCTCAGGGTGAGCTCATCTCTTCCTGGGCTGTAAATATCACCCAGTGCTCACAGCTCCCAAATGTGTCCTCCTGCCCAGGCCCCTCTGGAGCTCAGCCTGTGCAGCCTACACGACGCCCCCGCCCAGATGTCTCCCGGGCCTTGACAACAGGCGGGCGCTTCTCCCGGAGCCCCCACCTCGGGGACTGGCACCCTGCCGCCGGCTGCTCAGGACAGGCACCTGAGCCCTGCTACTGCCCTACCCCATCCACGTGAGGCTGCAAACTCAGTCTCCTGCCACTCCCCCTCTTGATCCCCCTCCTTGGCTGGAGAAGGCTTGCATAGCTACCCACTCCCCACAGACTGCCTTGGTTCTCCCTTGTCAGGGAGGGCATGGAGCAGGGGGGTGCGGAGCCCTGAGGGGCCAGTGGGTGCTCTGTGGTGTCAGGAGTAGGGTGTGGCCAAGGGGGAGGGCCCAGCAAGGGCATGGGGGTCTGCCAGGTCACGGCTCCAAGTGGGCCTCAGGCAGCCTTGCCAAGTACTCACGGTCCATCCCGTGCTGCCCAGGGCCCCTCCTCAGCCCCCAGATCCCCATTCCCAGGGCCGGCTGGTGGTAACAGCAGTCAGGCCTGCAATGTCCTGGGGGCAGACAGTGCCCCTCAGTGGGGAACAGCTCCCAGAGGCCGTGAGTGCCCCGTCCTGGGAGGAGGAGTGCAGCTGAGGAAGGTCCCAAGGACAAGGGGCTCCAAGGAGCAGTGATGGTGGACCTGCAGACACAGGGGACAGATTGTCAACACTGGGACATAAGACCCTACACAGAGCTGGCTATGCCTGGGAACAGGGGCTGCTGGGAGGCACAGGGGAGCGATGGGGTCTCCTGGGGCCCAGAGGGTCTTGGGCAAGCAGTGTCCCACCTGTGCAGGGCCTGCCTGAGCCACCTGGCCTGGGCTCCTTGGGGCACAGAGGGATGGGTCGGGCCCAGACAAGTCGGTGTCCACCGTGCACAGGGCAAATCTAGCCCACTGCTCTCTGGGAAAGAGCATGAAGGAAAGAGGAGGTAGTGTGCATAGGAGGGCCTGAGGAGGGGTCAGGGCCAGCCACTTGCTAAGGACCACGCTTGGGGACCCTGCTGAGGTACCCTGGGGATGGAAGCCCACAGGCTGAACCCTGCAAGGCACTTCTCCCCACACAGTCAGCCCAGCCTGGTGGGTCCCAAATGGGGTGGGGTTTGAGTCCCTCATCTGGGGCAGTGACACAGAGGGCTAGGTGGAGGCGTTAGGGGGCCTTGGGAGCTTAGCCCGTCCCCCTCTTGCTCCCCCTCCTCCCTCCCTGCAGCTCCAGGAGCCCCTGCAGCCCCCGTGGCCATCTGGCTCCACCCGCCCCACTCCCTCGCTCAACTCACTGCTTGTCTCGGGTTCCCCCAGGCCCTGCCCTGTGGGGGAGACTCTAGCAGGCACATGGCACCTTTCCCTTTTGTGTCTGAGTCCTGACGGCCCAGGATGTCTGTACCCGTGCTGTGTGGTCTGGGTCCCTGCGTGCACGTGTGCACCTGTGCTTCGCGTCTGGGTGCACGTGCGTGCGTTATGTGCATATGTGGTGTGTGCACGCAGACCCATGCGGGCCGTGTCTGGGATGTGAGCCTGGTGTCAGAGGGTGGTGGTGTGGGTGTGGCTGCGTGTAGTGTGTACCCACAGCAGTGATGTGAGGTGTACATGGCCCAGCCGGTTCTCAGAGGGGACACTGCAACCAGCCTCGCCCACCCAACTCTCTTGTAAGGCTGGCCAGCCCACCCCCAGCCCTGATGGGCATCTGCAGAAAACACAGCAGCAGCATGTGTGGGGCTGGGGACAGTGGGGCTGGCTGGGGTGGCAGGCTGGAACCTCTCCAGGAACCTGGGTTGCACCAGGGCTGGTGTCCACAGAGGCATCCCATACCACCGGCCTGGCATGGGCTCCGCGCCAGACACACTTTCACTGGACACCGTGGTTAGCCCACTTGCACAGAAGGCGGACACTTGACGCAGGGCTGCGTGTGGCTCCCTCACGTCAATGTGAGGCAGACTGTGTGGCTACGTGGGGGAGGTATGGGGGCCTCAGTAGGCCTAGGGCTGGGGGAGGGGCTGGACTGCCAGAGCCCCCCACCCCCGTCTTCTCACTGCCCACAACACCCCCAGCCTGAGAGCCCACAACTTTTAAGAAAAGAGCTCTTTATTCCACGTCGTCCAATATTTTTACACAAGTAAAATAAAATGCATATCTCTATGTTCCGCGATCCAGGCGGGAGGCAGCGTTCTGCAACAAACGCTGCCGCACCCTGTAAACATGATGGGGTGGAGATGGGGAGTGGGCGGGCAGGTGGGGAGACGTCCGTCAGGGAGGGCCTGCCCTGCCCATGGGGCTGCTCGGTGCTGACACTGGGCTGGCAGAGGCATTGGGCCCCGGCTGACACATGGAGGGAGCCGGTATGTACACACACCTAGTTGCAGAGAAAGGCCTTATGTTCTGAGGGCTGGTCAGCAAGGCCTGAGCACTGTCCACAGGGCGAGTGCCAGGCCCAGGGGGGTGAGGCTGCAGGCGAGGCAGGGCAGAGCACCTGAGCCCTCTGCATCGCTACCCCCACTGCCCCCACTGCCCCCACTGCCTGCCTGACCCAGACGACACTGGCTGCGGGTACGGTTCTTTCGGGAACAGCCTGGCCTCCGGCGCGGGCCCGTGGTGGGCAGCCCTGGTGGCTCGGAGCCCTCGGGCTGCAGCCCGGTTAGTGGGGGCTCAGCCGAGCCAGGCAGGGTCCCAAAGGGGGAGTCATTGCTGTGCCGAGGGCTGGAGCCGTTGCCCAGTGGGCTGTCACCGGGTGGCACACGCCCCTTGAGTGCATTGCCTGCTGATGCTGGGCTCCCAGCCTCCAGCACTGAGGCCTTGTCCATGACGTCTGGCTGGCAGCACTTCGGCAGCCGTAGCAGCTCCTCGTCAGTGGGCCCGCCAGTCCGGATGGGACGGGAGGGCCTGGCCGCCACAGCACAGCCCTCCAAGTCGGCAGCAGCCAGGCGCTTGAGGTCGCGGTTGGCCAGGCGTGGGGGCAGGCTACAGGGGAGCTCAGACGAGGAGCCTCGGAACTGTTGAAGCCAGGCCCAGAGCGGGCGCGCCCGGCAGTCACACACCCAGGGGTTGTCATTGAGCCTCAGGTACTGCAGGGCACGCAGGGGTGTCAGGGCCTCAGCAGATAGTGCCGAGAGGTTGTTGGCAAACAGGTAGAGCGTCATGAGGCGGCCAAGGTCATGGAAGGCGTGAGGGTGCACATAGGCTACACGGTTCTGGTGTAGCAACAGACGGTCGAGGCTGTGCAGGCCGCGGAAGGCGCGCTCGGGCACGCTGGGGATGCGGTTGCCATGCAGGAAGAGGTGTGTGAGGTTGCCCAGGTCGCGGAAGGTATCATCGGGCAGCGCCTGCAACCTGTTGTCCTGCAGGTAGAGGTACTGCAGGGCAACCAGGCCACGGAACAGGCCTGGGCCCAGTTCCTGCAGGCCGCAGCGGTCTAGGTGCAGCGTGTGCAGGCGGCTCAAGCCTCGGAACGTAGCGGGGTCCACGAAGCGCAGCTGTCCGTTGTCGCTGAGGTCCAGCTGCTCGAGGAGCGCCAGGCCAGCAAAGGCGGTGGCGTCGATGTGGGCCAGCGCGTTGGAGTGCAGCCACAGGATGGTGAGGTTGCGGCAGGCACGGAAGCCGGCGGCTGGCACGTGCGCAATGCGGTTTCCGTGCAGGAAGACACGCTGGCTGGCAGCTGGGATGTCGGCGGGCAAGGCCAGCAGGCCCTGCTGTGGGCAGCTTGTTGTCACCTTTGGCTCATTGTAACACACACAGGCGCCCGGGCACGGTGCTGCCACCTGCCACACCTGCAGCCACAGCAACCACGCCAGCAGCTGGCTCCCTGTGGGCAGACAACAGGCAGTTAGGGGGCAGGTCCCTGAGAAGCTGGAGGCACCGGTATCATGCTGGCCCTGTGATTGTGTCTCGGCGGGAGCGGGGGGGGGGGTGCAAGATGCAACAACCACTACTGGGAATCGGGGCTGTGGTGAGTCCCGGTCCACACAACACATGGAAGGTGCTGTGCCAACTGCACCATGGGAACCACATGTCCCACTTGAAGAAAACGCACCTGAGTTCCCCCACATCACCCACTTGAGGCCTGGGGTCAGCTTGCCCATCTCCCCCAAGGCCAGTCATAGGACTCCTGAGATGGGTGCTCAGGCCTACAGTCTTGGGATTCCATCAAATACAGAGTGCCTGGGCCTGGCCACCACTCCCATCGGTCACTGTGCTGTCCTTGGCCTACCTCTGTCTCCCCCGACCCTCAGGCCAGGCTGGGAGAGAGAGTGGGGCTCTTGGCAAACATGGGGAGACCATGCTGGCCACACTCATGGCCTTTGAGGCAGGGCTGATACAGATGCAGCCCTGCTCAAGGGCCCTCCTGGACCATAGGACAAGGGCTGTGGCTCAGGCCCCATGACCCGCTCAGGCCCAGAGCCACTGAGGCCACTGGGCTGCCAGATTCCTGCGGAGGCTTTGTTACCTGGCCAGTAGCTGTGGGGGTCCCACTAACAGGGCCCAGGAAACACTTCCATGGGGACCCGGCCCCTGTGTCTGGGAACCCACAGGGCTCTGGGAGAGTACAACCCTGCCCTGCGTACCTGCTTCCCAGGCAGGCTGCTCCCTCCACCCATGTCTCCCCCTTGCCTCCCACCTTTAAACCGCTTCCTGCTTTGGTGGTGGAACACTTCCCGTAGCCTCCTCCCGTCGCCCTCATTCCCAGCTTGATTTTCTCTTAGAGTGAGGCGTTCATTCCTTCCCAGCCAATCCCTGCACAGCTGCCCTCTGCCAATGTCCCCAATTCTCCTGCCCAGATGTTTCCCCGCCGGCTCTTCTCTGGGCCACCTCTCAGTGGGTTCTTCCCCAGGCCCATTGTGAGGCTAGACACACAGGGGCTCCACCAAGGATCTGTCTAGGCGGGAGATCCCTTCGAGGTGCCGTATCAAGCCCTGGTCTCAGCAGCAGGGCCACCTCCCCCAATACTGAGATCACTGCTTACCATTCCACCATTAGACTTCCCACAACCCCCCATGAATCCTGAGGGTTCTCTCTGCCTTCAGGAGTAAGTCTATTAAAATGTGAATCCCCCTGGGAGGGTTATGGCTTATCAGCTAACACTTGAGTTATCAGCTAACACTTGAGTTATCAGCTTACACCTTCCTTGACAGCTAACACCTGTGTTGACAGCTAACACCTTCCTCGGCAGCTAGCTAAGAGCAGAATTCTGCAGACATGAGGCTGGCTAAGTGCTGAAGCTGGAGCCAGAGGAAGGAAAGAGGACCACAGCCAGCTTGCCTACCCTGGACTGTGACCCTGGGGCCTTCCCACCCATGCTCTCCCCACCCCGAAAAAAAACCCCACAGTGGGTCCTTTCTGTCTGGGCCGTCGTAGATGCTTGCCCCAACCTGGGAAATACGTGGGGACCAGGCTGGCTGAGCTCACAGTCACTACACGCTCATGCCCTTTCTGACTCTGGGACTTGGTCTGTCCTGTCTCCCAGATGCCCTCCTGGAAGGCCCCTCCTCCCCACACCCTGGGGCCCCCCTGCCCTCTGCATCCCACTGGGCTGCTGGGGCTGGAGGCCATTTGTTGGCTACCTGGGAGATGGTAGCCCCAGGATGTGGGTTCAGAGAGATAGGCCTGGCCTAGGAGGCCCCGGAGCCCCGAGCGCCCTCCCCAGGTCGGCTGGTATAAACCCGAACCTTCTTGGCCAGGCCGTGCATGTGGGAGGCGGTGATGATGCAACTTGGCTTGATGTTCTATTTCAACTGCTGACACCTCCCCACTCTCTTCACAGATGTCCTCCCAGGTAAGTCGGGCTTGATTATGCCAGCTCCCCGTCAGTGTCTCACCTGCTGTCACAGGAGGTGACTGTGCTATGTAAACAGTACTTCCTACCCCTAGGACCTGGTCGGCACACGCAGGCCATGTGAGCACTGGGGCCAGACCCAGTACCTCACGGAGAAGAGTGGGCCAAGCCACCAATCACACCACAATCACGACCAC
Source organism: Loxodonta africana (assembly GCF_030014295.1). NCBI lineage: Eukaryota > Metazoa > Chordata > Mammalia > Proboscidea > Elephantidae > Loxodonta > Loxodonta africana. The sequence goes on from NC_087360.1 coordinate 33,386,566, forward strand.
ACCACGTCACTGTACCATGTCACCAACTGAGCCTCGTCACCAGCTAAAGCACATCAGAGATCGGGCCACGCTGCCACCACCTCGGCAACACTACCTCCACACCACATTGTAATGATGCCACGTCACCGATGGAGCCACGTTGCCCATAGCCCCATGCCCCAGGGCTCCCTGCCTGAAGACTTGGTCTGTGAGCTCAGCCAGGCTCGGGTGCAGCTGACTTCTCTACCTACTAGAACCGTGCAGGCTTTCCCTTCTCCCTCTGGCCTCCAGGCCCTCTCGGCCTGGGCCCCCAGGAGGCTGTGTGCTCAGAGGCCTCCTCCCTCCCGAGGCCATGACACCCACTTTGAGTGCCCAGAGCAAGACTCAGAGACTGAACCACCTTGGGGCAGTGGCCATGTGGGTCTCATGGTGCTCAGCCTGGCCTGGGAGTGGGCAAGGGGTGACGAGACCACTACCTATCACTGCCGAGACAGAAGTTGGAAACCAGTCCATACCTCCCCAATCCACAGTTGCCCATCCTGGGAACCAACTTCTGTTGCCTGGTCCCTCTGCTTGGCCTGAGTCAGCCCAGTGGTGGGGTGGGAGCGGGTGGCAGCTCCATTCTCTGAAGAAATTTGTTAGCCACCCCCTACTGGTCTCCATGGCAACCCCTGGAAGATTTGAGGGACATCTTCCTATGAAATAATCAAACCCAACTTTGTGTCATGGGCTCATATTCATATCAGGTGCCCTGGGGGCGTGGCACCCCAGGGGTGCCCCTCCCATCCCCAATGTAGATCACTGTCCCACCCCATCCTAGGAAGTCTTCTTTGCACCATCAAGGCCTTTCCAGCTTCTAGGTCTGCGTCCTTCCACCAGCCCCACCCTGCCCACCTATTCTCCTTTGCCTCTCCAGCCCGGGCCGCCCCCACTGGCTCCTCTGCTTCATTCATTTCCCAGTTCTCCACTGAACATCCACTTGAGGCGTAGCCCCGCAACACACGTGAGAACAGCCCTGATGTGGCCCCAACTCTCCCAGACACCACTGGTGCCAGCCAGGACCTCCGGCCACCTGTGCCTCCCCCAAGCCTGTGCCAAGGCCCCCACATGACTGGACTGGCTCCTCAGCCTGTGATCACACCCTCTGCCCCCACCTCAGAGCCCCTCTCCCACCATCCTGAGGCTACAGGAACCCCCACCCCACAGCCGCCCATCCTGAGGCCATAGCTGCTCCTCTTCCCTCAGGCCAATGGCATAGGTCAGGGGCTAACTCCAGAGCCCTCCCCACAAAGGGACCACACTGGCTGGGGGAACAGGTCAGGCTAGGGGCTCCACCCGGTCTGGCTCAAGGGCCCAACAGGGCCAGAGCCTGTAGAAAGAGAAGGGACTGGCAGCTGCAGGCAGGCAGCATAAGGGCCAGGGCGTGCCCGTGCGGGCCATCCTAGGGGCTGCAGGGTCCATGGGGGCAGGAGTGGCAGGAGGCCTAGCTCTTGTGCAGCGTGGTGCCATGTTCACTTTCAAATGGCCAATGAGGGAGAGAGGGGAAGGAGGGGGCAAGAAGGAGAGCAGGAGCGTGGGGCAGGGAGAAGAGTGAAGGGGGAGCCAGATGGGACTCCCCCAGCAGCAGCAGAAGCCAGTAGTCAGGCAGGCAGAGGCTGCTGAGGTCAGCAGCTCCTGGAGTCAGGATTGCCAGAGGCCACATCTGAGGTGGCAGGCAGGCAGCTGGAGGTGGGTCTTTGGTGTCTTCCCTGGGTCCTGTCCCTGACTGGATCCCTCCCATCTTCACATGCCATCCTGCCAGGAAGGAAGGAGCAGAATCCAAACTCTAGGCTCCCACTGGGGACAGTCCAGAGGAAAGGTGGGTGAGGGAAGGCATCACAGTGCCCCCAGAGGGAACCATAAGGCGCATCCGGCTCTAGCTGGGAGGGCCTAAGAAGTGCCCAGCTGTGCTGGGTCTGTGTTGGTTCTTCCTGTGTTGTCCATGGCTGGGAGGGGACATCTCCAGGGAGGCTCTGAGCTGCCACCCTCCTCCTAGGAGTTTGGGGAGTCAGAAGGCTTTGAGGGGCCAGGGTGGAGGAGAGCTGGGTTATTGGTCAACTCAGGACCTTTGCCAATATCAACGATGTCCCTATAGGGGTCACGTCACAGATCGTATTATGAGGCAGAAGAGGCCACAGCTCAGCAAAGGAGGCCAGAAATAGCTCTTGTTGGCAGATGGGGGAAGGAGTGCTGTCCACATGCTGCAGAGGGCCAGGGCACTCCGCAGTGGCACATGCACACCCCCCACCCCTGGCCCCACCCTGCTGGCCCGGCACATGCACCAGCCCCCCACCCTCTCATTGTCCATCTGTCCAGCCTCCGCAGCCTCACACACTTCTCACACCCACCACCCACCTTCCGTCCATCCTGGGAAGGGCATTTCTGCACCCACAGATGCTCGCGGGGCAGCGACGCATCTCCATGGCATTTCCTGTACCTCTTTCCTGGCGTCAGGTTCTGGGGGTGGTGGCAGCAGCTCCAGTGGGACAGCCTGCCCTTGCAGGGGACCCACATCTCCTAGGGGTGTGGCCTCTGCTTCTACCTTCCCCCTTCTTGTGCCCTCAAGAGTGACCCAGGAGGGAGAGGCACGCAGCCTGGCTATGGAGTGCATGGGGCGGCATCTGTCCTTCTGGTCAGGCTGCTGGCCCCTCTGAGGCCCTGCTCCTTATTGATCTCCTTGGTGCAGTGGCTGCAGGGGTGGGGCAGGCAGGCTGGGGTTCCGTAGGGCTACGATGGGCAAGGTCACCCACCACGGCAAGAGGATGCTGGGTTGAGCCTGAGGTGGCTGCCAGCCCCAGCCCTGTGCATTGGAGAAACTGAGGCCCACCTGAGGTTGCACTGTGACAGGGGCCGTGCTGGGTAGGACCAGGACCCAAGCCTGACTCCACATTTTGTCCCCCACCTGCACCCTCTCAGTCAGGCCTGTCTTTGCCTTGTGATGCTGGGATCACACTCCAGACAACAAGGGCACCAACAAGGGCCCAGGGCCAGCAGGCCAGGTCTGGGGTAGGGCTCCTCAGCCTGCTTAACTCTCCTAGGAGTCGTCTTTTTTTCCCCCCTATGCCGTGTTATTTACACACGAATGTTCAACAAGGGTCAAGTTAATTTACCCGTTTTACAGGTGAGAAAAATGAGGTTGGCTGGGGGGAGGCCCCTTGATCATACACAAAAAGCCAAACCAAACCTGTTGCCATCAAGACAAATCTGACCCATTGTGACCCCACAGGACAGAGTAGAACTGCCCCATAGGGTTTCCAAGGAGTGGCTGGTGGATTCGAACTGCTGATCTTTTGGTTAGAGCTGAACGCTTAACCACCTTGATCACAGCCCTGGGCTAATAGGATGTGACCCTTTGATTTTCCAAGCCCCCAGAACCTGGGATCTGAAAGGCCTTGCCAAACAGTAAAGGGTTAAAGCCCTCTTACTTCCACTTTATTTTTAAACACTACCACCCTGAACCTGAGCTCCATCACCCCAAAGAATGTCTCCAGCCAACCCAGCACCCTGGGAAGGTTCACCATGGACCCCCTTCTAGTCAAGGAAAGTGAAGGTGGCGGGGGGTGGGGACTGGCTGGGAGCCTAGCAGCAGACTCACACCCTGAAGGTGTGGCCACCAGGTGGCCTCTCTGCTCAGCTCATCAGGATTCACTCCTTCACATGTGCCAGGCAGCCCCAGCCAGGTGCGGTGCTGGGTGCTGGGCACTGCATACACAAGACGATGTTGCAGACCCTAGCTCACGGCACTCATGGCCTGGGAGCAGCAGGCCCCGGGTGGGCACCCTGCTACATGTCATGTGCCACAATGGGGGAGTTAGGCTCTATGGGCCCCAAGCTGTCCCCAGACAGCTTCGGGATGTCACGGAGTAGCCCAGAGGCCAGCGTGAGTGTCTAAGCCTCGGGAATTCTTTCTTGGACAAGGCCAGGCTGCCAGCTTGGAGGGCTCTGGAACCCGGCCCTCTCACAGACCACACATTCCTCACTGATGCTAATCTCCCTCGGCCCCCACTCAAAGGCACTGTGGGCTGATGATGCCATTGTCCAAGCCCTGTCCAGCCCCAGGATGCCACGAGTACAGGCCACCAGATGGTCCTACCCACAGCCCCCAGCACCAGGGAGTCAGCCCCATGCCCCCCCCCGCCACAGGAGCTGGCGCCCCCTCCCTCTTCTCCCTTTTCCACCAGGCCGTCAGCAATCTCCCGATGCCTAATTACCTGGTGAATTCTGTCTTCACCACTTACTCATCATGGTCCCACAGTTAATCGAATCTGGCAGGCAGCGTGGACTTGAGACCCCAGAGGAGGCTAATGAGAAACTGGCCAGTGGCTGACATGGCTCTGCCTTGGGGGGCACGGGAAGGAGGGCACCTCCCTGTGCTGAGGTATGAGCACCTACATACCGCACACTAGCTGCCACGCCCATCTGCCTCTCCGTGTCAATCTAAACCATTCCTCAAGCCCTTCCTCCACCCCCTAGAGAGTGGCTGGCTGCTCACAAATATCGCTGCCCGCTGTGACCCTTCCCGCCACCAGCCCCACCCAGCACAGACGGTGTCTACCTGGCAGGGCTTTCCTCCCACCCCATGCCCATTCCCACTGCTACCACCGTGCCCTGAGCCCCATGCTCTCGAGGCAACCCACTGTACTCGTGGAACCCTGGTCTGTTTCCTGCACAAAACTACCCAGTCACTGACAGGCCCAAAGCGGAGCCTCTGAAAGGGCAGGACAGGCGAGTACTGGCGTGCACACTCAGGGCATACACAGTAGAGGCACACACTTGGGGTGTACACAATAGAAGCACATGCTTGGCACGCACAATAGAAGTGCATACAACAGGAGCTCACACTCAGGGTACACGTCATGAGACACAGCAGGTGCACATGCTTGGGGTGTACACAACAGGAGCACACACTTGGGGCGTGTACAACAGGAGTGCACACAACAGGAGCTCACACTCAGGGTATGCGTTAGGGGAGCACACACAGGCACATAGGAGCACACATTTGGGGTGTACACAACAGTAGTGCACACTCGGTGCACACCATAGGAGCATACATGGGCAGACAGTAGGAGTGCACACCTGCAGCACACACCATAGGAGTACACACTTGGGGTGCACACAGTGGGAGAACACACCCAGACCCTCCTAGCTGTCGGTGCTGGAGGCGGCCAGGGCAGAGGAGGGTGAGCTGGGCAGAGCACAGAGGGGTGGCTGAGATGGGGGCCAGGCAGAGGTGGGGACCTGCAGCCATGCCAGGAACCAGATCAGGGCGGAGGGTTTATTCTCCACTCTAAGGAAGCAAGACTGGGTGGACATATTTGAGCCCTTGGCACTTGTAAAACATGACAGACGAGGCAGCAGGGCGGCCTTTGCTGAGGCAGGATTCCTTCTGCTATGAAAAGATATGCACAGGCAGCTCCAGGTCTCTGGAAGCCTGCTCGCCCACTGGGATCACCGCAGATGTGCCCACTGCCAGGAGGAGGGCAGCTGTGCTGGACCAGACACCACCTGAGGGTGTTAAGGAGTCATCTTTCCAGGTAAACTCCAGCCACTTCCAACATTCCTGACCAGACATGGCTCCTCTACAGATGAGACATTTGAATGTTTCTAGTAATGCTCAGTGGCTAAAACTCAGCTGGAGGCCTTGGGGTGGGAGGCAGAAGGGGGCACAAGTCCAGTGCCTGCCAGGACCTTGGAGAAGCACAGCGAGGGCCAGGGAGCGCACCTGGTAGGGACAGGTGAGGTGGCTGCTGGGCCAGTGGGTTCCAGCACTTGCCAGGGAACAAGAGATTCAACCAATAACAAAGGGCCTCATTTGAGTCAACAGTGACCAGCGGCTGAGGCCAGATAGCCATAGGGAAGCACCTGTCATGCCTATTTTCCAGTGCACCTGACAGACCATGCCCTCGGGCTGGTGCTGGCCCTTGTAAATAAAGTGATATTGGCAAAGAGCCACGCTCTTTCTGTGACATGTTGTCTATGGCTGCTTTCACGATACCATGGCAGAGTTGAGCAGCTATGACAGAGACCGTGTGGCCACGAAGACAACATATTTAGTAACTGACCCTTTACGGAAGAAGTGTGCAGCCCTGGTTTGCCCTCATAGCCACCAGTAGCAGTGAGCACCTGCCGTTTGGGTGTTGCCGCCTTCACCCTCACGACATCCCTGACCAAGGTCACTCATCCCCCTACTTAATGAAGAGGAAACCAAGGCTGGGAGAAGGCCGCTAGCCTGCCGAGCCCACAAGGCTGGGGAGGACAGAGCCAGGGTGGAGCCCCGTCTGCTTCTCCGCAGGCAAAGAGCCGCAGGGTCAGTCCTGGAGGAGGCTGGGGCGAGGGCAGCCTGTCAGGAGCGGAGGTTGAGGGTGCAAGGGAGGTGCCTCTGAAATACCCCCATGCAGGTTAAAAGAATAAGGATTATTTTGCTAGAGAGGCTGTCAGGGGGTTCACAACCAAATGCACACAGAAGAGGACAACTTAAAAACACAAACAGAATAAAACTGGCTGTAAGAAGCAGAGGGACGGATGTCCCCAGGTACCCTGGAGGAGGCGCTGAATGAAAACAGTCCCTACTGTGAGGGAAGGACAGAGATACGGCTTCAGGGAAGACAAATCTGATGCGAGGCAGCTTGGAGCACAGATGGGGCGACTCTGGGCCATGGCTATGATCTCCCCATGTCAAGCAAAACTGTTCCCCGGGCCCTTTGTCTACTCCCAGACAGTAGCTCACTGCCCACAAACATCAGAACCTGCCCACTTGAGCCTGACGGGAGGGGACACAGGACAGGTCCGGTGTGACGAGCTTCTCAGCCTCAGCTGATGATCTTCGCATTTTGAGAACAAAGAACCAGGAACCGAGAGAAGTGTCCGAGTGTGGGGTGTCGTTGAGGACAAGCTGCCCTAGACACCACGTGGCTGCTGCAGGGGCTGGGCTCCAGGCATCCTGGGGTCCACCCACTCCTGTTGACCCTTGGAAAGTGGGCTATGGAGGCGTTTGCTGTTGTCATCAGCATCATCAGCGTCACATCAGCCATGTGCAAGACCCTCAATCGCAGGTGGCCTGGGGCCAGCCTGGAGCCCGCCCAACCTCGTGATGTAGGAGCAAGGAGCCCCAGAAATGAATGGCAGCAGAGAGCAGATAGCAGACATCCCTGGGCAGGGACCATGGCCCACGGACCGCTCCATTCCAGCACTGGTGCCTCGTGGTTAAGGCAAGCCTGCTCAATGGCTGTGGAGGGGTTTTGAATGAGCATCTATCACCCAGGGGAGGCCCTGTCTATCAGTCCACCATTCTACCCCAACCCTAGCCTTACATGGGCCCACCAACAGCTTGTGTTTGGTTGGGGGGAAGAGTGAGAGGGGAAGAAGGAAAACAAGAGAGGGATGGAGAGGAAAGGGGGTATGGCCTCTCAGGTATGGCCCAAGGTACACACATTTCTCCTGTCACTCCTCCCTGGACGTGTCATGACCTCACCACAGTGCACCCTCCCAAACACACTGAGGGTGGGTGACCATCAACCCCACTCTTTAGACAACGGCATTGGGGCTCAGAGAAGTGAGACGATCACCTAGAGCACCCAGCGAGGTGGCAGAGCCAGGAGGCAGACTGGGCACACAGTCTAGACCCCAGGACACAGAAGGGAGGGACTGCTGCACCCCCCTACTCCCCTGCCCCTGCTGTGGGTAGCCCCCTGACCCGCCCCACCCCCTGACCCCACCCCACCCCCAGTGCCTCAGCCTCTGCCCACGCCTTTTGTTCCCCTGAGCTGGCTGAGGGTGGGCCCTGGGGCCCGGCAGCCCTGAGTTTGGGTTCAGGCTTTGCACTCCCTTGCCATGTGGCTGGAGGACTTGCCAGTCTGCTGTGAGTCTCCATCTTAACATCAGTGATGCGACGATGGCCATGGGACAGCACCAGCCTCCCCAGGCCAGGAAACACCTCTGGCCTGGAAACCCCTCTGAGCACCCCATCTGCGACTGGGCTCTCTGCCCACGTGCTGCTCCCCAGAGGGCACTGCAGCCTGCCGGTCTGACCTTCATCAGCCCGATCCCAGGTGAGCATCCCGGTCAGGCCCAATCTCCACCCTCCCAGCAGTCACCGCCTCTCTGGCCTGAGTGGATAGTAAATCCTGCCTTGTCCAGGAATGATTGCAGCAAGAGCTGGTTGCAGTCCAGGAGGGAGGAGGGTGAAATGGCTAGGTGCCCTACAGACATGACCGGAAGGTACAGGTAGGCCTAGTGCGGTGGCCCCAACTCGCCTCCCAAGAGGACCCTGCCGGCCCTCAACGAAAATCACCACTGTTTTACGTGCAACGCCAGCGCACTCAGGGTTTCCACTTCCCTGCCCACCCACACATTAGAAGTGGTGCTTTGGAAGAGGGGAGACATGTTAGAGTCCCAGTAAGACGATGGTGACAGAATACACCCTGTGAGGAGCAGGGAGCAGGGTGATGGGGGCTGTTGCCCTGGACAGACAGCCCAAGAAAAGGGTCCCCAACATTGGCACCTGGGGATCCTAGAGGCAGCTCCTGTGTAATCACCCGAAACCTGCCAGTCAATAAGCCTCACTCTCAAGAGAGCTTTCAACCAGCTTCTAATGCTTCCCTTTTCAATGTGACCAGAAAACCAAAGATCACTAAGCATCTGGAAACGGCTCCAATGCAAACCAAGATGAAAAACAACTCCAGAGGAAGCAGGGACAGTGCAGGAATAGAGGAAAATAGAGAGAGAGAAAAAAAGTGTAATTAGTACCCTTCTAGGGATAGGAGAGAGGATTTAAAACAAGAACAGGGTGCCATGAATAAAGAGCCGTAGAAGAATGAGAAAGAATGACTGGAAATTAAAAATAGAATTGCTAAAATTAAAAAAAAAAAAAAATCAATAGAAGGGTTGGAAAACAAGGTCAAGAAAATCTTCAAGAAAGACAAACAAAAAGGGGCGGGGGAAGAAAGATGAGATTCAGAACCACAAATCTGTATTAGAGGAGTTCCTGAGCAAGAAAATTGAGAGAAAGTTATCAAAGAAATAACACCAGAAAATTTCTCAGAGCTGAAGACCCCACCCTCCACTATGCAAGCACAAAGAATGACATTCACAGTGCCATTTCAGGACTCTGGGGATCAAGAGAGGCCTGAAGCCCCCAGAGGAAAAGGTGGGCATGATCAACACAATACAAATCAGCCTTCTCCACAGCACACCCGGCACCAGAAGACAACCAAATTGTAATGGTTTCAAAACTCTGAGGGCAAACTCTTTTCAACAGGAAATTCTGTACCCAGCCAATCAAGTTTGAATAGACTTTCAAACATGCAAGAACTCATAAAATGATTCTTCAACATGCCTACCTTACAAAGTCAGTTAGGGATGTGCTTCAGCCAAAATGAGGGCATAAAAATGTGTCACTCAGGAAACATTGGATCTACCCTGGCACTGGTGAAGGAAAGTCGTGGGGCAGCAGGATCAGGTTCTGGGATGAGACCTCCAGGTGAAAAACCAGAGACCTGTAGAACCCCTGACATGGGGAAGAAGTAAGCACATGAGGTGGCAGATGGGACAAGAGAAAAAAGACAAAGTCAACTGTAAACCCCAGGAAAAGCAAAAGGCCATACAAGAAAGGGAAGGTCACCACAGCACCCCCCTGTGGCTTGGTGGCGAACAGCTTTTTTGTGACCTGGAATGAGAAACAGGGCTGTGGATTAACTGTCAGTAGTAATGAGATGACCTCTCTGGGTAGCACAAATAGTTTGCATTCAGCTAGTAATTGAAAGATTGATGGTTCAAACCTACCCAGTGGTGCCACAGAAGAAAGGCCTGGTGATCTGCTTCCATAAAGATTACAGCCAAGAAAACCCTATGAAGCTCAGTTCTACTCAGTTACCCATGGTGTTGCCATGAGTCAGGGGCTGACTCAACGGCAACAGGTTTGGGTTTTTCTGGTTTTAGTGAGAAGGTGACCACGCAGTGGAGTGTGGTACAGGTTTTAACCTTGTGCTGGGTACAGGCTGGGTACAGATTTTAACCTTGTGTAAGATATTGTGGCCCAAAATGTTATTTTTTTTAAACTATTGCATATTTGATACAGACGGCTCAGAAATAGAGATAAATAAAAAGAAGAAAACGAAGTACAGCTGCCAAAAGGTGGAGATGAACGTGCGTGAGAAGCAGGCATTGTTGGGTGCGGGAGGAATAGGAACCATAAAAGCTGGTTTGACATCACACTGCCCAGTCTGGGTGTCACCATGGGGGCAAGGCTCTGCTCACCACTCTGCCTGCTTCCTGCTCAGCTAAGGGTGACCAAGGATACCCTCCGGGTTCCCTGGGACACTCTGGGCTCCCAACAGAGGTGCCCTCGCAATCCAGACAGGTTCCAGCCAGAGCAGCCATACACCTGAAGGGGCAGCTTGGGCAGGGGGCAGCTGTTCCTCCAGGTCCAGCCTGCTGGTGTGGTGGGAAGGTAGGCTTCCCCCCTCTACTCCCACCTGGGCCAGCCCCCTCAGGATGCTGGCTGTCTCACCCCCTGCCTTGACCTTGTGAGCTAGCAGGCACCTAGTACATAAGAAACCTGATGAAGGCTGCAAGGCCTCTCCACCCCATCTCATCATTGTCATGGGCACCACCCCCTGTTTACAGGTCTGAACCCCTCCAGGCTGGAGCCTCTCAGGAGCTGACTGACCTTGCTTCTACAGAGCCCAAAACAGCATTCCTGAAACTGAACCCTCAGCACACAGGCAGAGGCGACGTGAATAAGTAATTGCTCTTTTATTAACGAGTGATAAATTATTCCTATATGATTGTGTGTGATAACTCTTCCTTATTTGAAATCAATTTGGGATGGAAATTGTCGGCGTCTTCTCACCAACAGGGGTGGAAGAAGCAGGCGCCTCTACCTCCTGGAAAAGCAGGTCAGCGTATTTCGGCAGCTTCCTGACATGACAGGTGCTCCCAGCGGGCAGCAGGTAGGCAGAATGGGCAGAGCAGGGTCAGGCTGCCCTGGGGGCGGGGAGGCCACCAAGGCAGGCAGTGCTGAAGTGGAGATAGGGTGGAGGCCAGGGCCCACCCTCAGCACCTTCCGTCCGGGCGGTGGGAGGGGTCAGTGCCGCCTCACTCCAGCCTCTTCCCACACACCTCTAAAAAAACCCCTGAAAGAGGCATAGCTCAAGTCCAGCAAACAGACTCCCCAGGCAGAGTCCCTGGGCAGGTGCCAGGGCCCGAGGATCCAACTCCCACCCAACACCTGGTGGCCACGGCCGTGCCATCAGGGGTCAAAGAGAGGTCTTTGGCAGCCATGATCTCGCCCCGCCTCCCTTCACCCCACAGAGGACACATCCAGACCGAGCTCCGCACCCCAGCATCCTCCTCCTGGGCCCGCTGCCCCAACTCTCCACCAGGCTGAGCTTATCAAGCCTGAAAAGGCATTTGCCTTTTTCCTAACCCCTGGTCCCCATCTTTCCTCCTTCCCCCGAGCCCAACACACGGGGTCCCCAGAGTGAGCCCCACTGGTGACCCTGGCAGGTCGCCACCCCCTGGGGCCTCAGTGTCATCTGTGAAAAGGTCACTAAAGTAAGACTACATGCTTGAGGGCTGCACACAGCAGGTGCTCACTAACTGCTGAATAGGAGGATGACAGTACTCCCCAAGGGCCCCCTCCCATCTTGCAGCCCTGCAGCCACCACCTCTGAGCATGAGGCCCCTCTTCAGTCAGCACTGCAGGTGTGGCTGCTTGGGACAACGCCCCATGCCTGGCCGGCTCCCTGCCCTCTGCCCCTCAGTGGGCACCTCTTCCCATTAATGCAACATTTCAAACCCAGCAACTCCACCAGGCCAGCAGCCAGCCGCCTCCCTCAGGACCAGCTTCAGCGGCTCACTACTCCTCCCCAGAGCCACTCCTGCCCCCGTGGTGCTGCAGTGGGCAGGGCTCCCACCTGTGAGGCCGGGCCACCCCCCAGCCAAGCACTGCTGGGACCGCAACCTCTAGGGGCCTGTGAAATGGCAGAGCTGGGTGAAATGGCAGAGCAGACAATCCCCCGGGGGTGGGGGTACTTCAGCAGGCCTGCCTCCCTCTCAGGTCGCTACTCTCTCCTGGGTCTGGAACCCACCCACTCTCCAGGTGTCCTGGTGCCCTCCCCTACCTTCTGTCCACAGCCAGCCACGTCCATTCCACTCTGTACCCCTGCTCTACTAGGCTGTGCCCCACGGGGACAACACCACGGCTGGTGGCCCCTGCACACAGCAGGCACTCCATAAATGTTTGTCAAATGAATGCAAAAAACGCCCATCATTCTAGCCAGTCATGGCCACTCCCAGGGTGGCGCTCCCTAAGGGCATCCAGCAGCTGGACAGCCACAGCCTGTGAGCCCCACAAACTGAAGTCCCTGCAGGCAGGCACGGCCCCAGTGACAGGTTTTCTGAGTGGTGCCCTGAATGGCTTTACTTCTCTCTTAAAACTTTGGTGTATTTTCCGCCAAATTTTCTAATATGAGCACGGCTTGATAAAATCAGAATTTGCCAAGTGTTTTTGGTTTGTTCTGTTTGTTTACCGTGCTGAAGCTGGAGCACACGGCCCTGCCTGGGGAGTCCCAGCCCGCAGGGTCCCTACCCAGCCACGCTTATCCCATAGATGGGGTGAAGGCCAGGGCGTCGGCCCTGGCTCTGCTCTGTGGGGCCTCAGGCAGGTCTCCCAACCTCTCGGAACCTGCTTCCTCCTCTGGAAATGGAGATAACAGAGCCCATCTCACAGGACTGTGAGGGTCCACGTGCTCATGTAGGGCAGGTGCACAGTGGGTGCCCTGCCAAGACACTGTCATTTGAAGGCTGAGAGGGGGCAGGAGCCTAGGATCTCAACCTGCAGGGAAGTGCAGGGAGTGCATTCCCTGGAGCACCTTCACATCACCTGGATGTACTCTGCCTTACAGGAGAGACAGCCAAGCATCTGAGAGGGCCAGTCACACCTAGGAAGGGTGATGGCCCCAGCCCTGCCCTTCAGCCCTGCACTGGCCACCCCACAGCTAAACCCCTTCCCCACCCGTGCTACCACCTTGCCCCGAGTATCCCCCCAGATCCATCTTTAGTCCTGGACTCAGGCCCAATGAGGGCACCATGGGAAGCGGTAGGTGAGCAGGATTGGGCCTGCCTTGGGAGGGCCCCTCGTGGTTGTTCAGGGGCACGGTCCATAAACTTCCACCATGGGGTGCTCGGGCAGGCAAAAAGCATCAGCTAGGCCCAAGGTGTTCAGCGTGAGTGACCTCCAACCCCTTTTTGGGTGATCTGAGGTAGGACATGACCCTGCCCTGGGCCTTGGTTGGCCAGTGCAATGTGGGGGTAATAAACACACATCGGGTGTCAGTTATCTATAGGACATGAGCCTTGGGGCCAGAAGTGCAAGGCCTGTGACTCCTCCCTAACCTCTTCCCAGTGCCCCAGCAACACACTACTCCTGTTGAGGGCCCTTGTCACAGCCAAGCCCTGGTGACAGCATGACAGAGACAGCCTATATCAGGTTGCAGGGATTAGGAGACCTGCGGGTCCCTGGGTACCTAAGCCCAGCCTGACCCCCACCTCCTGGAGCTCCCTGCCTGCAGGGGACAGTGATGGCAGCTCAGGTGGGGTCAGGGGCGCTTTTCTGGAGGCAGTGCCTCTGCTGGGAGAGGAAGCAGAGGTGGTCCCCGGAGCACCGACCCATAAGACGGGCTCTGGGACAGTGGGAGGAGGAGGTGCTAGGGCTGTTGAGGCGGGAGCCGCCATTCCATTACTATTTGTGGCACAGGTCCTCAGGGTTCCTGACTGTGACAGAGGCCCTGGTGAGCGATGGGGCGGGAGCAGGCAAGCCATGGTGTAGGAGAGAGTGACCTAGGGGGGCTGATACCCCTGCCCCTACCGCAGGTCTCGGGCCACCCCGGGGCTGGCCCCGCTCCAGGCAGCAGGTGAAGAATGGAGTCCATTAGGACCACCATCTGTCTCAGCCGTGATGGGTCCTGGCGGTGATATCCAGGAGGTATAAAAAACCAGGAGGTATATAGATGGAATATCTTTATGGGGAGAGTTTTTCTTTTGCCAATTTTCGAACAGGAAGCTAGACACTTGTCACACCTGTCCCCGTGTCAACCTCTGCCTGACATAAATTGGGGCCGAGGCAGGGAGATGAAAGATAGGCTGGACATGGCCTGGTGTGCAGGGCACGTGTCACACTGTTGGAGCACGGGGCCAGACAGGGGCCATTTGTGCCCATGGGCAGCCCCATATGACCATCCCCCTCCCGAAGCCTCCACACCTGTCCTCTGGGCCCAAGACCCCCAAGGTCTCCCTCTGTTCCCTTCCTGCCCTGTGGCTTCTCCCACGTGCCCCTCACCCAGCTCTTCCATTTCCCTCCTTCTGATATCCACAGCTCCCCTGCCTGTGGCTGGCCCCTCCCCTTACCCCGCTATTTCCAAGGCCTCCTGGCTTCTGCTCCTGGGGCTCTGGCTGCCAGGAGCCCCTTTCTTCTCTAAGACCCGGCAAGACTGTGGCCTCAGTGCAGCCCGGTGGGCAGAGGCCAGGGTAGTGAGTGCAACCTCCCAGGCCTCAGGATGCTCACCGCTTGGACCCTGTGCTGGCATTGTTCTCCAGGGGACCTCATATGCTTCGGGGTGTGTCTCTGGCAGCCTGGTGGGGGACTTTGAGCATGAAGTGTGTTTTAGGACTCTCTGGGTGCCTAGTATAGAAACCCTGGTGGCGTAGTGGTTAACTGCTATGGCTGCTAACCAAGAGGTCGGCAGTTTGAATCCGCCAGGTGCTCCTTGGAAACTCTATGGGGCAGCTCTACTCTGTCCTGTAGGGTCGCGATGAGTCGGAATCGACTTGACGGCAGTGGGTTTTTTGGTTTGGGTGCCCAGTACCCAGCACAATGGCTTGCTGCTCCCTCAGAGGCCCCTGGGAATCTTGGCCACACCCCTCAAGGAGTCTGGGGTTGGAGGCCCGCCTAGGCTGTCAGGAGGCCCTGGGGAGCCACAGTGGAGGCTGAGAGAATGTTGGTGAACAGAAAAGTGAGTGACCTGGGCCCCCTACAACAGAGACCCTGCCTGGACTCCCCCTTCTTAGGCCTCTGCCTCTTAGTAACCGCTAACTCTGACCGGGGTGTGGGATGGCCCTCCCCACGGACACTGTGGGTCCATCTGCCAGGCCACGGTCAGGGATCAGTGCCTCACAGTCCCCATGCCAGCCCTTCATGTGGGAAAGGACACCCATGTGGGGGCGGGGGGGGGATGCTCATGCCAGAGGAGCATGGATCACCACCTTGCTACTCCCTCAAAGGCTCCTGGGAGTCTCAGTCGCAGCCCCTAAGGAGCCTGGAGTTGAGGCCTGCCTCAGCTGTCAGGAGGCCCTGGGGATCCGCAGGGAGCTGCTGGTCAGCTCTGTGACCTCAAAGGAGCTCTCAGAGGTGGCGGCCCTGGGGGCGAGGATAGGGGAGGAGCGGCTGGATGGGTCAGGAAGAGCTGGGTGGCCTCAACTGGGGCAGACGGAGACGCGTGTGGGAGGGAACTTGGCAGGGCTGTGATGGATGGAGGTGGGGGGCACTAGGCAGACTCCCAGTTCTCTGGCCGGGATGCGGTGTAGAGGCAGGTGGGGGCTGGGAGAGCTGGGCACGGAGCGTCCTTGTGACCTTGGCCAGCTCCACAGCTTCCCGCGACTGCCCTGATGGGGCCTTCCTAGCGTGTGTCCTGGGGACTGGCCAGGCCTGGGTGACTCTGGCAGACTGGCCTCTCTCTGGCGCAGAAGCCACACCAGGGCCAGTGGCCTGCTCTCCCCCACCTGACTGTCCCCTGCCCCTGTCTTGGAGTGGGAGGCCCACCCAACTGAGGACCCCAGCCCAAGGACCAGGCAGGAGCTGGGGACCCACCCCTCTACCTGCACCGTGAGTCAGGCACAAAGCGGATTGTGGGGCAGTGACTTCCACACGGTGAAGGCCAGAGAACCGCCAATTTCCTTCTGCGTTTACCTGTGGCCGGGCCCAACCCCAGCTTGCCAGCTCCCTGCAAGGAGGACCCTGGCTGAGTTTCAGTCTGAGAAAAGTGGAGACAACAGGGACTAATGAGGGTGCCCATGTGGACACCCCAGTTGCTGGCTCTGGACAGCCCTACCCCCATCCTGCCCAGCCTCAGCCTGTTCCACACTCAGGCCTGTTCCACAGCACAGCATTGAGCTCTGTGTACTGACTCTCTTGCATGGGTGACTAAGACCCTCAGGGGCAGAAGGATCCATGGGAGGGTGGCCCCATACAGGGGCTCCTCCTCTGACTGCCTCCCCCACCCCCAGCACCGCTCAGCAGAGGCTCCCACTCCCAAGAACACTCTGAGGTCCACATGCCCTGAAGACACCTTTCCCACCTGCCTGTCTGGGGTTCCACCATTTCATTACCTCTCAGGGGATGGTAAGTGAGGAAAGCCTTAAGAAACCGGGGAACCCTAGAAGGTGGGGGCTATATCTCCCACCGAGGAGCCTAGAAACCCCATCATCATTTCAGCCCAGGGTAGAAAGTATTCTGGAAAGATCCTAGCCTAGCTGGGAAGGGGCCCCAGCAGCTGGGATAATCAGGAGCCAGTTTGCACGATTCAAGCACTCACCACCAACTCCACCATCACCACACCTGCCACATGCATAGGGGATCAGCGGGGTGGGTGACCCACCCAGGTGCACAGCTGACTCTGAGTGAAAGTCCAGCTGGTCCCACATTCCAGGCACCTGACGCCCGGCCACCTCCATGCCGAGTGGACATTGCACAGGTTGGCACCTCCATTTTCTTTCCAGACTGAGGCCGCCAGCTGGCTGCCCTCTTGGAGCCACTTTGGCCAACCAGCCTGCGTGTGACGGCCAGTGGCCAGCCCAGGGTGCTGTCAGCTCCGACCTCCCTTGGGAGCTGCTTGAGGGGCAAGGTTCGTGCCCAGGCATGGGAGCCCCACTAATACCAGTAAGGATGCCCCTCCACGTCAGCCCCTGCCTCCTCCCAGGAGAGTGGAGGCAGGAGGCCTGGCTGGACACATTTCGGGAAAACTTTTCAGAGCCTCACTGGAGCATGAGCTGGTAGGCAAGGAGCCCAGGTGTCTGAGGGTGGGTCCAGGGCAGGCCCTCAGCCAGACCAAGGAAAACCCACTGCCATCGAGTCGATTCCGACCCATAGAGACCCTATAGGACAGAGTAGAACTGCCCCATAGAGTTTCCAAGGAGCACCTGGTGGATTCGAACTGCCGACCTTTCGGTTAGCAGCCATAGCTCTTAACCACTACGCCACCAGGGTTTCCAACAGGCTCCAAAAAGAGGTTCCGATTTAGCACTGGATTTGAATTTGGGGAGGGATTGAGGCAGGCGGTCAGGGACCCTGGTTCTTGGGCTCAGATGCCAGAGGTGGAGAGCAGGTGGTACAGAGGGTGCCCAAGATCAGATAAGATGGGAGGCTGAATGTGGGGAACCAGGATGGCCAGGGGAGTGGAGCTGCAGTACAGGGGAAGGAGATGTGGAGCCAGTGGAGAGGGTAGCCTAGGGGGCCCTGAGAGCTCACTCAGCCACACAGGCCTGGCACAGAGTAGGGAGGCAGCAAACATTGGCTGACCTACTGCCTGGGCCTGAGGGCTAGCAGCAGACTTGGTGACAGGCTGGGCTTAGCCATCGGAGCTGGTCCTGCTGGGGTAAGTGCAGGGGCCAAGGGTTTCTAGCTCGGCTTGAGCCCTCCCCTGCATTCCATATCCACCCACAGCCCCTTGGCTCTTTACTGAGCACCTACTGTGGGGACTGGCTGCATTCTCCCACCTATGAGGGGACTGAGCTGAGAACATCACCTCTGGTTGGCAGCCATGGATTATGGACGAGGCCTTCAGTGACCAGAGAAGTCACACAGTGAGTTGGCACAGCATGGGCTGATCCTACGGCTGCCCATGTTGGAGGGGAGGGCTTCTAGCATGTCCCGAGATGTGCCATCTGAGCCCTGGCAGGAGGTCAATAAAGGCAACATCTCACCAAGGTCAAAATGGCCTGGGGCAGAGAGAGGACATGACAAGGAGACTAGCACAGAAAAGGGCAATCCAAGAGGGCACCCAGGATGAGGTGAGGGGGCCCTGAGTCCCATCTTGGCCTGAGCCCCAGAGCACCCCAGCCTGCTCAGCCTCACCCCTTTCCTCAGTAGGCCCCTGGCCCAGCTTCAGCCTTGGCCTGACATTTCCCGTGACATTTGCTGCAAAGAAATAGAGTCATAAATCCAAAGGTTAAATTTGCACATTGCCTCTCACTGCGGGGAGGAGTGGCAGCCCCTCCACCCACCAGGCACACTGAGCAGGCAGGTTTGCGTGGGATGGCCCACCTATCCCCAGGACCCCTGAGGAGGCCCAAAGGTCCCCCAGGGACCCTAGGAGGGACCTCAGCCATCTTTTCACAAAATGGGTTCCTGGGGCCCCCTTGCCCTGAAGCTCCTCCTATAGGGGGCGCCGGTCAAAGAAGTGCAGGAAGGCGCGTGCTACCCACCTGCTTATGCAGACTCCAGGCACTGAGAAGTCCTGTGGGAAAGGAGCTGGGTCAGGACTGTTTAACCCAACTGCTCCCAAATTTGTTTGACCACCAACATTTCAAGCACTTCAATTCCAGAGCGTGCATGATCCATGAGGGCCAGGCAAGGACGTCTGCAGTGCGGACCAGAGAGCAAAGGAGCAAACTCAGAGCGCCAAGCAGGCCAGCTCTGAACATCCCTTCCCCTGGCTCCCCCTCCCACTGGGCCAGCTCAGCTCCATGAGCCAAGAGCCCAGGTGGGGGCTTGTTGCCTGCCAGGCTTGAGCGGTGGCCAAGACCCAGAGCCCCAGACTCTGGCGGGGGGATGGGGGAGAAGGTCTGCCAACAACCTCTGCCTCTCAGCTCTGCCCCTGGCCCTGGCAGCCTTGGGCGGGGGGGTGGGGGTGTGGTGCCGAGGCAGTAGGGTTCACAGGGAGACTGACAGGACAGAGTAGGAATCAGCACAGGGCCTCGGGGCCAGGAGAGAGGCTTGTGAAGGGAGGCAGGAGAGAGGGGGACCCCCAAGCATTCCCTGCACAAGCAGCAATTCTCAGCACTGAAATCCTAATGACCAATAAACTTCCGGAAACAGACTCCACTCACCAAGAACGAGAAATGCAAACGCAGGCCTAGGAATGCTGGTGGAAGTGTGTAAACGGTCTCACCAACGTTGGGGAGGGTGTGCGATAAGGCCCTATAGTCCTGTCCCTGAAACTGGAACAAGTATTCAGTGTATGTGTGTGGGGGGCTAATGTGACTACGACCACCTTGGTGCCTTGGAGGTGGCTCCTCTAAGGACACACCAGGACCCTCCATGGAGCTGCATCTCCCCGGGTATCCATTTATGGTGCCCAACAGCTGCGGGCAGGAAGAGTCACCACCCCAGGTTTGGATGAATACATTACGGCACCCCCTTAGGAAGGAACTCCGCACACCAATAAACTCATGATGCACAAGAATAGTTACTGACACACAAAGTGTTTAAAATATAGTGACAAAAGAAGAAACTGCATTACAAAACACCCAGTAGGGTAGGACCTGGCTGGGCCCACACGCTAAGGTGGCAGCGGCGACAATCAGGAAGATGGTAGGTGTGCGTGGACAGGCGTGCCAACCACCCTGGCCGGTAGCGGTGTCCCACAGCTTCCGGTTGCCACTCTGTGCTCTCCTGTCCTTTAAAGCATTTAACCTCACAAACTCACGAGGGCAAGAATCCATCCTTCATCTGCCCTGGTTTAGAGTGCGGTCTTGATAGGCCATGAATGAATGAACGAATGAATGAAGGGTCGTGAACAAACGCAGCACCTGGGATTTAGCCACATGGAGGGTGGGTTGTGGGTGGGGCTAGGCTTTGGGGCTCAAGGGCGTTGAGGGGGCACAGGGGGCTTCAGAGGCTGGGCCATGACAGAATATGGCAGGGACGGAGGGGGCAGGGAGAGGGGGAGTCTCCTGCGGGCTGGCATCAGGAGAGGCTTGAGGGCTGTGGCCAGAAAGAGAGTTTTCTGCACCATTGGACCTTGAAGCCAGAAGCCCTGGGTGTCCACAGAGGCCCAGGCAGCCTGACCTGGGGTTAGACATCAGGATCCACCAGACTCGGGGGCAGAGCAGCATGAACCGCACTGGTTAGGCGGGAGCCCTCTATAATCCTGCCACAGGGCTCCGTGGGGGTAGGGAGGTGCACTCCCTCACACACTTGCTCCTTGACTCATTCATTCACTCCCTCCCTCCCTCCCTTACACACACACACACACACACACACACATGCACACACTCCCTCCCTCCTTCCCTTACACACACACAGACACACACACACTCCCTTCCTCCTTCACACACACACTCCCTCACACACTCCCTCCCCCCACACACTCCCTCCCTTCCTTACACACACATACTCCCTCGCATACTCCTTCCTTCGCTCATTCACTCCTTCCACACACCACATTCTCTCCCTCACATACACACTCCCTCCATCCCTCACACACATATTCCTCAGATACACACACTCTCTCACTCATTCACTCACACACACACACATTCCCTCCTTCATTCACTCACTTCCTCCCTCCCTCACACACACACACACACACACACACATTTCCTCATACACTCCTTCCCTGTCTCACGCACATTCCCTTACACACTCACTCACTCACTGATTCACACGCACACTCGCTCATCTAACAGCTCTGTCCCAGTGCTCTGTTTTTCTGACCCCTTTCCTGGGTGCACAGATCAAGGTTCCCTGAGGAGACTTTTGGGACCACAGGCCGAGGACAGCAGGAAACACACCAGGTTTTCCTGCATGGCTGCCATGTGGCTGCAATGGATGTGGCCCCTGGAGGTGGGCCCCTGAGTCAGCACCCCAGCCGAGCACCCTGGACAGGGGAGGGCATTTTGCCTCCCCACGCCCCCAGTCCTGGCCTCCACCTAGACCTGCCTGGTGCTGCACCATCTGTCCTGGATGACCATAACACAAAGCCACTAATTCAAACCCCATGGCAGGGAGCAAGGCAGCATGGCCACCAAGGAGCTCTGGGCTGTCCATGGGCAGAGCACCGCCAAGTCCCTTGGGCTGGGGCAGCAGAGGGAGGTGAGGAGAGGGCCCCAACGAGCATCGGGAAGGTATGGCCACATATGCCCTGTCCCTCACAGACACACAGTCTGTCACTCAGTCACTCAGCAAACACACCCTAGGCCCCTCCTTCAGCTTGACCAGGCCTCAACCTCCCAGGACAGCAAAATTTTCTCCCTATCCTCCTTTCCAGAGCTCCAGCCCACCCTGTGGTCAGGGGCTTCTTCTACAGCTGTACCACAAGCCCTCCTAGTTGAAACCCATTTGGCCAGACTCTCCTTCTCCTTCCAACACCTCACTCCAAACTTCTGTGACCCAGGACTAGTTTGCACAGAGGGACCCCGGCCACCCATTAACTCTCCTGGCAGCCTTGCAAGAACCCCCACTACTCACATGGGGGACTGAGACTCAGAGGGTCCTTAAACCCTCGGCTGGTGAGGGGCAGAGCTGGAATGGTGCCCCAGCCTCGGAAACCTGGCAGTGGCCACCTCCCTCTTCCTGCAGGGCCTTCCTTCCATCTGCCCTCCTCCTCAACCCTGACTCATTGCCTTTATTTGCCCATCTGTAAAGAGGGTATGAAGGAAGGGAGTCTAGTCGGCAGTCCAGGATCCCAGGAGGATGTCCTTTCAATGGGAACCATGGAATGCAAGGGGTGGTGGTGTTTTGGTATTTTGAAGCACTGGAGTCAGAACTCCACACGGAAAGCTGGACCGACCACTCCCAGGCATTGTGTCATAGGTGAGGAAACTAAGGCACAGCCAAATGAACTGACTTGTCTAAGGTTGCATCTTGACAAGGGAGTGCATGGCTGAGCTAGGACCCGAGTCTAGGCATCGTTCTGCCATCCCACAACCCAGGAGCCAGGCCCTCTTAGCATTCCCACTTCCCCCAGGTGCAGTCTGGGTGCTGACCACCATTTGGATCACTCCCCCCCTCACCCTACAGCCCCTCCAGGATTGTGCTTTTTCCTCACCTCAGCTGGAGCACCCCCCCCCCCCCCCCCCCCCCCCCCCCCGAGGCTTAGAAAAGGGGAGTGCCCAGCCCACCTTCATGGGGAGGAGGCACACAGCCCACCTTGCCTCACCTTGGAGCCCACCACACACCCTGCCCCTTCACAGGGGCACCCACCACAAGCTCTGGTCTGCACCTCTGTCCTCAGGTTTCACCCCTACACAGAGATGGTTTACTTATTCCCATTCTATAGACAGGACACTGATGGTAGCTGGGGAAGCAAGGTGGATAAAGCTTTGCCTCACTGAGCCCCTCAAGGCCTGGCCCAGGTCCCCATCGCCACCACAGCATGAGCGGGTCACCAGCACCCTTACACATCTGTGCCTCACACAGCACCTGAGGCAGGTGATAACACACGAAATACCTCACCAGAAAGGCCCCCACCATGGAGAAACTGTGGCCTCAAGGGAAGGGCCCCCAAGGTCACTCTGGGTCAGCTGCAAGGGTGGCATGCACTTGCCCCTGGCCGGGTGGTGCTGCAGCAGCTGCAGACTGCGCCCAGGGTCCGGCTTATGTGTACAGGTGACAGTGTTAACCTCGAGGTTTGAGACAGCCTTCCTCTCCCAGGTGGTCCCTACTCACCGTTTGCCACCATTGCACCCATCTGAGGAAGAGTGGCTGGGAGACCCTGCACCTCACAACCTGGGCCGGGGGCACTGAACAAGCCTCCCAACATGCATTCTCAGGGCCTCTGCTACAGATACAGGCAGAACCAGCCACAGCCCACCTGGGCACATGAGGTGTACCCACACCAGAAGGGACAAGCACACACGGACGCGCCCTAGGCACACGCAATCACAACTGCACACACACGTGCAGATGCATCCTGAGGGGCACGCGCAGCCGCACACGCACAGGAGATGTCGAAGAGGAAATTCCAGGTCAGGGGCTTAGGCAGACAGAAGTGGGTGCCACCCTTGTAGCTGCATTTCTCAGCCCTTGATCTGTGGGCCCTGGCTGCTCAGAGGCCCCCCAAATATGCAGGTGGGGATGTGAGTGGGGACTGCTGAGGAGTCCCAGCATGTGCGAACCGTGGAGGCCACATAGGCATATCATGTGCACACATGTGGTGGCAGGAATGCAAGGGAAGAGCGAGGACAAAAATGTGCACCCTCAGAGTCCCTGTGGGCACCCACAGTGTGTATACGCATGCACACTGAGCAGCCTTGGCATGCATGTGCACACGCGCGAGTGCAAGTGTGCAGCCCATGTAGACACGTGCACGTGCAAGGAAACGTGTGTACAGCCTGCGGCAACGGGGACAGCAGCAAGGCAGCCCGGCGGGCACCTGGAAAGCGCCCTCAGGCAGGGTCTGCCCAGCCCCCTCGCCCCCCGGAGGCCCGCCCACCCCCTGGGGACCTCACACCCTGTGGGGGAGGGGTCCTATGGGGCTGTCCAGGGAGGGGCGCTGCGAGCCCCGCCTCTCCTAGCTGCCAGCGGCTGAGCCCCAGGCTGCGGGTGGGGGGCACGTTGCCATCTTCCCGCACGCCTACCCTACAGGGAACGGGCAGCACTGGGACAGCCCCGCCCCCCACCGCCTCGAAAGCCGCCAACGTCCCCATTCATCCCGCTGCGGCCTGACCCCAGAGAAACCCGAGGTTGTGCGCTGAGTCCGCTGGGGTGCGGGTTGCCGGATTCCTCCCTCCCCACCCACCCCTGCTCCCCACCTTGGTACCCACGTTTCTGCAAACTCCGCGCATTAACCCCTTCGTGGCCACGGCGCTCCGAGGCCGGACCCCGCCCTTCCAGCGGGCGGACCCCACCCCGGCCTCAGCCCAGTGTCCGAGGCCATCCGGCCTCGTCGCCCCCGGCCCCGCCGCTGTCGCCAACTTTCCCGGGAAGCGGCAACTTTTCCTGCTACCGCCGGCTCCGCCCTCCCCGGGGCCGAGGCGCCCACGGCCCAGCCCGGCGCGGCACTGCGGTGGCATTCACAGCCGCCCATTGACCCTTCCCCCTATCTCGGCAGCCCGGGACCGACTCTGCGGCTCTAGAGGGGGCCAGACAGCCTCCGTCCCCCGCCCCTCCACAGTCCCCCGCCTGCCAGGCTCGGGGCGCGGCGCGCGCGGCGCGGACACTCACCTCGGGCGAACGCCCTCTTCATTTTAGGGGTCGGGCGGGGCGCGTCGGGGGCCGAAAGTCGCTCCGGTGCCGGCGCCCGTCACCCCGCGGCCGGCGGAGGCGCAGCCGCCCCGCGGCCGGGTCCGCATCCAGCCGCCGCCGCTCCGGCCCGGCCCGGCCCGGCCGCGGGACGAGGCTCGGTGCTGTCCGCTCCGCTCGGGTTCAGGCTGGGCCCCTGGGCCGGCGGGACACGGAGGGGAGACGCGGGCCGGCGCGGGTCGGGGCGGGCGGCTCGCGGCGCGGCGGCGGCGGACTGGCGGGGCGCTTGAGGAGCCGGCCGTGAGGGGATGAATGTTTTATGGGATCATGTGGTTTGACGCGCGAAGAACCCGCCCGGATCCCCGAGCCGGCCGGGGCGGGGCGGGGCGGGGCGGGCCGCGCGGCTGGGGCGGGGCCCCGCGGCGGGCGGGGCGCTCACCTGGCGCGGGCGGCGGGGCGAGGCGGGGCGGGGCGGGGCTGGGCGGGCGCGGGCAGGGGCGCGCAGAGGCGCCGAGGCGGTAGCGGCCGGGCACCCAAGCCGGACCGCAGGAGGCGCTCAGCCTGTACGCTGCACCGGCGTCGCGCGGACTCAGACAAAGGCAGCCCGTTTCTGAAGATTCGGCGGCCCCTGCAGGCGGCCGCGGGGACGACGGGCCCGGACAGAACGGACCAGGTGCGCGGGCCCGAGAGCGGGCGGGTAGGGCAAAGGAGCAATGGCTTTGTCCCGAGGCCTGCGAATGGGCGTGGCGCATCCGGCCTCCGTCTGGCGCCCACCCTGCCTTGCCCCGCTAAATCATGTAGCTCCTCCTGCCCAGCAAACCTTTGCTGGAGTCGGGTTGACCCATTTTCCGGTAAGAAAACTGAGGCTCGGAGCCTAAGAGATTTGGGGGCCTCTCATTTGCCTTTGTGGCCCTCTCTGTGCCGCACAGGAGATAAGGAGAACCCCAAACACCCTCCCTTTCCCTTGTGCAGGGCCATATGTGCATCCGCGGCCGCCTCTCCAGGGGTGCTGAGTGCTGAGTGCCACCAAGCCCACCCCTGCGGTGGCTCAGCGAATCCTCCCCACACTCCACTGTACACACGGGGAACTTGAAGCCACTCACTGGGAGCCTGCAAGGAGCTGAGACCTGTCTCCGAGGCCAGCGCTCTTCCTCCAGGGCCCTGCACACAGCAGCTCCCAGACCGGCTCTCCCTACACGGCCACCTCAGGGCATTGGCCATCAAATGGAGATTGCCTGGTGTTTCAGTTACATGGGCAGACCTGCTAGACCAGGCTCCAGCCCTGGCCCTGCCATGAGCCTGAAGAGGGACCTTAGGTCCATCTCCAACCCACAGCTGGACCCACCGTGGCTGCAGATGGTGGCGAACCACCTGCCTCCTCTTACTGGGGCAGCTAAGGGAGGTCATTCTGGGGCACGGTGCAGGGCCACAGGAAGGATGGAAGCTGATGCCGCAGTGTGGAGGCTTCTGGCACCAGTACCCTCTCCAGCCACCAAGCCCGGCTGTTCCTGCCTGTCTTGGGGTGGGGCCTGGGCTTCCCATCTGCCCACAGGTCTGTGCTGTCCGAGCAGAGCACAGCCTGTGGACCAGCCCGTTGCCTGTCCCTGCCCAAGTCAGCACCTTGGCCACCGCCCTCCTTGCTGAAGGCGGGAGGTGGAAGCCTGAAGCCTGTGGTATTCAGGACTCCCAGTTATCTCTGGTTGCTATAGGGTGGCTATGAGTCTGAATCCACTCGATGGCAACAGGTTTAGTTATCTCTGGATGAGTAGGTGTGGGCCAGCAATGAGGGGGGTTATGGGAAGTGCAGGGAGAGGTGAGCAGGGCTGCTGGGTGGCGTGTCTGTTCACACCCACAGGACACTACTCGCTCCTCAGGCTGGAGATGTGGCGAGGGTTTGGTAGGCACATTTATCAGGGTGTGGGCAGGTGGAGGGCAGCACGGGCTCAGCAAGCTCCCTGGGTGGGTGACCGTGGAGCAAGCACCAGCCCAAGCCCAAAGGGTAGCTGCCCCTGGTGAGGGGCTGGTGGGGCAGGCTTGGCAGGGGCTGGAACTAAACCCTTAACCTCTCATCGCTTTCCTGCTCTCCCACTGCCCCTTTAACACAGTCTACACTGCTCAGCTCCCAGGGCAGAAAGCAGGGCCAGAAGATGGGCAGTGGCCAGGAGCCCAGCAGTGATGCAGATGACAGGCTCTTTGGGCAGAGATAATCTGAATTCTCCAGACCTTCTGGACACATGGACCTGGGGCTGTGGAGAGGGCATGGGCTGAAGACAGCCAGTTCTGTCCTCAGGGTTGAGCAAAGCTGCTACCCACTGCCTGGGCTTGACCACAGGGCCAGTTGTCCCAATCCCCTAAACCCACCACACAGCAGGCATGGCCTCATGCCAGCTCTCACAGCCCAGCTACACCCTTCCAGTGAGGCTTGGCACTGCCATGGGGCCTCCTTCACCCCCATGTTCTGGGGGTTCAGCTTCCATGGCCTGGGATGAGAAAAGACATAGGGCCCACTCAGCTGTGTGACCTCAGTGTGGCTCCTCCACCTCTCTGAGCCTCACTGTACCATGTGGACAAGGCAGACACCAATGCCTCCTGGGTGGAGTCGGGGGATGGCAGAGCATAGCTACTCACCATCCCTCCTTTGTCCAGGCATGCTGTCCCCTGAGAAGACCGTGGGCCCTTATGCAGTGACTGCGTTTTCATTCACTCCCTGGCTCACTCATAGGCATCCAGCTTGGGGCAGTGGAGCCAGCAAGGACCAAAGAAATCTTTCGCTGTAGCTAACCCGAGTTAGGGCATCATACAGCGTGCAGTCTCCCAGGGCTATGGGAAGCTGTCCCCATTCTGGAGACAGCCCTGTTGTGGGCCTCTTCCAGCAGCTCTGCAGGGGTCCATGGACATGCAGCCCTTTGATGCCCTCTGGGGAGGGGTTGGAAGTGAGGGTGTGAAGTCTCAGCTGCACATGCTCTGGGTCACCCCAGAAGCATGTGAGAAGAGATGGGGAAGGGAGCTTGTAGGGCGTTCACCAAACCCACTTCTGCACCTGCTGCCCAAGGGCTGTGCCAATGTGACCTTCCCAGCACTCAGAGTGGGCAGCTGAGGGTGTGGTCCCAGTGCCAGGGATCTGGGGGGCGCCGGTCCACCATCTGCTCTCACCACAGAGGGCGGCTGCCTGCCTGATGCTCGAGAGGACTCTGTGCCAGGCCTGCTAAGCGCTTCATTCCACTGGGTCCTGCAGTGTATACATTCATGTCCTCAACCACTTTCCAGACAGGGAAGGGGAAGCCAAGTGCATTCCAGTAGACCTACATCCTGGCAGTTCCTCCCAGGACCATTCTCTGCTCATAGCCACTGCTTCCTCTGGGAAGCCCACTAGTGCCCTCACTGGCCTCCCTGCCCCCACCACCTCCAGCCCCGGGGCTGTAGAGGGTGTCTAGGCTTCCTGTCATAAGCCCTGCACACCTGAAGACTCCTGCCCAACTAGTCCCTCTGCCCAACTTTGGTGCATATTAAGCCATAACTAATGTGCTTCCTCATCTCTTATTCATCAAAGTCACAGACAGCAGCAACCATGGCCAGCACAGGGAAGGGGCCAATGGCTAGACCTGTGGTATTGTCTCCAAAAATTCCACCTGCCCATTTCCAAACACCTCCAGCCTCCACAGGATGCCAGCTTCCCCAGGATGGCATCCTGGGTTCTACCTCACTGGAACTCCCCCCCCGTCCAGGTCACACAGCACATCCCACCTCTAGAAGGCTGTGCAGGTGCGCAGTGATGGCTTCATCCCCAGGGCCTGGAGCTCCCAGTGGCTTGCCTCCAGGGTGGGAGCCTGAGGTTGAGAGGAGAGGAGACTGAGGCACCTGGACCCAAGGCCGGGTCTGCCCATTCTTTGGGTTCTTAGAGGGATGGGTGAAGCCCCGTGGTGCCCTATCCTGGGATGAGCTCAGGTCACTCTGGTGGGCACCTTGAGTGGCCTCAGGGTCCTTTACCAGCAGGGGGCAGCCATGAATGTGGTCAGTGGCCTGTGTCTGGGCAGGGCCAGGCTGGAATGAATAGAATATTTCTGTTCCCTGAGGGCCGTAAGTCTGGGGTGGGAGCGGAGTGGCAGAGGTCCCAGAAGGTGGGATCCCAGGCTGTGCCCAAGGCATCAGCTGGTGATTCTGCCCCTCCCCCACTTTTGCCAGGAAAGCTAGATCCTTCCAGTGCCACCCACCCGACAGTGACAGCTAAATTGGGAGCTGCTGCTGTTCATACCGGGAGCCTGGCTGGCAGTTAAAACCAGGTCGGGGGTGGTGGCACCTGGTGAAGGGACCCACATGGGCTGGTGTGGTGGGAGAAGCATGCCTAGGTGTGGCTGTGGCCCCTTCCAGGATGAACAGGAGTAGAGGCAGGGTGGGCATTGCAGACCTCCCTGGAGCCACAGTGAGAAAGGCCTCCTGCTGGGCCAGATCGCAGGCTCCTTCTCACTTCTGACCTGTGATGCTTTAGCTGACCAGGGCCCAGCCTTGCTCTTGCCAGGTCTCCTATGCCTCTTAACATCTTCCTGGGGCACTATGATCCACAGGGCAGGCAGCGTCTCTCAGTTTCCCAGGTGGAGGTTCCCCCCAGAGTGCCCAGCTAAGCGCAGAGAGGGACCAGTCTGAATCCAACTCAGCGCTCCCACCCAAAGAGCACTTGGGGGTCCCTGCGCACCTTCCTCCCCTCACCCACTTTATCCACTCTCTTCCTCAGTCTTTAGTCACTCAACAAACAGCCCCCATGCCTCTGCTGGATTCCGACTCCCCCTGCTCCAGAGAGGGGAAGGCCTGGGCCTGAGTCACTTAGCCTATGAGCCCAGAACAGAAGGTCACCCAGAAACCCCCAGGGACCAATGGGGGAGGCAATTAGGGCAGAACCCACCTGGCACTCACCTGGTACCCCACATTCTGCCAGGGGTCACTTAGCCCAATTCCTCTGGGCTCTGGCCTCCAGTGAGTAGCTCTGCACCTTGAAGACCATGGTCAGAGAGCTGGGCAGAGTGGGGGCTGGTGGGGCCTTTGTCCCATGCCTGACCCCATCCTGGACCAAGCCTCAGCCCACCCCTGGCAAGACCTTGGCCTTGAGGTGAGATGAGGTCCCTGTAGCTGGTCCTGGAGACCATGGCCCTGGGTTCAGACTCAATGGACCTACAATTTCTCATCAATCCCATGGGCCCTGTTGCCATCCTCCTGCATGGGAGCTCAGGGGGCATGTGCATGGGCCTGGTGTGAGGAGGGGGCTTGGAGCCGGCAGCAGCAGTAGGCAGGCCTCTGAGACTAGGGTATTTTTAGTCAGGATTCCTGCTGACAGTCCAGGCTGGACAGGGTTTGCTGCCAGCCATGGAGGCGCTTCTCCCAGCCCGCACCAGGATATCCAGGGTCTGCCCACTCCCTTCCCTGGATAGTGCTCCCCCGCCACCAGCCCATCCAGCTTCAGTTCTTCCCAGGCAAGGGAGCTGGTTTCTCCCAGGCAAGGCCCTCCCAGGAGGTCGGCCGTTATGGGAGACCTGGAAGCAGGGTTTGAGCTGAGCCTGGACCCCAGGGGTGCAGCTGAGAGTAGGTGGAGGTAGCCCTGGGCACAGAGCTGTGGGCTGCCCACCTCCTGGGGCCTGGGACCCAACCACTACTCACCACCCACCTGCCTGAGGGCTAGGCTCCTGCGGTGACTTCAGTTGCTGCCCAGGCTTCAGGCTCTGGGTTGAGCAAGTAGTCCCACTCAGAGGGCATCCCATCTGCCTGGAGACCCCATCTGGGACAAGAGGCTCATCAATGCCCATGGCCACCTTCCCTGAGCTTGGCTTCTCTCCCAGCACCACCTGCCTCCTCTGGCCACTGGGTTTCTCCAGCCCTCCTATTCTTTCCGCAGCATAGGCCAGGCAAACTCTGGTGGGGTACAGTGTGCAGGGGTCACACCTGGGTCTGCAGAGTCTCACGCCTGGGCCAGGGCCACCTTGGCCATAAGACTCGGCCATAGACACGTGAGGACACCTAGAAAGAAGGTCTTTTGCTTTGGCCACTCCCTTGGGTCCCCCACCACTGGCCAAGGAACAAAATCACAGCCCAACACCCTGGACAGTGCCAGACGCGTGGACTGCACTTGCCAGGCTGTGTGGCTGTCTCACGGGGTCTCACAGCCCCCTCATTTCACAGATGAGGAACTGAGGCCTGGACACGGAGGCCACAGGCCAAGGCACAAGGCCGAAGGAGACGGAACCTGAATTTGAATCCAGAGCTGGGACCCACAGCCCATTCTCCGGCCTCTCAGAAACTGTGACTGCTCGTTCTTTAAATGAGTCAAGAGGCCTGTCCAAAGCAATTCTGAAGTTTTTGTGAATGAGTAATGAAATGAAGAAAACCAGGAAGCTATGAAAAATAAGCACATTGAGGAGGGACTGGCCGTGTCAGATACTAACATGTATTGTTGTTGTTCGTTGCTGTCAAGTCTGTTCTGACTCATGGTGTTGGGGCGACACTGTATGTGCAAAGTAGAATTGTTCCATAGGGTTTTCAAGGCCATGACCTTTTGGAAGCAGATTGCCAGGCCTGTCTTCTGAGGCACCTTCTGTGTGAGTTTGAACTGCCAACCTTAACAGTTGTCAAGCGCTTACCTGTTTGCACCACCCAGGGATTCCTAACACATAAAACCACAATATTTAACCCAGGTCACAAAGAGTCAGATAATGGGAAAGTCCAGAAAGAGACCCAAATGCAAACCTGAGAGGAAAAGATGAATGATTCAATAAACAATCTAAAAAA
The DNA here is from genome assembly GCF_030014295.1 of Loxodonta africana. Lineage (NCBI taxonomy): Eukaryota > Metazoa > Chordata > Mammalia > Proboscidea > Elephantidae > Loxodonta > Loxodonta africana. The sequence continues at coordinate 33,417,533 of NC_087360.1, forward strand.
TATGCAATAAATACACGGTCTTAGTACAACTAAACAGACATTTGGGAGAAACTTTTGGATCCCTAACTCACTCCTTGACACTAAAATAAGTTCCAGATAGACCAAAGATTTAAAAGGTCAAAACGAAACCATAAAACTACTAGAAGAAAGCGTGGAATAAAACAAAAACCTATAATCTTGAATCATTCTAAGAATTATACATAACCCAGAAGCCATGAAATAAGAGATGGATACATTCAACCTCATTAAAAAAAAAAAAAAAAAGCAGATATGTGGGTGGAGGGGGGAATAAAATAAAAAGATAAACAACAAACAGTGGAAATATTGGCAACTCATTTCACAAAGGGCTCATTTTTTATTTTTTTCATTGTGCTTTAAGTGAAAGCTTACAGTTCAAGTCAGTTTCTCATACAAAAACTTATACACACATTGTTATGTGAACCTGTTTGCTCTCCCTATAATGTGACAGCACACTCCTTCTCTCTACCCTGTACTTCCCGTGTCCATTCAACCAGCTCCTGTTCCCATCTTGACATCTCATCTCCTCTCCAGACAGGAGCTGCCCGCATAGTCTCATCTGTCTACTTGAGCTAAGAAGCACACTCCTCATCAGTATCACTTTATGTCTTGTAGTCCAGTCTAATCTTTGTCTGAAGAGTTGGCTTTGGGAATGGTTTTAGTTTTGGGCTAACAGTCCGGGAGCCCTGATCTCTGGGGTCCCTCCAGTCTCAGTCAGGCCATTAAGTATGGTCTTTTTACTATAATTTGAGGTCTGCATCCCACTTTTCTGCTCCATCAGAGATTCCCTGTTGTGTTCCCTGTCAGGGCACTCATTGATGGTAGCCAGTTACCATCTAGTTCTTAAAGGGCTCTTTTTTTTTTTTTTTTTAATCTGTAACAAATCCTTACAGATCAATATGAAAAAGACCAATATCCCAAGAGAAAAATGGGCAATGACTTGAAATACACCCACGAAAACAGGCTCAACTCCACTCAAAATAAGAAAGATACAGAGTTAAATTACAATAAGATTCAGTCCCCCTGCCCCCCATGGCAAAATCCATCAAGCTGGGTGACTCTCCCTGGCAGATGAGGGTGGGGGCACCCAAGATATGAGAAGGGCTGGACCTCAGCCAGCATTGTGAGCACCCAGCCTCTGAGCAACTCCAGGGGCAGGAGGAGGGCTTTGAGGGCTGTGACTGGGGGCCAGGTGGCTGGAGATGGGACAGGAACCAGACCCATCCCTGTGCCCCCTTTTTTCCACACCACAGGCCTGGGGCATCTGGCCAAAACAGGGAGTAAAGGCTTACTTTAAAATAAAATAGATCACTCCATCCCTCCTGGATGCTGCCACCAGTGAGGCAGTAGGCAGAAGGCTGACCTGGCTATCCCACCTGGTTGGAGTCCCACCAAAGTCTAGCCACCAAGAGCCTGTTGACCACCTGTACAGCCTCTTTGTCTTCATTAGTGCTGGGTTAGCTGAGTCTGTTCTAACTGATCTCTTGCCTTCTCAGGAGCAGGGCCAAGCTCAACAGGAGCCCAGTGGAGGTCCACTCAGTTCTCCAGACCTGGCACCTTCACTCCAGTGCACCACAGCCCCTGACTGAAAGCTCCACTGCTCCTCCTTATTGGTCTCCATGTGTCGGTGGTCAGCAAATCACCCTGAGCCTCAGTCTCCCCGATAGTAAAATGGGGTGAGACCTACATCATAGGAGGGAGAATCAGCAGGAATAGGGGGCCAGGAGGAGTGGGTTGTGGGGGAAAAGCAAGGCGGGAGCCGGTCAGGACTGAGTTTACAGGACTTAGGGACAGTGGCAGGAGATGGTCCAGAGACAGGTCCACAGATGCAAGCCGACTGGAGCAGAGGGGGCTGATGCAGGGAAACTGCCTGGAGGAGGCAGGCCTGATTGTTGACCCCTGAGCCAGGATCATGTCTGCAGGGATAAGCCTGCCTGTCCATTCATCATTACACCTATGTTCAAGGAGGAGCGCCTGACAAGCCCGGACTCTAGGCAACAGTGGGGCTAAGCGAGGGAGCAGAGCGAGGCGGAGCCACTCTCACAAAATCGAGCACGCGGGGCTTTCTCTGTCCCATAACTCACCGGCTTGTGTCATCCCAAGGAACCTTCTGGGAAAAAGGTCACCTTTTCAGCTGAGGCTGAGCTAGAGGCAGAGGAGGGCAGCTGGGGTAAAGGTAAGAGCTGGTACCTCCAGAAGTCAGCTCCCCTGCCATATCAGGAAGCCATTCTGTGTGTCCCTCAAGGAGGAGGCTGGGACCCCGTTGTGGGGGGCCCGGCTCCAGGGGTCCCGCCCCACAATCATGTGACCACCACCAAAAGTGGGAGGAAGGCTTGGCCACATGACTGCTGTGTGCTGAGTGCAGTGCAGACATTGTCTGGTCGAAGCACCAAGGCAGCAGCTCAGGCCCATCTCACAGGTGAGAAAACTGAGGCCTGGGGGGTACACAGTGAGTAGGATGTGGGAAAGAGGACAGCCCGGCCTGTTGTTATTTTCCTCACCCTGTCTGGGCTTACCTCCCTGGGAAACCCCCAAATACCTTATGGAGCCAGGAGGGGAAAGACAGGGTGCCCAGCACCAGATGAGCTAGCCCAAGGCCTGGTAGCTGCTCTGACTACACTTCTGTCTTCCCTGGTTCTTGGGAGTCTTAGTTATTAAAAACCAGACAGGTGCTGGAACAGATAAAGGGCATCAGGTGAAAACTAAGGAAATCTGAATAAAGCCTGAAATTGCAAATAGTTAATGCACTCAGCAGCTAACCGAAAGGTTTGAGGTTGAAGTTCACCAAGAGAAGCCTCAGAAGAAAGGCCTGGCGATCTACTTCCAGAAAATCCGCCACTGAAAACCCTATGGAGCACAGTTCCACTCTGACACATGTGGGGCTGCCATGAGTCAGGAGCCCACTGGTTTTAGTCGATAATAATGTATCAGTGCTGGTTCATTAATTGTAATAAATGGACCACATTAATGTCAGATGCTAATAATAGGGGAAGCTGGGTTTGGGGTATAGGGGAACTGTACTATCTTCCCAATTTTTCTGTAAATACAAAATTGTTCTAAAATAAAGAGTTGTTTTTTTTTTTTTTTTTAATGTCAAACAAACGGGGAGTTTTGCTTAGGGGAACTTGGCTTTGTGTTAACAGGGGTGGAATGATTTTGAAAAGGATAGTAATAACAGTTGTCCAACAAAAAGAATGTAATCAATGTCACCAAACTATACATGTGGAAATTGCTGAATTGGGGAAGGTTTGGTTGTGTATATTTTCACACACACACACACACAAAAAAGATTATTTAGCAAAACTCTGGGAAATACAGAACAGTATAAACGCTCCCCTTCCCCCACAGCGACCCTGGTCCTTGATCCCATAACTGCCGGCGCTCTTCTCCTGTGTGACCCTGGCTGAGTCTCCCAGCCTCTCTGGCTTCCTCTTGTTCTGCTTCTCCCGTTTTTTCCGATGAAAGGAGAGTGTGACAGGGACATCCAGGCCCAGAGGTCACACAGGCCAGGCTCTTATCCCCGATCCACAGCCCAACCCTCCCTGGCTGGGGGGCCTTGTTTCTCCAGGCCAGGCACTGCATTCGTAGAACAGGCCGTGGACAGCAGTGCTGGACCAGCTGGGCCCACCCAGAAGGGGCCAGCCAGGTTCTGCCTGTTCTGGGGGTTTCTGTTGCTGAACCGGGGATCCCAAATTAGCCCTGGTGACGTCTGCAAGCTCTTCTCTGGCAGAGACAGGGGGAGCGTGTGCTGCTTCTGGGTGAGCTGGGTACCGGGGCCCCAGGCAGGGGGGCAGCTCTATTAATAACCAGCTGTCTTCAGGGCCCTGGAGACCGGCGATGCCCGAGGCCCCTGCAGCACCAGTCTCCTCTCTTCCAGAGCTGGGGGCAGGCCTGCTGGAGACTCATGCTGGTGGGGAAGAGGCCCTGCACCCGATGGGCAGTGGCTGTACGCAGAACAGCAGAGGACCTCAGGCTAGTCCAGGGAGTAGGGGTGGCCAAAACCCCTGACTCGGGGTACCCACGATGGCTAGGCCCTATGCCAAGCATTTACTCAGCCCTGAGGACTCCCCAGGGACCTGCCTGGGCTGCCCAGAACCCTCACCCATCAACAAGGCCCATGAGTCCACTAAAACCTACCTCTTTCTTTTTGTTATTGTACTTTAGGTGAAGGTCTAGAGAGCAACCTAGTTTCTCATTAAACAGTTAGTACACATGTTGTTTTATGACATTGGTTAACAACCCTATGACATGTCAACACTTTCCCTTCTTTGCCTGGGGTTCCCTGTTACCAGCTTTCCTGTCCCCTCCTGCCTTCTAGGCCTTGCCCCTGGGCTGGTGTGCCCCTTTAGTCTCATTTTGTTTTATGGGCCTGTCTAGTCTTTGACTGAAGGGTGAACCTCTGGAGTGGCTTCATTACTGAGCTAAAAGGGTAGCTGGGGGCCATATTCTCAGGGTTTCTCCAGCCTCTGTCAGGCTAGTACATCTGGTCTTTTTTTGTGAGTTAGAATTTTGTTCTACGTTTTCCTCCAGCTCTGTCCAAGACAGTTATGATCCCTTTCAGGGCAGTTAGTGGTGGTAGCCATGCACCATCTAGCTGTACTGGACTCAGCCTGGTGGAGACAGTGGTAGATGCGGTCCATTAGTCCTTTGGACTAATCTTTTCCTTGTGGTTTTAGTTTTCTTCATTCTTCCTTGCACCCAAAGGGGTGAGATCAGTGGAGTATCTTAGATGGCCGCTCACAGGCTAAAACCTCCCACTTTCTGACCCAAGACGCTGGGACCCAGGGCCTAAAGGAAGTTCCCAAGCCCAGGCTGTGGCACTTCCCTCCCCACTGTGGTTGAGTCTCAGCTATGTGGCTGGATGCTGGGCAAGTGCAGTTTAGAGCCTCCTGTCGGGGGAATGGCACCCCCTGGTGATGGGCATCCTTCCACTGAGAAGGGGATGTTGGCCTGGCCCCAGGGCTGCCAAACACCAGGCAGCTGCCCTTTCATGCAGGGTACTTGCCCAGCATATTTCCAAAAGGGTGAACCCGCTCCTTGGCGGTTCATGAAAAACATCAATGGTTGCCTGATCTGTGCTGGAGCAATGTGTGGCAAAAAAACCCTGACAACAGGAAGAGGAACAGATGGGACCCCACCCAGCTGGCATTGCTCTGCCCAGCTCCCGCTGCACCCTGTCCACACAGCCCCGTCGGCACATATGATATCCTACTGTGTTCTTTGTGTTCACACCCCCGGGGCTGGGACCATGGCCACCACGTGTGCAGCAGCCCTGGCCCAGCCTCAGGCTGCTGTGGCAGGACAAGGGTCCAGGCCAGGGCAAGGTTGGGTAGAGAGCCCGGGTTCACGGAGCCCACTCTGGGCCTCCTTCTGGCTCCCTCCCTCCCTTCCTTCCTTCCTCCAACCTGTCAACTTGCAGGGAACTCCTTCATTGGCCCAGCCGGCATCAGGCTGGCTCTGGTGTCTAGGAGTGGGGTCTGTAATTGGCTGCCCTCCCAGAGCTCCTGGGTTGGATGAGGGAGGCAGGGTCTCCCCAAAGAAGTAGGGAGCCCAGCTCCCCAAATGTCTGTGGGCATTCATTGAAAGAGCAGACAGATGCTCCCATTTTTCAGGAGAGAAAACTGAAGCTCAGAGGAGTCCCAGGCCTACCCAAGGGCCACAGTGAGTAGGGCAACAAATCCCAAATGCCTGACCCTCCCTCTTGCTGCTGTGGGGGCGGCTGCAGCCAGAAAATTCCACTACAGAATTTTCCAGTCGCATGAGTCTGAAATGATCAAAGGGCGTGTGCAGAGACCTAGAGAAAGTGAAGAGGCTGAAAGACCCCTCTATGCTCTTGACAGGTGACTCAGACACAGGCTCTGACCTGCAGGGAACATGGAGGTGCAGCGGGGTGGGCTTTGTTGCTGGGTTAGAAACCCCACATAGCTCACCCCTGAATCCTGGCCGACGGCCCCACGCCAGCCTGTGCTGGGGTTGTAGGAGGAGGGGGGCATCTCCCCAGACCCATGTCCGGAGGTCAAGGACCCTGGCTGGGCACCCAGGCAGGAAGCAACCCATTGTACAGAGTGCAAGTCAGCTCAGGAGGCAAGGATGTGCTCAGAGTCACAGGGCCACCATGCGGACTCATCAGCACCCTCCGTCACCAAGCACCATGCTGGGTCCAGGGAGACCAAGGGCAGTGAGCTCTCCCCTCAGGGGCCAGTTTTGCCTCAGTTTCCCTCATTATATGCAACTTTGAATAATGTCCCTGTAAAAATGCACCTGTTCCAAGGGTCAGCCACCAATACCAGAGTGAGAATTAGTGGGTTGCATCAGTCCTGGCATTTGGGTTAGATGGAGAGAGGAGGCACCACATGCCAGGGGCTCGGGCAGCCATCCTGGCTACCCCCGCTCCAACCCACCAGGAGAAGAGTAAAGCCTTGAAGTGCCAGGCCTTTGAATCTTCTGTCTCCATAGCAACACATGGGCACAAAGGGCCAGGCCAGCGAGGAAGGAAGGAGGGCATCTTTTATTTATGGGGAAGGCATGTCAGCAAACCAGGCTGCACCCACACCCACAGCCAGGCCTCGTCTCAAGCCCGTGCCCTAGTGCCCACCTGGCACATCACCTGAGCTGCCCTAACACACCTGGCTGCCTGAGATCCCCGATTAACCTTGACAGGGGGAGGCCCAGGCCAGAGTCATTGTTAGCTACTGGGAGGATCAAAAATAGAGCTGGACAAATGAAGAGGCAGGGGTGGCGCAGGGTGGCTGTAGCCAGCGCTGGTGGTGACAGGCCTGAGACCAGTTGTCATCCACCCTGAGGAGTAACCCCAGAGTTTGCCTGGAAGTGAGGGAGCTGCCACCCTCCACTCACACCCCGGTCTTTGTTGGGCACTCACTATGCCCATAGCTGCTGGATGTCTCCTGGGTCCCACAGTGAGGAAATGTGAACACTGCCTACAGCAATGTGAACTAGAAATAGAGCTCGGTGCTAGGAGGGACTCTCAGAACGACCAGTACAAAGGCCCTGAGGCAGGACAGAGCCCCAAGCACCTGAAGAGCAGGAGGAAAGTGGGGAGGGGAGTGCAAGGTGGGGCAGGCCTTCCTCCATCTGGGGAGCCCCAGTGAGGCCTGCAGGCAGCCTCCCCCCACCCTACCTGGTTAGAGGCTCCACACAGTGGGGATACGTTGGGTGGTGAGGTATGGTCTGCCACAGGGTGAGGCCTCCCACTACCCACCCAATCCTGGCTCCTTTCCACCAGTCCCACCCTCTCCTCTGCAATCCCTTCCCTCAGCACTTCACACTTCTGTTCCCTAAACCCCAAAGACGTAGGAAACTGCACCTGTGGCTACCACGAGGGGGACAATTCTGACCCAGACCCAGTGAGCAGCGCAGGATTTTACTTCAGAGACTTTATCTCATTTTTTAAAGCTCTGAGCCAGGCTGAGAGGAGAGATGCCAGTAGCAGTCCACAGCTGCCACTTGAGACCCCCTACTGTAGATGTCCCTCACCCACCAGAGTGGTGCACCGTATTTCCTTTTCCTAGGAAGTGTCTAACTGGCTGTGTTGCTCAAGATTGGGAGAGCCACAAGGACATTCAAAACCAGTGTGTGCAATGAGCCCTGCATGGATCTGAGCATGCTATGGCTTCAGCTGAGGGCGAGGCACAGCGGTAGCACCCCCATGGTCCTCAGATTTTCATGAGGAGCCACACCACAGGCATCCTCCCCACTTCAGATCTGGATTCAGGGTGCTGCAAGCCCCTCGATGAGCTGACAGGTCCCTGCACAGGCTAGCTGGCTCCTGACCCCGGGGTGGCGTTCCTCGGCACATGCCTGCACATTGGGCAGCCCAGCTGTCCCCTCCCACCCGTTAGGAGACAATACCCCCCTCACTGTCACCTCTTCCCGAGATGGCCCAGTAAGCTGCCTGGGGTGGGGGCCAGGCAAACATGGTCTTCCACACATTCAGCTTTGGGGCCTGAGCCCTGAGGTGGGTGAGGGAGGGTGGGCTCTGGGAGACCAGGTCAGTTGAGAGGAGAGAACATGCTGTCAGACAGGCGAGTGGACTGGCCTCCGGGCCCCAAGCCTGCACACAGAAGGGGAAGAGGGCCAGGAGGAGACCTAGGACGAGGTGGCAGCTCAGAGCTGGTCCTCTCTATGGCACCATCTCCAGAATGGCCCTAGGACCCTGCATTACACAGACAAGACTCCCCAACTAAGGCACCTGGATGATGTTTCCTCAGCCACCCCCTCCCCAGGCGACATTGTCGGGGCAACAAGTGGTGCACCCCTCACTCCAGGCTCTAGCCAGGCCCAGCCCCACACCTCCTGGGGTCTCTGACTGCAGAAACAAAGCTCCTGACTGCCATGGGCGTCTACCAGTTTTGGTTGGTCCTTTCCAATCCCCACTGAAGGCTTTCAATAGACATATTTCTTCCCCTCGTCTCATCCCCACATCAACTCCATGTTAGAATGAGGAAACTGACAGGGACAGGAAACAAGGCTTGGGGTCAAACATCTGGGAGAGGCAGAGACAGAACTCAGGCGAAGGCTACCTGGCTCTGGAACCTTCATGTGACCACCTGAGCCTCCATGTGGCTAGACCCGACCCCTGCACAGTCGTGCCTCCTCACTGCCCTCCTCATGACAGCTCTGCATAGAATGTTTCCACGGCTGGGAGACGTGGCTCCTGCACGCAGCCTCCATGCAAATGTAGCCATGGGAATAGGGTATGGGTTGTATGTGTGTGGTGGGTGCCTTGAGGTCCTTCAGCGGCCATCAGTGGGCGCCACAGAGACTGGGGGAACAATGGGGACAGGAGAAAAGCCCATGGAAGGGCTGGAGGGGCTGCAGGCTGGCTCGCAGGCAGTGTTTCTTGCCTGGTCACAGAACAGGTCTCGGTAAGGAGGCCTTTGTTCCCAGTGCTGCTGTGGCCAGCAGGCGGCTCTATTCAATGTTTTGTAAGTGGTAGGAAGTTGCTTCCATTCATCATCAAACTCTTTCATTACAAAATGCTCCATCCTTGAAAACACAGCTCATCTCAAGCTGGCAGAGCGAGCCAGGCGAAGAGGGGTGGGGGGGCCAGTGGCCGCCCAGCCTGCCCAGCCCCTTGCTTCTTGGGGTTGCTCCTCAGGGGAAGCACCAGGAATCAGGGGCCTCAGACCACTGCTGCCTGCTGCACTGGGCCTCAGGGAGCTCTGGGCTCGTTTACTCAACAGGCATTTGCTGCAAGGACCCATGTGGTGCCCTGGGTGGGTGTTAAGGCCCAATGCTCTGCAGGGGGAGTCAAGCTTTGGAGTTTTATGCCTGTTCTGGGAGAGAGCTTGTAGGTCTCACCAGCTTCTCAAGGCACCTGAGACCCTGAGGAAGACTGCTCCAACTTCACTTTCCTGGCGCTCCCTGTCGGAGGTGGGGGGCTGTGGGCGCTCAGCATGGACTGCTGGAGACCCGACACAGGGGAGCAGGAGCTGCAGGCACCAGGGTACAGGGGTGTAGGAACCGGTTGTGCAGTGGGTTCATCCAAAGCAGCCCAGGCCTCTGGAGCCCTGTGTATGGAGATGGAGTAGAGCTTTCAGGAGCCATCTTGCCTAGGGGTGACAGGGAGACGCAGGGGTCTTCTCCAGAACACGGTGATGACATCCAGAAACCAGGAGACCGGAGTTCCCAAACTGTCAGCCTCCTGAACACCCCCTGTAGGGAACGCTCCCTCCAAAGCATCGTCTCCCTGCTGGGACCTTGGAGCCCCCGGACATCTCTTAGGCTGGCTGTGGGCCCATGTGATTGTTCAGGGCCCATGCCCGCCTGCTCCCTCCAGAGGCAGAGGGACTTGCAAGGAGCTGCAGGGAGCCAATTATCCCCGAAGGCAAGCTGGCTGCAGATAATTGGGGAGACAGGCTTTTAACGGTGGCGGTGGCAGACTGGTGAAGGACTCAGGAACTCGGTGGCCAGGACATACCCGAAGCCTAATTGGGAACCCCTCCTGGGCTGCCATCTGCCAGGGGAGGGGGTGTTTTCTTGGCAATCAAGGAGGGGAAGCTGGGCACTCGGGTGTGGTTGAGCAGCTGCCTGGAGACCCTGAAAGTGAAATTGGTGATAGTGGTGTTCAGGCCTGGGGGCACTGCCTATCTCGGAGCTTCACCTCACCTCACTCCCAGCCCCATTCCCCACACTCCTGCTCCCCCTCCTAGAACCTTCTTCTCTCTCTCTTTTTTTTTTTTTCCTCAGAAGACCTTAAACCAGAGCTCATGTACACCTAGAGTGGCCCCCTTTTAAAAAATTAATTTATTTATTTTGCTGTTGTTGAGAATATACAGGGCATAACAGACACCAATTGAACTGTTTCTAAAATTTAGTGACATTGATAACATTCCTCAGGTTGTGCAACCATTCTCTCCCTCCTTTTCTGAGTTGTTCCTCCTCCATTAACATAAACTCACTGCCCCCTAAGGTTCCAATCTAATCTTTTGAGTTGCTGTTGTCCATACGATCCCATATACATAAATCTTAAAAGAGCACAATGCTCAAGGCAGTCATTCTTTACTAGTTAAGCTTGGTTTTAAGAAGATTTCAGGGGGATACTTTCGGTTGAAGGTTTAAAGATTATCTCAGGGCAATAGTTTCAGGGGTTCATCCACCCTCCAAAGCTCCAGAAAGTCTAGAGTCCATGAGAATTTGGAATTCTGTTCTGCATTTTCCCCCTTTTGATCAGGATTCTTCTATGGAACCTTTGATCACAATGTTCAGTAATGGTTGCTGGGCACCATCCAGTTCTGGTCTCATGGCAAAGAAGGCAGTTGTTCATGGAGACAATTAGCCACACATCCCACATCCTCCTGTTCCTGACTCTCCTTTTCCCTCAGGTGGATAGAGACAACTTGTTGTGTCTTGGATGGTAGAGCGGCCCCTTCTTGAGCAAGGGAATACTGGCATTCTGTCTTGCAATGTGGGGGGTGGTGGCAGGCACCCTCCCTCCTCAGCCTCCTCACTTCTAATTGGCCAAAGGAAAGGGAAAATCAAAACGCTAAACTAAATGAGCAGAACCCTCCTATCCTGGCCCCGACTGACCCCCCTGAATTGTTATAATGCTCCCCCACTTTGCAGATGAGAAGGCCCCAGGATTGCCTGTGGGAGGCTCGCCCGGTCCTGTGCCACCCTGCTGGCACTGCCTGCCAGGGCTCCAGGTCAGGGGTGTAGCACTCCAGGCTTTCCTTTCAGGAAAAATCATGGGGGCACCTCTGTCTCACAGAATCCACATGGGGCAAAGCATCATGTGCAGAAGAAAAGGCTTTGGGGAACAGAAAGACCCAGCTCAATTTCACACAATCAGTCAATTGCAGACTCACTGCCTCACCAGAGAGGTGAGTTAGCCGCCCCCCACCCTCCACCCCCCACCAACTGTGAGGCCTGTGTGGGTGAGGGACAAGCCCTTTGCAAAAAGTCTGTTGATCACAGCAGGACCAGAGCCACCCATGTGGGGTCTTCACCCAGGTGGGGGTTAGTAAGGGTGAGGTGCTGAGGTGGGGAGGACAGGGAGAAGCAGGTGGACAGCGATGGAACTGGTTTTAGATGAGGGGGTGTCAAGTAGGGGTGGAGGCTGGAGAGAGAATGTGGTCCTAGTTAGAGCAGACACACTGGATGTGGTCACCAGAGAAAGAAGGCTCATGGCAAGGGGAGAGGCCCAGGACCAAGACTGGGGCTGGTGGTGGGAGGGGAGGTGGAGAAAGGCTTGGGGGTCTTAGGGGCAAATTTGGGGACACCACCCCTGCAGCTGAGGGAGCTTACTGAGCTGAGCCCCACCCGACGGGCAGGAACGGTCTAGGACCCAGCAGCCTCAAAGTGGTGAGCCCCCTGTGGCCAAAGGACATGATGGTGACTGGCCATTGGGAACCTCATGAGGGCATAGTCCATGACCACTACTGTCTAGGCCCTCCTGCCCTCATGGGAAGAAGTCGGACCTTGAAGATGCTTAAGTCCTATTCAGCATGGCTACACACTGGCCCAGGCCGTAGGTCTTCATCTGGCTCTGTCCTGAGGGTTCCTTCTGTGAGGCTGGCACCCTAACCTGTGGAAAGGGGCTACATCCAGCATCGTTTTATTCACAAGCATCCGCTGATGGCTGTGGGTGATGGCTGATGGGAGACACATGAAGGACTCAGGTCAGCGGAGAAGTAAAAATGCTTTATGGCAGCTGGGACGCATTCATCACGCTGCACAGCCACGGAATGTGCTGGAACCTTGCCTTGTTCTCCGTGCCCTGGAGTTGTGGGAGGGAGATCTGTGCTGGGATCTGGCTGGGCCAGGACGGCATCCAGGAAAGTGACCTGTGGGGACAGTGGAGGGCAGGAGGGAGGGTCCTGGAAGGGTGCCGTGAGCCCTGAGCTGGGGCAGGAGACAGACCTGATGTGGAAGTGGCTCTGGGTAGGGCGGGGAAGCGGGGTGTGGCCAGATCTCACTCCTGCAGCAGTGGGCAGCCAGGTCAAGGCCTTGGACGGGGGTGGGGCAAGGCCCCCAGAAGGGGGCTAGAAGGGGAAGAAGCAACAGAGAGCAAGGTGCCAGGAGGGACCTGTGGGTCACAGGGCACCAAGGAGGCTCATTGGGGGTACTCGGACCCCTGACATGCTACCTCCTTTTCAGGGGAACCAAGGCCTCAGAGGGTGGGGCAGAGCTACTGTGGGGGTACAGGGTAGCTGCAGAAAGCTGAGCAGTGCTCTGTGGCCCTCTGCTGCTCTCTGCTGGCTAACTTCCGCCACTGCAGGCCTGCTGTGCCCTTGCGAGATCCTGTCCATCAAAAGACTGGCGCCCAGAGCCAGGCTGGGCTGGAAGGGCACTGAGCTGGACAGTGTTGAACCCCAAGGCATGAGGGGGTTGGAAGTCTGGCCACAGCCATGCACAATAAGCACCTGACCTGCCAAGTTCTGGAGCTCACGCTTCCCTTGTGACCAGCTTCGACCAGTGGGCCCACTCCTGCAGACATTCTGGGGGCCGCCATTACCACCCACAGTGGCTGAAGATGGAAGAGGGGCTCTGAGAGGCCAGGCAATGCCAGGGTGTCACGGTGAGTGTGAGGCAGAGCTGGGATGTGCCCCATGGTGTAAGGCAGTAGCAAAAGGGTCCTCCTGTGGCCACAGCCTAGGGACAGGAAACCGCCACCTGAGAACCCAGTTCTGTGGCTCTTGATTCTCGGTCCCAGGGGCTGGCTAAGGAGGAGCTAGCTGCGGGGGGGCCACCTGCCTCCACCTTTGCCCCCACCACACCCTGAATGCAGGTCCTGCTCCCAGCTCCCTCCCACCATGGGGCTCTGCTTCATCACCCAAAACCAAAAAAACCAAACCCGTTGAGGTGGAGTCGATTCCAACTCTTAGTGACCCTATAGGACAGAGTAGAACTGCCCTATAGGGTTTCCAAGAAGCACCTGGTAGACTCCAACTGCCGACCTTTTGGTTAGCAGCCAAGCTCTTAACCCGTATGCCACCAGGGTTTCCTTCATCACCCAGGCCCCTCCACGAAGAACAGCATGTCAAGGGGACAATACCACATAATCACTTGGCTTTATGGCAGCCCTTTCTCTGTGTTCCCTAGAGCTCTGGACATTAAAAAAAAAAAAAAATGAATTCCATCAATCTTAATGGCATTTAATAGGTACAGTTAAAACTGGGCAGCCACAGGACACAGATGCGAGGTTAAAGTGAAATTTAGTCCTGGGACATGGCCAGGCCCAGCTGGACCCAGCCTGCTTATGGACTCCTGGTTGGGGCTAGAGTTAGGGTGGACCAGGGAGGGCAGGGACCAGGGGACAGAGGGATGTGGGGTAGGATCTGGGGTAGGCAGGGATTTAGGAGAGGCTGAGGCCCGTGAAAGGACACATGAATGGGAGGCTGGGATGCAGGGAGGGAGGGACTGGGGACACCGTGACAGCGAACAAGGACACAGCACAGACTTGATTCCAAGTTCTAGCCTTGCTGTTGGTCTCTCTGTGCCCTGGAACATGCCCTACATCCCTTGAGCTTGTTTCCTGGTATTTAAAAGGAGCTGATAAGGGCCATGGGCTGTCCTGGCACTGACGGCGACGCTGACCCTGGTGCCCAGGCCTGGCAAGTGCGTGGGTCATGGAGTCTCTGTCACGGCAAAGCTTGCTGTGCTCCATGCCTGTCCGGGAAGTGTGTCGAGTCTGGGAGACTGGGCGAGTGTGCTGAGGGGGCAGAGACTGTCCTCCTGCCTCCAGGCAGACAGGCAGACGGGCCTACCCAGTGCAGGGGGAGGTGGCCAGAGGCTGAGCTATGGTCAGGGCTTTATCCGTGGGTATGAGGGAACCCAGGAGGGAAAGGGCTATGGCTCAGAGAGATCCCATTTTCTGAGAAGCTTCTCAGGTGCTCTGGGCCTCCTTTCCAGCCTCCCTCTGGGCCCCTGAGCCCCTGAGGCTCCTGCCTCTCCAGAACTTCATCCAGGACCTGCCCTGCTCTTTGAGAGGTGGTATAGCAGGGTGCCCAGGTGCTGCTCCTCTCCATACCGCCCATCCTTGCTGGCAGCAAGTGGGCCCGGCCACATGCTACTCCCCTGCAGGCTGCTGGTGGGGACAGGGCTGAAGGGGTCTCAGATTTTCCTGGGGTTTCTGTGTCCACTGTATACCTGTGAGCCCAGGCGGGACTGGTCCAGCACCCAGGAGACTCGTCCCACCCCAGCCCTGCCACTTTGGTTTGTCCTGGGGTGGATCACAGTTAGTTCTGAGGCTCAGAGTTAGTTCATATCCCTGTGAGGAGGGAGCTGGCCAGCCCCAGGGGGGGACAACAGCTTTGCTAGGGAACTCCAGAAGAAGAGGCTGCCAGGTTCCCAAAGGAGGGAGACATGGGCATGGAGAAGAGTAATTGAAATGTGCAAGTGCTTTCTGGCTAGTGCTCACGGGGTCTGCTTCAACAGAGTGGCCTCCCTGTGCTTGTGGAGGGTGTGCACACACAGCCATGGGGGTGGAGCCCTTGTGCCCATGCGTGCATGTTTGTGCAATGTCGGGCTGCATGTGTTCACGTGTGCATGGACCTGTGTGTGAACATGTGTGATGCGTGTGTGTACACCTGTCACGCCTCCAAAAAAAGAAACTGGGGAAAAATAAACTCAAATTTCAGTTCTGGCTTTCTACCCTGAGTGATGGGATTGCATCCCTTTTCTGTATTTATCAAGTTGTCTACAAAAATCATATGTTAGCTTTCAGAGCAGGAATGGAATGAACTTTTTCAAAACACAAGGTGGTGTTCAAGATGTCCAAGGTCCTTCTGAGAGGTTGAAGCTGAGGCCTGGGGTAGTCCAGAGGGAGGTTCCTGGGACAACAGAGTGGCTGGCGGTGGCGCCTGGTGGTGGTACTGATTCCATTTTGGAACCGTGTGTGTCTATTATGGAAACCCTGGTGGCATAGTGGTTAAATGCTACAGCTGTTAACCAAAAGGTTGGCAGTTTGAATCCACCAGGTGCTCCTTGGAAACTATGGGGCAGTTCTACTCTGCCCTATAGGGTTGCTATGAGTCGAATCGACTCTACAGCAACGGGTTTGGTTTTGGTCTCGGTATTATATACTCCCACCCCCCCCACCCCCCACTACCAGCCTCTGGGCCGAGCCCTCCCCACCAGTGCCTCTCCTGGCTGGTTCCTTACCACCCTGAGGGTGGAACTTTCCCACCTCATTCCACGTCCCATCTCTGCCCTCTGACACCCATATCAGCTACTCCAAACCTACCACCAGCTCCCAGGGGAACTTTCTGGGGCTCGCCTGTGATGGGTATCACTTACTCCCCAGGGCTCAGTCCCTGGAGAAGACACAGTGACTCCACCCACCATCCGCACTCTCGTTTCCCCTTCAGCCCCCACCAGCCAGCAGCGTCTGTCTTGCCCTTACCTCCCTCCTGCCTTGCTTGCTCCCTGCTGCTCACTCCTGGGTGCAGCGTGGGGTGGGGACACAGAGCTGGGAAGCAGCATCTGTGTTCTCCAGCTGCATGCTGGCCTGTCCCTCTTGTCTGGGGCCCCCCAGGCAAGCGTAGGTCAGAGTCTGCTGGCTGTGCACCCCAGCTCCTCTCCTTGCTGTTTGCTCTTTCCCTCCCACACAGACGCACATGTTTAAACATCGATTGGAGGAGGGAGGGGGGGAGAGCCCTGTTGCCACTCCTGGGCACTGTTCTCTCCAGTCCCATTTCTCAGCCCCAACTGCTCCTCTCTGGCTGCAGGAATCTGGGGAGTTGGGGCGGGGAGGGCGGGGGGTGCTGTGGAAGGGCCACCATGGAGAGAGTGGCTTCAGTAGGTTGTGGCCTCTCCAAGACAGGGTGAGTGCTTACGAGATGTTAGCATCGTGCTCCACCCATAAGGTCAAGGTCAGTGCTGCCCAGAACCTGGAGGTATAGGGAGTTTCAAAGCAAGCCTGGCTGCTTCAAGGAAAGACAGTCGATGCTGGCTGGGGTCCCACAGCAGACACATTGCAGGGGTGGAGTATCGGTAGCCCCTGGACTCCCCATGCCATGGGCGTGTTTGCCCCTAATGCCAGGACCTGTTTAAGGGATGGCCAGTGAGCAGCTGTCCAGGGAAGTGCAACCACCTGAGCCCTAAACACCCTGGATGAAGTGGGGTGGACAGTTAGTACGGCTCCTTGCTTGCCTCTGCACAAAACTGCTGACGTGTGTGTTAGGCCCCGATCAGAGAGAAGAGGCCTTGAAGAGCTCTTGAAAAATGCTCCTGGCCAGTGCCCAGCAGGCCTAGTTAAACAGATCTACACAGAGCAGATCCCAGAAGATACCAGGTGAGGGCACTGAGGCCACATCTGCCGGAGCCCTCCTCTCGGATCCACCCAACTGCTGCACGTTACAGAGCGAGCTGTAGGGCTATTTTATGGCACTGGGACTTTCATGGAGTGCCTGGGTGGGGCAAATGATAAAGCGCTTGACTACTAGCCAAAAGGTTGGACTTTTGTGTCTACCTAGAGATGTCTCGGAAGAAGGTCACAGCCTTGAAAACCCTATGGAGCAGCTCTACTCAGCAGACATGGGATTACCATGAGTTGGAATTGACTCAGTGGCAACTAACCACAACAACCAACAACACGAGCTTTGTAGAAAATGACAGAGCTCCCCTAGGGGCTTCATCTTGCAGCTTCATCCACGTGTGGCCTGTGTGCACCTGCTGCATCACCACAGGGGTTTTCCATCATGCCGATCAGGAATGCACTTCCCTGTTGGATAGCACCCAGCGAGATTCTTGCCTTATCGCCATGTGGACATCCCCAGTGCTCCCAGGAATTCCTTTCCTTCTTCCCTCATTAGGAGGCTTGGCTCTGGCCACTGTCCAGGAGGTCAGAGGTCAGGGCTCAGGGCGTAGTGGGGATGACATGCCTCCCTTGCCAGTGTGAGGAAATGGCCCCTGTGTTAGTCATCTAGTGCTGCTAAAACAGAAATATCACAAGCGGATGGCTTTAATAAAGAAATTTATTCTCCCACAGTCTAGAAGGCTAGAAGTCTGAATTCAGGGTGGCAGCTCCAGGGGAAGGCTTTCTCTCTCTGCTGGCTCTGAGGGAAGGTCCTTGTCATCAATCTTTCCCTGGTCGAGGAGCTTCTCAGCACAGGGACCCCGAGTCCAAAAGACGTGCTATTCTCCTGGCTCTAGTTTCTTGGTGGTATGAGGTCCCCATGTCTCTCTGCTCGCTTCTCTCTTCTGTATCTCAAAAGAGATTGACTCAAGATACAACCTAATCTTGTAAATTGAGTCCTACCTCATTAACATAACTGCCACTAATTCTATCCTGTTAACATTATAGAAATAGGATTTACAACACACAGGAAAATCACCTCAGATGACAAAATGGTGGACAATCACACAATACTAGGAATCATGGCCTAGCCAAGTTGACAGATATTTTGGGGGGACACAATTCAATCCATGACAACCTCCATGGGAGACCTGAAGCCCCCAAGAGGTACTGGGGCAGCAGGAGGGATTGGAGACTGCAGCTATGAGGTGTGGAGTCCTGTCTTTCCCTGTCCCCACCCAAGGGGACCCACCTCAGTGTCCCCACTGGAAGGCACGGGTTACTGAGGTTCTGATGCACCTGGAGGGTGGGGGCAGGGAGGGCAGGGAGCCCCTGACCTCCCACTATGTCTGGACCCCAGGAGAGGCTGTGGTTTGGAATCCTGAATTGGGAGCTGGGGGCAAATGGGGCACCGGGCTGATCCTACACTGCTGGGGACACGGGGAGATACAATGTGGAAACCTAGGGTCAGAAGCCAGAAGGAGAGGCTGTGAGCCGTTAGGCCAGGAAACTCTGGACAGGGCGACTTCTCTGATGGCCAAAGGAGGGCAGGTTTGGGGGCACAGCTGGCTTGTTGAGTGCCAGTCTCGCCCTCTTGGGGTGAAGCCTTACTGAGACTTTACAAGCCATTTCCCTTTGACCCCTGAGGCCCTACGACCGTATAGACCCATGACCTGTGGAGCCCACCAATCCCTCACACAGCCAGGGTAGCCCTTGTCTCAGCTTAGCTGTCACCTCCCCCAGGAAGCCCCGCGGTCCTGAAGCAAGGTGTCCAGGAGGCACAGCCAACACTGAAGCTGATGTCCCTGCTGGGCGCGCTCAGCAGGTCAGCCCACACCTGCTGGGCAACACCCCTAACCCCACTCAGGCTACTTCCCACATCACTGCCGTCGGGCCTGGGGCACACAGAGAGATCAACAGACCAGCTTCAGTGAGGGCCAGCCTGAGGCTGTCCGAGGCATCATGCAGAGAGGCCAGGCGGGTCCCCTGGTGTTGCCACAGGGGGCAGCTGGGCCCACTCCACAGAGATGGCTTTCCTCAGGTTTGTGTGGGGCCTCCAGGAGGGAGCTGGGGAGATGCCCTCCTCTGAGCTGGGGTGCCATCAGGCTCATTCCAGACACAAACACCTGCCTCAGAGGGCCAAACAGTTCAGGCACAGCCAGGCTGACAGGCAGGCCATTCTGACCACGTCACTCAGTGTCCTGGTCTATCCCACAGGGGTCCATGTGGCGTATCCTGGGACAGCTGACCTGGATCTGAGGGGGTCAGGTCTCAGGCTCACAGGGTGTTATGGGGTCCCTAGGGAAGGGCGTTAGGGAGACTAGAATGGCCCTGCCTCCTGACGAGGCCCTTGGTGACTCCATCCCTCCGAATCCAGAGGCCCATGGTCACAGCCATGCTCATGTCCCCAGGACTGATACCACATGGGGCACCCCCTGCTTGTGACCTGCTTACCTGCAAGCCCTGCCTTGACCTTTTCAAGGAGCAACCGGCCCTTCCTGGGACTCCCATGACCCTGCAGGGAAGTTGGGTCTTCCCCTCCTCCCCTGATTTAAGGGTATTTAGCGTGGCTTGTGCTAAACACCTTCAACCCATTCAGCCTTGGCAACAACCCAGAGGGGATATTATTATTCTCACTTCATCAAGGAGGACTTCTCTTGCTGGGACCCAAACTCTGATTCTAAAGCAGTTGCCTATAGCCCCCTCTGCAGTACAAATGCTCCTAGCATCGGGTTGTGCCCAGGAAGTCAAATGGGAGCTGCGGTCATTGCTGCTGTTATTGAATCGTGTTATTTTGGTTCTCACATGGCCACGCCTGCACCAGCCTGTGAGGGCGTTTCGCACCCGAAGCCTATCACCTTTTTCACACACATAGAGGGTCATTCTTCCCTCCTGTCGCCAGCGCCTGTGGCTCCCTCTGGCCCGGGCTCACCTGGTGCCGGCCTGTGGGATCCCTGAGGAGTTGGCAGACTTCATGGACCAAGTGCATACCTGACTCTTGCGAAAGGTGGAAGAAGACCCTCCGGATGGCAAACCTGGCTTCAAATGCCCTGTGGGCACTTGGGCAAGTTGCTCCTCCTCCCCGAGCCTCAGTTTCCCTGCATAAAATGGGACAGTAATCATAGCTCCCCTATGGGAAGGCTGTGAGAACACCATCCTTGTTTGTCTATAGATTACATCCTGATTTTACAATGAAAGAATCTGGAGGAAAACATCTAAATACCTTTTCTCACGCAGGCATTGAAAGTGGTTATATAAAGTGGCTGGTAGCAAAGTGAGATCGCATTCATGTAAATATAGTTGGCGTGTTCTGGAATCTAGTCGACAATCTTAACTTCTGGGAATGCAATCATATTTAATAGCTCTGAAAAAAATGAATATAAGAACACAGCTAAAAAGAGCTTGAGTAGAATCCGGGTAACAGGGTAATGTGCTGGTGAGGGAATTTATGTGTGGGATGAAGGGAGAGCAAGCACTGGCACGTGTTTGGTGCGGACCAGTGACTAAAGGCAGGCATGATATTAAACAAATGTGAATAAGTTCCTCTTTGTGCAGACAGAGCACATATATCAGGAAAAATGAGTTCAGAGCAAGCTGCAAAATGTAGGAAATCAGAATGCCCCCTGATACAGGCAGACAAATATTTCAGGAAACACGGGTAAGAGGCACACAAAATAGTAACTCTGATAGAGTTCCAACGCTGTGCTCATGACTGAAGTGAAAACAAATTATTTCACAGAGTATTAGTGCCTAGCAGGCAAGAAAGGAGACAACAGGTTTTCCAAGGGAAGCCTGTCTAGGAAGAGCTGGTTTTGTTGCTGTTATTTGCTGTCAAGTTGATTAATACTTATGGTGGCCTCACGTGTGCAGAGTAGAACGGTGCGCCATATGGTTTTCAAGGCTGTGACCTTTCAAAAGCAGGTCTCCAGGCCTGTCTTCCGAAGTATCTCTGGGTGGGCTCGAACTGCCAGCCTCTCAGCTAGTAGTTGAGCTCTTAACTGTTCGCACCACCCAGGGTCGCCTCTAGAAAGAGCAATGCCACATAACAGCAGAGCAGCAAGCAGGGTCTGTATGTGTCGTAAGGCTTGAGGGGTCACTCCCTGGCCGCTTCCTAAGGAATCTTTGCCCTGCTGACTGGCTTAACCTCCAGGAGTGACCCACCCTGGCCAGTCCCCCTTATAGCCTAGTCAGCCGAGGTCGGGCGCTCTGGGATCCACTGCAGTCTCCTGAGTGCGCATCCCCTACCCAGCCCACTTCCTTGTAGACCCTCTCCCCCCTACCCTCTGGCTCTGGGGCCATCCTGCTTCTTAAGTGAGCGCAGGTGGTGGGGAGCCACCATATCACCAGGGGCTGCCTGCTAAGGGTTTCCAGCAGAGCACAGAATCAGTCTCTCAGCATTTATTGAGTGCCTGTAAAACATGGTTGTTTCACTTTCATATTTCAACAGGCATCTTTTGGGCCAGCCTATTTCCACAGACACACACACACAAGTAGGCCATTCTCCCCGTGGGCCATCCTAAAAATGAGGGGACAGTCTCCTCAAACACTGCATCCCCTGTTTTTTGTGTCCTCACCCCTGACAGCTCTGCCACTGCCTCTGGGCCCTTGCCAAGGGCTTCCTTGGAGCAAATGCCACAGGCACAGAGTGCAAGCTTTACCGTAAGATGTGAGGTAGGAACCCAGTGTGACCCTTGTGCCTGTGAGGCAGAAATGAGGATGGCCTGGGGACTGTGTCTTGAGGACAGGGCACAGGTGTGAACACCGATGGCCACCTCGTCTGTGAGCTGGGCCTTGGCCATGCCTTCACCTCTCCAGTTGTGTCTTTACTTGAACTCTACCCGGTGTTTCCTGAGTCACAGCAGGGATGGAGGTGCCTGAGCTCTTACTGGTTGTGAATGACAAGCTGAGAGCTAGCCTGGCATTTCATGTGTTCAAGCATTTTGCCAAGAGTAGTGCCAGGAGGGAGCCCTGGCGACACAGTGATTAAGAGCTCTGCTACTAACCAAAAGGTCAACAGTTTAAATCCATCAGCCGCTCCTTGGAAACCCTACAGGGCAGTTCTCTCTGTCCTTTAGGGTCCCGATGAATCGGAAGCGACTGGAGAGCAACTGGTTATTGTGGGCATCGGATTGGTTATTAACCATCATCAGTGCAAAGAAACTCCCTGTCCCACTGCCGACATGAATGTGTTAAACTGAAGTCCCCAGGCAGGTGTTAGGAATCCTCCAGAAATGGGTTGAGCACAGCAACGGGTTTGGGTTTTGTTTTTTTTTTTGGTTATGGAGACATTTTTGGCTGTTAACAGCTTGGTGCAAGGATGCTACTGACATCTAGTGGCCAGGGCTGCTGCTGGTCATCCCACAATGTACAGAACAGGCCCCACAACACAGAATGATTCCCTGGAGTGCCAACAGTGCCCAGACAGGTGAGGATGTCCAACTCGTTGCCGTTGAGTCGATGGTGAGTAGAACTGCACCATAGGATTTCCAAGGAGCGACTGGTTTGAAATGCGACATTTTGGTTAGCAGCAGAGCTCTTAACACTGCGCCACCAGGACTCCCAGGACGTCCAAGATACCCGTGAACTCTTTCCAGCAAGATGCACAAAGCACTCGGTGACTGAAGTGGGTGAGGCTCACCCTGCTCAGGCCCGGTGGGGAGCGGAGCTGCGACTCAGTCAGATCCATCATCTGTAGGGTGCACATGGTGGAAAGATGAGTGGTGGGGAGCAGGTCACGGGGTGAGGGGGGGTGGGGTGGGGACCGCTACATTTGGAGCTGGTGGGGGGCAGTCGCGCACAGTATTGAAGGGAAGGCCAGTCGAAGCAGAGTGTAGAAAGCTCTCTAGGGGGAAAGTAGAGGACCCAGGGAGGTGGCCAAGGCCATTGGGGTCGGGTGGTGATCCCCCTGCTGGGAGGTGGGAAGGCTGTAGGGAGGTAGGGGAGAGAGGAACCATGGGGGCTGCACTGGGGGCCCAAGGAGTGTCTGCGGGCCAGGCCTGCCTGTTGGGGAGGCAGTGGGAGAGGGAGGATGGGAGAGAAGCGGGGGCCTGAGCAAGGCCCCCTTTCTTCCCACGCTCATGCCTCAGGTCCCGGTGGACAGCGCGGCTTCCCAAAGTTCTTTTAAACCAGCGGAGAAGCGGGGCCGCCTTCCAGGGGTGGATTTCGGGGCTGGCATCAGCTGTGAGCCCAGGCAGTTCAACGATGAGGGACGGACCCAGATGTTCGGTGGCACTGACGGGCGAGCTCTGAGCTCACCTGGCCAGCTTGGGGAGCCTAGAAAACCCAGAAGAAACTGCGTACCTGGCCGCAGGCCCCATCCCCGAGAGGCAGGGTCTCCTGCGGGGAAGGCGGGGCTCAGGGTGGGCAGCCAGGAGGACTAGGTCTCTAGAGGGGGGTGACCTTGCGCAGAGAAGCGGGATGCTTGCCACTCGGGGGCCTCCTGAAGGGAAGGGGCGGGTCCGAGGCTAGAGGCAGGCTTCCCGAGAAGGCGGGGCTCTGAGCAGGCTGGGGCGGGGCGTGGGCGTGGGCGTGGGCGCGGGCGGGGCAGGGGCTCGGCGCCTACTTAAGTGGCCCGGGCGTGCGCGGCCGCCCCCGCCATGGCTCTGAGGCGCGTCTTGTCGGCGGTTCGTGCCGGTGTCCCCCGCCACGCCCCGCTGTCCACTGTACCGGCGGCCCGCGAGCAGCCGACTGCGGGCCCGCGGGCCGTGCCAGAGCGCGGAGCGGCCGAGGCCTCGCGGCCGCCGGTGCCCGCAGTGGACTTCGGCAACGCGCAGGAGGCGTACCGCAGCCGGCGCAACTGGGAGCTGGTGCGCAACCTGCTGGTGCTGCGCCTGTGCGCCTCGCCCGCGCTGCTGGCGCGCCACGAGCAGGTACGGAGGCAGGCGGGCGCGGGGACCCGCGGCGGGCGGCGCGGGGTCCTCGGCCTTCTCCGGGCGCTTCGGAGTGTAAAGCGAGGGCCGCTTGGGCAGTGCCTGCAGAGAAGGAAGTCGGGGAGGCTGGTGTTGCCTCACTGCCTGGCAGACCTTGTGGAGTTTCTTACATATGGATTATGACCCTGGTGGCGCAGCGGTTAAGCGCTCGGCTGCCAACAGAAAGGGGGCAGTTGGAACTCGGCGCAGAGAGCTCTGCTGGAGAAAAGACCTGGCGATCTGTTCCCGTAAAGATTACAGCCTAGAAAACCCCACGAAGCAGCTCTGCTCTGTCGTGTAGGGTTGCTGAGTTGAAAATCGACTTGATGGCACCACCACTACCAACAAAAAGGAAAGAACAGTTTGCTTTTTAAGATAGTGTTGTTGTTGTTGTTAGGGGCCATGGAGTGCTCTGACTCACAGCGACCCTATGAATAACAGAACAAAACACTGCCCAGTCCTGCACCATGCTCACAAGCCTTGGTATGCTTGGGCCCATTGTTGCAGCCACTGTGTCTGTTTATCTTGTTGAGGATCTTCCTCTTTTTTGATAGTCCTTTACCAAGCATGATGTCCTTCTCAAGGGATTACCCCTTCCTGATAACATATCCAAAGTACGTGATGTGAAGTCTCCCCGTCCTCACTTCTGAGGAGCATTCTGGCTGTACTTCTTCCAAGATAAATTTGTTTGTTCTTATGGCAGTCCATGGTAAGGCATCAAGGCTTCTTTGGTCGTCCTTATTCGTTGTCCAGCTTTTGCATGCATATGAGGCAATTGAAAACACCATGGCTTGGGTCAGGACTAGGTACTTTAGTCCTCAAAGTGACATCTTTGCTTTTCAGTTCTTTAAAGAGGTCTTTTGGAACAAACTTGCCCAATGCAATACGTCATTTGATTTCTTGACTGCTGCTTCCATGGGCGTTGATTGAGGATCCAAGTAAAATCAAATCCTTGACAACTTAAGTATTTTCTCCATTTATCATGATGTTGCTTGTTGGCCCAGTTGTGAGGATGTCTGTTTTCTTTATGTTGAGGTGCAATCTATACTGAAGGCTGTAGTCGTTGATCTTCATCAGCAAGTGCTTCAAGTCCTTTTTGCTTTCAGCAAGCAAAGTTGTGTCATCTGCATATTGCAGGTTGTTAATGAGTCTGTCTCCAATCCTGGTGCTGAGTTCTTCTTCACATAGACCAGCTCCTCGGATTATTTGCTCGGCACACAGATTGAATAAGTACAACCCTGACACATACCTTTTCTGATTTTAAACCATGCAGTATCCCTTTGTTCTGTTCAAATGATTGCCTGTTGGTCTATGTACAGGTTCAGCATGAGCACAATTAAGAGTACTGGAATTAAGTGTTAAGTAAATTAAGTGTTCTTAAGACAAATATCACTTACCACATACAAAGTTACCACTTGGTATATAAAATGTTGCCTCAAGGGGAGTCTAGCAGTATTGAAGGGCCTGGCGCTCCTGAGTCCCCAGAGCTGTGACCCAGTGCTTCCCCAAATAGGGGTCACTTGGGACAGATGATCATGGTGAAAAATAGAAAGCCTGTCACACACCCAACTTTAAAAACTTTAAAGTTAGGTAACTTGGGAAAGTGATGGCTTAGAGGAAGTAAAAAGCAGAACAACCGTCTCAGCCACCTGCATTCCGGGCATACGGTTGTTGTTGTTAGGTGCTGTCGAGTTGGTTCTGACTCATAGCAACCGTGTGCACAACAGAACGAAACACTGCCTGGTCCTGCACCATCCTCACAGTCACTGTTATGCTTGAGCCCATTGTTGGCAGCCACTGTGTCAATCCGCCTCTTCAGCGCTTGCTTCTTTTTCACCGACTCACTACTTTCCCAAGCATGATGTCCTTCTCCAGGTGACAGTTATTTTAAGGTGATCTTGGAAACAGTTTGCAAGGGTCTAATTGTTGATGCCGAGGGGTTAGAAGGCTTTTTGCACAGGTGGTGTTGATTTCTGAGGTGAGACTGTGCTAAGGGCACTGTGTCTGCCCCCCAGAAGGGAGGTGAGGCCACACACAGGGCAGAGAAGGGTGGGCCCTGCAAGGAGCCCCAGCCACACCTCGGGCTTAGGTGAAGTTGTGGCCACGGGATGGGAGATGAGGGCAGAGAAGCCTCCGAGAAGTGGGAGGTGGCAGAAGTGTTTGGCCAACTCGATACACTGCCTCCCCTGGCACAACACACAGGTCGGCACAGTGCAGAGCTGGGTGTCCAGGCCATGTGTTCCGAATGGCACTGGTGGAGAATCTGGTTCCTGCAGTGCTTGTTGGCCCTCAGAGGAGTCCAGTTTAGCCAGTTATATGGTCATCATTGAGAGGAAGAGAAACCAGCCTGGCCCAATGGAACCTGGAGAGGCCCTTCACACCTGTCCTCCATTAAAACAAGGTTAAGCCGGAAACAATTGCCCTGAGATTATCTTTGAACTTTGAACCAAGGACTCCCGGAGTCTTCTTAAAACCAAGCAGTGGTTTAGCTTGACTCGTAAGGAATGTCTGCCTTGAGCATTGTGCTCTTTTAAGATCTGTCTGTATGGGATCAGGTTGATAACAGCAACTTGAGGGATTGGATGGGAAACTTGGGGCAGTGAGTTTATGTTGATGGGGGAGGAGCAGCTCAGAGAGGGAAGGTGAGAATGGGTGCACAGATAGGAGAACTGTGATCAGTGTCATTGAATCTCACAGGTAGGAATTGTTGGATTGGTGTGTGTTCTACTATGTATATTCTCAATAACAACAACAAATTAAAAAAAAAAGTGCTATGGGGGTGGTTTCAGGGTGAAGGTATTTGACTCACTAATGCTTTTCCTTGGAGCTCTGGTGGCATAGTAATTAAGAGCTCAGGCTGCTAACCAAAAGGTCAGCAGTTCGAATCTACCAGCTTCTCCTTGGAAACCCTATAGGGCAGTTTTCCTCTCTCTTATAGGGTCACTGTGAGTCGGAGTCAACTCAATGGCAATGGGTTGGGGTTTTAATGCTTTTCCTTAGAGTGGAGTTTCTCAGAGATTACTCCTCAAAACAACGGTCCCAAGAGATATTCCCCATAAAGAAAGGGTTCTGTTAATCCTGTCTCGGAGCTAAGTCAAGGGGAGGGAGCTGTGGACACCCCAGGGGTTCCCTGGCAGGGTGGTGGGTGAGGGCCTAGGCACCTTGGCCTCCCTGTGGTCATTCCTCCCAGCCCCAAGAGCCTCCATTTGTCCCAGAACGTGTCCCTCATTCCTCTTCTGCCCTGGCTGTCCACGCCGCGGAGAGCCTTCCACCGCTTCCATGTCATCCCCCTTCCTCATCTAAGTCAGCAAACACCACACATGCCTCCTCACCACAGGCCACTCCATTCTGTCACTCTGTGGCTTGACTTTGCTCCTTCCTTCTTTGAGGTTTCCCCACTAGGATGCAAGTTCTTTGTCTGTGGTTCAGATATTTCCTGTCCCGGGAATTTCACTCAGCATGTAGCAGCCACCTAGGAAGTTTGAAGGAATGCTTTTAGGAATTTGGAAGCTGGTGGAATTCTACTTGAAAATAGATAGCTGTTTTCCTCCAGGGCGGCTCCCTCAGAGCTGGCTCCAGCCCCTGGCTCCAGGCGGCTGCTTGCTCACCCAATGTAGCCGACCTCTTTCAAGTCCCCACTTGTCGAGGATGGGACTTCCTTCCCAAGACCTGTATAGGTGAGTTGCCAGCTTATTGTTGGGCTGCACTTCACTCCAGCCACTGCAGTTTGTCTGAGCTCATGGAGGTGTCGTTTTACATGTGTTTACTCTCCAGCGGGAATAAGCAGTAAGTAAAACACTGAAGAATCTGAGTGCTTGTATCCTAGAAAGTCACATCAAGCCCTCCCCTCCCCAGTGGAACCAGCTGAAGTGTGGATATAGAAACCAGTTGCCGTAGAGTTAGTCTGACTCGCCGCGGCCCCACTTGTGTCTGTCAAACTGTGCTCCATGGAGTTTTCAATGGCTGATTTTTTGGAAGTGGATCGCCAGGCCTTTTTTCTGAAGCCCTGCTGGGTGGACTCATCACACCAACATTTCAGTTAGCAGCCAAGGGCATTAACCATTCGCACTACCCAGGGACTCCTTGGATACAGAAGGTGTTTCAAAAATGCCGACTGCTTGTCCCTGAGAGAGACCAGATGAGCCATTCTCTCCTGTACTAGCAAGTGGTGATGCGGCACCCACTGCGTACCGGTGGTTCCTGTGAGTATGCCTCCTCCTGGGCAGCTCCTGGGTACAGGGAAAGTCAGAGCAGCCCAGGAGGTGGTGTTTCAGGCCTGCTCACTTGCTCGGAGTACACGGGGCAGGGGGCGGGGGGTGGGGTGATTTCCAGTTGTTCTGAGCAGAGAAGCAA
Source organism: Loxodonta africana (assembly GCF_030014295.1). Classification (NCBI taxonomy): domain Eukaryota; kingdom Metazoa; phylum Chordata; class Mammalia; order Proboscidea; family Elephantidae; genus Loxodonta; species Loxodonta africana. The sequence goes on from NC_087360.1 coordinate 33,445,571, forward strand.
GCTGGTCCTTCTTCACAAGAAGCTGAAGGCCATGAGCCAAGTATCGGTGCATGCTCTGGGGACCAGACCAGACCAGACCCACTGCCATCGAGTCAATTCCGACTCATAGCGACCCTATAGGACAGATTAGAACTGCCCCGTAGGGTTTCCAAGGAGCAGCTGGTGGAATCGAACTGCCAGCCCTTTGGTTAGTAGTTGTAGCATGCTGTAGCTCTTAACCACTGTGCCAACAGGGCTCTGTGCTCAGGAGAGACCGTGCCAAGGCTCTGTGGTGGGCATGAGGGTGGATGAAGGGGTGGCCCAGGACAGCCGGTGACTTCTGCCTTTCAGCTGCTTTGTGTGGCCAGGAGACTTCTGGGGCAAAGGCTGTTCGACAAGCTAATGAAGATGACTTTCTACGGGCAGTTTGTGGCCGGTGAGGACCAGCAGTCCATCCGGCCCCTGATCCAACACAACAGGGCCTTCGGGGTTGGCTCCATCCTGGACTACGGAGTGGAGGAGGACCTCAGCCCTGAGGAGGCGGAGCAGAAGGAGATGGAGTAAGGCCCCCCACCCGCCGACGTCTGTCCTCGGCCCTCCCTGTGCAGAAGCTGCACAGGCCATTCTCACAGTAACCCCGAAGCACTCATACTCCAGGACAGCCAGACTGGGGCCCTCAGGGATCAGGTGGGGCTACAGCCAGCTGCTGGGCCTTGGCCTGGCAAGGCCAAGGCCAAGGCCAGGAGAGCTTGGTGAGCCCCATTCTCAAAGAGCCTCCTGGGTATCTGCCTGACCTTGTATTTACTCACCGAGAGGGGATGCAAGCTCTGGTTTTTTCCTGGAAAGCCTGGTGCACACATGGCGGGAGGAGTAGCTAGAACAGGGTCGGCAAACTGCGGCTGTGGCCAGATCCAGCCCCCACCTGGGTTTGCAAACTCGGAATGGCTTTTGCATTTTTAAATGGTTGAAAAAAATGAAAACAAGAATAACATTTTGTGACACGTGAAAATGATATGAAATTCAGAGTGTTCATAAGTAAAGCTTTCTGGGCACACAGCCACGCCCATTCATCCCAGTGCTGGTGGCTGCTATGGCCCAACCCAGGCAGTCAGGGGGCTATGGCATAGACCTTATGGCCTGTGAAGCTGAAAATATCTGGCCATTTACAGAAAGTCTTTGCTGACCCTGGATTAGGAGGTGGCTCTGGCTCCCAGCTCAGCCGAAGCGCCTCCCTGGCTGCAGGGGTTCCTGACCATCCAGCATCTTTTGCCCACCTCGCCAGCCCACCTTTATTGGGAACTACAGTAGAGAGTGGTTTGGTGCCTGGAGTCTGCTCCCAACTTGCCCAAGTCCCATTCTCTGGGTGGTGAGTGTAGGGGATGGATGGGCTGCTCCTTGCCCCATTCTTGGGTGATGTTGTTGTTAGGTGCCATTAACTTGGACTCATAGCGACCCTCTAGGACAGAGTAGAACTGCCCCATAGGGTTTCCAAGGAATGGCTGGTGGACTTGAACTGCCGACCTTTTTGGTTAGCAGCCAAGCTCTTAACCACTGTCACCATAAAAAAACAAAAACAAAAACCATACCAAACCGCTTGCTGTCGAGTCAATTACAACTCATAGTGACCCCATAGGACAGAGTAGAACTGCCCCATAGAGTTTCCAAGGAGCACCTGGTGGATTCAAACTGCTGACCTTTTGGTTAGCAGCTGTAGCTCTTAACTGCTGTGCCACCAGAGTTTCCTGTGTCACCACAGGCCAGAACTATAGCTGTCTTGGCAGGACCAACCCTTCCTTTGCAAAATGAAAATAAACAGAACTTAGAAAAATGCCTGGAGCCCTGAGGGCCAAGCTTCTTCTCTAGCCCCTTCCAGAACTGTGTGGGAAGTGGGTATGTGTGTCTCTCTTCTCTGCCACTGCAGCCCTCTTAGCCAGGATATACACGGTTCGTCGGCAGGTGGGAACACAGGCCCCTTCCTGGCACTGTGGGGTCATTGTCCGTCTGTCCCTTCCTCCTGGAGTGGGGACTGTCTTCTTACCTGCAGAGCCTGAGCATGGAGGCTGGCTCAGAGGAGCCGGTCTCGAAGGGGTACCAGAGGCATTGACCTGTGGTAACCAAGGACAGGTGACCCTGGAAGAGGCTAGGATGTGCCCCTGCCTCTGGGAGCTGGCTGAGCCCTTGCTTTGATTCGGGAGCTGGCTGAGCCCTTGCTTTGATTCAGGGCTGCTGAGCTATGACAGCAGTGGGCCTGACTGATGCACATGAGGCTTTGGACAGGCCCATTGTGTAACCTGGCCCTTGGTTTGGTGGGGTGTGGTGTTTGCCTAGCCCGTCCCCAGGTGGCTGGTCCATAAGGGGAGGGAGAGGCAGTCACATGAGGCCTCCCTCCCTGGGAATGGGAACGGAATGTCCACACCTCAGCCTCAGGCTGGCTGCTGCCTAGGGATTGGCTTGAGGAGGCCAGACTTGTGATTGGCTGTTATGAAGGCGGGGTTCTTGTGCTCCAGCACCCCCTTTGTTCCTGACCTCCCCCCACTCCCCCCCGACCATGAGGCTCCCGCCAGCCTGGGGCCTTGGCTACAGCCTTTGCTGAGACTGCCTATTGAATAAATAACTAATGGGTTTTGGATCCCGGCCCAGTCGCATCATGCCGCCCCCACACACTGGGCCCCACGCTGTCTCCCGGCAGGCTTCAGCCACACCTGGCTTGGGCTGAGAGGGTAATGGGACCCTGCAGAAGTGCCCCCCCCGCCCCCGCCACCAGCCCCGTTCTGGGATGTGAGCCTCGGCTCCTCCCCATTCTGATGGGGTGATGCTGTCTGATGCCAGCAGCAGGGAGGGAGGGGTCTCTCCCTTGAGGGGTTTGGGCCACAGGGGCAGGGCTGGGCTTGCAGACTGGGTCCAACACCCACACTGTCAAGTGGCCTCCCTGGCTGGCCAGGTGTGACACTAACCACTCAGACCTTGTGTAAGGGACTGCTTCAGTGTCCCTGGTGGATGACCAGGGATCTTTCTTCCTAGTCAGTTCTTCCTATAACAGGGCCTGTAGATCCCACCCTGGGGAATGGTGAAGAGTCCATCACCCCAGGTGGGTGGCGGCAGGCTTGGCCCTGGTATAACCGTAAGAGGCACAGAAGAAGGCTAAGCAGAACTGCGCAGGTAGGACTGTGGACTCTGGAACCCAACAACCAGGGCTCGAATCCTGGCTCTGCCACTTGCCAGCTGTGTGAGTTTGGGCAAATGACTTAGCCTCTCTGAGCATCAGTTTTCTTCATCTATTAAACAAAAAAGCCTGGAAAAATAACTGCACCTATACCAGAAAGGGGTGGAGGCACCCAAATGTGTGGTGACTCAGCAGTCCTCCCAGGGAATGAGGGAGAGGCCGGCAGGCCTCGGGGAGGAGTGACCCAGGAGGGCTTCCAGGAACTGGGATGGAGGGGGCAGGAGGTCTGGAGGCACAGGAGGGACAGAGTGGCCACTAGGATGTTCTTGTTAAAACATCAGCATAGAGGCCAGGGTCTGGCCCCAGTGCAGGAGAGGCACTGAAGGCCAGGCTCCCCATGGGGTCACGAGGCTGACCCTAGGCTAGGGCAGCTCCCCCAGCACTGGTTTTGAGCACAGTGCTGCCTAGAGCAAGGGAGCCCAGGGAGGGGTGTGCAGGTAGCAGGGATGCACAGTGTTAGGGCAGTATCCACTCAACTGTCCTGTCCTTCCCTCCCTCCTCTCACTGCCTTTGGTCACCAGAGGAGAGTAGGAAAGGGTGGCCTGCGTAAGCTCTCCTTGCTTTCTGCCTTACCCAGACACTGAGCCAGCAACCATTCAATGGAATTCTGAGAGCTCTGGCTTGGTTGAGGCCAAGGGGGTGGCCAAGTCTCATGCCGCCTCTTCAGAGCCCCTGGGACTTGTGTGACCTTCCTGTGCCCCTGGCCCCTCGCGCTACTTGCTCTGGGCACTCCTTGCAGTCCCATCAGGCCAGCCCACCTACGTGTTCCTCTCTTCCACAGAGGGATGGATGGAAGCCAGGAAGGGTACAGTGCTGTCGCCTGAGGAGGCAGAACACAGAACAGGTCGATTTGTCGTCCAGTCAGAGGGGTGGGGGGTGGGGAGGAGGAGTACACAAGGGATCCAGGCCTTTCCGACTAACCAGGGCACAGTCCTAGACCTGGTCAGGCTGCTGGCCTCACCGATTCACATTCCAGCTGTAAAGTTGACGGCTGCAGGAGCACGCTCTGGGCTGCACCTCCGTGTTGGTGCCTGACGTGGACACTCCACGGTAGAAAGTGGATTCCTTGGATGGCGGGGGTGGCGCTGCCTCACTTCTGGAGCCTCAGTTTCCTCATCTGTCTCTTTCCCCCACGTTGTGACATGGCCTCAGTCACACCAGGGGGCTGCTGTCCTCAGCCAGACCCTACCCTCCCCAGTGTTGGCGGGCTTCCCTGGCACTCTCAGAAAAGACTTTGCTGGCTGGGACCCAGCAGCGGGGTCTGGCTGTAAGTGTCCCTCGAAGCCCCTAGCTGCATTCTCTGACCCATGTGCTCGGGTGGCCGGAGCAGCTGCTTTTCTCAGCTCATCTCTAAAGTGCTTCCTTCCTGGGCGCCCCAGGAGGTCACAGATGGAGACTGCACACATGACGGAGACCCCAGGGGTCACAGTGCCTCTGCCCCACCGGCTGCTCTTACTTTGCCCACGTGGGTTTCCTGCCTGGGCCACGTCTGGCCACTGGCTCCCCTGCCTTGGTGTGGCCAGTGGCGACTGTGTTGGAACTCTCCCTCATTAGATGGCTTTTGCCTGGTTGTCCCTGGTCACAGCTTGAAGGGATGGGGCCTGCCTCGTGGCTGGATAGAGGCGGGTGAGCTCCCGTCCATCAGGGTGTGTGGGATACGGCAGATTAACCAGTAAGCACAGTACACACCGTACCGGTTTACTTGTGCTTACTTACTAATCTGTAGTGTACAATTTTACATGGGTTTTACCACATCAAGTGAAATTGCACACTACGGCTTAGTAAGTAAACACAAGTAAACCCGAGCATACCTTACTTATTGGCTAATCTGTCCCTGGGGGTAATCCCACACTGGGGGGCCTGCGTGCTCCCTCACGGGTTCCTCTAGAAGCTGTGCCCTTACAGAGTCAGAACCATGTCACACAGTGACCCTCCACCGTCTTGTGTCACATCAAGCACTCAGCCTCCTTGTACCAAGCCTGACTGGGTACTAAGCCTCCAGGTGGCTGGAGGATTGGAGCAGCTGGGCAGTCATTGCTGTGGGGCACATAGGAGCCTCGTGAGGAGCAGCCTCTCACAGGAGGTCCTGGCCATGTGAGGCTCAGAGTCCCCAGTTGTGCCCCCTGGGTGGGTTGGGGGTTACTGGCAGGTGCACAGTGAGGTCAGACTCACTCCTAGGCTGCTTGACACATGGGGCAGTCAAGGGCCTTAAATATAAATGTGAGATGAGAGACAAAACTGCTGAGCACTGTCCTCGCAGTTGATGCCTAGGGAGACAGGCGTATAGGGAGAAGGGGGCGACTGTGCCAAGGAGCCGCATGTCACTGTTCCAAAAGGTATAGCCTCACAACTGAGCAAAAGGGAGCCTCCTGGCTGCTGTGAGGAGGGGGACACCAGGAGCCCTCCGCTTAACCAGGGAGGACACCGTGAGCAGGGACAGGGTAGCAGAGTGGGTGGGTGCCGGACTGAGCCCCTGAGAGCATGGGGAGAAGGAAGCGGCTGGTGGACATGGGGCTTGTGCTGGGCCGTGGAAGTAGCTGCAGGGAGGCTGGTGGGCCAGGGTTGAGCTGTGGGGTGGGATGTGATGGGTGAACCTCACTGTCCTAATGAATACTTGGGGTGTTTTTTGAACATCATGGGAAGCCAGGGGAAGGTTTTTAAACCAGGGAGTGATGAGATCAGATTTGCATTTTAAAAGAAAAATTCTGGTTGCATTTTAAAGGAAAAATAATCCTTGGGGGCAAGATTGCATGCCTGAGGTGGCACTGGCAGTGTGCAGGGGCAGAAGCCAGGAGATTGGCTTCGAGCTGGCAGGTAGAAGTGCCCGGAGACCCTGGATGTGACATGGGGGCCTCAGGCTGGCAGGTAGAGGTGCCCAGAGTCCCTGGATGTGATGTGGGGGCCTCGGGCTGCCAGGCACAGGTGCCCAGAGCCTCTGGATGTGACGTGGGGGCCTCAGGCTGCCAGGCACAGGTACCGGGAGACCTGGATGAGGGGCAGATCAGAGCTGGAGGATTAGTGTGTAGTCATGGTTAAAAGCCATGGGCTTAGACCAGCTTCCCTGCTCTGGGGTCATCAGCGTATGTGATTTAATGGTCCTTCCTTTGGTGGGGCGTTCTAGAGGCAAGGGGCCCTTGCTTACCTGGTTTCTGGAATTCTGTACACTGGGTGGCTTCCTGGTCTCCATTCCTCGCCCTGGGTGGCTCTGCACTCTCACTCTCTGGGGAGGACCGCCCTCGTCGATAACTTTCCCAAGAACTTGCTCCTTGTAGGTGCTGCTCTGAACTTCTGTTTTACCCACTCTTCACTCATTCATAGGGAGACATCCTTAGTGCCCCACTTCACCCATGTGGGGCCTGAGGCCAGGAGAGGGCCAGTAGCTTGTCTGAGGACACGTGGCTTGTCAGCTGGACAGCATCTGTCCCTGAGCAAGCTCCTCATGCTCAGAGGTGGCTATGCCCCAAGGGCTGGTGTGGATAAGCTGGGTGCACCCTGGTTACTTCCAGCAGGGCTGCATCTTGGAGCCAGCTTTCCTCTACCAGGTGGTTGACACTCAACCTCCAACTTCTTCTCGTCACTTCTGCCCTGTAAGTAGGAATGTGCTTGTCACCTGCTGTGGAGGTGGTATGGCCCGACCCTTCTGCCCTCCTTCTTCCTGCAGGTCCTGCACCTCGGCTGCGGAAAGAGATGGCAGTGGTGAGTAAGGGGCGGGCCAGCTCATGAACCCACGCTTCCCTGCAACCCATGTACGTGCTGGGGGATCAGGAGCCCCTGAGTTTAGGGGCAGCCCCGTCAGAGGTACAAGCAAACCTTGGGGCACTGGTGTGGTGCCTGCAGCCATTGCATCCATAGGCCATCCCAGGTCCTCTGTGTTCTGTGGTTAAGAACAGACCTCTTGGTCCCCTGGTGGAGGCTGGCCTGGGCTCCTTTGAGACACAAGCTCTGTCTTCCTGTCCCAGGCATGACGCATGCTGGGGTGGACAGAACAGCAAGGGCAGGTCATAGAGCTGAACGAGCAGGATGGGTCTAGGGTTATGGGAACCTCGGGGTGGTGTGAGGGGGAGCATAGCAGGACAGTGCAGCAGGGCCAGAGGCTGCCCAAGGCCACCATGCTGAGGGCAGTGGCCAGGGTTCAGCCTGCTGGACTTGTGCTGGGGGGTGGATGGGAATGGGGGAGAGGGTTGCATCAGAAGCACATGTGTGATTGTCTTTGTAGGTACAAGTAAGAGGGAGAAGCAATACCAGGCCCACCGGGCCTTCGGGGACCGCAGGGATGGCGTCATCAGTGCCCGCACCTACTTCTATGCCAATGAAGCCAAGTGTGATGGCCACATGGAGACGTTCCTGCGCTGCATTGAGGCTTCAGGTGGGGTCACCATTCTTTGCTGGTTGTGCCCAGCCTGGGCCAACCTGTGGGTACACGATGAGTTCGGGGCTGGGGCCAGAGGAGCTGGCTCAGAAAATGGCTGAGCGCTCGGGGCTTCTGTTCTGACTGCTGTAACTTGAGGAGAAGAACCCCTGCCCGACGGTTGTGGAGGTGACCTGAGGTGACACAGGGGCGGGGGAGGGGAGGACTTGGGCGGCTTGGTGCAGCTGCAGCTTACACTTTGGCCTTGCCAACATCCAGCCCCTTTGTGAGGAGCCCGGGCTGCTTCCAGGCAGGCGCCGTCTGTCCCTGGCCCCTGCTGCGGCCCGTTTCCTGGTCACCAGGAGTGCAGCACGGCTGCCAGTGGGCCGAGTGCCCCTGTTGCCAGGAGCGTGGTTCTAGCCAGATGCACTCTTGGTTTCCCGAGGAGTGGACGGTTCAGCAAGCTGGAGCACAGGTCAGAGAGACTCCTCTGGCAGCATCTGGTGGGGAAGCAGCTGCTGCAGGAGGTTGCTAGGGTCTCAGCACTGCTTTAGTCTCCAGAAACAAGCCACTTTCATGGGAACTGGGTCCTTCATTTCCTGAGCATTGAAAGAATGGTGGGAGCAGTGGCTCCTGAGAGAGGCGCTGGGGGAAGTCCTGAGCACTCGGGCAGGTGCTCAGCCCAGGCCCTTCAGCAGCGGGTACTCCTGGCCATGCCAGGTGTCTTCTGCCTTCCTGCCCCACTCTGCTTGGGGTGATGAAGAGGAGGGCCACACAGAAGCAAAATGCTGAGGAGAATCCTGGGGTAGGGGGTGTTATCTAGCACACCTCCATACTCCAGCCAGTGCTCAGCATTCCACAACCATGGGCAGCCAGTGGTGCTGGTGGTGTAGCAGGGGAAACTGAGGCATAGGCAGGTCTCTCTGGCCCTTTGCCCACTGCCTAACCATCTCCTGAATGTGGGGGACAAACAGACTCTGCTGTTCCCATCTCAGCAAGGGGTATCCCGAGCAGCCAGCCATGTGTGAGGGCATTTCTGGGGCTAGGTGAAATCTCAGTAGGAGACCAACCAGTAGGGCCAGCAGCCTCCACCTGTGCAGGCTTCTGCTCCCCTCGCCTACCCTGGTGTCCTTGTCCCTGCCCATCTCCTCAGGGGGCCTCAGGGCTTTCTCTCCGGCTTCTGACAGGTGGAGTCAGCGACGATGGCTTCTCGGCCATCAAACTCACTGCACTGGGGAGACCTCAGTTTCTGGTAAGTGCTGGAACCTTCCACCTGCAAAAACTTGCAGCTGTATTAGCATTAAATGAAAGCATGTGTTCCAGTACCTTGGAAACCACGAGCCCTGTCATCGGCTGAAACCGTGAGCCTTGGGGGCTCAGGGGCTGGCTGGGGGTCCTGGGGCAAGGAGCTGGGCACGGGCCTAAGAGGGGGCCTTAGGCCTGCATTTGCAGCTGCAGTTCTCAGACGTGCTGACCAAGTGGAGACGGTTCTTTCACCAAATGGCTGCAGAGCAAGGCAAGGCTGAGCTCACTGCCATGGACATGAAGCTGGAGGTGGCAGCACTGCAGGTGGGTGTGGAGCAGAGCCCTTTCCAGGCTCACCATGGGGGCTCAGGGAAGAGCCTCTGCTCAGGGGACACTGGCTGGCCAATTGGGTTCAGGATAGTGCTCAAGAACCTGAAGTGTGCCTGTTTGCCCACGTCTGCTGGGGTCAGCCATCAGGAGGAGAAGGGGCCCCATCTGCACTGAACTGAGACAGGGGAGATGGTGGGAGGGGGGCTGAAGGGAGGTGGCCCTGAAGGAGCAAAGTATGATGGGAGTTACAGTGATGGGAATGGGCACCCCTAGATGGACCAGAACTGGTCCGTCTGTGGGACAGAAACATAAGCCAGAGGTAAGCCCTGTTTTCTCTAACGATGTTACATGAAGTCAAAACTGGCATCACAAGCCAGTGGGAGGAGGGTGCTTGAAATGTTAGTCAGTAGGGCTGAGTACCATGGGTGGGCCCTGAGAAGAGACCCTGGTGTGTCTGATGCCTTCTCCTTTCTCAAGGAAAGTGTGGCAAAGATGGGCATCGCCAGCAGAGCTGAGATCGAGGACTGGTTCACAACTGAGACCCTGGGGGTGTCTGGGTAAGAGCAGACCACGGCTGAGAAGAGGGAGCCTGCAACCCGGCTGCCGGCTGGACAGAGGCCCTTCTGGCAGGTTCTGAGGTGCTCCTGGGCAGGGTCAGCCATGACTCCGTGTGAGCCCCAGGGCGCCTCCCAATTCTGGTCTTCCTCTTGAGAGCGTGGGCCTGGAGGGGGAGAGGGGGTGTGACAGTACAGAGGAACTGCTTCCCTGAGACTCACAGAGCAGCAGTTGAGGGAGCCTGGGTTGAGGAGGAGCAGCCGGCCTGCTCGTGCATGGGATAGCCCAGGCTCTGCAGTAGGCTCCAGTGTCCCTAAACCAGGCAGGGTTCCTTACAGAATTATTCCGGCCCCAGCAAAGGGTGAGAGGTAAAGGAGGCCAGGGAGGCTGAGATGCCAGGCTAAGGCTGGGGCAGAGGTGGCCCAGGCCTGACCCCTTCACTGGGGGCCCCCAGTTGGATCAGGAAGGTGGGCTCAGGGCAATGCATTGGGGCAGCTGGGGTGCCGGAGCTGGCAGTGAGGCAGCAGCCTTGGCATGCAGTTCCCTTGCCCGCGGCCCTCAGCTGGCCACTGTCATCTCCCTAGCCCCATCTGCAGTGGTGAATTTGGCTTGCTGTGTCCCCTACCTTATCTCCCACCCTGCACAAGGGGTGTTCCCAGTTATGTGCAGCTTGCATGTGTTTGTCACCACCGTCCTGGTACAGGAGTGATTTTTGTTTTAGTTTTCATTTTCAAACAGACTGCCATGTTTATTTTTCTTTTAAAACTGAATACAGAAGTGGGTTTTGTTGTGGTTGGAGTTGAGCATGCTCTTTTAGGGAACGAGGCTGGTTTGGGGGCCTAGATAAAGCTGGGGGTCAGACCTAGACACCCTCCCCATGCCGCCATGCCTGCCTCACAGTTGATGGTGTCTTCTCGCCTCAGCACCGTGGACCTGCTGGACTGGAGCAGCCTCATCGATGGCAAGACCAAGCTCTCCAAGCACCTGGTGGTCCCGAACCCAGAGGTAATGCTTCCCCGTCCTCTCCACCAAGTGGCACCTCAGCAGGCACTGTTGTGACTGAGGCTTAGAAATTTAGGTCACCACGAGTGTTCTGCTGCCAGTCCTGGGCCCAAGACCACTGGTGCTTGAGTGTTTGGTGGGACCAAGACCACACAGAGCTGGAGTGCCACAAGGGGCAGCCACCAGGTTGAGCTGGGGGTCTTGGAGGCCCTTCCTAGGATGGTGTCTGGTGATGGATCATGTACCAGGTCACTCCAAATCTCAATGCCCTGAAACCACAGCCATCCTTTTTTTTATCACCCTTTGTGGTGCTGGGTTGATGGGGCTCAGCTGGGCAGTTCTCGAGCAGGGCCTCACAGATGCTTGCACTCAGATGGTGGGGAGGCTAGGGTCATCTCAGAGGCTCCCTCACTCACACACCTGGTGGTTGATGCTGGCTGTCAGCTGGGACCTTGGTGGCTGGGTTCCCAGGGCAAGTGTCCCCAGAGAAAGCCAGGCAGAAGCTGTGTCACCTTTTTTAACCTAGTCTCAGGAGTCACACAGTCTCAATTCTGCCAAATCCCATTGATTAAAAGCGAGTTGCTAAGGCCACCCTGTACACAGGGGGAGAGGCATGAGACTCCACCTGTTGTTGGGAGGAGGACCAAGTCACAATGGTGACACCTAAGCTGGGACTTAAAGAATGGATAGAAGTGCCTTGGAAAACTATTGTCCTTCAAACGCTGCCTTCCACGATATTTCCAGCTTGACAGACTGAGGGCCTTGCCTCCAAGCTTTGAGCCACTGACCTGAGGTCCTGGCCTGTAGCATGTACAGCCCCTGCTTGAGGAGGTGACCATCCTTTGGAGACTTAAGCACATGCACAGCTAGGGATAAACCTGTGTGGCTTGGGTCAAGGCCGTGGAGGGCTGCAGGGGGTCCATGGAGGGCACGCTGGGAGTACCCTGGGCAGTGTTAGTGGGATGTGGAGGGCAGGGTGGTGCCTGCCACCTCTGAGCGTAGGCTCACTTCTGACCACTCAGCTCCTTGAAGGCCCTCCAGCTCTGGGTAGTGCTGGTCCCCTGCTACTTGTCAGGCTTGCTGCAGGGCCCCCTTGTGTCCACAGCTGCCAAGTTCTTCCAAGCCCTCCCTGCTCCAGCCTGAGCCCTCTGGCTGACTGGGTGGGTGGAGGTTCACTCCTTAGAATTGACTGGGAGCCCCTCCTACAGCCCCGTTGTCAGGGGTAGCTGGGCATCCTGAGCCTGGGTACTGTCTCAGCAGGGGCGAGCACGTGGCCTTTACACACTGCTGTGACGATGCTAGGAGTCATCGGGAGGGCACTTATGTGGCAGGGACACTGCATAAAGGACGGTGTTAGGAAGAGGGTGCTGGGAGGGCTTGCTGGCAGCAGAACAAGAGCCAGGTGGATGGGAAGGATGAGGGCACTGAAGCAGAGGCCCTGGCGGGAGGTGCCGCCAGCCATGCAGGTGGGGGCTCAGCCCCCTGTAGTGAGGGCTGATGATGCCCAGTGGGTGCTGAGTAGACCTGGGTGTGCAGTCTGGAGACAGTGCTGCTGTTATGGGTGTGTGGGGCGGGACACCCAGGGGCAGGTACCCTTGAGGAGGCTGCTGATCCAGGCCTGGGGCCTGAGAGGAGGGCAGCAAACTGTGACTTGGGAGCCATGGGGGCAGAAGGGCCCTCCTACCACTGAGAGGCCCTCTGTGGGCCCTGCGCGGCTGAGGGGTAAATTTCTTGGCATGCAGGCCTGGTCAGGGCTCCGGGCCGGCTGGCACAGGCACCCCTGTTGCACAGGCACTCCTTCCCGGTCCCGCAGGACCCTGCGTGTGGGACAGTTTGCAGGCTGGCTGCGAGGGCTCGGGCTTCAGCTGCCTGTACCTGTGCTCCTGTGGCTAGCCTGATCTTCACGTCCAGTGTGACGGGAGAGCAGGGGTGAGAGGCATCGCTGGGCCTGGGGGCCGCGGACCGGGCCATCAGCCGGCTGAGCCCTCCTGCCCATCCACATGGAATGAGGGTGCCCGCAGGTGGGAGGAGCAGCTGGCCGAGCTGCGGGTGGCTCAGCTGTTGCCTGGCTGCATGCTGCCCCACAGACAGGACAGCTGGAGCCTCTGCTGTCGCGGTTCACGGAGGAGGAAGAGCTGCAGATGACGAGAATGCTGCAGAGGATGGACATCTTGGCCAAGGTCATCCTCCGGGCCACGACAGGCTGGGAAGTGGTTGTCCCTGCTCAGGGTGGAGGGCTGGGGTGTCATGGACCCTGGAATTCAATGCAGAGGGTTAGGGCAGCCAGGGAGTGGGGGAACCTACCTCACTTGAGCTACTAACACACTCTCTTGCCCACCTCCTGCACCTCTCAGAAAGCCACAGAGGTGGGCGTGCGGCTGATGGTGGATGCTGAGCAGACCTACTTCCAGCCAGCCATTAGCCGCCTGACGCTGGAAATGCAACGCAAGTTCAATGTGGAGAAGCCGCTCATTTTCAACACGTACCAGTGTTACCTCCAGGTGCGGCCCAGCCCTGCGCCCTGCCTGCCAGCCTTGGCCCCAGCCCCCCACGTGTAGTGCAACTGGCGGGACAGCTCACCAGGAGGGATGCCCCTTAACCCCTGGGGGGTGGCCCCCCTCTGGGCATAGGCTTGGGGGATTGTGGGATGGACAGAACAGAGGGCAAGCTGCACCTCTGAGGGTCTTCAGCAGCAGCAGAGCCCACCCTGGGCTGGGCCCTGTGTCCCAGAAAGGCCCCTGCTCAGGCAGCTGTTGCCCTCCCCACACCGCCAGGGACTCCACCAGGGAGCACGTGGGCACAGGCCCCTGCAGCCCAGGGAGGCCCTGGAAGGAGCAGGCTCAAGGGTGGGGTCCTGTCCTGATTGTCCTGGGGCTCGACCCAGTCTGGCTCCCTGTGACTTTTGGCCTGGCCCCAGCAGGACGCTTATGACAATGTGACTCTGGATGTGGAGCTGGCTCGCCGTGAGGGCTGGTGTTTTGGGGCCAAGCTGGTACGGGGTGCCTACATGGCCCAGGAACGCACCCGTGCCGCGGAGATTGGCTACAAGGACCCCATCAACCCCACGTACGAGGACACCAATGCCATGTACCACAGGTACACAGCCCCTGCTCTGCCTCTTGAGCTTTGGCATTTCATCTGCCAAAAAGAGATGGGGATTTCTAGGGTGGGGAGTGAGAAAACGGGGCCTGGGAGGATTTAAGAGAAACTTCATGCATGGTGATGGTCCTGACAGGACAGGCTCTGAAGCGCCCACCCAGGGGTACTGGGAGAGCAGCCTCTGCTGGCGCTGTCCTGAAGCCAGAGCTGCTGCTTCCTCTGCTTTTGTTTCTTTTGTTCTACTCTTCCAACGACATCAATAGATTTTCGTATAGAAGAGCCTACTGAACAAAACAGAAGCAGCCCACAGCCCCCTCCCCTAACCTGGCCCTGCTGACTGGCTCTCAGTGCTGGGCCATGCCAGGCCTGGGGGTCCCCGAGGCTCTGCACCACGGTCCTTTACACTCCAGGGCGCATCACCTGCTCTGCACTTGGCTTTTATTGCTCTCACGTGAAAACCACAAACAGTATGTCTGGCTTTCTTCCCAGCAGTGTCCAGGTTCTGGAGACATTCTCTGCACATACAACCCTATCGTTTTTACATCGTACACCCACTTCTTTGCCCTTGTTTTTTTTCTTTAATGCTCTCTCTAGATCCTTCAGTGTCAGAGCATACAGAGCGGCCTGGTCCTTTTTTAGCAGCCAGCATTTTTATGGCGCTGTCGTGATTGGTTGCCCGGTTGCTGTGATTTTTTCTATGGTTTTCAGTCGGCTTGTTATAATGGCAGCTCACTGAATATGCTGCCCCATCACAGCTGTGATGGGGACACAGCTGTTACCCATCCCTGAAAATGGAATTGTTGGCTCAAAGAGGACATGCAGTTTACCAAGACTGCCAAACTGTCCTCCCTTCAGGACAGCTGTGCCAGCTCACAAACCCACTTTATGGTGGAGACAGCTATCCCCTTACTCAAGACCTCCAGGGACCTGGTTCTGTGTATTTCCCCCTTTGCCCACACAGAGGCGCACTGCCCACTTGGTTTGTGCTCCTTGGTGCAATCCCACAGCTGCTTCTCCCTGGGTGTGTGAGGCCCCACTGGGAGCTGTGCTGAACTTGACCTGCCCCATGCTGGACTGAGGTTGCCTCCAATGTTGGTATTACCAACTGTGCTCTGCTCAGCCAGCAAGTGTGCATGCCTGCATTATGTGTGAGCACCCTCACTGTGGGATACTACACTGTAGGGCGCATTCCTCAGAAGCTGCATCTGCCACCTGTCCCCACCCACGCCCTTGTGGAGCCATTGCGTGTCCGAGGCAGGAACCCACCATCTCAGCTGGTTCGAGTGTTTCCTTTTACTTGAACACAAGTGCCTCTTTCTGTGTTCAGGGTCTTCTCATTCTTTCTTGGTGAATGTTCAGATCCCAGCTGTTGCTCATTTTCTCCTGGTTATTGCTCTGTCTTATTCACCAGTCTTGCTGACCTCCATCGTTGAGTGACAGATGGCTCTGCCCTTTTGTCCTGATGCCATGGGCCCTGCGGGCCTGCCTGAGACCTCTCCCTGAGTGAGGCAGCAGTGCAGGGCTGACTGGGGCTAGCTAGGCTCACTCAGGTGTCTCCCCAGGTGCCTCAACTATGTTCTGGAGGAGCTGAAGCACAACGCCAAGGCCAAGGTGATGGTGGCTTCCCACAATGAGGATACAGTTCGCTTCACACTGGGCAGGTAGGCGCGTCCCTCCGACAGCCCCGGCTGCAGTGGTTTCCCTGTTTATGGAGTCGGTGGTGGCCCAGGTGCACCCTGGAAGTTGTGTGTGGAACACCTTCAGGAAGAAGGTCCTGACGTCTAACTGTAGGACCAAAGAGGCTGCCTGGCCGATACTTGGTTTTTAATATTAATATCTGACTTACTAAAGTTTCAAATTAAAAAAATAAATTTCATTAGGTACTTTAAATAGCTTATCACAACATGCAAATATGGTATTAAATCTGAGTCACTCAGGGGGCCTCCAATGCATTGCATCACTTGAAATTTTCCTTAACATTTTAAACTGTGTTTGAGATTTAATATATTCCATTTTCTCTGTCCTGTGAAACAAAACTTTGGTAGAATTCTGACATGTCAAATAGAAATAGGTAAAGTAATTCCTAAATATTCCAATATTATTACCATGTCTTTACCCAAGTGCACTAGCACCAGTCTCCACCCTCATGGGGCTTAAACCCCACTAGAAGCCCTGCAGGCCCTGGGCAATGGCCTTTGTGGCCCTCGCCTTGCACAGGCCCATAGCATTGAGTGGGCCTTCCCAAAGGAGTGATGAAGGCCTGGGGCTGGGCACTGGAGGCAAGGGGTGCAAGCCTTCTGGGCCCTTCTGGAGAGCTCACACAGAGATTACCATTGTCGCTCTAAGACCATTCAGGAACACTGCTGCTTATCCTTCTCGAAACGGTGCTGCTTTTCACAATTGGAGAATCTGAAATCACAACTGAAACACCCAATTTATTTTTGGTGAAAATATACATAACAAAACATACACCACTTCAACAATTTCTGCACGTACAATTCAGTGACATGGGTTATATTGTTCAATTAGAAGACCTTTCTCGACAACCTTTTCCGAACTGTTTCACCATCATTAACACAAACTCACTGCTCCCTAAGCTTCTCATCTGCCCTTTCAAACTGTTATCAGTTTGATCACATACATGTAATTCTTTAAAATAGTATAATGCTTAATGTAGACGTTTTTTAAATTGTGCTTTAAGTGAAAATTTACAAATCAAGTCAGTCTCTCATACAAAAATTTATATATACCTTGCTATGTACTCCCTGTTGCTCTCCCCGTGAGACAGCACACTCCTTCTCTCTACCCTGTATTCCCTGTGTCCATTCAGCCAGCTTCTGTCCCCCTCTGCCTTCTCACCTCCTCTCCAGACAGGAGCTGCCCACATGTGTCCACTGGAGCCAAGAAGCTCACTCCTCACCAGTATCATTTTCTATCCCATAGTCCAGTCCAATCCCTGTCTGAAGAGTTGGCTTTGGGAATGGTTCCAGTCTTGGACCAATAGAAGGTCTGGGGACTATGATCTTTGGGGTCCTCCAGTCTCAGACTGTTAAGTCTGGCCTTTTTACGAGAATTTGGAGTCTGCGTCCCCCTACTCTCCTGCTCTATCAGGAGTTCTCTGTTGTGTTCCCTGTCAGGGCAGTCATCGGTTGTAGCTGGACACCATCTAGTTCTTCTGGTCTCAGGCTGATGTAGTCTCTGATTCATGTGGCCCTTTCTGTCTCCTGGGCTCATAATTACCCCGTGTCTTTGGTGTTCTTCAGTCTTCTTAACGCAGACATTCTTGAAAATCCCGATTTCTAACATGCCGTAGCCACGGCCTTGCCACCATGATTGGGAGTGCAAGCAGCCAAGGTCAAGAGCAGACTGCTGCACTGGCTATCTCAGGGGCTTTCCATGTTGACTGTGCTGGCAGTGGCTCCAGCTGCTAGAGGCACAGAGGAGTCTTAATTTCTTTCAGCCATCTTTTACAGTTTCCATTCTATAGGTCTTTCACATCCTTGGTTAAATTTATTCCTAGGTACTTTATTCTTTTAGATGCTATTATAAATAGAATCGTTTCCTTAATATCCTTTTTAGATTGCTTATTGCTGATGTAGAGAAATCCAACTGATTTTTGTGTGTTGACTTTGTACCCTTTTGCTGAATTTTTCTATTAGTTCTAAAAGCTTTCTTGTGGATTCTTTGGAATTTTCTCTATATAGGATCATGTCATTTGCAAATAGGGATAGTTTCACATTTGGATACCTTTTATTTCTTTTTTCTTGCCTTATTGCTCTGGCTAAGACTTCCAGTATAATATTTAATAGCAGTGGTGAGAGCAGACATCCTTGTCTTGTTCCCAGTCTTAATAGGAAAGCTCTCAATATTTCTCCATTCAGTATGATATTATTAGCTGTGGAGTTTTCATAAATGCCCTTAATCAGACTGAGGAATTTCCCTTCTATACCTAGCTTGTTGAGTGATTTTATCATCAAAAAGTGTTGGGTTTTATCAAACATCTTTTCTGCATCAATTGAGATGATCATGTGGCTCTTTTCCCTTGTTTTCTTAATGTGGTGTATTACATTGATTTTCTAATCTTGTGACATTGCATTCCTGGAATACCATTCGGTCATGGTGTATTTTGTTGAGGGGTTTTGCCTCTGTACTCATAAGGGACATTGGTCTGTAGCTTTCTTTTCTTGTGATACTTTGGCTTTAGCATCACGGTAATGCTTGCCTCATAGAATGAGTTAGGAAGTGTTCCCTCCTTTTCTGTTTTTTGGAAGAGTGTGCGCAGGATTGGTGTCAATTCTTCTTTAAATTTTCGGTAGAACACCCTAGTAACGCTGTCTGATCCAGGACATTTTTGTTGTTGTTGGG
The DNA here is from genome assembly GCF_030014295.1 of Loxodonta africana. Classification (NCBI taxonomy): domain Eukaryota; kingdom Metazoa; phylum Chordata; class Mammalia; order Proboscidea; family Elephantidae; genus Loxodonta; species Loxodonta africana. The sequence continues at coordinate 33,463,717 of NC_087360.1, forward strand.
AGGTTTTTGATTACTGATTTCCATCTCTTCACTTACTTTGGGTCTGTTGAGATTATCTATTTCTTCTTGAGTCAATATAGGTAGATCTATGTGTTCCTAGGAATTTTCTCATTTCATCTAAGTTTTCTAGTTTGTTGGCATACAGTCGTTCATAGTAGTCTCTTATCATCCTTTTTATTTCTATTGGATCTGTTGTAATTTTCTTTCATTTAATTATTTGTATCCTCTCTTTGTTGATTTTATTGAACTTTTTAGAGAACTTCTGGTTTCATTGATTCTATTGTTTTTCTATTCTGTTATCAGTTTGATCACTTGTAGATATTTCTTTTAAATAGTATAATGCTTAATGCAGACATTCTTGAAAACCCTGATTTCTAACATGCTGTAGATGCAGCCTGACCATCATGATTAATTCCATCAATTTCTGCTCTGATCTTTGTTTTTTCCTTCTTTCTGGAGGCTTCAGGCTTAGTTTGTACTTTTTTCTAGTTACTCATGTTGTAGAGTTATTCATTTGAGATCTTCTTTTTTAATGTAGGCCTTTATTATAAATTTCCCTCAGCACTGCCTTTGCTGTATCGCATAGATTTTGGTATGCTATGCTTTCATTTTCATTAGATTCTTAAGTATTTTCTGATTTCTGTCTCGATTTCTTCCTTGACCCATTGAGTATGTAATACCATGTTAATTTCCATGTATTTGTGTATTTTCTAGTTTTTCTTCTGTTATTAATTTCTAGTTTCATTTCCTTGTGGTTGGGAGATACTTTGTATGATTTGTCTTTTTAAATTTATCGAAATTTGTTTTGTGACCTAGCATATGTTCTATCCTGGAGAATGATCCACGTGCAATGTAGAATAATGTATATTGTTCTGTGGTTGAGTGTTCTATGTATGTCTGTTAGGTCTGGTTCGTTTACTTTATTGTGCAAATCCTCAATTTCCGTACTAATCTTCTTTCTAGATGTTCTGTTCATTATCGAAAATGGTGTATTGAAGTCTCCAGCTATTATTATAAAATTGTCTGTTACTCCCTTCAATTCTGTCACTATTTGCTTCATATATTTTGGGGCTCGAATGGTAAGTGCATATATATTTATAATTTATCTTCTTAATGGATCAACCATTTTATTATTAACAATGTCACTTTATCTCTTATAACAGATTTTAACTTGAAATCTATTTTGTCCGATATTGATATAGACACCCCAGCTCTCTTTTGGTTACTGTTTGCGTGGATTATTATTTTCTATCCTTTCACTTTCAGTCTGTGTCTTTGGGCCTAAGATGTGTATCTTGTAGATAGCATATAGATGGGCCATGTACTTTTTCTTAAATCTATTTTACCACTCTCTGCCTTTTGATTGGATCATTTAATCCATTTACCTTTAAGGTAATTACCAAGAAAAAAGGACTTCTGTCATTTTTCTAATTTTGTGTGTGTGTGTGTGTGTCTTAACCTTTGTTCTTCTTTTTCTCCAGTATTGCATCATTTGTGTTTAGCTGATTTCTTATGTTGAACCCTTTTGATTTCCTTCTCTTTTCCTCTGTGTATGTTTTTAGATATTTTCTCTGTAGTTACAATGAAGATTACATTTAACATTTCAAATTGATAAGAATCTAGTTTAACCTGATACCAACTTAACTTCTGTAACATACGAAACCTCCGTACCCATACAATTAATCCCCACCACCTGTTTATGTTATTATGCTGTGCCCTATAATATAAATTTATACTTATTTTTTATGTATTTGTCATTATAAAGCATGAAGGATATAACAATTAGAATTATTAAGAATACCTTAAACTTTGCCCTTATACTTTCCCATGCAATCACCTTTAATGAAGATCTTTCTTTCTGTGTATGACTTTGAGTTACTTTCTGGTGCCTTTTCTTTTCCATCTGAAGAGCTCCCTTTAGCATTTCTTGCAGGGCAGGTCTTGTTGTAATGAACTCCCTCAACCTTTGTTCTTCTGGGAATGTCTTAATTTTACCTGCATTTTTGAAGGACAGTTTTACTGGATAAAGAATTCTTGGTTGACAGTTCTTTTCTTTCAAACTTTAAATATGTTATTCCATTGCCTCCCAGCTTCCAAAGTTTCTGAGGAGAATTCAGCACTCTTATGTGACAGTTTGCTGCTCTCTTGCTGTTTTCAGGATGCTCTATCTTTGAATTTCAAGAGTTTAATTATAATGTGTCTTGGTTGGGATCTCTTTGGGTTTATTCTACGTGAAGTTCATAGAGCTCCTTGGATTTGTAGATTCATGTTCTTCGTCACATCTGGGAAATTTGCTACAATTATTTCTTCAAATATTTGTTCTGCCTCTTTCTCCTATAGGATTCCCATGGTGAATACATTGGTTTGCTTGATGATGTTCCACAATTCCATTTGGCTTTGCTTATTTTTCCTTTTTCTCTTGTTGCTCTTGAGACAGTAATTTAGATTGCCTTGTCCTCTAGTTCACTGATTCTTTCTTCTGCCAACTCAAATCTGTTAAGACCCTCTAATGTATTTTTTATTTTAATTATTGTATTTTTCAGCTCTGATATCTGGTTAGTTTTTATAGTTTCTATTTCTTTATTGAAATTCTTATTTTGTATTCTGATTTCTTTCAGTTCACTGCCTGAGTTTTTTTTAATTCTTTGAGCATATTTAATATTGTTGCTTTAAAGCTCTCTATTCTGCCAATTATCCAGGCTTCAATAGAGCTGATTTCTGTCTCTTTGTATTGCTTTTTTGATTGGGCCATCTGTTCCTGTTTTCCTTTTTTGTATTCCTTATTATTTTTTATTTTTATTTTTTTAAATTAATTTTTATTAAGCTTCAGGTGAACATTTACCATTCCAATCAGTCTGTCACATGTAGGTTTACATACATCTTACTCCCTTCTCCCACTTGCTCTCCCCCTATTGAGTCAGCCCTTTCAGTCTCTCGTTTCGTGCCAATTTTGCCATCTTCCCTCTCTCTCTATCTTCCCATCCCCCCCCAGTCAAGAGTTGTCAACGCACTCTCCAGTGTCCACCTGATTTAATTAGCTCACTCTTCATCAGCATCTCTCTCCCCTCCACTGACCATTCCTTTTCATGCCTGATGAGTTGTCTTCGGGGATGGTTCCTGTCCTGTGGCATCAGAAGTTCTGGGGAGCATTGTCTCTGGGATTCCTCTAGTCGCAGTCATACCATTAGGTATGGTCTTTTTATGAGAATTTGGGGTCTGTATCCCATTGGTCTCCTGCTCCCTCAGGAGTTGTCTGTTGTGCTCCCTGACAGGGCAGACATCAATTGTGCCCGGGCACCAACTAGTTCTTCTGGTCTCAGGATAATGTAGGTCTCTGGTTCATGTGGCCCTTTCTGTCTCTTGGGTTCTTAGTTGTCGTGTGACCTTGGTGTTCTTCCTTTGCCTTTGCTCCAGGTGGGTTGGGACCAATTGATGTATCTTAGATGGCCGCTTGTTGGCATTTAGGACCCCAGGCGCCACAATTCAAAGTGGGATGCAGAATGTTTTCATAATAGAATTATTTTGCCCATTGACTTAGAAGTCTCCTCAAACCAAGTTCCCCCGACCCTAGCCCCTGCTCCGCTGACCTTTGAAGCTTTCATTTTATCCCGGAAACCTCTTTGCTTTTAGCCCAGTCCAATTAGGCTGACCTTCCTTGTATTGAGTGTTGTCTTTCCCTTCACCCAAAGCAGTTCTTATCTACTGATTGATCAATAAAAAGCCCTCTCCCTCCCTCCCTCCCTACCCCCTTTGTAACCACAAAAGTATGTGTTCTTCTCCGTTTTTTCTATTTCTCAAGATCTTATAATAGTGGTCTTATATAATATTTGTCCTTTTGCAACTGACTCATTTCGCTCAGCATAATGCCTTCCAGATTCCTCCATGTTATGAAATGTTTCAGAGATTCGTCACTGTTCTTCATCAATGCGTAGTATTCCATTGTGTGAATATACCACAATTTATTTACCCATTCATCCGTTGATGGACACCTTGGTTGCTTCCAGCTTTTTGCTACTGTAAACAGAGCTGCAATAAACATGGGTGTGCATATATCTGTTTGTGTGAAGGCTCTTGTATCTCTAGGGTATATTCCGAGGAGTGGGATTTCTGGGTTGTATGGTAGTTCTATTTCTAACTGTTTTAAGATAACGCCAGATGGATTTCCAAAGTGGTTGTACCATTTTACAATCCCACCAGCAGTGTATGAGAGTTCCAATCTCTCTGCAGCCTCTCCAACATTTATTATTTTGTGTTTTTTGGATTAATGCCAGTCTAGTTGGTATGAGATGGAATCTCATCGTAGTTTTAATTTGCATTTCTCTAATAGCTAATGATCGGGAGCATTTTCTCATGTATCTGTTGGCTGCCTGAATATCTTCTTTAGTGAAATGTGTGTTCATATCCTTTGCCCACTTCTTGATTGGGTTGTTTGTCTTTTTGTGGTTGAGTTTTGACAGAATCATGTAGATTTTAGAGATCAGGCACTGGTCTGAGATGTCATAGCTGAATATTCTTTCCCAGTCTGTAGGTGGTCTTTTTACTCTTTTGGTGAAGTCTTTAGATGAGCATAGGTGTTTGATTTTTAGGAGCTCCCAGTTATCGGGTTTCTCTTCATCATTTTTGGTAATGTTTTGTATTCTGTTTATGCCCTGTATTAGGGCTCCTAGGGTTGTCCCAATTTTTTCTTCCATGATCTTTATCGTTTTAGTCTTTATGTTTAGGTCTTTGATCCACTTGGAGTTAGTTTTTGTGCATGGTGTGAGGTATGGGTCCTGTTTCATTTTTTTGCAAATGGATATCCAGTTATGCCAGCACCATTTGTTAAAAAGGCTATCTTTTCCCTAATTAATTGACACTGGTCCTTTGTCAAATATCAGCTGCTCATATGTGGATGGATCTATGTCTGGGTTCTCAATTCTGTTCCATTGGTCTATGTGCCTGTTGTTGTACCAGTACCAGGCTGTTTTGACTACTGTGGCTGTATAATAGGTTCTGAAGTCAGGTAAAGTGAGGCCTCCCACTTTCTTCTTCTTTTTCAGTAATGCTTTGCTTATCCGGGGCTTCTTTCCCTTCCATATGAAATTAGTGATTTGTTTCTCTATCCCCTTAAAATATGACATTGGTATTTGGATTGGAAGTGCGTTATATGTATAGATGGCTTTTGGTAGAATAGACATTTTTACTATGTTAAGTCTTCCTATCCATGAGCAGGGTATGTTTTTCCACTTAAGTATGTCCTTTTGAATTTCTTGTAGCAGAGTTTTATAGTTTTCTTTGTATAGGTCTTTTACATCCTTGGTAAGATTTACTCGTAAGTATTTTATCTTCTTGGGGGCTACTGTGAATGGTATTGATTTGGTTATTTCCTCTTCGGTGTTCTTTTTGTTGATGTAGAGAAATCCAAGTGATTTTTGTATGTTTATTTTATAACCTGAGACTCTTCCAAACTCTTCTATTAGTTTCAGTAGTTTTCTGGAGGATTCCTTAGGGTTTTCCATGTATACGACCATGTCATCTGCAAATAGTGATAGCTTTAGTTCCTCCTTGCCAATCCGGATACCCTTTATTTCTTTGTCTAGCCTAATTGCCCTGGCTAGGACTTCAAGTACGATGTTGAATAAGAGCGGTGATAAAGGGCATCCTTGTCTGGTTCCCGTTCTCAAGGGAAATGCTTTCAGGTTTTCTCCATTTAGAGTGATATTGGCTGTTGGCTTTGCATAGATGCCCTTTATTATGTTGAGGAATTTTCCTTCAATTCCTATTTTGGTAAGAGTTTTTATCATAAATGGGTGTTGGACTTTGTCAAATGCCTTTTCTGCATCTATTGATAAGATCATGTGGTTTTTATCTTTTGTTTTATTTATGTGATGGTTTAAATTAATGGTTTTTCTGATATTAAACCAGCCTTGCATACCTGGTATAAATCCCACTTGATCAGGGTGAATTATTTTTTTGATGTATTGTTGGATTCTATTGGCTAGAATTTTGTTGAGGATTTTTGCATCTATGTTCACGAGGGATATAGGTCTAAAATTTTCTTTTTTTGTAATGTCTTTACCTGGTTTTGGTATCAGGGAGATGGTAGCTTCATAGAATGAGTTGGGTAGTATTGCATCTTTTTCTATGCTTTGAAATACCTTCAGTAGTAATGGTGTTAAGTCTTCTCTGAAGGTTTGGTAGAACTCTGCAGTGAAGCCGTCTGGGCCAGGACTTTTTTTTGTTGGGAGTTTTTTGATTACCGTTTCAATCTCTTTTTTTGTTATGGGTCTATTTAGTTGATCTACTTCTGAATGTGTTAGTTTAGGTAGGTAGTATTTTTCCAAGAATTTATCCATTTCTTCTAGGTTTTCAAATTTGTTAGAGTACAATTTTACATAGTAATCTGAAACGATTCTTTTAATTTCATTTGGCTCTGTTGTGATGTGGTCCTTCTCGTTTCTTATTCGGGTTATTTGTTTCCTTTCCTGTTTTTCTTTAGTCAGTCTAGCCAATGGTTTATCAATTTTGTTAGTTTTTTCAAAGAACCAGCTTTTGGCTTTGTTAATTCTTTCAATTGTTTTTCTGTTCTCTAATTCATTTAGTTCAGCTCTAATTTTTATTATTTGTTTTCTTCTGGTGCCTGATGGGTTGTTTTGTTGCTCACTTTCTATTTGTTCAAGTTGTAGGGACAGTTCTCTGATTTTGGCTCTTTCTTCTTTTTGTATGTGTGCATTTATCGATATAAATTGGCCTCTGAGAACTGCTTTTGCTGTGTCCCAGAGGTTTTGATAGGAAGTATATTCATTCTCATTGCTTTCTAAGAATTTCCTTATTCCCTCCTTGATGTCTTCTATAACTCAGTCTTTTTTCAGGAGGGTATTGTTCATTTTCCAAGTATTTGATTTCTTTTCCCTAGTTTTTCTGATATTGATTTCTAGCTTCATTGCCTTGTGGTCTGAGAAGATGCTTTGTAATATTTCGATGTTTTGGATTCTGCAAAGATTTGTTTTATGACCTAATACGTGGTCTATTCTAGAGAATGTTCCATGTGCACTAGAAAAGAAAGTATATTTTGCAGCAGTTGGGTGGAGAGTTCTGTATAAGTTAATGAGGTCAAGTTGGTTGATTGTTGTAAGTAGGTCTTCCGTGTCTCTATTGAGCTTCTTACTGGATATCCTGTCCTTCTCCGAAAGTGGTGTGTTGAAGTCTCCTACTATAAATGTGGAGGTGTCTATCTTACTTTTCAATTCTGTTAAAATTTGATTTATGTATCTTGCAGCCCTGTCATTGGGTGCATAAATATTTAATATGGTTATGTCTTCCTGATCAATTGTCCCTTTTATCATTATATAGTGTCCTTCTTTATCCTTTGTGGCGGATTTAAGTCTAAAGTCTATTTTGTCAGAAATTAATATTGCTACTCCTCTTCTTTTTTGCATATTATTTGCTTCATATATTTTTTTACCATCCTTTGAGTTTTAGTTTGTTTGTGTCTCTAAGTCTAAGGTGTGTCTCTTGTAGGCAGCATATAGATGGCTCGTGTTTCTTTATCCAGTCCGTGACTCTCTGTCTCTTTATTGGTGCATTTAGTCCATTTACATTCAGCGTAATTATAGATAAATAAGTTTTTAGTGCTGTCATTTTGATGCCTTTTCATGTGTGTTGTTGGCCATTTCATTTTTCCACATGCTTTTTTGTGCTGAGACGTTTTTCTTAGTAGCTTGTGAGATCCTCATTTTCATAATGTTTAACTTTATGTTTGTTGAGTCGTTACGTTTTTCTTGGCTTTTTTCTTGAGTTATGGAATTGATATTCCTTTTTGTGGTTACCTTATTATTCACCCCTATTTTTCTAACCAAAAACCTACCTTGTATCGTTCTATATCGCCTTGTATCACTCTCCATCTGGCAGTTCAATGCCTCCTATATTTAGTCCTTCTTTTTGATTATTGTGATCGTTTATCTATTGATTTCCATGATTTCCTGTTATGTGTATTATTTTATTTATTTATTTTTTAGAATTAATCTTAATTTGTTTGTTTTTGTGCTTTCTGTATTTGAGTTGCGTTGGTATCAGGACATTCTGTTTTGTGACCTTGTATTGTGCTGGTACCTGATATTATTGGTCTTCAGGCCAAACAATCTCCTTTAGCATTTCTTGCAGTCTTGGTTTAGTTTTTGCAAATTCTCTAAACTTGTGTTTATCTGTAAATATCTTAATTTCGCCTTCGTATTTCAGAGAGAGTTTTGCTGGATATATGATCCTTGGTTGGCAGTTTTTCTCCTTCAGTGCTCTGTATATGTCGTCCCATTCCCTTCTTGCCTGCATGGTTTCTGCTGAGTAGTCTGAACTTATTCTTATTGATTCTCCCTTGAAGGAAACCTTTCTTTTCTCCCTGGCTGCTTTTAAAATTTTCTGTTTGTCTTTGGTTTTGGCAAGTTTGATGATAATATGTCTTGGTGTTTTTCTCTTTGGATCAATCTTAAATGGGGTTCGATGAGCATCTTGGATAGATATCCTTTCGTCTTTCATGATGTCAGGAAGTTTTGTGTCAGGAGTTCTTCAACTATTTTCTCTGTGTTTTCTGTCCTCCCTCCCTGTTCTGGGACTCCAATCACTCGCAAGTTATCCTTCTTGATAGAGTCCCACATGATTCTTAGGGTTTCTTCATTTTTTAAAATTCTTTTATCTGATTTTTTTTTCAGCTATGTTGGTGTTGATTCCCTGGTCCTCCAGAAGTCCCAGTCTACATTCTAATTGCTTGAGTCTGCTCCTCTGACTTTCTGTTGCGTTGTCTAATTCTGTAATTTTATTGTTAATCTTTTGGATTTCTACATGCTGTCTCTCTATGGATTCTTGCAACTTATTGATTTTTCCACTATGTTCTTGAATAATCTTTTTGAGTTCTTCAACAGTTTTATCCGTGTGTTCCTTGGCTTTTTCTGCAGTTATCCTAATTTCATTTGTGATATCTTTAAGCATTCTGTAAATTAGTTTTTTATATTCTGTATCTGATAATTCCAGGATTGTATCTTCATTTGGGAAAGATTTTGATTCTTTTGTTTGGGGGGCTGGAGAAGCTGTCATGGTCTGTTTCTTTATGTGGTTTGATATGGACTGCTGTCTCCGAGCCATCACTGGGAAACTAGATTTTCCAGGTAATCAGCTATAAAAAAATGCAGTCAGATCCCTATCTGAATTCTCTCTATGGCTCAGGGTATTCGGATGTTAATGGAGCCACCTGGGGAGGGTGGGGGAGGGATCAGAGAGCTAGGAGTGTAGCACCACAGAATATAGAGCTGATCCCCGCTTTCACGCTCCGCCCCCGTCTGCCAAAATCCCAGCGGGACGGCTCCCCGGGTGGGACGCTACTCTCCCCGCTCCGAGACCAGTCACTTCCTCCCGGGGACCTCTCCCTCCGGTGCGCCGCACCACTTGCGTGAACTGGGTGGGCGTCTTCCGCACGAATGGGTGGGCCCGCCCCCGGGGTCTATTCAGGGGAATATAATTGGACCCCGCGCTCACGCCCCGCCCACGCGTGCCCGAATCCCAGCGGGATGGCTCCCCGGCTGGGACGCTGCTCTCCCTGCTCCGAGGCCAGTCACTTCCTCCCGGGGACTTCTCCCTCTGGTGCGCTGCACCGCTAGCGTGAACTGGGTGGGCGTCACCCACACGACCAGGTGGGCCCGTCCCCGGGGTCTATTCAGAGGAATATAACTGGACCCCGCGTTCATGCCCCGCCCGCGTGCGCCAGAATCCCAGTGGGACGGCTCCCCGGCTGGGACGCTGCTTTCCCCGCTCTGAGACCTGTCACTTCCTCCCAGGGAGTTGTCCCTCCGGTGTGCCGCGCTGCACCGTGCACTGGGTGGGCGTCCCCTGCACGAACGTGTGGGCCCTGCCCTGGGGTCGCTTTAGGGAAATACAGTTGATCCCCCTGCTCGCGCCACGCCCGCTTCCCACCAAACTCCCAGCGGGACGGCTCCCCGGCTGGGACGCTGCTCTCCCTGCTCCAAGATCAGTCACTGCCTCCCAGGTGCTTCTCCCACCGGCTGCGCCTCTATGCCGCCCGCGCCAACCAGCTAGACTCCCTCCCGGGATGGGTTCGGGGGGGTAGGGCTGGGCCCCTTGTCTGTGCCGTCTGCCCCCCTGGGCTCTGCCCCAGATCGGGCTCCGAAGGTCACCTGCCTGGTACTCTGGCTCCTAGTTCTGAAAACGGTCGCTGTCTGCCCGTATTTGTTCGTTTTCTGTCTTTAAGTCTGTGTTTGTTGTTCAGAGTTCGTAGATTGTTATGTATGTGATCGATTCACTTGTTTTTCGGAGTCTTTGATGGAAGAGGGATCCGCGGTAGTGTCCACCTAGTCCGCCGTCTTGGCCCCGCCCCCTCATTATTTTTTGTTGAAACTGGGATATTTGACTGTTATAATGTAAGTTTGAAATTCACATTCTTCTTCTTCCATAGGAATTGCAATTTTTGTTTGTTTGTTTTCCCCCCAAATGTTGAAGACTGTAATAGTCCATGTGTTCAGCTGCCTCCTCTATTATCAAAGAGACTCCCCTCCTAGATGTGCATCGATAACAAGGACTCTGATGCAGAGCCTGTGTCATCCTAGTGTTTGGAAGATTTTCTTATACTCCAGGGAAAAAACAAACAGCAGAATACAAAAAATATCTGGTTCTCCCACAACTCAGTGTTTGTTATTACTTGATGTAGGCTGCAGTTGACTGTTTAGTGAACTTCCCAAGCTAATTTTTACAAAGTGCATGTTCCAATTCTGTTATCTGTTCAGTCAGTGGCCTTACTGATTCCACCAGTAGGCACACTGGCCCTTTGAGTATGCTGGGAGGGACAAGCTGCTGCTGCCAAAGGGCCAACCAAAATCTCCACAGTTATTTGAATCTGTCTTTCATGGCACCACCAGACCAGCCCTTCTGTGCAACCCCAAAATCTTGTGGGGCAAATCCCCCACTGCTCCCTCTAGCACCAGCCAGCCTCTCTTAGGAACACAGGCCACTATCCTCACCTACCTGGTGGGTGTGAGGAATGGGGGATGGTAGCCGATTGGCACATGTGGTTTACCTAGGAAAGATCAGCAGCTTATCCCCTCATTAAGTACTTCCCTGGTTGATTTAAGTGTCTGATCTATTTCCAGAGTCCCCAAATAGATCAAATTGCTCTTTCCTGGGCATTAGATAATTTGGTGGAGGGACAGACCTTTAGAACTTCTTAACGTGCCATTTTGCATAAATTCTTTGCTTTTAAAGTTCTAACTTTTGCAAGAAACTCTCACACCAGCCCTTCTCTTTTGGCTCTTAGAAGCTTGTTTCCTTCAATTATGCTAATTATTCCCTGGTGATTCAGGGCCAGTTACAGCCCATGGCATTGTCCCCCCCCCCTCCAATCCCTCCTGGCAGGCTGGCTATTTTGGGAGGATAATGCCGCCTCAGTCCTTCAGGCAGCCCTCAGGTAGTTATGAAGAATCATACACAATAGCATACCAGCAAAACCTGTCTACTCCCCATACTCCTGGGCCAATGGGAAACAGTTTTCAGTTCACAACCTGCTGCACTGGGTCTGTCATAGCCCCTACTGCCATGGAGGCAAGAAACGGCAAGATCATACACGATAGACTTTCCTACCATCGACTGTTTCCTTATTTCTCCTTCAGCATTTCCTGGGTGCTATTAACTGTTTACCTGTTTCTAAAATTCTGAGTATTGGTTCCACCACATTATTTTTTTATTTTTAATGAGGCAATGGCAACGTTCACCTGTCTATGCCGCCTCTTGCCTTTCACTCCAATCTAACGTTAAAAATAATCAAAACTCAAAAAAGTTAAAGCATAAGGTTTATTCTGAGCGGTTATTCTGTATGCATATAAGGAGACCATTCTGATTCCAGAAAAAAGCAAATGGCTTAAAGTCTGCAGTGAAGCTTATAATGAGGGGAGCGAAGAACAGAACATTAGCCGTTGGCTAATCTTAACATGACTGGTCGAATCCTGCCCTACCCCCTTTAGTGAGATCAGCTGATACTAGGTTACTTCTGGCCTCGCTGCCAATAATTTGGCCCTCTGTACACCTACAGAAACCCTTGTGGCATAGTGGTTAAGTGCTATGGCTGCTAACCAAAAGCTCGACAGTTTGAACCCACCATGCACTCCTTGGAAACTCTATGGGGCAGTTCTACTGTGTCTGTAGGGTTGCTGTGAGTTAGAATCAACTCTGCGGCAATGGGTTTGATACACTTAAAGCCATGAGACTTTTTGATATTTAAATTAAGACAGCCTAGAGTCTCTAGGGTTGCTATGGGTCAGAACTGACTCGATCTGCAGTCAGTTGGGATGTGTCACGGGGACTCTGGTTCATCCTAGATGGCTTTACTCATGGCTTGGGCAACAAAGGCAACTGCACCTTGTGCCCAGCCTCTAGCAGGTCAGCCTAGGCTTTATCACATGGTGGTCAAGGTTCCAGAAGCACTGGGAGAGGGCAAGCTTCTGCTTGCATCATGTTTGCTATTGTCCTCTTGGCCAAAGGAATTCACAAGGTCAAGCCCAGATACTTGTGAAGAAAGATTCACTCTGCAATTTGATGAGCCACAGTCATGTGGCAGAGGGGTATGGAAACTGGCAAGGGAGGGAATTAGCAGCCACACACAAACACCCCTGCCACTGTCTAAGACTCATTCAGCAAGATAGCAGCAGCTGTCATGGTGTTCACCAGGGCAGAGACTAGGGCCCCTTTAGCCTGACTGGCCCTGTTGTTGGAGCCTAGCCCTAAAGGAAGGAGGGAAAGGGCCTCATGGAGTACCCCTAATAGAGGCCCGGGGGAGACAATACTTAGTACTCTGAGTATGTTGGGGTGGGACTGGAGGGGCCCTGAAACAGGGATGAGGACTGGGAGGCGGGTGTCACGGGTGGGAGATAGTGAGGGAGTAGTCTGCGGGAGTGCGGGGGTGGTGAGGAGAGGAGGACCCAGGCTAAACATGCCCCTGGGTGGTGGGGTGGAAGGCTGTGCTCCAAAGTCCTGTACAGCTATGCTGAGTCTGGATACGTGGATTTAGGTCTAGAGATTAATATATGCGACTATCAATATATACGTATTTCACACCTGGGAATTTTCGTAAGATCCTACGAGGGGAGGTGTGAAGACAGAAGGGTGCCAGGCCGAGTTGGGGGTCCACACCCCCAAACAGGGGCAGCACTTTCCAGTAGAAATATAATGTGAGCCACATTTGTAAGTTTAAATGTCCTAGCAGCCATGTTAAAAAAGATGAAATTCCAATAATACATTTTATTTAATCCAATACCTTCAAAATATTACCATTTCAGCATGTATTCAGTATCTTAAAAAAGTAGTGAGCCGTGCTACCCTCCCTTTCATGCTGTGCCCTTGAACCTGGTATGTGCTGGTGCCTGCAACATCTCAGTTCAGAGCAGCTGTGGTGCTCAGCGGCCGCCATTGGCAATGCACAGCTCTGGAGGCTGGGTGGAGCAGGAACTAGCAAAGAGGAGGCCAAGGAGAACCCTAGGGGGGCTTGAGCAGGGGGAGCATGATGACAGGTTGAGTGGGCAGCCATTGGAGGCTGAGGAGACTTCCTGGCGAGGGGGTCAAGGACCCTGGGGCAGGTGGGGGACAGGCTGAGGGAGGAGGGAACCTTGCTGGCCATGGGTCATACCCCTCGGCAGTCCCATCCATCAGAATCCAGCTCTAGCTGACACAGGCCTCCCTTAGAGAAACTGCCTAGGAGAGAGGGGGTGTCCTGCCAAGAAGGGCAGAGCCTACATCCCTGGCCCACAACCTGCAGGGGAAGAAGGCTGGAGTGTGTAGATGGGGGTGTCTATGGGGTGGTGTCCTGGGGCTGCCCCTGGTCCCCTCCTTACCTACTAGCCTCTAAGCACCTGGCCTTACCTGCACACAGGATGGAGGAGCTGGGCTTGCATCCTGCCGAACGCCAGGTGTACTTTGGACAGCTGCTGGGCATGTGTGACCAGATTAGCTTCCCGCTGGGTAAGCAAGGCCCTTCCTGGTGGTGGGGTGGCGGGACAGGGTGGCAGCATGCTCACAGGGACCTGGGCTCACCATTATCTACCTCTGCATGTGCAGGCCAGGCAGGCTTCCCCGTGTACAAGTACATGCCCTATGGCCCAGTGATGGAGGTGCTGCCCTACCTGTCCCGCCGTGCCCTGGAGAACAGTGGCATCATGAAGGGTGCCCAGCGGGAGCGGCAGCTGCTGTGGCAGGAGCTCACACGAAGACTCCGCATGGGCAACTTCTTCTATCGCCCAGCCTAGAGCCCCACGGTGGACCCCACCTGCCACCAAGACTGTCAGACTCAACTTCTAGACTCTTCCCTACTACCTGTGTCCCAGGCAGTGTGGGCCAACACCAGGCACTGCCTCCACTCTCTGGAACTGTGGGATCCTAGGGCCCTCAGGCCAGGGCAGTAGTTTGGGGGTAGGGTCTGAGCTACAGCTTTCCTTTCAGCTCTCCCATCACACCCATGTGCCCCAGCTCCAACAGGAAGTAAAGTGTGTATACCCAAGACTGCAAGACCCGTTGGAGGTGGGGCCTGTGGTCAGAGCTGCCCTCAGGGCCCCACTCCCTGCCCAGGGGTGTGGGCACTCAGATGTGGGCAAGAGTGTACCTGACAAGAGCCATCGTGTCCCCCAAATCCTCTGTCAGGGTGTGACCCCCACACGCTGAGCCTCATGGGCTGGGCAGTGGCCAGGACTAAGGAAGCCATTCTGGTCAATAAACCACTATTTCTACAGCTGTGACCCACGACTCTCTGTCCGTGGCCTGCTCTCCTGTGGTGTCTGTCCTCACATGGGTCAGCTCGGGGAAGCAGAGAGAGGCTCAGCGGGGCCCCAAAAAGTTCCACCTTCAGGCCCCGGCCTCCTGGCAACATCTGCTCTGGAGGTCAGGCCTATGGTAGGCGGGTGGGTGGGGCAGGGCCTGCCAGCACCTCCCTCAGTCTGCAGTGCAGACCCAGCCTCCTCCTGCCCCCTCCATAACCCAGCACGCTCCCCTCCCCTGGTCAGGGTGAGAGCAGAGGCTTTATGCTTCCAGGACAGGCCCTGGAGCTTCCCCCACCCTGGGCCACTTTCTCTCCCTGAGACCCTTCCTGCTGCTCAGTGCCTTACACCCCAGCAGCCCCACTGACCCACACTGGGCAACTGCTGCCCCAGCAGGCCACCAAATAGGTCTAGCGTTGCCACCAGCTCCCTGCCCATGCCACCTGGCCTCTTCCTGCCCTCTCCACCAGCCTCACACAGAACAGGTTAGATGTGGACCTTGTGCCCTGGGGCTCAGACAGGAGGACCTGCATGGTCACTGGCAGTGACAGTGCTGTGGGACCAGGGCTGGGGCAGGGAAGTCCAGGAGGCTGGGGCCGGATCAGGCACACAGGTGTAGGAGGAGGGGAGTCCCAGGCAGCAGCCTCTGCAGCAACTTAGCTGCACTGAGTGGGGGCTGTGCCCAGCACCATTCTCAGCTGGCTCCTCCGTGGACCACTGAGCCACCAGGTGAGGGCTCTACTTGGCCCCAGTCATGGCAGGCACCACAGAGCTGTCACACAAACCAAGTGCAGGTCACACTGAGGAGTCTTTATTTCTCTGGGACACACAGGGCTGGGGCCTTACAACCTCTTGCACACAGGGCTACAGATGCCAATGGAGGGGCCGAGGCCAGAACAAGAACAAAGCCTGGTGCTCGGGCAAGGTCGGGAAAATGCCCAGTGGAGTGAGAAGGTGCTAGGGCCTCCAGCCTCCACTCAGCCCTGGGGCAGACAGCAAACAGGCTGTGCTCACTCTCCCTTGTACTCAGCATCCTAGCATTTGGATAGGAACACCCGGGCAAAGGTGAGTGGCAGGCACAGGCAAGTTGGGAAGAAGGTGGCCAGATGTCAGGAAAATGAGCTCCATGCAGCTCAATGCTACCTGTGGCAACAGCAAGACAGGGCTGCCCTCCCAGCCAGGTTGGGCAGTGGTTGACTGGTGGGGACCCCACCTGGTCACAGGGTTGCCTTCCCCATCTGGCATCCCCTCTGCTGCAGCTTCCGGATTAGTTCCAGCAGGTTCATCTGCAACGTCAGCTCCTGAGGTACAGAGGGGTTCCCCTGTGAGGGCTGGAATAATACTGTGCTCCTGTGGTCCCAGCAAAGGCCTCAGAGGCTGCCTTTTCCCAAGGACTCAGAAAGAGGGACTAGGGCCTAGAGGGTGCCAGGAAGTGAGATGACTGGGCTGACTTCTGGGTGAAGGGGCAGAACCTAGGCTACGTACACCCCATGGTAGGGCCTTCAGTTGCCCTGGCTCAGTGCGTACGGGGCCCGGGCTAGGTGGGAACACTCCTGTGGCCAGCAGGCTCACCCTCCTGTGCTCAAAGGCTGGGGCACAGCCCCATCCTGGAGTCTCACTTCAATGCCCCTATCCCCCAGGAAACCCTGGGCCTGTACCCTTAGTGACCAGCAGTAAAGCCTCAGATGGAATTGAGCCTTTGGTACCAGCATCACCTGGTCAGGCCAGGGCACTGACCTGTGGGTTCATGGTGACGTAGAAGCCGGTGACACCCGCCTTCTCCAGTGTGCTCTGCTGGTCCGCCACCTTCCGGTCCAGCTCCAGGACGATCTTCTCGTCCATAGTTCGCTGCTCCTCACGGATCCGATGCTCCACCGCCTGTCACAGCGAGGGTACCCGAGGGCGGCTCGGGAGTACTCAGCCCTCTACCCACCAACACTCACTGCTGGCCTGCTACCTTCTTCCCCAGCCCTCTGGCCTCACTGGTACCAGCCTTGAGACTACCAATGGTGGCCTTAACCATGCCTAGGCCTCTTCTTCTCTCCTCAGCCATACAAAACCTTGCAGAAGGGCTGGGCAGTAGCCTGCCCTCCTCACACTGTCCTTTGCCCTCTAGGAGACTCCTGCCAGGTGTGCTTCTGGTGCTGATCCATGGCTTGGGCCACCTCCTCTGGGCTTCCCTGCACTCCCTGGCTGCCTCACACACATTTCTGTGGGCCACCTGCTCTCTTCCATGTCAGTTATACACCAGTCCCTGGGTTGACCTCGAGCTCCTTAGGTGCAGGGATCTGTATGACCTAAGGGCCTGGCACTGGTCAGATGGAAACAGAACTGGGAGTCGGCAGGCAGGGGTGGATGGGCCTCTGCCTGACTGGCCCTGTCACCACCCCACTCTTGCCCTTGCACCCTCAAGGCCACTGGGGAGGTGGGTGTGGAGGAGGCCTGGGCCTGCCACATCATCCCCTCACCTTAATACCTGCTCTGCCATGTGCTCTGTGCAAGGCCCCAATCGAACAGGAGCCACTCTCTGGAGGAGCAGAGAAATCACAGACAGGTACTCTATTCCACCCTGTCCCATGCCCCCACCCGACATGGGATCTTGAATGCTATACCCGACAGTAAAGAGCCATGGACTCACCAGCCTCCAGCTGCCTGCCCCAGGATACACCCAGTGCAGCCACCCAGGTCTGAAGCCACCCTTAGTCCCTCCACCATGGTGCAGTCAGCTGAGCCCATGTGGTGCCTGTGAGAAGGCGCCAGGCCCTGGCCACTCCGCCTGCACCCCTTACCTCCAGCTCACGCTGCTGTGCTGCCTGGAGCAAGGGCAGGTTGTGGGGCTGGCAGGCCTGCTGGGCCTCCTCGTGCTTCTGCCGCAGCACCTGTCTGAGCACTGGGGAGGGATGGGAGGGCCCCTGAACAGGTGGTGGTGGGGGCAGGCCCAGGGCACACCTCATTCCTTGGTGCCCACCCACGCTGTCCAGGCCCCAGCATCACGCCACAGAGCAGCCAGGCCAGAGGGGAAGATGGGAAGCCTAGTGGGAAGTAGGCAGGCACTCCCTGCATCAGAAAGCTGGCCAAAACTCTGGTTCGCACCGGCCCCCGATGCTGCCCTCACCTAGGGCAGGGTCCTTCCCCAGAGGGACAGAGGTTACCGGGGGAGGGAGGAAGGGCCAGCAGTTGTAGCCCAGGCACAGAAGACCGAGGGGGTGGGAGGAGGCACACTGGGAGAGAGGCTGCAGTCTGGAGGCTTCTGGGCTCAGATGGCCATAGGCCAACCGTCCCATCATTCACAGGTACCCACAGAGATGCCCAGAAACCACCACCCCAGGCAAAAACCTGGAAAAGGAGAAGGAAAGAGGGGTCACTGTTCAGGGTGGAGAGTAGCTGCCGCCCACTAAGGGGTGTAGTTGTTTTGCCCTTCAGGAGGGACAGAGGCAGCCACGCCCCCATGCAGAGCTCCCAGGCCCCTCAAGGCAGCCAGAGCGGAAGGATGGGCAAGGACCTTGGGTGGCCCAAGGATGGGTGTGGGAGAACCCACCACCTCACACTGTGTGCATGCCAGGCCTGCCGGAATCCTGACTGCACACCTGGGCAGTGAGACCCAACAAGAGAGAGACACTCTGCAGTGACAGGAAAAGCAAACCTCTGATAAAGTCATCACTCAAATGAAGATGATGCAGCCTTGATAAACGAGATGGTGATGCCACCCCAGATGACAAGGGGATTCATCAAAATAAAAATGATGGCAAGAAAACCCCAAGGCAAGAGCAGATGGAAGTCTGGTGTCCTATGAGCCGAGACAGGCTCAGTGCTCGGGAATCTGTGCTGCTCAGAGAGGGATTTACCAGGCAACGCTCCGATGGTCCCCGCTAAACTGTGTCAGATACAGACCTGGGCAGAATTGTCCTGTCTGACAGGAACAGACAGAAGAGAAAGGTTTCATGGGATGAAGAGAAACCACCAAGAAAAGAAAATATGGAAGATCATGCGCCAGAGCCCCAGACCCGTAAGTGCCAAATGGCTAAATCTCTGTGGTACAGAGGGGTCCTCAGCTGTTAGAAAACACAAAACCCAACACTCTGGTCCTGGCAAGAGACCTCAACTTACAGCTGTTCTTGGGAGGGTCTGTGGGGTCTCACTGCCAGCAGCCTGGCACTGACCGTGCCCACAGCCTCCACTTCC
Source organism: Loxodonta africana (assembly GCF_030014295.1). Taxonomy (NCBI): domain Eukaryota; kingdom Metazoa; phylum Chordata; class Mammalia; order Proboscidea; family Elephantidae; genus Loxodonta; species Loxodonta africana. The sequence goes on from NC_087360.1 coordinate 33,482,673, forward strand.
TTTTTCTTGGCATTCTGTGCACACCTCAACTACATTTATCACATTAAATGTGTTTTAATCCAAGAGCCACCCTCAAGACATCTCCATACCCAGGGATGAGAAAGAGACTCCTGGTTAATACTTTAGCTGCTAATCAGAAGATCAGCAGTTTGTGTTCACCCAGAGATGCCTTGGAAGAAAGGCCTGCTGATTAATTTATGTACTTCCAAAAATCAACCACTTAAGACCCTATGGAACACAGCTCTTCTCTGATACACCTGGGGTTGCTATGAGTTGAAACAGACCTAACAGCAACTGGTACCGGTATAGTCGCCGGTTACAATGTGTACAATATAAAGGCAAAATGAAAGGAAACAGACAAATGCAGGGACCTTTCGGCTGCTTTGCTCCATTTATCAAATGTTGCCACAAAGCCCAGGTCAATTCCCAGCTTCCACTGGCTAAGCAACCAAAAGGTAAGAAGGGTGCTGCACCTGCTTCTGGGGTAGAAGGGACTTAGTAATGACCAAGGAAAACAAAGAGAGCCATTCACCACCAGCTAAATCAGCTAGGAGGAAAAGGCGCTTGCCCATTGCAAAACCAAAACCAAACCCATTGCCGTCAATTCTGACTCATAGCAACCCTATAAGATGGAGTAGAACTGCCCCATAGGGTTTCCAAGGAGCACCTGGTGGATTCGAACTGCCAACCTTTTGGTTAGCAGCTGAACACTTAACCACCGCTCCACCAGGGTTTCCTGCCTATGGCTGCGGCACCAAGAACAGGCCCGATCCTTCTGAAGGACAAAGAGCAAGGTGTACAGAGTTTTCAAAAACACCCCACTAAGAGGGACCAGGGCTCCATGGAGAAATGGCAATTCCAAGGACAAGAAAAGGTGTGCCTGAATCAACACCTTCCCATACCAGAAAGTAAGAAAGTGCTCAAAGAACGATGGGGACGCGTCCAAAGGACAGGCAGCTGCCTGATGTTCTCTCCTGGTCACACATGGTACAACTTGAGCATTAAAAAGGATAATCAGACATGTTCTTCAGATTTCTGAAGTGTATGCATCTTACACCTCGAAAAAAAAAGATTTAAAAAGACAATCACCCAAACATTTAAGGAAGAAACGATACCAATTGTACACTAATTCTTCCAGAAAACTGAAAAGAGACTTCCCAACCCATTCTGAGGCCAGCATTACCCTAATACCCAAATCAGACGAAGAAAGAACACGAAAACAAAACGCAAATCAATACCCCTCATAAACACAGAGGCGAATATTCTTAAGATTTTAGCGAATTGAATCTAACGTGTATAAAAAGGATAACATATCATGACCAGGTAGGATTTACCTCAGAATGCAGTTTATCCCACAAATTAAAAAATCAATCAATGCAATTCACCATATTAACAGAAAAACCACATGATCACCTCAATAGATGCAGAAAAAGGATTTGACAAAAATCAACATCCAGTCCTGATAAAAACACACTAATCCTAGGGCCAACCAATATTGTCTGCCCCCACGGGGGCGGTGGCGGGGGGGGGGGCGGCCCAGTATCACTAGGAGAAATTTTTGCCACAAACATTTAACCTGGATCTAATCAGGCCTCTGATCTGCCTCCCAATTTACAGAAAATGCAGAGGATGAAGGAACAAGTTAAATGACACATTAGAAGCCATCTGACAGATCCAGAAGGGGGGCCTTCTCCAGGAAAAATGCCAAAATAATGTTGGAAGACTGTTCAACAAGAGAAACCAAAGTAACCAATTGCAATGTGTGAATCCTGACTGGATCCTACTGTTAATGTGACAACTTGAAACAAGTTAGGAAATGAGACCGTGGACTCAACAGTCAGAACACACGCTAGACGAGCAAATTTCACAGGAGTCTATCTGAGCGCTGTAGTTGCATAGAAGAGTGTTCTTGTTCTAGAGCCATGGTTCTCAACTGTACCCTCCCAGTGTTGTCTGGGGACATTCTTGGTTGTCATGACTGGGGGAGGGAGCGCCACCGTCACCTAGTAGACAGCCCAGGGATGCTGGTAAACATCCTACAATGCACAGGCTAGCTCCACCACAAAGACTTCTCCAACCACAAGAACTCTGGTCTAGAGGAATGCTGAAGATTCAGAGATTAATGGTCAAGCGTTATGATATTCTTATATGTTTACAGACGTAAAGAAATATGACAACCTATTCATATCGAATCCAGGTAGAAAGCATATGGGTATCCATCGTATTATTCTTTCAACCTTTCTAAATGCTTGAACTTTTTTTTTTATATTAATAAGTTGAGAGAAAATAAGAAAGGTGGGAAACCTGACGGAGCTAGGTGACCTGCCTTACATCCCTTGCAGGGAGGGTCCCACGGTCCCCAGTATTCCTGGGTAGGGACGCCTGGGAGGGGCCAAGGCTCAAGAAGCACTGGCTGAACTTGTGGCTCAGATGGGGAAACGTCTCAGGTGTCACACAGAATTCGTGGGAATTCTAAGCGCAGCCTGAGAGGGATGTCGCCTCAAAGGACGCGCACAGTCCTAGACTGACGTTCATCCACTGTGGGGCAGTCAACGGCCACGCGGGCGGTAGTCCCCCAGGTCTGTCCCGTGGGGTGTCCGAACACCAAGGACTTGGGCCATCCTGTGTGGCAGGCGGTGGGGAGCACAGAGGAGTCCGAACAGGGCGTTTCTGGACGTTATCCTAAGACAGCAACTAACAAAACTGATGAGACTCATCTGTCACCAAAAAAGCGTTATCAAAGACTCCGCGCCAGAAATTGGGTCAATTTAATGGACCTCTTCCGAGCGACGCCCAGGGAAAGGCTGCCCGCCAGGCTGGCTCATCCCGAGAGTCCTCTTTCCCGGGGAACCCCTTGCGTGGCCCGCCGCCCCGCCCGCGCACCTCGGTGGTCGTTCTGCAGACGCAGGCGCTGGTTGTACAGGCTCTTCTCGGTGAGGTGCTGGATCTCCAACAGCCCCTGCACGATCTCGAACACGGTGCCGTCGAGGAGCGCCAGGGCCAAGTCGCTGAGCGTGGTGTAGGACAGGCGCTGCTGGCAGGAGCTACGAACAGAGGGCGCCTGAGCGCGGAGGGGCCGCGGGCGGGTCGCCTAGGCCCGGCCGCCGCCCACCTCGCCCCGGGTCGTGCACCTGGGAAGCTCCTTGACCAGGCTTTGCAGCGCCGACAGCAGCTGGTAATGTCGCTCCTGCTGCCGGGCTCCCTCAGCCGCCTCCTCGAAGGCGCCGGAGTAGCGCTCCATTTCTCCGGCACCCAGCCCGCCGCCGGCCACAGCGACGCGTCGCGTCTCTTTTACGTCACTAGAGAGCGCATTACGTTCCGCGGCCCGCCAGGCCGAAACTCGCCCCGCCCCTGCGCCGTCCGGAACAAACTCGCCCCGCCCCCGGCCCACCCGCCTCGAGGACCGCCCTCCGCATCTCCCAGACCGTGGCTCGCCCCGCCCCCAGCCCGCCCGAAGGCTGGCCGCGCCTCTCCGCTGAGGTGTCCAGGGGATCCCGCATCGTTCTCTGCCCTTACCCTGCTAACCCCCTCCGCGCCCTCGGAGTTTGGATTCATCGACTCGGAATCCCGACTTGTCATGGAAGGCCCCCTCGCAGCAGGTGGGCGCGCCCATGTCTTCGCAACGTGTCAGTCCCCGCGTTCCTGCGCGGGGCGGGGTCGTGCTGTGCATGCGCTTCCCACCGACCTGGGGCCGCTGCGGCTTCTGCCTGGCAGTTCCACAAAGCGCGCTTGGATCACCGAGCCTATGGAGTCCCAGCTTCGCCAGTTACAAATGACCTTGAGCCATTCACGTCACTTCTTGGGGCTCAGCCTGTTTTACAGGGAATAATAAAGTACCCATTCACTGCACGCTTGTGAGGATTAAGTGCCATAGAGTCTACAGCTTACCTTCACCATTGCCACCTCCAGGTATGCCGCGGGGCTGGGCTGAGCCCCAGGGACACGGTGGAAGGGCTGGGATAGGCCATCCCTAGGTCAGGGCGACCACCTGGGTACCGGGCCAGTGAGTCTAGGAGCACTAGCAGAGGCAGTGCTGGGAGTGCCTGTGCCCGGGAGGGCCTATAGGGTTCCCAGGCTCCAGGAAGGGAGGGAGCCCCAGGCGCTGCAATTCCCTGGCCATGCCTTTCAATTGCCTCCTCTAACTGGACATCAGAATAGAGAAAAATACCTCATCCAGCCTTCAGAATAAATTCCCTGGCATCTACGATTACACTTTCTATAAACTACAAAAAACTACTGAATAGCCTGTGGGCTCATGGGGTCGGGGAGAGAGAAGATTCCCACCATAGAGAAGTAGCATCATGCCAATAATGTCTCAGTGGGAGGAGGTCCAGTTCTGGCCAGAATGAGGAAGGGGCTGCCATACAGCAAAATGTAAAAGCAGGTAGAACTACAGACAAAACAGAAAGAAGACTTGTGTGACAAACCTGAGAGAATGGATCCAACTGGCCAAGGGATGGTACAGCAGATCCCTTGGAGCAGAGCTACATACTGACTTGCTTGGGGGCTCTCTAGGGTCAGATTCAAGAAGTGGAGCAAGCCTGATTTAGGGCCACCCCCAGGGTGGTCCCTGTACACAGTAGCTCTGTAAGGGGGAGAGGGAGAGCTTGCACTCGAGAAGAGGAAGAGACAAGGGGTGGTGACATTCCTCAATAAGATGGTCCCTACGTAGTTAAACTTTAAGCCAAGGAAATGGTCCCTATAGAGGTCCCTAACTTGATAAGGTCCCTAACTTGGTAATTAAACCTTAAGGCAAGGAAATAGTCTCTATAGGGGTCCCTGTCTTGGCTGTTAAACACTAACAGGGAGAGATAAGAGACAAGAAGGGTATAAGACCCTAAGAAAACGACTGTTGGGGCTTTCAGACTCTCCCTCTGGCCAGCCCGCTCTTTTCGCTCTCTGGTCAAGTGTACTTTCGTACTGGGTTTAACTAATAAAACCCCTTGCTTGGTTGACACTCTTTGTCTTAGTGTTTGAATTCTTTCCTACACTGAAGACAAGAACCGAGGCTATTCTCTCCAGTAACAGCTCAGCCCCAGGAGGGCAGTGACGAGGTCAGGATGCAGGACAGAAGGAAGAGAGGTGGCCCAGCAGGGAGCCATCAAGACACACCTGGACGTGTGGTGGAGGTCGGTGGGTCTGCATGTGTCAATCCCCAAGAGCCTTAGCAGATAGAAGTAGTCATCACCTCTGTACCTTGGGTCCCTGTCCACCACTGGTCCCAGTCTAAGGCTAGGCAGTGGGTGGCACTAGGTCTGTCTGGCCCTCCTCACCAGGACTGTGGCTGTGACAAAAGACCACACTGGAGCTGTCTGGCTGGGATAGTTGGAGACTGAGTCTCCATCTGTGGCTGTTGTGATCACCTAGCCCTGTCCAACCCCCAGCCTGAGTCTGGACTTCATGTCCCCAGATTACCTGTTCCTGAGGCTCACTGGCTGGAGGCTTGTGCCAGCTTCTGTGCCGGGCACTGAGGTTCCCAAGTAACATGACACAGGCCCCACCCTCAAAGGGCTTCTAGCCCTCAGTTTCCCCATTCAGGAAGGGTGCCGCGTGAAGCCTGAAGTCTGCACAAAAGCTGCCCTGTGCAGTTGGATGAAGACAGGGCTCTTCAGCTCATGCCCACTTGGGGGGCCTGGGACTCTGAGTGTTAAGCATGCCCTAAGCCCTTCCAAAAAAAAAAAAAAAATTTGTTTTTTTTTTAAGCCCTTCCCAGTCTTACTGGCTGCTCATGCAAGGAGGCCCCTCTGCCACCCTTTGTCTGACCTGAACCAGATCCCCCACCTCAGCAGCACCCCTCTCCTAAGTGGATATGGGCAGTAAGTCATGCAGGCATGGGTATCTCTGGGTCACCACGGAGGGCCTGGTCTGGAAGGAGGTGTACTGATCTGCCAGAGCCCTGGGGGTTGAGTGTGCAGGACTGGGGGCTGGCATGTCGACGTGCAGTGTGCACATACACACACATACCCGTGCACACGGTCCCTTGTGTGTGTGGACACAGTGAGGCCTCATGGCACATACATGGTGGGCAGTGTCCACTGTGGGTCTTCACTCTGCAGTTGCTGTCCCTTGGCTGCGCTTGACCTCCCAAGCCCTCCAAACTGGCTGCTTGATTGTCCTTCTTAGCAGGCAGTGGACATAAGACAGGGAGCAAAGGTCCTGAGATCGGAGGGTGCCTGTTTGAGGAATAGGAAAGAGACTGGTGTGGTTAGAGGAGAAGCAAGTAAAAGAGAAATAGACTATACTATCAGGGAGGTAATAGGGGGTTGAGCGTGGAACCTAGAGACTTAGTAAGACAGGGAACAGAAGGGCCCCCAAATCTGCAAACAAAGTAACAAGAAATGGGCCAGGGCACAGAGACAAAGCCATTCCCCAGAACAATGGGGCAGGGTATTTAAAAATAGCCTGCAAGCTTCTTTAAAGTTGCCATTCAGAAGCAGCTGGAGAAAACCAGCCCCAGGGACATGCGCAGAACTTCCACCTGTGACCCCTGTGTGACCTTCCATCAGTGGTAGTGAGGGGCTTCACCCCCGCCGGGGAATCAAACCCAGGAGCGAGAGACTGCACAGGTATGACACCCCGTAATAAGTCCTGCTACGAATCCCAGAGGCCTCCAGGACAGGAGCCATCTTGGAAAGCTGCTGCACTCGCACCTTAGTTAACATATCCCTGCCAGTGTCTATGAATAAATGTGAATCTTTTCCCACCCAAGAACTTTTAAAAATCCAGGCCTGTCTTTTGTTCTGTGAGACTGGGATATGCGTTGCTGTAGGCCCTCCTCATCTCTGCTTGCAAGCCCCTTCAATAAAGCTTTGCTTGTGTGGAAAACTCTACGTGCCTTACCTGCTCATCCTTGACCAGTGAGAGGCAAGAATCTTATCCTGGTAACAGACATAGCAGTGGCACCTCAGTGACTGAAGTGTACTGATGGGTGGTGTCTCTGAGTCTCTGGATGTCAGACTGGTTCAGAGTGACTGTGGCATGTGTTGGTGAAGGCTTCCAGCCCGTGAGGATCCTCTGTCTCACTGTGTATCTAGTTTGGACCCCCATCTCTGCCTGTGTGGTTGGCAGCGTGACTGGGTATGTTTGGGCAGGTGCTCTAGAACCTGTGATGTGAAGGGGTGGGTGACTCCGAGTATGAGTGCGTATGTGTCTGTGCGAATGTCATGGATTGAATTATGTCCCCGCCAAAATGTGTATCAATTTGGCTGGACCAGGATTTGCAGTATCCTGTGGTTGTCCTCCATTTTGTGATTGTAATTTTATGTTAAAGAGGATTAGGGTGGGATTGTAACACCCTTACCCAGGTCACATTCCTGATTCAATGTAAAGGGAGTTTCCCTGGGGTGTGGCCTGCACCACCTTTTCTCTCTCAAGAGATAAAAAGGAAAGGGAAGCAAGCAGAGAGCTGGGGAGCAGCACTGGGAGCAGAGCCTGTCCTTTTGGACCTGGGGTCCCTGCACCTGAGCAGCTCCTTAACCAGGGGAAGACTGATGACAAGGAATCTTCCTCCAGAGCTGAGAGAGAGAGAAAGCCATCCCCTGGAGCTGACACCCTCAATTTGGACTTGTAACCTACTAGACTGTGAGAGTATAAATTTTTCTGTTAAGGCCATCCATTTGTGTTATTTCTATTACAGCAGCACTAGATAACCAAGGCAGAAGGGGTGTGTGACTCTGTGTGTGTACATGTGTATGTGGTTGAGGGCTTCAGTGTGTGTTTCTCGTATGGTTCTTTGTTGTGTGTGCCTCTCTTTGTCCATTTTTTATACATCTTGTTGTGTGTCTTGTGTGTGTAGGAAAAGTCTGCTGTGGTGCCCTGTATGTATTCACAGAAGCCACACAGACCAAGGCTTGAAGTGCAGCTGATTTGAGCCTTGGCAGAATGTCCAGGGGGTGGAAGGTCTGTGAGGAGCTGCTTCGAAGCCATCTCTCACTGGACCCGCCATCTCCACTGGACACTGTCACAAGACAGTTCCTCATTGCCTCTCTGGTTCTGATGACAGGTGAGGCTTGCTGCCCCAAAGCCTGAAGTCAGAGCTGCAGATGATAAAGCCACTTTGTGACGATCTAGAACGGGGATTTGTGCTGTGGTCAGTTGGGTGAAGACAAGGCCTTTCAGCTCATGCCTACTTGAGGGGTATGGACTCTTTGAGTGTTCAGCATCCCCTAGCCCGCAGCTTGTGCCATGGTCATCCTTTTTGGAGTATGGGACTAGGACATGGGGACAAGGACCTTGGGCTTCTCTTCCTTTTGCTACATAAGTCATACTCTCTCTGAATCTCAAAGTTGCTTGTTGTATCTTTACAGTCAGGCCTTGGCCTTGGCCTGTCTTGTGTATGCTTGACCAACGGGGTGCCCAGTATGGAGCCAGTAGAGTTCCTGTGTCTTTTAGAAGGCAAAGGGCTCAATGGGCCAGGTCAGGAGATAAGACAGACCCTTCCCCGTACCCAGATCTGGTAGTGCAGCTCTGGCCTGAGTGGTGAGTGGGCAAGAGGAGGAATCAGGGTCCTCCCGCTGTCCAACCAGTCAGAGACTGCATAGGGTACGCTACCTGTTGATAATCAAGACCTCACCAATTGCCTGTTTTTAACAAAAAGCAGATCGTTACAGAAGTTGTTTAAACCCAAGCCAAACAATCCTCGCCTCCAATTCAAGTAGCTAAAGTTCCTGACATGTTTGTTACTATAAATCCTGACCCTTTTCTTTGTTCCCCAGAAGCTCCAGTCTGATTTTTTGGCTGATGCTTCCCAATTTGCAAATCTATAAACAAAGCTTTTGAGTTATTTCTGCAAATCAACTTCGTGAAAGATTTTAACATTGCTAGTTGTTGTGGCCAAGTGCCCAGTGCCCACGTAATACCAACTTGCCTGGTGCAAGTTGCTCCCTCTGGGGAACCCCTGCCCTACTCCCTCCGATTCCTGGATCTTCCAGCCAGGAAATGATGGTCTCTGGCACTCTTTGTCTATGTTGCTGTTAAAAAAGAGCCTAATAGAGTTCGGGCAAAAAACGCTGTGAAGACAGAAAAAAGTGAGTAACTTGTGAGTAGTGCGCCGGCTGATTCAGTGTATGCATTGTTATAAAAATGTGTCATCTGTAAATTTTCACAGAGTTAGAAAAAGTCCTCTGAGGTCCAAAGTGTTCATTGTATAAATGAGGCCTTTTTTTTTTTTTTTTGATTGATTGGCTCAGTGACTTTGGCTAGACTGATTAACCCCAACAAAACTCAGGGCCTGCTGGCTGAGTGAAGTATCTTGAAACAAAGTAGTTAAGGTTCCCAACACTAAACCATCTGACAAAGAACAACTGCTGTCTTTTACAAAGTAAAGAACTTTATGTTCCCGGATACAAACACTGTAACTCCTGCAAAAGTTGACCACACTCTACCGGGCTTTGCCTGATCTGCTCCAGCCAGATGGGCTCCATGGGATTATTAACCTCCTCCTTCTGGAGACCCAATAAGGTCCCAATGCCTTTTGGAAAACAAACAGGTGAGACACCACAGGCCAGCTGGCAAGGTGTGGAACAGAACGCAGGCAGGGGACTTGACTGCTGAAGTGTTTGGTGACAAAGGGATTGGTCCTTGACTGTTGTCCCAGCATCCGCCTATGAGTTGCACTGGTGGTTAGAGATAATGAGGGCAGATCTCGTAAAACTAAGGAAAGCATTCTGTGTTTGTTGCTCACCCTTCTATACCACGAAAAAAAAAAACCAAACCCACTGCCGTTGAGTGGATTCCGACTCATAGCGACTCAATAGGACAGAGTAGAACTGCCCCATAGAGTTTCCGAGGAGTGCCTGGCGAATTTGAACTGCCGACCTCTTGGTTAGCAGCACGAGCACTTAACCACTACACAACCAGGGTTTCCTCTGTACCACTAGGAAAGTAAAATTGCTTCTTCTGACCAGTGGCCATGAATACAGGTAAAATATTCCCTGGAGATCAAAGGCGGACAGTAACACAGAAATGTTCCAAGGTCTGCTCTTACAAGGAGTGGCAAGAGACCGTTAGAGATTTGTTTGGACAAAAGCCCAATGAGACTATGGGACTTGGCTCGTCTGGCTAGCAATGAGGGAGCCCTGCAAGTCTACTGAATGAGAAAGAGTGGAAATCACTCACTTGCCTAGCAAGTGACCCCATGTTCCCAATCACCCTGGCCATGACCACCTTGCTGATGTCATGAGCATGGAGAAACACCATGCAGAGAATGATCCAGGCTTGCTTATTACAGCAAGTCTTAACATCCACAATGAAACAGTGTCCCACCCAAGATAAGTTTCTGTCATCTGATAAGCACACATGGACTACAGCAGAAGAAGCTACAACTTCCCAGGGCCACAGTAACCCTAAAAATCGTTGCCGTCGAGTTGATTCCAACTCATAGTGACCCTACAGAACACAGTAGAACTGCCCCATAGAGTTTCCAAGGAGCACCTGGTGGATTCGAACTGACAACGTTTTGGTTAGCAGCCATAACACTTAACCACTACACCACCAGGGTTTCCACTGTAACCCTAGCTTAGGTTTATAATGGAAAATGTGAGTGCCTAGATAAATGAGATAGTTCTCTAGAACCAGACTAACTGGTTTGTTCAATTGGTTCCACCAAGCAGCCAGAGACAAATCTTCTCTTATACTTAAGAGACAGCCTTTAGAAAACTGTCCAGCTACCGTACAACAAACTCCCCAGAATGGTAGCCTGTCCACAAACCCCCTTGCTGAGGTCTATGCTGACCTGACTAGTATTGATTCAACACCTTTGACACCACCTGTCTACCCAAACCTACCCCCTTCAAGAACGAACTGGACTAGGGCAGAGGCCAATGTCCCTCTGTCCCTAAGGGAGACTGGAGGCTTAATGCATTGGTCAAGGTGTGTTGAGGACTTGATGGCAACCAAGGTTTCCAAATCTTTTCAGCCCGTTTGGACACTGGGGCTCAAGTCACTGTGGTACCAGGAGGCACTCATGGCATGGCTGGAAAATTACTTCAACTGGACTCGGAAATGACTCTGAGATTCTGCAACAGACTGATTAACTTTGTTGGTGGGACTTCTTGGACCAAGATACACTCAAATGGTTGTGACTGATATAGCTGAATGTTTTGTGGGAACTGTGTGTTAAGAATATATAACAGCTGTCTCATTAGGGGGAGAGCAATTAGGAGTATATAGCGAGGTGTTCATAAATTTTTGTATGAGAGTCCAACTTGATTTGTAAACTTTACTTACGCACAATAAAAATTAAAAAAAAAAAGAACATGTAACACTCTCTTACCTGTAAAGGATGTTCCCAATGGTGAAATGCTACTGTTAGAGTAGTGAGGATGGGCTGGGTGCACAGCCCAGGGTGACGAGGCTTCTGCAGCCCAGTATGTAGTCAGTGCGGCATTAGAGATGGGGGGGGGGGGGGGCGGGGCGGGCAGGGGAGTGGGTGAAGGGAAGAGAAAATTCAATTGATCAAGGAACTAAGGGAGGCAGAGATACTTAAAGAAATCCTATTACCTAATAATAGCCCTGTGTGTCCTGCGAAATGAGCCAGTGGCACTTGATGTCTCCCTGTGGACTACTGTAAGCTCGATGTGGCAGTAGTTCCCCTCACACCTGTAGTCCCAGATATAATAAAAATCAAGAACAAAGGCACCTGGTATGCAGTAGTGGACATGTTAATGCCTTCTTTAGCATCCCATCACATTCAAGATGGTCAGAGCCAATTTGCCTTCAAGTGTCTTGGATTACTATATATATACACATATATTTTAATCACACTACCACAAAGCTTAAATTCTCCCATGAGCTGTCACCAATGGACAGGCCAAGACCTAGAAAAGGTTCAAATCCCACCTGATATGTCCAGGTACCATTACATGACTGACAATAGTCTGATTATAAGGGCGAAAGGCAGCATACAGACTACCTTAGATAAGATGGCCCAATACCTGAGCAACAAGAGTTGGAAGATTATTAACCTTACGACATGCAGCAGCCAAGTCAAGTTCCTCGAATACATGTGGGCTGATGCTCACGGAACAATCCCCGTGCCTGTCAAAGAAAACCTGTTGGCCTAAAAACCTCAAGCAACCCAAAAGGAGGCACCGTTTCTGACAGACCTGCTCAGATATTGGAGGTAGCTCACACCTCACATATGGACCCTCCTCAGCCCATTACAGAGAATCTCTAGAAAGGCAGCTCTCTTTGAGTGACAACAAGCCCTAGAAACCATCCAACAAATTGTACGGATGGACCTTCTACAGGTCAGTCAGCCCTGACAAATCTTTTGAGCTACAAGTGTCAGAGGCTAACAACTGGGCAGACTAGAGCCTATGGCAAAAAGATGTGACCACTAGCCAAAGTGTTCTCTGGGTTTTGGATGTGACACTTGCCTGACACCACCACCTCGTATACCCCATTTGAGGGATAATTACTGGCCTGTTAGTGGACACTGGTGGATACTAAGAAACCGGCAAAGAAAGAACATGGGTTGTTTCCCCCTGGCATCCCTATTCTGGGATGAATCAGAAATGAGGACACCAAGTAGAACACAAAGTGGGCATTGCCTGACCAGCATATATTGCTAAGTACAAGTGGTGTATCTAGGGAAGAAGTAAACTGGTCAGTAATTAAGCCTCAGATCTACGTGAATAATTGGCTAGCCACCCTCTGAATGTCGCTGCCTCGGATTTAGGGACTGTACTAGAAACTCTGGCTTCTTGGAGTCTTCAGTACCTTGAGGTTCTTGAGGCTGCCTGGGCCTCATTCATGGACAGATGAGCTGAAAGGCTGATGGGGTTTACTGGGATCATACTGCCATGCAGTCCTAAAGAGAACTGTTTAATGACATGTGTGGAAGATAACTCTGCTCAAGTGTTGGGCTGTGGTGCTTGCCTTAGAAACAACCCCCCAAATGCAACCAGTGGGGCTCAAGCTGTGTGTAGCTCAAGCTGGTCCTGAAGCTGGAAGAGGAGAATATTTCACCAACTTAGCTGGTTTTCCATATGCTTTTCCAAGTGCAGAAACAATCCCACTGCATTTGAGAGCAGCCTCAGCTCAAGAATCCCTCTTGACTTCCTTAACTGCTGTTCATGAGTGGTCTCAAGCTAGTCTTTGTTCCTGGCCCAACTGCAACCTCTAGAGGTTCTTCCCTGTGTACCTCCACATCTGTTCACATGCATCACCCTCATTCCCAGTCGCCCTCTGGATCTATCTGCCTCAATGGGCTCTGGGTGCTCCATCTGGGCAAGAAGGCAGGCATGGTGCTCCAGGTCTGAGCCAAGCATGCTGAGTTGCATATAATCCACCAGCAGCTTAAGGCAGGGAAAATCTGGGAGCTGGCAGAAATTCCCCAGGTATTCATACATCCAGATGTCCAGGAAAGGTGAGATGGCACTGGGGGCAGGTGGGTGAGCAGCAGAGTCAGAGGCCTGGCTTTTCCTTCCACGCGTCCTCTGATGGGATCTCTTTGGGGAGCTGACCTACTTGCTAGGGCCTGCCTTCTAGAGGCCAGCCCCATCGAAGCACTCACCCACCCCCACTCTGGCTGTGCTGGCAGTGGCAGCTTGGTCCCCAAGCAGAGGGCTGGAAAACAGCCTGCATCATAGGGAGCTTGGGATCGCTGGTCTGACCAACTCTCCCCTTCTACAGGAAGCCTGCCGCATGTCTCCCCTGGGCCCTTCTTCCTGGATGGTAAACTCCAGAAGGGCAGGGGTTTGGGTGTTCTACTCAGTGCTCTGTGCTGACACACAGTAGGTGCTCCAAAAATGTCTGATGGATGTGTGAACAACAGAGTTTGTCCTCCTGCCCCCATCCTCCTGGGACCCTTGTGGCAGCTCCACCGCTAGTTTGCACACCTACATGCTGCCTTATTCCATGTGTGGTCCCATACCATGTGTGGTCCCATCTCCCACTGACACTGTTCCCAAAGGGCAGGGTTGCAGCCTGCCCCAGCCCCAGGTGCCACTGCCACACAGCCCTGAGGTCTGAGCCAGGTTGGGGAGCAGATTGGACACTACACCTGTTCTGGGCCCCAGGGTGGTGGTGTGATGGGGGCAACCTGAGCTGAGATGGGGCTGGGGTAGGGACAGACCTTAGCCCTCATGTGGGAATCATAAGATGTGTGGGACTCAGGGTTCTACCAGCCTTTCCCCGGCCACAACTCTCCCCACCGGCCTGTGGAGACAGGAGCCCCTCCTCACCTTTTTAGTTGGTCCTGGGGTCCGCCACTCCCAGGGATGTATCTGTACCTAGAGGAGGCCATGAGTGTGTCACAATAATGTTCTGTGTACATACCCACTGGTGAAATCTACTGCTTCTGTCTGATACATGGCTAGAGTAGAAGCTGAGGAGGGCAGGGGTTTGTCTGCTTTGTTCAAGGAATGATGCTAAGTGCCTAGAGAAGTGCCTGCACATCAAATCCACTAACGTTGAATCGATTCTGACTCACAGTGACCCTATAGGACAGAGTAGAACTGCCCCATAGGGTTTCCAAGGCTGTAAATCTTCATGGAAACAGACTGCCACATCTTTCTTCTATAGAGCGGCTGGTGAGTTTGAGGTGCTGACATTTTTTGGTGAGCAGCAGAGTGCTTTAACCACTGTGGTACCAGGGCTCCTTTGCCTGCACATAAGATATGCATTGGAAGAATGAATGATCCCCAGTTAGTACCTTCCCAGATATCTGAGTGGGCCAGCAGGCCCCTCTGCTGCCCTGAGGGATCTCTGCTCTGGTGACAGAGACCTCAAGATGAAATGTGAAACCTCTTGCACAAATGAGGAAACAGCTTCTGCATGAACAGCCGCATCCCCTCCAGCAGCCCTTTCTACAGAGCCAGGCACTGAGCAAGCACTTCCCATGGCCTGATCCAGTTTTTCCTTACAATTACCCCATGATCTAGGTCCTCTCACCTCCTACTCTTAAGAGGAGCAAATGAAAACTCAGAGTGGTGAAGTGACATTCCGAAGACATACAGCTAGTAGGTGGTAGAGTCACCACAGTGCTGTAGAAGAGGCAGGCCCTTTTTTTTTTTTTTTTTTTTTACCAGTAGGTCGAAGACCTGTTAGTGGTGCCGATAGAAGACACAGATGTAGGAGGTGTCACTCTTCTGGAAGGCAGGCACCAGGGGCTGTCTCCATCATGATTTCCTTGAAGGTCCATGCCAAAAGCTTCTTAGGCAGGCTCTGCGTTGACTCATTTTCATCCTGGAGATGGGACAGAGGAGGGACATAGATTCAGTCACAGCACCATGGACCAGGAAGGTCAAAGTTGTAGCACACACATGAAAGGATGCTCAAAGTCATTAGCCATTAACCCAGTGCTGTCGAGTTAGGGAGATGCAAATCAAAACCACAATGAGATACCACCTCTCCCCCATCAGAATGGCAACGATCCAAAAAACGGAAAACAATGAGTGTAAATGAGGTTATGGAGAAACTGGAACCCTCATCCATTGCTGGAGGGAAAGTAAAATGGTGCAGCCGTTATGGAAAAGAGTTTGGTGGTTACTCAAAAAGTTGAACATAGAATTACATGACCCAGCAATCCCAATCCTAGGTATATACCCAATAGAAGTGAAGGTAGGAAGGCAAACAGAAATCTGCACACCAATATTCATTGCAGAATTTTCCACAATAGCCAAAAGGTAGAAACAATAGAAATGTCCATCAATGAATGAATGGATAAACAAAATGTGGTCTATACACATGATGGAATGCTATGTAGCCGTAAAGAGAAATGAAGTTCTGATGTATGCCGCAACTGGATGAACCTTGAAAACATTATGCTGAGTGAAATAAGTCAGTCACAAAAGGTCAAACACTGTATAATCCCACTTAAATGAAATAAGCAAATATATAGAAACCTAAAATTATTAATGGCTACCGGGGATTAGAGGGAAAAGGACAGGGGGAATTTTTGTTTGTGTAGCATTAAGTTTATGTTAATGGTGGTAGAATATTTTGGACGAGGATAGTAAAAATGGTGGCACAACGTGAAAAATATAATCAATGTCCTGGAGTTGTAAATGTGGTAGTTGTCATGTTAGTGGATGTTTTGGTGTGTATGTTTTCACTACAATTGAAAAACAGGGAGAAAAAAACATGGACTGGTGTCATGCATAGCTAATACATAGACCTAAAGATGGAAAACATACAAGAAGTGGTGGGAAGCAGGATGGAGTATAACTCAAACAGGCTGGGTTCTGGTGATGTGATATTGGGAAAGCTACTTCTGCTCCTTGTCCTCATTTCCCCTTCAGCACCATGAGGGGGATGAACTTAAATACAAATGAGATACCATCACCCTCTCGCATGAAATTCTCCATTATGTTTAGAATCAGATCCAAGTGCCTCATCTCAGACTGCACACTGGCTCCCAATGATCCGGCCTCCTGCACACACATGCCTGTATATTGCCCACTTCTTAAGTGTGGAGTAGGCTCAATGCCTGACTTTTAAAGAATAGAACAGGGCAAAATATATGGGATTTTCGCCTTGTACTCTCTTTCTCTTGTTCTCGCTCTGTCTCTCCCGTTACTGTGGGAAAGTATGAGCTGCCCTGTGAAGGAGCCCTGGTGCTGTAGTGGTTAAAGAGCTTGGCTGGTAACCAACAGACTGGCAGTTTGAACCCACCAGCTACTCCACAGGAGAAAGATGTAGCAGTCTGCTTCCATAAGGATTTACAGCCTTGGAAACCCTATGGGGCAGTTCTATTCTGTCACATAGAGTCGCTAGGAGTCAGAATTGACTTGATGGCAGTGGGTGGGTTTTTGGGCCCTGTGGAGAAGTCCATGTAGCAAAGAACCAAGGGAGAGCCCTGGCCAACAGTCAGAGAGGAATTGAGGCCCGTAATCCAACAGTTCACAAAAAACCAAATCCTGCCAAAAGCATGTGAGGGAGCTTAGAAGTGGATCCATCCCCAGTCAACGTTCATTTGAGACCACAGCCCTAGCCTCCTGAGAGAACTTGAGGCAGAGGCACCAGCTTGGCCGTACCAAAATTCCTGATCAACAGAAACCGTGAGCTATTTTGTTTGTTGCTTTCAGCCACTAAGTTTTGGTGTAACACTGTCACAGACTAATAGATAATACAGGCTACGAGGCCACATGATCTGTCCCTTCCCTCCTCCAGCCCCACCCTCCTCCCAAGCTCACTCTGGCTACACTGGCCACCTTTTGCCCTTCTTCACTGGACAAACTCACATGTGCCTCTAAGCCTGTGATTGAGCTGTGCCTTTTCTCTGGCACTCTGTTCTCAGCTCTGTGCAGGGCTGGTACACTCTTGCTATTCTGGTCGCTGCATAAATGTCACCTCAGTGAGCCCTTTCAGACCTTCCCACCTAGTAGCCCCCAGGCCTCTCTCAGCAGCCTGCTGTATTCTTGCCATCGCACTTGCTCTTTACTTTCACATGTGTTCACATGCTTTGTTCATCTCCCCCTCCTGCCTGTGATCTCCTGTGAGGCTGGGACCATGTCAGTCATGTTCAGCACCACACCCAGTGCCTAACACTGGTGAGTATTGGAAGCCTAATTGAGGAATGAATAAATGAGGTGATCTCTGACCAGCTCAGACTACGGAGGTGGATCATAATAAAGGAGGTGCAAGCTAGGTCTGAGTCAGGGGGATTGCAAAATGACCTCTGGATGACTTTTCCCTGCTTCAGTTGCTCCAGCAAAGCACATGATAACCTCTGGGAGAAGGGCATACCGTCCCCTGGTGGCCAGTGATAGCACTGCAGCCCCTGGCCGAGAAACTACAAAACGCACACCTTGCTCAGGTGTCATCAGGGTGGCTTCTCTCCATGGCCTTAGGGGGGGGCAAATGAATGAGACTTGTAGACTCCACAGTGTTGGTGAGAAACCTTGAGACTTCCCTTTCCCACCTTTTTGCCATTGGTGGCCCTTTGTGTCCATTCACTTAGCATGTATTCTCATCACAGGGCAATGACCCTAGCCCTACTTCCAAAGGAGTTCCAACAAGAACTGGTCTTGAGCTTGGAACCTTGACTCATGGTACAGTGCTCTGTCATGCTCTGCCTTACCCCAAGTCCTCGGTCCCCCAAACCCTAAGCCTCTCTCTGCTCAGAATGACCTCCAGAGACAAGATGGAAGTTTCCAAGGCCCACAGAGCGAAGTGGGTCATCAATGGAGAACCAAGACCAGAAGACACTTCTCTAAGCCTGTGTAACCCTAGGAATCGTGCACTCTAAGCACCTGAGTTTATAGAGGAGGAAACAGGTGTTAAAAACAGTAAGACTGTGACAATTAAAGAGATCAGCTACTTACTTTGAAAGAGAAAGTGAGAGAAAAAGAGATGTTTGCAAACAGGCAGTCAATTCTAGAGAAACTGCTGTGACTATCACAAAGCAGTTTCTTGCTTATACGTCATTTATAATCTCGTGATACAAGAAAGAATGTATAGCTGGTTTTTTGAAGGTTATACAGTAGGGCAGAAGAACAAGTCACATGAAATACTCAAAATTTTAGAGATACAGGTCTTGGGAAAAAGAAACTTTAAGGCTGAACATATACCATCTGTTACTTTAAAGCGAGTAAGGTCCTTGGGAAACAAGAAGGGGCATTTTTGAGGGGTTAATGAGGTTGGTTTGCAGGGGTCTATTTAATGACAAACACCAAAATCAAACCAAACCAATAGAAGACACCCAGAAATCTTGGAGCGTTGTCCATCTTCTGGGGAGTTGTTTAATTTGAACACAGGCCTTCTATCCTGTAGCGCCATGCAGCCAGGGGTTGGGGGTGGGGGGAGAGGGATTACCTGTTTCTAAGTGCCAAGAGCACTGGATGGCGGGACCCCAGGCCCATTTCTCTTGAGGCTTCTCTGGGGATGCCCCTACCCAGGCAGACTCCTGGGAACCTTGAGGATCCCCTGCCCATAAGCCTGGCCTCTCCCCACCCCCCATGCTATGGTCCTGTGGGCCTGTTGCTAGGAGGCTGCCTGCCACTGCCCTAGGTAACAGCTGCCTCCAACCTCTTTCTTCCTTCCCGCTTGTCGCCTCCTCAGTGACAAATGGTAAGATCATAAGTTTCTGGGGTTCTAAGTGCACATGCCTTTTTAAGGTCACCTGGCAGGTAAATCTGGGGACAGTTGATGGGTGAGCACAGCTGGAGCCAGAGAGTAGGTGGAGCTAATCCTGAGGCACTGATCACCTGCCAGGTGCAGCTCAAGGTTGGCCTCAGGCCAGGATGGAGGTGACACCAGAACAGGCTGGGCTAGCAGGGCTGAAATTGGGGTGGGCATGAGATCCCTGACACCTGCCCTGCTGCCTCTGCACTGCATCTTGCGGGGATCCAGGGCTGGTCCTACCCCCCCCCGCCGCCCCCCACCTCTTGGGTAACTGCTGTGGGGCATGGGGCGGTGTGCTGGGAAAGGCCAGAAGCTGAGTTAAGCCCTTATGGTCTTCCTGTTGGAATCGGGCCTTGAGATTGGCAATCAGATGTGGTGGGGCTGGGGAAAGGGACTCAAGGTCAGCCTAATTCCTGAGGAGGTCAGGTGTGCTGTGGGAGCAGTGTCAGGAAGGCCAGGGAGGAGATGGAGTGAGTGTATCAGGTAGGGCTGGAGCAACTCAAGTGCATGTGTAGGGGTTGGAGGCTGGGGGGTGGTTCCACAGGACCTCTGTTCTCCTCAGTGTGCTATGGGGGATGCCTAGGAGGTGAGAAGAACCCAGGACTCACCTGGCTCCCACACGCAAATGAGAGTAACCTGGAGTGTCTCGCGAGTATGTGGAGGAAAAGAATCATAATTAACCATTTTCTAAAATTTTGGGAAATGTTACCAAGCCCCCTGTGTTTTATTACAGAACACTTCTCTGCCAGCATAGGGACAATTTAATTGGTGTGACAGGAAAATGTGTAATTAGTAACCTGCTGCATTATCTGAAGTAAAACAGTTACCAAGCTACTTCACAGAGATGTCAATATAACCTTGTTCTTTGAGGGCCTCTCCCCTTCACAGTCTTCGCCTTCAGCACAGAAATGATCGACAGCCTGACCAAGATTTGTGCCTGAGGCAGAGGACGTGGTCAGACCACCTCCCAACCGGTAGCATCTGCAGCTGTTGCAAGGAGTGTGGTAAGTTCCTGTTACCCAATAAGAAGAGACATGTGCCTGAGTGAAAGGGTGTAGAATTGGTTGTTGAGCCAGAATAGTTCAGGTCACAGAGCCTCTCAGGTTGAGAGAGAACTATCCAAATATTAAGAAGAAAAGCCATATTCTACAGGTTCCACATGGGTTTGCTTACACATCTGCAAACAGGCTTATTCTCCACCCAGATAGGATGGAAAGGCTTCTAAATTTCTTGGCTTCTGCCAATGACTCCTCTTTGGGAGTGTCTTCAAAACAGGCAATTCACTTAAGTACTTGCCCAGCCTGAGATATAGTATTTATTCAATCTTGATTACATGTGCTATTTCTGCTATCTGTATACATTTCTGTCTTCTCTTATCCCGTCTCCACTTTGCATTCATGCAGCAGAACCCGCAGCCCTGCTGTCAGATCTCACCTTGACCTCCTGTGGGACTCCAGCTGCCTGGCAGTCACAGGACACTATCCAGGTCCCTCCACTCTCTGCTCTCCTCAGTGATTGCTTCTCTCTTTCTCCTCCATCTTAGTTATCAGCTGGTGACTTTACCTCCTATGTCACTGAGACAATTACAACATCGGTTAAGACATCAAGGGCTTCCCCACCACATCTCCTCACCCATGAGCATCTGAACCTGTGTTCTCAGCACCTCACATGGGACTGTAGGTACTAGCTATGCTCCTACCTAAAGCAAACATCTCCACTTACATCCTAGGGCCCATAACCAATTTTCTACCCAAAGGTATCTCTCCGGCAATCCTTCTCCTCTGTCTCCTACATCAGCAGGTTTTTGTTCTCTTAGATCATTCTCATCTGCTTACAACAGACTGAGTTTATTCCCAATCAACAAGAAATCTTCCCTGGATCCCCTTTCCCTCAGTCACTGCCCTTTGGTTTGTTTCCTATTGGAGAAGTCTTGTCTGTACTCTAGGCTCTTTTCGCTCCGATCGGGCTTGTTCCCTCACCCCTACCCCTCCACTAGAAATTCTGTGGATGGGCTTCCTGATACCCTGTACCTGCAAATCCAAAGTCTGTTCTTGGTCCTCCTCTTACTTGGCCTCCCAAGCCCATTGCCATCGACTCAATTCTGACTGACAGCAACCCTATAGGACAGAGTAGAACTGCCCCATAGAGTTTCCAGGGAGCACCCGGTGGATTCGAACTGCCGACCTTTTGGTTAGCAGCTGTAGCTCTTAACCTATACTATCAGGGTTTTCTTACTTGGACTATTATCTGTATTTGACACAGTTCAGCCCTCTTTTTTCCTTGATGAACTTCCTTTGCTTGACTTTCAGATCATTGCACACCCTTGGATTCCTTCCTATTTTCCTTCTCACGCCCCTTTATGGGTACTGTTGCTGCCTTCTTGTTATGGCCAGGACCTAGTCCTTGGACTTCTTCTCTTTCCTACATAGACTCAGGTGCCCACGTTTATATCTCCAGTCAGACCCCTCTCCTGCACTACCCACTGTCTCCACAGATGTGCACAGGCACCACACACTGGGGTTTGCCCTCTCAAACGTGCCACACCCACCTGAAGGCAGTTCCATTCTTCCAGTTGCTTTGGTGTCCTGCTAGACTCCTCTTTGTCTCACACCCTTCACTTCACCTACCAGGAAATACTGTTGTCTCAGATTTCAAAAAAATACCTAGTATTTCATTTTTCTCATTATCTCTGTTGCTACCTCCTGGTCCAAACCACCAGGATCCCTTGCTGGACACTGCAGTGCCCTCCTAACTAGTGTTGCTTTTTCCCTCAGTCTGTTCTCAACATGGCAACCAGATAAATCCGCCATTTGACTCTTCTGCCTAACACCCCACTAAACTGTTGCTGTGAAGTCAATTCTGACTCATAGTGACCTTATAGGACAGAGTATAACTGCCCCATAGAATTTCTAAGACTGTAATCTTCATGGAAGCAGACTGACACATCTCTCTCACGCAAAGCGGCTGGTGGGTTTGAACACGGACCTTTCCATTAAGCAGCGAGCATTTAACCACTGCGTCACCCAGGCTCCTTTATGAGATGAACACCCTACTAAAGCTCCCTATTTCCTCAGTGTCATGGATTGAATTATGTCCCCCGAAAAATGTGTATATCAGTTTGGCTGGGCCATGATTCCCAGTATTGTGTGGCTGTCCTCCATTTTGTGATTGTAGTTTTATGTTAAAGAGGATTAGACTGGGATTACAACATCTTTACTAAGGTCACATCCCTGATCCAAGGTAAAGGGGGTTTCCCTGGGGTGTGGTCTGCACCACCTTTTCTCTCTCAAGAGGTGAAAGGGAAGCAAGCAGAGAGTGGGGGACCTCATACCACCAAGAAAGAAGCACTGGGAGCAGAGAGTGTCCTTTGGACCTGGGGTTCCTGTGCAGAGAAGCTCCTAGTCCAACAGAAGACTAAAGAGAAGGACCTTCCTCCAGAGCCCACACAAAGAGAAATCCGTCCCTGGAGCTGACGCTCTGAATTTGGACTTCTTTGTTAAAGCCATCCACTTGTATTTCTGTTACAGCAGCGCTAGATGACTAAGACACTCAGAGTAAAAGGCAAATTCCCTAAAACTGGCCTCCCTCCCATTACCTATACGACTGCAGGTCCTGCTCCTGCCTCTTTCACTCAGTCTGCTTCTGTCACACTGGCCTGCTCCTCCAGCCTTGCACATTCCTACCTTAGAGCATTTGCTTGTCATACCTGGTTAACTTGATCACCTCCTTTAAGACTCTGCTTCAGTGTCAGCTTCTCACTGAGAACCTTGCTGCCCCCCCCATTTAGTGTAACCTGTACCTTTCACATCACTCCCTATCCAAACTTTGTTCTACTTTTTTTCATTCTTTCCCTCACAATTATCACCCAAAATATTATACAAATTTATTATTTTCATTTATTTTCTTTTAACTGGAATGAGAACTTTTCAAGGAAGGGCCTTTGTTTTATGCCCTGTGGCACCGGGTTTTTTTTTTTTTTTTTTTTTTGTAGTGCCTCGCACATAACAAAAAAAACAAACCAAACCCATTGCCGTCAAGTCGATTCCGACTCATAGTGACCCTAAAAGACAGAGTAGAACTGCCCCATGGAGTTTCCAAGGAACACCCGGTGGATTCAAACCACCTTCCTTTTGGTTAGCAGCTGTATTGCTTAACCACTACGCCACCAGGGTTTCTGCCTGGCACATAAAAAAAAAATAGCAGGCATAAAATCATTTTTGAACGATGAATGAACATACAGATACTACTCATTATTCCTATCTCCTAAAATATGCAGAACCAGCAGCCTGGTCAATTCCAGGCTAGATTCTGGCCACCCCAAGGGGAAGGCCAACTAGTTGTTCCTGGGTAACCTAGAGGAGCAGAAGGTGCATCTCAGTCTCCAGGTGAAAGGAAGGAGAAGGGCCTGGTGGGTGGCGGGGTGTTTCATGCGTGAAGGCCTACCACAGCAGTAAGAAAGTCTGCTCAGGTAGCCTCAGTATCCCCATGAGGTTGGAAGGTTGGAGAGAGTACAGCTTGTAGATGTCTCCTTCCCTGCAGTGAGTTATCTGGCTGTCAGTGTGTTACTCAGTGTCTACTTTAGGCTTCTGGAAAAGAAACATAGATCCTCATTCGGTAGTGGATTTGATGTAATTGCATTTCAGATTTAGACAGCACATCTGTGTACTGCTACTCTCATTTAACTTGGGGTTCTAGGAACATTATGTAGTTGAGTTCTTAAACCATTGAACTGGAAAGCTGAGGAGCCCCTTACATATCTTGATGTTTGCCTACATGGCATCATCCTTCCAGGTGACAGGTTGTCCTCCTTATACAGGTGAGCACAGAGGCTCAGATGATGTCATTTGCCAAGGATTCACTTAATGCAATTAAACCCCAGATTGGATTTACCACCTTGACTCAGAGCAAAATAAATCCTGGTGGGTTAAAGTTTTAAACATTTAAAAAAAAAGAAAAAAAGAATATGTAGGTAAGTATTTTTTTATTGCAAGTGAACACAAAACCAGAATCTACAAAATGAAGAATTAGAAGTCTAATGACATAAAATCTAAGCACCTTTTTTTTTTTTTAATCATCTGTATCACATCTCTGGTGTTGTGGTTAAATATTATATGCAAAGCACATGGCACATAGCAAGTGATAAGAAATGATGTCTGCTGTCTTCCTTAATTGAAATTTTAATATGAATTTCATTGCTGGATGTGTCAGGAAACTAGTTTGAAATTTAGTTTGATAAAATAGTTTAAAAATTTTACGTGCAAAATGCAGTTAAATACCTCTTCTATATTATGAACTCAGACTTTAAAACTTTATAATATCATCATAAACTACAAATAACAGCTCTCAGAGGTACCATTCTGAGGAAAGCCATTTTCATACCCCAGAGCATGGACAGTCTTGGCCACTCAGGGAACAGTGTCTACATATCGTATCTAAACGCTCCTTCACAAAGTACTGCCTCTCACTCAAAGATTGCTTTGTGCTGTCACTCAAATGTTGACTCTGTAGAACATTTACATTTATATGCATCTTAGAATGTAATGGTGTGAAATCCTTTTCCATTTGCTGTTAATAAAAAAGAGATGAGTCTTCTAGAATCAAAAGTCAGTTCTCATGGTTTGTCTGGGTGGTGCAAGCTGTTTGTGCTCCACTACGAACCTAAAGGTTTGTGGTTCAAACCCACCTAGTGACATGTCAGAAGAGAGGCCTGGCAATGTGCTTCCATAAAGATTAGAGCCAAGAAAGCCCCATGGAACAGTTCTACTCTGTAACACACGGGGTCGCCAAGAGTCGGAATTGACTCCAGGATAACAGGTTTTTTTTTTTTTTTTTGGTCCATTCATGCATTCCAACAGAATGCAGAAATCACTGAGCAATATCACTAGTATCACACACAAGTAGAATTTTGCTGAAGATAATTCAAAAATGGTTGCAGTAATATATCAACAGGGAGCTGCCAGAAATTCAGGCCAGATTGAGAAGATGATGTGGAATGAGGGATATCATTGCTGATGTCAGATGGATCTTGGCTGAAAGCAGAGAGAACCAGAAAGATGTTTACTTGTGTTTATTGTCTATGCAAAGACATTCGACTGTGTGGACCAGCACAAATTATGGATAACATGGTGAAGAACAGGAATTCTAGAACCTTTAACTGTGCTCATGTGGAGCCTGTACATAGACCAAGAGGCAATTATTCAAACAGAACAAGAGATACTGCATGTTTTAAAATCAGAAAAGGTGTGCGTCAGGGTTGTATCTTTCACTAAAGTTATTCAACCTGTTTGCTGAGCAAATAATCTGAGAAGCTGGACTATATGAAGAAGAACGTGGTATCAGGGTTGGAGAAAGACTCATTAACAACCTGCGTTGCTTGCTGAAAGTGAAGAGGACTTGAAGCAGGTACAGATGGAGATAAAAGACTACAGCCTTCAGTATGGATTATACCTCAACAAAAAGAAAACAAAAAGCCACACAAAATAGACAATAGATAAGTGGTAACCTCGAAGGGTAAGACAGTACACAATACTGGGAAAGTCAGGACAACTTTCCAAGGCAAGGTCATGGAAGCTTCATAGATACAACCAAGCTTCCCAAGGGACTGAATTACTGGGCTGAGGGCTGGGGACCACAGTGTCGGGGACATCTAGCTCAATTGGAATAACATAGTTTATAAAGAAAATCTCTACATCTTACTTTGGTGAGTAGCGTCTGGGGTCTTAAAAGCTTGTGAGCAGCCATCTAAGATAATCCACTGGTCTCACCCCGTCTGGAGCTAAGGGAGAATGAAGAAAACCAAAGACACAAGGGAAATATTAGTCCAAAGGACTAATAGACCACAGCTGCCACAGCCTCCACCAGACTGAGTCCAACACAACTAGATGGTGCCTGGCTAGGGCCACTGACTGCTCTGACAGGGATCACAATAGACAGACCCGGAGAGAGCTAGAGAAAAGTGTGGAACAAAATTCTAACTCACAAAAAAAGGCCAGACTTACCGGCCTGACAGAGACTGGAGAAATCCTGAGAGTATGGCCCCCAGACATCCTTTTAACTCAGTAATGAAGTCACTCCTGAGGTTCACGCTTCATCCAAATAATCTGATCGACAGGCCCATAAAGCAAAACAAGACTAAATGGGCACACCAGCAAGGACGAGAATGCAGGAGGGGACAGGAAAGCTGGTAATGGGGAACCCAAGGTTGAGAAGGGGAGAGTGTTGATATGTCACGGGTTTGGCGACCAATGTCACAAAAACAATATGTGTATTAATTGCTTAATGAGAAACTAATTTTCTCTGTAAACCTTCATCTAAAGCACAATTAAAAAACAAAGAAGAAAACAAAAATCCTCACAACTGGATCAATAAGCAACACCATGATAAATGGTGAAAATATTGAATTTGTCAAGGATTTCATTTTACTTGGATCCATGATCAATGCCCACAGAAGCAGCAGTCAAGAAATCAGACGACGTATTACACTGGGCAAATCTGCTGCAAAAGACCTTAAAGTGTTAAAAAGCAAAGATGTCACTCTGAGGACTAAGGTGCGCCTGACCCAGGCCATGGTATTTTCAATCTCCTCATATGCATGTGAAAGCTGGGCAATGAATAAGGAAGACCAAAGAATTGATGCCTTTGAGTTATGGCACTGAGAAGAATATTGAATATACCACTGACTGCTAAAGAATGAGCAGATCTGTCTTGGAAGAAGTACAGCCAGAATGGTCCTTGAAACGAGGATGGTGAGACTTTGTCTCACCTGCTTTGGACATGTTCTCAGGAGGGACCAGTTCCTGGAGAAGGACATCACACTTGGTAAAGTAGAAAACCGATTGCTGTTGAGTCTATTCCGACTCAAAGCTACTCGATACAACAGAGCAGAACTGCCCCGTAGGGTTTCCGAGGAGCAGCTGATGGATTCGAACTGCCACTTGTTTGGTTAGCAGCTGAACTCTTAACCACTGTGCCACCAGGGGTCCGGCAAAGTAGAGGGTCAGCAAAAAAGAGGAAGACCCTCAATGAGATGGATGGACACAGTGGCTGCAATAGTGGGCTTAAGCATAACAAAGATTGTGAGGATGGTGCAGGACCGGGCAGTAATTTGTTCTGTTCTACATAGTGTCGCTATGAGTTGGAACGGACTTCAGGGCACCCAAAACATGCAGCATTTCCTGATTTCCACTAGGTGACACTGCAGTGCCATGTGATAGGGTTATAAGATACAGAGACAGAACAAGATTTCTGCTTCGAAGAATCTTTTTCTGTGCACAAATACCTGATAAAACACGACAGATACTATAGCAGGGGAGAACGAGGTGCTAAGGGAACCGCTGATGTGGCCCAGGGCCTCTCTGGGAAAAGCTTTTGGGTAATATTCCCCTTTCTGGCCACCCGTACCTGAAATAATGTTTGCATCCTTTGGCAGTATATTTTCTATCTCAGTGTTCCCTGTTTTATTTAATAGCTTGGACTACTGTTGTTACTTTCCATTTACATTTCCTTTTTTACTGTGCAAATTCATGGCTTTTATATTTGTTCATATGTAGGAAAACTTCAGTTCTCAGCTGGACTGCAGGCCGTATCCCTGGGAAAGAAGGGCTTCAGGGGAGCTTTTCAAGATCTCGTGGGGGATATTAGGCAAGACTTGGAACATGTGAGGGAGTCGAAAACTGGTGTGTTGGCCACTAACAATTCAATTTTATGGAATTTATTTTAAGCCTTTGATAGAAGATGCCTGTTTGTGCTTAAGAGACTCCGTAAAGCTTCATATCATCATTGTAAGTGGAGACGCCTCATTGTTATTCTTTCATATTCTTGTAATAATATTCACTTGTGCAGAAATGCAGATTGTTTTAGAAACTTGAATGGACTCTCCATTTTTCTCTTTTCCTTTTATTCAGGTGGAATCAAATTACTCATTTCTTTGGTTACACTGGAGCTCTGGTGGCATAGCGGTTAAGAACTCAGCTGCTAGCCAAAAGGTTGGCAGTTTGAATCCACCAGCTACTCCTTAGAAACCCTACAGGATAGTTCTACTCTTACAGGGTCACTGTGAGTCAGAATCGACTTGATGGCAATGGGTGTTTGGTTTTTTTGGTTATACTGGTCCTTGGGTGGTGCAAATGGTTAACGCACTTGCTGCTAACCAAAAGGCTGGTGGTTCAAGTCCACTCAGAGGCACCTTGAAATACAGTCTTGGTGATCTACTTCAGAAAAAATCAGCCATTGAAAATTCTATGAAGCACAGTTCTGCTCTGACACACATGGGGTCGCCATGAGTCAGAATTGACTTGACGGCCACTGGTCTGGCTTCTGGATATCTGGTTATACTGAAAAAAATTTTAATTAAGTATTGCTATATATTTCCCCTCCTCTTTTGGAAGCATTCTGCTGCAGAGGTTTTGCTTTGATCTATTTTAATCGTTAAGTTTTTTAATCTTATCAGATTTCAACTTTCTAAATACATGCTTTCATAAGGGTACACCTAAATTGATGTTAGGCATTTCTGGATGTCAGTGTATAAAAAACTTTTTTTAATCTCCTTGTTTGACCTAACTATGGCTCTCAGTATTGTGGTGTTTGGAGTGTCTTGGGTCCAGCGATGCACTCTGTTGTTGCAGTGTGGATATGTGGCTCAGTTTTCAGGTTCAGAAGGTAATGTGGTAAGGTTATTTGAGAACCACTTCTGGCTGACATCTTGTCCCCACTATGACATGTATCAGTACAGCATCAACTATGATCCACATAGAGATGCTGGAAATCTCTGTGCAGCTTTACCTAATCACCATGAGGCCGTCATTGGGAAGCAGCGTTATCTCTGATGGAGGTGTTTTATTATTACGTCAGCAAATGCGTGAGCCAGGTGTTATTAGACAGTTTCCTTACTTCGTTCTCTTTCTCTCGTTTTCCCTTTATTACAGCAAAACTCCTGCCGTTTCTGTGTAACACTTTGTGAAGACATCCTGAAGATCTCTTGTCCTTGTTAAAAAAAAAAAAAAAAAACCAAGACCATCCGCCCTGCAAAAAGCCCCCAAGTGCCATGTTTTGTTATCATCAATATTCTCTAATGTCTTTAATTTCAGTGCTTAACCTGAATTTTAACATAAGGGTAATATATATATAGTTTTACTTTTCTTA
This sequence comes from Loxodonta africana, assembly GCF_030014295.1. Lineage (NCBI taxonomy): Eukaryota > Metazoa > Chordata > Mammalia > Proboscidea > Elephantidae > Loxodonta > Loxodonta africana. Next base: position 33,511,881 of record NC_087360.1, read on the forward strand.
AAAAATTTTATTGGACTTTAAGTAAAAGTTTACAAATCAAGTCAGTCTCTTTTACAAAATCTTATACACACTTTGCTATATACTCCTAGTTGCCCTCCCCCTAATGAGACAGCACACTCCTTCTATCCACCCTCTATTTCCATGTCCATTCAGCCAGCTTCTGTCCCTCTCTGCTTTCTCAACTCCCTTCCAGACAGGAGCTGCCTACATAGTCTCATGAGTCTTCTTGATCCAAGAAGCTCACTCCTCACCAGTATCGTTTTCTGTCTTATAGTCCAGTCCAATCCTTGTCTGAAGAGTTGGCTTTGGGAATGGTTCCTGTCTTGGGCTAACAGAAGGTCTGGGGACCATGACCACCGGAGTCCTTCTAGTCTCAGTCAGACCATGAAGTCTGGTCTTTTTATAAGAATTTGAGGTTTGCATCCCACTGCTGTCCTACTCCTTCAGGGGTTCTCTGTTGTGTTCCCTGTCAGGGCAGTCATTGGTTGTAGCCGGGCACCATCTAGTTCTTCTGGTCTCAGGCTGATACAGTCTCTGATTTATGTGGCCCTTTCTGTTTCTTGTGCTCATAATTATCTTGCATCTTTGGTGTTCTCCATTCTCCTTTGCTTCAGGTGGGTTGAGACCAACTGATGCATCTTAGATGGTGGCTTGCTAGCATTTAAGACCCCAGGCACCACTCTCCAAAGAGGGATGCAGAATGTTTTCTTAAAGATTTTATTATACCTATTGGCATTTTTTTTTTTATTGGCTTATATGTCCCCTGAAACCATAGTCCTCAAACCCCTGCCCCTGCTATGCTGGCCTTCGAAACATTCAGTTAATTCAGGAAACTTCTTTGCTTTTAGTTTAGTCCAATTGTGCTGACCTCTCCTGTATTTTGTGTTGTCTTTCCCTTCACCTAAAAGATTTCTTATCTACTTTATCTAATTAGTAAAAACCCCTCTTCCTCCCTTCTCTCTCTCCCCTCTCATAACTATCAAAGAATATTTTCTTCTCTGTTTAGACTATCTCTCCAGTTATTATAAAGGTAGTCTTATACAATATTTGTCCTTTTGCAACTGACAAATTTCACTCAGCGTAATTCCTTCCAGACTTCTCCATGTTATTAAATGTTTCACAGATTCATTATTGTTCTTTATCAATGCATAGTATTCCATTGTATGAATATACCTTAATCTATTTATCCATTCATCCGTTGATAGGCACCTTGGTTGCTTCCATCTTTTTGCTATTGCAAACAGTGCTGCAATGAACATGGGTGTGCATATATCTCTTCGTATAAAGGCTCTTAATTCTCTAGGATATATTCCAAGGAGTGGGATTTGCTGGATGTTATGGCAATTCTATTTCAAGTTTTTTAAGGAAGCGCCAAATCAATTTCCAAGGTGGTTGTACCATTTTACATTCCCATCAGTAGTGTGTAAGTGTTCCAGTCTCTCTACAACCTCTACAACATTTATTATTTTGTGATTTTGGATTACTCCTAGCCTTGTTAGAGTGAGATGGGATCTCAGTGTGGTTTTGATTTGCATTTCTCTAACGGCTAATGATCGTGAGCATTTCCTCATGTATCTGTTAGCTACCCGAATGTCTTCTTTAGTGAAGTGCCTGTTCATATCCTTTGCCCATTTTTTTAACTGGGTTATTTGTGTTTTTGTTGTTGAATTTTTGCAGTATAATGGAAATTGTAGAGAGCAGACACTGATCAGAAATGTCATAGCTGAAACACTTTCCCAGTCTGTAGGTAATCTTTTCTCTCTTTTGGTGACGTCTTCGGATGAGCATAGGTGTTTGATTTTTAGGAGCTCCCAGTTATCTAGTTTTTCTTCTGCATTGTTAGTAGTGTTTTGTATACTCTTTATGCCATGTATTAGGGCTCCTAGCGTTGTCCCTATTTTTTCTTCCATGATCTTTATCGTTTTTGATTTCATATTTAGGTCTTTGATATATTTTGAGTTCATTTTTGTGCATGGTGTGACGTATGTGGCTTGCTTCATTCTTTTTGCAGATGGATATCCAGTTATGCCAGCACTATTTATTAAAGAGCCTGTCTTTTCCCCATGTAACTTTGGGCCTTTTTCAAATATCATTTGCTCATATGTGGATGGATTTGTGTCTGGATTCTCAATTCTGTCCCGTTGGTCTATGTATCTGTTGTTGTACCAGTACCAGGCTCTTTTGACTACTGTGGCGGTATAATAGCTTCTAAAATCAGGTAGAGCGAGGCCTCCCACTTTGTTCTTTTTCAGTAATGCTTTACTTGTCCGGAGCCTCTTTCTCTTCCATATGAAGTTGGTGATTTGTTTCTCCATCTCATTAAAAAATGTCACTGGTATTTGAATCGGGATTGCATTGTATCTATAGATCACTTTGGGTAGAATTGACATTTTTACAATGTTGGGTCTTCCTTTCCACGAGCAAGGTATGTTTTTTCACTTACGTAGCTCTCTTTTGGTTTCTTGCAGTAGTGTCTTATAGTTTTCTTTGTATAGGTCTTTTTTGTCTCTGGTTAGATTTATTCCTAAGTATTTTATCTTCTTAGGGGCTAGTCAAAATGGTATTGTTTTGGTGATTTCTTCTTCGGTGTTCTCTTGTTAGTGTGGAGGAATCCAAGTGATTTTTGCATGTTTATCCTGTATCCTCATACTCTGCTAAACTCTATTCGTTTCAGTAGTTTTCTTGAGGATTCTTTAGGATTTTCTCTGGATAAGATCATGTCATCCGCAAACAGAGATACCTTTACTTCTTCTTTGCCAATTTGGATACCTTTATTTCTTTATCTACTCTGATAGCTCTGGCTAGGACCTGCAGCACAATGTTGAATAAGAGTGGTGAAAAAGGGCATCCTTGATTGGTTCCCTTTCTCAAGGGGAATGCTTTCAGTCTCTCCATTTAGGATGAGGTTGCCTGTTGGCTTTGTATAAATGCCCTTTATAATGTTTAGGGATTTTCCTTCCATTCCTATTTTGCTGAGAGTTTTTATCATGAATGGGTGCTGGGCTTTGTTGAATGCCTTTTCTGCATCAATGGATAAGATCATGTGGTTCTTGTCTTTTGTTTTATTTATGTGGTGGATTACATTGATTGTTTTTCTAATGTTGAACCATCCCTGCATACCTGATATGAGTCCCACTTGGTCATGTCGAATTATTTTTTTTGATATGTTGTTGAATTCTATTGCCCAGAATTTTGTTGAGGATTTTTCCGTCTAAGTTCATGAGGGATATTGGTCTGTAATTTTGTGTGTGTGTGTGTGTGTGTGTGTGTGTGTGTGTGTGTGGTGTCTTTACCTGGTTTTGGTATCAGGGTTATGCTGACTTCATAGAATGAGTTTGGTAGTATTTCATCCTTTTCTATGCTCTGAAATACCTTTAGTAGTAGTGGTGTTAACCCTTCTCTGAAAGTTTGGTAGAATTCTCCAGTGAAGCCATCGGGGGCATTTCTTTATTGGGAGTTTTTAAATTACTTTTTCAATCTCTTCTTTTGTTATGGGTTTATTTCGTTGTTCTTTCTCTGTGTTAGTTTAGGTACATAATGTGTTTCTAGAAATTTGTCTATTTCCTCTAGGTTTTCAAATTTGTTAGAGTACAATTTTTCATAGTGTTCTGTTACGATTCTTTTATTTTCAGTTGGGTCTGTTGTGATATTGCCCATCTCATTTCTTATTCGGGTTATTTGCTTCATCTCCTGTTTTCTTTTTGTCAGTGTGACCAATGGTTTGTCAATTTTGTTAATCTTTTCAAAGAACAAGCTTTTGGTCTTGTTAACTCTTTCCATTGTTTTTCTGTTTACTATTTCATTTAATTCTGCTCTAATTTTTATTATTTGCTTTCTTCTGGTGCCTGAGGGTTTCTTTTGTTGCTCTCTTTCTGTTTGTTCAAGTTTTAGTGATAAGTCTTGGATTTGGGCCCTTTCTTCTTCCCATATGTGTGTGTTTATTGCTATAAATTGACCTCTGAGCACCACTTTAGCTGTGTCTTAAAAATTCTGATAGGAAGTGTTTTCATTGTCATTGGATTCTATGAATTTCTTTATTCAATCCTTAATTTCTTTGATAATCTAATCAGTTTTGAGCAAAGTGTTGTTCAGTTTCCATGTGTTTGAGTTTTTTCCCTGATTTTTCTGTTATTGACTTCTAGTTTTATGGTTTTATGGTCAGAGCAGATGCTTTGTAATATTTCAATGTTTTAGATTCTGTTAATGCTTGCTTTATGGCCTACTACGTGGTCTACTCTAAAGAATGTTCCATGTGTGATAGTAAGAAAGTATACTTGGACGCTGTTGGGTTCAGTGTTCTGTATATGTCTATGAGGTCAGGTTGGTTGATTGTGGCATTTAGATCTTCTGTGTCTTTACTGAGCTTCTTTCTGGATGTTCTGTCCTTCACTGAAAGTGTTGGGTTGAAGTCTCCTACTTTATTGTGGGGCCGTCTATCTTGCTTTCTAATGCTGTTAGAGTTTGTTTTATGTATCTTCAAGCCCTGTCGTTGGGTGCATAAATTTTTAATATGGTATATCCTCCTGGCATATTGTCCCTTTCATCATTATATAGTGTCCTTCCTAATTCTTTGTGGTAGATTTAAATTTGGCGTCTGTTTTTTCAGAAATTAGTATAGTCACTCCTGCTCTTTTTTGATTGTTGTTTGCTTGATGATGTATTTTTTCCATCCTTTGAGTTTTAGTTTGTTTGTGTCTATAAGTCTAAGGTGTGTCTCTTGTAGGCAGCATGTAGATGGATCATGTTTTTTATCCATTCTGCAGCTCTCTGTCTCTTTATTGGTGCATTTAGTCCATTTACATTCAGTGTGATTATAGATAGGTTTGAGTTTAGCGCTGTCATTTTGATGTCTTTTTTTTCTGTCTTGTTGACAGTTTTTTTTTTCCACTTTTTTTGTGCTGAGTAGTTTTTCTTTGTAAATTGTGTGTTCCTCTTTTTCATTGTTGTTGATTTTCTTTTTGCTAAGTCTTTGTGTTTTTCTTGTAATTTATTTTTATGTGTAGGATTGTTAGTCTCCTTTGTGGTTACCTTAGTATTTACCCCTATTTTTCTAAGCTTACACCTACCTTATATCTCCCTATATGGCCTTGATTTCCTCTCCATATGGAAGATCTCTGATTAGTTTTTTTTAGTCCCTCTTTATTGATTTAATGTTGTCATCTTTTACATAATGACATCGCTGATTCCCTGTTTTGAGCATTTTTTTAGCTTGATTTATTTTTGTGATTTTCCTATCTGGATTGATATCTGGTTGCTGTGTCCTGTGTTCTAGTGTTGGGTTGATATCTGATAGTATTGATTTTTTAACCAAAGGATTCTCTTTAGTATTTCTTGTAGTTTTGATTTGGCTTTTCCAAATTCCCTAAGCTTCTGTTTATCTGGAAATGTCCTAATTTTGCCTTCATATTTGAGAGGCAGTTTTACTGAATATATCATTCTTGGCTGGCAATTTTTCTCCTTCAATGCTTTAATATATGTCATCCCAGTGCCTTCTTGCCTTGTGGTTTCTGCTGACTAGTCTGAGCTTATTCTTATTGGTTCTCCCTTGTAGGTGACTTTTTGCTTATCCCTGGTGGCTCTTCAAATTTTCTCTTTATCTTTGGTTTTGGCAAGTTTGATTATAATATATCTTGGTGACTTTCTTTTGGGGTCTACCTTGCATGGTATTCAACGAGCATCTCGGATAGATATCCTTTCATCTTTCATGATATCAGGGATGTTTTGTGCCCACAAATCTTCAACAATTCTCTCTGAATTTTTCTGTTATCCCTCCTTGTTCTGGTACTCCAATCGCTCGTAGGTTATTCCTCTTGATAGAGTCCCACATGATTCTTAGGGTTTCTTCATTTTTTAGAATTCTTTTATCTGATTTTTCTTCGAATAAATTGTTGCCAAGTATTTTATCTCCAATATCGCTAATTCTGATTTCCAGCTCCTCGATTCTGCTCTTTCTACTTTCTGCTGAGTTGTCTAATTCTGAAATTTTATTCTTAATCTTTTGAATTTCTGATTGCTGTATCTCTATAGATTCTTGCAGCGTATGAAATTTTTTATTATGTTCTTGAATAATCGTCTTAATTTCCTTGGCTGCTTTATTTGTGTGCTCCTTGGCCTTTTCTGCGTTTTACCTGATCTCCTTCCTGATGCCTTGAAGAGTTCTGTATATTAATCTTTTGTATTCTACATCCAGTAATTACAGGAATACATCTTCTTCCAGAAGAGCCCTTGATTCTTTGTTTTGGGAGTTCGTTGAAGCAATCGTCAAGTCTGTTTCTTTATGTGACTTGATTTGGACTGTTGTCTCTGAGCCATCTATAAGCTAGTGTATTATTTTATGTTTGCTCACTATGTCCTAGTTTCTTGCTTTGTTTTGTTTTGATATACCCAAATAGGCTACTAGGGTGCAATAACTTGATTATTGGAGCCTTCGAAGCATAAATGTCCTGTTACCAGATGGCTAGAGCTGTTACCAGGTATATGAGCCTAGGAGTCCATTCACTATTCCTGGATAGATTCAGCTCAAGTGTCCCGGTAGTCGGTGACCTAGTGTTTGGTGCAGGCTCTCACCTATAATCTTAGAGGAGCAGTGGTGATTGGTGTATGCACAGGTTTCTGGTAGCAGCAGGTGGTCACACTCTGAGGAAGGCAGGGGGATGACAACCTTCCTCCGAATGTCTTTGAGGAAGGCATGCCCCTGTTCTCTAGAGTGCTCTGGTGGGTGGGCCCTGCAGCCATACCATAGGCATCCAATGCTTTTAATTGTAAGGACTGGTAGCTACCACTTATCCTTGGACCGCTGTTGCAAGTGGCTAGGTAGCGTGGGTGGATCCTCCAGTCCTCAGGCCCCTGCTGTGGGTAGGTGAGGGCCCTGTTTAATAGACAGAGCAGTATCAAACATCAAAAACCTGCCTTTTCACTGCACAGCTGAAACAATTATAGTCAGACCTCAAGCAGATTTGCCCTTGCAATATAACAGCCAGAACCTATCTGTTGTAATGGGGCCATCTGGATCTATGCAGGCGTGAAAGACAAAGTCTGTGGACCACTTGTGCCTGGACTGGAGCTGCTTCTGCTCTGAGTTTCCAGATTAGGGGGGTCGACAGAGTATTTTTCCCCCATTTGTTAATTTGTTTCTTCTCCAAAGCCAGGAGAATGGGTCAGGGAAATCAACTGTTAATGAAGCCAGCTGGGGCAGAGGGCAAAGGGATCAGATAGACAGGAGAGAGTTCTTTCAAAAGGAAGAGCTATTAGATCTGTGCAGTAAATTCGACAAAATCACTTATTTTGTGCCGAGAGTACTGTTTTATCTCAGATTCCGGAGGCGTGTGTAGATTGCGTGCACTGGCTCAGTTCCTGCCGTGGTCACAACCGGAGGTCAGGGCTGCAGCACCTCACTTGCCTTCTTTTGCTGAAGCAGCCACGTCCTAATTGCCACCGCCAGCCCTGCCGCAGTCATGCCAGGGGGCCAGAGGTGCGTCACTTTGCTTGCTGAAGTAGCTGTGCCCCGAACACTACTGCCAGCCCCGCCACGGGGGAATAGGGGATGAGGTGCTGCCACTGAATCAGCAACTCCTCACTGCATCTGCACCATCTCTCCCTCCCCCGTCACTCAGTCCGATTTCTTAACTTTGCCTTTGATGCTCAGGGTTCCTAGCTTGTCATATATATAATCAATTCACTTGTTTTTTTGGACTTTGTTGTAAGAGGGACCACCAGAAGCATCTGACTACTCTGCCATCTTGGCCCCGTCTCTGTACTTAACTGTTCTTGAAAATTTGGTTAAGCCTTCTGTTTAAATGAATTAACTGATTTTTCAAATTTAAGATAAACAAAACAATGTTTATTGGTATTGATTTTTTACATGATATTGAAATCAACAAAAGTCCACTGCAGAATTTATTTCAAGCATTAATGAAGAATCAACACAGTAAGTAAGAACTGGCAGAGGTTGTTAGTTGGTATGAAGACTTGAAAATGGAGAGGTGAACCAAACTAGTGGTTGTTGACAACTCACGAGGTCAGGAGCTTGATGACAAGTTGTTCTTATCCTGATCCTCTGGCTAAGTTATACCTCAAGCATTTTGAGTGGAAGACTGTATTAGTTTTATACTGCTGCCTAACAAATTATCATAAACTTAGCTTTAAAAAGCACCCATTTCCACTCAGTTCTGTGGGACAGAGGTCTGGCACTACATGGCTTTCAGGGCCTTGTACTGCTGAAATCAAGGTGTCAGCTGAGCTGCATTCCCACTTGGAGGTTCAGAGCCCTCTTCCAAGCCCATGGAGTTGTGACAGAAATCATTTCCTAGGATTGAGGACCATTTCTTTGCTGGCTCTCTAGTGGAGGCCAGTATCGGGTCCTGGAAGCTGTCCAAATTCCTTCTCACATGGCCTGTTCAATTTGAAATCAACCACAGCACAATGAATCTTTCTCATGGTTCAACTCTCTCTGACTTCCCCTTCAGCCACCAACCAGAAGAAAAAGTCTCTACTTTCAAAGGGGCTCATGCGATAAGAGCAGATTCACCTGGCTAATTCTAACATCAAGGATGCCATACAGCCTGACATAATCATGGGTGTGCTATCTCACCATATTCACAGATTCTGGGGATTAGGGTAGGACATCTTGGGGGGACCCCTTTTAGAATTCTGCCTACCACAGGCTCTGATCAATGAGTCTCTCACACACGAGGGAAACACTTAGCAGGTGCATGAGTGAAGACAGACATGGAACCACAACCATTGGTCAGAGGCCTATAGATACAGGATATGGTGTTCCTCATAAATTTATGCATAAAATACCTGGAAAAGGAGAAGTTCTACCTAGCATGCCTATCCTTTTCTCCAGAGATCATTTTATTTTCTGTCCTTACAGTGCTAACCACACCCTGAAATGCATTTGCACACTCTTCAGTTTGTAATTCCTTGTGCATTACACTGTGTGACCACTACACACCACCAATATGTTTAATAATGTTTGTGGCTCACAGAGTATAACCTAATCATCATTTGGATGGATGACTTTATTTTGTCCAGTCAGACTCTATTTCAGAACAATAACATTGTTTTACCATACTTTTTTTTTGGAAATGAAAAAGTGTTACAATAACAGGGAAAAATTAAACTTTCATTCACTAGACACATATTTTTGAATGCTTACCATGTTCAAATGCTGAGAATGTGTTGGTAAAAATGCAGACCAAAAACAATTCCTGCCCTCTGCCTTGGAGTTTAAATTCTAGTGCATTGGCAGACAAACAAATATATCGCATAATGTAAGGTGGTCATTTACTCTGATAAAAGAAAATGCAGTCCAGGGACAGAGGCTTAATTATATATATTTATATATATGTTGTTGTTATTAGGTGCCATCGAGTCCGTTTCAACTCATAGTGACCTTATGTACAACAGAATGAAACACTGCCTGGTCCTGCACCATTCCTCACAATCGTTGCTATAGTTGAGCCCATTGTTGCAACCACTGTGTCAATCCATCTCGTTGAGGGTCTTCCTTGCTTTTGCTGACCCTCTACTTTACCAAGAATGATATCCTTCTTCAGGGACTGGTCCCTCCTGATAACATGTCCAAAGTATGCGAGACAAAGTCTCACCATCCTCGCTTCTAAGTTTTCTGGCTGTACTTCTTCCAAGACATATATAATCAAAACCAAACTCATTGCCATCAAGTCAATTCTGACTCATTGGCAACCCTATATGTATACACATATTTATATTTACACACAGTTTACTTGATATGTTGAAAAGTTGTCACAATAGCTTTCACTGTTCCAAAGCAAACTGCTTCCTCAAAGCAGGTTATAGATGAGTGTCTTAGGCTGTATTCTCTAGAGAAAAAAAGCCAGTGAAGTGTATAAATATATTTATATAGAGAGATTTATATCAAGGAAAAGGCTCACATGGTTGTAGAGGATGGAAAGTCCCAAGTCTGTGGGTCAGGCTGGAGGCTTCTCCTGGCTCATATAGCCTCAGGGGCTGATGAACCCAAAAGCAGCAGGTAAGCTGGTAGGCTGCTGGCTCACAGACCGTGGAAGCTGATGAATCCCAAGATTGGCAGGTAAGCTGCTCAAGTCCCAAGACTTAGAGGTCAGATGAACAGGAGCCACCTGCGGGATCCAGAGCGAGCAACAGCCAATGAGATTTGCCAGAAAGTCCATCTATATTGGATGCAGGCCACAACCCCAAGGAAATTCCCTTTCACCTGATTGGCTGCTCATAACAGATCTCGTCATGGAGGTGATTACTTTATTGGATAGCTACCAAATTATATAACTGCCAGATGACTGAGAATCATGGCCCAGCCAAGTTGACATACAACTTTAACTATCACAGTGGGCCACAGTTTAGGATATCTAGCTAGAAACAAGGACCTCTAGGAACACCGGATTTTTGTTTTATTGCATTCCCTGGTAGGTGAAACTATAGTAGTCGTGCATATTGTAAGCGTGTGTAATTTGTAATGACGTTAATGAATGTTTCCATTGTATCTTACTACTTGTGTGCATTCAAAATTTCATAAAATGCTTCAGATATCAAAAGAGACTAATACATTTGTGAGCTCTGCAGGGGATGAAATTATTGATCCTTAATCGGACCCTCAGCTGCTGATCCAACTTTGTTGTCATAGATTAATTTTAGAAAGGAAAACATTAAAATTTAAGGTTTTTGTTTTCCAGCCTGATTAATTTTTCTCTGAACAGATGATATTCTCTGTGTGTTCTCCAGGAATCAGGGAAAAAGCTTGTGACTGGGTTGACAGCCTGTTTGCATGGTCAGCGTCCTGTGGTGTTGGGAGTGCCTGCCTCTACACAGTTGTCCCCATCAGAGGAGATACTGCTCCCCAGGGGTTGTTCTGTAATGACTGGGGATAGTTTGGGTTGTCACAACTGCAGGGAGATGAGTGCTACAGGCATCGAATGGGTAGGAGCCAGGGATGCTGCTAAACATCCTGACATGCACAGGACAACCCCAGACAACAAATGATTATTGACTCCAAATGTCAATAGTGCAGTCGTTGAGAAACCCTGGACTAGGCTGAGGAACTAGACAGTGCAACTGTTCTGAATGTTACAGTCTTGAAAAATGGACCCTGAATTTCTCAAAAATAGCAATAGTGTCATGGATTGAACTATGTCCCCCCAGAGACGTGTGTAGTACCATGGTTAGGCCATGATTCCCAGTATTCTGTGGTTGTCCTCCACTTCGTGTTTGTAATTTTATTTTGAAGAGGAGTAGGGTGGGATTGTAACAGCCATACCAGGTCACATCCCTGATCCAATATAAAGGGTGTTTCCCCGGAGTGTGGCCTGTACAACGTCTTATCTCTCAAGAGATAAAAGAAAAGGGAAGCTAGCAGAGAGGGGGGACCTCAGACCACCAAGACAGCAGTGTCGGGAGCAGAGTGCATCCTTTGGACTCAGGGTCCCTGCGTGGAGAAGCTCCTAATCTGGGGCAAGATTGACGAGAAGGCCGACAGAGAGAGAGAGCCTTCCCCTGGAGCTAAGAACACCTTGAATTTGGACTTTAGCCTACTTTACTGTGAAGAAATAAATTTCCCTTTGTTAAAGCCATCCACTTGTGGTATTTCTGTTATAGCAGCACTAGATAACTGAGACAAATAGCCAGTTTGTTCCAAGTTATGGTTTAGTTACACCCGTTTCTAGTTTCTCTTCAGATGCACTGAAGGTCTGGAGTAGGTATAATCCATGCCCGCCTTCTTATATGATCATGTATGGGGACAATGGAGTGGGAGATGGTCAGCTTCAACCACTGCTTGACCGTGAAATACCACCATTTCTGGTTTCCTTAAAATACATTTCCCCCTAATCACTCAAGTATATAAATTTTGAAGTGCAGCTGGTTGACAGCTGAATGAAGAATGAGAGAGAAGTAGCTTGATACAAACAGTGTGCTTCAGTGGATGGTAGGGGAGAAAAGAGATCCTTCCTCTTTGTGTTTCATATTCCAGTCAGAGAGCAAAACAGAATCGGAACACTGGTGTAGCAGAGTTTTTCCCCAGGGGACCTCTGGGATCTTTCTGTTTTTTCAATCTCCCTTCAAGTGTCAATGTAGGTGAGTTTAACTTCAAATATTTATAAGAATCCATGGAAGTAGCCAGACATGATTTCTACCTATTTCTCCCTTAGCTTGGAGTTTTGTAAGTATCTGAGCTGAGAACCCCATCCAGGTGGTACCTCTGGCCTCAGCTGTGGGTTTTTTAGGCCTGCAGCCCAGGAGCAGTAGCAGGAATGATCCTGAGTTTGTGAGGAAGGGTCCTTTCCCCTAGGGCGTAGATACCTACCTCCTCGCTTACTGCTTGAAACAGGCAGGTGGTTCTGGATGGTAAATTGAGGAACGAGGAGGGCTGCTGTCCAGATTCTTTTTATAGTGTCTTTGTGTGTGATGTTTCAACACTGAATACTTCTAAGATAATACTGAGTAAACATAGTGAGAAGTATAATTGTTTAAAGTATCAAACTAACTAATTGTGGTGAAGAAACGAGTAACACCAGATTTTTTGTTACTGATGTAGAGTTATATAGAGTTGACCAGAAAGGAAGAGTAAGTCACTTTTTTTTCTCTTTAAGAACTGGCTCAATAATTTTCTCAAATCACTTCAGCTTAGCAAAATCATTTAATTCCATTACCCTCCCCTTAAAGCACTTCTGATGTTTTACAACTAATTCAGTCTATATTTATTACTGTTGGTCAGGGTTCTTAATTTGCATATAGGAACTCTGATTGGTCTGTTTTTCTTGAACAAATTTTTAGAAGAGTCTATGACCAAATAAAAGTTAATTTATAGGGTTAGTATGAGTTGGGATTGACTGGCATTGTGTTTTTTTTTTTTTTTTTAATGAGTCAGATTCGACTTGATGACAACGGGTTTTTAATTAAAAAAAATTAAAAGTAAAAATAAAAAATGGTAAAAGTAAAAATACTTTAGTGTATGACTATAAAAGGTAATAAATTATATTGACAATTCTGAATCATTACAAAATTATACTGAATATACCCTAAATATAAAAATCTTCAATTATTTAATAGCTTATGTATGTTTCTATGGGGAAACCCTGGTAGCATAGTCGTTAAGAGCTACAGCTGCTAACCAAAAGGTTGGCAGTTCGAATCTACCAGGTGCTCCTTGGAAACTGTATGGGGCAGTTCTACCCTATGCTATAGGGTCACTATGAGTTGGAATTGACTCGACGGCAGCGGGTTTTTTTTGGGTTTGGATGTTTCTATTTTAAAATACATTGTACTGCCTTTAAATGGGGTGATATAAAAAAAAAAGAATAGAGACCAATTTCTCTTATGTGGCATATTTTTATGTGACACTCTCCCCTATGAGCCTGGATAAATAAGGCATTGCCAAACTAATAGGAACAGTAAGTAGGCAACAAAATATACACTCGTCCCTGTTATCCCTGAAAACCATGTAGTAATTCAGAACAGTGATGTAGTTATTGCTGCACCTTGTTATGATGAAACAATTCACCACGAGTAAGAATCAGCAGAAAATACAAGATTAGATACCCAAAAGTTTCAGATAATGAAGCAGTTGGAGAAATTTTACATAAAAGCATGCATAAATGAGAAAAGATATAAAAATGGAATGAAGAGCATAAGGAAAAGAACTAAGAAATGTTGAAAGCACAAAGTAAGATCACAAAGTGAGATGACATACATAAAAAATAAATCTAATATTTACAATAAATATAGATTAGCCTCACCAGTTATGTCAGTTAGGGTGTTTATATATGGCTAGATTTTCTTTGGAAGAAAAACTCTTAACATGCATTGCAAGCACACTAAAACTGAAAGCAAAAGGATGTAAAAATATACCAGGTTATATCTAAAAAAAAATCTGGTTTTGGTTATAGTAATATAAATAACTAGCCCTTGAACACCATTAAGTATAGAGAAATTCAGAAAACTAACAATTCACCAGAAAGATAATAAACTATCCATCAATATGGATAAACGATAAAATTTAGATCCAGTAAAAGTCACTAGAAGTATAAAACAAACATATTACATATATAGCTGTAGATATAGATAGATAGATGTTGTTGGGCATCATCAAGTCAATTTTCAACTCATAGCAACCCTATGTGACAGACTAGAACTGCCCCATAGGGTTTCCTGGGCTGTAATCTTTATTGGAACAGATCACCAAGTCTTTCTCCAGCAGAGCCACTGGGTGGGTTCCAACCACCAACCTTTCAGTTAGCAGCCCCAAGCGCTGTTAAGTTTATTGATTAGAGATACATATCTAGGTAATTAAAGTATTAAAAGCTGTGCATAAGAATGCTAAGCACTGAAATATAAATAGAAAGTTACCTCTAGGGAGGGAGGTAGATGAATGGGTCCAAAGAAGGTACGAACGTAGACGTGGGACTTCAAGTATATTTTTTAAAGACCTGAAGACAATAAAATAAACTAAAATTTAACAAAGCTGGGTACTGGGCATACAGGTGTTCATTTTATTCTTATTTTTTCCTCTATGCTTGAAATTATTAAAAATATCTGAGCTTTAAATCATCTTCCTTCATTAAGTGACCAAACAAAACAGTTGTGGGTGTAGTTTCTATGATAACTCTAAAGCTTTGGAAACACGTTTATTAACAAATGATGTTTATTCAGTTCATTGACACCCTTATTGACTGGCTGCCATCTCTAGTTGGGAGTATATTCCAGTGATTCCTCAAGAGATACGGGGAACTCCTGTCCCTGAATCCCCAGGTCCCCAAATTCCTGTCTAGTGAGTCATGGGGTTGATGAGGAGTGGAGCCTCCTAGTTCTGTTAAGGCTGAAAAGGTTAAACTATTGATCATCTATCTTGTTAACTAAGGTCATATCAAATATGCCAGTTTCACGTTTCTGCCTCTGTGCATCAGCGCATATGCCTTGAAATCTAAAGCCCATGAGAGCCATTACCTGTGTCAATGTATCTTTCTTTCATAGATCTGTGAAAACCCTGGTGGCGTAGTGGTGAAGAGCTATGGCTGCTAACCAAAAGGTCAGCAGTTCGAATCGACCAGGCGCTCCATGGAAACTCTATGAGGCAGTTCTGCTTTGTCCTATAGGGTCACTACGAGTCGGAATCGGCTTGACGGCAATGAGTTCTGGTTTTATGCGTCTGCTTTATCAAATCACTGTCCACTAGTCAGACAGGCTTCTAAATTTAGGGGAAACACTTTCAGTCTAAGGGATGTAAATTAATGTACTATATGCTTTCACTTCAGATACCCTAGTACTACAGTCTTCTAAAATAAGCTGAGATTCGTGTGTCCTCTAATTCCAGGTATGATTTTTTTATTGTGACTCAGTCTGTGAAAGATGGTGCTGTTACTCCCATTCATTATAACATCATCTATGACATGATTTACTTGAAACCAGATATAGTAGAGTTTAATTTACAAGCTACGCCACATGTATTATAATTTGCCACTATTTTTTTTTAACAAATCCATTGCTCATCATTGAATCTGTACTTTTTGAACTTTTGAATTGTGTATGAAGATTCAAATCTACAGAAAATAGATGTAAATTAAGAATTTGTTTTATTTTTCATTCACTAAAGGGTGTCATTCAAGTTTCTGCTCCTTGCCACTATGCCCATAAACTGGCTTAGCCTGTGGGGCAGAATATTCAAACCAACCACATCAGACACTGTCCAACCGTCCATATTACCTCTGACCTGTAGAAGAAGATCAAAGTTCTTTGAAAACTACAGTTTGTGTGTGCGTGTGTGTGTGTGTATGTGTATGTATATGTACATATGAAGTTATTATTTTCTTTTATAATTAATGAGATGGAAAAACTAATCATCAACTTTATATAGAAAAGAAAGAGGCCCCAGATAAGAAAAGCATTATTGAAAAAAAAAGAACAAAGTAGGAGGCCTCACACTTCCTAATCTCAGAAGCTACTCTACAGCCATGGTAGTCAAAATAGCCTGTTTACTGGTACAAAGACAGACACATAGACCAATGGAGCAGAATCCAGAACCCAGATGTAAGTCCTTCCACCTATGGTCAGTTGATCTTTAACAAAGGACCAAAATCCATTTAATGTGGAAAAAGACAGTCTTTTTAACAAACAGTTCTGGCAAAACTGGAAGTCCATCTGTAAAAAAAATGAAATAGGACCCACGCCTCACACCATACAGAAAAACTAACTCAAAATGGATCAAAGACCTAAAGATCATGGAAGAAAAAATAGGGACAATGCTAGGGGCCCTAATGTATGGCATAAATAGAATACAAACCATAACTAACAGTGAACAAATACCAAAAGATAAACTAGATAGCTGGGAGATCCTAAAAACTAAACACTTATGCTCATCAAAGGACTTCACCCAAAGAGTAAAAAGACAACCTATGGACTGGGGAAAAAAATTTTTTTTTGGCTATAACATATCCAACAAGGGGCCAGTCTCTAAGATCTGCAGAATACCTCAACACCTCAACAACGAAAAGACAAAGAATCCAATTAGAAAATGGACAAAAGGTATGAATAGACAGTTTACCAAAGGAAACATTCAGGTGGCTAACAGACACATGAGGAAATGTTTACAATTATTACCCAGTAGAGAAATGCAAATCAAAACTACAATAAGATACCATCTCACTCTGACATTACTGGTGCTAATCAAAAAAGAAAATAACAAATGCTGGAGAGATTGATTGTAGAGAGATTGGAACTCTTATACACTGCTGGTGGGAGGGTAAAATGGCATAGCCACTATGGAAAATGATATGGTGCCTCCTTAAAAAGCTAGAAATACCATATGATCCAGCAATCCCACTCCTAGGAATATATTCTAGAGAAATAAGAGCCATCACATGATAGACATATGTACACCCATGTTCACTGCAGCATTATTCACAAGAGCAAAAAGAAACAACCTAAGTGCCCATCGACAGATGGATGGATAAACAAATTGTGGTATGTGCACACAATGGAAACAACCATAAAGAGTAATGATGAATCTGTGAAACATCTCACAACATGGATGAATCTAGAGGGCATTATACTGAGTGAAATAAGTCAATCACAAAAGGACAAATACTGTATGAGACCACTATTATAAAAACCCAAGAAAAGTCTTACGCACAGTAAAAAACAATCTTTGATTGTTACGAGGGAGGGGAAGCGTGGGCAGGAGAAACCACTAGATAGTAGACAAGTGGAATTTTGGTGAAGGGGAAGACAACCCACAATATAGGGGAAGTCAGCACAACTTGACCAAGGGAAACTCTTCGAAGCTTCCTACATACATCCAAACACATTGAGGGACCAAGTTACTGGGGCTGAGGGCTGGGGACCATTGTCTTGGGAACATCTAGGTCAACTGGCATAATATAGTTCGTAAAGAAAATGTTCTACATCCTGCTTTGGTGAGTAGAGTCTAAGGTCTTAAAAGCTTGTGAGTAGCCATCCAAGATACATCTCTTGGTCTCATCGTGTCCAGAGCAAAGGAGAATGAAGAAAACCAGACACAATGAAAATATTAGTCCAAACGACTAATGAACTGCATGAACCACAGCTTCCACCAGCCTGAGCCCAGAAGAACTCGAGGGTGCCTGGCACCACTGAATGCTCTGATAGGGATCATGATAGAGGGTTCTGGACAGAGCAGAGGAAAAATGTAGAACAAAATTCAAATTCACACCAGAGAAACAGACTTACTGTTCTCACAGAGACTGAAGAACCCCTGAACCTACAGCCCCCAGACACCCTACTAAGAACTGAAGCCACTTGCAGTGCTATTGATGACATTTGTGTGACCTTTCTAGCCATAGTCTTGTAACTCCCACCCAGGTGTGATTGGGTAGGACTGTGTGATAGGGTAGTTGTGGCCCATCAAAGGGAATGGTCAGTTTTGCCTTAAAAGACAGCCAGTTCCAGAGCAGAGGGGAGGATCCTACCACCACTAAGGTAGAAGAGCCAGGAGTAGAGAGCATGTCCTTTGGATCCGGGAAGCTGAGAAGCTCCTGGAAGCAAGAGACAAACAGAGATAGACAGAGACAGTGAGAGAGACAGAGAGAGAGCAAGAGAGAGAGACATAGAGACACAGAGAGAGATACAGAGAAAGAGAGAGAGAGGCTGAGAGAGACAGAGAGAGAGAGAGTTCTGTGTGGCTATTTAAATACATCATGGAACACAGCAGAGAAGTAGAGACTGCTTTGGGAGGGAAGGTTGGTGTCAGAATTGGTAGAGATGTCATAGAGAGGATGCGTGTTATTCTCATTTTTTAAAATTCTTTAATATATGTGCGACTTTTGAAATAAAAAACTATACTACAGTCTCAGAGGGTGAGGTTCACTTCCTGTAGAGTAATACATGTGCCAACTATTATATATATAAAAAAAAATTATATAAAGATGGGTAAAATAATCTATATGGCCATAAGCCTTGTACATTTTACTAGAATTGGTAAAATATTAACTCTAATTAGACTGTGAAATGTTCGGTATATATATTTGTTATTCCAAGAGCAATAACTAAAAACAACTCTGAACCCACTCAAGGAAAACTGGATAACTTGAGCAGTTCTTTACTAAGGAGATAAACCAGGTATTATGTATATAACACACACACACACACGTATCACAACAGTGGGTTCAAACATACTGATGATCATGAGGATGGTGAGGGATCGGGCAAATATTTTATTCTGTTACGCATCAGGTCACCAGGAGTCAGAGCTGACTCAATGGCAATTAACATATATATACACACGTATATATACATGCACATATATATGTATATATGTATATGTAGGTATATATATTCACATACAGGTTTTCGTGTGAACAAAAGTATTCATTTCCCTGGGGTAAGTATCTAGGAATGGGATTTCTGGGTTATATGAAAGTAAGGGATATACTCAAGGTCATATTTTGGCTCTCGTGGACTTGCTCTGATTTTCTTCAGTTTCAGCTTGAACTTGCGTGTGAGCAACTCATGTCTGTTCCACAGTCGGCCCCTGGCCTTGTTCTGACTGATGATATTGAGATTTTCAATTGTCTCCTTCCACAGATGTAGTCAATTTGATTTCTGTGTGTTCCATCTGGCGAGCTCCATGTGTATAGTCACCGTTTATGTTGGCAAAAAAAGGTACTTGCAATGAAGAAGTCGTTGGTCTTGCAAAATTCTATCATTCGATCTCCGGCATTGTTTCTATCACCAAGGCCATATTTTCCAACTACTGATCCTTCTTCTTTGTTTCCAACTTTCGCATTCCGATCGCCAGTAATTATCAATGCATCTTGACTGCATGTTTGATCAATTTCAGACTGCAGCAACTGATAAAAATCTCCTGTTTCTTCATCTTTGGCCCTAGTGTTTGGTATGTAAATTTGAATGATAGTCGTATTAACTGGTCTTCCATGTAGGCTTGTGAATATTGTCCTATCACTGACAGTGTTGTACTTCAGGATAGATGTTGAAACGTTCTTTTTGACAATGAATGCAACACCATTCCTCTTCAAGTTGTCATTCCCAGCATAGTAGACAATATGATTCTCCGAAACAAAATGGGCCAATACCAGTCTATTTCAGCTCACTAATGCCTAGGATATCGATGTTTATGCATTCCATTTCATTTTTGATGATTTCCAGTTTTCCGAGATTCATACTTCATACATTCCAGGCTCCAATTATTAATGAATGTTTGCAGCTGTTTCTTCTCATTTTGAGTCATGCCACATCAGCAAATGAAGGTCCTGAAAGCTTTACTCCACCCACATTATTAAGGTCGACTCTACTTTGAGGAGGCAGCTCTTCCCCAGTCATCTTTTGAGGGCTTTCCAACCTGGGGGGTTCATTTTCCAGCACTATATCAGACAATGTTCCACTACTACTAATAAGGTTTTCACTGGCTAATGCTTTTCAGAAGTAGACTGCCGGGTCCTTCTTCCTAGTCTGTCATAGTCTGGAAGCTCAGCTGAAACCTGTCCTCCATGGGTGACCCTGCTGGTATCTGAACACCAGTGGCATAGCTTCCAGCATCACAGCAACATGCAAGCCCCCATTCATTGAACACTAGTGACTGAAGACCAGATGAGTTGTGGAATGACATCAAGGACATCATACATGAAGAAAGCAAGAGGTCATTGAAAAGACAGGAAAGAAAGAAAAGACCAAGTTAGATATCAGAGGAGACTCTGAAACTTGCTCTCGAACATCGAGCAGCTAAAGCAAAAGGAAGAATTGATGAAGTAAAAG
Organism: Loxodonta africana; assembly: GCF_030014295.1. Taxonomy (NCBI): domain Eukaryota; kingdom Metazoa; phylum Chordata; class Mammalia; order Proboscidea; family Elephantidae; genus Loxodonta; species Loxodonta africana. The sequence goes on from NC_087360.1 coordinate 33,532,137, forward strand.
AACTGAACAGAAGATTTCAAAGGGCGGCACGAGAAGACAAAGTAAAGTATTATAATAACATGTGCAAAGAGCTGGAGATGGAAAACCAAAAGGGAAGAACACACTCGGCATTTCTCAAGCTGAAAGAACTGAAATAAAAATTCAAGCCTCGAGTTGCAATAGTGAAGGATTCTATCGGGAAAATACTAAACGATGCAGAAAGCATCAAAAGAAGATGGAAGGAATAGACAGAGTTATACCAAAAATAATTAGTCCATGTTCAAACATTTCGAGAGGTGGCATATAATCAGGAACTGATGGTACTGAAGGAAGAAGTCCAAGCTGCTCTGAAGGCACTGGAGAAAAACAAGGCTCCAGGAATTGATGAAATATCAATTGAGATGTTTCAACAAACAGAGGCAGTGCTGGATGTGCTTATTCGTCTATGCCAAAAAATATGGAAGATAGCTTCCTGGCCAACTGACTGGAAGAGTTCCATATTTATGCCTATTCCCAAGAAAGGTGATCCAACCGAATGTGGAAATTATAGAACAATATCATTAATATCACACGCAAGCAAAATTTTGCTGAAGATCATTCAAAAATGGCTGCAGCAGTATATTGACAGGAAACTTCCAGAAATTCAGGCCGGTTTCAGAAGAGGACGTGGAACCAGGCATATCATTGCTGATGTCAGATGGATCCTGGCTGAAAGCAGAGAATACCAGAAGGATGTTTACCTGTGTTTTATTGACTATGCAAAGGCATTCGACTGTGTGGATCGTAACAAATTATGGATAACATTGCAAAGAATGGGAATTTCAGAACACTTAATTGTGCTCATGAGGAACCTTTACATAGATCAAGAGGCAGTTGTTTGGACAGAACAAGGGGATACTGATTGGTTTAAAGTCAGGAAAGGTGTGCGTCAGGGTTGTATTCTTTTACCATACCTATTCAATCTGTATGCTGAGACAATAATCCGAGAAGCTGGACTATATGAAGAAGAATGGGGCATCAGGATTGGAGGAAGACTCACTAACAACCCTGACACACACCCTTCCTGACTTTAAACCAATCAGTATCCTCTTGATCTATGTAAAGGTTCCTCATGAGCACAATTAAGTGTTCTGGAATTCCCATTCTTCACAGTGTTATCCATAGTTTGTTATGATCCACACAGTCGAATGCCTTTGCATAGTCAATAAAACACAGGTAAACATCCTTCTGGTATTCTCTGCTTTCAGCCAGGATCCATCTGACATCAGCAATGATATGCCTGGTTCCATATCCTCTTCTGAAACCGGCCTGAATTTCTGGCAGTTCCCTGTCGATATACTGCTGCAGCCGTTTTTGAATGATCTTCAGCAAATTTGGGGACCTCATGCCACCCAGAAAGCAGCACCAGCAACAGAGCACGTCCTTTGGGCATGGGATACCTGTGCCTGAGAAGCTCCTCGACCGTGGGAAGATTGAGGACAAGCACATTCCTCCAGAGCTGACAGAGAGAGACGGACTTGTCCTGGAGCCGACACCATGAATTTGGACTTTTAGCCTACTTTACTGTGAGGAAACAAATTTCTCTTCATTAAAGCCATCCACTTGTGGTATTTCTGTTATGGCAGCACTAGATGACTAAGACACCACTCAAAAGCAATGATCTCAGCACAAATATTAAAGACTGTAATTACCCAAACCCAGTGCCGTCGAGTCAATTCCGACTCATAGCGACCCTATAGGACAGAGTAGAACTGCCCCGTAGAGCTCCCAAGGAGCACCTGGCTGATTCGAACTGCTGACCCTTTGGTTAGCAGCTGTAGCACTTAACCACTACGCCACCAGGGTTAGAAAATGAAATTTCAATGGAGTGAAAAGATTCTCCTTAAAATTTTATTGACAAGTTTGCCAATAAGAAGGTGAATTGGAAAAAAAAAAAACACATGAAACTTGTTCTCTGAAAACATCCATCTCCCCACTTCTACAGTGAGATGGTTCTGTTGTGTGATATGAACTCAAACCAGCCACTAAAGCAAAAATCAGATGTTAAAAATAAACAAGTTAGCAGTTGTGAGTAGCTCATGACAACTAGCCATAAGTGAAAATACAAGAGAGCTGGAGGATTTCTCAAGGAAAAAAAAAAAAAATCAAATTTAATGAGAATCAATACCTTGAAAAAATTCAACTTATTATAACCACTGGACCTCTAATATGCATGTCTCAGGTGCAGGGAGACCCACTTTCCCCAATGCCTTTAGCGTCACAGAAACAGCTGTAATGACACTCAACATCTGCATCTTGACACAGCTCTGGACCCTTCTCATTAGAGCTCAAGATTCAGCAAATTTATTCTCCTCCTAAAAGTAACGATACAACAACAATTTCTAGGTTCTCTCCACAGCCTTTCCCCCACCTCACCCCACACCATTAATGCAATTCTGGGATTTCCTGATAAAGTGCAGATCATGATCGTTCAAGAACAGTCAGCAAGTGAACAAACTCCTAACTTATCTCCCACCTGGGAGGAGCATTTGGGGAAGATTACTTAGGAAGAAAAAAAAAAAAGAAAGAGGGACTCAAAAGCCCACTGAAACTCAAGTATATGTGAATCAACTTTTAGTAAAGATCCTTTCTTTCTATCACTCATCAGCTGTTTAAATCCTATGCTCGAACTTATTATTGTCCAAATTTTAAATCTGTATGCTTTTCAGACATTTTCTTTACCTTTATACCTTTTACCTTAAAAAACAAAAAAACAATAACTTTCAGTGCTCATACTTCACAGAAATATTATCTTACAAATTTCTACCCAATTTAAAACATGATTGTTTTAAGAACTGTCCTCTAAAGCGGAAACTTTTGTGAAAACCAATGACCGCTAACCAAATCATAAAATTCATGCACACACCCATGCTCACAGCATCATTAGTTATCTTTTTCATCCATAGAGCGTGCTCCTACACAGAGTACACCATTCTGTTGAGTGATTTTATGTTAGAGAAAAATTGTTGTGATTAGCAAGGCGTATGGAACTCAACCTCAATTACATCAGAGTCTAACAGCCCAGCAATCCTGGAATTCTTAGTGAGCGATCTCGCTCCAGTGTCAATCTATCGTGGCAAAAATATCGAGATATTAGACACCCTCGTCTAAAAGAACAGAAGGCCAAATTCTTTACCTTGTGCACAGGAAGACAAGGAATGTTCCTCTGACACTCCCTTATTTGATTATAAGAGATTGTCAGCAAAAATGGGAACTATCCAAGGTCACATGAGAAGCCTGGATGTCATCACAACACTGGCGATTTTCACCACTTTCCCAAACACATCCCAACACTTGCGCTGTTGTGCAGTAGCCTCCCGGTGTCTGCAGAAGGGGAGCAGGGATTGCGTTAGAACTTCACTGAACTAAAAGTGTTACTTTCCCAGAGAGCAGCAAGGAGGAAGCAACGAGCTGGGGGGGGGGGGGAGGTGGTGGGGAGGCATCCTGGCTGCTCTTCGAAAAAGGAGCAAAACTGCAAACCCAAAATCCCTTTACAAGCACATACCCAGAATATAACTGCATAATACAGCAGGGAAAGAATTATCAGAATTAAATATGTTCCCACATCTCATCAGTTTTCATCTCAGGAGAAATATCAAGGGAAGAAATGAAGGAAAAACAGCCTTTTAGGGCTCAGTGGGAACTTAGAAGTAACTTATTCTAACCCCTCATTTTATAAGTAAGTAATGAGTAAGTTAGGTTCCATGGTAAAACTGAAGCTGAAGAAAACCCAAAAAACAAACTAATTTTTTGGAATTTTCATCTGCCTGCCAAGGTTAGTTTTCAGTTTTGAAACATTATCTTCAGACATCAGCACTCTGCTCTCTGAGAACTGTGCCTGCTCATCAGAGTGTTTCCACAAGACCAACTGTGTGTGGTGGGGAATTCAAGAGACACAAGCAACCATCCTTGTCATCAAGACCCTTCCAAACCTTTTCTAAAACAAGTGTAATATTTGTAGCAACTCAGTACAAAACTGCCTGATAATCAAGGTCAGACACAGGTAAAATCAGTTAGCCTAAAGCAGCCAGTGGGTCAAAAGCCAGGTCTTGGAAAACAGTAACAAGAATGGAAATAGAAAGTAATGTGATGCAGTTATGAATACTTCCTAGACACAACTAAACACCTCATGGAATTGGTCTACCGGGTCTGAGGGCTTAGGACCATAGTCTCATGGGGCAACTCACTCAATTGGCCTGAGACAGTCCATAAAGACAGTATTCTACGTCCTAATTTGGTGAGTAGCGTCTTGGGTCTTAAAAGCTTTCGAAGGACATCTAAGATACAATTATTGGTCTCTACTCGCTCAGAGCTAAAGAAAAAGAAGAAAACCAAAGACTGAAAGAAGAAACTAGTCTACAGAACCAATAGTCCACGTGAACGATAACATCACCTACCTTGAGATCAGAAGAACCAGATGGTGCCTGGTTAGCACTACAGGAACCCGCTAGATGGTCCCAGACAGAATGGGAGAAAAATGTAGAACAAAACTCAAATTCCTAAAAAAATGAGTCAAACTTACTGGACCAGTAGAGACTAGGTGAACCCCTGACACTATTGCTGAGATACTCTTTAAACTTGGAATTCAAACCACTCCCAGAGGTCACCTTTCAGCCAAAGGACAGATTGGCCTAGAAAATAAATAATATCATCCTGAGTACTGTGCTTCTAAAGATAATCGTCCAGATGAAACCAAATGTTACCGTTTACCCTAGACCCAAGATGAGACAGCTGGGGAGGACAGGGGAGCTGGATTAATGGGAACAGCAGCTAAAATGAAAATGACGAGAATGGTGATACATTGTAAAGGATGTAACCAACGTCACTGAACAATATGTACAGAAATGGTTAAATGAGAACCTAAGTTTGTGTGTAAACTTTCACCAAAAACGCAATAAAAAAAGTAATGTGATGAAACTGGTGTCTAGAATGATAATCATTCTGGCAGTGGCATAGTGCATGGATAAGAGAAGGTGAAGCTAAAAGCCAGGTCCTGCCTAAGAAGCCGGGACAGTAAACCAGGCCTGAGAAAAGCCTGGAGTGATGATGGCGGCAGGAGTGGGACAGAGAAAGGACAAAGTCAGGGGCTACTCTGGAGGGGGCGGAAAACAGAATGGGTTTTCATGTCAGAGTTGAACCTTCACCACAGCCACTTACCTAGTGAGCTTGGAGGCCTGGGAGAGGATAGGTGACACAGAGGTGGTGTCCCTGGGCTTCCTTCTGGGTCACTTCAGACTCCACGTTCCACTGGGTTGTGCATGCAGAGCTCTGTGCGTTCGGATCCCCGGTCCCCACCTGATTCCATGACAAAATAAAAGCAGGACAACAGAAGTATTGGGAGCAGAAGGCTCGCACAAAGAACACAGACTTTCCATTTCTAGTATTTTCAAACAACTAAGCTTATATTTTGTAGCAACCTCTCAGAATACAATTACAAAGCAATTCTTTTGTGATCATTCATCATACCATCAATCACTAATACAACATAACCCAAGGCTGCAGTTTTTCAAATGTGGATATTGGACCAATGAACTTCTAAAGGATGAGAACATTGAATAGTCGCCCTATTTTAACTTATTCAGTTTTTGTCAAAGTCTCAAGTCGAAAGATTCCCAAGCACATTGCATCCTTGGGGCTCCAGGGATTATTCAAATGCCCTCCATCCCTGCCCTCCTGACCCCTCCGGGGCTGGGAACTAAGGTCCCCTCAGGATCCACCTTGGACAAACCCCGTATTTCCTGGGGACGCCAGGCGCAGACGCTGGGTTAAAGGATGAGAAATTCGAGAAGCACCTGTTCCTCCTGACCATCATCTCTATAAACACACCCCGGGTGTGCTGCTCACCAGAGCAAAGGTGCCTCAGCAGCTTCTGCTGTCATCAAAGGCCCGGCTGCTGGTAAAGCCTACAACTGCCACTGAGTGAAAGCTACAGGGGCGGGGCCCCGATGGTCACCATTTCCGCCCCCCAGAAACAGGGCCCGCCCAACCAGGGCCCTGGGACTGGAGATGGTCCCGCCCACTTCCAGGAGGGACCTCCCCCTTCTTACTTCAAGGCACCGCCCCTCAGCATCCTGTCTGGCCACAGGGAGGGATATGCAGGTGTGTGGCGGGGGAAGTCTCTGCCCAAGGGCCAGGAGAATAGCGCGTTCTTTGGACCCAGGCTTGCTGCATCTGAGAAACTCCTCGACCGGGGAAGACTGATGACAAGGACCTTCCCCGAGAGCCCACAGAGAGAGAAAGCCTTCCCTTGGCGCTGGCGCCCTGAATTTGGGCTTCCAGCCTCCTTGACTATGAGAGAATGAATTTCTCTTTGTTAAACCCGTGTGGTATTTCTGTCATAGGAGCACTAGATAACTAAGACACTCAGGGACTGTGGTCAGGTTCTGGCCCTGGCAACCCAGAGAACTTCTCTGCACCCAGGAGGCTGCAACCCCACCTTCTCCAGTGAGATCTGAAGCCCATCCTTGGGCAGGGGCCTCTCCCAACTGTCTCCTTCTTTGTGTATCTCCCTTGGGACAATCCTTTAGAGTTCTCCTTACAGCTTATATAGTTACTCTCCCATCGTAGCTCAATCATTGTTTAAATTAAACTTTCGCTCTCTGAAACACTGTGTGGTTTCTGTCTCCTGAATGAACCCATACTGAAACTTGGGGGACTTTATTTTCTCCTTCATGTGGATCTCTATTTTCTAATCTTTCTACAAAGAACTTACATTACTTTGTGATGTATTTAAAGATTCCATTCATACATCACTTTCTCCCTGAGGTCTTTCCTGGTTTCCCAAGCTTGGTTTATTATTCCATTCTTTGCATTGACTTTTAATGTGCTTTTTATTAGAGAGCCTAATAACAATAGTGTTGTAATGGAAATGATAACAAGTATCCCTGTGGAGGGGATGCCCCTCACCAGATGGAAATCTACTACCATAGGACAAAACAAAATCTACTACCATAGACCACCATGGCGACATGCCACACAGACCACGAGAGGTCGCCCAGCCTGCCGCAGAATAAAAGGCTTTAGGCCTGGTGACTAATAGCTAGTGTCACCATTTCTGTCAACAGAGATGTCCCCTGTTTCCGCCAGTAGGGAAACCTTTCGTATTAAATAGCCAATTGTCCTGATCTCTAGCTTCTTGGCGAGGAGAGATAGGAATGAATTTTCATCCTCTTGCCACTTTTTTTTTTTTGCCACACAAGCAACCTCAGGCTCCGGGATCCTGGGGAGTTCCTGAATTTGAACTGAAAGTGAAAGATGTGTGTATAACATGCAGGCAATTCAGTCAGTTACTTAACATATTTATTGAGCATGTGGTATGTTTCAGGCCCTGTCCTTTGTCCAAGAATCAAGAGAAATTTTCAGACAAAATTTTCAACCTTCATGGAGTATACATACAATTGAGGGAAAAGAAAGTGTATAACAAACATAAGTAATTGTTTTAACATGTTGTAACTTAATAATGCAATGGGTCAAAAGCAATTTATGGGGATGAGATTCGGGTAGGAAGCAGTCTGGGTTTCATTTTCAGCCTCATGAGAAGGTGAGTATGAGCAAAGCTTGAAGAAGGTGATAGAGAGAGCCATGCAGACATCTGAGGGAAGAGCATTCCAGGCAGAAGGAACAGTGACACACAGAGCATGTCTGGTGTCTACAAGGGACACGGAGTAAGCTAATGCTGCAGGAATGGTGTCAGCGAGGGGAGTGCAGGAGATGAGGACAGAGGGGGACGTGAGACACAGATTGTGGAGGGCCTTGCAGGCCAGCGTAAGTGTACGAAGTTTGGGCTTTACTGAGTTGAGAATGGAGAGGGGGGTTTTGAGCTGCGAGTACAGAGGGCCTTGAGCTGACTTGCATTTTTTTTTTTGGCTTTTTATTTTTTTATTATTATTATTTTTATTAACTTTTATTAAGCTTCAAGTGAACGTTTACAAATCCAATCAGTCTGTCACATATAAGTTTACATACATCTCACTCCCTACTCCCACTTGCTCTCCCCCTCTTGAGTCAGCCCTTTCAGTCTCTCCTTTCGTGACAATTTTGCAGGCTTCCCTCTCTCTCTATCCTCCCATCCCCCCTCCAGACAAGAGTTGCCAACACAATCTCAAGTGTCCACCTGATATAATTAGCTCACTCTTCATCAGCGTCTCTCTCCCACCCGCTGACCAGTCCCTTTCATGTCTGATGAATTGTCTTCGGGGATGGTTCCTGTCCTGTGTCAACAGAAGGTCTGGGGACCATGGCCGCCGGGATTCCTCTAGTCTCAGTCAGACCATTAAGTTTGGTCTTTTTATGAGAATTTGGGGTCTGTATCCCACTGATCTCCTGCTCCCTCAGGGGTCCTCTGCTGTGCTCCCTGTCAGGGCAGTCATCGATTGTGGCCGGGCACCAACTAGTTCTTCTGGTCTCAGGATGATGTAGGTCTCTGGTTCATGTGGCCCTTTCTGTCTCTTGGGCTCTTAGTTGTCGTGTGGCCTTGGTGTTCTTCATTTTCCTTTGCTCCAGGTGGGTTGAGACCAATTGATGCATCTTAGATGGCCGCTTGTTAGCATTTAAGACCCCAGACGCCACATTTCAAAGTGGGATGCAGAATGATTTCATAATAGAATTATTTTGCCAATTGACTTAGAAGTCCCCTCAAACCATGTTCCCCAGACCCCCGCCCTTGCTCCGCAGACCTTTGAAGCATTCATTTTATCCCGGAAACTTCTTTGCTTTTGGTCCAGTCCAACTGAGCTGACCTTCCATGTATTGAGTGTTGTCTTTCCCTTCACCTAAAGCAGTTCTTATCTACTGATTAATCAATAAAAAACCCTCTCCCACCCTCCCTCCCTCCCCCCCTCGTAACCACAAAAGTATGTGTTCTTCTCAGGTTTACTATTTCTCAAGATCTTATAATAGTGGTCTTATACAATATTTGACCTTTTGCTTCTGACTAATTTCGCTCAGCATAATGCCTTCCAGGTTCCCCCATGTTATGAAATGTTTCAGAGATTCGTCACTGTTCTTTATCGATGCGCAGTATTCCATTGTGTGAATATACCACAATTTATTTACCCATTCATCCGTTGATGGACACCTTGGTTGCTTCCAGCTTTTTGCTATTGTAAACAGAGCTGCAATAAACATGGGTGTGCATATATCTGTTCATGTGAAGGCTTTTATTTCTCTTGGGTATATTCCGAGGAGTGAGATTTCTGGGTTGTATGGTAGTTCTATTTCTAACTTTTTAAGAAAACGCCAGATAGCTTTCCAAAGTGGTTGTACCATTTTACATTCCCACCAGCAGTGTATAAGAGTTCCAATCTCTCCGCAGCCTCTCCAACATTTATTATTTTGTGTTTTTTGGATTAATGCCAGCCTTGCTGGTGTGAGATGGGATCTCATCGTAGTTTTAATTTGCATTTCTCTAATGGCTAATGATCGAGAGCATTTTCTCATGTATCTGTTGGCTGCCTGAATATCTTCTTTAGTGAAATGTGTGTTCATATCCTTTGCCCACTTTTTGATTGGGTTGTTTGTCTTTTTGTGGTTGAGTTTTGACAGAATCATGTAGATTTTAGAGATCAAGCGCTGGTCGGAGATGTCATAGCTGAAAATTCTTTCCCAGTCTGTAGGTGGTCGTTTTACTCTTTTGGTGAAGTCTTTAGATGAGCATAGGTGTTTGATTTTTAGGAGCTCCCAGTTATCGGGTTTCTCTTCATCATTTTTGGTAATGTTTTGTATTCTGTTTATGCCCTGTATTAGGGCTCCTAGGGTTGTCCCTATTTTTTCTTCCATGATCTTTATCGTTTTAGTCTTTATGTTTAGGTCTTTGATCCACTTGGAGTTAGTTTTTGTGCATGGTGTGAGGTATGGGTCCTGTTTCATTTTTTTGCAAATGGATATCCAGTTATGCCAGCACCATTTGTTAAAAAGACTATCTTTTCCCTAATTAATTGACACTGGTCCTTTGTCAAATATCAGCTGCTCATATGTGGATGGATCTATGTCTGGGTTCTCAATTCTGTTCCATTGGTCTATGTGCCTGTTGTTGTACCAGTACCAGGCTGTTTTGACTACTGTGGCTGTATAATAGGTTCTGAAGTCAGGTAAAGTGAGGCCTCCCACTTTCTTCTTCTTTTTCAGTAGTGCTTTGCTTATCCGGGGCTTCTTTCCCTTCCATATGAAATTGGTGATTTGTTTCTCTATCCCCTTAAAAGATGACATTGGAATTTGGATCGGAAGTGCGTTAAATGTATAGATGGCTTTTGGTAGAATAGACATTTTTACTATGTTAAGTCTTCCTATCCATGAGCAGGGTATGTTTTTCCACTTAAGTATGTCCTTTTGAATTTCTTGTAGTAGAGCTTTGTAGTTTTCTTTGTATAGGTCTTTTACATCCTTGGTAAGATTTATTCCTAAGTATCTTATCTTCTTGGGGGCTACTGTGAATGGTATTGATTTGGTTATTTCCTCTTCGGTGTTCTTTTTGTTGATGTAGACGAATCCAAGTGATTTTTGTATGTTTATTTTATAATCTGAGACTCTGCCAAACTCTTCTATTAGTTTCAGTAGTTTTCTGGAGGATTCCTTAGGGTTTTCTGTGTATAAGATCATGTCATCTGCAAATAGTGATAACTTTACTTCTTCCTTGCCAATCCGGATACCCTTTATTTCTTTGTCTAGCCTAATTGCCCTGGCTAGGACTTCTAGCACAATGTTGAATAAGAGCGGTGATAAAGGGCATCCTTGTCTGGTTCCCGTTCTCAAGGGAAATGCTTTCAGGTTCTCTCCATTTAGAGTGATATTGGCTGTTGGCTTTGCATAGATGCCCTTTATTATGTTGAGGAATTTTCCTTCGATTCCTATTTTGGTAAGAGTTTTTATCATAAATGGGTGTTGGACTTTGTCAAATGCCTTTTCTGCATCAATTGATAAGATCATGTGGTTTTTGTCTTTTGTTTTATTTATGTGATGGATTACATTAATGGTTTTTCTGATATTAAACCAGCCTTGCATACCTGGTATAAATCCCACTTGATCAGGGTGAATTATTTTTTTGATGTGTTGTTGGATTCTATTGGCTAGAATTTTGTTGAGGATTTTTGCATCTATGTTCCTGAGGCATATAGGTCTATAATTTTCTTTTTTTGTAATGTCTTTACCTGGTTTTGGTATCAGGGAGATGGTGGCTTCATAGAATGAGTTGGGTAGTATTCCGTCATTTTCTATGCTTTGGAATACCTTCAGAAGTAGTGGTGTTAACTCTTCTCTGAAAGTTTGGTAGAACTCTGCAGTGAAGCCGTCCAGGCCAGGGCTTTTTTTTGTTGGGAGTTTTTTGATTACCGTTTCAATCTCTTTTTTTGTTATGGGTCTATTTAGTTGTTCTACTTCTGAATGTGTTAGTTTAGGTAGGTAGTGTTTTTCCAGGAATTCATCCATTTCTTCTAGGTTTTCAAATTTGTTAGAGTACAATTTTTGATAGTAATCTGAAATGATTCTTTTAATTTCATTTGGTTCTGTTGTGATGTGGTCCTTCTCGTTTCTTATTCGGGTTATTTGTTTCCTTTCCTGTATTTCTTTAGTCAGTTTTGTTAATTTTTTCAGGGAACCAGCTTTTGGCTTTGTTAATTCTTTCAATTGTTTTTCTGTTCTCTAATTCATTTAGTTCAGCTCTAATTTTTATTATTTGTTTTCTTCTGGTGCCTGATGGATTCTTTTGTTGCTCACTTTCTATTTGTTCAAGTTGTAGGGACAGTTCTCTGCTTTTGGCTCTTTCTTCTTTTTGTATGTGTGCATTTATCGATATAAATTGGCCTCTGAGCACTGCTTTTGCTGTGTCCCAGAGGTTTTGATAGGAAGTATTTTCATTCTCGTTGCTTTCTATGAATTTCCTTATTCCCTCCTTGATGTCTTCTATAACCCAGTCTTTTTTCAGGAGGGTATTTTTCATTTTCCAGGTATTTGATTTCTTTTCCCTAGTTTTTCTGTTATTGATTTCTAGTTTTATTGCCTTGTGGTCTGAGAAGATGCTTTGTAATATTTCGATGTTTTGGACTCTGCAAAGGTTTGTTTTATGAGCTAATATGTGGTCTATTCTAGAGAATGTTCCATGTGCGCTAGAAAAAAAAGTATATTTTGCAGCAGTTGGGTGGAGAGTTCTGTATAAGTCAATGAGGTCAAGTTGGTTGATTGTTGTAATTAGATCTTCCGTGTCTCTATTGAGCTTCTTACTGGATGTCCTGTCCTTCTCCGAAAGTGGTGTGTTGAAGTTGCCTACTATAATTGTGGAGGTATCTATCTCGCTTTTCAATTCTGTTAAAATTTGATTTATGTATCTTGCAGCCCTGTCATTGGGTGCGTAAATATTTAATATGGTTATGTCTTCCTGATCAATTGTCCCTTTTATCATTATATAGTGTCCTTCTTTATCCTTTGTGGTGGATTTAAGTCTAAAGTCTATTTTGTCAGAAATTAGTATTGCTACTCCTCTTCTTTTTTGCGTATTGTTTGCTTGATATATTTTTTTCCATCCTTTGAGTTTTAGTTTGTTTGTGTCTCTAAGTCTAAGGTGTGTCTCTTGTAGGCAGCATATAGATGGATCGTGTTTCTTTATCCAGTCTGTGACTTTCTGTCTCTTTATTGGTGCATTTAGTCCATTTACATTCAGAGTAATTATAGATAAATAAGTTTTTAGTGCTGTCATTTTGATGCCTTTTTGTGTGTGTTGTTGACAATTTCATTTTTCCACATACTTTTTTGTGCTGAGACGTTTTTCTTAGTAAATTGTGAGACCCTCATTTTCATAGTGTTTGACTTTATGTTAGTTGAGTCGTTACGTTTTTCTTGGCTTTTATCTTGAGTTATAGAGTTGTTATACCTTTTTGTGGTTACCTTATTATTTACCCCTATTTTTCTAAGTAAAAACCTAACTTGTATTGTTCTATATCGCCTTGTATCACTCTCCATCTGGCAGTTCAATGCCTCCTGTATTTAATCCCTCTTTTTGATTATTGTGATCTTTTACCTATTGACTTCCATGATTCCCTGTTATGTGTATTTTTTTTTAATTAATCTTAATTTGTTTGTTTTTGTGATTTCCCTATTTGAGTTGATATCAGGACGTTCTGTTTTGTGACCTTGTGTTGTGCTGATATCTGATATTATTGGTTCTCTGACCAAAGAATATCCTTTAGTATTTCTTGTAGCTTTGGTTTGGTTTTTGCAAATTCTCTAAACTTGTGTTTATCTGTAAATATCTTAATTTCGCCTTCATATTTCAGAGAGAGTTTTGCTGGATATATGATCCTTGGTTGGCAATTTTTCTCCTTCAGTGTTCTGTATATGTCGTCCCATTCCCTTCTTGCCTGCATGGTTTCTGCTGAGTAGTCTGAACTTATTCTTATTGATTCTCCCTTGAAGGAAACCTTTCTTTTCTCCCTGGCTGCTTTAAAAATTTTCTGTTTATCTTTGGTTTTGGTGAGTTTGATGATAATATGTCTTGGTGTTTTTCTTTTTGGATCAATCTTAAGTGGGGTTCGATGAGCATCTTGGATGGATATCCTTTCGTCTTTCATGATGTCAGGGAAGTTTTGTGTCAGGAGTTCTTCAACTATTTTCTCTGTGTTTTCTGTCCCCTCTCCCTGTTCTGGGACTCCAATCACCCGCAGGTTATCCTTCTTGATAGAGTCCCACATAATTCTTAGGGTTTCTTCATTTTTTTAAATTCTTTTATCTGATTTTTTTTCCAGCTATGTTGGTGTTGATTCCCTGGTCCTCCAGATGTCCCAGTCTGCATTCTAATTGCTCGAGTCTGCTCCTCTGACTTCCTATTGCGTTATCTAATTCTGTAATTTTATTGTTAATCTTTTGGATTTCTACATGCTGTCTCTCTATGGATTCTTGCAACTTATTAATTTTTCCACTATGTTCTTGAATAATCTTTTTGAGTTCTTCAACAGTTTTATCCGTGTGTTCCCTGGCTTTTTCTGCAGTTTGCCTTATTTCATTTGTGATGTCTTGAAGCATTCTGTAAATTAGTTTTTTATATTCTGTATCTGATAATTCCAGGATTGTATCTTCATTTGGGAAAGATTTTGATTCTTTTGTTTGGGGGCTTGGTGAAGCTGTCATGGTCTGCTTCTTTAAGTGGTTTGATATGGATTGTTGTCTCCGAGCCATCACTGGGAAACTAGTTTTTCCAGAAAATCCGCTAAAAAAAAAATGCAGTCAGATCCCTATCAGAGTTCTCCCTCTGGCTCAGGCTATTTGGATGTTAATGAAGCTGCCTGGGGAGGGTGGGGGAGGGAACAGAGAGATAGGAGAGTAGCACCTCAGAATATAGCCAGAGTTGCTTGTCTTGCTTGGAATGACTATTATATCTGAGATTCCTGCGGGGCGCGTCACCTATGTGTGCTGGCTGTGTGGAGATTGCCCCCAGGTGGTCTGGCCCGCTGGAGTCACAGTCAGATCCTCTGCTTCCAGCCCCACGCCCAGCGTCAAGGCTCCCCTACTGGGACGGTGCACTCTCGACTCCAAAATCAGTCGCTGCTTCCCGGGACTTCTCGTCCCTCCAGCCGCGTTGCCGTGCCACCTCCGAGAACCAGTTGGGCCCCCTTCCGGGGTTAGTTCAGGTGGGTGGAGCAGCTCCCCGTGCTTGTGCCGTGACCGAGTGTCCCCGCTGGGATGCTGTTCTCCCCGCTCCAATACCAGTCGCTGCCTCCCGGGGACTTCTCCTACCGGCTGCGTCCCACGCCGCGCCGCGCGACCCGGCTGAGCCCCCTCCCGGGGTTAGTTCAGGGGGGTAGAGCAGCTCTCCATGTTTATGCTGTACCTGCGTCCAGTCCAAATCCCGGCGGGATGGTTCCCCGGCTGGGACGCTGCTCTCCCCGTTCCAAGACCAGTCACTGCCTCCTGCGGACTTCTCCTACCGGCTGCGTCCCAAGCCGCCCGCGGAACCGGCTGGTCCCCCTCCCGGGGTTAGTTCAGGGGGGTGGAGCAGCTCTCTGTGCTTGTGACGTACCTGACTGGTACGCTGGCTCCAGGCTCTGGAAACAATCGCTGCTTCCCCGTATTAGTTCGTTCTCCATCTCTAAATCTGTGTTTGTTGTTCAGGGTTCGTAGATTGTTATGTATGTGATCGATTCACTTGTTTTTCCGAGTCTTTGTTGTAAGAGGGATCCGAGGTAGCGTCTGCCTAGTCCGCCATCTTCCTGACTTGCATTTTAACGAGACCATTTTGGCTTCAGCCTGTAGGAGCAAGCAGGGCAGCAGGAAGACCAGATACGAGGCTATCACAGTGGTCCAGAGAGAGTCCATGGTGGCTTGAACTGGGCGGTAGCCATGGAGGGGGGCGCCAGGTGGTCAGGTTTGCATATGTTTGAAGCAGATAATGCAGGACTGAATGTGGCACTGGTGTGAGAGTGAGAGAAGTGTGAATGGACATGTCAGTCTAAGCTAGAGAAGACTTTTCTTTACAGCGAGGGGAGTCCTTTCTGATGGAGAGGGCACAGAATAAGATCCATATGTGATAAAAGATAAAAATTGATAAATTGAACTTCATAAAAATTTAAAACTTTCATCTGAGAATGACCTTTAAGAAGATGGAAAGACAAGTCATAGACGGAGAGAAAAATATTTTCAAACTACACACGTGAAAAAGACCTCACATCTTTAACACGCACATAGTCACATACACACACACACTTTAAACCTTTTATAAATTGTGTGTGTGTGTGTGTGTGTGCAAAAGAGTAAGTATAAAAAAATAGAACACATTAGAGAATGGGTAAAAGTTATGAATGGACTTGTCACTGAAATGGGTACATGGATGGAAAATAACCACATGAAAATGTGTTTGACATTGTTCACCCTCAGGCGACATTACGCGAATCAAAACCACACTGAGGTGTCACTTCACACCTATTAGGATGGCTGGAATAAAAACACAGATAACAGCAAGCCTGGTCAAGGACTGGTAGAAAATTGAACCCAAATACGCTGCTGGTGGCAATAAAAAATGATGCAGCCACTTTGAAAACATTGTGTCAGCTCCTCAAACAGTGAAATGTAGAGTTACCGTATGACCCCAGAATTCATTCCTAGGTATGCACCCAACAGAAATGAAAACACGTTCACACAAATACCTATACATGAATGCTTATAGCAGCATTATTTATAAGAGCCAGAAAGTGGAAATAAGCGAAAAGCCCATCAACTGATGACTGGATAAGTAAAATGCAGTATAACCCTTGGGACAGAATATTATTCGGTCACTAAAAGGAAAATGAAGCACTGATACATGTGACAGCATGGATGAACCTTAAAAACAGTATGCTGAGTGAAAGAAGCCAGACACAAAAGGCCATATGTTGTATGATTCCATTTATATGAAATGTTCAGAAAAAGTGATTCCATAGAGACAAAAAGACGATTGGTGGCTACCTAGGCCTCAGATGTTGGAGTGCTGGCTAATGGGTAAGGTGTTTCTTCTGGGAGGAATGATGAAAAGTTTTAAAATTTATGGTGGTGAAGTTTGTAGAATTATGTGAGTTTTATGGATTGAATTGTGTGTCTCCCCCTCCCCCCAAATAAGTGTTGGAATCTTAAGCCCTATACCTGTGGGTGTAATCCCATTTGGAAATAAGGTTTCCTTTGTTATGTTAATGAGGCCCTATCAGCGTAGAGTATGTCCTAAACCTAATGGCTTCTGAGTTGTAAGGAGCGTTATAGACATAGAGACCAGGAAGTACAAATGGGCAAGAGGGGCGACCAGCCCTATATGATGACTATGGGGGCATAATGGTTTCTAATTCCTAGTGCAGGCCTCGTCCTTTGCCCCTGGGATTAGCTTTGAGAATGAGAGCCCCAAAGATCTGGGAGTCTGCTACCCCACACCTTGCCATGCTGGGACTTTTTCACCTTGGCACCCCCACATGATCACAGGCACACACACTAAACTCACAAGGTGGGGACCACAGAGGTGGGGTCAGAGGAGGAGCAGACACCAGGGACCTGAAAAAGGGGTAAGAAGAAAGAGGTAGGAAGCTTCTTTGCCATGGACAGTGGCATGCGGTCTCCTAGGAACGGACCCACAGGACCACAGCAGGGAGATGGGTGGGGGGAAGGCTAGGCTGATGGAGGGGATAGCAGAGGTCCCCATGGGTCTGCCTGGGATGGGGAACCCTAGGGCTGCCTTGAGATAAGTGGGCCTGAGGTTCTGTAGCCCGATGCTCTGTGAACCTGGGACTAGGGTAAGTTCCCACTAATGTGAAGAGGGGATGTGGGAGGGAAGACCTCAGTTTTCTCCTCTGTAGCTGGGTTCTAGAATAGGTAAACCCATGGGCTCCACAGACTCAGAGAAGTGTCTTCTGGCCTTGGTTCTCCATCGATGACCCATCGCACACTGGGGGCCTTGAAAAATGCTTTCTGGTCCCTGGAGGTCAATCTGAACAGAGAGAGGCTTGGGGCTGAGGAACATAGGACTTGGGGTAGAGCACAAAATGAGAGCACTGTGGCATGAGTCTGGGTTCCAGGGTCAAAACCAATCCTTGTTAGAACCTCAGGGTCCTCCTTTTGGAAGTGAGATCTGGGTCATTTCTCCGGCTGTGGTGAGGATACATTCTGTGTGAATTGGACACCCAAGGCCAATTGAGACAAACAGCGTGGCCAGGAACCTTGCCCCAACCTAGGAGTCTACAAGTCCCACTTATTTGCCCCCCAAAGGCCCCAGAGTGAAGCTGTCCTGACGACACCTAAACAAGGCATGTGTTTTGTTTTGTGGTTTCTGGGCCTGGGGCTGCAGTGCTAGCACTGGTCACCAGGGGGTGGTAGGCTTTCTCCCGGAGGTTACCATGTGCTTTGCTGGAGCGATAGAGACAGGGAGGAGGCATCCTGAGGTCATTCTGGCAATCCCCCTGACTCAGACCCCACTTGTACCTCCTTTATTAAGATCCACTTCCAGACTCTGAGCTGGTCAGAGACCATCTCATTTATTCATTCCTCAACTAGGCTCCGAATAGTCACCAGTGTTAGGTGCTGGGTACGGTGCTGAACATGACTGACATGGTCCCAGCCCTGCAGGTGATCACAGGCAGGAAGGGGTGATGGACAAAGCATGTGAACACGTGTGAAAGTAAAGAGCAAGTGTGATGGCAAGAATACAGCAGGCTGCTGAGAGAGGCCTGGGGGCTACTAGGTGGAAAGGTCTGAAAGGGCTCACTGAGGTGATATTTATGCAGCGACCAGAATGGCAAGAGTGTGCCAGCCCTGCACTGAGCTGGGAACAGGTTGTCAGGGAAAAGGCACAGCTTGAGCAGAGGCTCAGAGGCACATGTGAGTTTGTCCAGTGAAGGACAAAAGGTGACCAGTGTGGCCAGAGTGAGCTTGGGAGGAGGGATGGGGCTGTAGGAGGGCAGGGCAAGATCCTGTGGCCTGGTAGCCTGTATTATCTGTTAGTCTATGACAATGTTACCCCAAAACTTAGTTGCTTAAAGCAACAACATAAAATATCTCACAGTTTCTGTTGATTAGGGATTTGGGCATGGTGCCACTGCCTCAAGTTCTTCCAAGAGGCTAGGACTGTGGTCTCAATCCAACCTTGACTGGGGTTGCGTCCACTTCTAGGCTCCCTCCCATGCTCTTGGCAGGATGAGGTTTCTTGTGAAATGTTGAATTAAAGTCCTAAATTCCTCTCTAAGTCTTAACCAGGACCCTCCCTTGGGTCTTTACTATAGGGCTTCTCCTTAGGAAGCTGATACTATTGCGGCTGCTTCCCTGAGTAAGGGGAGAGAGAGAGAGAATAAGAGAAAGAGAGTGCAAGATGAAAATCCCATGTATTTTCCCCTGCTCTGTTCTTTAGAAGGCAGTCACTGAATCCAATCCACACTTAAGAAGTGGGCAATATACAAGAACATATATGTGCAGGAGGCTGAATCATTGGGAACCAGTGTGCAGTCTGAGATGAGGCACTTGGATCTGCCTCTAAATAAATTGGAAGCCACCAGAGGCTTTTATGCCCGAGGGTGATGGTATCTAGTTTTTGTTTAAGTTCATTCCCCTCATGGTACCGACAAAGAAATGAGACCAACAGCAGAAGCAGGTTTTACAACATCACACCCCCAGGACCCAGCCCTCATTTGATTTATACTTCAAGCTGCTTCCTGCCGCAGCTTGTATTTTTCTAACTCAAAATGTGTTTATTAGCTACATAGCATATCATCCCATGGGTTTTGTAGATTTTACTTTATGAACACCCGATGATATCCCCAGAAAGATGATGGTAGCAGAACCCCCACTGAGAAGACTGAGGGACTGGGGAGCACTGAAAAGTCATAATAACTGGTCAAAAGTCACATAATTGGAAGGAGGGAGAAGCTAGGGTTGAAGCCAGCTCTGTCTGTTCAAAGCTGGGGCACCGACTGAACCTAGCTTTCCAGGACGATTTTAAGACGTATTGTCTTATCTGTCCAGAGACACAGAGATGTCATGGGAGCGGAATGTGAAACTCAGATGCCCTTTGGGGAGTTCTCATACAAGGAGTAGGCCTAGGTAAGGGGACACAGGAAGTGACCCGCACTTCCTTGGTGATGACCCCAACAGAACTTGGAACTCTGGTAACCAGGCACTCACATTCAAGAGAAAACTGCCTACCCAGCTCACTTGGGCAAAGAAGCTCAAGAGAGCAAGATGTTTTCTTGCTGTTTATCGACTTCCAGAGGATACAGACACAGGAAGTCATGGAGTGAGAACATCTTCCGCTTTCATCCCCGAACCCTCAGGCCAGTTGATGGGCAGAACCCAAAGGTAACACAGAGTGGACTGGGGAAGGTCAATTCATGTCTGGCCACCGCTGTGATCCCACCTGGGCGGTATCACACCCCTCCCCAACCATACCAGCCCCTAGGCCATACAGCCATTACCCTCACGGAGTCTCAGTTAGGTGGGCAGGTAGGAAATACGGACCTAACTAATAAGACAGAAAGCGGTCGGAATGAGACTGGGTCCATTGGGGAAAGAGGTCCATATGGGACAGAGAAGAATTGCTGAAGGAGAAGTCATGCAATTTGAGGAGATTTGTGAGGGGAGCTGTGATGATGATAACGGTGTTATGGCTTAGGGATTCCCTATGTGTGCTCCAACCCCTGGCCTCCTAGTCATTCACGGTGCCACGCCACAATGTTTGTCCCTTCTTTGTCTCACCTCCAGCGTGAAAAGGAGTCAGTGTCCAGCCTGCATAGGAAGTCCTCAGTGCGGACCTACAAACTATTTACGATTGAAACAATAGTGGAGCCCCTGGTACCTGCTTTCCAGGACAATGACACCTCATACGTCTCCACCTTTCTGTCCACTTACCGGTCCTTCGGGACCACCAAACAGGTCTTAGAGGCCCTCTTCAAAAAGTAAGTGCCTGCCCCTTCTACAGCACAATGGAGACTATGCCACATACTAGCTGTGTGTCTTGGGACTGATACTTCGCCTCTGAGTTTGTTTGCTTCTCTGAAAAGTGGGCAAGTGAAAGGCCCCCCCATCACAGGGTTATTGTAAGGACTAAGTGGGATGGCCATGGGAAGTGATTATTGAGTGTCTGCTGTGTAGAAAGGGCTGTTGGAGAGGCTGTGGTGGTTCACGCTGACTCACGTTCCTCTCCTCCACAAGTAAACTCTTGGTCTCACCCCTCAGTGACAGCAGGATCTTGGGAAAAACTGTTTCCTCATTTGGAAATGAGAGTTGAGATTCCATCTTGAGGTCCTTGTTACTGGAGTAAGGATCCCTAAGGGTGGCCGAGGGACAAATGGCCTACTCAGATACTTGGGAAGGTGCGGTCAGCCACTCATGAATTCTTCAAATGTATATTAAACACCCACCATTTGCAGGTATTTTCTAGGCACTTAGCATCATTCTTGAACAAAGCAGACAAACCCCTGCCCTCCTGGGCTGTGCTTCTATCCATGTATCAGACAGAAACAACAGACTTCACCAGTGGGTATGTACAGAGAATGTTACTGTGACACACTCACGGCTATCTCTAGGTACGGATACAAGCTCGGGAGTGATGAATCCCAGGACGAAATAAAAAAGTGAGTGGACTTGGGGTTAAAGCAGGAGGGACCCCTTCTTCACAGACCAGTGGGAAGAGTGGAGTGACCCACAGCTGGGGAGAAGCCGGGCAGAATCCTGGGTCTCACACACCTTATGATTCCCACTAGAGGGGTGAAGTCTATGGGCTCCCCTGCACCAGGAAAGGATTCAAAGAGCTGAGGGTGAGGTCCAGAGTGCCTAGTGGAGTAGGTGGGCAGCAGGCTCAGAAAGAGAACATGAAAAGACCCATCTCCACCCCAACCCCATCTCGGCTCAGCTTGCTCCCATCACACCACCACCCTGGGGCCCAGAACAGGTGTAGCATCCAACCTGCTCCCCAACCTGGCTTAAACCTCAGCTGTACATGGGGCTGGGGCAGGCTGCATCCCTGCCCTTTGGGAACACAGTGTGAGTGGGAGGCAGGACTACACATGGATTGGAGAGAATAAGGCAGTGTGTGGGTGCAGCACAAACTAGAGGTGGAGTGGCCACAAGGGCCCTGGGAAGATGGGGGCAAGAGGACAGACTCCATTGTTCACCCATCCATCAGACATCTGTGGAACGCCTGGAGATTACCATGAGGTTGGAGGGCCCAGGTGAGGCACACAGTATAGGTCAGGCTTCCTGTAGAAAGGGAGAGTTGGTCAGACCAGGGACCTGGAGCTCCCTATGATGCAGGCTGTTTTCCAGCCCTCTGCATGGGGACCAAGCTGCAACTACCAGCACAGCCAGAGTGGGGGTGGGTGGGCGCTGGGGCGGGGCTAGCCTCTGGTAGGCAGGCCCTAGCAACTAGGTCAGCTCCCCAGAGTGATTCCACTGGAGGACACATGAAAGGAAAAGTCAGGCCTCTGACTGTGCTGCCCACCCACCTGCCCTCAGTGCCATCTCCTCCATCCTGGGTATGTGGTTGGACAAATACCCAGAAGATTTCCGTGAGCTCCCGGATTTTCCCTGCCTCCGGCTGCTGGAAGACTACACAGGGCTCAATATGCCCGGATCGGAACTACAGGAACGTGTCCGCCTTCTTTTGGCACAAATGGAACAACTAGAGCCCACTGAGGCAGAGCCAGAGGGTGAGGCAGAATGAGGGTGGCTGTGTGGGGAGGGGGGACTGGCTGCGTACCCAGGGAGAATATTCCAGGTTTTGGCCTCAGACCACTCATGTTTTGGACTGCAGTCTAGGAAGGCTTCTGGGAAGAGAACTGGGGCTGCTCACAAGGCAGTGGCATGGTTTGTATGTTTGGAAAAGCATATGGAAAGCCCTTGTGTTGGTGAAACTTTCACTCTTTCCAGCTCCAGGACCATCACTGGAGCTACACACAACTCAAGCATCAGCTCCAGTGGCAGCTCAGGAGCTGGAAACAGCTCCTCTGGCAGCTCCAGAACCAGCTCCATCACCAGCCCCAGCAGTTACACCAGAGCTTGGGCCAGTGCAAGCTCCAACACCAGAGTCTTCCTGCCCCTCACTTGGGAGCACAATGCATGGGCTCAGAGGGGAGAAGCCAAACATCTTGTCATTCCCTCCCAAGCTGGTGGCAGAGCAATTAACAATGATGGATATGGTGAGCAGCTGGGCGGGTGGGGTGGGCCTGGGGTGGACCTTAGTTCTGGCATTTGGTCCCCAAGCCATGCCTTTCCCTGTTGTGGATTCCAATTATGTGTCTCCAAATGGCAGCTCCACCTCTTACCAAGCATGGGACTTGGACAAGTTTCTTAAACCCCTGGGCCATTGTCCACATACGGACAGTAAACACAAGATACTGACCCATCTGCTGCATAGGCTGACTGTGAAGATTCGAAGAGACCGGACAAATACTCAAGTTGGTGGGGGACATCTAGTTAAGTGCCAAGGGGTACTCCTTGATGGACACTCAGTTCATGGGTGCCCACCCTTCTGACCAGAGATACTCACCAACTTCAGTACTCATCAGGCACTAATGTGTACATGCTCTACGGAAAACTTCCAAACAAAGCCTGAGGTTGTAGAGTCCAGGGAGAATGTGCATCTGAACGGGGTGACAGACCAAAAGGGCTTATCAAGATGGGCAGAAGGTGCTACCTTGGTATGTGCAGGCTGGAGCCACCTTGTGGTCCTTTGTTAGTGAGGATGGGCTGGGTGACAATTCTGTGCTCTCTTCCTGGCCAACAACGAACTCTGGCTCACTCATTTGCTGGGCGTTCACAATGGGGAGAAGACAAATCCAAAACACACCACAAGGCTTAAGCCACATCCTCAGCTTCCAGAGCTCCAGCTCACCCCAGTGGGCCCTGGCCTAGGACTGTGGGGCTGTGGGCTCTGAGGTGGGGTGGGGAATGTCAAGTGACACTTCTCCTCCTCTCCAGGAGCTGTTCAAGAAGGTGGTGCCCTATGACTGCCTAGGATCCATCTGGTCCCAAAGAAAGAAGAAGGGCAATGAGCACCTGGCGCCCACCGTCCGGGCCACTGTCACACAGTTTAATAGTGTAGTACACAGTGTCATCACCACCTGCCTGGGGGACAGGAGCATGAAGGCCTCAGACAGGGCCACAGTGGTGGAGCACTGGATTGAGGTAGCCAGGGTAGGTTGTGGGTGAGGTCCAAGGGACTCCCTCACCCAGTCCTGGAAACGCCCTCTTTGGTCAGCTCAGGATTGAGGTCTGTGGTTGAAGTCCCTACACAGACCCTAGTCCCTCCTGTGCAATGAAATGGCACACTGGCCTTGACTTGCTTGTGTCATTGGGGAACACCCATTCCTACCTAAACTTCATCCTCAGGTTAAGCTAAGATCATCCTCCTTGTGATCCTTGTCCTTTGGGTCCAAGTGTGCCCTGCAGGGGCTTTGTGAGTGTCTGTCTCATTGAGGAAGGCAGATGTCAGCTGAAATAGACTGAGGCTGCAGCAGGTGGAGGTCCAGCCCTCTATCTCCTTTTTCCTTCCCCAGGAGTGTCTGATCCACAGGAACTTCTCCTCGCTCCAAGCTATTCTCTCTGCTCTGCAGAGCACTTCAATCAATCGTTTGAAGGAAACATGGGGAGAAGTGTCCAGGTGGGCATGCCTCTCCCACAGGAGTACCAGGGTAGACCTAGCACTTTCCACAGGGATGATAATTGCCCCCTCAGTGACCTGGGACTGGCTGGGAGGAATGTTGAGGGTAGGAACTTGTTGCTGGGCAGGGTCTCAAATCCTCCATGTGTCCTCAGACCAGCAGTTCAGTGTCAGGACTTGATTTCCTGATCTCTTAACATACAGGGTGGGGTCAAAATACTGACTGTCAGGTGTTTACTTCAAATCTCCATAACTCTCTGACCACTTGAAATCAAAACTGGAAAAATCTAGCTGCTCAGGAAATGGGATGTGGGATCCTTGTTGCACCAACGTGAGACCGCACCACCCAAGTCCCAGAGGGCCCTTGCGGGCTCAGTGGAACCCAGGTTGTAAAGCACTCATGCAAATAGTTTAGATCCTCTGGGCTCTCAGACAAAATGGGCTTGACTTATACCCAGCCCTACATCCCCAAATTTCTACTTCCTTCTTTCCTTCCCTTAGCCACAGCTATCAAACCTTTAAGAAGCTGTGTAAGAAGAAGAAGATGTTGATCAGGGACCTGCCCATTAAGGTAAAGTGGAGGCAGGAGGTGGGGAGGGACAGGGCAGGTGGAGTTCTGTGAGTTTCACTCTGAAAGTTTGTGTGAAAAATCCCAGTCTTGCTATGACTGCAGTAAGTGGAAGAGGAATTCCTTTGGTCAATGGTCAGGTTGGGAGCAGTGTCATGCTTACCACAGGAAGCCCCTGGTAATCGGTATAGTGATGGAGGCTGGCTTGTTGTAGGAGGGGTGGATGAGGTGACAGAATGAGTAGGTCTCTGGTTTCTTAGCTGGACCTTCATGACTGGACTTAGCTCCTTTAAGCTGTTGGTTAGTTGAGCAGACATGGGTCCTTCCTTCCACAGCGCACATATCCTGTCCTCAGGCAGACAGCCCTGCTGCTCCTTCTGTCTGCACTGCACACTCAAGGGGTATGGCGCCCAACTTTCAACGGGGATGAGGGCTGCAGGGGAGCCCTGTGGGCTTTGTGGCCCTGCCTTGGGTCCAAATGGCTCCACCCAGGGTCAAATGTGCATATATTCTGGCACTCCCCACCCACTTTGCATACAACAGACACTGCTCATCAATCACAGACCCAGGATTTTCATTATGGGGTCTCCATAGCAATGACATATGGCCAGATGGCTTATGAGAAGTGTCCGGAGACAAATGAATATGGATTCTACCTCAGAAGCTTCCACATCAAAAAGGGAGCAAAGTGTCACTGCACATTGCTATTGGCAACTTCTACCCAGTTAGTCAGAAATAGCCCTTTGGGAAGCCCATTCCATAGTTGATGGGGACAGAATTCTCTGCAGGGAAGTTTCTGAGGGCTCCTTGCGGAGGTGACGACTTTGGCAATGCCTTGGGACCAGAGACTTGAGCAGAGCGGGAGCAGGCCTTCTGAGACACTCAGTCCCTTCTCTCCACAGCTCAGTCCATCTGGGACCCAACCTCACAACAAGAGGCCAGGAGGACAGTCCCCTGGTCAGTGGTGGGGGTGGAGTGAAGGCAGCTGACCCAGGGCCTCCTGCTGGGGGAGAGGAGCTGGTCTCTCCTGTGTCTCCCTGTGAGACCCTGCACACATCGCTGCCCCTCTTAGGGCCCCTGATTTCTCATCTGGAAAATGGGAGGATTAGGATGCTGTGGTGCCCGCCTCATGGGATGGTGAAGAGGGCTAGGGAGAAAAAGTATGGGCGTGAGCTTTGTATGTGCATGGCTCCACCACAGAAAGGGTGATGGCGAGAGCAATAATAATAGTAATGTACCCTTGGGTCTTCAGGAGCCCCTATAAGGTAGGCAGAATTCCCACCACATTTTCCAGATGGGGAAAGAGGCTCAGGGGAGGCCAGGCTGCTTGCCCAAGGAAACACTCCAGTGAGTGCTGAGTTGGGGTTTAAATCTAAAATCAGAGCACACTGGAGTTGGCAGTAGCGATGTACCAGCTGACTCTGGCCAGGTGTTCAGGGCCCAAACAAGGTGCAGGAGAAGTAAAGTGTTGAGAGGTGGATGTTCTCACTGACTCCATGACTGATGAGAGGGGATCTCCAAGTTTGCCACCCTGGAGATGAACCCCAAGAGAGCCCAGAAGGGGTAGCTACAGAGGGAGAAGGTAAGTGATCCGAGGCCTGGAAAGGGCCCAGGAGGGGCTGGCTCCAAGTCAGGAGAGGAGGTGACCTTCCTCCTCAGGCCCTTCCCTCCTGAGGCCTCAGTGGCTGATATGCCTTCACTGACATGCCCTCCTGTGGGTTCTAGAAGTTCCGTGCCTAGATTTCTAGTATCTTGGTAGGGGAGCAAGTTATAGCTGCCAGAAGAAGGGCCTGAAAGAGCCAGTGTCAGGGTGGATTTGGGAGTGGGGAGGGTCAGGGAGCACATAGCGTTTGTCAGTTGCCACAAGCTGATCCCTCAAGAAGATTAGAGGGAGTTCAGGGTCCATGAAGCTGGGAAGGGAGACTCAAGTGGAGGCAGTTAAGGGTCCCCCGGGTGCTCTATGTGGGAGCCTGCTGTGTGGGGCAAGAAGTGTGAGGTTGAGGAATTTCAGAGATGGGGCCTTTGTGGGCACCTGAGATTGTGTGCTCATTCCTACCCCCACCCCATGTTACAGGGTGTCGTCCAGTTCACCGTGCCCTACCTGGGAGTGTACCTCACAGACCTGGTGATGCTGGACACTGCTTTACAGGATTTCCTAGATGTGAGTGACCTGGGGCCATGAGGCAGTAACCAGGATCCCAGGACATGGGAGGAAAGGGCCCCCCCTAGCATTCCTTGAGCTCTCAGCACATGGCACCTCATCTCATGAGAGGCTCACTGCCACCTGTGAGTTGGGGGAGTCAGGCCATCTTACCCACACGTAAAAGGAAGCCAAGTATAAGCTACCTGTCCTGGTGCCCCATGCTGATGAAGCAGAAGAGTCTCTGACTGCAACCGCATAAGGCTTTGGCTGAGTTGGACACAGGATCTCCATAAAGACATGGCACTCGGGGTGGGAGGCGGGTAAAGCTGACCCCTCCCAAGGTCAGGCAGTCCCTGAGTGTCTGAGCAGCGCCTCCATGCCCAAGACCTCAGTCTCTTCATCTATCATCAGAGAAGGCTGGGCTTCATGATCCTTTATCCTCTGTCTCTTTGTCCCCTTTCTTCTGCTGGCCAAAACCTGGCCCACAAACAAGTGCTGGTGCTTGAGCTGCTGCCCTCTGCTGAGCTCTCTTGGTAGTGCACCATAAGACAGGCTGGGGGCTTGTAATGGCCTAGGGGACCCGTTCTGATGGACATGTCCTTGTGTCTTCTAGGGAGGTTTGGTAAACTTCCAAAAAAGGAGAAAGGTGAGCAGTTTTGGAACACACTGTGGGGTGGGCTTGGATATTGGAGCCCCTCCTGGACAGGATATCCCTTGCTCTATCCCTCTTCCTTTTAGATTTATGGGGAGAGCTTGATGCCAGAAAGGGGAGACACATCCCACATAAGGGTAGACCCAGGAGGTTAGAAACTAGGTCAACTTCCTGGAAGAGCCTTTAAACCGGTTCTGAGACAGGAGGGCTCTAAATGGGAGTGGAGGGTGGGGAGGCCCATGGGAGGAAAGACCCAGAGAGTGGAACCCTGGCTCTCCCATCGCCCACACTCAGGCCGGGTCAGTCTCTTGTCCTTCCCTCTGTTCCCAGGAGTTTAGTGTGCTGCAGGAGATAAAACTCCTCCAGAGGGCCTGCCAACACCACACCATTGTGGCTCAGGAACAATTTGAGGCCTGGTTCCAGGAAATGGAGCGTCTCACTGAGACTGAGAGGTGAGGCCTGGGCAGGAATTGGGCCATGGCTCTCCCTGGTGGCTGTCGCATAGATAATGTGGACTGGTTTCTTGGTCAGTGCTGGACCTCTTTCTCCGATGACAGCTGGGGCCCCTGGACTCCAGCTTCTGAGTAGAAACGAGGTGGCAGACCGCATGAGGTATGGCTCCCGGTAGCCTCACAGCTGCTTTCTGTCCTGTAGCTACAACCTGTCCTGTGAGCTGGAGCCCCGGGCACAGCTATCCAGGAACACCCGCTTGCCCAGCAAGAAGACCTAGAGGATTTGACCATCTTCAAGGGCTGGTGTGAGTGAGTGTCCGCATCTGGGTGGGCAAAGATGGGCTCCCTCGGGGCTCAGTGAAGTTCGGAGCCCAGCATGGGCTGGGGGAGTCAGACAGCCTGGGCCTGGGATCCCTTTTCCAGTCCTGTGGCTGGAGCATGTCTCCTCACCTCTCTGTGCTTTTGTTTTCTGCTCTTGAAATGGGCTGATGCTAAATGATCTCTTAGATGACTGGAGTCAATGGGGTGATGTTGATTGACCAAGCACTTAGTGCAGGCCCGACACATACAGTGCAGTGGTAGCTGGGGGAGGGTGGAGTGTGTCCCTGGGGAGGACCTCAAGGTAAGCTGACCCCTCTGCCCAGCTGCCAGGACCCCAAAGCAGAGCCCAGTACCAGTGGCAGATCCCACTCCTGTGACCATCTTATTGTGTCCCTTTGCTTGGAAGTGGGGAACAGCCAGGAAGCAAAGAAGGTATCAGATACACAGGAGAGGTTCAAAAGACAATGGACACCATTCAGAAGGCTGCCCTCTCAACCTGTACACCTGACCCTTTAGAATACGAGGATTTCAAGGAGTCCTAATTCTCAGTCCCACAGCCCAGCCCAGCGTACTCCTCCTCCACCCATCTCGGTACCTCCTGAGTCACTCCCACCCCTGTGTGTGTGTTGCAGATTCTGGGCTTGAAACCAGCGAAGTCTGGGACCTGGAGGCCTGAGCCTCAGTGGAGCAGGAGATGACTCAATGTTCACTGTTATTTATTCTTAGTTATTATTTTATTCTTATTTACATTTGCTTATAAATATTTCCTTCTTTAATAAATTTTAATTTCTTCTTTATTTCAATCATCTATGTGCTTTCTTTTATAATTTGCATTTGAGTCATTTAGTTTTATAGTTATAAATTTTCACATCATCTTAAATTCATTTATTTTCATGGGGATACGTTCTAGGTATAGTCATTTATATTTAGTTATTAGTTGGATTAGTTTATTTCTTACTCTTTAGCATCCCAGAGATGTGCAGGCAGGGTCATGTCTAACTGCAGCTACAGCTTTATCAACAAATGGATTTTGCTATCAGACAGTAGACACTGGGCTTCTCCATGGTACCTTGTGCATATCACATGGTCCTCACAGGCTTTCCTTAAATACTTTTCTATGCTACATTTAACACCAATATTTTGGAAATAACCTCTATGAAGAAAGAACCTTTGCAATTTTATTTACTACCTCCTTAAAATTTAAGTCAATATAACAAACGTATCAACCACATTACACCGTGAATCCTATTACTGAACATCTTGAAATCATATATATAAGTTATGGATTATGAAGCTTAAAACCATAAAAATATGGGTCTCCTACAAATGAGCCCATCTTCTAGGACTCCAGAAACATTTGCCAAGCTTCCTGTACTCATGGATGCTGTACTGTTCACTGGAAGTGGCCTGTCATTGGTAGAAGTCGTTGTAACAGGTTCAAAGCTGTATCTGAGACACCCTCCGGGGTCATCTCACGTTATAGAACACTATGGCTGGAAGGCAAAATGCTACAGCAGGCCATCTGTAATAGTTGTTGAGTGAATCAATGAATGAGTGAATGGTCATTCAGTTCAAAGATTCTTGGTCTGTTATTCATGAATTACCAGATAGGTTTTAGGGGTGCATGAATCACCCTAAAACTGTATGCAAATTACTTCATATATATACATTGTTTGGAGTGAGGAGAGAGAGAGAGAATACTCCTGGTGCCTCAAGACCCGTCATCTCTGCAGAAGGTAAGACAGGTAGGGGTGAGAAGAGCCCAAACCAGGTACAGCCCCCTTGACCTTTGAGTTCCACCACCCACAGCTCAGCTGGAGCTCCCCTCAGTCTTTTAGTGGTCACTCTAAGAGACCTGAGGAAGAATCCATTGTGAATCTCTCAGAGCCTTCCATACGTGTGAGGATCACCTGAGGGCAACATCACCAACCAAATAACCTCACATGTACAAATATATGTAGCATGCCATCTCCATGGTCTTCGTTCATAGTTTGGTTTATTCTCAGTGTTAGTTACTATGGAGGAGGCTTTTAATATCCTTGAGATGCTCACCAGTCCCAGAGTAAATTTCTCATACTCAATAAACCCCTACAATTTAAAGTATATTTCTTCAAAGACACTCAACTCAGAAAAAAAAAAAAAAAAATAGAAAATCCATATAATGAGTTTATGGTGACAGAGAAATAATCAGAAAGAAATTTAAGTTTTTTCATTTCAATTAACACCTTGGAGCCCCAGCTACACTACCAGCAAAGAATTGTGTCTAATAACCATGTCCTCAGTTGTCCAAGAGCCCCACCTGTTCACAGAGGATAAAAGGACTCACTTCAGAAAGGAAGGGAGGGTCTTGCACCCAACATGGCCCAGAATGCACTTTCCTAAACCTGATCCTGCCCCACCTGACAGAGAAGAACGGTCTGCGGTGCAGGAGGCCTTGTAGAGACCCCTAGGGATGAATAAGAGGGGTGACTCCACTGTCTCAGGCCTAGACTCAGGGACCAAGATAAACAAAACTGGCCCACGCCAAACCAAACCCACTTTGGCTGAGTTGTTTCCGAGTCATAGGGACACCATAGGGCTTCCAAGGCTGTAAATCTCTATGGAAGCAGACTGGCACATTTTTCTCCCGCAGAGCTGCTGGTGTTTTCAAACTGCCACGAGTGGTTTCAAACATTTTCCTGGGTGGGTTTGGGAAAGGCCACGATGAGCTTCCCAGATGTCCTGGAAGGTGTTCAGTCAGCTGAGAACAGAAGGAAATGCCTCAGGGCCAGAGGCTGGTTTCTCAGCTGTGATCACCCCATAGGCCTCTCAGGAACAGGCCGGCATCACCCAGCGTTGGCCCAGGGCCCAGATCCAACCATGTCTCCAGTTTCTCCACTGCTCTTGTCTATTTCCACCTTCCCCAAAAGGAGGCAGTTGTGCTGTGTCCTGGCTAAGATGCATCTGCCCTTATTTCTCTACTTGGAGCTCCTGCACCGTGACTCATCTGCCTGCTCACTGAGCCATTTCTAGGAAGTCCTGGGCTCTCACCCTCTCTGAAGAACTTTCTCCTAATAGGCATCAGAGCCAGAAGCCCAGCACAGTGACAGGGTGGCCACCAGCATGTGGGGCTGTGCCCGGAGTCGCACCCTCCTTCCCTGTGCGCCCATCAGACCAGAGCCCTCGTTTCCAGGCTGCCAAACTGTGTACTGGATTCCCAGGTTCTCAGGAATTCTGGAGTTTGGTCTCTTACACAACAGGGAGCTGGGCTCAACTTCCCAACACCTCTGTCTTACTCCCCTTTCTTGTAGACACCTGGGTGAAGCAGGCCAGTGGGTGGACAGAAAAGTTTCTCTGAGTCTGCCTGACTTGAGACTCTGATTGTGACAGGTCCCAGGGTCCCTGATCCAGAGCTCAGGTACAGCAGCCCCTGGAGGGGCTCTGAGTCTGGCGGCTATGAGAGTCATGGAATGAGGACTTGGAAAGTAAGCAGACATCACTGAATGGGGATCCTATCTAGTGTATTTATTGCTGACTGACGTGGATACATGGGGGTGACTGTGTTAGAGAAACTGTCCTCAGGTGAAGAACACAGAGTAGGAGGGAGCCCAGCCAGCTCTGCCTTAGAGCAGGATATGAGCCCAGGCACAGTAGCCAGATAAAATACAACAGTGCATGGGCAACGCATGTTTCAAGATAGTATCCATTGTTTATCTGAAATTCAAATTTAAATGATCTCCAGTATTTCTATTTTCTAAATCTGGGAACCTCCCCTGGGCCTTGTGCACACCCTCCCCACTCACAGTCCACTGCCTGGCAAGTGTTTATGGAATAGTTTGCAGACTCAAAAAGGACACACAGTTAAGGACTTAAGCACTTGCTGTAAGGTTGAAATTGCACTAAAGAGAAACATGGATGTGGACACACAGTCACACACACCAGATGAAACCACATGCAGACGAAACCATGTGATCTGAAGCATCTCTGTAATTGGTGATAATGACAACTCTGACGGAGCGCATTACAAGTTTCAAAATGTAAATGAGCATACAGTTTTAGTTTTGTAGGTATATTGACATATGTCAGCTGGGCTTACTAAAGTGTTTTTGTTATAACTACAGGGATAATTTTATAAGAAATAATAAATTTCTGCTGAAACACTGCACAACAATTTTATAAAGAAAGAAAGATGATCCAACAGAATGCAGAAATTTTCATCCATATCTTTAATATCACACGCAAGAATATAATTCAAAAACAGTTGCAGCAGTACATCAATAGGGAACTGTCAGAAATTCAAGCCGGATTCAGAAGAGGATAGAGAACAAGGGATATCACTGCTTATGTCAGACAGATCTGGGCTGAAAGCAGAGAATACCAGAAAGATGTTTACCTGTGCTATTGACTACACAAAGGCATTTGGCTGCATGGACCAGAACAAATTATGGATACAACTGCAAAGAATGGGGAATTCCAGAACACTTAATTGTGCTCGTTAAGAATCTGTACACAGACCAAGAGGCAGTTGTTCAAATGGAACGAGTGCATAGTACCCAAAACCCACTGCCGTCG
Source organism: Loxodonta africana (assembly GCF_030014295.1). Taxonomy (NCBI): domain Eukaryota; kingdom Metazoa; phylum Chordata; class Mammalia; order Proboscidea; family Elephantidae; genus Loxodonta; species Loxodonta africana. The sequence goes on from NC_087360.1 coordinate 33,564,924, forward strand.
AGTTGATTCCGACTCATAGCGACTCTTTAGGACAGAGTAGAACTGCCCCATAGAGTTTCCAAGGAGCGCCTGGTGGATTCAAACTGCCGACCCTTTGGTTACATGGTTTAAAATCAGGAAAGGTGTGTGTCAGGGTTGTATCTTTTCACCATACTTATCCAATCTGTATGCTGAGCAAATACGAAGAACATGGCATTGGGATTGGAGGAAGCCTCATTAACAACCTGTGATGTGCAGGTGACAAAATCTTGCTTCCTGAAAGTGAAGAGCACTTACTGATGAAGATCAAAGACCACAGCCTTCAGTACGTGTTACACCTCAACATAAAGAAAACAAAAATCCTCACAACTGGACCAATAAGCAACATCATGATGAACAGAGAAAATATTGCAGCAGTCAAGGATTTCATTTTATTTGAATCCTCAATCAACATTCGTGGACCATCAATTAAGAAAGGGCCCAAATCTACTGCAAGAGACCTCTGTAAGTGTTAAAAATCAAAGATGTCACTTTGGGGACTAAGGTGTGCCTGACCCAAACCGTGGTATTTTCAACCGCAACATATGAATGCGAAAGCTGGACAATGAATAAGGAAGACTGAAGAAGAATTGCTGCATTTGAAGTATGGTGTGGCAAAGAATACTGAATATACCTTGGACCACCAGAAGAATAAACAAACCTGTCTTTGAAAAAGTACAGCCGGAATGTTCCTTAGAGGAGAGGATGGCGAGACTTTGTCTCACATACTTTGGACATGTTATTAGGAGGAACCAGTCCCTGGTGAAGGGCATCGTGCTTGGTAAAATAGAGGGTCATCAAAAAAGAGGAAGACCCTCAATGAGATAGATTGACACAGTGGCTGCGACAATGGGCTCAAACACAGCAACAATTGTGAGAATGGCACAGGACTGGGCAATGTTAATTTCTGTTGTATGTAGGGTTGCTATGAGTTGGAATCCATTCGCTAGCATCTTACAATAACAACAAATTTGGCAAGTGTAGTGGTTTTAAAATATGTTTTAAAGTTCTTTGACTTTCTTCCCTTCAAAAGGTGAAGACAAGTTTCTGTCACCTTGAATGTGGGCTGGACTGAGTGACTTGCTTTTAAGAAATAGAAAAAGGCAGAAGCAATGGCATGGGATTTTGAACACCAGGTCATAAGGGCGTTGAGGCTCTCTCTCTCTCCTGCATTGCTCATTCTGCCAGGAGTGAGCTGCCATGTTATGAGGACACTCAAGCAGCCCTGAGAAGAGGCCCACATAGAACTCAGGCCTCTGCCAGTGCCAGCACCGACTTGCCAGCTATATGAACGAGCTACCTTGGAAGATGACCCCCAGCCATGGCAATGCCTTCAGACGACTGCAACCCTGGCAGACAGTTACCTTGAACTTCTTCATGAGACACTCTGAGCCATAACCGCCCAGCTAAACCTCTCCTGAATTCCTGACTTACAGAAACTGTGAGAGGTAATAAATGTTTGTTATTATTGTTTTAATCCACTTCTTGTTGTTAGCTGCCGTTGAGTCAGTCCGTGACTCATGGCAACCCCACGCACAACTGAACAAAACGCTGCCTAGTCCTGCGCTATTCCCATGACTGGTTGCAGATTGGACCTTTGTGATCCATAGAATTTTCACTGGCTGATTTTCCGAAGTATATCATCAGTCCCTTCTTCCTAGCCTCTCTTAATCTGGAGGCGCTACTGAAACCTGTTCAGCATCATAGCAACAAACAAGGCTCCACTGACAGATGGGTAGTGGCTGTACTTGAGGTGCGCTGGCTTGGAATTGAACCTGGTCTCACCCATGGAAGGTGAGAATTCTATCACTGAACCACTGCTGCCCTCTAAGATCACTTATTAGTGGCAAAAGCTGTAATGGAGCAGCAATAGATAACTAATACAGAGAATAATAAGCAGTAACTGTTTACATTCAAATAAAAAGTAAAGTGTTTCTCTGAAAACCAGCAATTCCACTATACCTATGTTGGAGGTATACCCCAGAGGAAAACAAGACATCATAATTAAAGATATTTATTGCAGCATATTTTAATTGGGAAAAAGTGGAACCAAAGTCAATGTGTAAAAAAAAAAGAATACACATAAATAAACTATGGTGCACCATGGTGTGGAATCAACAGCAGCAGGTGGGTATGTGGGCTTTGATGTAGAAATAACCTAACGAGACAGTAAATGAAAAGTACAATTTAAAGAAAGATACATATCACACCATCTGTGTAACCAAAACAAAACATCAAGAGCTTTTCGGACTGAATCCATCCACCACCATCAGCTCACTGTCTCCATCAAGATGACCTTATCAGTCTATGTTCTTTGAATCCAAACTCATTGCTGTTGATTCTGACTCATGTCGTCCTTCTTTTTAGGTGCTGTTGAGTGGGTTCCAACACAGTAGAACTGACCCATAGGGTTTTCAAGGAGACACTGGTGGATTTGAACAGCTGTCCTTTCCGCAAGCAGCTGAGCCCTTAACCACTTAGCCACCAGGGCTCCAATGCAACCCTATATGGGCAAAGCAGAACTGCTCCATGGGGTTGCCAGAGCTACAATTTTTACAGGAGAAGACTGCCACATCTTTCTCCTAACGAGCAGCTGGTTCTTTTGTTAGCAATTACTTGGTTTGGAGGGTTTGGAGTGGTGGTTCGGTGGTAGACTTCTCCTTCCCCGTGGGAGACCGGAGTTTGATTCCTGGTCCATGCGCTGCATTCACAGCTAGCACCTGTCTGTCCTTGGAGGCTTGCATGCTGCTATGATACTTGTGGTGAATTGAGTTTCTCTGTGTGGCCTTTTGCCTTGGTTCCTTAGAAAAACAGCTTGGGAGATTTTTTCCCTAAGCCCTGAGGAGTCACCTTTGCCTTAGTTCTTTGGAGCAGCAATTTGTGGAGGGGGGCTCCCAGGTTGTTTTCTACCCCAGAGGATTTGTTACATCTGCCCAGGGGATTCCCCTGTTGACTGACATTTCACATAAGCTGTAAACAACTTGATGGCTGGATACTTTCGACTGGCCCTGGGTGGAAATCTGCCCTGTGATTAGTCTATTTTACTCACCTTAATTTGGATTGGTAGGTTTACTAGTCAGAAAGGTGGTGTATAATCCTCCCAATAGTATTAAGCAACTTGTGGACCACCAAGGGGGTTGATCAATTCATGGTCATGCTGGGAGGGCCACACCTTGAAATTGGCAAGGAGTTTGCTTATATAAGCGGCCGAACTCTACAGAGGTTTTGAGAGGTCAGGAGGGAACCTTAAGACCAATAATAGCTGGAGCAGAGTGGTTTGGATCCCGTGTTCCTGTGATGGTAATCTCCTAAAACAGCTGTAATAAGGGTCAAGGGCTGTAATACTGAAGACAACGAGAGGCCCAGAAGGAGCCCAGTGGCAGAGGCAGCAGTGCGAGGACAGGAAGTGGCCTAAGTGGCAGAGCTGGTGACAAGAGGCCTAGAAGGGGCCCTACAGGAGAGCCGGCGGTAATGACAGAAAGCTGTTGCTAAGAGAGCAGCAGCTGAGCAAGCTGCTACACTGGCCCTGAGCTGGGTCAGTTAGCAGTGGAGAGGCCACCGGTGGGGAGGCCTAAGGCAGAGGAGCCTACGCAGTCAAGAGGGGACCACCGCAGCTGAGGAGGCCTGCATGGCCAAGAGGGGGCCTGTGTGGCAGAGACCTGCATGGCACAGAGCAGCTGAAAGAGCTGTCCTGGTTGGAAACTGTCCTGCGTTGAAGACGAGGAATGTGGTCTCCACTTCAGGGACCCATCCAGACCTTGCCTATGTGTTTCCTGATCCTGATCGTAAGTTGTTGCTGTTCCTCTAAAATTGATCCTAATCCAGAGCTGCTGCCTGTTAATCCCCTAATAAACCACATAACTGTGAGTATGATCTGTGAGTTCTGTGTGATCACTGCAATCAAGTATCAAACCCTGTAGAGAAGGAGAGAGTGCCGTCAGAGTGGTGTCAGAAGTTACGGAGAAGTGGGAAGACCAGATATACCTGACCTCTGCCGCATAGGAACCAGCTTTGTGCTGATGCTAATTCTTACCCCTCAGCAATTTAGACAATTCCTTATGCTTCATTACAATGCTGGATAGATTTCAGCAGAGCCTCCAGACTCAGACAGATTAGAAAGAAAGCCCTGGTCATCTATTTCTGGAAAAAAAAAAAAAATCAGCCAATGAAAATCCTGTGGATTACATGGAGTCGTCATGAGTTGGAAGCCAAGTTAACAGCAGCCAATGACAACAATAATTTGGTTTGGAACCAACGTCTACATATTGCCTAACCTGACCATGGTTTTGAAATATTCTTGGTGAGGATGTCGAAACTATCTTACTTGTAACTCGTATACACAGTACTTTTCATTTGTTTATATTGAAGTCAGTCAGTTACCTATTCAAGAGCCCTGATGGCATAGTGGTTATATGCTCAGTTGAGAATTGAAAAGGGTGGCGATTCAAATCCACAAGCTGCTCTGTGCAGAAAGGATGTGGCAGTCTGCTTCTGTAAAGGTTTACAACTTTGGAAAACCTATGGGACAGTTCTTTTCTGTCCCACAGAGTAGCTGTGAGTCGGAATCAACTCAAAGGCAATGGGCATGGGGTATGAAGTAGCGAAAATGCATTTTCTTTAGTGTTTTAATATTAGAGAGAATATATTTTCTCATTTGTTTTAGTATAAGGTGTGATTAATCTCTAGTCCTTGGAAAATGGTGCAGGCTCTGTTCAAAATATAGCCGAGCAGCCTGTTCCACTCTTAAACATAAGAAACACCCTAATACCTTACAGCATGTTTTCCCATATTTGAAATAGATGATTGAGAGCTTGACATGACTAACGTCATAAGGATGGTCTAAGTGATCTCTAAACATTTTTTTTTTTTTTTTTGTTGCACCAGCTACACTGGTCTCTTCCAAAGGGGTGTGGAGCTATCTCAGCTCCTGTGGCCTTGGTCTGTCTTCTTTTTTTTGTTCTCTTGAGAAATGGCCTTCAGCCTGCAAACCAACAGGAAGGCTCTCTGGCATTTTTAATCTGCAGCTTTCTTTCTTGCTCCCTGTCTCAGCCACAGTGGACTGGGCGAAACAGTTCCACTAGCCGGGACATTCTTAAGTGAGTTTTCCAGCCTGTTACAAATATACTTATTAGAGTCCAGATGCCTGATAAACATATCTTTAGTTTAACAAAGAGTTTTTTTGTAGTTGTTTTGTGACATATAAGACCATCTGTGGACTACGTGCTCAAAACATTAGGTAACCCTGATCTTCCCCATATAAAACCCTCCCATCAACCCTTTAGGGTAGACAGAATTTGGGAGAAATTTAACCCCCTCTGTCTCTTGAATACCGGTATTCAATAAAGCCTTCTTACCGCTTACCTCCTCCTGTCTCGGTATTGGCTTTGCGGCAGACAGCTCAAACCCGCGTTTTGAGGTAACAGGTATGGGTAGTTACCTATTCAGGTTTTGTAGGCATTGTTCAACTCTTTCTGACAATGATTTCTCAGGGACAGTGGATAAAAGAAACCTTAAGGAGAGTTTTTAGGCCTCTTTTAGTTTTTCTCACATCCAGAAATTCCGATGAGAGAGAATTTCTGTGTTATTACCTTCTAGTCCTTTACGTCTTTAATTGGTAGATACATTAGGAAGTCCAGAAATGGACATGCATATTATCTGATTTGCAAATAAAAATGTCCAGTAGAAAATAAAAAGCTGGGAACACACATACCTGCACATGTATATAATCTTTAAGTTTTATTGTGGTAAAAATGCATATAACACAGAAGTCGCCACTCTAACCATCTTTCTGTGTACAGTTGAGTGGCATTAACTATGTTCACAATGTTGTGCAACCACCACCACCATCCACCTCCAGACCTTTTTTGTCACCAAATACAGAAACTCAGTATCCATCAAGCAAGAGCTCCCCATTCCTCCCTTTCCCGCAGCCCATCTACTTTTGTCTCTGTATTTGCCTATTCTAGATACTTCATATATGTGAGAACATACAACACTGCGTTTTATATGTATGTATGACTTAATAAACATATCCCACTTAAAAAAAGAAAGATGTTGCCCAAAGTCACCCAGTAAAGAAGGCAGAGATGGGACTGGATCCCAGGTCTGTTTGTCTGCAGAGGGCTCAGCAGCCGTCAGCAGCCTCCATGGTCACAGTGTGTGCTCAGCATGATGCTGGCCCACATGGTGGTGCCCTTGTCCATCTGGAGGAAGCTGATAGACTGACCAGGGCTCTTCATTCAGGCCTCTCCATGGGGCCAAGATGGAGGGACGATGTTCTCATTATGAGACATGATTAAATAAGAAGCTCTTCAGGGCATAAAAAAAAAAACAAAAACACTCCCACTTAAATGTACACACTAATTATCAGCTGACTTCAGGAACATCCAAAACACAGTCTTACTCCACTGTGAAAATGCAATAAGAACCTGGCAAAACCAACCAGTTGCCCTTGAATTGATTATCAATCATGGCGATTCCATGTGTGTCAGAGTAGAACTGTGCTCCACTGGGTTTTCAGTGACCGATTTTTCAGAAGTAGATCACCAGACCTTTCTTTCGAGGTGCCTCTGGGTGGACTCAAACTACGTCTTTCAGTTAGCAACCAAACATTGTAACCATCTGCACCACCCAGGGACTCCATAATAGCCACAAGCTTTACATTTTGCATAATTAGCATTTCAGGCTTTTGCATTGCCAGCTTCTCTTCTCTGATAAACTTTGCAGAGCAGCTTTTCCTAACCATGTCAGTCATCACCCCTCCCACTCCATTCCACTGCCTTCAGAGCACTTATGATCTGTCTCCCTCTTCTAGAACATTAAGTTCTGTGATTGCAGGGACCTTGACTGTCTTGTTTGCAGCTATAGTCACAGAGCCTAAAAGAGTTCCCTGCATGATGTGCGGGCTCAGTAAACATTTTCTCAGTGAATAGATGAGCAGATGAAATAGGTATGCAAAAGAAACAGGAGAGTGTGGTGTGGAAAACTACCCTGAAATCCAGGAGACCTGGGTTCAAATTCTTGCTCAAGCACTTACAAGGTGCGTTTGTGATCTCACTTTGGGAAACTGAGGCTCAGCAAGGAGAAGCAGCTTACCCAGGGAGGTAGAGCTGGCCCAGAGCAGAGACAGAATCCCAGGGACAGCCTGTCTCCCCTGCCCTTGTGCCCTTCCCAGGATACTCACTCTGTGTTGCAGTGAGTTCCCTGATGTGGTCTTTTGCCCTTGGTTTCCGGAAATTGACCTTAGGGGATTTCCTAAATTGCCTGCTCCTGAGGGTTTTTGGAGACCTGGTGGCAAATGGTTAAGAGTTTGGCTGCTAAAAAAAAGGTAGGCAGTTTAAATCCACCAGTTACTCCTTGGAATCCTTATGGGGCAGTTCTACTCTCTCCTATAAGGTGGCTATCTGTCACAATCAACTACACAGCAATTTCTTTTTTGAGGGTACGTTACTTTTGCGTGGTTTGGCTAGGAAGCCCCGCCCAGTAATTGCCAAAGAGCCTGCTACTGTTACTGAGGAAGGAACATGAAGACTGGCTTATATAAACACTAGAACATGGAGCCTCAGATGGGTCTTCCTGGATGGAAGCAGAGCTACCTGTATAGGAGCTGAGCTGTACAGGGATTGAATGGAGCAGAGTCGAGAGCTTCTACACTGATGAAGAGCTGCTTCACTAAGAGTTGTAAGTTTTGGGCCAAGTTGAGAGCTAAATCAGCCCAGAAGCAGCAGCCAGCTGGGAAAAGTGTGACTGATGACAGGCTGGGAACAGTGGGCAGTATCTGGCCCAGGATAGGTGAGGGAGGTAGAATGGAGGAGTCTTGCAGAGAAAAAGCACAAGGCGGAGCCAGCAAAGGGCTGTTTGAGGTCTGATTAAAAAGAAGTACGGGGGGGCAGGGCCAAGATGGCAGACCAGGTAGAAGCTACCTTGGATCCCTCTTGCACCAAAGACTCAGAAAAACTAGTGAATCAATCACATACATGACAATCTACGAACCCTGACCATCAAACACAGATCTAAAGAGTTGACCTGAGTGACAGAGACTGAGAACGAACAACCACGGGGAAGCAATGACTGTTTTCGGAGTCTGGAGTCAGCGTCCCAGTCAGAAAACCTTGGTGCCGGGCTTTGGACTGGGCACAGGGGAGCTGAGCACGGCATCCTGAGACGGCGCAAACACGGGACGCAGCCCTAGCCCCCAGAAGTGACCTTGGGGGAAGCCCAGCCAGTGCACACTGGCAGCGCAGCAATGCGGCTGACAGGAGGAGAAGTCACCGGGAGGCAGCGACTGGTTTTGGAGCCTGGAGTGCGGCATCCCAGCCGGGGAACCTTGGAGCTGGGCTTTGGACTGGGAGCAGAGGAACCGACCATGGCTTCTGAGACAGCACAAGCACAGGATGCGAGCCTGACCCTTGGGGGCACTCTCGACCCCACCAACTTACACAGGCTACACATTCCTCGGGAATCTCAGATAAAACAGTCATAGCCAAGCAAGATAAGTAACTTTGTCTATATTCCTGGGTGCTACTCTCTCCTATCTATCTGATCCCTCCCCGCCCCTTCCCAGGCAGCTTCATTAATATTAGAATTTCATGAGCCAGAGAGCGAAGTGCTCTGCAGTTTTTTGTTTTTTGGTTTTTTCCTAACCCATTCTCCTTGCCCGAGAGAAGCAGCTACAAAAAACCCAGGGACCAAAGATACTTCCCTAATTGGACTAAAAACACAGAACCAGCTCCAGACAAGCATATGAGATCCACTGTCTTGGGCTTTCACCCCTACAGGGAACAAGGTGGCTATTATAATGCAAAGGCAATTCTGATAGGGATCTGACTGTAATTGTTTTAGCAGAATACTGGAAAGACAAGTTTCCCAGGTCTGATATCTCTCCTTTTTAAACAGAGCCCTCACTGACCCTCAATGGGGAACTGAGGGTTGAAGCTCCCCCCAGACCACCTAGCCTCCTGCCTTAGGGGTCTGAGGATGGTGACACCTACCAATCTGTAGAGGTACATGCATTGGGTGCCTAAGGTACAGCTGCAGAGCCTACCCACCAAGGTGCTTTAGGAATAGAGACACACCTACCTCACTGGCACTTGGGGGAACCCTGTCAGCACGCTGCCCCTCCTGGAGTGTGACTCCCTGCTGCTGCTAGAATCTGGTGCACACAACTATCACCACTACTCCTCTAGGTGGATAGGTGACAGTCTGCACCACACACTTGATGACGCAAAATCATATTCTACTCAAGAATAGTAAATAGACTGTTAGGCTTATATATCTGGTAACAGCCCAAACCACCTGGTAATAGGACATAAGTGACTCAAGGGCTACAACAATCAAGACGGCGCAATCTAGCAGCCCATCTACGTATATTGAAAGAAAACAAAACAAGGTAGGACTCAGGGAGCAGATATAAAATAAATCCTTACAATATCTTATAGATGCCTCGGAGACAGCAGTTGATATCAAAGCACATAAAGAAGCAGACCATGATTGCTTCTACAACTCCCCAAATTAAAGAATCAAAATCTTTCCCAAATGAAGATACAATCCTGGAATTGCTAGATGCAGAATATAAAAAACTAGTGTACAGAATGCTTCAAGACATCAGGGATGTCCTCAGAAATGAAATAAGGCAATCTACAGAAAAAGCCAAGGAACACACTGATAAAGCAGTTGAAGAAATCAAAAAGATTATTCAAGAACATAGTGGAAAAATTAATAAGCTGCAAGAATCCATAGAGAGACAGCATTCAGAAATCCAAAAGATTAACAGTAAAATTACAGAATTAGACAACTCAATAGGAAGTCAGAGGAGCAGAATCGAGGAATTGGAATACAGAGTGGGGCAGTTGGAGGATAAGCTGTTGACACCAATATAGCTGAAGAAAAATCAGATAAAAGAAGTAAAAAAAATGAAGAAACCCTAAGAATCATGTGGGACTCTATCAAGAAGAATAACTTGTGTGTGATTGGAGTTCCAGAACAGGGAGGGATAACAGAAAATACAGAGAGAATAGCTGAAGATCTGTTGGCAGAACACTTCCCTGACATCATGAAAGACGAAAGTATATCTATCCAACATGCTCATCGAACCCTGTATAAGATTGATCTAAAAAGAAAATCACCAAGAGATATTATCATCAAACTTGCGAAAACCAAAGATCAAGAGAAAATTTTAAAAGCAGCCACGGATAAAAGAAAGGTCTCCTACAAAGGAGAATCAATAAGAATAAGTTCAGACTACTCAGCAGAAACCATGCAGGCAAGAAGGCAATGGGATGACATATATAGAGCACTGAAGGAGAAAAACTGCCAGCCAAGGATCATATATCCAGCAAAACTCTCTCTCAAATATGAAGGTAAAATTAAAACATTTACAGATGAACACAAGCTTAGAGAATTTGCAAAAACCAAACCAAAGCTACAAGAAATACTAAAGGAAATTGGTCAGAAAATCAATAATATCAGATACCAGCACAACACAAGGTCACAGAACAGAACATCTTGATATCAATTCAGATAGGGAAATCACAAAAACAAATTAAGATTAATTTTAAAAAGAAAGAAAACGCTCAAAACGGAATCATTGAAGTCAATATGTAAAAGATCGCAATAATCAAAAAGAGGAACTAAATAACAGGAGGAATAGAACTGCCATATGGAGAGGAAAACAAGGAGATATAGGACAATACAAGTTAGGTTTTTACTTAGAAAAATAGGGGTAAATATTAAGGTAACCACAAACAGGTCTAACAATTCCATAACTCAGAATAAAAACCAAGAAAGATGTAATGACTCAGCAAACATAAATTCAACTACTATGAAAATGAGGAACACACAATTTACAAAGAAAAACGTCTCAGCACAAAAGAGTAAGTGGAAAAATGAAAATGTCAACAACACACACAAAAGGCATCAAAATGACAGCACTAAACACATACTTATCTATAATTACGCTGAATGTAAATGGACTAAATGCACCAATAAAGAGACAAGGAGTCTCAGACTGGATAAAGAAACACGATCCGTCTATATGCTGACACACCTTAGACTCAAAGACACAAGCAAACTAAAACTCAAAGGATGGAAAAAAATATATCAAGCAAAGAACAAGCAAAAATGAGCAGGAGTAGCAATATTAATTTCTGACAAAATAGACTTTAAAGTTAAGCCCACCACAAAGGATAAAGAAGGACACTACATAATGATTAAAGGGACAATTGGCCAGGAAGATATAACCATATTAAATATTTATGCACCCAATGACAGGGCTGCAAGATACATAAAACAAACTTTAACAGAACTGAAAAGTGAGATAGACACGTCCACAATTATAGTAGGAGACTGCAACACACCACTTTCGGAGAAGGACAGGACATCCGGTAAGAAGCTCAATAGAGATGTGGAAGACCTAATTGCTACCATCAACAACTTGACCTCATAGACCTATACAGAACACTCCACCCAACAGCTGCAAAGTATACTTTTTTTTCTAGTGCACATGGAACATTCTCTAGAATAGACCACATATTAGGTCATAAAACAAACCTTTGCAGAATCCAAAACATCAAAATATTACAAAGCATCTTCTCAGACCAAAAGGCCATAAAAGTGGAAATCAATAACAGAAAAATCAGGGAAAAGAAATCAAATACTTGGAAACTGAACAATACCGTGCTCAATAAAGACTTGGTTATAGAAGACATTAAGGAGGGAATAAAGAAATTCGTAGAATGCAATGAGAATGAAAACACTTCCTATCAAAACCTCTGGGATACAGCAAAAGCAGTGCTCCGAGGTCAATTTATATCGAGAAATGCACACATACATAAAGAAGAAAGAGCCAAAATCAGAGACCTGTCCCTACAACTTGAACAAATAGAAAGCGAGCAACAAAAGAATTCATCAGGCACCAGAGGAAAACAAATAATAAAAATTAGAGCTGAACTAAATGAATTAGAAAACAGAAAACAATTGAAAGAATTAACAAAGCCAAAAGCTGGTTCTTTCAAAAAATTAACAAAATTGATAAACCATTGGCCAGACTGACTAAAGAAATGCAGGAAAGGAAACAAATAACCCGAATAAGAAACGAGATGGGCCATATCACAACAGACCCAACTGAAATTAAAACAATCATATCAGATTATTACGAAAAATTGTACTCTAACAAATTTGAAAACCTAGAAGAAATGGATGAATTCCTAGAAAAACACTACCTACCTAAACTAACACAATAAGAAGTCGAACAACTAAATAGATCCATAACAAGAAAAGAGATTGAAAAGGTAATCAAAAAACTGCCCCCCCCCCAAAAAAAAAGCCCTGGCCCGGACGGCTTCACTGCAGAGTTCTACCAAACTTTCAGAGAAGAGTTAACACCACTACTACTAAAGGTATTTCAAAGCATAGAAAACGATGGAATACTACCTAACTCATTCTATGAAGCCACCATTTCCCTGATACCAAAACCAGGTAAAGACATCACAGAAAAAGAAAATTATAGACCTATATCCCTCATGAACATAGATGCAGAAATCCTCAACAAAATTCTAGCCAATAGAATTCAACAACATATCAAAAAAATAATCCACCATGACCAAGTGGGATTTATACCAGGTATGCAAGGCTGGTTTAATATTAGAAAAACCATTAATGTAATCCACCATATAAAGAAAACAAAAGATAAAAACCACATGATCTTATCAATTCATGCAGAAAAGGCATTTGACAAAGTCCAACACCGATTCATGATAAAAACTCTCAGCAAAATAGGAATTGAAGGAAAATTCCTCAACATAATAAAGGGCATCTATACAAAACAAAAACAAAAACAAAGCCAACAGCCAACATCACTCTAAATGGAGAGAGCCTGAAAGCATTTCCGTTGAGAATGGGAACCAGACAAGGAAGCCCTTTATCACTGCTCTTATTCAACATTGTTCTAGAGGTCCTAGCCAGAGCAATTAGGCTAGACAAAGAAATCAAGGGCATCTGGATTGGCAAGGAAGAAGTAAAATGATCTCTATTTGCAGATGACATGATCTTATACACAGAAAACCCTAAGGAATCCTCCAGAAAACTACTGAAACTAATAGAAGAGTTTGGCAGAGTCTCAGGGTATAAGATAAACTTACAAAAATCACTTGGATTCCTCTACATCAACAAAAAGAACATCGAAGAGGAAATCACCAAGTCAATACCATTCACAGTAGCCCCCAAGAAGATAAAATAATACTTAGGAATAAATCTTACCAAAGATGTAAAAGACCTGTACAAAGAAAACTACAAAGTACTAGTGCAAGAAACTAAAAGGGACCTACATAAGTGGAAAAACATACCTCGCTCGTAGATAGGAAGACTTAACATAGTAAAAATGTTTATTCTACCAAAAGCCATCTACGATGCACTTCCGATCCAAATTCCAATGACATTTTTTAATATGATGGAGAAACAAATCACCAACTTCACATGGAAGGGAAAGAAGCCCCGGATAAGTAAATCATTACTGAAAAAGAAGAAGAAAGTGGGAGGCCTCACCCTACCTGATGTTAGAACATATTATACAGCCACAGTAGTCAAAACAGCCTGGTACTGGTACAACAACAGACACATAGACCAATGGAACAGAATTGAGAACCCAGATATAAATCCATCCACATATGAAAAAACATCCGCATACAAGCAGCTGATATTTGACAAAGGCCCAGTGTCAGTTTACTGGGGAAAAGATAGTCTTTTTAACAAATGGTGCTGGCATAACTGGATATCCATTTGCAAAAAAATGAAACAGGACCCATACCTCACACCATGCACAAAAACTAACTCCAAATGGATCAAAGACCTAAACATAAAGACTAAAATGATAAAGATCATGGAAGAAAAAATAGGGACAACATTAGGAACCCTAATACAAGGCATAAACAGAATACAAAACATTACCAAAAATGATGAAGAGAAACCCGATAACTGGGAGCTCCTAAAAATCAAACACCTATGCTCATCTAAAGACTTCACCAAAAGAGTAAAAAGACCACCTACAGATTGGGAGAAAATTTTCAGCTGTGGCATCTCCGACCAGCGCCTGGCCTCTAAAATCTATACGATTGTGTTAAAACTCAACCATAAAAAGGCAAACAACCCAATCAAAAAGTGGGCCAAGGATACGAACACGCGCTTCACTAAAGAAGATATTCAGGCAGCTAACAGATACATGAGAAAATGCTCTCGATCATTAGCCATTAGAGAAATGCAAATTAGAACTACGATGAGATTCCATCTCAGTCCAACAAGGCTGGCATTAATCCAAAAAACACAAAATAATAAATGTTGGAGAGGCTGCGGAGAGATTGGAACTCTTATACACTGCTGGTGGGAATGTAAAATGGTACAACCACTTTGGAAAGCTATCTGGCGTTTTCTTAAAAAGTTAGAAATAGAACTACCATACAACCCAGAAATCCCACTCCTCGGAATATACCCTAGAGAAATAAGAGCCTTCACACAAACAGATATACGCACACCCATGTTTACTGCAGCTCTGTTTACAATAGCAAAAAGCTGGAAGCAACCAAGGTGTCCATCAACGGATGAATGGGTAAATAAATTGTGGTATATTCACACAATGGAATACTACGCATCGATAAAGAACAGTGAGGAATCTCTGAAGCATTTCATAACATGGAGGAACCTGGAAGGCATTATGCTGAGTGAAATTAGTCAGATGCAGAAGGACAAATATTGTATAAGACCACTATTATAAGATCTTGAGAAATAGTAAAAACTGAGAAGAACACATACTTTGTGGTTATGAGGGGGGCAGGGAGGGAGGGTGGGGGAGGGTTATTTACTGATTAGTTAGTAGATAAGAAGTACTTTAGGTGAAGGGAAGGATAATAATACAGGGAAGGTCAGCTCAACTGGACTGGACTAAAAGCAAAGAAGTTTCCGGGATAAACTAAATGCTTCAAAGGTCAGCGTAGCAAGGGTGGGGGTTTGGGGACTATGGCTTAAGGCGACTTCTAAGTCAATTGGCAAAATAATTCTATTATGAAAACATTCTGCATCCCACTTTGAAATGTGGCATCTGGGGTCTTAAAGGCTAACAAGCGGCCATCTAAGATGCATCAATTGGTCTCAACCCACCTGGATCAAGGAGAATGAAGAACACCAAGGTCACACCATAACTATGAGCCCAAGAGACAGAAAGGGCCACATGAACCAGAGACTTACATCATCCTGAGACCAGAAGAACTAGATGGTGCCCGGCCACAACTGATGACTGCCCTGACAGGGAGCACAGCAGAGAACCCCTGAGGGAGTAGGAGAACAGTGGGATGCAGACCCCAAATTCTCATAAAAAGACCAGACTTAATGGTCTGACTAAGACTAGAAGAATCCCGGCAGTCATAGAACCCTAACCTTCTGTTGGCCCAGGACAGGAACCATTCCCGAAGACAACTCATCAGACATGGAAGGGACTGGACAATGGGTTGGAGAGAGTTGCTGATGAAGAGTGAGCTACTTGTATCAGGTGGACACTTGAGACTGTGTTGGTGTCTCCTGTCTGGAGGGGAGATGGGCGGGTAGAGATGGTTAGAAACTGGCAAAACCGTCACGAAAGGAGAGACTGGAAGGAGGGAGTGGGCTGACTCATTAGGGGGAGAGTAAGTGGGAGTATGGAGTAAGGTGTATATAAGCTTATATGTGACAGACTGACTTGACTTGTAAACTTTCACTTAAAGCACAATAAAAATTACTTTAAAAATACATAAATAAAAAGAAGTACGGTCTAAGAGATGTCATGGATCATTTCCGGGTTGAAAAGTTTCCTGGTTGGTGATAGTGAACATCAGTTCTTGGGAGGGTACTGTGTACTCTTGAGACAGTGAAGCCGTGCACTCGGACCCCTCCTGGGCCTCGCCCTATGCATATCTTCATTTATACCCTTCTTTGTAATATTAAAGTTGCTATAGCAGGTATGGTGTTTTAGCAGACTCTGTGAGTCATTCCAGTGAATTATCAGAACTAAAGCAAGTAGTAGAGATGGGTGGTCTATGGGTGGGAGTTGTGTGGACCCCAGTGCTTGCAGCTGGTACCCACTGACCTAGCACTGGGTGGCCAGGGATAAGACAGCTAAACCCAGGGAGGCTGGAGATGGGATGGCCAATTCTCTGGGTGGCCAGGGTTGGGATAGAAGGGCTGCCTGGGAAGCTGGGATCTGAGCTGGCCAGAGAGGGGAAGCTGAGATTTTTCAAATGAAGCATATGGAGTGAGATATATTAACCACCACACGATTTAGCATTGGAGGTGGGTGATCTTGGTCTCCCTGGACTGGGCTGTATAACTGGCACTGTGAACAAGATAGGATAGTGTATCCTTATTTATGCACAGGGAACAAAGCCCTGGAAAGCTCTCTCTGCCTCATGGAATTGACCTTCTGGTGGCCTAAACTCTCGCTTGCCTCCCAGGACTCTGGGCTCCACTCTGCTCTGAATCACCCTGGGACTTCAGCAAAGCTCCTTCCCTCTCTGGGCCTCAGTTTCCCTGCCTTGAGAATAAGGAGATTGGAGGCTTAATCCCAAAGGTCCATTGGAGCTCTACATCATTGGGGTTCTAAAGTGGGGGTGAAGGGAGCTTGATTTTATAATTACCCCCCACCTGGTAATCTCCCCATCCACCACTGGCTTTGGCCTGCCCAGACCCAGGTCATGCCCCAATGCACCCATATGAGAGTGATCTTAGGATCTCCTCGCTCTTCCTTTCCTTCTTTCTGTTTGCCTCTGAGAGGGAAAGACAGAATTCAGAGAACCTCTGGCCACATCTCTGGGAAAAACACCCAGCAATGCTCTCAGCACACAACCAAGTCAGTACCTGTCCTTTGAACAGCTCCTGACCTCCAAGCTCTGTTCTGCCACTTAAGCTCCAAGCTGGGCTGTGCTGGGTAGGAGCATTCCTAAGCCTTAAAACTACCAGGTGAAGCCAAAGGTGTTGGCCCCATTTTACAGATGTGGAAACTGGGCCTTAGGAAGGCAGTGTGGCTAGGAGGCACAAAGCTAGGAAGTAGCAGGGCTGGGATTTGAACATATAGCCATCTTTTCCACCATTATAATCAGCTGCCATATCCTGGCCCTTCTTCTGCCTAGTAGATATGTTTCCTTAGGCAAGTCACAGTACCTCTGTAAACCTTAGTTTTGTCACTGATTAAAGGGATGATAGGTCGCAAAAGGCTACGGGAGGACCAAACAAGGTTATGCACATTATGTGCTGTGCACAGAGCCTGACACACAGTGAGCCCACGATAAACATTAGCTGCATGCAGATCGCCGCCTCTGTCTAAAACCTTGCACAGCCTCCTTCTACTTTAAATCTGGTCTTGGCAGGAACATCACCTTTTCAAGGGGTTAATTTCCCCTGCCTGGTTGCCACAGGAGCCACTTTTGTTACACCCCACAGACCCGTTATAATTTGGCAGACCTGTCTTCCCGGCCAGGTTGTGACCCCTATATGAGCCCTGTGTCTCCCTGGATTACAGCTATGGTGCCAAACCTACCCTGGCTCTGGCACATCAAAAAAATCTGTTGCTGTTGAGTCAATTCCAACTCACAGCAACCATACAGGACAGAGTAGAACTGCTCCATAGGGTTTCCAAGGCTGTAATCTTTAAGGAAGCAGACCACATCTTTGTCCTGCAGAGCAGCTGGTGGGTTCGAACTGCTGACATTTCAGTTAGCAGCTGAGTGCTTAACCACCTTCAGAGGAGGTTACTGGAGCCTCTGATGAGGATCCCAGAGGGAGAAGCACTTCCTCTTCTGACCTGGATTATGGCCTGGAAGCCCTCCCACCCAGTGCATCATCACCGCTAAAGCCAACACTCGATGGACGGAAATTAATGAAGTCCAGACCTTCTCAGAAGACTGGCATGGGGCAGTGAGTCTATCATTGTGGCTGAACACTCCGACACTGATGACCCTGGGCACATCTATAACCGAGAGGAACAGCTTTTTGACCCAGAATCCAGGAATTCTTCCTTCAGGAAGCACCTCCAAATTACAGGGGTGCCTGATGCTTTAATTGGCATGACTCAGAACATATGGGAGGCCATGGTCAATGTAGACTAACTTGCTAGGCATGAAGGTGGCACAGATCATGATTCTCAAATACTAAACTTCCACCAACCTTTGACCCAGTGGGGTCCCTTGGCCACTTGCCCAGGATCCAAGCTCATGTCACCCACTATTCCCTCACTGTCCTGGAGGTGACCTTTACCTCCTCCAGGGTACCCTTATGATCCTTGTGTTGGCAGCTGAGGGATTTAGGAGTGCCCCATGAATTACTCATCAGCAAATCTGCCATTAAATGGGTTCAACTAAAGGATGATCTCCTACAATTACAAACTCCCATGATGTCGCCACATAATAATATTCATGCTTCCTTCACCCAGAGTGATAGTCTCAATGGCCAGCCTGATTTTAATGGCCCATCTATGCCACATCCTAACTTGAGATACTGTCACCCTCCAACTCTGTGCCACAGACCGCGCAAGTCCTCAGTTCTTGTCCCACCACCGGAAACAATTGCCCATTTACAAAATCGGTGGTATATTGAGAAGCTTACAATTTCTATTTCATGGAACTATCATAGCCCCAGTGTCACAATGACTTTGTGGAAGAAAAAACGTGACAATCTTCTCCAGTAAAGTTTTCTGCCTAGGAAATCCTGTAGGGTACTTTTACTCTGTCATATAGGGTCACTTTGAGTCAGAACCAAATCGACGGCACACAATAAAAACAGGTGGACACTGGGGCCCACGTCATTGTTATTCCAGGAAGCCCTGTAAATCCAAAGACAGGCAAACTTGCAGTCTTTGCAAGGATTCTCAGGCAAAACTGTAGAAGCTGAACAAATTCACCTTAATGTCATGATTCACACAGTCTTTCTAACCAAGCTGCTAGGGGCGGTGGCCTCTTTATCTCTTGAGTTCCGTATTGTGGGTGTGGGTGCCATGACAGCCCAATTCCTACATTTCCATAAACCTAAGTTCCTGGCATTATTGACTGATCTGCCAGTCAGGAGCCCATGGATCTTCTACTACTGATAAATGTGATGAGTGTGCACCAATGTCATCTGAAGTAAACTACTGAAGGCTTTTGTCCTACTATTAAAACTTATTATGACAGTGTGTCACTGTGTGCACTATTTCTCTCTTTACTAGCCTCATTTGACCCATGCTCAAGCAAAGTAACAATGAATGGTGCTTGACAGTTGACTCCAGAATTCTGAACACTCAGGTGCCTTCATCAAAGTTTTAATACCTAATGGGGCAGAACTACTTGAGGGCATGCAAAAGGCTCTGGATGGCTACTTTGTCGTGATAAACTTTGGTAATATGTTTTATTCTGTCCAATATCAGAGCCCCAGGTGCCAATTTGCCTTCAACTTTGAAAGAACTCAGTATATCTTTACTGGATAGCCAATAAGCTCTATTTATAGCCCTGCTATTGCCTGTAATCTATTGCACCATGACCTGCAGGAAGTCAGACTGCCTCCTGCAGGCTGTGACATTACATTGATGATATATGGCTACAGGGCCCCTCTGAGAGGGAAGTCCAGGAATTCACCCTCACCTACCACCTGTAGTTGAGGGGATGGGCTATCAAACCTCACAAGATCCAGGTCCTGGTGACCACTGTTGAATTCCTTGGAATAATGTGGTCATCTGAGGACAGGCACAGCTCTGCTCCTGTCACCCCCTACTTCCTTTTACTGTGTCTTCCTCAGACCCACTGCCAGCTCTAGCACCTGTTGGGACTCTTTACCTTCTGGTGACAACACACACCACATTTCTCAGTAGTTCTCCGAACCCATTTATCAGGTGGCCCATAAGTCCTCGTTTTTAATTGGTGGGGGGGAACTCCCAGAAAAGGGAACTAAAATTTACACAAGCCTTTCAACAGCATGGAAACCCTGGTGGTGTAGTGATTAACTGCTATTGCTGTTAACCAAGAGGTCGGCAGTTCAAATGCGCCAGGTGCTCCTTGGAAAATCTATGGGCAGTTCTATTCTGTCCTATGGGGTCACTATGAGTAAGAATCCACTCCACAGTAGTGGGTTTTTTTTTTTTTTTTTTAACATGATGTACATTAGGTGCCCCCAGGCACTGGATTTAGACTTGAGGCCTAGACCACCAAGCCTTTAGGACCCTCTGGACAAAGACTGTACTAAGTGGCCAACCACGGGCTTTTGCACTTGGAGGATCCCTACGGCAGGCACCTGATATACGCCCCTTGAGCATCAAATTTTAGCTGACTACTGACAGAGGCTCTTAGCGGCCCCCAGTCAGTGGGGCCTGTACACAGGTTCACATCTTATTGTGGGTTCACAATAACACAAACAGAGGCTCGTCATTGCACTGATGCCTCCCTGTTAAAATGGAAATGGCACCTTCAGGAAAGGGAGTAAATCAGGCAAGATGGGCCTTCCCAGATTCCAAAGGATGTATCAGTCTCTCGCTGACAGTGATGACGCCCCTATTGGTGCCCCATCTAGCTATGTGGGGAACCCTCTGTATCCAAACACCTGACACGGTAAAGGCAATCAGCGTATATCACTGAAAGTAGCGCCCCTGTCACACGTGATAGCGGCTGTTGAGCACAGCATTCCACCCTGCCTTTCATTACAGATGGGGCTTCCACTGTGGCACAACTGGCCGCGCTAGAGGCTGTGCCCATGGCTGTAACGGAGGCCCTCAAGCGCTTTGCTCCTGAGGGTTGTGTTTTCACCAATTCTCAGGTGATAGGCAATGGGTGAGCTCTCTGGTCTGCCAATGACATCTAGACCCTTTCGCCATTCAAGGGAAGGCCTTATGGGAGCCTCGATGTAGAAGGAACTACTTCCACAGGCCATGCCTGCCTGTCTCAGTCACTCACTTTCCTGCACAAAGAACCCTAGCAATCCTACGGTGGGCTCACAGCGAAAATACACAGGGTGGACCTCACTCCCCCAAAGGACACACCAAAATTTCCATGTACCTTGGCAGGTTGGGCACATAACATCTCTGGCCACAGGGAAACTCAGGCCTTCATAGATGGGCCTGCCGCATAGGCTTCAATGGGCCCTACACTGTGCAAAGCTCTAACAGACGCCTGAGCTTCATGCTCTGAGACCACACACTGGCGCTATATGGGCTGGGAGATTGTTTCACAGGTTTCAAGACCTTATGAGAGTTGGCATGGAAATTACATTGGCAGTTTGACACCTTCTGCTGGGGCCACATGGTCTGCCCTGACTATGACTGGTTCCTATACAAGATTATGCTGGCTTTCACTTCACACCGAGCTACTAGTCTACCAGTGAAACCACTACTGGTGGTTGACCTGAGAACACATTGGTCCCCTTTCATGTCCTGAAATAATAGATTCCTACCCAGGATCATATTTTACATCCCAAGCAGTACAGATCTGGGTAGTAGAGTAAGACATTCAATGAAACTTTCATCTGCCCTATAGCCTTCAGTGTATGAACTCATAGAATGCCTCATTTAAAGGACATCCCCCTTAAAATTACAATCTGGAAAATACTCCTGAAAATGGGTCTCTCAATACCCTCAGGAGCCAATATTTCTAAACCCCAGTCCTGAGGGATTACCTAACCCCCACATCAGCTTCCTGACTCATGAGGGGCTGGCCAGCAATCCACTGGAATGGTGGTGGAGGGTTCTTCCAAAGGGTAGCAACTGCTGGGCCAGGAACCAGACCCACACTCCAGGTGGAAGGGGTATGGATAAATGGAAATCTGGGTGGGGCTCAGGTTTTTGACCTAAGCACCAATCTATAAACAAAAACCCTGTGTTTCTCCTGGGCAAATGCTAATTCCTCTTATAGCTACCTAGGGGTGCTACCCCAGACCCAAGGGGCCTTCCCCCTAGATTCATCAGCAGAGATGACTCACCCCGGTCCAAGAGCTCGTTGCTGGAGATGATGTCACCTCAGAAGACATCAACTCAAGACATAGACACTGGAAATGACCATGAGCCAACTGACCACAACTTTAGCCAGTGACTTTTCCCTGGGTTCACCACTGGAGTCTATACCAGACATTCCAGGTACACATCATTTGGCCACTCAGTCTTGAATCCAACCCCTGATCCTGATATCCTGTGCGCACAAATATTTTTAAGCCCAAATAGCCATGTGTCTCGAGACCATCCCTACCTCCTTTGAACTTCCCTGCACAGCGTGCTGTACGACCCATTTGGGAACCACCAAGAGTCCAGGTTTGCTCTTCTGTCTCCCTGAACCATACCTGCTGACTTTCCTTATCTCTGTGCATTACTGAAGCATCTCCCTGACTACTATTGACTACCTACCACCCCCAAGAAGGTCCCTGAAAAATCAGCCATTGAAAGCCCTATGGGTCATAGTTCTACTCTTGACAAATATAGGGTCACCAGGAGTTGAAGATGACTCAACAGCAACTGGTTTTCGTGCTGGTATTTTAATTAATAAAAGATAGTGGTGGGGGAGCTCAGAAATGGGACCCAGTTTGGATGGATGGACAGATGGACGGACGGACGGGTGGATGGATGGATGGATGGTTGAAGAGATAGATAAGAAGGAATATGCAATAAAAGAATGAATGAAAAGCCATGTTTCTGGGGGAAAACTCCATAGCTGACACCAATAGCTAACAAACTCCATAGGGACTGAAAAGTAAAATGTAAAAATAGAAACCAGCAAAGTTTAAGCAAACATTTATATGATGTTTATGTGAAACAGGAGTTTCTCTAATAAAAGACTCTATTGAACTAAAATATAAGCTAATCAAAAACAAGCATGTAAAAATATAAGCCAATTGATAAACTGGACATATGACTCAACGGCAACGGGTTTTTTTTTTATGAGAAAAGATTACTTGAAGAATCCTTACAACTCAATATTAAAAAAGTGAAACAACTCTCCACCAAGCTCCTACTACATGCCAGGCACAGTTGTAGGCACTGCAAACACTGAAGTAAGTAAACAAAAAGTGTGTCTTCATGAGGTTTCCAGCTAAACAAAAAGTCTGTCTTCATGAGTTTTCCAACTAAACAAAAGGTCTCTCTTCACGAGTTTTCCTGCTGGTCTGGGAGACAGACATTAAATAAGCAAACAACAACTCTGTGTGTGTGTGTTTGTGTAATTTAATGCCAGGTTATAATAAGTGATATGAGCATACTTCAGGGAAAGAAAAAATGTGGCAGGAATCAAAGGAGCAAGGCAGAGACAAGACCTAAGATACGCAAGGACTGGATTGTGCAATCTTTGAACTCATTTTACAAGCCATTTTCTATCATTTCATATTCTTCATAAACATAATTTCTAATGACAGCCTATTGAAAAAGTATAATAACTGTTCTCTTAGAGTTGGATGTGGTGTGGTAAAAAATCCAATTTTGAAAGACTGTAAATAATGTTCCAATGTTGTAAATTATAATCTATAATAATAAAAAAAACAGATGATTGCATTTAGGAGAAACAAAAAAGTATCTGGTATGTAAAACGGTAAGTGAAAAATGATAAACAAATTGAAGGTTCTGGAAAACTTTTGATAGAGAATGCCAGTTTATTTGACCTTTTTACCTCTAATCAAACATGTTTGGTCTCCACTTCTATTGTCCCTTTCGTGAATTTTGTTTACGTTCTGTTTTTCACATGTTTCCACTGGGTTTTTTTCCTGTCAGATTTTACAAACACTTTCATAAAAGGGTTATAACCTATGCCATGCAGTCTGGAACCATTTTCCCCTGTGCATCTGCCCTTTAATTTATGGCAAAGGTAAGGTGACGATGTCCAGTGACTGGCAGACATGGGGCTTAACAGAGTCTGTCTATTCCTTGTTCATTTACTCAGGAAGTCCCGCACCCACTGAAATCTGGCTTACAGTGATTTCTGCCCTCCAGGCTTGTCCGTTTATGCTTGTGATGTCAACAAGCCACTAACAGCCCACATGCCTGAGCTAATCTCCCCTTCATAGTGTACCCAAGGTACGCTTTTATTGCAAGCATGCAGGAGGGAGCAAGGAGGTATACACCTCAAATCTAGCTCACTGAACACAGAGGCAGAACATTTTATACCGCCCCCCACAAGGTACAACATAGAAACATCATGTACTACATAGGCTATCATGGCACACAGGCACAGGAAGACAAATGGCATTTTTTCTTTAGCGTTTATAGAAAATGGCACATTAGCCCCACCCTGGGTGGAGATTTTAATATTCAGTAAGGAGTTAATGAGGCTTAAGTTAATTTAGGACACTTTTGAGGCTACTAAACTGGGTTTGACTGGTGTAAGGCAGAAACTGAGCCATATGCACAGCTTGGGGTCTTTGAGGACAATGGACAGGAGGGGGCATGTTTCCTTTGGTAATGGCATAAAAAAAAAATGGCATAGCAGCTGCTAATTGAGGCACACACTTCACTATCATTTAAAGATTTGCTGACAATGGAGAGGAGGAACAGGTCTTACTTGATAATGGCTGAGCAGCTCCTGGCTGTGCTCACTATCTAATCCCACCTTCTCGTTGGGGATATGGCCATAAACCATATTCCATTGGTTGTAAGGAGCACCTGCTAAACAGGGCAACAGATTATGCCAGGTTTAGGCTAGGGGTAGGAACAAAGGTAAAAATGAAAAAAGACTTCATAGTCTTTTTTTTTTTAATTAACTTTTATTAAGCTTCAAGCGAATGTTTACAAATCCAATCAGTCTGTCACATGTAAGTTTACATACATCTTACTCCGTACTCCCACCTGCTCTTCCCCTATTGAGTCAGCCCTTTCAGTCTCTCCTTTTGTGACCATTTTGCCAGCTTCCCTCTCTCTCTATCCTCCCATCCCCCCTCCAGACAAGAGTTGCCAACACACTCTCAAGTGTCCACCTGATATAATTAGCTCACTCTTCATCAGCGTCTCTCTCCCACCCACTGACCAGTCCCTTTCATGTCTGATGAGTTGTCTTCGGGGATGGTTCCTGTCCTGTGCCGACAGAAGGTCTGGGGAGCATGGCCGCCGGGATTCCTCTAGTCTCAGACAGACCATTAAGTATGGTCTTTTTATGATAATTTGGGGTCTGTATCCCACTGATCTCCTGTTCCCTCAGGAGTTCTCTGTTGTGCTCCCTGTCAGGGCAGTCATCGATTGTGGCCGGGCACCAACTAGTTCTTCTGGTCTCAGGGTGATGTAGGTCTCTGGTTCATGTGGCCCTTTCTGTCTCTTGGGCTCCTAGTTGTCGTGTAACCTTGGTGTTCTTCATTTTCCTTTGCTCCAGGTGGGTTGAGACCAACTGATGCATCTTAGATGGCCACTTGTTAGCCTTTAAGACCCCAGACGCCACATTTCAAAGTGGGATGCAGAATGTTTTCATAATAGAATTATTTTGCCAATTGACATAGAAATCCCCTCAAACCATTTTCCCCAGACCCCCGCCCCTGCTCCGCTGACCTTTGAAGCATTCATTTTATTCCGGAAACTTCTTTGCTTTTGGTCCAGTCCAATTGAGCCGACCTTCCATGTATTGAGTGTTGTCTTTCCCTTCACCCAAAGCAGTTCTTATCTACTGATTAATCAATAAAAAACCCTCTCCCTCCCTCCCTCCCTCCCCCCTTCATAACCACAAAAGTATGTGTTCTTCTCAGTTTTTACTATTTCTCAAGTTCTTATAATAGTGGTCTTATACAATATTTGTCCTTTTGCCTCTGACTAATTTCGCTCAGCATAATGCCTTCCAGGTTCCTCCATGTTATGAAATGTTTCAGAGATTCGTCACTGTTCTTTATCGATGCGTAGTATTCCATTGTGTGAATATACCACAATTTATTTACCCATTCATCCGTTGATGGACACCTTGGTTGCTTCCAGCTTTTTGCTATTGTAAACAGAGCTGCAGTAAACATGGGTGTGCGTATATCTGTTTGTGTGAAGGCTCTTGTATCTCTAGGGTATATTCTGAGGAGTGGGATTTCTGGGTTGTATGGTAGTTCTATTTCTAACTGTTTAAGATAACGCCAGATAGCTTTCCAAAGTGGTTGTACCATTTTACATTCCCACCAGCAGTGTATAAGAGTTCCAATCTCTCCGCAGCCTCTCCAACATTTATTATTTTGTGTTTTTTGGATTAATGCCAGCCTTGTTGGACTGAGGTGGAATCTCATCATAGTTTTAATTTGCATTTCTCTAATGGCTAATGATCGAGAGCATTTTCTCATGTATCTGTTGGCTGCCTGAATATCTTCTTTAGTGAAATGTGTGTTCATATCCTTTGCCCACTTCTTGATTGGGTTGTTTGTCTTTTTGTGGTTGAGTTTTGACAGAATCATGTAGATTTTAGAGATCAGGCGCTGGTCGGAGATGTCATAGCTGAAAATTCTTTCCCAGTCTGTAGGTGGTCTTTTTACTCTTTTGGTGAAGTCTTTAGATGAGCATAGGTGTTTGATTTTTAGGAGCTCCCAGTTATCGGGTTTCTCTTCATCATTTTTGGTAATGTTTTGTATTCTGTTTATGCCCTGTATTAGGGCTCCTAGGGTTGTCCCTATTTTTTCTTCCATGATCTTTATCGTTTTAGTCTTTATGTTTAGGTCTTTGATCCACTTGGAGTTAGTTTTTGTGCATGGTGTGAGGTATGGGTCCTGTTTCATTCTTTTGCAAATGGATATCCAGTTATGCCAGCACCATTTGTTAAAAAGACTATCTTTTCCCCAATTAACTGACACTGGTCCTTTGTCAAATATCAGCTGCTCATATGTGGATGGATTTATATCTGGGTTCTCAATTCTGTTCCATTGGTCTATGTGCCTGTTGTTGTACCAGTACCAGGCTGTTTTGACTACTGTGGCTGTATAATAGGTTCTGAAGTCAGGTAAAGTCAGGCCTCCCACTTTCTTCTTCTTTTTCAGTAGTGCTTTGCTTATCCGGGGCTTCTTTCCCTTCCATATGAAATTGGTGATTTGTTTCTCTATCCCCTTAAAATATGACATTGGAATTTGGATCGGAAGTGCGTTAAATGGATAGATGGCTTTTGGTAGAATAGACATTTTTACTATGTTAAGTCTTCCTATCCATGAGCAGGGTATGTTTTTCCACTTAAGTATGTCCTTTTGAATTTCTTGTAGTAGAGCTTTGTAGTTTTCTTTGTATAGGTCTTTTACATCCTTGGTAAGATTTATTCCTAAGTATCTTATCTTCTTGGGGGCTACTGTGAATGGTATTGATTTGGTTATTTCCTCTTCGGTGTTCTTTTTGTTGATGTAGAGGAATCCAAGTGATTTTTGTATGTTTATTTTATAACCTGAGACTCTGCCAAACTCTTCTATTAGTTTCAGTAGTTTCCTGGAGGATTCCTTAGGGTTTTCTGTGTATATAATCATGTCATCTGCAAATAGTGATAACTTTACTTCTTCCTTGCCAATCCGGATACCTTTTATTTCTTTGTCTAGCCTAATTGCCCTGGCTAGGACTTCCAGCACGATGTTGAATAAGAGCGGTGATAAAGGGCATCCTTGTCTGGTTCCCGTTCTCAAGGGAAATGCTTTCAGGTTCTCTCCATTAAGAGTGATATTGGCTGTTGGCTTTGCATAGATGCCCTTTATTATGTTGAGGAATTTTCCTTCAATACCTATTTTGGTAAGAGTTTTTATCATAAATGGGTGTTGGACTTTGTCGAATGCCTTTTCTGCATGAATTGATAAGATCATGTGGTTTTTGTCTTTTGTTTTATTTATGTGATGGATTACATTAATGGTTTTTCTGATATTAAACCAGCCTTGCATACCTGGTATAAATCCCACTTGATCAGGGTGAATTATTTTTTTGATGTGTTGTTGGATTCTATTGGCCAGAATTTTGTTGAGGATTTTTGCATCTATGTTCATGAGGGATATAGGTCTATAATTTTCTTTTTTTGTAACGTCTTTACCTGGTTTTGGTATCAGGGAGATGGTGGCTTCATAGAATGAGTTGGGTAGTATTCCGTCATTTTCTATGCTTTGGAATACCTTCAGAAGTAGTGGCGTTAACTCTTCTCTGAAAGTTTGGTAGAACTCTGCAGTGAAGCCGTCTGGGCCAGGGCTTTTTTTTTGTTGGAAGTTTTTTGATTACCGTTTCAATCTCTTTTTTGTTATGGGTCTATTTAGTTGTTCTACTTCTGAATGTGTTAGTTTAGGTAGGTAGTGTTTTTCCAGGAATTCATCCATTTCTTCTAGGTTTTCAAATTTGTTAGAGTACAATTTTTCATAATAATCTGAAATGATTCTTTTAATTTCATTTGGTTCTGTTGTGATGTGGTCCTTCTCGTTTCTTATTCGGGTTATTTGTTTCCTTTCCTGTATTTCTTTAGTCAGTCTAGCCAATGGTTTATCAATTTTGTTAATTTTTTCAAAGAACCAGCTTTTGGCTTTGTTAATTCTTTCAATTGTTTTTCTGTTCTCTAATTCATTTAGTTCAGCTCTAATTTTTATTATTTGTTTTCTTCTGGTGCCTGATGGGTTCTTTTGTTGCTTACTTTCTATTCAAGTTGTAGGGACAGTTCTCTGCTTTTGGCTCTTTCTTCTTTTTGTATGTGTGCATTCATTGGTATAAATTGGCCTCTGAGCACTGCTTTTGCTGTATCCCAGAGGTTTTGATAGGAAGTATTTTCATTCTCATTGCATTCTATGAATTTCCTTGTTCCCTCCTTGATGTCTCCTATAACCCAGTCTTTTTTCAGGAGGGTATTGTTCATTTTCCAGGTATTTGATTTCTTTTCCCTAGTTTTTCTGTTATTGATTTCTAGTTTTATTGCCTTGTGGTCTGAGAAGATGCTTTGTAATATTTCGATGTTTTGGACTCTGCAAAGGTTTGTTTTATGACCTAATACGTGGTCTATTCTAGAGAATGTTCCATGTGCGCTAGAAAAAAAAGTATATTTTGCAGCAGTTGGGTGGAGAGTTCTGTATAAGTCAATGAGGTCAAGTTGGTTGGTTGTTGTAAGTAGGTCTTCCGTGTCTCTGTTGAGCTTCTTACTGGATGTCCTGTCCTTCTCCGATAGTGGTGTGTTGAGGTCTCCTACCATAATTGTGGAGGTGTCTATCTCACTTTTCAATTCTGTTAAAATTTGATTTATGTATCTTGCAGCCCTGTCATTGGGTGCATAAATATTTAATATGGTTATGTCTTCCTGATCAATTGTCCCTTTTATCATTATATAGTGTCCTTCTTTATCCTTTGTGGTGGATTTAAGTCTAAAGTCTATTTTGTCAGAAATTAATATTGCTACTCCTCTTCTTTTTTGCTTATTGTTTGCTTGATATATTTTTTTCATCCTTTGAGTTTTAGTTTGTTTGTGTCTCTAAGTCTAAGGTGTGTCTCTTGTAGGCAGCATATAGATGGATGGTGTTTCTTTATCCAGTCCGTGACTCTTTGTCTCTTTATTGGTGCATTTAGTCCATTTACATTCAGCGTAATTATAGATAAATAAGTTTTTAGTGTTGTCATTTTGATGCCTTTTCATGTGTGTTGTTGGCAATTTCATTTTTCCACATACTTTTTTGTACTGAGACGTTTTTCTTAGGAAATTGTGAGATCCTCATTTTCATAGTGCTTGACTTTATGTTAGTTGAGTCGTTACGTTTGTCTTGAGTTATGGAGTTGTTATACCTTTTTGTGGTTACCTTATTATTTACCCCTATTTTTCTAAGTAAAAACCTAACTTGTATCGTTCTATATCGCCTTGTATCACTCTTCATATGGCCGTTCAATGCCTCCTGTATTTAGTCCCTCTTTTTGATTATTGTGATCTTTTACCTATTGACTTCCATGATTCCCTGTTATGTGTATTGTTATTTATTTATTTTTTAATTAATCTTAATTTGTTTGTTTTTGTGATTTCCCTATTTGAGTTGATATCAGGACATTCTGTTTTGTGACCTTGTATTGTGCTGGTATCTGATATTATTGGTTTTCTGACCAAAGAATATCCTTTAGTATTTCTTGTAGCTTTGGTTTGGTTTTTGCAAATTCTCTAAACTTGTGTTTATCTGTAAATATCTTAATTTCGCCTTCATATTTCAGAGAGAGTTTTGCTGGATATATGATCCTTGGCTGGCAGTTTTTCTCCTTCAGTGCTCTGTATATGTCGTCGCATTCCCTTCTTGCCTGCATGGTTTCTGCTGAATAGTCTGAACTTGTTCTTATTGATTCTCCCTTGAAGGAAACCTTTCTTTTCTCCCTGGCTGCTTTTAAAATTTTCTGTTTATCTTTGGTTTTGGCGAGTTTGATGATAATATGTCTTGGTGTTTTTCTTTTGGGATCAATCTTAAATGGGGTTCAATGAGCATCTTGGATAGATATCCTTTCGTCTTTCATGATGTCAGGGAAGTTTTGTGTCAGGAGTTCTTCAACTATTTTCTCTGTGTTTTCTGTCCTCCCTCCCTGTTCTGGGACTCCAATCACCCGCAGGTTATCCTTCTTGATAGAGTCCCACATGATTCTCAGGGTTTCTTCATTTTTTTAAATTCTTTTATCTGATATTTTTCAGCTATGTTGGTGTTGATTCCCTGGTCCTCCAGATGTCCCAGTCTGCATTCTAATTGCTCGAGTCTGCTCCTCTGACTTCCTATTGCGTTATCTAATTCTGTAATTTTATTGTTAATCTTTTGGATTTCTACATGCTGTCTCTCTATGGATTCTTGCAACTTATTGATTTTTCCACTATGTTCTTGAATAATCTTTTTGAGTTCTTCAACGGTTTTATCAGTGTGTTCCTTGGCTTTTTCTGCAGTTTGCCTTATTTCGTTTGTGATGTCTTGAAGCATTCTGTAAATTAGTTTTTTATATTCTGTATCTGATAATTCCAGGATTGTATCTTCATTTGGGAAAGATTTTGATTCTTTTGTTTGGGGGGTTGGAGAAGCTGTCATGGTCTGCTTCTTTATGTGGTTTGATATGGACTGCTGTCTCCGAGCCATCACTGGGAAACTAGTTTTTCCAGAAAATCCGCTAAAAAAAAAAATGCAGTCAGATCCCTATCAGAGTTCTCGCTCTGGCTCAGGCTATTCGGATGTTAATGAAGCCGCCTGGGGAGGGTGGGGGAGGAATCAGAGAGATAGGAGAGTAGTACCTCAGAATATAGCCAGAGTTGCTAGTCTTGCTTGGAATGACTATTATATCTGAGATTTCTGCGGGGCGAGTCGCCTATGTGTGCTGTCTGTGTGGAGATTGCCCCCGGGGGGTCTGGCCCACCGGAGTCACGGTCAGATCCTCAGCTGCCAGCCTGGGGCGGTGCACTCCCGACTCCAAAATCAGTCGCTGCCTCCCTGGGACTCCCTGTCCCGCCTACCGCGTCACCGCGCTGCCCCCGAAAACCGGCTGGGCTCCCCGCCGGGGTCAGCTCAGGCGAGCGGAGCAGCTCCCCGTGCCTACGCCATGACCGCGCATCCCGGCTGGGACGCCACTCTCCCCACTCCAAGACCCGTCACTGTCTCCCGGGGCCTTCTCCCACCAGCTGCGTCGCCACGCCGCCTGTGCGAACCGGCTGGGCCCCCTCCTGGGGTTAGTTCAGGGGGGTGGTGCAGCTCCCTGCGCCCGCTCCCATCCTAAATCCCGGCGGGACGGCTCCCCAGCTTGGACGCTGCTCTCCCCGCTCCAAGACCAGTCACTGCCTCCCGGGGACTTCTCCCACCGGCTGCGCCGCCACGCCGCCCGCGCGAACTGGCTGGGCCCCCTCCCGGAATGAGTTCGGGGGCCAGGGGTAGGCCCCTTGTTTGTGCCGTCTGCCCCCCTGGGCTTTGACCCAAATCGGGCGCCAAAGGTCACCTGACTGGTACGCTGGCTCCAGGCTCTGAAAACAATTGCTGCCTCTCCGTATTTGTTCGTTCTCCATCTCTAAATCTGTGTTTGTTGTTCAGGGTTCGTAGATTGTTATGTATGTGATCGATTCACTTGTTTTTCCGAGTCTTTGTTGCAAGAGGGATCCGCGGTAGGATCCACCTAGTCCGCCATCTTGGCCCCGCCTCCCTTCATAGTCTTTTGAACATAAATTTGAGGTCCTGTAAGGGCTCACACTTCCAGTTGTACTTCAAGGCTGTCATTGGTGAATCAAGGTCTTGAGCTGGCCCAGTCTTTAGCCGGGAGTGGTGAATCCAAGGCTTGACTCCTTCTGGTTTGTCCACGGTATGGGTGATGAGAAATACTTCGAAGGGTCCTTTCCACTTGAGCTGGAGAGGCTCCTCTTTCAAGGAACGCAGCAGGGCTCAATTCCCAGGTTGAAACGGGTGGACTGTCACCTCAGGGTTGTGTTCTTGTCTGGCAATGGCGTATCTGTGGAGAGAATAAAGGACAGGAGACAAAGAATGCAAATACTCTCCTACAGTTTTTCCACCTAATACAATTAAATGGTCACCATTTGTAAGCCCATAATTTTGCAGGAGGGGTTTTCCATGGACCAGCTCAAAAGGGCTTAATCTAAGATTGCTTCTGGGAGTCACCCTAACCCCAAGCAAGGCTACATGGAAACCTTGTATCCATGTTGATTTTGCTTCTTGACCTACCTTTCCTATGACTCTTTTAAGTGTCTGCTTCATTTTTTTTTCAAACTTTCCACTTGATTGTGGTCTCCAGGCCACATATAGTCACCAGTCCCCCAGTTTTTGGTTAGGACGTGCGTGGCTATTCCTTGATTCTCATGCACAAACAATTCAAAGGGTTTTTCTAGAATGGGGAGCCCCAGGGCTGGGGCCCGATATGAGCTTTTCTTTAATTGTCCAGAAGGTTTTTGTTGTTCATAGTCCAAATAAAAGGATCTGAATCTTTTCCTTCATTTGCTTTGTGGAAAGGCTTGGCTATTAGTCCAATGCTGGAAATTCAGACTCTGCAAAAACCTGCCATTCCTAGGAATTCTTGGAGTAGTCTTAGGGACCAGGGAGGAGAGATTGCACAAATAGCTTCTTTTCTTTCTGGGAACAATTCTCTTTTCCCCGAGAGAGCCAGAAACCCAGGAAGCTAAATTTGGCTTGAGAATGTGGGCTTTGCTTCTGAATACTTTGTACCCAGCCCAGGCCAGAATGTTAAGAGTGGTGATAGTGTTTAAATCTGATTCTTCTTTAGTCTTGCTTGCTGCAGTCAAGTCATCGACATTTTGAAGCGGAACTCCATTTTACAAGTCTTTAGCCAGAGTGGTACCAAACAATGTGGAGTCACCGACCAAACACTCCAGGGGTTGGATAAAATTCCTAGTAAACTTTATTCCCACCACCCTTATTGATTTCTTTGTTAAGAGTCCCTTCAGATGGTTAATAAGAGAATGTGTGGCTACTGTGTCCAGTACTAAGTCAATGATTTTCCCACTACGTTCATTTTAACTGGGGGCTCGTTGGCAGAAAGTTGGATACTTTTGGCCCCCATTCTTCAGTCCATCTCTTCCTCTTGTTGTATCATAACATTTTCGGGTTCCTTCAGGGCCCTCTGTCTCTTGGGGCATTCTCCTCCAATGCCCTTCTTGTTTACACCACATGCCTTGGCTTCTTCCCTAGCTTAGACCAGGTTCCAGACCACGGGGAATCTTCCCCAGCATCCAGGAGCGGAGACCTCCTGTCAGCTGGAAGGCTGCTGCAAGCATAGCTACTTGTTGCTTTGCACACTGCTTCTCCTTTCTGTCCTGAACTTGTTCTCGGTTAGAATAGACTTTGAAGGCTATTTCTACCAACACTGAAATTCCCACTCCCACATGGCCTGCTATTTTCTGTAATTTTTTTCTTGTGTTGGGGGCACTTTACCTTATAAATGTCATATTTACCATGAGAGTGTTTTTAGGAACCTCAGGATCTAGATCAGTAACTTGTCTGAAAACCATGTAAATTCATTCAAGGAAGGTACGGGGGGCTTCATCAGGTTTTTGTTTGACTTTATATACTTTAAGTTCTTTTGTTTGGGTGCCCCATTTTGGAGCCCACTGAGCAAGCAGGCATGGTACTGACTTTAACTGGCTCTGCTGGCCTGGGTGTTTGGGTTCCAACCTGGTTCAGTGGTCGGTATGGCCAAATTTATAGGGGAGGGTGTGGTCATCGCCATTTTGCTGTGGAAGCCTGTCTGATTCTTCCCTGGCCTTTTCAGCCTCGTGGCACCATCAGCACTCTGCCTGGAAATTTCCTTAGTCATATTCATCAGTTTATTAGGTATTTTTATTTTCCATTATACCACAGACAAGAAAAATTTTGCTGCATTTCCTAACATAACAGGGGTCCCTTTTCCTCTAGCTTCCAATTACATGCTTTGCTTTCCCTCAGTTCCTGACTGGCATCCTCCAGAAGGCCCATCATGTTCTGCCCGCTACTCAGTCCCCAACTAAATGCCACATGTTTTAGGTTTTTGATAATCGCAGCACCCACATTCAGGTACCAGATCCTGTTCTGGTCATCTGTGCTGCATAACACTCTAACCAAAACTCATTGGTGTAAAACAGCCAATGAATGATACTCATACATTCTGTGGGTAGAGAATTTGGACAGAGCCTGTCTCTGCCCACGACTAGTGGAGCCTCAGTAAGGAAGACTCAAATGGCTGAGATGACTTACGAACAGCTGTGGGTTGAAATTCTCTGGAGACTTCTTCTGTCACATGTCTGGAGCCTGACATGGGAGGATTCAGAGGCTCGGATCAGCTGGATTTGTCAAGTAAAAAACTTGCACATGATCTCTCCATGAACCCAGCTGTGTCACAGTACTGTAGCCTGTCCTGAAAGGGTGCAAACTGACAGGAAACATCTGAAGAGATTGTGTTCTGAGAGAACCAGGTGGAGAGAGCCACTCTATTGGTCAGAGCAGAAGTGATTCTATGTGACTTCCAAGACTAAATCATAAAAAGCTAGGCAGATTCTACCTCATACTTTTGGACCACCCACTCTCTCTCAGGATGCTTCCTTAAAACCAGGGCCTAATTAAAAAAAAAAAAAAATTAGCATGGTCTAATTATGATCTAGCCTCAGAAATTAAATAGCATCCCTTTGCCAACAATTTATCTATTGAAGCTGCCCAGACTCAAAAGGAGAGGACAGAGACTCCATATCTCAACGGGAGTGGTGTCAAAGAATGTGCACACATTTTTTAACTGCCACATCGGTGAAGCCTATGTCCCTTTTCACTGAATCTGGGCTGAACTTGTGACTTGCTTTGACTAACACAATGTTCAGCTGAAAGGTAAATAAGTCCAGGATATCCTCCTAGAGAGAGAGAAAGACTATAGATATAGATATATAGAAGAGATCAATGGAGAAAGTTCTACATGGAGTAGAACCAAGGGGCCCAGCCTAAAGCCAGTACCAAGGCTTTAGCAAGTCAATGAGCTCATCTTGGACCTTGTAGCCCTACCCAGCAGCCATATGAGTAGACTCAACTGATGCCATGTGGGGCAGAGAAACTGTCCCTGCTGAATCCTGACCATACATCTGATCTACAGAATCACAAGAGGAAAAAAAAAAAAAGGCTGCAGTTTCCACTCACAAGTACTGGGGGTAGATGGTTACACTGCCATGGATAGCCAAAATAGTACAGCACAATTTGGTGTACTGCTTTCTCTATTTTGATTTCTAAATTATCTCAATAAATTCCAGAGAACAGTTTCATAAAACTGAACATTCTTTTTGATTTTAAAATTCAAACTTTTAGGAAATCAGGTATTGAAAAATACTTCTTAAATATGAAAAAGAATATCTATGATAAACACTGGAGGAATTTCCATAAATGCCATGAAGGAGACAAAGATTCTGGATACAATTGTTACTATTTTTCATTATTTGGAAATTTCAAATTTTCCACCAAGAAATTCAAAATATAACAAGATACAATATTGGAAAGGAACAGAAGTATAAGTTTTAGATAAGTGATTATCTAACTAGAAAACCAAAAAGATAATGTTAAAATGATGAAATGTAGTTAAGTAACTCACTGAGTTTCCCATTTACTAAAAAAAATGTGAAAACAGCTTTTCAATGTTTCAGCAATGCCCATTATAAAATATTGTAGAAAAAGTTCCTATTAACAATATCACCAAAAATTTAAAATACCAAGCATTTCAGTAACCTATTACTATATAGGAAACCACCCCAAACTCAGTGAAACAGGACAACAATTTCTTATTTCTTACAAATCTACAAGTTGACTGGGCAGCTCTCCGCTCCGCATGGTGTCTCCTGGGGTCGGTGGTACCTCAGTTGGACTGGAACATCCAGGATGATGCATTCACACACCTGGGCGTTCAGTTGGGTCTATTGACCAGAGCGCCTACTAAAAGCCTCTCAATGAGGCATTGGCTTCTCACTACACAATGACTGGGTTCTAAGAGAAGGAACCAAAGAGTGAAGATTTCAAGAGACCCATCTGCAAGTCTCCTTATGACCTGGCAGACAGGGAAAGCTTCCGGAATACCAACTTCAATGACAACCCTGACCATGAGAATCAGCAAGAGGCTCATGCTGGTTCCTATGAGGCAGAGGTTAATTGTACCCCCCTTCTCCCACTTCTCCTCCATTTCTGACAGCTGCCATTCTCCTACAGCTCTCTATTTTTAATTCTTTATAATGGTCTCAGAAAATCCAGGGAAACAACATAGCTGCTATAAAAACTTCAGTCATAAAGAAGGATACAAACAGGAACGAATATATGCAAAGAGTGAGCTTTGGGAGGGGCCACAACATGAGGCCTCAATGTCTCAAGGGGACCTGCTTACCCTTCCAGAAAATGGCTGTCCATTCTCACCCATCAGGAAAATTTCCAACAGGAAACTGAATGATGTCACCTGGCACACTCTGCTATTCTGGCTGCTTTTAGCTCTCAGCAGGGTTTGGTTCCTTACGCTCTGCTGCCACTTTTTGGGTATGCTCCTTGTCTCTGCTTTTTCTGGTACCATCAGTAGCTGCTTCTAAAACCATCACAGTTTTAATTCGTCCTGGGTGGTTTATAAGACAGGTACCCATGACACACTCCTCTCCTGGCTGTCATTGATCAAGAAGCCCCATCTTAGTTTCCATATTCTAGGGCTTTTATTAGTCACCAGGCATGTACCCTATCCAGTCCATCTCCAGGTCCTCCAGTGGTAAGACCCCCCCCGCCCCAGCCAATCCTGGTAAAGGCCAGACTACAGCCAATTACAATAAAGGACAACTACTGGATGGCGTTTAGGAATTAGGATCAAAAGGCCAAATTTCCTTTTTTGGTAAAGTGATTCCACGTGTGCAGACCTAAATTCAGACATCCAAAAACACTAGTTCCACTGCATTCTATCAGTCAAATGAGTCACAGGACTAGAGCAAGGGAAAGAGTGTTGATGGGAGGAGTGACAAAGAATTTCCAGACTCCTTTAATCTAACACAACAAGAAATACAGTCTTAAGAAAACATGGATGAGATCTATTAAAAAAAATACTAAAAACTTTACTGACAGTTTTGAAAGAGGACTAGATGAGCAGATGCATGTGGAAAAATCATACAAATTCAGGATTAAACATATAAAGTTAAAGCAATTCCAGTAAAATTCTCAGGAATATTCTTGCCATGGTGAGTATTTTGATTATACAGTTTTTTTTTTTGAAGGATAAATGGGAAAGGAGCAGTCCGTGAGTGGTGCCAGTGGTTAAAGCGCTCATCTGCTAACTGAAAAATTGGAGGTCCACCCAAAGCACCTCGGCAGAAAGGCCTGGTAATCTACTTCTGGAAAATTAGCCATTGAAAAGCCTATGGATCATAGTTCTACTCGTGACAAACATGGGGTCACCAGGGGTTGAAGTCGACTCGACAGCAACTGGTTTTCTTACTGGTATTTTAATTAATAAAAGACAGTGGTAGTGGGAGCTCAGAAATGGGACCCAGCTTGGACGGATGGATGAAGAAATAGTTAGGTAAGAAGCATTATGTGATAAAGAATGAATGAAAATTGTTACATTTCTGGGAAAAACTTCATACCCGACACCATGAACAAACGCCATATAGATTGAAAAGTTAAATGTAAAAATAGAAACCATCAAAGTATAAGCAAACATTTGTATGATCTTTACATGAAACATGAATTTCTAGAATCAAAGACTTTCTCGAATTTAAAATATATGCACTAATCAAAAATAAACATAAAAATCAAATGATAAACTGGACTTATGAGAAAAGATTAATATTCTTAACACCTGAAGAACCCTTACAATTCAGTAATAAAAAATCAAACATGTCTGTCCCAAGCTCCTACTATGTGGCAGGCGCAGTTGTAGGCATTGTGAGCAGTGGAGTAAGTAAACAAAGAGTCTGTCTTCATGAGTTTTCCTGCTGGTCTGGGAGACAGACATTAAATAAGCAAACAACAACCGTGTATACGTGTGTGCCTGTGTAATTTAAAGTCAGGTTAATAATAAGTGATATGAGCATACTTCAGGGAAAGAAAAAATGTGGCAGGAATCAAATGAGCAAGGCCAAAAGGAGGCCTGAGACAGGCAAGGACTGGATTGTATTTGATCTCATTTTACAAGACGTTTTAATCATTTCAAATTCTTCATAAATATAATTTCTAATGGCAGCCTATTGGGTGCATATTCTAAGATTTAGTAACTATGATAACCATTCTCTTATAAGTGGATGTGGTAATAGATCCAATTTTGAATGATGGTAAATAATGTTCCAATCTTGTAAATTATATGATAAAATTATGGATGAATCATTATTTCATTTAGAAGAAACACAAACAGTATCTGGTATGTAAAAGAGTAAGTGAAAAATAATAAACAATTCAAAGATCCTGGAAAACTGACGGATTAGGTTGTGATAGAGAATGCCAGTTTATTTGACCTTTTTACATCTACTCAAACATGTTTGGTCTCCACTTATATTGTCCCATTTGTGAATGTTGTTCACATTCTGTGTTTCACATTTTTCCACTGGGCTTTTTTCCCATCAAATCTTACAAACACATTTATAAAAAGATTATAACCCATGCCATGCAGTCTGAAACGAGTTTCTCCTGTGGATTCGCCCTTTCACTTATGGCAAAAGTGAAGGTGGCAACGCCCAGTCCAGTGACTGGCAGACATGGGGCTTAACAGAGTCTGTCTATTCCTTGTTCATTTACTCAGGAAGTTCTGCACCCACAGAAATCTGGCTTACGGTGATTTCTGCCCTCCAGGCTTGTCCATCTATGCCTGTGATGTCAACAAGCCACTAACAACCTACATGCCTGGGTTGAGTTCCCCTTCATAGTGTTACCTGAGGTGAGGAGGGAGGAAGAAATTTTATTGCAAGCACGCAGGAAGGAGCAAGGAGGTGTAGACCTCAAATCTATCTCCCCGAACACAGAGGCAGAAGCTTTTATACCGCCCCCACAAGGAAGAACATACAAACATCGTGGACTACATAGGCTATCATGGCACACACGCACGCGAAGACAAATTGCATTTTTTTCTTGAACACCTACAGGAAATCACAGATAATTTCCAGCCTAGGCAGAGATTTTAATACTCAATTAGGCCTTAATGAGGCTTAAGTTACTTTAGGGCGCTTTTGAGCTTAGTAAACTGGACTTGACTGGTGTAAGGCACAAACTGAGCCACAGGTGGAGCTCTGGGTCTTTGAGGACAATGGACAGGAGGGGGCAGGTTTCCTTTGATAATGGTGTAAAAAAAAAAAAAAAAAAACTTTTTTTTTTTTTTTGGTGTAGCAGCTGCTAATTGAGCCACCTGCATCTGTGTCATTTAAGGACTTGCTGACAACCTGCAGGGGGAGCAAGCAGGTATTGTTTCATAGTGGCTGAACAGCTTCTGTCCGCACTTGCTATCCGATCCCTCCTTCTTTTTGGGAATATGGCCATAAGCCATATTCCATTGGTTGTGCAGGATTATGCCAGGCTTAGGCTAGGGGTAGGAACGAGGATAAAAATGAAAAAGACTTTAGTCTTTTGAACATAAATTTTAGATCCCGAAAGGGCTCACATTTCCAGTTGTCTTTTGAGGCTGCCATTGGCGAACCGAGATCTGGAATGGGCCCAGTCTTTAGATGGGTGTGAGGAATCCAAGGCTTGACTCCTTTCAGTTTGACTGCAGTATGGGTGACGAGAAGCACTTTGAAAGGTCCTTTTTACTTGGGCTGCAGAGGCTTGTCTTTCCAGGCACGCAGCAGGGCTCAATCTCCAGGTTGAAATGGGTGGACCGTCACCTCAGGAGGATATTCTTGTCTGGCAAGGGTGTACCTGTGGAGAGAATAAAGGACAGCAGACAAAGAACACAAATATTCTTCTACAGTATTTTCACCTAATGCAATTAAATAGTCACCATTCCTCAGCCCATGAATTTTCAGGAGGGCTTTCCATGGACTAGCTCAAAAGGCCTTAATTTAAGACTGCTTCTGGGAGCCGCCCTAATCCCGGGCAAGGCTACAGGGACAGCCTACAGCCATGTTAATTTTGCTTCTTGACCCACCTTTGCTATGAGTCTTTTAAGTGTCTGCTTCATTTTTTTTTTTTTTTCAAACTTTCCATTTGATTGTGGTCTCCAGGCTGCATATAGTTGCCAGTCCCCCAGTTTCTGGTTAGGACACCTGTGGCTAGTCCTTGACTCTCTTGCACAAAAAATTCAAAGGGTTTTGCTAGAATGTGGAGCCCCGGGGATGGGGCCTGATACGAGTTTTCCTTTAATTTTCGGGAAGGTTTTTTGTTGTTCATAGTCCAAATAAAAGCATCTGAAACTTTTCCTTCAGTTGCTTTGTATAAAGGTTTGGCTATTAGTCTGAAGTTGAAAATTGAAATTCTGCAAAAATCTGTCATTCCTAGTAATCCTTGGCATTGCCTCCAGGGCCAGGGAGGTGAGACAGCACAAACAGCTTTGTTTTTCTCCCTGGAAGCAATTCTCTTTTTCCCTGAGAGAGCCTGAAACCCAGGAAGGTAAATTTGGCTTGAGAAATCTGGGCATTAGCTCTGAATACCTTGTACTCAGCCTGGGCCAGAAAGTTAAGAGTGGTGATAGAGGTTAAATCTGACTCTTCTTCAGTCTTGCTTGCTATGAGCAAGTCATTGACATATTGAAGCAGAAGTCTGTTTTAAAGCGGAAACTGCCAGGGCGGTACCAAACAACGTAGAGTCACCGACCGAACACTCCATGGGTTGGATAAATTCCTAGTAACCTTTCTTCTTGTAACTCCCATCACTTGCATTGATTTCTTTGTTAAGAGTCCCTTCAGGATGGTTAATAACAGAGTGGGTGGCTCCTGTGTCCAATAAAAAGTCAAACAGTTCTCTGCTGACCTGTGTTTTAATTGGGGGTTGGTTGGGGAAAACTGCAATTACATTGGCCCCCAGTCCTCAGTCCAACTCTTCCACTTGTTGTATCAGAATATTTTCTGGTTCCTTCAGGGCCCTCTGTCTCTTACGGCATTCTCTTCCACTGCCCTTCTTGTTTACCACACGCATTGGTTCTTCCCGTGCTGAGGCTGGATCCTAGACCCCGGAGAAAAATTCCCCAGTGTCCAGGAGCAGAAACATCCTGTCAGCTGGAAGGCTGCCACAAGCATATCTACCTGTTGCTTTACAAACTGGTTCTCCTTCTTTCCTGCACTTGTTCTTGGTTAGAATAGACTTTGAAGGTTCTTTCTATCAACTGGGAGATTCCCACTTCCTCATGGCCCTCTTCTTTCTGTAATTCCTTTCTTGTATTTGTGGCGCTTTGCCCTATGAATATCATATTTACTTTAAGAGCATCTTCAGGCACCTCAGGATCTAGGTCAGTAAATTGTCTGAAAACCATGAAAATTAATTTAAAGAAGATGGAGGGGCCCTTCTGAGGTTTTTGTTTAACTTTATTTATATACTTTAAGTTCTTTTGTTTGGGTGCCCCGTTTTTGAGCCCAATAAGCAAGCAGGCATGGTACTGACTTTGACAAGCTCAGCCAGCTGGGGGTTCACTGGTAGGCATGGGCAAATTTACAGGGGAGGGCATGGTCATCAGCATTTTGCCATTGAAGACTGTCTGCTTCTCACCTGGCTTTTTCAAAACCCATTCTCCTCTCCTTTGGAGTGACTAAAATGTCACGTAATGATCGATAGTCTGCCCAACTTGGGTAACGGGTTTTAAAAATAGAGGCAAAGAGATCTTGCATTGACTTAGAATCCTCTCCGTATGCTGGTAGATTGTTTTTCCAATCGAGTAGTCATAAGTCGTGAATGAGGTATGTACCCAGACCATGGCTGGAGGTCCTGCAGCTCCATTCTTTCCTCTACCAGGTGCAGGGATTCGCCTTAATGGATATAGCCCTGTTGAAGGTTCTGGGTCCCCTGATCAAATTGTGTACCGCTGCGAGTGAGCACCTTGGAAAACACCTCAGCACCACTGGCCTCAAGGGCTGACGGAGGGTTTACAAGGGAAGGGGAACATCTATAACCTCCAGTTAAAACTGGGTCCTCTGAGGCCTAGATAAAACAAGGGTTTTGACCTCAGTTTGAACCATGATTTTACGTTGTTTCTGCAAACTCTTATTTTGCCACAATGACATAAAAGCTTCAACATACATATTCTCATCTCACTTTCCTTCTCAACCACAGAACAAATCTCACAGCTCTATGGTGTTACAATTTAAGGATCTATACCCAGGCCAGTTCTTGCAACCCCAGAACATGTGTTGGGGCAGGGAATCTTACAGAAAAATTTCATTTTAGACTTTTTCATTGGGTCCTATCCAACATAAAGCCAATTTTAAAAAAATACACACTAATGGACTACATTCTAGAATTCTTGAATTATTTCCCATGGTACCAAAACTTGAAACTACAGAACACCTATTTAAAATGAAGGTATCTGACCCAATCTTCACTGGGTAAGCACTACCAGATCTAAGGTCTATCCACTCTGAACCATAGGATTTATTTCTGCACTCACCAAGGGCATCTTTTCCCTCCTCCCAGGGCACCTTATACCATTCTTTTTCCTCCTCATGTACCCAGCCACCAAGTGGTCCAAGGTGGGCTCTGACCTCAAGAACCGAAGATGAACCTCCTCTGGGCGAATGTTATCACCGATGTACACTTGGGAGAAATAGTCAGTTCCCATCAGCTGGGGGTGATCTCAGGAGCCAGACAGTGCTGTTCACATCTGGGTTCACCAGAATGTGCTTCCCAAAGCAGGTCAGGCCTGGTGTGGCTTCTCATCAATAAGGACACACTGAGGTGAGGATGGAGGAAGAGCATTTACTGCAAGCATGCAAGCAAGGAGCAAGAAG
Source organism: Loxodonta africana (assembly GCF_030014295.1). Lineage (NCBI taxonomy): Eukaryota > Metazoa > Chordata > Mammalia > Proboscidea > Elephantidae > Loxodonta > Loxodonta africana. The sequence goes on from NC_087360.1 coordinate 33,608,180, forward strand.
GTGCCTACCTCAAATCAAGTTCCCTGAACAAAGGGAGTCAGAAACTTTTATACTGTCCCTCACAAGGAAGTACATACAAACACCATGGACTATATAGGTTAACATGATGCACAGGTGTAGTAAGACAAATTGCTTTTTTTTCTTTAGAAGGTACAGAAAATGACAGATAAGTCCCACCCTGGGCAGAGATTTTAATATTCTAATATTAATATCCTAATAATTCTTAATGAGGCTTAAGTTACTTTAGGAGACTTTTGAGGTTAGTAAACAGGGCTTGACTGGTTTAAGCCGTGATGCTGCTGTAGTCACGTACAATAACATATCCTACTGCAACAAAGCCTGAAAAGGCAAGTAAAACAGACACAGATGCCAATTCTGGAACACTGAACCTTAAATGAAGGGATAGAGTATTGTACCAGAAGTCACTAAAGAGAAAAAGAAACTAATAGAAAATGGGGAAAGAATAGAGATATGGCATGACTCAAGAAATAATACCAAGAACCCCACATGGTAGAAAGAATCCTCCACGGATTCCTAACAGGAGACAGGTGTACAGTGCAGACCCCCAGGGCGAAATATGACCATGTTTGCTGGCTGCAGCTTAAGTAGAGGCCAAGACTCTCTCACCTGCTGAGTGACAGGCCGTGCACACATGGAGAAGGTGGTGAGAACTACCGTGTACATAGATGAGCAAGCAACAGTGTACACCCAGCCCACACATCCAGACATAAGCAAACAAAACAAAAAAGCAGAATGAAAAAAACAAGCCTACAGTCAATAAATAAAGGAAATAATACCTGAATGTCTCAGAGATAGCAGACATTATCAAAACAATATCAAAAGCAACCACAATAAAGCAACAGTTGATTTTGCAGCAGAAGAAAAGGCACTGGAAATATCTGATAGGGAATTCAAAAGTGTAATATTCAGGGTTCACCACCAGATAAGGAAAAAGACTAAGGAAAACACAGACAAAATCATGTAAGACAGACAAAACCAAACAAAACATAGCCAAAATCAAGGAAAACATGATAAAGCAATGAAGAATTCAGGAAAATAATATAAGAACAAAATGTCAAAATAAATACACAATTAGGAATCATAAAAAAACAGTAATGAGAAATCCAAAGATACACAACAGAATCTCAGAAATGGACAATGCAAGAGAAGGTTTTAGGAGCAAAGTTGAAAAAATGGAACATAGCACCAACGAAATTGAAGCTAATTCACTTTGAGGAGAAATCAGAGAAAAGAATGAAGCAAACCTAAGAACTCAATGGGATACAATCAAGAGCAAAATTGGTACGTGATTGGAGTTCAAGAACAGGGGATGAAAATGGGAAACACAGAGAAGATTATTAAAGATTTGCTGGCAGGAAACTTTCTTAATATCATGAAAGATGAAAAGATGACTATCTAAGAAGCTCAATGAACTTCATTTATGATAGACCTCAAAAGAGAGCCACCGAGACATGTCGTAATCACACTTGCCAAAACCAAAGACAAAGAAAGAACCCTGAGAACAGCTTGATAAAAATAAAATGTCACATACCAAGCGAAAACAAGACTAAGCTCTGATTACTTGGCAATGACCACGCAGGCAAGAAGGATACATACAAAATCTTGAAAGGAAAAAAAAATGCCAACCAAAAATAACATATCCCGTGAAACTCTGTATCAAATATGATGGTGAAATTAGCGTATTTCTAGAAAAACGGAAATTTGTAAAATTCAAAGCAAACTTACAAGAATTATTAAAGGCAGTTCTTTGGTTAGAGAACCAACAACCTGAATCTAGGACACAGGTCAGTATCAGTCAAATACTGACCTAGGTAATGAACTCTCGCGGATAACGGAAAACTAAATGTTTCAAAACAGGAAACTAGAGATGTCAAACTGTAAAAGATGACAACATCAGAACAAATAAACGGGGGAATACACGGTATAGGCATAGGACTTTCAAATGGAGAGGCAGAAAAGGCGATATCAAGTAATAAATCACTAGTTCTAACTTAGGAAGATAAGGGTAAGCTTCAAGGTAATCACAAAAAAGTTAACAAAACTACTCATCAAAATAAAGAAGAAAAGCATGAAGTCTCAGTAAACACAAAATCTACAATAACAAAAGAAACCAAAAGCAATTTCAAAAACAAAAGGAACTCAGCACAGGAGAGTAAAAGGAATGAAGAAAATGTCAGTACCACCAAAACATACTACAAAATGACAGCAATAAACTTACACATACTGATAATCACACTGAACGTAAATGGCTTACATGCACCCGTAAAGAGACAGAGAGTAACAGAATGGATTAAAAAGTAGGACCCATCAATATTACGTCCACAAGAGACACACCTGAGACACAAAGACATAAATATACTAAAAATCAAAGAATGGAAAAATATATCAAGCAAACAGGAACCAAAAAAGAGCAGGAGTGGCAATACTAATCCCAGATAAAATAGACTCTAAAGCAAAATCCGCTATCAAAGAAGAGGAAAGACACTATAAAATGATTAAAGGGACAACGCGTCCTGATCACATAGCTATAATAAAGATCTATGCACCCAACGACAGGTCTCTAAAATTTATAAAACAAACTCTGACAGCACTGAAAAGACAAATTGAGAGTTCCACGATAATGGCAGAAGTCTTCAACACATCAGTCTTAGTAAAGGACAGAACATCTAGAAAGACCACTCCATCCAACACCACCAAAGCATACGTGCTTCTCCAACGCACATGGAACATTTTGCAAAACTTAGGCCACAAAGCAACCCTCAACAACGTCCAAGACCTTGAGGTAATACAAAGCATCTTCTTTGATAACGATGTCATAAAAGTGAAAATTAGCAACAGGAAGAACAAGGAAAAAAATCAAAGACATGGAAACTGAACACCACATTGCTTATAAAACACTGAGTAATAGAAGAAATCAAAGACGGAATAAAAGAATTTCTAGAATCAAAGGACAATGAACACACTTCATGCCAAAACCTTTGGGACATAGCAAAGGGAGTGCTCAGAGGTCAATTGATAGAAGTAGAGGCACACATCAAAAAAGAAGCAAGGGACACCACAATGTTAGCCCTACAACTCCAACAAGAAGAAAGAGAACAGCAAAAGAAGCCCATAGCCACCAGAAGAAAGGAAATAATAAAGATCAGAGCAGATATAAATCAAATAGAGAAAAGAAAAAGAATCAACAAAACCAAAAGTTGGCTCTTTGAAAGGATCAAGAAAATTGACAAACCATTGGCCAAATTGACAAAAGAAAAACAGGAGAGGAAGCAAATGACCCAAATAAGAACTGAAGTGGGGACATTACAACAGACTCAACTAAAAAAAAAAAAAAAAGTATCCTTATGGCCTACCATGAAAGCTGTATACCAACAAGACGAATAAAGACTTTTATTTTATTATTTTTTAGTACTACTAAAGTCTTTGAATTAATACCACTCAGTCCACCAGTTTCTGAACTGTTCTCCTGGCTTGTCTGTAGTAGTTGGGCATCACAGTTTCAGAATGGTTTTCAAACAATATTTATCTGACTTTAATTAACGTCATTTTCACTGGTCCTCACACGCATTATCACCCACCTTTCATGTCCCATTACCCAAGTGGCAAGCATTATTCATGCTCCTCCTCCTATCTGGACCTAGGAAAACAAACCAACGAGTCCACACCACTCAAGAATGTGGAAGCATCACAGGGCTCATTGCACTAACAATTTACATCATTTTTGATGCTTCCATTTCTCAGCTCCAGGCTCTTGCCCTTTGCCCTAGTCTCAGGCCTTCTCTGGAGAAGTCAAGGAAACAGCCTTTGGTCCCGTTTGATAATCCCCATTGGTAACTGGTGCTACTTCCCTGCTAGAGGAAAACTTTAAAATTATTTCTAGCTAACCAAACAGAAAAGCTAACTGCTTAACCCCACCCTGAGGCCCCAATAAAGCAGCTGCCTCTCTCTTGCCATTCCCGTTGTGGTTGCCCTGTGTCTGGTCATACTCCTGTGTGGCCCTGTGTGGCGTGCTGTTTTGTGTACCCTCTGGGGAATGTGATGTGTAATAAATATAGTTACTTTTCATGGTCTCCTGCCTCCTCCCTACTGCATTGCCCTGACTGGCTATACATTGCATCTTTAGATTAGGGATCTCTGGCCCTCAGCTCACTCCAGGATTGCAAACTCTAGTGCTAGATTTGTATAACCCACCTACTGACGCAGGGCACGCACAAAGTCTCACCTGGAAGAAATGGGCACTGGCTACTTGCTTTTAGACCCCAGCTTCATGGATCCTGACCCAGAAGAAAATGAACTGGTGGACGGCCTGGAATTTCTGTGTCCTGCAAAGCTTTGGGCAGGTGATGAGGGAGCCATATAGGCAAGGCTCTTCTTCGCCTTGGCCTTCCCAGAAGCCCGGTTACTTTGAGAAAAGGCAGGGACAGTCATGGACCTAGAAGGAGCCTTGCTTTCAGGGGTGTCAGGCCCTGCAGCTGCAATAAAGGGACTCTGCCTGGGCAATTTCCCGGGCTTCTGACTTATAGTAGGGGCAGTAGTGTCTGCAATCACAGGATTTTTCTTAGTCTTGCTGAGTCCTATCTTCATTGAAGGGGTTCTCTGGCTAGCGAAGCCCCTGGTGTTCAGGACCAAGCTTCTCTTATTGTGGTGTGGCGTGCTAGTGGCTCCGCTCATTCCTGCTCCAAAGCCGAGTGCAGCAAATTTGGAGCTGAGATCTGAGCCAGTGTCTCTGCTCCCAAAGCCCATGGGTGTAGCTGAAAATTTCGACTTGGAGCGACCTGGGGTTGTGCTGGCACCAGGTGAGCAGTGCTGCCTGCCTTTGGGCCTACCATTGGTAACAGTGCTGGGCATGGAGGTGGTAAAGCCAGAGGCAGAGGTGGTGCCAGAGGTGAAAAGTGCTGGGCTGGCACCTGAGGCCAGCTGTGTGGTGACATGGGTGCCCAAGGTGGAAGTAGTGGGACATGAACCCCCAAAAGCTGACCCTGTGATGGTGTTCAAGGCTGGCTGATCTGGAGCGGAGCTTGAGCCTGAGGCTGGCCCTGGAGCTGCTAGGATCCCGTTAGTGTCTGTAGCTGAGGCAGTGCTGCCACTGGGGAGCGTCTGCATGGTCTGGGCAGATGGGATGGGCCTGCTGGTGTCCATGGGAGGCCCCAGGAAGAGAGTCTGAGAGGGCAGAGAGATGTCCATGGGAGTGACCCCAACCTCAGAAACAGGCTGTGGGACCAAGCTTGTAGACGTGCTGGCTGAAGAGGTAGCGCTGAGTGAAAAACCAGCGACTGTCAGGCCTGGGGAGACAGGGGCACTAGGACCCCTGGTTGGAGAGGGGGTCCCCAAGATGGAAACAGAAGAATCATCTACAGACTCCATCCTGACGGTGCTGGGAGCAGCGGGTAGGGCAGCTACAGGAGCAGGCAGGTGAGGAGGTGGGCTTCCCATTTTAGAGTCCAGACCTGGTGGGGATAGAGAAGGCACGGAAAGGATTGGGGGTCCAGAGGACAGGTCAGTTCTGTGAGTGCCTGATAGTGGGGTGGGAGCAGGGGCCAGCAAGGTGAAAGGGGCTGAGGGTAGCCAGTGTTACCAGGTGGCTGGGAGGAGTGGTGGCAATGAGAAGAAAAGGGGGCCTGATGAGCTGGGCTTCCTCCCACACATGGGATGGCTAGAAGTGACCACTCCAGCAGGTTCCAGGACAGCCACTGCGCCCAGGGAGTCCTGCTTCCTCCTCCGCGTCTCCTGTTGATGACTTAGGCTGGGAGGTGGTAGGGCAGCTGCTGGAGGAGGCAAAGGGGAAGCAACTGAAGGCTGAGGGGCGCTGCAGCCAGATTTGGCTTCCATTTCACCCCTCAAATTGATGTTGATGTGCTGGAGCGCTGCCCTCTTCTCCTGGTCCAGGTCTTCAGCTGTGACTTGATAACCTGGCTGGGGCGATGGCGGCAACACCAGAGGTTCCCCTCGCCTTGGTCCCAGCAGAGGAATCCTGTGTTTCCGGGGCCTAGAGCTGACAGATGTGGGTGAGCAATCCCTCACGCTGTGTTTCTGCCCTGAGGTCACACCTGAAACCTCTTCACTCTGGATCTTCTCATTGAGTTAGGAGTTTGAGGTTTCTGGGCTTCCTGGCTCACCTTCTCTGTGGATTTGCAGGGCAGCTGGGACTGGGATGTGGCAGGACCCCTCCTCCTCTTCAGTGGCTGGATTCCTTGGGTGGAGCTGTATGAGCTCGTGATGGCATTTCGTTTGGTGCATGAGCTCAGAAATGGGGTCTGGGATGTCTTGATGGAATTGTCTTCTGAGCTCTTGCAATGGAGGCTTCTCTTCAGAGGCCCAGGACTGGGGAGGAAGGAAGATTCACCTCCGTGGACACTCAGGGGCCTAAATGCAGACTGTGCCCTCCTAGTGCCATCAGGGCCCCTTCTGTGATGGTCTTGCCTCTCTAGGACCAGAAGTTCTTCCTCCTGCTTCTCCATCCCCTTCCCGCTCTCTCGGATGGCCCTCGTCACAGCCTTCTCTGCTCCAGAGTCTTGGGCACACTGGGGTGTTGTGGGCAGCATAGAGGCCACTGCCTGCTCTTGCACCACAGCGAGTATCAACTTTCTCCCTAGGCCCGCTGTGCTTCCGGACACCTTGGAGTGGTGTGCAGACAGCCCCTGCTTCCTCTGAGGCCGAGGGCAGCGCAGGGAGGTGAGGGCCCCCAGGAAGGACCACAGGGTCTGCAGGATCCCGGGGTTTAGTCTCCAGGAGGCTCTTAGAAAACACTATTGTAATGTCCCTGGAGACTTGTAGGCTGGCCTGTGAGTCCCTCCACAGTCAGAGGCAGGTGTAGCTGGGAGGCCGCGGATAGCCCATGGAATGTGGCAGAAGCGGGCTGCAGGCTGTGGGGACAGGGGCCCCCGTGGTGGGACTCAGACCCCAGTGCAGGGGACCGAGGCCATGGGCCAAGCTTGCCCACGAAACTGCCCATCGGGACAGTTGTGGAAATTCAGTCCTTAAGTGGGGACCGACTGAATGGGACGGGTTCGGTATTTTTTTCTTTTGATTTATCTGAAAGTGCAGAGCGTTCTCCTATGGCTGCCAACTCAGGCAAAGGCAGAGCGCGCACTGTTAGGCTGGTTGCAGGAACGCATCATTGGAACTTGTCTTCAAAGAATGGGCGCGTGCACAGAACGCACGCGCCAAAAAGGGGCGCGCGCACAGATTGCGGGAAGTGTGCGCGCATGCGCCAGGTACTGTGGCGCAACCTCGAGGAACAAGTAAAAGTGGAAAGGACTACCCAGGAACAGACCCATGTGCAAAGCATGCTCCAAGTACAGGTGTGGGCGATGACAGGAGCCTGGCAAAGGAACCTAAAAAGCAGGAGCGGGTAGTGTGTTCTAGAAATTTGTCCGTTTATTCTAGGTTTTCAAATTTGTTGGAGTACGTATTTTCGTAATACTCCGTACGATCTTCTTTATCTCACTTGCATTGTAATGTTGCCCACCTTATTTTGGTTATTAGCATCTTCTCATTTTTTCCTTTGTCAGTGTGGCCAATTGTTAGTCAATTATATTGACCCTGTCAAAGAAACAACCTTTGGTCTTACTGATTCTATTTTTTTTTTCTATGTCATTTCTTTCTGTTCTGATCTTTATTATTTGCTTTACTCCTTTTTTTTTTTTTTTACTCTGGTAACTGTGGTCTTTTGCTGTTCTTTCTGTTTGTTCAAGTTGTTGGGTTAAGTTATTGGTTTTGGACCTTGTTTGATGTGTACTTTTTTTTTGAAGTTTTTTTTTGTGCTTTAGATGAAACTTTACAGAGCAAATTAATTTCTCATTCAACAATTTATGCACAAATTGTTTTGTAACATTGGTGGCAATCCTTGCGATGTGTCGTCAGTCTCCCCTTCCATACTTCAATTCCCTGTTTCCATCCATCCGTTAGTCCTGTCCCTTCCTGACTTTTCATCATTGCTTTTGGGCAGGTGTTGACCTTTTGGTCTCATATATGTGATTGAACTAAGAAGCATGTTCCTCATGCGTGTTGTTGATTCAATTCTACTGTGTCCTCCCATTAAAGTATCTATTTCTGATATGTCATTGTTAATTTTCTGGATTCTAGTTGTTTTTGTATGGTTTCTCATTGTCTATTTAGTCTGTCATTTTGTTCTTGTATTGTTGTCCTTAATTCCTCTAGGGTTTTTTCTGTGTTTCCCATGACCACTTTGAGGAGCCTAAATGTAAATCTTTTGAATTCCTTATCAGGTGATTTAATTATCATTTCGGGGCAGTTCTACTCTGTCCTATAGGGTCACTATGAGTAAGAATAGACTCAACATCAATGTGTTTGGTTCGGTCTGGTTTCTTCAGGAACGTTTTCTGCCCCTGTACTTTGGTCAATTGTTAGAGCCATCTTATCCTGTTTCCTCGTATGATTTGTTATTGCTGCTGTCTCTGAGGCACTAAGGTGTTAATTAATATATTTCTGTATTGATTGTATGTTTTTTTGCTTTGTCCTGATTTTTGTTTGTTTTGTTTGTTTTGATATATCAGGAGCTTTGTTTCTTCTCTTTCTCTTTAGAATGTCATTCTTCCTTTGTATTATTTTAATTATTGTTGTTTGGTGATACTGGTCTATGTGTGACTTTGGTGGTGTTAGTTGACTGCGTGTAATCTTCTCTCACTAGTGGGTGTGGTGGAAACCCTGGTGGTGTAGTGATTAAGAGCTATGGCTGCTAACCAAAAAGTTGGCAGTTAGAATCCACCAGGTACTCCTGGGAAACCCCATAGGAGCAGTTCTACCCTGTCCTATATGGTTGCCATGACTCAGAATCAACTTGAGGGCAAGAGGCTTTTAGTTTTTAGTGTGTATGGTAGATCACATCCACATGCGAGACCTCTGTGGTTAGGCTCGTTATCTTCCCTGACAGGATAGAGTGGAGGTGGGAGAGCAGGGTCTTTCCCTGATATTGAGTGAGAAGTTCAGGGTGGTCAGGGTCTCTCACAACTCTTGTAGGACTATGGGGTCCTTCCAGGATGGTGCTAGCAGTTAGTGTGCCTTCTAGAGGTCAGGGCAGATTGCTTCTATGGCTGCTGTGAGGGAGTGCTGGCCAAATGGACAGGATAGGCTCTCTGTGCATGCTGGAACTGGCATCTTAGTAGGTGATGGGGGATCAAGGGATTTCAGGGCATGTGCATTCAGCCTGCAGGAACTGTCTGCGTGTAGGATGTGTGATGTAGCAGCCGGGTGGACCTTGGATGGGGGCACTAGGTTCTTCTGCTGGTCATTTGGGAGAGGTGCAGATGGCACCTGTCTGTATGTGATAGGCGTTGCAGATAAGGTGGTGTGCCTGTCTGGCTAGTGACGGGCGTGGGTGCAGGGACCATTCTTTCCAGTTATGGGTGCTGCGGGTGTATGCCAGCACACCTTGGGCACACTGAGCAGTGGGAAGAGGGGATAGGAGGGTGGATGCATGCCACTGGTTCCTTGTCTGGTGGCACAGGAGTGCACACTGCCAATCACCAGGTGGGTGGAAGCATCAGGAGGGCACTGCCAGTCACTGGGCAGGCGGGGCTCGTGCGCATTGCTCGCGGTGGTTGGAGGGTAGGGATGGCTTGTGCTCCTGCCAGTCACTGGGTAGTTGGCACAGTTTGGAGCACTGTCATGGATACCTCCTGGACATAACCAAACACCTTGCAGGATTGGTTTACTGGGTTTGAAGGTTTAGGACTGTAGTCTTGTGGGACCACATAGTCAATTGACTCAATATGGTCCATAAAGTTTATGTTCTACATCTTACTTTGGTAAGTAGCATCTGGGGTCTGAAAAGTTTGTGAGTGGCCATCTAAGATACAAGTATTCGTCTCTACATGTCTGGAACAAAAGAGAAATAAGGAAACAAAAGATTTAAAGCAGAAATTAGTCTACAAGACAAAAGAGAAATAAGGAAACAAAAGATTTAAAGCAGAAATTAATCTACAAGACTAATAACCTACACGAACCATGGCCTCATCTACCCTGAGACCAGAAGAACAAGATGGTGCCAGGTTACCACTACTGACTGTTCTTACTAGTAACACAATCAATGGTTCTGTCTAAAATGGGAGAAAAATGTAGAACAAAACTCAAATTCTTAAAAATGGCCAGATTTCCTGAATGGTAGAGATTAGAGGAGACTATCACCCTGAGATACCCTTTAAACTTTGAACTGCAAGCACCCCCAGAGATCACCTTTCAGCGAAGTAACAGATTGGCTCATAAAATGTGCAGCGTCAGCCATGAGTACTGTGCTCCTTTAAAAAATCATCTATATGAGACCAAACAGTCAACATTTACATTAAAGCAAAGATGAAAAGGTAGGAGGGGACAGGGAAGCTAGATTAATGGAAACAGAACAAGCAGAACAGAAATAATAAGAATATTGACACAATGTGAAAAATGTAACCAACGTCACTGAATGACATATATAGAAAATGTTAAATGGAAACCTTATCTGCTGTGTGAACTTTCACCAAAAACAAAATAAAGCAGTTTTTTTTTTATAAAAAAGCTACCGTAATCAAAATAGAGTGGTACCAGTTAAGGATAGACATATAGATCAAAGGAATAAAATTGAGAGTGCAGCAATAAACCCACACATCTATGTTCAACTGACGTTTACATTGATTTTTTTACAAGAGTGCTAGGTATAACCAATGGGGAAAAGAATAGTCTCTTCAGTAAATGGTCCTGGGACAACTGGATTTCCAAATGCAAAAGAATGGAGTTGGTTCCATACCTTGCAGCATATATGCAAATGAACTCAAAATGGATTAGGTACCTAAATATAAGAATTAGAACCATAAAACTCTTAGAACAAAAGCTAATGGTAATGGATTCTTAGATATGACACCAAAAGTAGAAAAAATATAAGAAAAATAGATAAATTGAACTTCAGGAAAATTTAAAAAATCTTTGTGCATCAAAGGACATTATCAACAACGTGAGGAGTCAACTTACAGAATGGGAGAAAATATTTGCAAACCATATATCTGATAAGGGTTTAATATCAATAATATATAAAAACCTCTTAGAACTCGACATGAAAAAGACAAATAACCCGATCAAAAATGGGCAAAGAACTTGAACATTTTTCCAAGGAAGATATACAAATGGTCAACAATGACATGAAAAGATGTTCAATGTCATTAGTGATTGTCGTGGTTTGGTGTGGCCAAGACTATTTCAACTCAGTAGCTCTGGGTGACAGAGCAGAATTGTCCCATAGGGTTTTCTAGGTTGCAATCTTTACATAAGTATATTGCCACAGAGCTGCTGGGTCATTAGGGGAATGCAAATCAAAACCATAATGAGATTTCTCTTCACCCCGACTAGGGTAGCTATGGTTAGAAAAATGGAAAACAACAAGTGTTTTAGAGTTTTGGAAAAATTGGAACCCTCATCCATTGTTGGTGGGATTGTAAAATGGTGTGGCTAACGTGGATAACAATTTTAGCACTTCCTCAAAAAGTTAAACATACAATGACCATATGATGCAGCAGTTCCACTCTTAAGTATATTCCCAAGAGAATTGAAAGCAGGGGCTTAAACAGATATTTATACACCAGTGTTAGCTGCAACACAGTTCACAAAAGTCAACCCAATGTCCATTAAGAGATGAATGGATAAACAATGGAATATTATTCGGCCAGGAAGACAAATGAAGTCCTGATTCATGCTACCGCATGGTGAACCTTGAAAACGTTATGCTGAGTGAAATAAGGCAGACAAAAAAGGACAAATCTTGTATGATCCCACATATATGATATATCTACAATAGGCAAATACATAGAGACCAAAGTTTATTAATGGTAACCAGTGGCAGGAGGCACAGGAAAGGAAGAGTCATGGCCTAGGGGTGGCACTTAGTTTCCGTTAATGGTGATGGAAAAAATTTTAAACAGTTCTCATGGTTAATCAACATGGTGAATATAATGAGTGTTACAAAATTGTACACATTAAAAAAAGGTTTTAAAACTAGTTAAAATGGTAAAATGTTATATATATATATATATAAAAAATACACCACAATAAATAAATCAATCATGAAACAATCTGTACTTTTGATCTGCAACAAATTCCTGTGTAACCTTAATTTAGGACCTGGGATCCTTGACCTGAGGAAACAGAAGAGTATGGGTGACAGATGGTTGTAGCAATTAAGTACAGCAATAGATGTTCTTGCAAAAGTTGTAGCTATTCACAGCACAATAGCCTGCAGGAACCAACTGGGAGACTCGGCCAGCTTGGGCCCACCTCAGGTGGAATCCCCAGGACAATTGTGGGATGCAGGACTGCTCCATCAGTTCCACATCAGGGTCTAAATCCCCTGCTTTCAGACTGGGGACCGCAGGGGTGTCTTCAGGTGTCAGGATGGTGCAGGTCCATTTTAGAATCAGCCTTCCCATGGCCTCCCTCTCTCCCTCAGGCCAGGAGATTGGTGCCAGTCTCCACCTCTCCTTCCCTAGTCACCCATCCAGATTCCAAGCAGGGACCACTGCCCTGGGTGTCACCATCTCAAGGCCCCAAAGGAAGGAAAAGAGCTCCAGACCAAAGAATGAAGGAAGTAGTACTTTATTTTACGTAGGTGCCTATTGTGCTATCGGCCTTCAGTAGAATCAGCGTGCACGGGGGGAGGCTTGTCCTGGAACCCAGTTAACATACTGACTTAAGTTGAATATGAAGTCCACCCTTTTCTTTCAAAAGCCCTGGGGGAGCCTTAATTTGCCTGTCGGTTTGACAGTGAGGATTGGCTTTGCCAATGAGGTTATGACACTGATGTTTTTCATAGATCAATGAGTGAAATCTGCAGGGCTAAGGATCTAACAAAACAGATCTGAAGCCCATACACAATATAGGACACGCCAGCAATCACACCTTTCCAACAATTTACAGAGAAAAATTTTAGTTGGCAACCTAAAAATGTGCAAGAGAGAAGTGATGGTTGCACACGTTATGAATATGAGAGTATACTAAAAAACAGAATTGCAGGCTTTAAACGGGGGAGTTATGTGGTAAGTGAAGTGTATCTGCTGGCAGAGCTGGGAGAGGAGCGCGCGACTCCAGCAGCCAGGAATCCTCCAGGAGGCCCCGCAAGAAGCCAGGGATCTGGATCTCCATTCCTCTCAAGGCTCCAGAAGCAGCTCCACTTCCCACAATCCCCGCGCCACTTCCAACCGCTTCTGGGTTTGGGCCTGGCGCTGCGGTGGAGATGACAGCGGTGGAGGCGGCGGCAGCGGAGGAGGAGGAGCAGGGCGAGGGCGGTGGGAACGAGGGTCCCGCGTGGAAGTTTCTGGGCAGGAGACCGACTGGTGGATCGTTGCCTTCCTGCAGAAGCTGGTCAGTCAAATGAGTGTAGGGGCCGGTGGGGGCGAAGAGGCAGGTGATATCAGGGACCTTTCCCCCTCAGCCATCACTTGCGTGGAGGGCGAGGCGGGGGTCAGACCTGCAAGAGACACAGGACCACTGGGGCCCGAGGGCACCGGGAGACCGAAGACACTGAGGACTCACGTGGGTCCCAGGGCGCGGCCCTCCCCCGGCTTGTTCTGCTTGTTGGCCTTTCCTGGGGCCTGAACTCTGTAAACCATGAGCCCAGGTATGAGTCCTCCTCCTGAGGTTGCTCATTCGTCACTTGTGTCCCTTGGATGCAGCCTTCCCCTGCTTTCTTCAAGCTGAGTACAAAAGGGAAGGAGGCAGTCCACAGTGGGTTTCACAGGTCTGAGTGCTTCCTGGCTCCTCTTCTAGAAAAGTGCATCAGGGAGAGAGGGAGGAATCCGAGGGAGGAATCCGAGAAGAGTGAGTGAAAGATGCAGTTGGGAGGGTAGGTGTTTGGGGTGTGGGTGGTGGGGGCCCTGTGAGGAGGCAAGGCAGAAAGCATCTGTGGGTTCTGCAGGAGGGAGTGAGGAGCTGGATTAGAGTCTCCTCCACACAGCCACAACCTCTGCAACTCCTCCCAGCTGGGGCTGCCAGAGCACCCAGGCTGTGCCTCCCATTGAAATCCAGCCCCTCACACTGTCTGTGCATTTCATTCACCAGACTGTTAATTGTGCTTACCAGCTGTTGTGCTAGCCTTAGATTTGCATGAGACACAGCCCCTGCCCTGAGGGAATACACAGCAATAAAGGGACAATTACAGTGCACTCTTACCATTGCTCTGGAATACTATGGGCACTGCCTGGGCAGTTAGCTTGGGTAGGCCCAAAGTAGCTTGTGGAGTAGGTGAGGCCTGTCAGTTGTTCACTGCATGCAGGAGTTTCCTTCAGATTGGTAGTTTTGCGGGTGGGAGAGGGTCATGGAATGAGGGTAAGCAGCCCCTGGCAGGTTAGTGTGCCAAGTATTTGAGTCTATATTTGGCATATGGCATGCTTTGAGGTAGTGAAACCAGGACTTCAGACAGGTTCTTTGTGGCTTGACCCTCTGCTGAGAATTTGCCTTTCCACCCGGATGTACTGAATCAGAATCTACATTTTAACATGATCCCCTGGGTGATTGTTACTGTAACCATAAGAGTTAACAAGATCCCCGGGTGATTCTTATGTATAGGTAAGAATCACCCGGGGATCTTGTTAAAATGTAGGTTCTGATTCAGTGCAAGTTTTCATTAGGGGGTCGAAGTGGAATGAACTAGTTCAAAGCCCTGAGTGAAACATGGATGTTGGGAGGTTTCCCCCACGTACCTGGAGATGGATCAAGGACAGAGATGAGACGACTCAGAGAAACCAGTTAGGAGGCCATTTTGAGGAGTTTTGGACTCTTGGGGGCTGGGGATCGGTTCTTTTTCTTCCCTGTATTACCAATCCTAGATTAGTGTGTGTCACATAAATTGCTGCACTTGAAACAGTTGTGGATGACCTAAGCAGGTGAGAGATGACAAAGGCCTGAATTCTACGGTGGTAGAAACTGAAGAGAGGAAGACAGATTCCAGACAGGGGAGCCTTTGACAGTACTTGATAACTAACTGGATGGGGGGACAGGGACTGCGTATCAGTGGAAAAGGAAGAAAGTGGGCCGAAGGCCTGGACTCCTCCTAGTACAGTGGGAGGAGCATGGACTGTGTGGGCGTTGCCATGGAACAGCCTCCGACAGTTCTGCAGGTCTTGCAGAAACAATGAACATTGTTTTATTGCTGCACACAGAGAGTCAACAGCGACTCATTGCACCCCCATGTGTGTCAGAGTAGAACTGTGTTTCATAGAGTTTTCAGTGGCTGGTTTTTCAGATGTAGATCTCCAGTCCTTTATTCCAAGGTACCTCTGGGTGGACTTGAAACACCAACATTTTGGTTATCAGCCACATACTTTACGTTTTACACTACCCACAGACTCCACACCCAAAGTAGGATACGTAGATTGGGAAGTTGTCTATTGGTGAAACTTTGTCTTCTTCAAGAGAAGCCCCTGGGGCAAGGATTCCTCTTGGGGAAGCCCAGAATTTAAAGACAGGAAGGTGGAGTTGTCATCAAAGACAGGGTGGAGGATCGAAGGGGGAGGTGGGGCCAAGATGGCAGAGTAGTCAGACACTTCCTGTGGTCCCTCTCACAACAAAGACCCAAAATAACAAGTGAGTCAATTATATGTAACAATCTAGGAGCCCTGAACATCAAAGGCAATGTTGAGGAATCAAACTGAGCGGAAAGGGGAGGGAGAGATGCTTCAGAAGCAGCGAGGAGTTGCCAGACCTGACCTGGAGGGAACCAGCACCCCACAGGCTGGAACCACCGACGTGAGTGCAGTGAGGCAAACAGTGGCATTCAGGATGGATTTTCCACATCAGGAGAGACTAAGTGGCAGAGAGTCCACTCATACCTCCAGAATCAGTGAATAGCGGTGCTCAATCGGCAAAAGATAAGTACGTGCATCTTACCGACCCTGCGAATCAAAAAGCACCACTTTGGGAAAAACCTCTCTCCCATTTACCTGCCCCCTTCCTGCTCTGGACTGGGTCCAGGCTGCCCTCATAAATTGCTGTGTCCGCAGATGTGAGCCAATCTCACGGCCTTGGAGAGGGAACACATTAACAAACAGGAAAAAACAATCTTCTGGCTCTCCAAAGCCGGGAACTCAGGGCAGAAACAGCTCCTTTGACTAGGAAAAGGCATAAGGGGTCCACAGACTTTGCATGCCTTTCGCCCCTGCATAAACCTGTTTGAACCCATCACAACAGTGTAGGCCCTAATTAGCACAGTACAACAGGGTATAAACCTGAAGTCTAACCTCAACTGTATCAGCCATATTTTGGAGAGGCAGCTTCATGATATTTGACACTGCTCCGCCTGGTAAGCAGGGTCCTCACGTTCCCAGATCAGGGGCCGGGACTGGTGGCTGCAATCACGCCACCTAGCCACCCGTGATAGGGGTCCAACAATAAGTGGTGCCTCCCAGTCCTTACACCAAACAGCCTTGGATGCCCATAGTATGGCTGCAGATCCATCCCCCTACACACTCCAGGGAACAGGGTCACACTTTGCTCACAGATACTCAGGGCAGCTGTCAGCCCTCTGCTTTTCTCAGTGCATGACCCCCTTCTGCAGCCAGATACCTGTGCCTACACCAATCACCCCTGCCTGTCTAGGACTGTAGATGAGAGCCTTGGTCACCACACACTTGGTGGCTGACTACTTGGACACCTGAGCTGAAATCATACAAGAGAAGTAAATGGACTGCTGGGCTCATGTACCTAGTAACAGCTCTGACCACCTGATGACAGAACTTTAGAGCTTCAAAGGCACGGTCTTAGTCATGTAGTGCTGCTGTAACAAATACCACAAGTGGATGGCCATAACAAAGAGAAATTTATTCTCTCAGAGTCTAGTAGGCTACAAGACCAAATTCCAGGGTAATGTTTTCTCTCTCTGTTGGCTCTGGAGAAAGGTCCTCGTCATCAGTCTTCCACTGGTCTGGGAGCATCTCAGCATAGGAACCCCAGGTCCAAAGGACACGCTCTGCTCCTGGCACTGCCTCCTTGTTGGTATGATGTTCCCCTTCTCTGCTTCCCATTCCTTTTATCTCTGTAGAGATAAAAGGTGGTGCGGGCCACATGCCAGGGAAACTCCCTTTACATTGGATCAGGGATGTGACCTGGTAAGGGTGTTATAATCCTACCCTAATCCTCTTTAACATAAAATTACTATCACAAAATAGAGGAGAACCATAGAATACTGGCAATCGTGGCCTAACCAAGTTGACACACGCATTTTTGGGGGGACAAAATTCAATCTGTGATAGGCGCCAACAATAAAACTGTTGTTGTTAGGTGCCGTTGAGTCGTTTCTGGCTCATAGTAACCCTATGCAAAACAGAACGAAACACTGCCTGGTCCTGAGCCATCCTCACAATCGTTGTTTTGCTTGAGCTCATTGTTGCAGTCGCTGTGTCAGTCTATGTCGTTGAGGGTCTTCCTCTTTTCCACTGACCCTGTACTCTGCCAAGCATGATGTCCTTCTCCAGGGACTGATCCTTCCTAACAACATGTCCAAAGTATGTAAGACGCAGTCTCACCATCCTTGCTTCGAAGGAGCATTCTGGTTGTACTTCTTCCAAGACAGATTTGTTCATTCTTTTGGCAGTCCGTGGTATATTCAATATTCTTTGGCAACACCACGATTCAAAGGCATCAGTTCTTCTTCGGTCTTCCTTATTCATTGTCCAGATTTCACATGCATATGATGCAATTGAAAATACCGTGGCTTGGGTCAGGTGCACCTTAGTCTTCAAGGTGACATCTTTTCTCTTCAACACTTTAAAGAGGTCCTATGCAGCAGATTTGCCCAATGCAATGCATCTTTTGATTTCTTGACTGCTCCTTCCATGGCTGTTAATTATGGATCCAAGTAAAATGAAATCCTTGACAACTTCAATCTTACTCCATTTAACGTGATGAATAATAAAACTAAGCATATCAAAACAAAACAAGAAGCTAGGACACAGTAAGCAAACATGAATAAACAGAATAAGTTACTTATGTCTGGGAAACTGCAGTCAGTATCAAATCACGTAAAGAGGCAGACCCGGATGGCTTCAGCATGCTCCCAAAACAAAGAATCAAGATATCTTCTGGATGAAGGAACTTCCTGGAATTACTAGAGGTAGAATACAGAAGTTTAATATTCAGAACTCTTCAAGAGATGAGGAAGGGGATCAGGCAAAACGCAGAACAAGCCAAGGGGCACAGAAACAAAATAGTAGAGCACCTTAAGAAGATTAGAGAAGAGCATAATGACAAATTTAGCAAGACGAATGAATCCATAGACAGCAAACAGAAATTCAGAAGATTAACTATAAAACTGCATAGAGAACTGGATAGAAAGCCATAGGAGCAGAATTGAGGCAATGGAAGTCAGAACTAGTGAGACTGAAGATAAAGCACTTAACACCAACATATCTGAGGAAAAATCAGATAAAAGAATTTAAAAATAATGGAGAAACCCTAAGAATTATTTGGGACTCTTTCAAGAGGAATAACCTATGAGTGATTGGACTACCAGAACTGGGGGGGATAACAGAAAATACAGAGAGAATTGTTGAAGATTTGTTGGCAGAAAACTTCCCTGATATTGTGAAAGATGAGAAGATATCTATCCAAGATGCTCATCAGACCCCACACAAGGTAGATCCCAAAAGAAAGCCACCAAGATATATTTTAATCAAAGTTGCCAAAACCAAAGATAAAGAGAGAATTTTAAGAGCCGCTAGGGATAAACAACAAGTCCCCTACAAAGGAGAATCAATAAGACTACACTCAGACTATTCAGGAGAAACCATGCAGGCAAGAAGGCAATGAGATGACATATATAAAGCCTTGAAGGAAAAAAAAAATTGCCAACCAAGAATTATATATCCAGCAAAACTGTCTCTCAGATATGATGGTGAAATTGGGACATTTCCAGATAAACAGTAGTTTAGGGAATGGCAGAAACCAAACCAAAATGACAAGGACTGCTAAAGGGAATCCTCTGATTAGACAATCAGTAACATCAGGCATCAACCCAAGGCTAGAATACAGGACAGAGCACCCAGATATCAACCCAGATAGGGAAATTACAAAAATAAATCAAAGCTAATACACTGAAAATAGGGAAACAGAGAAATCATACTGTACAAGATGATGACATTAAACATAGAGGGACTTAAAAATGTAGTCATAGATCCTTCATGTGGAGAGGTAGTCAAGGCAATATAAAGAAATAAAAAATTGGTTTAAACTTAGAAAAATGGGGGTAAATATTAAGGTAACCACAAAGAAAACCAACAGTCCTACACATCAAAGAGAGGACAGAGGAGGGTCAGAGAGCTAGGAGGGCGAAGAGTTTCTGGGTGTTGAGGCTGTCTCGATAATTTGTAATTCAGCTTTCTTTTGCTTCCAGGTGAACTAGGTTCTTCCTGTTTTTTGCAAGGTTGTTCTGTTGTAGAGTTACTATCAGTTGGAATGAACTTGACAGCACCTAACAAAAAAAACATTGCTGCTGTAGCAAATTGCCACACAGTTACAGGTTAAAGATAACATAAATTTCTATCTGATAGTTTCTGTAGGTCAGAGTTGCAGGTAGGCTCAGCTGGGTCTTCTGCTTAAGGTCTTAAATAGCGAAAATCAAGGTGTGGCAGTGCTGCACTCCTTTGTGGAGGCTCTGTGGAAAGTCTGCTTCAAAGCTCCTTCAGGTTGTTGGCCAAATTCAGTTCCTTGCGGTTGTAGGACTGAGATCCTCTTTCATGGCTGGCTGCCAGCCAGGGGTCATTTCCTTCCTATAGGCTGCCTATATTCTCTTTCATGCTTTCTAGGGGTCGCTCCAGGAGGGTGGGTAGAGTTCCTCTCATGTTTAGAATCTGACTTAGCTGCTTCAAGTCTCTGACTCCAGCCAGAGAAAATTCTGTTTTAAGGACTGAGATTAGAGTGGGTCTACTTGGGAAAGCCAGGAAATTCTCCCTGTTTCAAAGTCTGCAGTCTTAATTACATCTGCAAAGTCCCTTTTGCCATGTAAAGTAGCATATTCAGAGTTTCCGGGGATTAAAACCAGTTGCTGTGGCAACCCCATGTGTATCAGAGTAGGACTGAGCTCCATAGTATTTTTTTAACCCTGAATTTTGTTTTATTGTACTTTAGATGAAGGTTTACAGAATAAACTAGTTTCTCATTACACAGTTACGATACATATTGTTTTATGACATGGCTAACAACCCCACGACATGTCAACACTTTCTTTTCTTGACCTTGAGTGCCCTATTAGCAGCTTTCCTATCCTCTCCTGCCTTCTAGTCCTTGCCCCTGGGCTGTTGAGTCCCTTTAGTCCTGTTTTGTTTTATGGGCCTGTGTAGTCTTTGGCTGAAGGGTGAACCTCAAGAGTAATGAGTGATTTCATTACGGCGCTAGAAGGGTGTCCAAGGCCATATTCTTGGGTTTCTCCGGCCTCTCAGGCCAGCAAGTCTGGTCTTTTTTTGTGAGTTAGAATTTTTTCTACATTTTTCTCCAGCTGTGTGCGGGACGCTCTGTTGTGATTCCTGTCAGAGCAGTGGTGGTAGCCGGGCACCGTCTAGTCCTACTGGAATCAGTTTGGCGGAGACCATGGTAGATGTTAACACTAATTTTTTTTTTTTTTAGTAGCGGCTAACTCCGGACAACGGGATTTGGAGGAGAGGGCAAAGCTGGTATGCGGGACTCCATAGTGTTTCAATGGCTGATTTTTTGGAAGTAGATCGCCAGGCCTTTCTTCCAGGCCATCTCTGGGTGGATTTGAATTTCCAACCTTTCTTTTAGAAGCTGAGCGCTTTAGCTATTTGTGCCACTGAGGGACTCCACTAGAGATTAATGCATGGATATTTTTTGGGGGTGAGTTCCTTTTGCCTAACACAGTTTTCAAAGTTGTCTTCCTAACTTGGTTTGGGTGTTCTCAGCTCTCAGATTTGTCTGTTTCTTCTCCATATTTCACTGTAAAATAAAATTGTAATTCTCGATGGTTTGATTTATCATGTTCACAGGGTTAAAAAGGAGGATTGCTTTAGCATTCTTGATGCGCATTTGATTCTGACTTCCTCAGGTGTTTGTGCTGTTGCTTAAAGTCAGCCATTTTGGGAAATGTTTTGAACCTGAGTAATTTATAGTTAAGTGGTTAAGCACTTGGCTGATAATGGAAAGTTTAGTGGTTCACACCCACCAGCCGCTCTTTGGGAGAAAGATGTGGCAAGCTGCTTCCATAAAAGACTGAAGCCTGGATTGAGAAACTAACTTGAGCTGAAAACTTTCATCTAAAGCACAATGAAACATTTTTTAAAAAGATTACAACCTTGGAAACCCCATGGGGCAGTTCTACTCTGTCCTATAGTGTCGCTATGAGTCAGAATTCACTCGATGGCAGTGGGCTTGGGTGGCATTTGTAGCTGAGTGAGGGAATAAAGGAAGTGTAGGAAAGAAGAACTGGGATGCTCCTGTTGGTGGGGGGCACCTGAGAGTTCTCTCTGTTCCCCCAGGTCTTGAGTATGTACCAAGTGCCTTGATGCCAGTGCCTCAGAGCACAGGCCACCCCACCGAGAAGAAGTGAGTTTGAGTTGAGGCTGGTGAGTAGAGCCGTGATTAGCCCTTGTGGGACTCTAGTCCCGCCTCTTGGCCCTGTGCTGTCTCCCCCTCCTTCCACCTGCCCTGGGCAGTGGCTTACCCGCCCCCCCCCCCAACATCCCAGCCTTCCTCCCCAGCAGCCAGCATTATGGGCTTCCACAGCTGCCCTGCTGCAGCCCATCAGCACTCAGACTGCAGCTCCAGTGCCCACCCTCTCAGGGTCTGTCCGTAGCCCGGCCTAGCCTTTCTGGTCTCTCGGCTTCTTGAGCATTTCAGGCAGTTTCGGGGGTATCTGCTGGCCCTTCTGTCTGGATTGCTCTTCCTTCGTGCTCTCTTTTTAAACATTTTTTAAATGAGTATTTAAGATGTTCAAAATGGATAGACTCCTCCTACTATTTACAGGACCAGCTCCTTCTCTTTTTGTCTAGGTATCTGCTTATGTATCAAACACTCAGAGACTCCTTCCCTGCTAACTAGTTCCTCCCTCTGATAGGCCTTCTCTCAGCCCTTTTGAGTTCCTTCGTAGGACCTCAGGCCTTGAAACAGGGCACCTGACATGTGAAACACCTGTTGAAGAATGCAAGAGGAAGTGTTTTTCCAGGGGGCTGTGTGAGCCACCCCCTCGTGGCACAGTGGCCTGAGCTAATGTGTAGTGTGACGCTCTGGAACTCCTGCTGTCACCATGTGTTAGCTGAGTGACCACCGGCAGGACACTTAGCCCCTCATCTATGAAATGGCAGGAGTCCTGTCTGTGTCAGGGGGATGGTGGGAGGGAAATGAGGAGACTGCACACGCCTGGTGCCTCCTCTCAGTGCTCCTTGTGGGAGTAGGAGATCTTGTAGTCCTGGCTGGTGGGGATGATGCCTCTAGGCCTGGGTGGGGAATTAATGACCTTGGGACAGACCTAAAGGAGCTGGTGTAGGGGGTCAATAGTGAGAATATTAGTAGGTACCGATTGGCTCATCATTGACCACTCACTCTCCTGCAGAGACTGCAGGAGAAGCATCCCTGAGAGCCCCTGGGCCTGTCTCCTTGTGGGATTGTTGGATTATCCATGCTGAAAACACCCACTGGGTGCAGGCTCCCAGGAACATGCCTTAGTCGTTACTGACCAGCACTTCACCTGACATAAAATAGGTTCACATAACACTTTAATCAGATGCTTTGTCAGTCATTTCTTGGCACTTCTTTTTAACTTTTATGCCACCTTATTCTTGAGGCTTTTATCCCCCTTGCTCTTCAGTACAGAAGATTGCACATAGAGCCACGGAATAAAATGTCTTTTGGGCTGAACAGAAGGCAGGGGGGAGGGGACCCAGGTGGGGAAAGACAGCCCCCTATGTAGGAGGAGCTCAGTGAGGAGCTTGGAAGGGAGTCACCTGTGGAAGACAGGCCAGTCCCTCTTCTGGTAAAGTCTTGTTCTCTGTCGGGACAAAAGAGAGGCAGAGATTCAGCCTGGACTGGAAGGAGCAAGGAGAGTACTGTTTAGCCAGAAACAAAAATAAAACAAACAAAGAACAGAACTTCCAGGGGTCTGAAAAGCCTTCAGATAGATGGAGGTGTCTTTAAACTTGCAGGTCCTCATGCTGCCCATGGGTCACGGTTCTCCCGCAGGCAGAGGTCAGGGAGTCCTCACCGGTTTCTTTCTTCTGACACCTCACATTTGTTATTGGCGAGGATAGTGGGTGATGAGAGATAGGGAGTGCTCACACAGTGCTAGGCTCCTGGCCAGGTTTTCTGTGGTGTATCCCGTGCTCTTCTGGTGCTGTTCTTGGCCTCATTTTCCAGCAGAGAAGCTGCTGGGCCCCACTGTCTTTTTCAGCCTGGTGACTGCAGCCCTGAGCCAGGGGTTTCTGTGTGTAACCTAAAGCTAGCAGGCCTGCTCCCTGAGACCAGGGCCTGACTTGTCCTCTTGCTGCCATGTCCCCAGTGCCCACGGTGGTGCCTGCCCCTGCTGGGCAGCCAGGAAGTATTTGTTGAGCCCCTGACTTCCAAGTCTTGACCAGTGGCCTGCTGTCTCTGGACCAACAGTGACAGTGACCTGAAGGGACACGAGCCCCAGTCACCTGCTCCAGAATCTGGGGCTTCCACCTGCAGCACAGCAGGACTAACCTGAGCGTGTGCTTGTGCCGGGTCCTGTCATGGGAGTCGATATGTGTTCACTCATCACATTTGCCCTGTTGGTAGATGCAGTTATTACTCCCATTTTTCAGATGAGAAAACTGAGGCATAAAGGAGAGGTCGCTGCTGCTTATAGTTACTTTCCATGTTACAAATAAATGCTTTCTGAATCACAGCAGCAAACCACCATTTAATCTTTGAAAGAGAAGTAAGAGTCCTGGTGTTAGTATTATAAATTCCTTGAGTGTGGGATCTGGTCTTATACAACTCTATATCTTGTGTAGCTCCCAGCACAGCACTCTGGCACAGATGAGGTACTTAACAATCACACGTAAGGTTGTAGGAGTTGGCAGTTACTTTTCTTCTCAGAGTCTGGCAGGGCTTTCTCTGGTGGTGGTTTTTCAACCCTGAATCACTTCTTCTTTTGAGCTTTTCATTTTGATAACGTTTTACTTGTGAAGAGAAGTTGCGAGGAACACCCAGAACACTCAGCATGCCCTCCATGGGGTCCCTGATTGCTGACACTGGCCCACTTTTGGCTAAGTAAATTGATGGGTAAAAGATCTCTTTTTACCCCAAGTAAGGTGTCCTTTGTCCTTGGCTCTAGAGAAATAACCCTTGGAGTCAGTTCGGCTGCCTTGGTCTGGGACTTCCAGGCCACACCTGTGGATTTGTGCTGGCCAGTGGGGGCTAGCCAGACCAGAATACACTCACCTGGGAGGCCGATAATCAGCTATTGCAGGGGGCATGATTTAGCCAACCATCTAGGACTGGCTGATAAAATCCTGGAACCCTAAGGCACAGAGAGGTTCCCAATCGGCAAAGGAAGGGTGTTGTCTTAGTCATTTAGTGCTGCTGTAACAGAAATACCACAAGTGGGTGGCTTTAACAAAGAGATGTTTATTCCCTCACTGTCCAGTAGGCTAGAAGTCCAAATTCAGGGTGCTGGCTCCAGAGGAAGGCTTTCTCTCTCTGTTGGCTTTGGAGGAAGGTCCTTGTCATCAGTCTTCCCTTGGTCTGGGAGCATCTCAACACAGGAACCTCAGGTCCAAAGGATGTGCTCTGCTCCCAGCACTGGTTTCTTGGTGTTATGAGGTCCCCATGTCTCTCTGCTCATTTCTTTTTTTTTTTATATCTCAAATGAGATTGGTTTAAGACACTATCTGATCTTGTAGACCTCATCAATATAATTGCCATTAATCCATCTTATTACATTATAACGATAGGATTTACAACACGTAGGGAAATCACATCAGAGGTTAAAATGGTAGACAATCATACAATGATAGAAAGGAATCACGACCTAGCCAAGTTCACAGATATTTTGGGGGGGGACACAATTCAATGCATGACAGGAGTCATCTTTGAAACAGCAGTTTCACATTGAGAAGTTTCCCAGACTTCACCAAGCTCTTCTCATCCTTGTGGTGATCTCCTGATTTATATCCTTTTACTATAATAAAACTGGTACTTGTACATACAGTATCTTCTATGATTTCTAGTGAATTAACGAACCCAAGGACAGTGTCCTCTTAACATGTAAGGTCTGATCTAGCCCCAGGTAGCTGGGGACAGAGAGAATGTGCTGTGTGGGTGGGTGGCTGGTGTAGGAAATGATGGAGAAGTGGGAAAGCGGGTTTATGATTGATCTCTGCCTTCAGGGAATCAGCTTTATGCTGGTTCTCATCTACTAAGTTACCATTGTGCACATCTTCCAGGGCCTTGATGGACAGCAGCCAGTTGCCGTCCTGCTCCTGAGAGGCTTCATCCTTTAGAACTCCATTCCCCGTTGGCCTTGGTCCCTCAGCTTGTCTAGCTCTCTGCCTGGGAATCTGCTGGAGCAGTGGGTGCAGGAAGGGAACAGGATGAGGTGCGGCCTGGTTGCAGGTCAACCTTTGTGCTCCTGGGGTGGCAGTAGATGGGGAAGCGGTGCTTGCTTTTAAGACGTGGCTCACACCATTTTCCCAGTGCCCTCTTTTCTGTGCTCCCCACTTCCCAGTGCAGCTACCTGTCTGTCAGTTCTCCTCTCCAGAGAGGACAATTGAGGAAGATGGTCTGGCCTTTCACCTTTTCCTCCATGGAGTATTTATATTTATACTGAGATACAACATACCTGGAATATTAAACGTCACAGCAGCTGTGGAGACGTTTTGCCTATTTTGAACTTCCTATCATTGGAGTCACACTCTGCAGTCTTGTGCCTGGCTCCTTCATTCAGCTTCATGTCTGTGAAGTTTACCCTTGTGGGCGGCAGGTGTTGTTATGTATGCTGTGTGTTATGCCATGGTGTGACCCTGCCACAGGTTACTTTTCTGTTCAACGCTGAGTGGACATTCGGGTTCATTCCAGTTGTTGGCTGTATGGATACAGCTGCTAGGAGTGGTTTTGGTCTTGTCTTCCAGGGAATACATGTACTTCTCTGGAGTAGGCACCCAGGAGTCGAGTGGGTTGCTGGGCTGGAGGCTGTGGGGTTCCCCTCTGTAGATTCTGCCAGTTTTCCTAAGCTGTGGCACCCGTGTATACTCCCACTAGCAAAGTGGGAGAGTTCCACTTGCTAGGGGTCCTTGCCCACACTTGGTGTTGTGAAGGAGTCTGCATTTCTAACAAGTACACTTGGTGATTTTGAGTGCACTGCCACAATTGCGACCCACTGAGTGCAGTGACAGAGTGGAAAGGGTAATTTAGGTGGGAGGGGGCTTGTAAGGAAAGTAGCTAGCTGGGGTATCTGGTGACTGTGTGTGCGTGTATCACGTATCAGAACTTCATTCTTTTCTGTACCTGAATAACATTCCATTATAGAGGATATACCATGTTTTGTTTGTCCATTCATCTGCGGGTGGACACGTTGAGTTGTTTGCACTGTTTGGCTACTGTGAATAACAAGGGGTGGGCTGGAGTTGCTGGGGGTGTCAAGCCATGGAAGGAGAAATGCCCAACAGCTGTGGGGGGAGTGGGAAGCAAATCTGGAAGAGGAGTCAGCTGCAGGAGTGAGGTGAGTCCGCCATCCCAGTGATGCAGCTGTGGGGCCTATGGGTTGGGGGTACAGCCACGGTTCCCCATCTCCATGGGCGAGGGTGGCAAGAGGAAGCAGAGCAGATGTGGGAAACTGCGGGGTGAGGATGCAGGTACAGTGATGCCAGGTCATCAGCTCGTAAAAATTACTCAACAAAGTCACAGCCACCTCTGCGCGTCTCCAGTGCCTATTTTGGTCAGTGTATTCAGTCCTTGTGGGTGTAGTGCTTTATTCCTTTCCATATAACATTGTAGATCATTTAAAAACAGAAAGGTGTTTTCCCCAATCTCTCTACCTGGAGATGGTTGGTACTGACACTTTGATGTAGTTCCTCCACAGTCCTCTTTCTGTATGCGTGTAACTTTACATATATATACGTATATCAAACATATATATATGTCATTTATTAAAAATATAAATACATATATACGTGTACTTTTTGTACATGAAATTTGAAGGACAGCTGCCTGGCCACCCGACTGGAAGTGATCCATGTCTGTGCCCATTCCAAAGAAAGTGACACAAGAGAATGTGTAAATTATCAAACGATATCTTTAAAATCGCACACAAGTAAAAGTGTGCTGAAAATCATTCAAAAGCGGTTGCAACAGTACATTGCCAGGGAACTACCACAAGCTCAAACTGATTTCAGAAGAGGACGTGGAACAAGGGATATCATTGCTGATGTCAGATGGCTTATGGCAGAAAGCAGAGAATACCAGAAAGATGTTCACCTGTGTGTTATTGACTATGCAAAGGAATTAGACTGTGTGGATCCTAAAAAACTATGGATAACATTGCATAGAACAGAAATTCCAGAACACTGAATTGTGCTTGGAAACCCTGGCGGTGTAGTGGTTAAGAGCTATGGCTACTAAGCAAAAGGTCAGCAGTTTGAATCCACCATGCATGCTCCTTGGAAGCCCTATGACGGCAGTTCCAGTCTGTCCTATAGGGTCACTGTGAGTCAGAACTGTCCCAACGGCAATGGGTTTCATTTTTGTTCATTAATTTGTTTAACTGTGCTCATCCCTGACCTGTACATAGACCAAAAGGTAGTCATTCAAACAGAACAAGAGGACACTACATGGTTTAAGGTCGGGAAATGTGTGCATCAGGGTTGTATCCTTTCACCATATTCAGTCTGTATGCTGAGCAAATAATTCAAGAAGCTAGATTATATGAAGAAGAATGCAGCATCAGGATTGAGGAAGACTCATTCACAACCTGTGATATGCAGATGACATAACATTGCTTGGTCCTCGGAAGTAAGGACGGCGAGAGTTTATCTCACATACTTTGGTCATGTTATGAGGAGAGACAAGTCCCTGGAAAAGGGCATCGTACTTGGTAAATTAGAGGGTCAGTGCAAAAGAGGAAGACCTTCAACGAAATGGATTGACACAGTGGCTGCAACGATGGGCTCAAACATAGCAATGGTTTTGAGGATGGTGCAGGACCAGGCAGTGTTTCATTGTCTTGTGTGTGGTGGCTGTGAGTTGGAACTGACTCGACAGCACGTAACAACCACAGCATACGTGTACGTACATACCCACATATATACCTTTACACACACATACATTTTAAAGTCTAACTGCGAGTTCAGTTTGGGATTCAGTGTTTCTCAGAGTTAAGTTGTGTCTATAACCCTGGGCGGGGAGGGGGCGCTCTGGCTGGGATCTGAGCACCTGGCAGCTCTGTGCCCACCACCCAGGTTCAGGTGATGTGTAGACCACACCCAGCAGGTATTTTGACATATGGAACTCTTCCGGAGAGTTGTGCTCTGTCTGGGTAGCTGTGGTCTTGCTGTGAAAAGCTGGGCCTACTTCTGGTTGTGGGAGCAGATGGGATTTAAGATTTTCATTGGTTAATGCCTTGCAGAGGACTGAGATCCTCCAGCCCAGGGTACCCTGCAGCTGGGATGACTTAGCATGTGTTGTCCTTCCTGTGTGGGGCTCTGGGAATAAGCCTCCTCCAGACTCTGGGCTCAGGCATCCTGCATTCTTGAGATAAAAAAAAAAAAGTACTTACTCTTGAGATAAGCACTTCATTATCTTATATAAAGTTTCATTGTGGGCATTCCAAACTGTCACAGAAGTAGAGATAATAGAAAAATGATGTCACGGGTTTTTCAAGTGTTAGCAACATACGGCCAATGTCGTTATACGCACCTACCCCTGATTATTTCAAATCACACTGCAGACATCATATGATTTCAACTGTGAGTACTTGAGTGCAGAGCTCTAAAAGATAAGGCTTTTATTCCCAAATACCATAAAATCATGTGAGATAAGCATTTTAATGAAGGCCAGGGATGGCACAGGGCATCCTTCCCACGGGGCTGCCTGTGTTGGGCATGGGCAGTGCTCAGGCTGGAGCCTGGGGGCCTGGAGCCTGGGGTGCCAGCCACTGCTTCCTGTTTAGACTGGAATTCTGAGCCTCTCCAGCTCCCCCAGCTCTTCTGAGCTCAAACCAACTAAGGGCAGCAGCATTGTGTTTAGGTACAGTTGTTTCACTGATTGAGTGCCTTGGGAACTGAGAAATGGTGAGAGCAGATGTAGTAAAGGTTAATCAGGCAAGCAGAGAGAAATGTGAAGACAGTTGTTTTTTATGTTTCTTTGTGTTTAAGTTTTGTGGGTTTTTTTTTTCTACAACACTAAAATCCCCTTTCCTACATGTAGGTGGATGGTCAATTTCTGCAATACCAATTTTTATCTTGTTAAAAACTACTTTTGTGTGTGTCTTTAAAACAGTCCCAGAACCAAAACGCAGAAGTTTGCTAACAAAAAAGCAGCAGTCATAGCAGTCTGCTTTAGCTAACATAGGGCGACAGGCTTCCGTTTATTTGTCGGTCCAGATGGTTCCATTCTGTTGAGACCAGGTATTTGCTTTGGTTAATGTCAGTGATTAAACAGCGGGGTCTCATCATTTCCTACCACGGAGGTGAAACAGTCTGGGGGATGGGGGAAGCGAGCCAGGGCGGAAGAATGGGAAGGACAGAGGAGGCCAAGGAGGTGCTCTGTGGTGCTGCTGCCTAGCTATCTGAAGACCTAGGAAAGGCTAGAAGACTAGGTTAGAGCTAGGCCTGCACTATTTGAGGACACACTCTCCGGGGAAGTGGGGTGAAGGGAGGTATTTCAGCCACAGCTGGAAGCCAGCTCTGAGGGGCTGGTTTGCCGAGTCGAGGCTGGCTTCACCACCCACCCCATACTCTGTGACCGTGGGGCCATTCTAAAAACTGCCCTGTGCGTCAGGCCTTTTGGGACAAGTAGGCACTCCTGTGGGTCAAAATTGCTGATGAGATGGAAGCTTCATGTTTTGATGTTGACTGGTTTAGAAAGGGAAACAAGAGTTTTAAGATAATAGCTAGCACATTCCTCACAAAGTTAAACATAGAAACTACCATGTGACTCAGAAATTCCACGCCTGGGTATATACCCAGAAGATTTGAAAGTAGGGACTCAGATAGGTGTACACCAGTATTCACTGCAGCATTATTCACAATCAGCGAAGGTAGAAACAACCCAAGTGTCCATCAGCAGATGAACAGATAAACAGAATGTGGTACAGCCCATGCAATGGTATGTCATTCAGTCATAATGAAAAATGAAGTTCTGATCCATGCTATGACATGGGTGAACCTTGAAAACATTATGCTGAGTGAAATAAGTCACAAAAGGATGAATATTGTATGATTCCATATATATGAAATATCTGAAACAGGCAAATACACAGAGACAAAGTAGGTTAGTGATTGCCAGGGGCTGGGGAAAGGAGAATGGGGAGTTATTCCTTTAAAAAAGAAAATCTTAAAAAAATTCTATAAACCTAATCATCTGAAATCAGATTTAAGAAAGAGAGAGAGAGGTGCTCAGTGAGTATATTTTTTGACTGACTGACCAGTTGACTCATGTGAAATCCCCCTCCTGAGGCAGGGGTTTGCTCTGCTTTGCTCTCTGCTGTAACCTCAGTGCTAAGAGTGGTCCCTGACACCTAGTGGTGCTCAGTCATTGCTTATGAGTGGAATGAATGAGTGAAACCCATTGAAGGACAAATCTCAACTTCCCAGAGCCTGTGAGCACTGGGCCGCGCCAGAGGGAAGCAGGAAACCACATTTATTCCTTCCCTTTTTTTGAAATATTTGGGGAACATACTATCCTTTTAACCTAGAGGTATCATGCCTGCTTGGTAAGGAAAGAAAGGGAACCCCCCCACCACCAAAAAAATAAAAATAGTAACATTCACATCATAGGTAACTTGATAATGTAAAGGAAAAAAAAAAAAACTATATAAAAAAAATACATTGTGTGTACCCTAAAAAAAAATAATAATCACCAGCATTTACTGAGTTTCTCTGTGGCAGATTCTGTGGCACTGTCTTTATGTACATTTTATCAGTTAATTTTTAGATTGCTTTTTATGTCACCAAAGTACTACATGCACATGATTTTAAAAGTCAAGGAATAACGAAGGATTGAAGAACATATCATGGTTCCCTACCTTACCCTTCTGCTGATCTAGACCTCCCTGGAGGTGACCACTTTGATTCTGCAGTTTCTCAGGCGTGTGGTTGTGAGTCTGAATAATGTGCCCACGCTGCCATCCCCATTCATCAGTGTTAGGAACCGTCTAGTGACTTTCTCTGTCACCCCTTTAAGGGCTCCCTGGGCGCTGCAAATGGTTTGCACTGGACTACTAACCCAAAGGTTGGTGATTCGAACCTACCCAGTGGCAGCACGGAAGAAAGGCTTGGCAATCTGCTGCCAAGAAAACCCTATGGATGGTTCTACTTTGAAGCACATGGGGTCACCATGAGCCAGAATTGACTCAATAGCAATGAGTTTGGTTTGGTTTATAGCTTCCTTAAACTGCCGTAGTTTCTGCTTCCTACCTTCCCAGAATTTTACCTTTGGGTAAATGAGTAAAAAAAAAAAAAAAATGTTTAATGCTTATGCATGATATTCCCAGCTGTGCATAGGGGCTTACTGAGATGGTTTCCTATTTTTTCCTAGCAGTTTAATAACTGTCTTTTAAAAATGTGCTTGTTCTTGGTTCCTGTTGCCAATTCTTCCCATAATTTCCGGTAACATCTTGGCACAGTTATCCCCAAGCTCGATGCTCTCAGGCTGTCTTTGGGTTCTGATTTTTTTTTGATGGACCTCTCCCTCCAGGAGCCCCCATAGTGCGGTGGCCTGAGGCATGGCGTTGACAGCCCTTGGGATGCTTGTCCCACAAGTGCTTGTCCGGGACTGGTTGTCATTCTGTATCCTTGTCTCATTCTTTTTGATTCACTCCATCATTCCGCTAGCTTCCTGAGAAATGGCTCATGGTGATTACGTTTTTGAAGATCATGTGAGTTTGGACACGTGCAGCATTCCGGGTTGGCAGTGTTTTCCTCAAGGATTTCGAACGGGGCCACACTGATTTCTTGGTCCCACGTTGCTGCTGTTGTGCCCTCCTGCCCCTCCGCTGCTCTGGCCCCGCGGCTTGGAGTCTCACCCCTTGTGCTACTGTGTGGGAGCACTTCTGCCCCCACACTCATGCCCTGCAGGTCGGGGAAGTTCCTTGGAGATGTTTCCCAGGAACCTCATTTCCTCTACTCTCTATGGTCATGCATGTTGGCGTTCGGGGCCATCATCCCTATTTTTGTTTTTTTAATAGTATTTTATTGTTTCGGTGAAGGTATACATAGCAGTTTAGATTCCCATTCACCAATTTCTATACATGTTGTCCGGTGACATTGGTTACATTCTTCACAATGCATAAACATTGTCTTTATTTTCGTTGTAGTTTCCCTGTTCCTTAATGTCCTCATCTTTATTGTAAAAAATAACTGTTGACTGTTTGGTCTCATAGATGATTTTTTTTTTAAGGGAACACAATAGGTAATATTCTTTATTTTGTGAGCCAATCTGTTATTTAGCTACAAGGCAACCTCAGGCTTACTTTGGTTTAAGGTTTGAAGAGTATCTCAGGGCAGTGGTCACGGAAATTCCTCCAGTCTCAGCTAGTTCAGTAAGTATGGGTTTGTGTGTGTGTGTGTGTATTTGCTTTTAAGGAATTTGAAATTCTGTTCCACATTTTTCTCCCATTCTATCAGGGTCCATCTACTGTGGCGCTAATTAGAACGGTCAGTGGTAGTAGTAGCCGGGCCCCATCTAGTTCTTTTGGTCTCAAGGTAGATGATGCCGTGATTTGTGTAGACCAGTTTCTTGTCTGAGTTATTGGTTTTCTTCTGTCACTTTTTCTCCGGGCAACTAGAGACCAATAGTTGCATCTTAGATGACTGCTTGTAAGCTTTTAAGACCCCAGACACTACTCACCAAACTAGGATGTAGAACATAACTTTACAAACAATATTATGCCAGTTGACCGAGATGATCCACAAGACTATGGTCCTAATGCTTCAGACCCAGAAATCCAGTTCCGAGAGGTGTTTGGTTACATCTAAGAAGGATCCATAACTGTGCCCCGTCTGTGCTTTTTTATATGTAGGAGAATATGTGCATACAATCACATAGATGCATATACATATGTGCCTTCTCCAGTTCTGGATCTTTTGTCTCCTTTTGTCACCTGTCCTTTAGCTCTGTTCCTGGAAGATTTTCTCAGACATTTCACTGGGAGCATGTTTTTATTTCTAGGAACTTATTTTTTTAAAAATCTGACTCTTCTCTTTTCATGCATCCTATTCCTCTTAAATGGATGCAGTGTGTGTGTGTGTGTGTGTGTGTGGGCGTGAGAAAATATATATGTAACAAAACATTTGCCATTTTAACCATTTTTAAGTGCACAACTCAGTGATGTTCATTCCATTCACTGCGTAGTGTTACCATTACCACTATTTCTATAAGTTTTCCATCACCCTAAACAGAAACTCAGTGCCTCATAAGCAGTAGCTCCCCATTTCTCACTCCCCCAGTTCCTGGTAACCACTGATAAACTTTGTCTCTCTGCATTTTCTTATTCCAGATATTTTGTTTAAGTGGGGTCATACAATAATTGTCCTCTTGTGTCTGACTTACTGCAGTCAGCATAATGGTTTCCAGGTTCATCCTTGATGTACCATGTATCAAGACTTCATCTCTCTTTATGACCGAATAATATTGCATTGTATGCATGTACCACATTTTGTTTATCCAGTCATCTGTTGATGGACATTTGGGTCGTTTCTACCTTTTGACTATTGTGAACAGTGTTGCAGTGACCATGGTGTACGCTTACTTCTCTGTTTGAGTCCCACCCTACAAGAGGTCAGTGGATTTGATAGTTGTTGTGGTTCTCAGAATTAGGAGAAAGCCATGAGGTTTCCTTTAGGTAGAACTTAAGTCTGTCACACAAATGGATGGGAAGGTGATATCCTCTCCACCCGAAGTTAGAAGGGTAACTGTGTGACCAGGGAGGAAAGAACCTTCCTGCTTCAGACACCGGCAGAAGTCCAGAGGTGATCCCTGGATCATTCAGCAGTCAGAGAAGGTTAGACCAGGGTGGGGGGCCTGGCAGTGCCTGAGTGGCAGTAGTGACAAATGAGAGGCCTGATTGAGGTGAGAGGCACTGGCTTGTGAACCAGGACTCTTTGGAAGGGAGCAGGGAGGAAGCCGGGTGGCGCGGGGGAGGAGGCAGGCTGACTAATGTGTATTACCAGCACACTGCGACACCTCCCTTCCTGAGAACTGTGAGTCCACTGGAGCCGGGCTGGGCAAGGGGCAGGTTCAGGTGACCCGGAGTTCCAGGTGAACAGCTCTGCCCAAGGGAGCCACACACGCTTATTGCTCTGTTGTCTCCTTGAAAGGAGGCGCACAAACGTCAAAGCCCAGGGGAGACACTGGGGTGCTGTCTTGTTGTCAAGTTAGGGAGACTGCTTCTGACTGAATTTGGTTAACATTTACTTGGCACTTCTGTGTCCAAGTGCTTATTCTAGATAATTCTGTGTCCAGTGCTGTTGACGTGACCCCATGTGTGTCAAAGTAGAACTGTGTTCCACGGGGTTTTAAATGGCTGGTTTTTCAGAAGCAGATTGCCAGGACTTTATTATGAGGTGCCTCTGGGTAGACTCAAACCTCTACACTTTTGGTTAGTAGTCAAGCACTTGACTGTTCGTACCATCCAGGGACTAAGTGCTTCATGATACTGACTAATGGAACCCTCAGCACAGCCCTGTGAGGTGGCTCGCCCTTCCCCTGCAGGTGAAGACATGAGGCACTTGAGGCAGAGTGCTGCCAGGGTCCCCCAGCACTCGCCCACCCACTGCAGGCTGTACTGCATCGACAAACTCTTAGCTCACGCCCAACTGTAACTTCCCAAGGACACACATTTTGCCTTTTTTTTGCTCTGTCTATATGATTCCACTCACAGGGTCTGGAACTGGACTCTGGTTGACAGGCTGTGTTTCCCATTTGGGCCGGCACAGGGAGGAGGTGAGGAAGGGCAGGCAGGGCCTGTCTTGTACCCATATGGTTGGTCCAGATGACCAGGTCTGCAGAGCAGGGAGAGTTCTCCTCTCACTTCATCCTGCCCACACCCGCTCTGAGCACTCCCTTAGGAAGGACGATGCACTTAGAGAGGTGGAGTGCTTCTTCCAAGACAGAGCTGGTGGGTGGCCCGGTTGGAGTTTGCACCCAGGCCTGTGTGATCCTGGAGCTCAGGCCCTCCTGCCTCTATCATCCATCCTGCTGAAGCCAGCTGCCACTGCCACCACCTAACCCTGCCCTACCTTTCCCGCCACCTTGTCCTCCACCGCCTGCACTGCTTGTTTAGGTGTCTTCCCCCTGTGTGTGGCCAGCCCAGTTTCCAGCTGCGCACACTGAGTTCCATCTAAGAGGCACAGCATTACCGCTCCTAGTGTGAAAAGTATTCACTTATTCATTTGGTGCTGATTACAGCAAGGAGAGAAGGATGAGACTCTGCTCTCAATGTGTTCAGAGCACAGTGGGTGAGAGACAGGAGGTGCCAGGGGCTGTGGCCACAGGGTTTCTGGGAGGCAGAGTGGGGGTGCCAGGTGGGAGCAAGGTCAGAGGCACCAACAGACAGGTGGCCTGGGGGGAAAGTGGGGCCCTGTTCTGGGCAACAGGGCACTGGGGAGAGTGTGGGAGCCATGGTGGGAGCATGTCTTCCTGGTCCAGAGGGAGGCCCCTTGGCGCCAGGGCAGCAGGGACGTGTCCTGGGCTGGCTGCACAGCACACCGGCAGTTGTGTGACTTGGGGAGCTGGTGGAAGGTGGGCTTGTGGATCCCTGTTGGGCGGGATTGCCACAGCTGTAGTGAGAAATGGGGTGAGAAGTTGTACTTTAAGGAGTGATGTGGGAATCAGGAAGTCATTCTGAGATGATTCCCAGGTTTCTGGGGTGGGTGATTGTGAGCCATGGAACTGATGTTGCAGAGAGGTGATGAAAAGATGTGGCCTTGGTTTATCACCTGGAGGGTGCTCAAGTGGGGCATGGGCAGTACCTTTAAGACACATTCTAGGGTCTGGCCCTGGATTCTGAGGGTCTACAGTAAACTTACCCTCAGCATCTTCGGTGGGCGAGTTCAGACAACCAGAGCAATGGATCAGGTCTGTGGCCACACCCACTCCTCTCTCCAGACACTTCCCTGCGCCCCGCCCCAGCAGCGGTCTACACCAGATACCAGGAAACCTGGTGACCAGGAGGCAGCTAGGCAGTGGCAGGCAGGGAGCTGTGTGCTCTGTACCAGTGTCAACTGCAGCTGTTTTCTCACCAGGGAGTGGCCCAGTCCCTGGCACTAGCCCCAGCAGCTTGGGTTCTGCAGTGGTCGCCCCTTTCTCTTAACTTCTATGAGTGGCACTGGGACCCGGGGGCTGGTGGGGGCTGTTCTCATTAGTCGATGTTGGTTTTACCCCCTGACCTCTGTGGTGGGCAGCCTCTCTCTGCATAGGCAACTCCCCCAACTGTGTGGGTTCTCTGGTTGTTACTTAGTCTCTCACCTTCGTGCCATATTGAGCTCTCTGCCCCTGTACAGAGCAGTTTGTTGGACAAGTTTGCTCTCAGTGGATGGAGACCACTCAGGAAGTCATCCTGGGACGGGCGATAAGGCAGCAAATCTGAGCACAGGGAGAACAGGCAGTGGCCTTCAGAGGACCACCGGCCCCTGTGCCTGGCGTTGGTTATGCGCTTTGTGGAGGTCTTGTTCTAACTGTGGCACACAGGTGACCACATTGCGTGATGGCCATGACCTCATGCAGGGGCGTGCTCTCAGGTCCCAGGTGTGAAGCCCAGCGGCCATAACTAGCCTGGATGGGGAGTTCATTGAGACCACTCAAAAAGGAAAGGGCAGGACCTCTTTACCAGGGAAAACGTAGACTGTCAACAGAAAGCAGAACTGCCTGTTTTCTGTCTTACCTTTTATTTTGTGAAGCGTCGTCTTCAAGCTGGAAACAGAAACAAAGACATTTTTAAAGATACTGTTCACAGACCTGAAAACAGTACTCAGACTAGCTTAGTTCATTTCTCAGCCAGCAAACAAGTGAAGGCCTGATTTGGGCACATGGGTGTGCAGGCTGGGGTGGGGGCGTGCAGGAGGGACCTCTCAGTAGATTCTCATAGCATAGAACACTTGCCCAGGTGAGTTTTGTGTCGTTCAGGTGGGTTTTTGTAGCCTGTCAAGATACACCTCTTTCTGGCCTCCAGTGCCATGGGCTCCCCAGGCTTTGTGTCGCTAATGGTTAGTGCCCACACTTGTCCAAGTCATCTGTGAGCTTATAATGTCCAGAGTGGGCTGGCTCATTCCCCAGCAGATCTCCTGACCTCCAGTGCCACTCTGCCATCCACTCGTCAAGCACATTTCTTTGGGCCTGGCCGCCCTCGCACTGAGCCATTTTCTTTGGAGTCTTATCTGCTCATCTGTGAGCTTATAATGTCCAGAGTGGGCTGGCTCATTCCCCAGCAGATCTCCTGACCTCCAGTGCCACTCTGCCATCCACTCGTCAAGCACATTTCTTTGGGCCTGGCCGCCCTCGCACTGAGCCATTTTCTTTGGAGTCTTATCTGCAATGGGCCAGAGGCTCTGCCGCAGTGAGGATGCTCAGGGCCTGGTATGATGGGCATCCTACCAGAAACAGCTTGCCGCCAGCTCAGGGTCTGTGGCCCTGGAGCCCGGCTGAGCCCTCTGTGACCTCTCCTCTCAGAGCACAGAGGCCTGTACACCCACCCGTCTGAGCCTCAGACTCCCCCCGCCCCCAAAGGCACTTTTCTCTGTTCTCACACCTTGGCTTCTGTCTACTTCTGGCTCCCCTCAGTGGCTTCCCCTCTCCCACCCAGCTTCGTTGCCGACTGTCTCAGCTGGCCATCTCAGGCCCTCGCACTGCTGCCCTCATTTTCGGTCCCCCTGTTTGTCCTGGTAGGTCTCCTGTTCTGTAGGATTTGCCTCACGGTCCCATTTTAACGCTCTTGTCAAAAGATATGAAGAGGAATGGGTTTGTATGGTCCTGGGGGGTGCAAGTGAGGTGTCTTCTGAAACCAGAATACTCAGTGACTTCCCAGAGCCTACCAAGTGACACCTCATTGCCAAGTGTGGAATGTGGCTGCTCACTGGTCTCTCCCAGACGTGCCAGCTCCTCACTTCCCAACCACTGGATCCTCTGCACCTTGGGCTGGGACCTGCCTGCTTCCCCTCGTGTCTGTCACGTGGCCCTGATCACGTCTCCCCTGAGACACGAGTGCCTCGTGAGCAGGACCAGGTGCTACCTCCTTGCCTCAGAGTTCAGGCCTGAGGGAGGAGACAGGAGATCGGACTCCAGATCAGACTCCAGTTGTTGAATGAATTATCTAGCAGATTGATGGGGAGCAATGTCATTTTATTTTTCATTTACTGTAGTATAGATCCTTACCTCTCACAGCATTAAGCTTGTTATCTGGGATTTCTTTAAGGATTGCAGACATGCTCCTGCAGCCCTGTGTCCATTTTTTCAGGACCCAGAATTTGTTGGTTTGGACTTGGAGCAGTCAAAACATTTCAGGTAGCTGCAGGCTGGCTTTCTAGCACCAGCTGGACTGGGCCTGTGTAAGTTTACGCCTCGCTCATTCATTTGTTTCTCAGCTAATCTGGTGCTGAGGAGACAGGCACAGGTGGAAGTCAGTTTTACGGGAGAAGGTGGGCTATACATAGGCCAGGGCAGCATCTCTGGAGAGCACGGGCCGGCCACAGGGGTGCTGCAGTTCAAAGGGAGCTTGGGCTTAGCTCCTGCTTGGCTCTTTATCACAGCGGGGCGTTAGTGTGATGGAGAACGTGTGCTGGGATTCCATTGCTGATTGTTTATAGGTTTATGGCTTTGCAAGTGTGTTTTAAGATGTATTTCTACTTTTTTAAAAATTGTGGTGAAAATATACACAACAAAACATATGCCAATTTAGCAGTTTCTGTATGTATAATTCACTGACATTGATTACATTCTTCAAGTTGACAACCATTCTTGGTATCCTTTCCCAGATCATTCTACCAATAACATCAACTCAGTGCCCCCTAAGCAAAAACTTCCCGTTTCCCCTTCCGTACCACCCCTCGTAACCACTAGTCTAATCATTTTGATTTCTATGATCTGCCTAGGACTCCCTGGGTGGTGCAAACGGTTAAGTGCTTGACTTTTAGCCAAAAGGTTGGTGGTTAGAACCTACCCAGAGGCATCTCTGAAGACAGGCCTGGTTCCGAAAAATCACAGCATTGAAAACCCTATGGAGCAGTTCTACTCTGCATACATGGGGCCACCGTGAGTCAGAATCTAGCAGATAACAACTAACGACAGCAACGAAAACAAGGTAATTTTCTTAGGGAGCCTAGAGGGTGCAAGACATGGGTTCACCATGAGTCAGGAACCAAACTTGACAGCAACTAAGAACATGTATTTGCTTATTTCCTGTAAGTGACACCCTACAGTATTTTTTCTTTTGCTACTGACTTATTTGTTCAGCATAATGTTTCAAGGTTCCTCCATGTTTTAAGATGTTTTTCACATGTGTGTGCTGTGTCTCCTCCTGTTCTAGAGCTAGAAGGTGTTGAGTTGGGGCTTGATCTCTCTTGGAGAACCTACATATCCACCATAGTCTCCTGCCTTGAAAGGAACTGAGATATGACTTCATGTGACCCTTTCATTTTACAGAGGGGGAGTCTCAGCAGAGTGGTGGGGGCCAGGCCAGTGCAGGCCGGCAGCAGAGGCCGGCCAGCTCCCCTGCAGTCTGGTGCATACTCTGATGTTGGGCTGGTTTTGCATGGCCGCTGTTGCCAAGAACGTGTTCTTCCCTGCCCAGCTGCCTTTCATTGCTCTGCTGAGTGCCCACCTTCATGTCCAGCTATTCCCGTTGGCAGGGCAGGTGTGCCGGGAACTGGAGAACCCCTTG
Organism: Loxodonta africana; assembly: GCF_030014295.1. Classification (NCBI taxonomy): domain Eukaryota; kingdom Metazoa; phylum Chordata; class Mammalia; order Proboscidea; family Elephantidae; genus Loxodonta; species Loxodonta africana. The sequence continues at coordinate 33,648,225 of NC_087360.1, forward strand.
TTATGCAACACCATGGCTGTCTGGGGCCAGCTTCCAGGTGTGCCCTGCTGGTGAAGCCCTGCAGTAGGAACGTGCTGGGTGAGCAAACATGTCCCCGCCTTTTGTGTTTCCGTGAGGATGCCATGAGGAAGGCTGGTGTGGCCCACAGTAAATCCAGCAAAGACATGGAGAGGCATGTGTTCCTGAAGACAAAGACCCAGTTAAGGCCTGGCAGAGATGGAGCCATTTGTCGGAGTGGCCTGGCGAGGTGGGAGGGGTACGACTTGAACTCTGGTGGGACCTGGTTGGTGGCTGGGAGGGGGCGGAGTGGCCACTCACCGTTTGATATCTGGCATTATCAGCTTTACCTGCAGTACCCTGTGTATCTTCAGGTGTGTCCATGTTACAGGAAGGGCCTAGTGCCACAAAAACCTCAGGATGCAGGCCCAGCCTTGTCCCATAACTCACTGCTGGCCCCCTTCATCCATGGTCACTCATGCGTGCCCTGTGGGGCCTCCTTTGGCCACCCAGCTGTTCTGGAGGGCACGTGCTCAAGGCCTCTTCCTCAGCGAGTGTCAGACTGAACCTGCCTTTTGTGTTATCCTTCTGTTGTCCTCTCAACTGTAACCCCACAGCCCTGACATGGGGGATGAGAAGGGACTGGTTCCCCTTTTGTTAAACAAGGAAGATGATGTTCTATGAGGAAGGCCTGGGAGTAGGACAGCCAAAAGCGGGTGGAGGAGAAGGGCTTCCTGAGCTCAGACAAGCTGATACCACACTGCATGCTCTGTGCCTCAGCCCCTATCATCCTTGACTCTATTGGGGGGCATTTCATTAGAAATGAGGCACCAAGAAGCTAAGTATCTTGCCTGAAGTTTCCCAGGTCTCAGCGGAGGGGGTGATGTGCAAATCTCTTGTTCTAAACCACATCTAAGCCACCCACCCCAGGTCCTGGGCCATGCATGCCTCTTGGGCCCTCACAGCATCGACTCTGCTCTGTGTGCCTCATGCCTGAGGATGGTGTCAGAGTTCTAAGAGATGCCTTGTGTCAAGCATTCAAAGCAGATGCTATTTATGGTCCCCATTGAGAACTGGTTTGGTCAAACTGTCAAGCCATGGAGGGACCCACTGGGAAATGTGAATGTGGACTGGGTATTCAGAAGAGGTGAAAGTGTTTTGGAAGGGAAACATAAAGGTCATTGACCAGAGAAGGCAGATTATAAGACTGCAAACAGTCTGCCCAGCCTAGTCATAGAGGCTGGAGTGCACACGTGTGTGTGTGTGTACGAGTGAGCACGTATATGTACAGGGAGGAGCTTGAGAACGCTGAGCTAAGGCAGGCAGCAGTGGGCTCTGTGCCACAGGGGGAGGGGTTTTCTTAATTAAGTGAATATATGTGATAAGAATTATCTTTAAAAAAAATTTTAACAGCTTTATGGAGATATGTGGTGAAATGAGTTCCTTTATGTGGCCTTTGGAAACTCTGGTGGCGTAGTGGTTAAGTGCTACGGCTCCTAACCAAAGGGTCGACAGTTTGAAGGCTCCAATTTCTCCAGGTATTCACCAACACTTGTTATTGTTTGTCTTTTTTATTCTAGCCATCCTACTGTGTGTGAGGTGGTATCTCATTGTCGTTTTGATATGCATTCCCTGATGACAAAGGATGTGGATCATCTCTTCATGTACTTATTGTATATCTTCTTGGCAGAAATGCCTGTTCAGATGCTTTGCTCATTTTTTAGTTGGGTAGTTTATTTTTTACTGTTGAGTTGTAGGATGTCTTTATGTATTTTGGATAGAAGTCTCTTGTTGGATACATGATTTGCAAATGTTTTCAAGGATTGGATTTTTTTTTTTTTTTGTATTTTCTTAGTTTGTGTTTTCTAATCCCTGGTTTCACATCCTCTTCTGAAACCAGCCTGAATTTCTGGCAGTTCCCTGTTGATATACTGCTGCAGCTGTTCTTGAATGATATTCAGCAACATTTTGCTTGCATGTGATATTAATCATATTGTTCTATAATTTCCACATTCAGTTGCATCACCTTGCTTGGGAATAGGTATAAATATGGATCTCTTCCAGTTGGTTGTCCAGGCAGCTGTCTTCCATATTTCTTAGCATAGACAAGTGAGCACCTCCAGTGCTGTATCCGTTTAATGAAACATCTCGATTGATATTCTGTCAATTCCTGGAGCCTTGTTTTTCGCCAGTGCCTTCAGAGCAGCTTGGACTTCATCCTTTAGTACCATTGGTTCCTGATCATATGCTACCACTTGAAATTGTTGAACATCGACTAATCCTTTTTGGTATGACTCTGTATTCCTTCTATCTTCTCTTGATGCTTCCTGGGTCGTTTAATATTTTCCCCATAGAATCCTTCATTATTGAAACTCGAGGGTTGAATTTTTCCCTCAGTTCTTTCAGGTTGAGAAACGCCAAGCATGTTCCTCCCTTTTGGTTTTCTACCTCCAGCTCTTTGCACATGTCATTATAATACTTTACTTTGTCTTCTTGAGCCACCCTTTGAAATCTTCTGTTCACTTCTTTTACTTCATCATTTCTTCCTCTTGCTTTAGCTCCTTGACCTTTGTGAGCAGGTTTCAGAGCCTCTTCTGACATCCCTCTTGGTCTTTTCTTTCTTCCTGTCTTTTCAATGAACCGTTGCTTTCTTCATGTATGATGTCCTTGATGTCATTCTGCAACTCGTCTGGTCTTTGGTCATTAGTGTTCAACGCGCCAAATCTTGAGCTTTCCCATTGTCTCTGTCCACAGATGTAATCAGTTTGATTCCTATGTTTTCCATTTGGTGAGGTCATGCAGATAGTCACCATTTATGTTGGTGAAAGAAGGTATTTGCAATGAAGAAGGTCTTGAAAAATTCTATCATTTGATCTCTGGCGTTTTTTCTATCACCAAAGCCATGTTTTCCAACTACCGATCCTTCTTCTTTGTTTCCAACTTTCCCATTCCAAGCACCAGTAATTATCAGTGCATCCTGATTGCATGTTTGATAAACTTCAGACCCCAGAACCTGATAAAAATCTTCTGTTTCTTCATCTTTGGCCTCAGTGGTTGGTGTGTAAATTTGAATAATAGTCATATTAACTGGTCTTCTTGTAGGCGTATGGATATTATCCTATCACTGACAGTGTTGTACTTCAGAATAGATCTTGAAATGTTCTTTTTGATGATGAATGCAAGTTGTCGTTCCCAGCATAGTAGACTATATGATTGTCCAATTCAAAATGGCCAATACCAGTCCATTTGTGCTCACTAGTGCCTAGGAGGAAACCCTGGTGGTGTAGTGGTTAAGTGCTATAGCTGCGAATCAAAGAGTTGGCAGTTCAAATCTGCCAGGCAGTCCTTGTAACCTCTATGGGGCAGTTCTACTCTGTTCTATAGGGTCGCAATGAGTCGGAATTGACTCGACGGCACTGGGTTTGTTTTTTGTTTGTTTGTTTTAATGCGTAGGGTATTGATTTTTATGTGTTCCATTTTATTTTTGACGATTTCCAGTTTTCCTAGATTCATACTTCGTACATTCCAGATTCCAATTATTAATGGATGTTTGCAGCTGTTTCTTCTTATTTTGAATCATGCCGCATCAGTAAATGAAGGTCCCGAAAGCTTTACTCCATCCACCTCATTAAGGTTGACTCTAATTTGAGGAGGCAGCTCTTTCCCAGTCATCTTTTGAGTGTCTTCCAACCTCTGTATCAGGCAATGTTCCACAGTATATCAGACAATGTTCCGCTGCTATTCATAAGGTTTTCACCGGCCAGTGCTTTTCAGGAGTAGACTGCCTGGTCCTTCTCCATAGTCTGTCTTTGTCTGGAAGCTCAGCTGAAACCTGTCCTCCACGGGTGACCCTACTGGTATCTGAATACCAGTGGCATAGCTTCAAGCATCAGAGCAACACGCAAGCCCCCACAGTACAACAAACTGACAGACTTAGTTCGAGGTATTCTTTATTATCCATTTCATGTCTATGGGATCAGTAGTGATGATCCCTGTTTCATTTATGATATTAGTGATTTGTGTTTTCTCACTTTTTTTTCTTGGTTACCCTGGCCAGAGGTTTATCAGTTTTATTGATCTTTACAAAGAAGTAACTTACGTTTTTCTGTGGATATAAGTTTCATTTCAAAGGGGTAAATGTGTGGGAGTAAAATTGTTGTTTTGTATTGTGAGTGCATGCATAGGTTTTTAAGAAACTATCAAAGTGTTTTACGTTTTACAGTCCCCCTGCTGTATATGAGAGGTCCATTTTGTCTCCATCCTTGTCACTATTTGTATTGTCATTTTTTATATTACTGTTCTAATAGGTTTGTAGCAGTAAGTTATCAGGGTCTTCATTCGCGTTCCCTGATGGCTAATAATGTCTAACATCTTTTCATGTCCTCTTTTCCCATCCATGTACTCATTTCAGTAAAAAGTTTGTCCCGTTGTTGATTTTATAATTGGATCTTTTGTTTTCTAGCTGTTCTTATATATATATATATATATACATATATATATATATATATATATATATATATATATATATATATATATATATATAATATTATCTATTTTTCTTCTGTTCTGATAAGCCACCCGGTTTGTAGTACTGTAATAGCAGCCTCAACACATCACTTCACATGTCACCATAATTCTTATCTCCAGGCTTGATTTACAAAGAGGCGTGAGAGTAACATAAAGGGACACTGACAAAGCTTTATTTACACATAATATAGAAGACAGACAAGAGTTCTGGGAGAGAAGGGGAGAAGGAGTTATAGACAGCAGGGGCATCCTGCCTGCTCCAGCTCGGAGGGAAACAGGCCAAGGGCCTCCCCTCCTGTCACAAAGTCTCCGACTGCTGGGTTTTACTTTCCGTTTGGTAACCTTATGGGTGCATTGAAAGGGTCCTTCCCAACTCGATGGCAGCCTGTCTTTGCTCCGGAAAAAAATCTTGTAGACAAAATCTCCTGGTTGATGAAGATGGCTGATTTACTCTGACAGGTCCTTCCAGGTCCTTAAGACTTGAAGTCTCAGGGTTCCTAAGGAAGAGAGAAGCCCTTTTAAGTACGGAACATGATCATGAGAGGACTCCAGTCAAAGTACAAGACACAGTCTCAGCCCAAATTCATAGGCCTGCCAAACCTCAGTTCAAAAGGAGAGATGCTGTGCTCGCTTGTGGCGGTCATTCTAATCTGTAACAAGAAACGCGAGTTTTTAAAACGTGGCATATGAGGTCCAAGACATACCTGTTAAAGTAAAATCTCTACAAGGTTAAATTTGTGTGTGAACTCAGGAGCATTATTTGCACTTCATGAATTGGGGCGCATCTAGTTTGAAAGTCACACCGGGGCTCGGGAGAGAGGTAATAAGTGGCAGCGTTTTCTAGGAGGAAGCTGTACTGGGCAATTTCAGTTTGGCTGGCAGGCATTTTCTTTCCTTATTTGGGATTAAGGGAAATTTTGAATGAGGTTAAAGCGAGTAGGCAAGACCTAACTGGTTAGTGTCCCTGCTCTCAAATTTGGCACCCACACGGTGACTGGCAGAGCAGGAACACAGGGCTTATTTACAAATTTGTTGAATAAATGGAGAAATAATGATCTCCCCAAGATTCCTGGCTTACTCACCTTCATCAGAAACAGACAAAACCTTGTTTCCCTTGATTTCTGTGGGCTGCTTCTATCTCCAAGTCCATATTGTTGCGTCGTAAGTGTCTTTGGAACGTCCCTGGGTGGTACAAATAGTTTGTGTTTGACAACTAACCTAAAGCTTCAAACCCACCCCAAGGCACCTCAGAAGAAAGGCCTGGCTGTTTCCATGAGATTATAGCCAAGAAAACCCTCTGGAGCACAGTTGTACTCTGTAACACATGGGCTTGCCATGTGTCAGGGGCCGACCCGACAGCAATGGGTTTGTTTTTTATTGGTTTAAGTTTCTTTGGGGAGATGTAGAAGTGGCATCTTACAGAAGGAATGACCCCAGTGGGCAAAAGCATCCCTGCCTAGTGAGCTGGAGAGCGGGCAGTGGAGTGAGATTGGGTACTTACTGTGCTTGTGCACCTCGTTAGGAAACTGAAAATGGCAGCCTGCTGGTCATTGCCATGGCTCCAGGAGAGGAAGTCGGTGACTTGCTGGGAGACGAGGACAGGGAGACCCTGTGGTGGTGGCGGCCCCAGCGTGCACCCTGGGAAAGAGTGATGCTTCCAAATCCAAGGACATCCCCTTTGTGACTGTGAGGTACGGGTGGGTATGTGGCTGTGGGCAGCCCCTCCTTGTCCGCGTTACTGCCCTGGAAAAGGTTTTCTTTGCACTGGGCTGGGCGCCCTTTTCGTCTCCAGTGTCCATGTGATCCAAGGGACCCTCAGTACAGATGCACGGGAAACTGGCTGGCAATCTGTCGGCTGGGGATTTTCCAGCCTCTTCCCTGGAAATTAGGAGTCCCTGGGTGGTGCAAACGGTTAAGGGTTTGACGACTAAGCTACTAACAGCAAGTTTGAGTTTGGTGGTTTGAGTGAACCCAGAGATGCCTTGGAAGAAAAGTCTGGAGATTTGCTTCTGAAACTTCACAGTCATGAAAACACTAGGGGGTAGTTCTGCTCTGCACACGTGAGGTGGCCATGAGTCAGGGCCAACTTGACAAGTGGTTGGTTGAACCTGGAAATTATCGCAGGTGTGGGTCACCCAACACCCTTCTAGGATTAAAGATGCGTCCTTGTCTCAGTGGCTGGCACCCCTCACTCATCAGCAGTACAACCAGAGTCACAAATGACCCATTCCCCTGAAGGCACCCCCTCAGTACCTACCTCCCCCCGAAGAGAGGCCTCATCTTTGAGCCCTACTGGGAGCCAAGGTCTCCTCTGTACCCTGACTGCCCTGTCTGGCTATGCTTGAATGAGAGAGCTCTGGCAGGGAGGGAAGGGATTTGAGACTACCTGTCCAAGCACCTGCAATGAGTAGAGTAGACGCTGGACCTCCCAGGAGCCGTGGCCTCCTGAAGGTCAGATGGTGGAACAGGGCTTCTGCAGGTGCAGGGACTAGGCTGAGGGAGCAGTTCTTGTACCTCTACCACACAGCTCCCTGGGGACACCATTGTGATTAGGAGCAGTCAGGAGGGCTCAGGCAGGGAGAGGAGACTCTTCTACATCTTCCCTCACCTACCGTGAGCCCTGGATGGGCCTCCTTCATTATAGGAGAGAAAGGGGCTGAATTTGAAGGGATCGTTGGTAGTGTGAAAGGGGACTGATGGTAAAGTTTGTGTCCTCTTGGCCTGGCTGTGGTTCCCAGGGGTTTGGTCAAGCACTAGACTAGTTGCTCTTCTACAGTGTGATCTAATGCAATGTAATGTAATCATCTTCCATAATGTAAGGTAATATAACGTAATCAGTGATTCTGTTGAAAGGGGAGTTTCCTTAGCGTGTAGTCTGCCTTCAGACTATAAATAGATATTTTGGCAGAACTCACCCTCTCTGCTCTGCAGTCTTTCTGTCGCCTCCTGGCCTATGGATATTGGGAGGGAAGCCTGCAGAAGTCTGCAGCCTGCTGCCTGGCCTGTGCATCTTGGACTTGCCAGCTGCTCACAATTCCTTGAAGTAAATCTTTCTCTCTCTGTATGTATTGTTTATACATGGAGTCCCCAGGGGGTGCAAATGATTAAGCACTCAACTACTAACAGAGAGGTTGGTGGTTCCATCCCACCCAGAGGTGCCTCAGAAGAAAGGCCTGGTGATCTGCTTCTGAAAGGGCACAGCCTTGAAAATGCTATGGAGCAGAGTTTACTCTGACAGTGTCAGATGCAACTTGCTGGCAACTGGTTTGGTTTTTATACATATACATGCATCTCAGTGGTTCTGTTTCTCTGGAGGACAGGGACCAAGTGTCATACACTGGGCTCCTAATGTTTTCTGCTGCATGAAGCAGGAGTTTTGTGTCTTGGTTTCCCAGTTCACAGGCCTGTAAATTTGGACAAAGGACTTATTTCTGTGGGGCTCAGATTCCTAGTGTTGAAGATGAGATGACCCCTGCCACCAGGGACCCACGTTTGCCTCTTACCCACCAGCCCAAGTGCCTGCAGCAGAAGTTTCCTCCCTAACACGAAGGTGGCCACCAGGCTGCCTCCCTAACTGATGCTGCAAGCCTAGGAGGATCAGGAGGGCAATGGCCAGGAACCGGGTGGGGGTGTAGCCGTGCATAGCTCCACCCCTTGGAGGGGAAGGGGGCGAGGGTTGGTGGGTATGGAAGGGCCTGGAGATGTTACCTGAGAGGCCGAGCGGAGCACCTGCACCATGTCCTGGGCATCCAGCCTGTTCATGCTGCTCACCCTGTGCACAGGTGAGAGAGCCCCTGCAGAGTTCACCACCTCCTGCCCCTTCCCTTCCTTTGCCGGCTCTGGGTCCCCACCCGCCTCTGTGTTCCAGGTTGTGGCCCTCAGCCGGTGCTTCACCAGCCACCGTCAGTGTCCTCATCCCTCGGGACCATGGTTACCCTCCCTTGCACCCTGAGCAAGGACTAGGACACGGGCATTTAAGACATCGATTGGTACCAGCAGAGACTGGGCCAGGCGCCGAGGTTCCTGCTGAGGTTCTTCTTTCCCTCAGATGAGAAGCAGGGTCCCAGGATCCCCCTCACTTGTCTGTCACCAAAGACGTGGCCAGCAACACGGAGTACTTGAGCATCTCCAAGCTGCAGGCTGAGGATGAAGCTGTACTACTGTGTTGTGGGGCTTGGAACATGGATAGGCAGGTGGACAGGGCGAGGGGGTAGACAAGGAGCCTGCTGCTTCAGGGTCCCAAGTCCCCCAGGACACACTGACCTGGAACTAAAGGCCAAAGGGGCACGTGTTGGCACGGACAAGCCAGCTACCAGGGCCAAGGGTTTGAGGGGGAGGGGGGCTATGGAGACTGCTTGCCACCACCCTGTGGTGGGTCTGGAGCTTCTCAGGGCCCAACAATGTCCCTAGAGGCCCCGTTAGGAGCTGGATTGGAGAATTAAAACTGGCTATGCCTTGGGAAATTGTTTTGCTGAGATGAGTCTAACCTTGTTCTGAGGATACAACAGATGTTCTGTGAAAGGTCAGAGTGGGACTGGGGTGTACCCAGGAGCCAAACTATGGGTACAGTCCCAGGGGACTGGCTAGTCACGGTCTGCATGGCTGGGGCTTAGTGGAGAGGACTCAGATGAGCCCCTACTCTTGTTCGTCATGGGGTATGAGGTGCTGAAAGGAGCTCCTTGGGGTCCTGTCCTTGTCTAAGTATCCAGTCCCATTGCAGTCCAGTTGGCCCTGACTCATGGTGATCCCATGCCTGTCAGAATAGAACTGTGTCCCGTGGGATTTTCAATGACTGATTATTTGGAAGTAGATAACCAGGCCTTTCTTCCATGGCACCTCTAGGTGGACTCAAACTTCCAACCTTTAGGTTAGCAGCTGAGAGCATTCACTGTTTGCATCACCCAGGAACTCTCCATTTATACAGTACATAGTCATTGTTGTTAGCTGCTGTCAAGTCACCTGGCTCACAGCAACCCCATGTACAGTGGGACCAGATAATTGTGACCTGTCAGGTTTTCACCGACTGATCTTCAGAAGTAGATTGCCAGGCCCAACTTTCGAGGTGCCTCTGGGTAGACTCAAACCTCCAACCTTTTGGTTAGATGCTAAGCATGTTAACCATCTGAACCACCCATGGACCTCTGTCAAAGTGCAGGCCTCTCTACTGTCATCTGATTAGGCCCAGGAGTTACAAGGTAAACACGTGTAGCAAATGCCTTTACTGGTTCTCTGGGGAGAGAAACAGGCACCAAGTGATAGGTCTAGGGCAGGGCTCTCACCCTTAGCAGTACTGACATTTAGACTGAACTATTCTTGGTTGTGGGGGATGTCCTGTGCATTGTGGGATACTTAGCAGCATCCTAGACTCACATGGAGACAGTGGTGGTTGAGTGGTAGGATTCTTTCCTTGCACGTGGGAGACCCAGTTTCGATTCCTGTGCCAATGCACCTCATGCACAGCCACCACCCACCTGTGATGGAGGCTCGTGTGTTGCTCTGATGCTGAACACATTTCAATGGCGCTTTCAGACTAAGATGACTAAGAAGGAAGGCCTGGCAATCTGTTTCCAAAAATCAGTTAAAGAAAGCACTATGGAGCACAACAATGCTATCCCATTGTGCATGGGGTCACCACGGGTCAGGGGCAGCTAATAACAACAACAGTACTAAAGAAGCCATAGACGATATAGGGACAAAGAGCTGTGGCAGCATCCCCATTAAACCTTATTTATAGGGTCAGAGGTCAGCAGGACCTGGGCCTGTTCTGAACTTTGCTGACCCTACTCTAGGGAAAGTCTCTAGCTCCTGCCTCCGGTAAGAATCAGGGTAATCAGGGTCACCCTCAGTGCTTCCTGCCTGCTGACTCCGGGATTCTAAGCCAGGGATCCCGGAAAGACCTGGAGACAGGAAGGGTGCAGCCTCCCCATGGCCTTATTGGGTGTTGTGTGAAGAGGCCACAGTAGTCCCTGGAGGCCTGGCCCACAGCAAGGCCCCCTGTGCCCCTGGGTATTGGTCAGAAAAGGCACTACAGAGAGAGACCCTGTGTACTCCATGTGTGGGCGTGCCTCATACTCAGAGAGCCACCAGGAAAACAATGCCCCTCCAAACCCCACTCAACTGAGAACATCCACTTGCCATAGCTAAAAAGACCCTCTCCCTGCAGAGAACAGACATGGGTCATCATCGGCCCCACCACGTGTGTTTCATGAGTTTCTCGTTTGTAAAGCAGTGGCCTCAGCTCCTGGCATGCTCAGCATATCCTTTGGCCTCCCACTTCCTCAAATGCAGGGAGTTCTTCTTGCATCAGGCATTGCCCCTGGGGAGAGGACTTTAGGCCCAGGTTTCTAATGAACAGCTAAGTGCTCCCAAAAGAACTCTGTCTTCTGCTCATAACCTCCCCTCGCTTGCATTCATTTTCATGATTGGGGTTTCTGTGCCATGACAAGAAATCAGGGAGTCCGATTGGACTTCTCCATCATCCTGATGCCACCTGGCTTCCTGGACTTGGGTCTCTGATTGATTTATATATAGTGCTTAACCTGGGTGTAACTGTAGTTCACTAAAACAGTATTATCATTATTTCCTCATCAGCCATCAGGCTGGCCATCCCCTAGTTAATCCCTTTCCTTTAATGGGAAATGACAAGCTTAATCATTTCTCTCCTTGACCATTTTCTGACCTCCTGCTGCAGCCCATAACCTTCACCCCCATCTTCATTACTCCCAGATCCAGCTCTGCCTGCACTCCTCTCCAAACCTTGATTGTCTCTCTGTACTCTAAGGCACATCTGCAAGACACATCTGTAATCCCCCATTTTCTAGGGACAACATTAAAAGAAAAAGTAAAAAGAAACAGATTTTTAAGTAACATATTTTATTTATCCCAGTGGTGGTTCGGTGGTAGAACTTTCACCTTTCACGTGGGAAACCAGGGTTCGATTCCCATCCTGTGTACCTCATGCACAGCTACCGTCTGTCAGTCAGTGGAGGCTTGTTTGTTGTTATGACACTGAACAGGTTTTAGTGGAGCTTCCAGGCTAAGAAAGACTGGGAAGAAAGGCCTGAAGATCTACGTCTGAAAATTAGCCAATGAAACCCCATGGATTACAGTGGTCCAATCTCATTGTGCACGGGGTCACCATGAATTGGACAGCAGCTAGCAACAACAACGACATCCCAAATATTATCATTTCAAAAATAATCAGTAGGAAACCAGGTATGAGATAGTTTAAACGCTTTTTTTTATACTAAGTCCGCGAAATCCCTTGTGTATTTTATTCTTGCCGCAAGTCTCTTTGGACAAGTCATATTCCATGTGACTTGTGGTCACCGTACTGGACAGTACAGAGTCTAAGGGATCACATTCATGACACAGCCTTTGAAGACTGGGCCAGACCATGTTCCAAGCCCCATTTCTTGCACCAGCCTCCCTTCTGCCCCCAAGTCCCACTGTGCCTTTCTGTCATAGTAAGCCCACTGCAGTTGATCAGACACCTGATGCTCTTGGTTGCCTTCAAACCTTCACCCGTGTTCTTCCTGTCTCCGTGTGTGTCCCTCAGCTGGCTGCACCCAACCCAGGAGTCCACACTCATCTCATATCTCACCCCTTTGTCAAGATTTCCCTGACCTCTTTATGCAGTTACCGACTTCCTCCAGTTTGCAAGCAGCGTGTTTCCCTAACTACATTTAGCACCTACCACACAGCTCTGAAAAGATTCTGCAGTGGCTGTCCTCTACTAGCCTGTGAATTCTCAGTGGGCAGGATCAGCTCAACTAGCGTATGGACCTCATAAACACTCGATGGTGATGGAGTTGAGTGAATAAATGAATGCGGAAGTGAATGCCTCACTGAGGGAAGGGATCCTGGGGATCAAAGACCCTGACATTTCAGGATCCCATGAGGTGGCCGGGTCATCGTGATTCCCTAAAAGGGAAAGCCAGCGCAGGATATCATCTCTTACATCAGTGACTGACCCTCTGCTTTCTACTCTGTTCAGAGGTGGCTGTACAGCTACGGGCTCAGCCCGTGAACGGCTCTCTCTCTTTCACTCTTTTCTCTGTGTCACATACACACACATCCCCTCACACACACAAACCCGCAATACTCTTTCTGTCTCACACAGGCACACCCACAAATCTCTGTCACTAACGCACATACTTTTTCAGACACAACCTCCCAGCCACACTCTCTCTCTTACACAAATACGCACTCACATGTTTTCTCTCACACACTCACTTTCTCTTATTCTAACATAGTCTCTCTCTCACACCCACTCGCTTGCACTGTCACACAAACATACACTTTTACAAATATACTTTTTCACACCCACACTCACTCATTTTGTCTCTGACACACATATACACACTCTAACACATATATTCCTCTTACACACAAACTCTCACTCTATCTCACTCACAAGCATACACCTAAACTCTAACACAGACACACCCTCACACTCAGGCTCTCTTGCTTACACACTGCCACACACTCTCACACACACATACTCTCTGTTACGCACACTGTCTCCCAACTTTCTCTTCCACACACATAATCTAACGCAAAGACACGCACACTCTCTTATACACATGAACACACTCTTTCACAAACACTACCTCTAACACACTTTCTCACAACTCATATACACAATTTCATATTCTCACTCTCACATTTTCACACACATACTCTGTCACAGACACTGTTCCACACACTGTCACACACATTCCCACATTACTGTTTCTCACACATCATGCACCCTCTTTTTTACACACGCACTCTTTCTCATACATACACACTCTAACACAACACACACACACACAAAGTCTTTTTAAATTATATATTGTGTTTTCAGTGAAAGTTTACACAGCCAAATAGCTTCCTGTTTAACAATTACAACAAAAATTGTCCAGTGACATTGGTTATATTTTTCACGATGTGTCAACATTCTCATTAATTTCATTCTAGATGTTTCATTTCCAGTAATCTAGCTTCCCTCTCCTCTTACCCTTTCATCTTTGCGTTAGACTTGTTGACCACATGGGCTCATAAGGATGATTTTTTTAAAGGTGTGCAGTACTCACTGGTGATATGCTTTATTTTATGAGCAAATCTGTTATTTAACTAGAAGGTGACCTCGGGGTATTTTCAGTTCAAGTTTTATGGAGTATCTCATAGCGATAGTCTCGGGGAGTCTCTAGTCTCAACAGGTCCAGTAAGTCTGGACTTATTAAGAATTTGGGTTCTGCTTTCCACTTTTATCCCCTTCTATGAGGATTCAACTATTGTGGTCCTGATCAGAATGGTCAGTAGTGGTAGCTGGGCACTGTTTACTTCTGGTCTCAGGGTAGATGAGGCCATGGTTCATGCAGAGTCTTAGTCCTATAGATTACTTTCTTTTCTGAGTCTTTGGTTTCCTTCTTTCTCTTTTGCTCCAGATGAGAAGAAACCGATAGTTGTATCTTAGATGGCCACTCGCAAGCTTTTAACACCCCAGTGAGTACTCACCAAACTAGGATAAAGAACATAAACTTTATGAACTATGTTCTGTCAATTGACAGAGTTGTCCCAGAAGACTATGGTCCTAAGGCTTGAAACACAGAAAAACTATCCCACGGTTTTGAGGTGTTTGGTTGTGTCTAAGAAGTATCTGTAACTGTGCCCTCTATGAGCATTATTATATATATGGGTATCTATTCATGTACACACACACGCACAGACATATACATATAGATACATGTATATGTGCACATAGATATACACACATATACACATATATGCGTGCATACATTCATATGTAACCACACATGTATTTTTTTTAGCTACTATTGTAAAATTATGTATGTGCTAGCATTTACCAGAAACCTCTTTTTGTGTGTGTGTGTGTGTACTTCTTAATGACATCATTTACCGTGATCAGGCTCTGCTCACTTCACCCACCTTTGGTGTTACCTTTCCCATCTACTATTTGAAGAGTGACTCCCCCTCCCTCAACATCCCTGGTAACCACCGATGAACACCGGTTTCTGTACATATATCTATTTTTGTCTTTTTATGAAAGTGAGATCATACAACATTTGTTGTTTTGTGATTGACTTATTTCACTCAGTATAATGTCCTCCAGATTCATTCACATTATAAGACCTTTAGAGGACTCATCGTTATTCTTTATACTTGCGTAGCGTTCCATCGTATGTATTGACCATACTTTGTTTATCCATTCATCCATCGATGGGCACTTAGGTTGTTTCCATCCTATTGCTATTGTGAATAATGTTGCAATGAACATGGGTGTGCATGTGTGCACCCTCTCTTATACTCTCTCACACGCACATTCTTTCTCTCTCTCTTTTTAACACACATTCTTCCTCACACATATGCTCTCCTTGTGTCTCATACACTCAATCTCTCTGTCAGACATACATACTCTGTCTCTTACACATACTCTATCACACACTCATCTCTCTCACACACACACAACTCTGTCTCTCTCCCACATACACACACAGCTATATCTGGCATAAATGAACAGATGACTACATCCAGCAGCCAGGAGAGGTGTGAGAAGGAACAGGATGAAAAGCTCAATGCCGAGGAGGGAACATTTCCGGGGGACTTTTGACCTGTAACAGAGGAGAAATGTCAGAGAGGTGGAGTTCCCAGACTGTTGGTTATGGCGAAGACCTTTGGCACTGGGGTGGGGTGCTAAGAGCTGTGCCAGTGCACAGAAATGCACCTCGCAGCTTCCAAGCCTGACTCCAAAACGCAGACCCAATTAAGCTTGAGCACTTAGTGTGTCACCAGTGGCCAGCACAAACTGAAGACCAGCAGCCCAAACTTTCGTTCTGATGGAGGTGCCAGACAGACTTAGGATAAACTGCTCCCCTGCCTGGGCATTGTTAGTCCTTGTCTTCTGGCCTTCTCAGGAGCGGCCCTCTACTCCAGCCTCAGTCTGGGGGAAGGAAGAGCACTCTCACCTCCCCCAACTCCTGCTGGGTGGAGACTTCTTCCTACCAGGTGGTTTGGTCATGGCTGTCGGTGCCCATTTTCTCACTTTGGCCACTTTGCTGTCCGTTCACTTAGGACTCAGTGCCCCTCAGGACAACAGCAGTACTCAAAAATCTAGAGCGGCAGGCTTCTCCAGAGTTGCCACCGTAACACTTAAAATCAACAGTTCAGAAGGAGGAAATCACTTTTTAATGTTATATTATTCAACATAATTTTAAATTTACAAAACTGTCATTAGAATGCCCGTGATATATTTGTCACCTGCGCTTTACCCCCACTGCACCCCATAGCTCTTTCTCTCTCCGTCTTGCCCATCCTCACCCACCTTAGAGGCTGTGTCCAGCGGACTAACGGATCATGTACTTACACCCCTCTGCCTCTGTTGGACTTACTGGCAAACCACAAACCTTGGCTTAACCAAACTGTCTGCTGGCTCCCCGCCTGTACCTGCGGGACTGATTCTGTCAGAGGAAGTTGCCTGACAGAGCAGACTGGTCGAAGTCTTCTGATAGGGAAAGCACAGTCCTAGGGGCAATCCTCTACCCCTCTATCCTGGAGACATGAACCAAGGATGGTGTTGGTGGCTCAGGCCCTCCTGTCTTTCATCAGTACAGCAGGACCCGAACTCCACAGAAGGACACAGCACCTCTGGCTGGTCCAGCAGCTGACCTCCAGAGCCCCCTCCCCTTCCGGTCTCTTTCCCTGACCAGGAAGCTGTAACCTGGAGGAAGTGGGCAGAGGAGCCCTGTCTGCTATGGTGAGGTAAGGAAGCATGGGATGAGGCCACTCTGACCCCTGTCTGGTGTCTCCTCTCTGGGGCACTATGAACATGCCTCCCAGGGTCCTGTGCACCTACTTCCTCCTGCCTGGCACCTAAGTACACCTACGTCACGTTTCCACAAGTGCCTTGCCCTTGAGCGTGTCTACCCTGGAAACGACACCTAGTAAGCCCATTAAGAAAACCAGATAAAGAGTCCTTGATTTGCTGTCTTGCAATTTTTGTTTTGTCTGAAGAAAACAAAAGTGGGTGACTTTTGTTAAATGTGGTAATTAACATGAACAATTGAGACTATCCTCAGTATTCACCGTTGTCTGTCAGTTTGTCATACTGTGGTTTCTGTGACACTGGAAGCTATGCCACGAGTATTTCACATACCAGCAGAATCACCTATAGTGGACAGGTTACAGTGGAGCTTCCAGAATAAGGCAGATTTAGGAGAAGGGCCTGGTAATATACTTCTGAAAATGAGCCAATGAAAACCCAGTGTATCACAACAGAATAGTGCCTGATATAGTGTTGAAGATGAGCCCCCTAGGCTGAAGAAAAAAAACTAAAAAGTTTGAAAGGCACTCAAAATACACAGTGGCCACAACAATGGGCTCAAGCATATGTTAAAGATGGCTCAGAAGCAAGCAATATTTTGTTTTCTCTTACATGGGGTTGCCATGACTTCCTTGCTTTGGACATGTCATCAGGAGGGATCAGTTGCTGGGGGACATCATGTTTGGTGAAGTAGAGGGCCCAGCAGGGCATGAGAAGACTCTCAGTGAGATGGGTTGGCACAGTAGCGTCAACGATGGACTGGAACATGCTGGTGATTGTGAGGATGACAGTGGGCGGGGTGACATTTTTCTGTTGCACCTGAGGTTTCCACGAGATGCAGTCGACTGCACTGGCAGCAAAGAACAGCACCCTTTTACTGAGACACCGTGTTGTTCCCAGTGGCGTGTGTTCTTCCTGGCTGCAATGAATAATAAATCCAACTTGTTCAACTTCAGGTACATCCCTGGTGGACTTTGACTGAAGTGCACTGACGAGAGAAAGCACGTGCTATGAAGAAAAATGAGGCCTTTCTGTAGTGCCTCTGTGATAAGAGGACAGGTGAGCAGGGATGTAAAATAAGATAAAAAACTGTGGAGACTTCTGGGGCAGAGAATCAGGAAAAAACAAACAAGCAAAGAAAATGCAGTGCCAAAAAGGTGCTGATGTTGGAGAAACCAACGGGCCGTCTGGCCAGGAAACTGAGTTGGCTCCTTTGTTCGGCAAACGTTCACCTCTCTGCTGAGCAGCCTCTGTGCTCTGATCCAGGCCTGTTCCGGGCACTTGGAGCGTGCCAGTGAGTAGTAGACGCAGCTTCCTGCCTCTCTGAGTCTTTCGCTTCTAAAAGTGGGATATAAAGTGCAAAGAAAAATTAAAAAATTTGTAAAACCAAAAAAAAAACTATTATAGATTAAAAGATGATAAGTAATGTGGGGAGGGAAGGAATATAGGGCAGGGAGAGTGGAGCAGGATGGTGGGTGAAGGGGCTGGACATGGGAACACGCCATGGAGTCATCCCCACATGGGAAGCTCTTTGGAGGTGCCTTTCTCCAGTGGGGATGGGAACCTGCCAGACCCTTTGCCCCCCTGACCCTTCTCCCGCCTCCCTGTTACCTTGGGCAGGGCTGACAGATAGCCCTCCCTCCTTCCGTGGAGGACGTGGGCTTGGGGTGCAGATAAGAGATTCAGAAGCAGGACAGTCTTCCCGCCCCGGAATGTGACTTAGAGACTCCCTCTCTGGGTCTGTCCCAGGGCTTACTGGGCTCAAAGAGGCGATGTTTTGACTGTCATTTGGGGTTTGTCTTGGTTGTTCTCTGTGATGTTTAATGTTATGTGTCAACTATGCTAGGCTGTGATTCTCAGTATTATGCAAGTATCCTCTATTTTGTGATCTGATGTGAGGGAAGTTTCCTTGGGGGTGTGGCCTGCCTCCAATATACGTGGATGTTCTGGCAAAGCTCTGTCTCTGTTGATCCTGCATCCCACTCATCATCATCTGACCTCCAGTTCTTGGGACATGAGCCAGCAGCCTGCTATCTAACCTGCTGATTTTGGGTTTGTCAGCCCCTGTAACCACTTGAGTCAGGAGAAGCCTCTAGCCTGTTGCCGATCCACAGACTTGAGTCTTGCCAACTTCCACAACCGGGTGAGCCATTTTCTTGAAGTAAATCTATTTATATATTTAAGAAGCCCTGGAGCCCTGATTGTACTGTGGTTAATAGCTCGGCTGCTAACCAAAGGACTGGAAGTTAAAATCCACCAGCTATGCCTTGAAAATGCTATGAGGCAGTTCTCTATCTTGTAGGGTTGCTATGAGTTGGAATCAACAGCAATGGGCTTGGTTTTGGTTTTGGTTTATTAAGGCGTTTATAACCATCACTTCCTTAACAGCAAGATATTGATGGGGTGGAGGCTCCCACAATAACAGCTACTCTCATTGTCCTCAGGTATACAAGTTTTGGTACTAAATGTGAATTTTTTAACATTCTAAAAGAGGTCCAAAAGACACCCCTGGTGAATTTTTGAACAAGAAAAAATGCTTGCTCATTTCTGGGCAAATAAATCTGTGAGTATGTTCGGAGTCCTTGGGTCATGGTAATAGTTAAGAGCTCAACTACTAGCTGAAAAGTTGGTGGTTTGAACCCACCGAGAGGTGTCTTACAAGACAGGCCTAGCTATCTGCTTCTGAAAGGTCACAGCCTTGAAAACCCTGTGAAGCCATTCTTCTCTGCGCACATGGGGCCTCCATGAGTCAAAATCAACTAGATTGCAACTAACAACAACAAAGCTGTTTTGTTATACTGTTTTAGCCTGTTGAAGTTTTGTTTGCTTTGAACATTAAGAAAAATTAACCAAAACTTGCAAGTAAAGCAAGAGGTAGTCGTCTCAGGTCCTTCAGTGTCACCCTGAGGGCATGGGTGGCAGCTTATGCAGGGATGATGTCATCATCTAGGAGAGCGCTCCTGGCTGTGATGTTGTGTGGTCCGAGCCCAGGCCATCAGACTTACGGTACAGAAAAGAGAAAGGCGAAGGCTGCAGTTTTATTGCCCTGTGGGACACTGACCAGGTCTCTACCTGTTCTCAGGCCCCTTTTCTGGACATGGGATAGAGATTTGAGACACTGAGAGGAAGGATCCAGGAAGGGGAGAATGTAGGTGTCAGCGGGCTCCCGCCCTGGGGCTCGGGGCGGAGGAAGCGGGCCTGGTTATTTGGGAAGACTTCTTGTAACCTCCAGCGTGTTTAAGTCCATCGATTCAGCAGTTGTGCCAATCCGTTCCTATTAAGGGTCTTCTCTAACCTTGCTGGCCCTTTGCTTTACAAAACATGATGCCCTCCTCCAGTAGTTGGTTCCTCCTGATGGCATATGCAAAGCCAACATGTTTGATAGTGTTCTGTTGTTGTCTATAAGGTTTTCATTGGCTAAAATTTTGGAAGTAGATCACCAAGCCTTTCTTCCTAATGTGTCTTAGTCTGGAAGCTCCTTTGAAACCTGTCCACTATAGGCAGTCCAACTGGTATTTGAAACGCCCATGGCACAATATCATAGAAACATGCAAGCTGCCACAGTATGTCAAGCTGACTGATGGGTAGTGGAAAGAGGACCTAAGAAAATGTTAATACTTCTGTGTTACTGAATTTGAACGCTTAATATTATTAAGATGAGACTACTGCTCGAATTGATGTATAGCTTTAACATACTCTCTATCAAAATCTCACCTGCTTTTATTTGCAGAAATTGACAAGGTGGACCTATAATTCACGTGGAAATGCAAGGGATGCAGAATTTCCAAAACAATCTTGAAAAAGAACAAAGTTGGTAGATTGTCATTTCCTGATTTTAGCTCTTACTACAGAACTACTGCAATCCTACTGGGTAGTGCGGCATAAGGATAGACATATAGGTCAATGAAATAGAATTAAGAGTCCAGAAATAAACTCTTTTATCTATGAAATATTGTTTCTCCACAGTGGTGCCAAGATAATTCAATGGGAGAAAGAATAGTCTTTTCAAAAAATTGAGCAGGGACAAGTGGAGATCCACATGCATGTTTAGTCTCCATTGGTCTTTAGCGTGTTTAGGAAACCTTTGCCCCTTTCCTGCTTGCTCCACCCAGGACGTCAGTGTCCCAAGGTGCCCAGTTCTGTCCTCACAGGGGCAAGTCTCACATTCTGATGGAACCTTCTGATTTGTGCCTCGGCAACAGATTGACTTCACATAACACAGGCACCACTGTGATCCCAATGAAAGAGAAAGGAGAGGGTCTTCTTAGCCTACAGTATCCCAAGAATTGTCCTTGGCCCAGAGATTCTTATCAAACCATCCTGTAATGTTGTCATGGAAGTTCAGCACAGTTTGCAAACAAGAGACAAATCATTGTCCTCTGCAGGGGTGTTAGTTGTGTACAAAGAAAATCAAAATATACTAAAATGAAAATTTAAACACCCCAAGTGGATCCTCAACTTCTGTCGATTCCCAGAATCGGGGCAATGTAGTGGGACAGATCTGGGACCAGGAGCAACTGTGCCTGGAGCTTCCAAACTCTCTAACACAGGAGGGAGTTGACAGAGATCCCTGGCCCAGCTCCAAGGGTGGTTATAGGATCATCTGGAATCCCACTACCACTCCTCTTGGGTGGCCTGGACAGAGACAATGGGGAGCCCAGTGTTCTTCTCCCTTCCCCATCACATTGACTCTGTGGTCATCCCTGCTTAGTGTCTGGGCCTCTCTCTACCACTGGGACCTCAGCTGCCCTCACAGGCAGTGTCCTGGGACCATGGTCCAGTCTAATGATATGGAAGCTACAGAAACCCAGGGAAGACCTGGCCCACATGAATCTGACTGTGCCTCACACCACAACAAAGGGACATGCACAAAGCTTAGCTTATTCATATTCAGAATATATAAAAAGTACTACAACTCATCAACAAAGAGACAAACGACCCAATTAAAAAAGGGGCAAGGGCTTAAAATGGATATTTCTCCATAGAAAACATATAAATAACCAATAAAAAAAAATAAAATAAAATAACCAATAAGCACAGGAAATGATGATCAACACCTTTAGTCATTAGGGAAAAGGTAAATAAAAACCACATGCGATACTACCTCACACCCAGTAGGATGGCTGTGTATCAGAAGAACAGAGAATAACAAGTGTTATTGAGGGTATGGAAGAATTAAAACCGTTGTGTATTGCTGGCGGGAATGTAAAATGGCGTAGGCATTGTGGAAAACAGTTTGGCAGTGTCTTAGTCATCTGTAACAGATGACTTTAACAGCTGCTGTAACAGAAATAGTACAAGTGGATGGCTTTTATAAAACAAGTTCATTTTCTTACAGTCTAGTAGGCTAGAAATCCAAATTTCGGGTGTCGGGTACAGGGGAAGGTTTTTTTGTGGGCTCTAGAGGAAGGTCCTTGTCATCAATCTTCCACAGCACCAGAGCTTCTTGGCACAGGAACCCGGGGTCCAAAGGATGTGCTTTCCTCCTGGTGCTGCTTTCTTGGTGGTATGAACCTGTCTCTCTGCTGGCTTCTCTCTTTTGTATCTCAAAAGAGTTTGTTCAAGATACAATCCAATTGTATACATTGAGTGAGCCACGCAGTATTAACATAACTGCCACCCATCCCACCTCAGTAACACAAAGGATTTACAACTCATAGGAAAATCACATCAGATGACAAAATGGTGGACAATCACATAATACAGGGAATCATAAAAAAAAAAAAATTTTTTTTTTTTTTGGAATCATAGCCTAGCCAAATTGATATGCGTATTTCTGGGGAACACAATTCAATCCATGACAGGTAGTTTTTCAAGAAATTAAACATAGAATTACCATGTGACCCAACAATTGCACATCTAGGTGTATACCTAAGACACTGAAAACAGAGAATCAAACATACTTGTACACTGATGCTCATTGTAGCAGTATTCAGTAGCCAAAAGATGGGAAAAACCTGAGTGTCCACCAACAGGTAAATGGTAAACAAAATGTGATGTCCACTTGTAAAGAGAAATGAAATTCTCATAGATGCTATGGCATGAGTGAACCTTGAAAACATCATGCCAAGTGGAATAAGTCATAAACAAGAAGACAACTATTGTATGATCCCCAAGACATAGCAACAAAAGTTCATTAGTTGGCACCAGGGGCTAAGTTGCGGGAAGACTAGGGGGGTCTTGATTCATGGCTACTGAGTTTGTGTTTGGGGTTATGAAACATTTTTGGAAATAGTGCTGATGATTGCACAAAATGGTGAAGGTAATTAATGCCACTGAATTTTACGCCTAGAAAATGGTTACAATGGCAAACTTTTTGTTATATGTATTTTGCCAGAATAAAATTTAAAGAACAGGAAAAGAATCTTTGTCAGGTAATTTCAGCAACTGAGTCATCTCAGTGTTGGTGTCTTTTGGTGGTCTTTTCTCACTTTTCATTCTCTATTTTCTGGAAGGGATTGTAGAGAATTGGTGTAATTTCTTCCTTAAATGCTTGGTAGAGTTCACCCGTGAAAATACCTGTGCCTGATGCTTTCTTTTAGAAGTTTGTTGATTATCGATTCAATTTCTTTAACAGAAATAGGCCTATTCAGACCATCTGTTTTTCCCTGTGTGAGTTTTGGTAGTTTAGCCTTTGAAGGAATTGTTCAGTTTCATCTAAGTTGTCAAATATATGGGCACAGGGCTGATTAAACTATTCCTTAATTATCCTTTTCATGTCCTTCAGCGGTGATGACTCCTGTTTCATTTCTGATAGTGGTCATTTGTGTTTTCTTTGTTTCCATGGTTAGCGTGGCTAGAGGTTGATCAGTTTTATTGGTCTTTCAAAAAATGAACTTACCTTTTTCTGTGGATATAAGTTTCATTCATAACAGGTGAATATGCAAGAGTACAATTGCTGTTTTGTATTGTAGGTGCATGCTTAGGTTTTTAAGAAACTACCAAACTTTCTTACATTTTACAGTCCACCAGCAATGTATGAGATTCAGTTTCCCTGCATCCTCATGACTGTTAGCTGTTATCGTTGTTTTTATATTAATTGTTCTAATAGGTTTGTAGAAATAATTTATCAGGGTCTTAATTTGCACTCCCCTCCTGGTTTTTCATGGCTAATAATGTCAGCCGTCCTTTCGTGTGCTTGTTTTCCATCCATAGACTCATTTTGGAAAAAAAGTTTGTTCCTATCTTTTGTTGATTTTCTAATTGGATCTTTTCCTTTTTAACTATACTTCTATATAATATATAAAATATATATTAACTATAATAATTTTTTTTTATAATAATTATGGAGCCCTGGTGGCACAGTTGTTAAGAACTCGGCTGCTAATCAAAAGATCGGAGGTTTAAATCCACCAGCCGCTCTTTGGAAACCCTACAGGGCAGTTCTACTCTGTCCTGTAGGTTTGCTATGAGTCGGAATCAACCTGATGGCATCGGAGTTTTTTTTTTTTTTTTTTTTGTATAATAATTGTGTTATATTTTTACATAATTTTATACTATGTATCTCTTTTCTTCTGTTCTTATAAGTCAGTTGGTTGGTAATACTAAGTTATAAAAAAAAAAAAGTTATCGCACCCTTAAAACATCTAATTTTACATGTCACCACACATCCAAGTCAATTCTTATCTCCACACTTGATTTACAGATCAAAGACGCATGAGAGCAACATAAAGGAACTTTATTTATACATAACATAGAAGACAGACAAGAGTTCTGGGAGGAAAATGAGGAAGGGAGAAGGAGTTATAGACAGCAGGGGCATCCTGCCTGCTCCAGGTCTGGAGGGAAACAGGCCAAGGGCCTCCCCTCCTGTCACGAAGTCTCTGACTGCTGGGTTTTTCTTTCAGTTTGGCAGCCTTATGGTTGGAGAGCAGCACTTGAAACAGTCCTTCCTACCTTGATGGCAGCCTGTGTTTTTGTGGACAAAATCTCCTGGTTGATGAAGACAGCCGATTTCCTCTATCAGGGCCTTCCAGGTCCTTATGACTTGAAGTCTCAGGGCTCCTAGGGAAGAGAGAAGCCCTTTTAAGTAGTGAACATGATCATGAGAGGACTCAGTTAAATCGGGTAAAAGACATAGTTTCAGCCAAAATGTATAGGCCTGCCGTAGCTAAGTTCAAAAGGAGTGATGCTATGCTTACATGCAGGGGTCATTCTGATCTTTAACAAGGCTGGTGGGAAAGCTGTAAGCCATCTGACCCCAGTAGACTGGTGTCAGTCTTAGCCCATGAGTTCTTTGTTTTTTTAAATCTGATTTCTCTGCTCTCCTTGTCTGGAGGACTGAGGATGATGGTTTGTATGATAGCTTACAGGAATCTGATAACATTCGCATAAACTGGACAAGAGAAGAAATAAAATGACTTCGTCTATACTGTTGAGGATGTGGTAGCCCCAAAGTGGGAATTCTGTGTCCTAAGAGATACTTTACCAGTGCTTGAGCATCGGCCTCTGACGGGGAAAAGCATCAGGGATTTGGACCTCCTGCGCACTGGTGAACTGGACAGACTCTCCTACCTTCTATCGGCCTTAATTTTGTGAAATCCAACTGCCACCAGGTTCCTTGTAAATTGGTCTGGAAAATCTTCCTGCATTTACTTTCAGAGTGAGCTGTAAAGAATTCTGTTCACAAATGGCACATCTTTTTAATACATTTTGAGTAATTTCATTTTTCTGGTAGGCATGGTAAGAGTCTAGTCCCTTGAAAATTTCTGTTACTCATATGATTTTGTTTTTGACACAACAACATTAACGAAGCAAATATAGATTGTGGTACAGAAATAGTTTTGTTAGGTTAACTCCCACAATCCAGCATCATTTCTATTACCCCTTTTTAATCCAGTTGTGCACGTCTTTTAGTGAAATCATGCTTTTGGACATGAACAAAAGTTTCCTGTTATATTAAAAGCCAGTCTCCCAAGTTTGGGGACTGCCATGGTTCAAGGGTGGCTCTCACAGCTCTGTCAGCAAAATCATGGCATTTAGAAATGTTGTCATTCTGTCCTGGATGAGCTCTGCAGTGAAGCCCTGAAGTTGTAAAGCTTCTAGCAAACCAGCTATGCATTTTCCTTGAGATATTCTAGTTCCATTGAAGTAACGAATTTGATTTTTTTTCCAATTTGCTCTGTTGGATGATAGACACCAAACACACAGTTAAGATCACTATATCTGTTCTCTTTAGTCCAGAACCAAGAATTGCAGCTGTTTCACTGCTGTTAACTCCTCTGCAGACTGAACTCCAGACAAAACATAAGCTTACAAAATGTCATGTCACTGCAGCATATGAGACCTTATGACCCCAAAAAAGAAAAAAAAAACCATTGTCGTCAAGTCGATTCTGACTCATAGCAACCCTATAGGACAGAGTAGAACTGCCCCATAGAGTTTCCAAGGATTGCCTAGTGGATTTGAACTGCCAACCTTTAGGTTAGCAGCCGTAGCACTTAACCACTACACCACCAGGGTCCGACCTTATAGTGGCTGCTTTTAATCCAAGTACGTGACCCACCAGTAAATAGTATCACCTCTGCAGTATGAACAGGAACAGGCCTTTTCAAAATGGACTGAATCCTAGATTGTAACATTTTGCAGGCTTCAGCTGACAACAGATGCCCTAAATATTTTCTCGCAGTTTGCCACTATTGCAGTGTGTCTAGGAGGACCGTACACCCCCGTGAAGCAAAGGATAGTAATAAGGCAAAGTATCAGTTTTACGTTATTCTTTAGTGTCTGAGGCTACCAGCTAACCATTTACGTTTTGAATAATTATAGAGCCCCCTAGTGGGACACATTTCTCTAAATTTTTTCTGTAAACAACAAGAGAAAATAATAAAGTCCAAAACCCTTGAGGAATCCTTCAGCACAAATACTGGACTTCTTCATAAACCAAAACAAACAAGAATTTAGACTTGTTTCCCAGAAGAACAGAAAGAAGAAAAGGCAGAATGTAGATTAAATACACAGAAAAGCTGCAAATGACAGTATCAAAGTCAGAGGTCAGACTATTTGCAGGGTTGGGAACTACAGGGGTAAATGCAACAACTAATCTATTTCCTTCTGTAAGATGTTATACGAACCTATTTGCTGCTCAACCATCTTTACGAAACTAGCCTTCCTGCTTACTGGAAGCATGGGCGTATTACATGGAGAGTGGCCTTTTTAATTATCCCTTGTTTTTTAGAATTCTTTTGTAACCAGTTTTATCCCTTCTAGTTGAGCTCTCGAACAGGATATTGCTTTACACATGGCTATGGCATATTCTTTTGATAATCTATTTTTATTGGTTCTTTTTATCTCACCTAGTGTCCAAAGTGACCACTTCAGCTTGGGGTGCATTTCAGATGTGAGGCAGTCATTCCCTGACATACCTCGTTTCCATCAGATGGCACGTAAGAGCCAGATCAGTCTCCACAAACACTTCATCTGGAGCACAGAAGAGGGTGGCATTTAAGTTACATAGCAGCTCACCACCCAGCAGGCTTACAGGAGAATCAGGAGAAAGTAAGAAACATGTTCCCCAGTTAGAGGACCGTCTGTATGAGAGTCGTGGAGGAAAAGGAACACAGCCGGCCTAACACCTAGTACCAACAATCTGTATTGACTAGATGCCAAGTGAGAAGTTCCCAAGGATATTGCCCAATAAGTAGCAGCAGTAGCACGGGTTCCCACCGCAGAGACTCCCTAAATCTGTGCATGCTGAGACATTTCTCAAGTCCTCCCTAGCTTCCTGGCCCTTCCTTATTACCTTCTTCCTGCAATTCCTGCGTCTTTCAGAGTCGCTTTCTACACTCCCCCTTCACATGGTCTGCCTTCTTTCAATAATGGCATACGCTTTCCCCTTCTTCCTTTTTCCCTTTATAGGTTGCCCAGAGTAGGATTATTCCCTTTGGTAACTAGTACTTGCTGAGCAGTTCTTCATTTCTTTTTTGTATTTGTCTAGAGTGTCCCCAAACTGAGTCTCTGCTGCTAAGATTTGAGACCTGTTTTTGCCATCCTACCACGTTTCCCTTCACTTGAGTTTGGATAGTTAGAAAGAGAGCCAAGCCAAAGGTGGTTAGGGCCAGAGAGAATTTTGATCTTCCCTGAGATCCATGCCAATCAATTTTGAGAAGGCCTCAACAAACCACTGCTGCAAATCACTGGGTGATTCACCCATCACCTGAATACACTGTTACAGCTTCTCCCCGATCACCTTTAGAGGAGTGGCTTGAAATGTGACTGTTACAAACCCTTCTTGATGGGTTTCCTTAGCTCTTCCATAGTTGAGAGGAGTTGGTGGATAGTTGGCTTCCCTTGGCCACCATTCCCCTTGATGTGGTGGTCTTCCAGTCCCTGATGTACTTGCTTCATCAAAGGTTGCAGAAGGACACACAGCAGCCGGTGCACATGCCCGTGCGTGGGGCTGTCACTGAAACACGCTGCTGAGAACTTCTGCAAACTTCTGGGGCACAGGGAAGAGAAGCCTTGAAATGAGCAACATCCGCTTGTGAGAAAGGCACGCAGATTACTAAGAGACCTGTGCACCTTTCTAATGGCGTGAGCTTTGCTGGCAATACAAATAGGAAGGGCTGATTTTCCTCTCATTCAGAGAAGAGAAATGTAGATTATATGCACTTCGGATTCCCTTCCCATATTGACATTCATCAGTTTAACACCTTGCTTGTTTACGTTTTTCCACATGACTAGTGCAGTTATTCTCCACTGTTTCCTTCATATGGGGACACAGTGTTTTACGCATGTTCTCAGTTATTAGAAGGTTATGTCTCTTTATCCTCTTAGTTTTCTTAGGTTTGTGATGAGTTGAGTGGATTCTGAATCATAGTGACCATATAGGACAGAGTAGAATTGCCCCCTTAGGTTTCCAAGGAGCATCTGGTGATTCAAACTGCTGAACACTTAACCACTACGTCTCCAGGGCTTCAGATATTCCATCCACATGAACTGAATCCCACCATCTGAGACTGTGGGATAATATTTGCTTGCAAAAGTCCTACATATATTAAAGAATTTAAGAGGAGAAAAATAGGCCATCTGCTTTACCCAGATACTTCTCATTTCTGTTGCTCTTCCTTTATTCCTGAAGTTCCAAGCTTCCCTCTTGTATCATTTCTCTTCAGCCTGAAGAAGCCTTTCCCGTGTTTTTAGAGCAAGTCATCTGGCGAAGAATACTCTTCATTCATGAATTGAATTGTGTCCCCCAAAATATCCGTCAACATGGCTAGGTCGTGATTCCCAGTGTTGTATGTATGATCGTCCACCGTTTTGTCATCTGATGTGATTTCCCTGTGTGTTGCAATGGGATGGATTAGTGGCAGTTACATTGGTGAGATCTACAAGATTAGATAATGTCTGAAGCCAATCTCTTTTGAAATGTAAAAGTGAGAAGCGAGCAGGGAGACAGGGGAACTCATACCACTGGGAGTAGAGTGCATCCCTTGAAGCCAGGGTTCCTGTGAGGAGAAGCAGTTAGTTCAGAGGAAGATTGACCAGAAGGACCTTCCTCCAGAGCCAACCGAGAGAGAAAGCCTTCCCCTGGAGCTGAAGCCCTGAATTTGGACTTGCAGCCTACTGGTCTGTGAAAGAATAAATTTCTCTTTGTTAAAGCCATCCACGTGTGGTATTTCTGTTACAGCAGTACTAGATGACTAGATAACTAAGACAGTCTGGACCAGGATTTGTGTGTGGTTGTTTTGCGTTCTTTGTTGTTGCTTCGTTTTGACCTTTGATCCTTAAGGACATTTTGGTTGCATATAGAAATCTGGGTTAAGGGTTCTTATCTTTTATTTTTAACTATGTTATTCCAGTCTCTCCTGGCCTCTATGGTTTCTAATGAGAAATTGCACATCTTCAAATTGATATTCCGTTATGTATGATGTGTCGTTTTTCTCTGACTGCTTCCAAGATTTTACCTTTACCTTTGTTTTTCAGCAGATTGATTATTATGTGTCAGGGTAAGATTTTCTGACATTCTCCTTTTATGTTTCACAAAGATGAGGAGTTTTGGACTTGCTCAACTTCAGGCATGTTCCTGGTGGTCTCTGGCAACAGGCATTGATAGACCTCAAAGAGAGAGCCCTTTCTTGTCAGATGATGAGGATGAGGATGACAGGGATGATGATAAAGGTGCTTGTTGGGCTTCTGTGATGGTTAGTGTTATGTGTCAACTTGGCTAGGGCATGATTCTCAATGATTTGACATGTGTTCTTCCATAATGTAATTACCTTCCATTTTGTGATCAGATTCAAGAGGCCAATCAGTTAAAAGGGGTGTTTCCCTGGGGGTGTGGCCTATCTCCAGTATATAAATGGCTGTTCTGGCAAAGTTCACTTGCCTTCCCAAACCTGCACTCTTTCATCTCTTAGCCTCTCGTACTTGGTCATAGGCCTGCAGAAGTTTCTGGCTGCCACCTGATTTTGCAGATTTTGTGTTCGCCAACCCGTCAGCCTTCTGAGCATGTAGAGGCTTTCAACCTGTCCCCTGATTCACAAATTCGGAACTTTTCCAGCCCCCACAATTGTGTGAGCCAATTCCTCAAAGTACATTTCTCTGTGTGTGTGTGTGTGTCTGTGTATTTATGTTTATATGCTTCACTGAGTTTGCTCCTCTAGAGAACCCAGGCTCCACTAGAGAAACAAGACAGCTTGTTTTGTGCCAGACACTGTTCTGAGTTCGTCACATATACTATTTATTCAAATTTAATCCTCACAACAACTCTATGGAGCAGGTACGATTATCGCTCTTACCTTACAGACAGAAGAAGAGAGGCGTTCAGAGGTGTAAGAACTTGGCCTAAGTCACCCAGAATGTAAGTTGCAGCAGCAGGAACTTGATCCTAGGTGGTAGAGCTCTAGAGTCCATGCTCTGACCTGGGCCCTAAACAGGCTTTGAGGCCTGAACCGGAAGCTGGGTTCCTGGTCTGCTGTCATGACACCAAAGTTTAAGAGGTATTTGGAGTAGAGGTGGGGGAAGGAGGAGATGGTATTGGACAGCCTGCGCGTCAGGTCTGGGGGCAGGAGTAGTACCTATCCTCTCAGAGGTGACCCTCAAACCTTGGCAGCCATATTTGCCAGCTCACACTTACCTATACTGGGCTGACTGACCTTTGCCTTCATGAATACTGGTCTGTCTGTTGGACCCTTGGAAGAAGTGGTGAATATAACATTGGCATTTCCATAAACATGCAAATGCTCTTCTCAAAAATGTGGATTTTAGGTTCTCTCATTGATGATATTGATGGTAATAAAAGCTTCCATTTCTTGGGCACTTACTGTCACTCTGTCATTTTGGTACATATATTCCGTGACTTCTCTCATTGAACCTCACAACTCTGTGATGTGAGGTTCTACAGAATCTACGTGACAGACAAGGAGGGGAAGAGACTGGTTTATTCTAAATTCTTTTGGAAGAAGAAGGGAGCAGTGTTTGTGATCGGGGTTTGAAGAAATGTGGAGGAAATGAGATGGCATGGTGATGTTCCCTGCCAAGCCACCTGGTTGGGATGGAGGCTCAGAGCAGAGGGCAGAGCCAGAAGCTCAAGAACCTTGTATTGATTTTCTGTGGCTGCTATAACATATCACCACAGACTTTGTAGCTTAAAACATCAGAAATTCATGCACTCAGCATTCTGGAGTAACCTCTTGTCATAGAGCGAACTCCACTCAGACTTTTATCCCACCTATAAGAGAGAGTCGAGAGAGGCAGAGCCAAGATGGTGGAATAGACAGATGCTTCCAGCGAGCCCTCTTACAACAAAGACCCGAAAAAACAAGTGAAACTAGTATATTCGTGACAAGCTAGGGGCCCTGAACATCAAAGGCAAGCTTAGAAAATAAACTGAGGGGAGAGGGAGGAGGAGACAGTTCAGAAGCAGAGAGGAGTTACCAGACCTGAATTGCGGGGAGCCCTCAGGCACCATTCCCTGGAGCGGGGGGATGGTGGGCTGGTACTAGCATTATGCTGCAGTTTCCTCAGGGAGAAGCAGCCAGCCACACAGCCTACGCACACCTCCGGAACCAGAGGAGAATGGCGCTCTTGACAAAAGCTAATTACTTGCTTATATTTTACTGTGCCCCCCTCCGCAAGCCAGCTTCAGTGGCTGATTTCCCTGGGCCTGAGATAGGCCCTGTTGAGCTCTTAGAGCCATCCTCCCAGCCTTGGAGAAAGAATAAATTTGCAATTGGGGGAAGAGATACTTTGCCAGCTCCACTGACTGGGGGAACTGAGGACAGAAATGGCTCCTGACCAGGCATAAACAGCCCATGGACTTTGAGTACCTCTCCCCTCTGCTTGGACCTGTGTGGGCCTGTTTCAGGAGAATAGGTGTTTGTTGGCAGACTCCAATCCACTGTTTCAGCTGTGCAGTAGAGAGGTGGTGGTTTTATGTCTGACATTGCTTTGCCTATTAACGTCCTCACCTACCCACATCAGGGGCCTAAGGACTGGTGGCTCCAATCAGGTCACCCAGCCACCTGTGACAGGAGTCCAAGGATAACTGGTACCTCCTACTCATTACAACTAAAAACACTGGGTGCCTATGGTCCCTGTGCAGAACCCACACACGTGGACACTTTAGGGGACAGAGACATACTTTCCTCAGAGACACTTGCGGGATGATTTTCAGCGCCCAGCCTTGTTCAGAGTTTGACACCCTGCTGCAACCAGGTACCGGTACCTACACAAATCACTTCTGCCCCTCTAAGACTGTAGGACAGAGCCTGTCCACACACTTGATGATCAGCTACCTGGACTCCTGAGCTGAATTCAGACAAGAAAACTGAATGGACTTCTAGACTAATATACCTGATAACTACTCTAGCCATCGAGGGACAGGACGTCAGAGATCCAAAAGCGAAAATAATCATGCTGGCTCACTCAAGCAACCCATTTGGGTATATCGAAACAAAACAAAGGAGCTACGACACAGTAAGCAAACATAAACTAATACAATAACTTATAGATGGCTTGGAGACAACGGTCAATTTCAAGTCACATAAAGAAACAGACCATGATCACCTCAACAAGCTCTCAAAACAAAGAATCCAGGGATCTTCTAGATGAAAGTGCATACCTGGAATTACCAGAAGCAGAATACAAAAGATTAATATATAGAGCCCTTCAAGATATCAGGAAGGAAATGAGGCAATACGCAGAACAAGCCAAGGAACACACAGATAAAGCAACTGAAGAAATTAAAAAGATTATTCAGGAACACAATGAAAAATGTCATAAGCTGGAAAAATCCATAGAGAGACAGCAATCAGAAATTCAGAAGATTAATAATTAAACTACAGAAATAAACAACTCAACAGAAAGTCAGAGGAGCAGAATTGAGCAAGTGGAAGGCAGAATTTCTGAACTTGAATATAAACCACTTGGCACTAATATATTTGAAGAGAAATCAGATAAAATAATTTAAAACAATGAAGGAAACTTACGAATCATGTGGGACTGTATCAAAAGAAATAACCTACGAGTGATTGGAGTACCAGAACGGGGAGGGATAACAGAAAATACAGAGAGAATTGCTGAAGGTTTGTTGGCAGAAAGCTTCCCTGATATTGTGAAAGATGAGAAGATATCTATGCAAGATGCTCATCGAACTCCACATAAGGTACAGTTTAAAAGAATGTCACCAAGACATATTATGATCGAACTTGCCAAACCAAAGATAAAGGGAGAATTTTGAGAGCAGCTACGGATAAACGAAAAGTCACCTGCAAAGGAGAGTCAATAAGAAGGAGTTCGGACTACTTGGCAGATACCACGCAAACAAGAAGTTAATGGGATGACTTATATGAAAAATTGAAGGAAAAAAATTGCCAGCCAAGAATCTTATATCCAGCAAAGTTGTCTCTCAAATACGAAAGTGAAATTAGGACATTTCTAGATAAACAGAAGTTTAGGGAATTCATAAAACCAAACCAAAACTACAAGAAATACTGAATGGTGTTCTTTGGTTAGAAAATCAATAATATCAGGTATCAACCCAAGACTAGAACACTGGGCAGAGCAATCAGAATTCAGCCCAGACAGCAAGAAGATATAACCATATTAAGGATTTGTGCACCGAATGACAGGGCTGCAAGATACATAAAACAAACTATTAGCATTGAAAAGTGAGATAGACAACTCCACAATAATAGCAGGAGACTTCAACACACCACTTTCAGTGAAGGACAGGACATCCAGAAAGAAGCTCAATAAAAATGCAGAATATCTAAATGCCACAGTCAACCAACTTAACCTCATAGACATATACAGGACACTCCACCCAACAGCAAACAAGTATACTTTCTTTTCTAGTGCACATGGAACATTCTCTAGAATAGACCACATATTAGGTCATAAAGCAAGCCTTAGCAGAATCCAAAACACTGAAATATTACAATGCATCTTTTCTGACCAAGAGGCCATAAAAGTAGAAATCAATAAACAGGAAAAGCAGGGAAAATAAATCAAACACTTGAAAACTGAACAATACCCTGGTCAAAAAAGACTAGATTATAGAAGACATTAAGAAAGGTATAAAGAAATTCATAGAAACCAATGACAATGAAAACACTTCCTATTAGAACCTTCGAGACACAGCAAAAGCAGTGTTCAGAGGTCAATTTCTATCAACAAATGCACTCATACAAAAAGAAGAAAAGGCCAAAATCAAGGAATTATCCCTACAATTTGAACAAATAGAACAACAAAAGCAACCTCGGGCACCAGAAGAAAGCAAATAATACAAATTACTGTAGAACTAAAAGAAATAGAAAACAAAAAAACAACTGAAAGAATTAACAAGACCAAAGGCTGGTTCTTTGAAAAAATGAACAAAATTGACAAACCATTGGCCAAACTGACAAAAGAAAAACAGGAGAGGAAGCAAATAACCTGAATAAGAAATGAAGTGAGGGATATTACAACAGACCCAACTGAAATTAAAAGAATCATATCAAATTACTAGAACAAATTGTACTCTAACAGATTTGAAACCCTAGAACAAATGGTTGAATTCCTAGAAACACACTACCTACCTAAACTAACACAAACAGAGGTAGAACAACTAAATAGACCCATAACAAAAGAAGAGATCGAAAAGGTAATCAAAAAACTCCCCCCCAAAAGAGCCCTGGCCCGGATGGCTTCACTGCAGAGTTCTACCAAACTTTCAGAGAAGAGTTAATACCACTATTACTAAAGGTAATTCAGAGCATAGAAAAGGGCGGAATACTCCCAAACTCATTCTATGAAGCCAGCATATCCCTGATATGAAAACCAGGTAAAAGTACCACAAAAAAAGAAAATTACAGACATGTATGCCTCATGAAGTTAGATGTGAAAATCCTCAACAAAATGCTACCCAATAGAATTCAACAACATATCAAAAAAAATAATTCACCATGACCAAGCTGGATTCATACCAGGTATACAGGGATTGTTCAACATTAGAA
The DNA here is from genome assembly GCF_030014295.1 of Loxodonta africana. Taxonomy (NCBI): domain Eukaryota; kingdom Metazoa; phylum Chordata; class Mammalia; order Proboscidea; family Elephantidae; genus Loxodonta; species Loxodonta africana. The sequence goes on from NC_087360.1 coordinate 33,683,010, forward strand.
AAAAATTGTAATCCTTCGTATAAATAAAAGACAAGAATCACATGATTTTATCAATTGATGCAGAAAAGGCATTCGACAAAGCTCAACACCCATTCATGATAAAAACTCTCAGCAAAATAGGAATAGAAGGAAAATTCCTCAACATAATAAAGGGCATTTATACAAAGCCAACAGCCAACAGCCAACATCATCCTAAATGGAGAGGGCCTGAAAGCATTCCCCTTGAGACTGGGAACCACACAAGGATGCCCTTTATCACCACTCTTATTCAACACTGTGCTGGAGGTCCTAGCCAGAGCAGTTAGGCTAGATAAAGAAATAAAGGGCATCCAGATTGGCAAGGAAGAAGTAAAAGTATCTCTGTTTGCAGATGACATGATCTTATACACAGAAAACCCTAAGGAATCCTCAGGAAAATGACTGAAACTAATAGAAGAGGTCAGCAGAGCATCAGGATACAACACAAACATACAAAAATCGGTTGGATTCCTCTACATCAACAAAAAGAACACCGAAGAGGAAATCAGCAAATCAATAACCATTTACAGTAGCCCCCCAGAAGATAAAATACTTAGGAATAAATCTTACCAGAGATGTAAAAGACTTATAAAAAGAAAACTGTAAAAGACTTCCGCAAGAAACCAAAAAGAGACCTACGTAAGTGGAAAAACATACCTTGCTCATGGATAGGAAGACTTAACATTGTAAAAATGTCTATTCTACCAAAAGCCATCTATAGATACAAAGGAATTCAGATCCAAATTCCAACAACATTCTTTAATGAGACGGAGAAACAAATCACCAACTTCATAGGGAGTGGAAAGAGGTCCCGGATAAGTAAAGCATTACTGCAAAAGAAGAACAAAGTGGGAGGCCTCATTCTGCCTGATTTTAGCACCTATTATATCACTTTTTTTTTTTTTTTTTATATCACCACAGTAGTCAAAACAGCCCGGTACTGGTACAACAACAGATACACAGACCAAATGAACAGAATGGAGAATCCAGACGTATCCATCCACATATGTGCAGTTGATATTTGACAAAGGCCCCAAATCAGTTAAATGGGGGAAAAGACAGTCTTTTTTAACAAATGGTGCTGGCATAACTGGATATCCATCTATAAAAAAACGAAACAAGACCCATATCTCACACCATGCGTAAAAACGAACTCAAAGTGCATCAAAGACCTAAATATAAAATCTAATACCATGTGGATCATGGAAGAAAAAATAGGGACAACGTTAGGGGCCCTAATACATGGCATAAACAGTATAAAAAACATCACTAACAATGCAGAAGAAAAATTAGATAACTGGGAGCTCCTAAAATCAAGCACATACGCTCATCCAAAGACTTCACTAAAAGACTCATGACAACCACAGTCAAATTCTTTAACTCAGGTACCGTATCTCTAGGTGTGACCGTATCTCTTTGAACACCATAAAATTTTTTTTTCATCCCCCAAAACAACCCCACCTCAGCGTCTGAAGCCACAATCGTGGAGGTTTCTATGGATTTTGTTCTGGTGGCAACATGCTTAGGACTATTGTATATTTTTCCAGCAAAGGGTTACCTTCTAGTTCAACATTTACCTTGGAGGAGGGGACCATCTACCAAACCTCTGAGACAGATGCTCTGGAAACGCAGGATAATAACGCCTCAGTGCTTGATGTCTAGTTTGTGAATAACTTGATGTTTCTTCCCCTTCCCTGCTGGTTTCCTAGTGGACATGGGCCCCGGCTTATACAAGATCTGTACAACCAGGTTGGCCCGGATTTCAGGAAGAACAATGACACCTTGTCACACCTACAAATAGCGTGTCTTTTCACAAGCTATTTTTCCCAGGTAGAACATTGCACAGAAGAGGAGCTAGACGAGGATACTGCATCACCATATATAACAAGGGACACAAACATACACTAAAGTCAAGGCAAAGTAGGGCTCCTTAGTGTCATTCCCAACAGGCTGTTGCCTTCTTTTGACGGTACAAAATAGTCTCCCCTTGCATTTGGATCTTCTTCATTTGGGACTTAAAGTCGACCTTGAGTCATGGCGACCCCATGTGTGTCAGAGTAGACTTGTGCACCATACGGTTTTCAATGGCTCATTTTTTGGAAGTAGATTGCCAGGCCTTTCTTCCAAGGCACCTCAGGGTGAATTTGAACCTAGAACCTTTTGGTGAGCAGCAGGGTGCTTTAAGCATTGGCACCACCCACGGATTCCCTTTTGGTATCAGTCCCTAGTCTGTCTTAGTATGGATGCTCCACTGAAACCTGTCCACCACGGGTGACCCTGCTGGTATAGCTGCTATAGCATAGCTTCCGGCATCACAGCAACATGCAAGCCACCACAGTACAAGAAGCTGACAGACAGGTGGTGCTTCACCGCCTAGGTGGCAACTTGAAGGAAGCATCCACAAACATGGGGTGAAAAAGCTTTGTCTTTGCTTTCAATCTTTGGCGAGAAATCCTTTGCAGCCACTTAACCGCGAGATGAGTGTAGCTTTTAAAGGAAGCCCCACTATGGGGTAGGGATGACTATAATAAATGTAAATATATGGTCTTATTAAAAACAAACAAACAAACAAAACCTTTTAAATCCAGTGATGCCTACTGGGTATTTTTGTAAAGAAGAATGCTACCAAATAAAGTGCTGAGTGGCAAGGGCTCAGATGGAGGTGCAGCTCCTGGTCCCCCCCAGACTGTGGCTGGGCCCCTGGCGTCTGATGCCATCCTTCTACACACCTGAGAAGCAACCCACGGCTCTGTTCCTTTGCCACTGAAACCCCAACCGTATTTCTACCCTCACGTTCTCCAAATGAGGCAGAAGCAAAGTTCAGTTGGATCCTGTAAGGGCCCTGGAGCTTTATGATCCGTTAGATAACAAGGTAACCACTTGGATTACCATTAGCGGGAAAAGCTTGGGTGCTGGAAAGCCTGCTGTAGGACATCAGCCTGTATAAATCCTGGTTGCCCTTGGGGTCCCCTCGGCTCTTTGGGGGAAAAATCAGTCAGGCAGCGAAGGGTGTTAAGATATTGTTACTGGTGCACTAAGGGTTTTGAAATGAGAGGCCGCTATCTGAGGTCCATCCTGACACAGGTCTGAGAGGCATGCCAGCTTTCTTCCTGGATCTCTTCTCATCCTATCAGTCATCTTGTTACTGATTGGCGTGGAACTTCAATGAGGCACTGGAGGTGAGCAGGGCGTCTGCTTCGTCATGCCCTGTGGCGAAACCTCCGAATTCAGTGACGTCGTATGGGATCGGGCACAAAATGGTTGTCCTTATCCGAATCGTAGGCAGCCTCCAAGGACCAGCTCCAGTCTCTCCTTCTGCAGCAGGCTTTCTCTGTTAAAGTCCTGCATCACTGCTCCTTGGGGAAGAGTAACTTCACCTCTCATCCTGAGTCCGCGTTTTTTTTTTTTTTTTAATTGCAAGGGTAGGAAGTTGGGGACCAAAAATCTGTAAGGTTGCTTCCAGCTGACAAATCCCGTATCTGCGAGGTTATACCCCATTCAGACTCTCCTATCCTGATTTCTGTAGGACTAACACAGAGACCAAAAGGAGCCCTGTGGTGCAGAGGTTAAAGCACTCAGCTGCTAACCAAAAGGTTAGTGGTTTAAATGTACCAGCCACTCCGCAGGAGAAAGATGTGGTAGTCTGCTTCTTAGAAACCCTGTAAGGCACTTCTACTCTGTCCTACAAGGTCACTGTGAATCCGAATTGACTCACTGGCAACAAGATATGGGTAGCATAGGTATTGGCTTCACTTCCAAAGAAAATGGTGAGCTTGTAGACTCTCACTTCTTTTGGATAAGGATAAATCCCTCACCCTACGCCGTCTCCAGCTCCCTGGGTGGCACAATTTGCACTGACAACTAACCTAAAGGCTGGCAGTTTGAACCCATCCAGCGTACCTCAGAAGAAAGGCCTGGTGATCTCCTTCCCTAAAGATTACAACCAAGAAAACTCTAGGGAGCATAGTTCTACTCTGTAACACATCGAGTTGCCATGAGTCCGAATGGATTCCATGGCAACAGGTTTCGGTTTGTTTTTGTTCTATCCCCATGTGCCTGTGCCTTGTGAAGTCACCCCCAATATGGGGTTGTTGTTGGCTGTTAGCTGCTGTTGAGTCAGTGCCTGATTCATGGTGATCCAATGCTCACTGGAACAAAATGCTGCCTGGTCCTGTGCCAGCCCCATGAACGGTTGCAGATTGGATTGTTGTGACCCATAGGGTTTTCACTGGCTGATTTTCAAAATTAGATCACCAGGCCTTTCTTCCTAGTCTGGCTTAGTCTGGAAGCTCTGCTGAAACTTGTTCAGCATCATAGCAATGGGCAAGCCTCCAATGGCAGATGGGTGTGGCTGTGCATCGCCTGGAAATGGAACCCGGGTCTCCAACGTAGAAGGTAAGAATTCTACCACTGTACCACCACAACCCCAGATAAATATAATAAAAGGCAAGTATAGAGCCTTGTGATGAAGTGGTTAAGAGCTAAGGCTGCCAACCAAAAGGTCGGCAGTTGGAATCCACCAAGCACTCCTTAGAAACCATATGGGGCAGTTCTACTCTGTCGTATAGGGTTGCTATGAATTGGAACTGACTCGAAGGCAACGGGTGTGGTTTGGTTTGGTTTATAGAGTTTTAATTAAAAAAAAAAAAAATGGTCAAAACTTCTCAGAGCCAAATGGTGGCTTCTTTTTGTTTGAAATTCAGGAACCTCTGAGAAAACAACTAGGTTCTCTGGTCACCATATGACCCAGCAATGCCACTCCTGAGTATAGACCCAAAAGACTTGAAATCAGGGACTCCAACAGATACTTGTACATGAGTGCTCATTGCAGTATTATTGACAGTAGCCAAATGGTGGAAAGAACCCAAGTGTCCACCAACAAATAGATAAGCAAAATATCATCTATCCGTACAATGGAATATGACTCATCTATAAAGAGAAATGAAGCCCTGATACATGCCACAGCATGATGAACCTTGAAAACATGCCGAGTGAATTAAGTCAGACTCAAAAGGACAAATATTGTATGATCTCACTCAAATGAAATGTCTAAACTAGACAAAAGCATTGTTGTTGTTAGTAGCCTTTGAGTCCATTCCAACTCATTCTGACCCCACATGACTGAGTAGAACTGCCCCATAGGGTTTTCTAGGCTGGAATGTTAATGGGACCAGATTACCAGGTCTTTTGTCCAGTGGAGCAGCTGGTGGGTTTAGACTGAAAACCTTTCAGCTAGCAGGCGAGCACTTAACTACTGAGCCACCAGGGTTCCTTAGGCAAATGCATAGAGATCAGAATGTACCGCTGGTGACCAGGGGCTGAGGGGAGGGAGAAATGAGTTGCTGCTGAAGGGGCACTGGTTTCTGTTTGTGGCGATGACAAACATCTGGGGGTAGATAGTGGTGATGGTCGCCCAGCATGCTAAAGGTCATTAATATCTCTGAATTGTACTAAAAATGTTAACTAACAATCTAGTTTCCCTGCCTGCTTACAATCTCATCTTTGTTTTAAAGTAACTGTTCACTGTTTGGTCTCATATAGGTGACTTTTTTTATATATAATTTTTGTTGTGCTTTAAGTGTATAGGTGACTTTTTTTTTTTTTTTTAATTTTTATTAAGCTTCAAGTGAACATTTACCATTCCAATCAGTCTGTCACATGTAGGTTTACATACATCTTACTCCCTTCTCCCACTTGCTCTCCCCCTATTGAGTCAGCCCTTACAGTCTCTCGTTTCGTGCCAATTTTACCTTCTTCCCTCTCTCTCTATCTTCCCATCCCCCCTCCAGTCAAGAGTTGCCAACACACTCTCCTGTGTCCACCTGATTTAATTAGCTCACTCTTCATCAGTATCTCTCTCCCCCGCACTGACCAGTCCTTTTCATGCCTGATGATTTGTCTTCGGGGATGGTTCCTGTCCTGTGCCATCAGAAGTTCTGGGGAGCATTGTCTCTGGGATTCCTCTAGTCGCAATCATACCATTAGGTGTGGTCTTTTAATGAGAATTTGGGGTCTGCATCCCATTGGTCTCCTGCTCCCTCAGGAGTTGTCTGTTGTGTTCCCTGACAGGGCAGACATCAATTGTGGCCGGGCACTAACTAGTTCTTCTGGTCTCAGGATATTGTAGGTCTCTGGTTCAAGTGGCCCTTTCTGTCTCTTGGGTTCTTAGTTGTCGTGTGACCTTGGTGTTCTTCCTTTGCCTTTGCTCCCGGTGGGTTGAGACAATTAATGTATTTTAGATGGCTGCTTGTTGGCATTTAGGACCCCAGGTGCCACAATTCAAAGTGGGATGCAGAGTGTTTTCATAATAGAATTGTTTTGCCCATTGATTTAGAAGTCCTCTCAAACCAAGTTCCCCAGACCCCAGCCCCTGCTTCGCTATCCTTTGAAGCTTTCATTTTATCTCGGAAACCTCTTTACTTTTAATCCTGTCCAATTAGGCTGACCTTCCATGTTTTGAGTGTTGTCTTTCCCTTCACCCAAAGCAGTTCCCATCTACAGATTGATCAATAAAAAGCCCTCTCCCTCCCTCCCTCCCTCCCTCCCTCCCTCCGCCCTTTGTAACCACAAAAGTATGTGTTCTTTTCCGTTTTTTCTATTTCTCAAGATCTTATAATAGTGGTCTTATACAATATTTGTCCTTTTGCAACTGACTCATTTCGCTCAGCATAATGCCTTCCAGATTCCTCCATGTTATGAAGTGTTTCAGAGATTCGTCACTGTTCTTTATCGATGCGTAGTATTCCATTGTGTGAATATACCACAATTTATTTACCCATTCATCCGTTGATGGACATCTTGGTTGCTTCCAGCTTTTTGCTATTGTAAACAGAGCTGCAATAAACATGGGTGTGCATATATCTGTTTGTATAGGTGACTTTTTAAAGGAACACAGTAGTCATGGGCAATATTTTTTATTTTGTGAGTTTATCTGCTATTCAGCTGCAAGGTGACCTCAGGGGTTAGTTTCAGTTCAAGGTTTGAAGAGTATCTCAGGGCAATAGTCTTGAGGAGTCCTCCAGTCTCAATGGGTCAAGTAAATCTATTTTTTTTGTTTTTTGGGTTTTGTTTGTTTTAGAAATTTAAGGCTCTGTTCCACATTGTTCTCCAATTCTATCAGCGTCCATTTATTATGGTGCTGATGTTTTCTGGTCTTTACATTTCTTTCTTTAAATAATTGAAAATAAATAACAGACGTTCCTCATTTTTAGAAGTATGGGGATGTTAAATAAGCTGAATCTCATGACACATGAAAATGGAAAGGTAAAGATCCCTGGGCCCTGAGAAAAGACACAATAACAGATTCTGCTCAACTCATTCTGGAGGTTTTCTCAAATGTCCTGCAGTATTAGTCTGCCTCTACTACGTTATGTTGCAGTAACAAACAACCCCATTGATCAACAGAGTTTTATTACTCATTCACATTTTCAGGCCAGCTGCAACACTGTTCCAAGTGTCATCTTCATGTAGGGGTCCAGCTTCAGCTCCTATCCGGGGCATGCCACTTTTATGGCAGAAGAAAAAGCAGTGGTGGAGCCAAGCGCCGGGAACTCTGTATTTACAAGAGGAAGAGCATTCGCCAATGTGTCTGCCTCTCCTCATGCCTTTCCAAACACAGGGAACCTTCCAAAGAAGCCCGAGATTCCACCCCAGGAAGCCTCCCCAGACTGTAGCCACCAGAGGAGGTTCTGAGGTTACACCGAGCTCTGGTCGAAACCCAGTCTCTGGAGGCTCCTCCCAGCAGGACCCAGCCTACAAAGACTTCTTATACTTCTACTTGTTTTCCTCCTTTTTATTTTTTACTTTCCTCACTTTCTATTTTTATACTGGTATTCCTTGGGAGTCTGTTCTAGCAACCAGGCCATTCAACACAAATGGTCAAGTTCAAAACTGACGTCAGATATTCAAGGGGTCGATTGTAATATAAGTGGGGCTATTGTTTGTTTCTTGAATGCTGTCTTAACACAGTCTTGAGGCCCTGGCTGGAGCCCAGTCCATTCCCTTTCTTGAGCTTCTAAGTCCAGTCTCCAGCCACCCCTCCCCCTTACTGGGCTCTCACATTCCTAGGCAGTTATCTAACACCTAGGGACAGGCAGGTGCCCAACACCTAGGGGCAGCTCCTATGCTCTGCAGCCTGCAGAATTATCAAAACACCCAAATCCCAGGAAGCTCAGGAAACCTGGCCTACCCTGCCCCATTTTCATATACGAGCTGTCTTCTCCAAATGCGGTTGTCGCCCTGCACTGGGTTCAACCCGCTGTGGGGCCCTGTATCCTTGTAAGCTGTGTTCTCCCCAGAGCCGGCGCGCATAATCAAACCTTTCAAATTTTCAGTCTCTTTCTCTTGATCTTCTCTTGATCTATAGGGTTGCTATGAGTCAGAATCAACTCGATGGAAATGAGTTAACTGGGCTCTCTTGATTTGTGTCTGACCTTACCTTGCCTCAATCAAGTTAAAATGATTAAAACACCCATACATGGAATGCCTCCTGATTCTTCCAACCTAATTATTAGCCATACCTGGGCCTCTCCCTTTTCATCACTTTCCATAGATGGGGTGCCTCCCATCTCTATCACCTCCTCAGTACCCACCCTCTGCAGCTTCCTGGTCCTGCGGGCTCCTCAGTACCTACATGGGAGTTCTCCTGCCCTTCTATCTACATACTTGTTAACACTGGACTGCCTCTGGATTCCTCATACCTCTTCACTCCCCACACCTGGGCTGCCTTCTGGCCCTTCACACCACCTCATTCCCCACACCTGGGCTGCCTCCTGGCCCCTCACACCTCATCACTCCCCACACCTGGGCTGACTCCTGGCTCTTCCCACCATCTCATTGACCACACCTGTGCCTTCTCCTGACACTTCCCACTTCCTTCCTCTGTAGACTTTTGCTGTCTGTTGATCTATCACCTCCTGAGCTACCACACCTGGGCCACCCTCAGCTCGCTCCCAAAGACTCAGTACATTCACATAGGTGTTCTCTTGACTCCTTACTCTCCCTAACTTCCCACAACGTGCCTGGTACCTGAACTTTCCCAATTCCTCCTTACCCTCACTTGAGCCTTCTCCTAACTGCTCAGGCTTCCTCAGTTTCCACGCCCAGGCTGAGTCCTGGCCTCTCCCACTTTCTCATTTCCCACCCCTAAGCTGCGTCCTGACCCCTCCCACCTCAACAACCACACCTGGACTTCACCTGACCCCTCCAACCTCCGCACTCCCAAAACCTGTACTTTCTACTGGCCCACTTCCCATCTTACTCCTGAGAACTCTACTGCTTCCTCATTGACACTCTCTCTGCCCACATGTGGACTGTGTCCTCACCGTTCTGACCTCTTTACCCACCCCAGGGTTTTAACGTGTAGAGAGGCACTCACACAAATACCTGTCAACGAATGCTCACAGCAGCTCTACTCCTTCCATCAGTCAATAGGTGGAACCGATCCATATGTCCTTCAGGAGATGACTGGGTCAAGAAACAAAGTGTGATTCGTCCACACAATGGAATACCATTGAGCTTTAGAAAGAATGAGAAACTGACTTGTGCTACAATGTGGATTGACCCCAAACACATTAAGCTAAGAAGCAAGATAAAAAAAGCCCACGTTTCCATTTAAGAAATCTAGAGCAGATAAATCCATAGGCACAGAAAGCCAATCACTGATTGCCACGGGCATGGGGGAGGGGGCATCGGGAGGACTGCTTAATGGGTCTGGGATTTCTGTTTGTGTTGATGACAATGTTCTGAAATAGATACTGGTGATAGCTGGATAGTATCATTAAAGTACATAAAGCCGTGGTATCACACCCATTAAAACAAAACTTTATTTAATGAGAAATCTACCAGTTAAAATAGTAAAAACTATAAAGCATAAAGTAAGCTGTAAGAATACTGCAAATAAACCACAGAAATGCCCACTCAGGTGAAGGTAAGAAAGGATCTTGTGCTGAAGCTGATGCTCCCTGGCTGTGGCTGAGGAGCTGTTGTGGAGAACGCGTGGCGACTTGCTGGGACTCTGGTGGCTGGCCCAGAGCTGGCGATGGAGGATCTGGGGCTTCAGGGAGCCCCAGTGGTGGTGCAGGAGCAGGTTCGACATCTGCAGAAGGTACAGGAGCCAGGACTGCAGGTGACCCCGAAAGGGAAATCAGTACTCCAGCATGCTCTTCGTCTGATGATGGAGGTGGTAGTTGAGGATCTGGTGTTCCATCTAGCGCCTGTGATGGTTCAGGAGTAGGATCTACCTCAACAGGTGGTTTTGGTTTTGCCCCTGGAGGTGACCCAGGAAAAGAACCCAGCCTTCTAGCAGGCTCTCTGTCTGGTGACAGATCTGGGGATGGAGGACTTGATGCTGTATGGAACACCAGTGTTGGTACTGGAGCATGATCTGCCTCATGAGGTCGCTGTGGAGTTGTTTCTGCTGGTGGACATAGATCCTGATCTCCTTTTAGATCTCGTGCCGGCCCTGATGTGGGAGGTACGAGAGGAGAAATACTCACCAACATGACTGCCTTTCCTCCAGTTTTTCCAATGACAGAAAACACCCCACTGCCTCGAAGAGAAGCACAGGGTCCAGATTTCTACCCCATGTAGTCTTCCCAGACTGTGGTCCATCAGAGGAGGGTCTGAGGTTTCTCTGAGCTCTGTCCCAACCCCACCTCTGTGGGTCCTCCCTATGGATGCCACCCCATGGCCCCCTCCCAAGCTCACAGGCAGGCATGCCCAGTCCTCCTCACCCTCTGGCTCTTCCTCAGTGGGCTCCAGTTGATCCAGCTGGGCACAGAGAAGACGGGCACGGCACTCCAGCTCTGAGCCCGGCATGTTCACCTGCAGGTACTCCACCAGGAACTTCAGACAGGACAAGTGTGCGGGCTGGTCAAAGTCTTCTGAGTAGTCATCCATCCAGGTCTTCAGAATGAAATGGATGGCTCTGGGGATGTGTGATGAAGAGCAGGGTCAGAGGCCTGACCTTTCCCATCACACTGACATCCCAGGGCATCTCTGCAAGGGACCAGGTCCCTCTGTCCCTGTTCTTCTGAAGTCCAGCCCCACAGTGCATCAGGCCCTCTGGCTGTCCTGGCAGTGGCAGCATGATCACTGAGCAGAGGGTTAACAAAGATCCTTGGTCATAGAGAGAATCCTATCAATGGTTTGACCAACTCTCCCTGCTCAAGAAGCCTGAATTATGTATCTGTTTGTCCCCTGGCACACTCCTCACTGAACAGTAAGCCCCAAGGGCAGGAACCAGTGTGTCTGCATGTTCACCTCACAGCCTGCCATACAGTAGTGCTCCAGGAATATCTGAGGCTGAGGACACACAAGGTCTGTCTCCCACGGTCACTGTCTCCTGAGTGACAGGGTCCCCACATGCAGCTGAGCACCCACAACAGGGGTGCATGACTATGTTGTAGGTTTTTCCTCACCTCCTGATCTGGCCCCAATGGGGAGGGAACAATCAGAGATAGGAGGGAGTTTGGGGGGGGGGTTGGGAAAGGATAGCTTCAGGGGCCACACTGAGCCCCCTGCCAACCCTCTCTGCTTCCCTGTGTGCCCAAGCTGAACCCCCAGCTCTGTGTGACTGCTTTCTCTGGCTGGGGGCTCCCCTGAACTCATTCCTTCAGGGGTTTTAGATATGTGGGACCCAGGGGATGACCAGCCCCAATCCTGACACAGGCCCCCAACAATCCCCAGCCTTCCTTGGAGACACGAGTCCCTCTTTCTCCACCCAATGTCCACTCACTCTTTCTGCTGGTCCTGGCATCCTTCGTCCCCGGCTGAATGGGGGCAGCTGTATCCATATCTAGAGGAGGCATGAGGACGTCACATCTAATGCACTGTGGACACTACCTGCTTCCAATGTCTAGTGTTCCTGTCTGACTCCTGACTAGAATGGAGACCCAGGAGGGCAGGGCTTCCTGTCTGTTTCATTCACTGAATTATGCTGAGTGTGTAGAAGGGTGCCTGCAACAGTAGGGACTTCGTAGATAATTATGGAATGAATCAGTAGGGACTTCGTAGATAATTATGGAATGAATGAACCTAAGCAGCACCTTCCCCAATATTTGAGTGTCCTGGGGCCCCTCTGTCAGCCACCACTTGTTCTGGCTACACAATGGACAAGGACCCAATAGATGGAATCTCAACTCCCCCTTTTCGAATGGGGAATAGGATTGCTGAAGGCCATGCAGTCAGTGAGGGGTGAGGCAGACAGCTTCTTCATGGAGGAGAGGAAAAGAATAAATGTGAACATACCAGGCCCTCCAGCAGCCTTTTCCCTAGAGCTGGGCCCCAGGTGTTGGGGCTCTAGTGGCACAGTGGTAAAAGAGCTTGCCTGCTAACCAAAAGGTCAACAGTTTGAATCCAGCTCCTCCTTGGAAACCCTATGGGGCAGCTCTACTCTGTTCTGTAAGGTCGCTATGAGTTGGAATTGACTCAATGGCAACACATTTGATTTTGGTGGGGCTCCAGATATACACTTTCCAAGGCTTTTCCCACGTGGTACTGACAGTAAATTCAAGCAGACTGATCCTTTACCACCCCAGTTTTCTGAGGAGCAAACTGAGGCACTGATAGGTGAGTGACATTCCCCAGGCTCACAGCTATTTAAGGGGTGAGTTCCCACTGGGCTGTGGAGGGCGGAGTGCTCACCTTTGGAACAGCAGTTCCAGGACCTGCTGGGTGGTGGCAAAAGTTCTATAGGTTCCCAAAAAGATGTTGATGTAGGACAAGTCACCCTCCAGGAAGGCGGGCACCAAGTGTTCAACCAGCTTCTCCAGGGAGCCAGCCTTGACGGTTCTCACCACGCAGGTCTCATCCAGGTCTGATCCACAGACACACTGGGGTAAGACAGAGGAGGAACATACTGTCAGAGGCATCCCATGAACCACCAGGAGGGTCAGGGTCCAGGACCTTTGTGACCTGTGACAGGAGGTGGGACATGAGTGCCCCCAACAGAAAATGGGAGGTAGGGATGATTAAACATATTAGGAACCTTAAGTCATTTTGTTAATAATATTACCTCCCTGTATTTAGAGTGGAGCCCTGGTGGCGCAGTGGCTGTTAAGACCTTGAAAGCTAACCAAAAGTCTACAGTTCAAATCCACCAGCCACTCTTTGGAAACCCTATGGGGCAGCTGTGCTCTGTCCTATAGGGTCACTATGATTCAGAATGGACTCGAAGGGCAACAAGTTTGGTTAGGTTTGGTATTAAGACCAGTATCCTTGTGAGTCCTCACAAAGTGCCCTGTTATAGAGGTGAGAACACCCAGCTTATAGTTTTCCATTGTCTGTTCAATGTCAAGGGATCAGAGACCAGATCCATCAGATGCTAGAGCTCCGTGATGTTCCCTGTGTGCCATGTGAGTCCTGCTCTGCTCCTGACTCAGAGGGCAAGGTTTGGTGCAAGCCCACTCCTTCCCCAGCTAGAGACAGTGCACAGAGCAGACACACCCATGAGACCCCCTCCGAATGCAAAGGAAGATATGGATTTTCCTTTCGGTACATGAAAGGGAGTTTTGGGAAGCTAAAGCTATAGTGGTCCCAGATTCAGCCAAAGGTGAATGCCTGGAGATCCCAGGGTGGGAGAAAGACCCCCACAGGACCAAGGATCTGAACAGATGACTGAGGGAGGGCAAATCCGAATGACGAGTAAAGGCCTGAGAGGTGGCTCAGCTTCTCAGGGCCCACAGCGCCTCATAGCAACCCTGCGGTTCCAGTGGCCAACGTGACAGCAGATTGGCAAAAATGGAAAAGAACCATAACATCCAGAACAGGCTGGATGCAGGGACGTAGTCAGTGTCACAGACTACAGGGCCACTTGACTTTGGCAGCTGTTTTGGAAAGGAATCTGGTCATCTCAGGGCCCTGATGGGGGCCCTGCCCACACACACTTACACAGAGCCTGCGCCAGCCCTTCCTGGCCCCTTTCTTGGGGTAGACGGAGTAGATAATGCCATCCTCCTCCTCCTCTTGGATCTCCTGTGGTGGCTTCTGCAGAGAGAGTGTCCGGCAGCAGTCCAGGAGGCATTAAGGGCTGCTCCAAACTTCCACCTTCCCTCTCTGCCCCTTCAGGCTCTTGTGTCCCCTGGACCTTCAAGGAGCTACTACTTTCCCACCTACACCACATATGGGAAGTTTCATCCAGAGGCTACGCCATGCAGCCACAGCCACATCCACTGACCAGGGACACCCCATGCTCTGGAGCACCTCTCCATCTCCCACATTCCAGTAAGGAAGAGAGATTGTGTGGCGCGGGGGCGGGGGGTCATCAGGAGCATGGGTGAAGTTATGGACCTCTGAGTATTGCACCAGGACCTGGGAACAGCTGGGCCGGCACAAGGTAACCAGTGGACAGTCAATGCCTGCAGGTGGGACTCTGGTATGACTGCCACTCACAGGGTGAGCCGGAGCTCCAAGAAGTCCCGGGTAAGTGTGCCAACTCAGACTGTGATCCCCCTGACCATCCCTCCCTGAAGCCCTGATCAGAATTATGACTCCTGGGTAGAGACACAGATTCCAACGTCCAATGTGATCAGGCTGGTTGGGACAGGTACGTGAAGCAGGCATCCAACTGTGCCATCCAAGCCCCCAGTCTCCAAGGCACTGAAACCTGATAGACTCAGCCCACCCACCACCGTATTCTAGATCAGTCATGAGGGGTGTGGGGCTGCCCAGGTGGGATCACACTGGTGGCCTGGCCTGGATTGTCACCTGGGCCACCCTGTGTTACCTTCGGGTTCTTTCTGGTAAATGGCCAGAGCCTTCGGGGATGGGGGAAGAGACCATGTCTCAGCCTTTGTGAAGGGATCGAAATCCTGGATCTCTCAAGGTTCGATACAAGTTTAGACGAGCAACAAGAAAACATGTTCCTCGGTCGAGTGTCTCCACTCAAGTGAGCAGGTAAAAGGGCTGTCTCTAGAATGTAGGCGCCTGGTTACCAGGGTTCCAAGTTCTATGTACTCCATCACCAAGGAAGGGAGGTCATATCCTGGGTCCTCTTACCTGGGCCTGACCTAAGATAAGTCCTCTGCAAAATTCCGTTTGGGATGCTAAATGCACCCCTTTCCCTATGCCATCTCCATAACTGTACACAGTGACACGGACAGCAGCTCCCCCCATAGAATTCAGAGTAGGCCTGGGTGCAGCCAGGGCCCCAGTTTTGATCAGAAAGATCTGAGTCCAGACGCAGATCATCCCTCTTAACAAGTTTGTGACCGTGGACAAGTCTTTGTGCGTCTCAGCGCTGCCTCAGTCTCCCCATCACACCACGGGGATCATTCCAGCATCTTCTTCCTAGGGACAGCAGCAGGTGTACGTGACATAACACCTGTGAACCCGTGGGCTGGTGTCACATGTAGCTAATGCACAAACTCAGAGATGGCAGAATTACAAGGAGGGCTGGGAGGCAGCATGGGGTACACCTCAAAAGAGGGCTGGGTTCTCCTGGTGTGAGCTTGGGAAAGTTACTTCCCCCTTTGGCCTGGTTTCCCTGTCTTCCCCAGCAGGGGTCAGAATTAAACATCAGATATTCCTACCCTCTGCATAAAAGCCTCCAATAACTTCCATTATTTAGAATCCGACCCAGTGCTTCATCTCAGACTAGTGGGTGGGCAGCCTGCACAATCGGCCCCAACAATCCCTCCTCCGGGTCTCAACACCCTGTGTGACCCCCTTCCCTAGTGTGGGCTTGACTCAGGGACTCACTTCTCAGGAATCTTGTTGTGGTTGTAAGGTGCCTTTGAGTCAATTTCAACTCATAGTGACCCCATTAGGGGCAAAGCCTCCTGGCTTTTTTTTTTTTTTTTTTACAAAGGATTAGTTTGGTTTTCTTTATCGTACTTTAGATGAAGTTTTACAGAGCAAATTAGTTTCTCATTAAACAATACATATATTGTTTTGTGACATTGATTGCCAACCCCACGACATGTCAACAGTCTCCTTGACCTTGGGTTCCCGTTACCAGGTTTCCTGTCCCTTCCTGCCTTCTCGCCCTTGCCCCTAGGCTGGTGTGTCCATTTAGTCTGGGTTTGTTTTATGGGCCTATCTAAAAAAAGCGCAAACTGGGTGCTGAGTCTATTCTGACTCATAGCAACCCTATAGGACAGAGTAGAGCTCGCTCATAGGGTTTCCAAGACTCTAATCTTTATGGAAGCAGACTGCCACATCTTTCTCCTGCAGAGGGCCTAGTGGGTTGGAACAGCCAACCTTCCTATTAGCAGCCCACTTAACCACCGCACCACCAAGGGTTAGGATTTACAACATGTATTTTTGGGGACACAATTCAATCCACAACAGTAACTGAGTCATTTCTTTATCTAAAATCAGAGCAGTGTTTTAAGCCCACGTCTTTTCTAAGTCTTGCCAGTATGACCTCTCAGCAACTAATTCCTGAGTGAGGTCATGTTCTTCAAATGATATGTTTTAGTTCCACATGGGGACAGCTTCTTTGGTTATTGATAGATCTAAAATAAGTGTCATATTAAAAAAAATCAAAACCATGATAACTCTGTGGGCTCATCCCTCCTGTCCTCTTCCCGCCATCTTTCCTTGCCGTCATAATGGTGTGCATGACCATCCTGGCCCGTGCTTTGTTTTTTTTGTTTTTTTTTTTAAATAATTTTTATTGTGCTTTAAGTGAAAGTTTACAAATCAAGTCAGTCTCTCACACAATAACCCATATACTCCTTGCTACACACTCCCAA
Organism: Loxodonta africana; assembly: GCF_030014295.1. Taxonomy (NCBI): domain Eukaryota; kingdom Metazoa; phylum Chordata; class Mammalia; order Proboscidea; family Elephantidae; genus Loxodonta; species Loxodonta africana. The sequence continues at coordinate 33,699,725 of NC_087360.1, forward strand.
TTTATCTCCCTCTAATGAGACTGCCCCCTCTCGCCCTCCACTCTCTCTTTTCATGTCCATTTCGCCAGCTTCTAACCCCCTCCACCCTCTCATCTCCCCTCCAGGCAGGAGATGCCAACATAGTCTCAAGGGTCCACTTGATTCAAGAAGCTCACTCCTCACTAGCATCCCTCTCCAACCCATTGTCCAGTCCAATCCATGTCTGAAGAGTTGGCTTCGGGAATGGTTCCTGTCCTGGACCAACAGAAGGTCTAGGGGCCATCACCACCAGGGTCTTTCTAGTCTCAGTCAGACCATTGAGTCTGGTCTTATGAGAATTTGAGATCTACATCACACTGCTCTCATGCTCCCTCAGGGGTTCTCTGTGTTCCCTGTCAGGGCAGTCATCGGTTGTAGCCAGGCACCATCTAGTCTGGTCTCAGGATGATGTAGTCGCTGGTTCATGTGGCCCTTTCTGTCTCTTGGGCTTGTAATCACTTTGTGTCCTTGGTGTTCTTCAAACTCCTTTGATCCAGGTGGGTTGAGACCAATTGATGCATCTTAGATGGCTGCTTGCCAGCGTTTGAGACCCCAGATGCCGCTCTTCAAAGTGGGATAGAGAATGTTTTCTTGATAGATTTTATTATGCCAATTGACTTAGATGTCCCCTGAAATCATGGTCTCTAGACCCCTGCCCCTGCTACGCTGGCCTTTGAAGCGTTCAGGAAACTGCTTCTGGTTTAGTCCAATTGTGCTGACCTCCCCTGTATTGTGTGCTCTTTCCCTTCACCTAAAGTAGTTCTCATCTACTATCTAATTATTGAATGCCCCTCTCCCACCCTCCCTCCCTCCCCCCTCTCGTAACCACAAGAGTGTTTTCTTCTCAGTTTAAACTATTTCTCAAGTTCTTGTAATAGTGGTCTTATACAATATTTGTCCTTTTGCAACTAATTTCACTGAGCATAATGCCTTCCAGGTTCCTCCATGTTATGAAATGTTTCACAGATTACTCACTGTTCCTTATCGATGCATTGTATTCCATTCTGTGAATATACCATAATTTATCCATTCATCCGTTGATGGGCACCTTGGTTGCTTCTAGCTTTTTGGTATTGTAAACAGTGCTGCAATAAACATGGGTGTGCACATATCTGTTCGTGTAAAGGCTCTTATTTCTCTAGGGTATATTCTGAGGAGTGGGGTTTCTGGGTTGTATGGTAGCTCTATTTCTAACTTTTTAAGAAAACGCCAGATAGATTTCCAAAGTGGTTGTACCATTTTACATTCTCACGAGCAGCGTATTTAAGAGTTCCAATCTCTCCACAGCTTCTCCAACGTTTATTATTTTGTTTTTTGGATTAATGCCAGCCTTGTTGGAGTGAGATGAAATTTCACTGTAGTTTTGATATTTCTCTAATGGCTAATGATCGTGAACATTTCCTCATATATCTGTTAGCTACCCAAATGTCTTCTTTAGTGAAGTATCTGTTCATACCTTTTGCCCATTTTTTAATTGTTTTTTTTTTGTCTTTTTGCAGTATCACGTAGATTTTAGAGATCAGGCGCTGATCAGAAATGTCATAACTAAAAACTTCTTCCCAGTCTGTAGGTAGTCTTTTTACTCTTTTGATGAGCATAGGTGTTTGATTTTTGAGGAGCTCCGAGATACCTAGTTTTTCTTCTACATTCTTTATATTGTTTTGTATACTGTTTATGCCATGTATTAGGGCTCCTAACGTTGTCCCTATTTTTTCTTCCATGATCTTTCTTGTTTTGGATTTTATATTTAGGTCTTTGATCCATTTTGAACTCATTTTTGTGCATGGAGCGAGGTATGGGTCTTGTTTTATTTTTTTGCACATGGATATCCAGTTATGCCAGCACCATTTGTTAAAAAGACTGTCTTTTCCCCATTTAACTGTTTTGGGGTCTTTGTCAAATATCAACTGCTCATATGTGCATGGATTTATGTCTGGATTCTCAATTCTGTTCCATTGGTCTATGTATCTGTTGTTGTACCAGTACCAGGCTGTTTTGACTACTGTGGCGGTATAATAGGTTCTAAAATCAGGTAAAGTAAGGCCTCCCACTTTGTTCTTCTTTTTCAGTAATGCCTTATTTATCCGGCGCCTCTTTCCCTTCCATATGAAGTTGGTGATTTGTTTCTCTGTCTCATTAAAGAATGTCATTGGGCTTTGGTTCAGAATTGCATTAAATGTATAGATGGCTTTTGGTAGAATAGACATTTTTATAATGTTAAATCTTCCTATCCATGAGCAAGGTATGTTCTTCCACTTATGTAAGTCTCTTGGTTTCTTGCAGAAGTGTACTGTAGTTTTCTTTGTATGAGTCTTTTACGTCTCTGGTAAGATTTATTCCTAAGTATTTTGTTTTCGTGGGGGCTACTGTAAATGGCATTGATTTGGTGATTTCCTCTTGGACGTTCTTTTTGTTGGTGTAGAGGAGTCCAACTGATTTTTGTATGTTTATCTTTTATCCTGATAATCTGCTGAACTCTTCTATTAGTTTCAGTAGTCTTCTGGGGGATTCCTTAGGGTTTTCTGTGTATAAGATCATGTCATCTGCAAATAGAGATACTTTTACTTCTTCCTTGCCAATCTGGATGCCCTTTATTTCTTTATCTAGCCTAACTGCTCTGGCTAGGACTTCCAGCACAATGTTGAATAAGAGTGGTGATAAAGGGCATCCTTGTGTGGTTCCCGATCTCAATGGGAATGCTTTCAGGCTCTCTCCACTTAGGGTGATGTTGGCTGTTGGCTTTGTATAAATGCCCTTTATTATGTTGAGGAATTTTCCTTCTATTCCTATTTTGCTGAGAATTTCTCTCATGAATGGGTGTTGAACTTTGTTAAATGCCTTTTCTGCATCAATTGATAAAATCATGTGATTCTTGTCTTTTGTTTTATTTATGTGGTGGATTACATTGCTTGTTTGTCTAATGTTGAACCATCCCTGCATTCCTGGTATAAATCCCACTTGGTCATGGTGAATTATTTTCTTGATATGTTGTTGGATTCTATTGGCTAGAATTTTGTTGAGGATTTTTGCATCTACATTCATGAGGGATATAGGTGTATAATTTTCTTTTCTTGTGGTGTCTTTACCTCGTTCTGGTATCAGGGATATGGTGGCTTCATAGAATGAGTTTGGGGGTATTCCGTCCTTTTGTATGCTCTGAAATACCTTCAGTAGTATTGGTGTTAACTCTTCTCTGAAAGTTTGGTAGAACTCTGCAGTGAAGCTGTCCGGAACAGGGCTTTTTTTTGTTGGGAGTTTTTTGATTACCTTTTCAATCTCTTCTTTTCTTATGGGTCTATTTAGTTGTTCTACCTCTGTTTGTGTTAGTTTCGGTAGGTAGTGTGTTTCTAGGAATTCTTCCATTTCTTAAATTATACTTTTTCATTGTAATCCGATATGATTCTTTTAATTTCAGTTGGGTCTGTTGTAATTTCGCCCCTCTCATTTCTAACTCGGGTTATTTGCTTCCTCTCCTGTTTTTCTTTTGTCAGTTTGTCCAGTTGTTTATCAATTTTGTTGATTTTTTCAAAAAACCAGCTTTTGATCTTGTTAATTCTTTCAATTGTTTTTCTGTTTTCTATTTCATTTAGTTCAGCTCTAATTTTTATTATTTGTTTTCTTCTGGTGACTGTGGGTTTATTTTGTTGCTCTCTATTTTTTCAAGTTGTGGTGATAATTCTTTGATTTTGGCCCTTTCTTCTTTTTGTATGTGTGCATTTATTGATATAAATTGGCCTCTGAGCACTGCTTTTGCCGTGTCCCAAAGGTTCTGATAGGAAGTGTTTTCATTCTTATTGGATTCTCTGAATTTCTTTATTCTATCCTTAATGTCTTCTATAATCCAGTCTTTTTTGAGCAGGGTATTGTTCTGTTTCCAAGTGTTTGATTTCTTTTCCCTGCTTTTCCTCTTATTGATTTCCACGTTTATGGCCTTACGGTTAGAGAAGATGCTTTATAATATTTCAGTGTTTTGGATTCTGCTACGGCTTGCTTTATGACCTAATATGTGGTCTATTCTAGAGAATGTTCCATGTGTACTAGAAAAGAAAGTATACTTGCTTGCTGTTGGGTGGAGTGTTCTGTATATGTCTACGAGGTCAAGTTGGTTGATTGTGGCCTTTAGGTTTTCCGTGCTTTTACTGAGCTTCTTTCTGGACGTTCTGTCCTTCCCCCAAAGTGGTGTGTTGAAGTCTTCTACTATTATTGTGGAGCTGTTTCTCACTTTTCAATGCTGATAGAGTTTGTTTTCTGTATCTTGACGCCCTGTCATTGGGTGCATAAATATTTGATATGGTTAGATCTTCTTGGTGTATTGTCCCTTTAATCATTATGTAGTGTCCTTCCTTATCCTTTCTGATGGCTTTAACTATAAAGTCTATTTTGTCAGAAATTAATATTGATACTCCTGCTCTTTTTTGATTCTTGTTTGCTTGATATATTTTTTTCCATCCTTTGAGTTTTAGTTTGTGTCTCTAAGTCTAAGGTGTGTGTGTCTCTAGACGGATCTTGTTTGCTAATCTATTCTGCCACACTCTGTCTCTTTATTGGTGCATTTAATCCATTTACATTCAGGGTAATTAGAGTGCTATCATTTTGATGTCTTTTTGTGTGTGTTGACAGTTTCTTTTTCCCACTTGATTTTATGTGCTGAGTAGATTTTCTTAATACTTTGTCCTTTCCTCATATTTGCTGTTGCTGATTTCGTTTCTCCTGAGTCTGTATTTTTTCCTTGTATTTTATTTTGATGAGTAGGATAGTTTGTCTCCTTTGTGGTTACCTTATTATTTACCCCTATTTTTCTAAATTTAGAACTTTTATTTCTTTGTATCACTGTATCTTCCTCTCCATATGGAAGGTGTATGATTACATTTCTTAGTCCCTCTTTATTATTTTACTATTTTCTTCTTTTATATAATAACATCGCTGTTACCCTGTTTTGGGTGTTTTTTTTTTTTTTTTTTATAATCTTGCTTTTTTTTTTTTTGGATTTCCCTGTCTGGGTTGACTTCTGGTTGCTCTGCCCAGTGTTCTAGTCTTGGGTTGATATCTGATATTATTGATTTTCTAACCAAAGAACTCCCTTTAGTATTTCTTGTAGTTTTGGTTTGGTTTTCACAAATTCCCTAAACTTGTGTTTATCTGGAAATGTCTTAATTTCACCTTCATATTTAAGAGGCAGTTTTGCTGGATATGTGATTCTTGGCAGGCACTTTTTTTCCTTCAATTTTTAAAATATCTCATCCCAGTGCCTTCTTGCCTGCATGGTTTCTGCCGAGTAGTCCAAGCTTATTCCTATTGGCTCTCCTTTGTAGGTGACTTTTCGTTTATCTTGTTTCTTTATCTCTGGTTTTGGCAAGTGTGATTATAATTTGTCTTGGTGACTTTCTTTTAACATCTACCTTATGTGGAGTTCAATAAGCATCTTGGATAGATTATGTCTCACCTTCCACAATATCAGGGAAGTTTTCTGCCAACAAATCTTTGACAATTTTCTCTGTATTTTCTGTTATTCCCCCCTGTTCTGGGACTCCAAGCACTCGTAGGTAATTTCTCTTGAGAGAGTCCAACATGATTCTTAAGGTTTCTTCCTTTTTTTAAAATTCTTTTATCTGATTTTTCTTCAGATATATTAGTGCCAAGCGATTTATCTTCGAGTTCAGAAATTCTACCTTCTACTTGCTGAATTCTGCTCCTCTGACTTTCTATTGAGTTGTCTAATTCTGCAATTTTATTGTTAATCTTCTGAATTTCTGATTGCTGTCTGTCTATGGAGTCTTCCAGCTTATTAAACTTTTGATTATGTTCCTGAATAATCTAACTTTTTCAGTTGCTTTATCTGTGTGTTCCTTGGCTTGTTCTGCGTATTGCCTCATTTCCCTCCTGATGTCTTGAAGGGTTCTGTATATTAAACTTTTGTATTCTGCATCTGGTAATTCCAGGAATGCACTTTCATCTAGAAGACCCCTGGATTCTTTGTTTTGAGAGCCTGTTGAGGTGATCATCTTCTGTTTCTTTACGTGACTTGATATTGACTTTTGTCTCTGAGCCATGTATAAGTTATTGTATTAGTTTATGCTTGTTTACTGTGTTGTAGCTGCTTGCTTTGTTTTGTTTTGGTATACCCCTATGGGTGCTTGAGTGAGCTAGCTTATTTTTGCCTTTGGAGCTCTGGTGTCCTGTCCTCAGCTGGCTGGAGCTGTTATCAGGTATATCAGTCTAGGAGTCCATTCAGTTTTCTTGTATGAATTCAGCTCAGGTTTCCAGGTAGCTGATTATCAAGTGTGTGGTACACGCTCTGTCCTACAGTCTTAGAGGGGCAGGGGTGATTGGCTTACATACCGGTATCTGATTGCAGCAGGGGGTCACGCTTTGAACAAGGCAGGGGGCTAAGAACTGACCCCCAGGTGTCTCTGAGGAAAATGTGTCTTTGTTCCCTAGAGCGTGCTGGTGGGTGGGTTCTGCAGAGGGACCATGGGCACCCAAGGTTTTTGGTCACAAGGACTGGGAGGTATGAGTTATCTTTGGACCCCTGTTGCGGGTGGCTTGGTGACCTGAGTGGAGCTACCAGTCCTTAGGTCCCTGATGTGGGTAGGTGAGGACCTTGTTTAATAGGCAAAGCACTGTCAAACCTCAAACACCCACCTCTCCAACGCAAAGCTTAAATGGTTGGAGTTTGCCAACAAGGGCCTATACTCTCCAAAAAAGGTCCACACAGGTCCATGCAGAAGGGAAAAGTGCTCAAGGTCCACGGACGGTTTATGCCTGGACAGGAGCTGCTTCTGTCCTGAGCTCCCCCAGTTAATGGAGCTAGCAAATTATCTTTTCCCCCCAGTTGCAAATTTTTTCCTCCCCCAAGGACAGGAGGATGGCTCTAGGTGCTCACCAGGGTCTATCTCAGGCCCAGGGATTCAGCCGCTGAAGTTGGCTTGGGGGTGGGGGGGCATGGTAAAATACAGGCAAGTACTTAGCTTTTGCCGAGAGCGCCGTTCTCCTCAGGTTCCAGAGGTGTGAGTGGGCTGTGTGGCTGGCTGCTTCTCCCAGAGGAAACTGTGGCCGAACGGTAGTACCAGACCGCTGCCGCCGCCCCCGCCCCTCTGGGAATGGTGCCTGAGGGCTCCCGGTGATTCAGGTCCAGTAACTCCTCTCCGCTTCTGAACGGTCTCTTCCTACGCCTGCCCCTCAGTTCATTGTCTAAGCTTGCCTTTGATGCCCAGTGCTCCCAGCTTGTCAGAAATATACTCGTTTCACTTGTTTTTTGGGGTGTTTGTTGTAAAGAGGGCTCGCTGGAAGCGTCTGTCTCTTCCGCCATCTTGGCTCTGCCTCGGCTCTCATTCTTAAAGCAAACCCCATTACAGAGGCTGAGCCCTGGCCTTGGGAGCTGGAACCTTCTTCATCCTCTGGACTCTGCCCACTTGCGTGTCCTAGGCCATACCTGCCTTTCTCTTGGATTCAGTTTCCCAGTTGTGTACTAAGGGTTTGGATAGGGAACTACTTCAGTGCTAGCTCAGAGAGGACAGGGGCCAGGACCCCACACTGGGGTGGACGTGGGTGGCAGCTCAGGATGACCACAGCACATGGCCTCCTTAGTATGAGGGATGCTGGTGGACACTGCCAAGAGCTGCCAGGCCAATGCACAAAGCCCAGTGCTAATGGGGCCTGTGTGGCCTGACGCAGCATGTATAAGTGGCTCACATCCCCTTCTTGCTGGCACAAAATGTTCTGTTCATGGTGGGTCCCATGTGGTGCCACTGTCACCTCCACCAGCGGTGTGTCCCCCACCCACATGGGTCTGGGGTCCTGGAAGCACTCTACCAGGATGGCTGCAGGACATTGTGCCAGGTGGCCGTGGAGAGCCTGGGGACCTGGGAGACACCGAGCATCCCCACCACCCAGGTCTGCTTTCTGGAGCAGCATCAGGAGCCCCACCTGTGTTCTTACCTACCTCCTGCCCAAGCCTCACATCTCAGTCCCCTGAGCCCCTCCCTGGACCAAAACTAGGCCCCAAAGTGCTCCTGGGGTGACACTGTCATTGTTTCAGGCTGGCTGGAGCAGCTGAACCTCAGGATCACCTCTAGGTCTGGGCCACAGTGAAGGCAGGGTGCTGAGAGCCTGGGTGGGTTGCTGGGTGGGGCAGGGTTCAGGAGCTGGGTCGGTGCTCCTTTGGGAGTCCCTCCCCCTACTCCCACCCAGGCCTTGCCTCTTCTCAGAGCTGGGAGCAAATAGCCCCTCCTCCAGGAAGGTGTCCTAGATTCCATTCTCATCCCCACCTCCAGTGAGCCAGGTCTCCTCCTCTCTGTGCATCAACCCTCCCCATGATTCTAAGAGGAAGGGCCTTGCCCAGGGAGTGGGTCCCTTTCCCACATCCCCCCCACCCCCGCAATGGCACCAGCTGTGCATCTTCATTTTCTTCTGGGAGCTGATCATTCCCCCTTAGGGGGCCTATTCCATGTGCCTCAGAGAAGGACGCCTGGGCCATAACCAGCCCCCACCCCCTCATGCTGCACTACCACGGAGTCCCACCAGGGCGGAGAGCACATGCACACACCTGGACTTGAACAGACACGGGAGTCTAGGTGCCAGGATAGGGGGACCTGCTTCTTCAAGTGCTGCCAACACCTCTGAATTCAATAACATCCTAAAGGATCGGGCACAAAATTGTCCTCATTCGAAATGTAGGCAGTCTCCAAGGATCAGCTCCAGTCCCTCCTTGGCAGCAGACTTTCCCTGTTAAAGTCTTGCATCACTGGTCTTTGGGGAAGACTAATTTCACCTCTCATCCGGAGACAAAGATTTTTTTTTTTTTAAATTACACATGTGGGAAATCTGGACCTGAGAATCTCTAAAGTTGCTTCCAGCTTTAAAATCCCGTATCTTTGTGATTATATCCCATTCAGACTGTTGTATCCTGACTTCTGTAGAGCAAGAATAGAGACTATAAGGAGCCCTGGTGGTGCAGTGGTTAAACGCTCAGCTGCCAGCCAGAAGGTCAGAGGTTAAAACCCACCAGCTGGTCCGCGGGAGAAAGATGTGGCAGTCTACTTCTTGGAAACCCTATGGGACAGTTCTACTCTGTTCTATAGGGTCACTATGAGTCAGAATTGTCTCAGCAGCAATGGGGCATGCATAGCATTGGTACTGGCTTAACTTCCAAAGAAAATGGTGAGCTTTTAGACTCTCAGTGCTTTGGACACAGAGAACTCCTTCACCCCACATTGTCTCCAGGTCTTTCGGTGGCACAAACGGTCTGCATTGGAGTGTGCGCAGGATTGCTGTCAATTCTTCTTTAAATTTTTGGTAGAACTCCCCAGTGATGCTGTCTGATCCATGATATTTTTGTTGTTATTGGGAGGTTTTTGATTACTGATTTCAGTCTCTTCTCTTACTATGGGTCTGTTGAGATTATCTATTTCTTCTTGAGTCAATATAGGTAGATTATGTTTCTAGGAATTTTCTCATTTCATCTAAGTTTTCTAGTTCGTTGCCGTACAGTAGTAGTCTCCTATGGTCCTTTTTATTTCTATTGGGTCTGTTGTAATGTTCCCCCTTTCATTTAATTATTTGTATCCTCTCTCTTTTTTTTCTTTGTTGATTTAGCTAAAGGTCTGTTGATTTGATTGACCTTTTTAGAGAACTTCCGGTTTCATTGATTCAATTGTTTTTCTATTCTGTTATCAATTTGATCACTTATAGATATTTCTTTTAAATAGTATAATGCTTAATGCAGACTTTTGAAAACCCTGATTTTTAACATGCTGTAGATGCAGCCTGACCATCATGATTAATTCCATTAATTTCTGCTCTGATCTTTTGTTTTTTTCCTCTTTCTGGAAGCTTCAGGCTTAGTTTGCACTTCCTTTTCTATTACTCATGTGGAGTTAGTCTATTCATTTGAGATCTTTCTTCTGTTTTAATGTAGGCCTTTATTGTTATAAATCTCCCTCTCAGCACTACATTTGCTCTATCGCATAGATTTTGGTATGCTATGCTTTCATTTTCTTTAGATTATAAGTATTTTCTGATTTCTGTCTTGATTTCTTCCTTGACCCATTTGTTATTATTTTCCAGTTTCATACTCTTCTGGTTAGGAAAGATACTTTGTACGATTTGTCTTTTCAAATTTGTTGAAATTTGTTTCGTGACCTAGCACATGGTCTATCATGGAGAATGATCCGTGTGCAATGTAGAAGAATGTGTATTGTTCTGTGGTTGAGTGGAGTGTTCTATATATGTTAGGTCTGGTTGGTTTATTGTATTGCTCAAATCCTCAATTTCTGTACTAATCTTCTTTCTAGACGTTCTGTTCATTATTGAAAATGGTGTATTGAAGTCTCCAACAACTATTATAAAACTGTCTATTACTCCCTTCGGAAACACTGGTGGCGTAGTGGTTAAGTGCTACAGCCGCTAACCAAAGGGTCGGCAGTTCCTATCTGCCAGGCGCTCCTTGGAAACTCTATAGGGCAGTTCTTCTCTCTCCTATAGGGTCGCTATGAGTTGGAATTGACTCGACGGCACAGGGTTTTTTTTTTGTTGTTGTTTTATTACTCCCTTCAGTTCTGTCACTATTTGCTTCGTATATTTTGGGGCTCTTTTGAGTTTTTAACGGTAAATGCATAAATATATATAATTTATCTTCTTGACGAATCGACCAATATATTACTGATAATGTCATTCTTTGTCTCTCATAATAGATTTTAACTTAACATCTATTCGGTCTAATATCAATATAGCCATCCCAGCTCTCTTTTGGTTACTGTTTGCGTGGATTATTATTTTCTATCCTTTCACTTTCAGTATGTTTGTGTCTTTGGGCCTAAGATGTGTATCTTGTAGATAGCATAGAGATGGGCCTTGTATTTTTTCTTAAATCTATTTTACCACTCTCTGCCTTTTGAGTGGATCATTTAATCCATTTACCTTTAAGGTAATTACCAATAAAAAGGACTTTTATCATGTGCCCTATAAGATAAACTTATACTTTAAAAAAAATTTGTCATTATAAAGCATGAAGGATATAACAATTAGAATTAAGTAAGAATACCTTAAACTTTGCCCTTATACTTTCCCATGTGATTACCTTTAATGAAGATCTTTCTGTGTATGACTTCAAGTTACTTTCTGGTGCCTTTTCTTTTCCATCTGAAGAACTGCCTTTAGCATTTCTTGCAGGGCAGGTCTTGTTGTAATGAACTACATAAACTTTTGTTTATCTGGGAATGTCTTAATTTTACTCGCATTTTTGAAGGACGGTTTTACTGAATAAAGAATTCTTGGTTGACAGTTCTTTTCTTTCAAACTTTTAATATGTTATTCCATTGCTTTCCAGCTTCCAAGGTTTCTGAGGAGAAATCAGCAGTCTTATGTGACAATCTGCTTCTCTCTTGCTGTTTTCAGGATGCTCTCTTAATCTTTGAATTTCAAGAGTTTAATTATAATGTGTCTTGGTGTGGATCTCTTTGGGTTTATTCTACTTGAAAGTCATTGAGGTTCTTGGATTTGTAGATTTCATGTTCGTCATCACATTTGGGAAATTTGCTACAATTATTTCTTCAAAATTTATTCTGTCTCTTTCTTCTATAAGATTCCCGTGATGCGTACACTGGTTCGCTTGACGATGGCCCAAAATTCCATTTAGGTTTATTTTCTTTTTTCTCCTGTTGCTCTTGAGACTCAGTAATTTAGATTGCCTTGTCCTCTAGTTCACTGATTCTTTCTTCTGCCAACTCAAATCTGTTAAGATCTGCTAATGTATTTATTTTATTTTAATTATTGTATTTTTCAGTTCCAATATCTGGTTATTTTTTATGGTTTCTATCTCTTTATCATCTTATAGCAACCCTATAGGAGAGAGTAGAGCTGCCCGATAGAGTTTCCAAGGAGCGCCTGGCGGATTCGAACTGCTGAACTCTTGGTTAGTAGCCGTAGCACTTAACCACTACGCCACCAGGGTTTCTATGAGTTGGAATCAACTCGATGGCAGTGGGTTTCTCTCTTTATTGAAATTCTTATTTTGTTTTCTGATTTCCTTCAATTCACTGCTAGAGATTTTTTAGTTCTTTGAGCATATATAATATTGTTGCTTTAAAGCTCTCTATTCTCCCAATTATCCAGGATGCAATAGAGCCGACTTCTGTCTCTCTGTATTGCTCTTTTGATTGGGCCATCCATTTCTGCTTTTTGTATTCCTTGTTATTTTTTTGTTGAAACTGGGACATTTGAATATTATAACGTAGTAAATTTGAAATTCACATTTTTCTCCTTCCATACGAATTGCAATTTTTTTTGTTTGTTTTCCCCCCAAATGTTGAAGACTGTAATAGTCCATGTGTTCAGCTGCCTCCTCTATTATCAAAGAGACTCCCCTCCTAGATGTGCATCAATATCAAGGACTCTGATCCAGAGCCTGAGTCATCCTAGTGTTTTGAAGGAGATTTTCTTGTACTTCAGGGAAAAAACAAACAGCAGAATACAAAGAAAAAATCTGGCTCTCCCACGGCTCAGTGATTGTTGTTATTACTTGATGTAGGCTGCACTTGACTGTTTAGTGAACTTCCCAAGCTAAGTTTTACAAAGTGCACATTCCAGTTCTATTATCTGTTCAGTTAGTGGCCTTACTGATTCCACCAGTAGGCACATTGGCCCTCTGAGTATGCTGGGAGGGACAAGCTGCTTCTCCCAAAGGGCCAACCAAAATCTCCACAGTTATTTGAACCTGTCTTTCACGGCACCACCAGACCAACCCTTCTGTGCAACCCCAAAATCTTGTGGGGAAAATTCCCCACTGCTCACTCTAGCACCAGCCAGCCTCTCTAGGAACACAGGCCACCATCCTCACCTACCTGGTGGGTGTGGGGAATGGGGGATGGTAGCCGATTGGCACATGTGGTTTACCTAGGAAAGATCAGCAGCTTATCCCCTCATTAAGTACTTCCCTGGTTGATTTAAGTGTCTGATCTATTTCCAGAGTCCCCATATAGTTCAAATTGCTCTTTCCTGGGCATTACATGATTTGGTGGAGGGAAACACATTTAGAACTTCTTTATGTGCCATTTTTCATAACTGCTTTCTTTTTAGAGTTCTAACTTTTGTAAGAAACTCTCACACCAGCCCTTCTCCTTTGGCTCTTAGAAGCTTGTTTCCTTCAATTATGCTAATTATTCCCTGATGATTCAGGGCCTTATTACAGCCCATGACATTGCTCCCTTCTTTGCCCCAGTTCCTCCCAGAAGGCTGGCTATTTTGGGAGGATAATGTCTCCTCAGTCCTTCAGGCAGCCCTCCGGAAGTTATGAAGAATCATACACAAAAGCCTACCAGCAAAAGCTGTCTATTCCCCACACTCCTGGGCCAAAGAGAAACACAGTTTTCAGTTTACAAACTGCTGCACTGGGTCTGTCATATCCCCTACTGCCATGTAGGCAGGAAAGGGCAAGATTATATATAATAGACTTTCCTACCATCAACTCTTGCCTTATTTTTGGTTCAGCATTTCCTGGACGCTATAACCCTCTACCTTTTTCTAGAATTCAGAGTAGTGGTTCCACCACATTGCTTTTTTATTTTCATTTTTAATGGGGGAATGGCAGCATTCTGCTGCCTATGCTGCCGCTTGCATTTCGCCTTTCACTCCAATCTAATGTTAGAAAAAATCAAAACTCAAAAAAAGTTAAAGCATAAGGATCATTCTGAGCAGTTATTCTGTATGTATATAAGGAGACCATTCTGATTGCAGAAAAAAAGCAAATGGCTCAAAGTCTGGTATGAAGCTTATAATGAGAAGAGGGGAGAGAAGAATACCATTGGCTAATCTTAATATGATTGGTTGAATCCTGCCCTACCCCCTTTACTGAGATCAACTGATACTAAGATACTTCTGGCCTGGCTGCCAAGAATTTGGCCCTCTATACACCTACAAAAACCCTAGTGGTGTAGTGGTTAAGTACTATGGCTGCTAACCAAAAGGTCGGAAGTTTAAACCCACCAGGCACTCCTTGGAAACTCTATGGGGGCAGTTCTAGTGTGTCTACAGAGTTGATATGAGTCATTATCAACTCTGTGGCAATAGGTTTGATTCACCTACAGCCATGATACTTTTTGATATCTAAATTAAGACAGCCTACAGTCTCTAGGGTGGCTATGGGTCAGAACTGACTCAATGTGCAGTCAGTTGAAGTGTGTCACAGGAGGTCTGGTTGGTCCTAGATGGTTTTACTCACGGCTTGGGCAACAAAGGCAACTGCACCTTGTGCCCAGCCTCTAGCAGGCCAGCCTAGGCTCATCACATGGTGGTCAAGGTTCCAGAAGCACTGGGAGAGGGCAAGCTTCTGCTCACATCATGTTTCTCTTGTCCTGTTGGCCAAAGGAATTCACAAGGTCAAACCCAGATACCTGTAGAGAAAGACTCACTCTGCAATTTGATGACCCACAGTCACGTGACAGAGGAGTATGGACACTGCCAAGGGAGGGCCATCTGTGCAGGCTACCACACAACCACCCTTGCCACAGTCTGAGACTCATTCAGCAAGACAACAGCAGCTGTCATGGGGTTCACCAGAGCAGAGACTAGGGCCCCTTTAGCCTGAGTGGCCCTGTTATTGGAGCCTAGCCCTGAGGCAAGGAGGGAAAGGGTCCCGTGGGGTATCCCTAATAGAGGTCCAGGGGGAGACAATCCTTAGTACTCTAAGATGTTGGGGTGGGGCTGGAGGAGCCGTGAGTCAGCGAGGATCACAGGGAGGTGGGTGTAGCAGGTGGGAGAGAGTGAGGGAGTTGCCTGGGGGGTGATGAGGAGAGGAGGACCAAGGCTAAACATGCCCCTGGGTTGGGGGGTGGAAGACTGGGCTCCAGAGTACTGTACAGATATGCTGAGTCTGGATACATGCATATAGGACTGGAGATTAATACGTGGGGCTATCAATATATAGGTGTTTCACACTTGGGAATTTTTATAAGATCCTCCGAGTGGAGGAGTGAAGACAGAAGGGTGCCAGAGTTGGGGGTCCACACCCCAAAATAGGAGCAGCACTGTCCAGTAGAAATAACGTGAGCCACATTTGTAAGTTTAAATTTCCTAGCAGCCATGTTAAAAAAGATGAAATTCCAATAATACGTTTTATTTAATCCAATACATCCAAATATTATGTATTCAGTATCTTAAGAGAGTAGTGAGCAGTGCTGCCCTCCCTTTAATGCTGAGCCCTTGAACCTGGTGTGTGCTGGGGCCTGCAACATCTCAGTTCAGAGCAGCTGTGGTGCTCAGTGGCTGCCGTTGGCAATGCACAGCTCTGGAGCCTGGGCGGAGCAGAAACTGGCAAACGTGAGGCTAAGTAAAACCCTAGAGGGGCATGAGCAGAGGGAGCATGGTGACAGGTTAAGTGGGCAGCCAGTGGAAGCTGAAGAGACTCCCTGGTTAGGGGGTCAAGGACCCTGGGGCAGGTGGCTGGATGGGTGTGCCTCCAGGTCCCTGGAGATCATGTAACACCTGATAAGGAAGGCAGAGGCAGGAGGGGGACAGGCTGGGAGAGGAGGGACCCTTGCTGGCCATGGGTCATACCCCTTAGCTGTCCCATCCATCAGAATGCAGCTGCAGCTGACACAGGCCTTCCTCAGGGAGAAACTGCCCAGGAGAGAGGGGACATCCAGAGGGTTTCCTGCCAGGAAGGACAGAGCCTACCTCCCTGGCCCCCAACCTACAGGGGAAGAAGGCTGGAGTGTTGTAGATGGGGGTGTCTGTGGGGTGGCAGGAGGGATTTGGGGCTAAGACAAGGAACCCTGTCACCTACTCCAGTGGGCAGTGTCCTGGGGCTACCCCTGGTCCCCTCATTACCTACTGGCCTCTAAGTACATGGCCTCACCTGCTCACAGGATGGGGTAGCTGGGCATGCATCCCGCCGAATGCCCAGGTGTGCACTGGACAGCTGCTGGGCATGTGTGACCCTATCAGCTTCCTGCAGGGTGAGCAAGGCCCTAACTGGTGGTGGGGTGGCGGGACAGGATGTCAGCATGCTCATAGGGAACTGGGCTCACTGTATCCACCTAAGCATGTGCAGATCAGGCAGTCTTCCTCGTGTACAAGTCTGTGCCCTATGGCCCAGTGATGGAGGTGCTGTCCTACCTGTCCCACTGTGCCGTGGGAAAGAGTGGCATCAGGAAGAGTGTCCAGCGGGAGTGGGAGCGGCAGCTGCTGTGGCAGGGGCTCATACTAAGACTCTGCATGGGCAACTTTTTCTATCGCTCAGCCTAAAGCCCCGCGGAGGACCCCACCTGTCATCAAGGCTGCCAGACTTAACTTCTAGACTCCTCCCTACCAGCTGTGCCCCAGGCTCCATGGGCCAACGCCAGGCACTGCTTTCACCCTCTGGAACTGTGGGCTCCTAAGGCCCTCAGGCCAGGGCAGTAGTTTTGGGTTAGGGCCTGGGGTGCAGCTTTCCTTTCAGCTCTCCCACCACACCCATGTGCCCCAGCACCAACATGAAGTAACCTGTGTGTACCCAAGACTGAAAGACCCATTGGAGGTGGGGCCAGGTGGTCAGAACTGCCCTCAGGGCCCCACTCCCTGCCCTGGGGTGTGGGCACTCAGATTTGGCAAGTTTTTTTTATACCTGAGACAGCCATTGTGTCCCTCACATCCTCTGTCAGGGTGTGACCTGCATACCCTGAACCTCATGGGCTAGCCAGTGGCCAGGCCTGAGGAAGTCATTCTGGTCAATAAACCACTATTTCTACAGCTGTGCCCCACGACTGTGTGTCCGTGGCCTGCTTTCCTGTGGTGTCTGTCCTCACATGGGTCAGCTCGAGGCAGCACAGTGAGAGAGGCTCAGAGGGTCCCCAAAAAGTTCCACCTTCAGGCCTAGCCTCCCGGCATCATCTGCTCTGGAGGTCAGGCCTATGGTAGGCGGGTGGGTGGGGCAAGGCCTGCCAGCACCTCCCTCAGTCTGCAGTGCAGACCCAGCCTCCTCTTGCCCCCTCCATAACCCACCAGGCCCCCCTCCCCTGGCCAGGGCAAGAGCAGAGTCCTTATGCTTCCAGGGCGGGCCCAGGAGCTTTCCCCATCCTTCCCCACTTTCTCTCCCTGACCCTTCCTGCTGCTCAGCTGCCTTCACTCCAGCAGCCCCAGTGACACACACTGGGCAGCTGCTGCTCCAGCAGGCCACTGAATAGGTCTAGGACTGCCACCAGCTCCCTGCCCTCATGCCACCTGGCCTTTTCCTGCCCTCTCCACCAGCCCCACACAGAGGTTAGATGTGGACCTTGGGCCCTGGGGCTCAGACGGGAGGACCTGCATGGTCACTGGTAGTGACAGTGCTGTGGGACCAGAGCTGGAGAAGGGAAGACCAGGAGGCTGGAGCAGGAACAGGCACACAGGTGCAGGAGGAGGGGAGTCCCAGGCAGTAGCCTTTGGAGCAACATAGCTGCACTGAGTGGGGTCTGTGCCCAGCACCATTCTCAGTTGGCTCCTCCATAGGCCACAGAGCCACCAGGTGAGGGCTCTACTTGGCCCCAGTCATGGCAGGTACCACGTGGCTGTCACAGAAACAAAGTACAGGTCACACTGAGGAGTCTTTATTTCTCCGGGACACATAGGGCTAGGGCCTTAGAACCTCTTGCACAAAGGCTGCAGATGCCAATGGAGGGACCAAGATCAGAACAAGAACAAAGCCTGGTGCTTGGTCAAGGTTGGGAAAATGCCCAGTGGAGTGAGAAGGTGCTAGAACCTCCAGCCTCCACTCAGCCCTGGGGCAGACAGCAAACAGGCTATGCTCACTCTCCCTTTTACTCAGCATCCTAGCATTTGGACAGGAAAACTTAGGCAAAGATGAGTGGTAGGTACAGGCAAGTTGGGAAGAAGGGGGCCAGACGTCAGGAAGATGAGCTCAATGCTGCCTGCGGCAACAGTGGAACAAGGCTGCCCTCCCAGCCAGGTTGGGCAGTGGTTGACTGGTAGAGATCCCACGTGGTCCCAGGGCTGCCTTCCCCATCTGGCAGCCCCTCTGCTGCAGCTTCCAGATTAGTTTCAGCAGTTTCATATGCAGCACCAGCTCCTGAGGTATAGAGGGGGTCCCCTGTGAGGGCCAGAATAATACTGCACCCCTGTAGTCCCAGCAAAGGCCTCAGAGACTGCCTTTTCCCAAGGACTCAGAAGGAGGAACTAGGGCCTAGAGGGTGCCAGGAAGTGAGACGACTGGGCTGACTTCTGGGTGAAGGGGCAGAACCTAGGCTACATACACCCCACAATATGGCCTGCAGTTGCCCTGGCTCAGTGTATACGGAGGTACACGCTGAAAAGGAACGGAGGGCTGGGCCCAGGGTAGGTAGGAACGTCCCTGTGGCCAGCAGGCTCACCCCTTTGTGCTCAGAGGCTGGGACAGAGCCCCCTCCTGGAGTCTCAATTCAATCCCCCGTCCCCTACACAAACCCTAGGCCTGAATTCTCAGCGACCAGCCGTAAATTCCCAGTTGGAATCGAGCCTTTGGGACCAGCATCACCTAAGGAAGCTGACCTGCGGGTTTGTGGTGACGTAGAAGCCAGTGATACTCGCCTTCTCCAGTGTGCTCTGCTGGTCCACCACTATCCAGTCTAGCTCCAAGACAACCTTCTCGTCCATAGTTCACCGCTCCTCCCGGATCCAATGCTCCACTGCCTGCCACAACGAGGGCACCTGAGGGCAGTTCTGGGGCACTCAGCCCTCCACCCACCTATGCCGCCAACACTCACTGCTACCTTCTTCCCCAGCCCTCTGGCCTAACTGGCACCAGCCCTGAGATTACCAATGGTGGCCCTAACCACCTCTAGGCCTCTTCCTCTGTTCTCAGCCACACTAAAGAAGGGCTGCACAGTGGCCTGCCCTCCTCACACTCTCCTCTGTCCTGTAGGTGACTCCTGCCAGGTGTTCTTCTGGTGCTGATCCATGGCTTGGGCCACCTCCTCTGGGCTTTCCTGCAATCCCTGGCTACCTCACACACATTTCTGTGGGCTACCTGCCCTCCTCTCTGTCAGTTATATACCAGTCTCCAGGTTGACCTGGAGATCCCTAGGTGCAGGAAGCTGTGTGACTTAAGGGCCTGGCACTGGTCAGACGGAAACAGAACTGGGAGTCAGCAGGCAGGGGTGGATGGGCCTCTGCCTGACTGGCCCTGTCACCACCCCACTTTTGCCCTTGCACCCTCGAGGCTACTGGGGAGGTAGGTGTGGAGGAGGTCTGGGCCTGCCACATCATGCCCTCACATTAATACCTGCTCTGCTATGTGCTCTGTGCATGGCCCCGGCCCAACATGATCCACTCTTTGGAGGAGCAGGGAAATCACAGACAGGTCCTCTTCTCCACCCTGTCCCATGCCCTCACCCCACATGGGATCTTGCATGCTGTACCCGACAGTAAAGGGCCACGGACTCACCAGCCTTCAGCTGCCTGTCCCAGGATACACCCAGTGTAGCCATCCAGGTCTGAAGCCACCCGTAGTACCTCCACTGCGGCCCAGTCAGCACAGCCCATGTGGTGCCCATGAGAAGGGGCCAGGCCCTGGTGACTCAGCCTTACTCATTACCTCCAGCTCACATTGCTGTGCCACCTGGAGCAAGGGCTGGTTTTGGGGCTGGCAGGTCTGTTGTGCCTCCTCATGCTTCTGTAGCAGAGCCTGTGTGAGCACTGGGGAGGGAAGGGAGGGACCCTCAGCAGGTGGTGGGGACGGGGGCAGGCCCAGGGCATGCCTCACTCCTCCATGCCCACCCACGCTGTCCAGGCCCCAGCATTACACTACAGAGCAGCCAGGCCAGAGGGGAAGATGGGAAGCCCAGGGGGAAGTAGGCAGGCACTTCCTGTACCAGAAAGGTGGCTAGAGTTCTGGCCCACACCAGCCCCCAGGCCGCCCTCACCTGGGGCAGTGCCCTTCCCCAGAGGGACAGAGGTTACCGGGGGAGGGGGGACAGGCCAGCGGTTGTAGGCCAGGCTCAGAAGACTAAGGGAGTGGGAGGAGGCACACCAGGAGAAAGGCTGTAGTCTGGAGGCTTCCTCGCTCAGATGGCCACAGGCCAACCATTCCATCATTCACAGGTACCCACAGAGATGCCCAGAGACCACCATCCCAGGCAAAAACCTGGAAAACAAGGAGGAAAGATGGGTCACTGGGCAGGGTAGCGGGCAGCTGCCGCCCACTAAGGGGTGTGGTTATGCTGCTCTTCAGGAGGGGCACAGCCGTCCCTGCCCCCCGCCCACAGCTCCCAGTCCCCTCACAGCAGCCAGAGCACAGGGATGGGCAAGGACCCTGAGTGGCCCAAGGATGGGTGCTGGAGAACCCACCATCTCACACTGCATGTGCATGCCAGGCCTGCCGGAATCCTGACTGCACACCTGGGCAGTGAGACAAAACAGGAGAGAGAGAGACTCTGCAGTAACAGGAAAAGCAAACCTCTGATAAAATCATCACTCAAATGAAGACGACGCAGCCTTGATAAACAAGATGGAGACGCTACCTCGGATGACAAGGCAATCCGCCAAAATAAAAATGATGGCAAGAAAACCCCAAGTAGGAACCTTTATGTCGTATGAGCCGAGAGAGACTCAGTGCCGGGGAATCTGTGTTGCTCAGAGAGGGATTTACCACACAATGCTCCCATGGTCCCCGCTAAACTGTGTCAGACACAGACTTGTGCACAATTGTCCAGTCTAACAGGAATAGACAGAAAAGAAAGGTTTCATGGGATGAAGAGAAACCACCAAGAAAAGAGAATATGGAAGATCATGAGCCAGAGCCCCAGACCCATAAGCGTCAAACAGCTAAATCTCTGTGGTACAGAGGGGTCCTCAACTGTTAGAAAACACAAAACCTGACACTCTGGTCCTGGGAAGACACCTCAACTTACAGCTGTTCTTGGGAGGGTCTGTGGGATCTCACTGCCAGCAGCCTGGCACTTACCATGCCCACAGCCTCCACTTCCTTTTTCTTGGCATTCTGTGCACACTTCATTTATCACATTAAATGTGTTTTAAACCAAGAGCCACCCTCAAGACATCTCCATACACAGGGACAAGAGACTCCTGGTTGATACTTTAGCTGCTAATCAGAAGATCAGCAGTTTGTGTCCACCCAGAGATGTCTTGGAAGAAAGGCCTGGTGATCAATTTAGGTACTTTCAAAAATCAGCCACTTAAGACCCTATGGAACACAGGTCTTCTCTGATACAGATGGGGTTGCCATGAGTTGAAATAGACTTGACAGCAACTGGTACTGGTAGGTATGGTTACCTGGTTACAGTGTATTCAATAAAGAGGCAAAATGAAAGGAAACAGACAAATACAGGGACACTTCAGCTGCTTTGCTCCATTTATCAAATGTTGCCACGAAGCCCAGGTCAATTCCCACTTTCCACTGGCTAAGGAACCAAAAGGTAAGAAGAGAGCTGCACCTGCTTCTGGGATAGAAGGGACTTAGTAATGACGAAGCAATGCAAAGATAGCCATTCACCACCAGCTAAATCAGCTAGGAGGAAAAGGCACTTGCCTACTGCAAAACCAAACCCATTGCTGTTGAGTCAATTCTGACTCATAGTGACCCTATAAGACAGAGTAGAGCTGCCCCATAGGGCTTCCAATTGAGCACCTGGTAGATTTGAACTGCCAAGCTTTTGGATAGCAGCTAAACTCTTAACCACTACTCCACCAGGGTTTCCTGTCTATGGCTGCAGCACCAAAAACATGCCCAAGCTTTCTGAAGGACAAAGAATGAGGTGTACAGAGAGTTTTTAAAAACACCCCACTAAGGGGAACCAGGGCTCCACGGAGAAATGGCAATTCCAAGGACAAGAAGATGTGTGCATGAATGAACACCTTCCCATATCAGAAAGTGAGGAAGTACTCAAAGAACGATGGGGACACATCCAAAGGACAGGGAGCCACCTGATATTCTCTCCTGGTCACATATGGTACAACTTGAGCATTAAAAAGGATAATCAGAGGCGTGGCCAAGATGGCTAACTAGGTAGACGATACCACGGATCCCTCTGGCAACAAAGACTCAGAAAAACAAGTGAATCAATCACATACATGGCAATCTACGAACCCTGACCATCAAACACTGAACTAAGGATTTGACCTGAGTGACAGGGGAGCGAAAAGCCGCATGCTGAAGCGGCGGCTGCTTCTGCAACTGGCGTCGCACGCCACAGCCTCGAGCCCTTGCAGTTCCCTGGTACCAGAGTGGTTGGGCTGATCACAGCTTACTGAGACGGGGCAAGCATGGGACGCAGCCTTAACCCCTAGCTCCCTGGAGTAACCTCAGCAGAGACTAAGCCAGCGCAAGCAGGCTGCACACTGACGTGGTTGACAGGAGAATGAGAGACCACAGGGAAGCAGCGACTGTTTTTAAAGTCTGGAGCCAGCGTCCCAGTCAGAAAACCTTGGTGCTGGGCTTTGGACTAAGAATAGAGGTGCAGATCATGGCTTCCTGAGATGGCTCAAGCACGGGACGCAGCCCTAACCCCCTGGAGTAACCTTGGCCAGAAACCCAGCAAGCACACACAGGGTGCACACTGACGCGGCTGAGAGAAGTAGAAACCACAGGGAAGCAGCAACTGGTTTTCGAGCCTGGAGCACAGCGTCCCAGCCAGAAATCCTTGGCACTGGGCTTTGGACTAGGAGTGGAGAAGCTGATCATGGCTTCCTGAGACAGCAGAAGCACAGGACAGCAGCCCTGACTCTTGGGGGCAATCTAGACCCAGCCAGCTCACACAGGCTACACGCCCCTCTGGAATATCAGATAAAACAGTCTTCACCAAGCAAGGTAAGTAACTTTGTCTAGATTGCTGGTTACTCCCTCCTATCTATCTGGTCCCTCCCCTCCCTGCCCTGGGCGGCTTCATTAACATTGGAACTTCCTGGGGCAGGGAGTGACATGCTCTGTTGGGTTTTTTTTTCTAACCCATTCTCCTGGCCTGAGAGAAGCAGCATTTAACAATCTTGGGTGGGGGTGGGGGGGGGGAGGAATCCATTCCCTGACTTCCCTAAACTGGAATAATAATATAGAACCAGCTCCAGCCAAGCAAAAGAGATCCACAGGCTTTGGCTTTCATCCATACAGGGAACCAGGTGGCTATTATAATGTAAAGGCAATTCTGATAGAGATCTGACTATAATTGTTTTAGCAAAGCAGTGGAAAGACAAGTTTTGGAGGTCTGATATTTCTCTACCTGTTAAACAGACCCCTCACTGATCCACAGCAGGGAACTGAGGGCTGAAGCTCCACCCAAACCACCTACCCACCTGCTAAAGGGGTCTGAGGATAGTGATGCCTACCAATCTTTAGAGGTACAAACATTGGGTGCCTAAGGTACAGCTGCAGAGCCCACCCACCAAAATGCTCTAAGAATAGAGACACTCCTACCTCACTGGCACGTGGGGGAAGGCTGTCAGCATCCTGCCCTCCTTGGAGTGTGACCCCTGCCGCTACTAGAATCTGGTGCATACAACCATCACCACTACTCCTCTAAGTTAATAGGTGACAGCCTACACCACACACTAGGTGACCCACAATCAGGACACCTAAGCTGATTCTATTCAAGAATAGTGAATGGACTCATAGGCTCATATATCTGGTAACAGCTCAAAATAGCTGGTAATAGGACAGAAGTGAGTCAAAGGTACAACAATCAAGACAGTGCAATCTAGTAGCCCAGCTGGGAATACTGAAACAAAACAAAACAAGAAGATAAGACTCAGTGAGCAAATATAAAATAAATTATTACAATATCTTATAGATGGCTCAGAGACACAGGTCGATTATCAAATCACATAAAGAAGCAGACCATGATTGCTTCTACGAATCCCCAAATTAAAGAATCAAAATCTTTCCAAAATGAAGATACAATCCTGGAATTGCCAGATGTAGAATACAAAAAACTAATATACAGAATGCTTCAAGACAACAGGGATGACCTCAGAAATGAAATAAGGCAATCTACAGAAAAAGCCAAGCAACACACTGATAAAGCAGTTGAAGAAATCAAAAAGATTATTCAAGAACATAGTGGAAAAATTAAAAAGCTACAAGAATCCATAGAGAGACAGCAATCAGAAATCCAAAAGATTAACAATAAAATTACAGATTTAGACAACTCAACAGGAAGTCAGAGGAGCAGAATCGAGGAACTGGAATGCAGAGTGGAGGAGGTAGAGGATAAGGCAATTGACACCAATGCAGTTGAAGAAAATTCAGATAAAAGAATTTTAAAAAATGAAGAAACCCTAAGAATCATGTGAGAATCTACCAAGAAGAATAACTTTTTTGTGACTGGAGTTCCAGAACTGGGGGGATAACAGAAAATAGAGAACAGTTGAAGATCGGTTGGCAGAAAACTTCCCTGGCATTATGAAAGATGAAAGGATATCTACCCAAGCTGCTCATCGAACACCATACAAGATAGGTCCCAAAAGAAAATCACCAAGGCATATTATCATCAAACTTGCCAAAACCAAAGATTAAGACAAAATTTTAAAAGCAGCCAGGGATAAGCAAAAAGTCACCTACAAAGGAGAATCAATAAGAATAAGTTCACAGAAACTACATCATCCTGAGACCAGAAGAAATAGATGGTGCCCGGCTATAACCGATGGCTGCCCTAACACGGAACACAACAGAGAACCCCTGAGGGAGCAGGAGAGCAGTGGGATGCAGACCCGAAATTATCATAAGACCAGACTTAATGGTCTGGCTGAGACTAGAAGGACCCCAGTGGTCACGGCCCCCAGACCATCTGTTGGCCCAGGACAGGAACCATTCCCGAAGCCAACTCTTCAGGCAGGGATTGGACTGGACAACGGGATGGAGAAGGATGCTGGTGAAGAGTGAGCTTCTTGGATTAGGTGGACACTTGAGACTATGTTGGCATCTCCTGCCTGGAGGGGAGATGAGAGGACGGAGGGGGTTAGAAGCTGGCAAAATGGACACAAAAATAGAGAGTGGAGGGAGAAAGTACGCTGTCTCCTTAGGGGGAGAGTAATTGGGAGTGTGTAGCAAGGTGTTTTTTTTAGCAAGGTGTATATGGGTTTTTGTGTGAGAGACTGACTTGATTTGTATACTTTCACTAAAAGCACAAAAAATTATAAAAAAAAAAAAAAAAAGAATAAGTTCAGACTACTCGGCAGAAACCATGCAGGCAAGAAGACAATGGGATGACATATATAGAGCACTAAAGGAGAAAAACTGCTAGCCAAGAATCATATCCAGCAAAACTCTCTCTCAAATATGAAGGTGTAATTAAGACATTTACAGATGAACACAAGCTTAGAGAATTTGCAAAAACCAAAGCTACAAGAATTACAAAAGGAAATTCTTTGGTCAGCAAATCAGTAATATCAGATACCAACACAAGATCACAGAACAGAACATCCTGATATCAACTCAAATAGGCAAATCACAAAAACAAAATAAGATTAATTTTTAAAAGAAAAAAAATGCTCAAAACAGGGAATCATTGAAGTCATTATGTAAAAGATTACAATAATCAGAAAAGAGGAACTAAATACAGGAGGCACAGATCTTCCATATGGAGAGGAAAATAAAGTGATATAGGAAGAAAGAAGTTAGGTTTTTACTTAGAAAATAGGGGTAAATATTAAGTAACCACAAAGAGGCCTAACAATTCCATACTTCAAAACAAAAACCAAGATAAACATAATGACTCAGCAAACATAAATTCAACTACTATGAAAATGAGGAACACACAATTTACAAAGAAAACTTCTCAGCACAAAAAAGTGAAAAATGAAATAGTCATTAACACACAAATAAAGGCATCAAAATGACAGCACTAAACTCATACTTATCTATAATTACACTGAAGGTAAATGGACTAAATGCACCAAAAAAGAGACAGAGAGTCTCAGACTGGACAAAAAAGCACGATCCGCCTATATGCTGCCTACAAGAGACACACCTTAGAGACACAAACTAAAACTCAAAGGATGGAAAAAAATATATTGAGCAAACAACAATCAAAAAAGAGTAGGAGTGGCAATATTAATTACTGACAAAATAGACTTTAACATTAA
Organism: Loxodonta africana; assembly: GCF_030014295.1. NCBI lineage: Eukaryota > Metazoa > Chordata > Mammalia > Proboscidea > Elephantidae > Loxodonta > Loxodonta africana. The sequence goes on from NC_087360.1 coordinate 33,725,780, forward strand.
ACCCACCACAAAGGATAAAGAAGGACACTACATAATGATTAAAGGGACAATTTACCAGGAACATATAACCATGTTAAATATTTATGCACCCAATGACAGGGCTGCAAGATACATAAAACAAACTTTAACAGAACTGAAAAGTGAGATAGACATCTCCACAATTATAGAAGGAGACTTCAACACACCACTTTTGGTGAAGGATAGGTCTTCCAGTAAGAAGCTCAATAGAGACACGGAAGATGTAATTGCTACGATCAACGAACTTGACCTCAAAGACTTATACAGAACGCTCCACCCAAAAGCTGCAAAGTATACTTTTTTTTCTAGTGCACGTGGAATATTCTCTAGAATAGACCACGTATTAGGTCATAAAACAAACCTTTGCAGAATCCAAAACATCGAAATATTACAAAGCATCTTCTCAGACCACAAGGCCAGAAAAGTAGAAATCAATAACAGAAATATCAAGGAAAAGAAATCAAACACTTGGAAACTGAACAATACCCTGCTGAAAAAAGACTGGGTTATAGAAGACATTAAGGAGGGAATAAAGAAATTCATAGAATGCAACAAGAATGAAAATACTTCCTATCAAAACCTCTGGGACACAGCAAAAGCAGTGCTCAGAGGTCAATTTATATCGATAAGCGCACACATACATAAAGAAGAGCCCAAATCAGAGAACTGTCCCTACAACTTGAACAAACAGAAACCGAGCAACAAAAGAATCCATCAGGCACCAGAAGAAAACAAATAATAAAAATTAGGGCAGAATTAAATGAATTAGAGAACAGAAAAACAAATGAAAGAATTAACAAAGCGAAAAGCTGGTTCTTTGAAAAAAATTAACAAAATTGATAAACCATTGGCCAGACTGACTAAAGAAATACAGGAAAGGAAACAAATAACCCATATAAGACATGAGATGGGCCATATCACAACAGACGCAACTGAAAGTAAAAGAATCATAACAGATTACTATGAAAACTTGTACTCTAACAAATTTGAAAACCTAGAAGTAATGGATGAATTCCTAGAAACACACTACCTACCTAAACTAACACAATCAGAAGTAGAACAACTATATAGACCCATAACAAAAAAAGAGATTGAAAAAGTAATCAAAAAACTCCCAACAAAAAAAAAAAAAGCCCTGGCCCGGACGGCTTCACTGCAGATCTCTACCAAACTTCCAGAGAAGAGTTAACACCACCACTACTAAAGGTATTTCAAAGCATAGAAAAGGATGGAATACTACCTAACTCATTCTATGAACCCTGCATATCCCTGATACCAAAACCAGGTAAAGAACCACAAAAAAAGAAAATTACAGACTTTTTACCCCTCATGAACATAGATGCAAAAATCCTCAACAAAATTCTAGCCAATAGAACTCAACAACATATCAAAATAATAATCCACCACGACCAAGTGGGATTTATACCAGGTATGCAAGGTTGGTTCAATGTTAGAAAAACCATTAATGTAATCCACCATATAAATAAAACAAAAGACAAAAACCAACCACATGATCTTATCAATTGATGAGGAAAAGACACTTGACAAAGTCCAACACCTATTCACGACAAAAACCCTCAGCAAAATAGGAATAGAAGGAAAATTCCTCAGCATAATAGAGGGCATTTATACAAAGCCAACACTGAGCATCAACCTAAATGGAGAGAGTCTGAAAGCATTATCTTTGAGAAGGGGAACCAGACAAGGATGCCCTTTATCACCACTCTTATTCAACATTGTGCTGGAAGTCCTAGCCAGAGCAATTAGGCTAGACAAAGAAATAAAAGGCATCCAGATTGGTAAGGAAGAAGTAAAATTATCTCTATTTGCAGATGACATGATCTTATACACAGAAAACCCTAAAGAATCCTCAGGAAAACTACTGAAACTAATAGAAGAGTTCAGCAGAGTTTCAGGTTACAAGATAAACATACAAAAATCACTTGGATTCCTCTACATCAACAAAAAGAACATCGAAGAGGAAATCACCAAATCAATACCATTCACAGTAGCCTCCAAGAAGATAAAACACTTAGGAATAAATCTTACCAAAGATGTGAAAGACCTATACAAAGAAAACTACAAGGTACCACTGCAAGAAACTAAAACAGACCTACACAAGTGGAAAAACATACCTTCCTCATGGATAGGAAGACTTAACATAGTAAAAACGTCTATTCTACCAAAAGCCATCTATACATACAATGCACTTCCAATCCAAATTCCAATGACATTTTTTAATGCGATGGAGAAACAAAGCACCAACTTCATACGGAAGGGAAAGAAGACCCGGATAAGTAAAGCATTACTGAAAAAGAAGAAGAAAGTGGGAGGCCTCACTCTACCTGGTTTCAGAACATATTATACAGCCACCGTAGTCAAAACAGCCTGGTACTGGTACAACAGGCACATAGACCAATGGAACAGAACTGAGAACCCAGATATAAATCCAACCACATATGAGCAGCTGATATTTGACAAAGGCCCAGTGTCAGTTAATTGGGGAAAAGATAGTCTTTTTAACAAACGGTGCTGGCATAACTGCATATCCATTTGCAAAAAAATGAAACAGGACCCATACCTTACACCATGCACAAAAACTAACTCCAAGTGGATCAAAGACCTAAACAATAAAGACTAAAACGGTAAAGACCATGGAAGGAAAAATAGGGACAACATTAGGATCACTAATAAAAAGCATAAACAGAATACAAAACATTACTAAAAATGTCGAAGAGAAACCAGATTAACCGGGAGCTCCTAAAAATCAAACACCTATGCTCATCTAAAGACCTCACCAAAAGAGTAAAAAGACCACCTACAGACTGGGAAAAAATTTCAGCCACGACATCTCCGACCAGCGCCTGATCTCTAAAATCTAGGTGATACTGCTAAAACTCAACCACAAAAAGACAAACAACCCAATTAAAAACTGGACAAAGGATATGAACAGACACTTCTCTAAAGAAGACATTCAGGCAGCTAACAGATACATGAGGAAATGCTCTTGATCGTTAGCCATTAGAGAAATGTCACTCCAACAAGGCTGGCATTAATCCAAAAAACACAAAATAATTACTGTTGGAGAGGATGTGGAATGTAAAATGGTACAACCACTTTGGAAATCAATTTGGTGTTTCCTTCAAAAACTAGAAATAGAACTACCATATGACCCAGCAATCCCACTCCTCGGAATATAACCTAGGCACATAAGAGCCTTTACCAAACAGATATATGCAGACCCGTGTTTACTGCAGCACTGTTTACAATAGCTAAAACATGGAAGCAACCAAGGTGTCCATCAATGAATGAATGGATAAATAAATTATGGTCTATTCACACAATGGAATACTACACATCGATAAAGAACAGTGATGAATCTGTGAAACATTTCATAACAAGGAGGAACCTGGAAGGCATTATGCTGAGTGAAATTAGTAAGTTGCAAAAGGACAAATATTGTATAAGACCAGAATTATAAGATCTTGAGAAACAGTTTAAACTAAGAAGAACACATTCTTTAGTGGTTATGAGAGGGGGGAGGGAGGGTGAGAGAGGGTTGTTTAGTGATAAGATAGTAGATAAGAACTACTTTAGGTGAAGGGAAGGACAACATTCAATACAGGGGAGGTCAGTTCAACTGGACAGGACTGAAAGCAAAGAAGTTTCCTGAATAGACTGAACGCTTCGAAGGTCAGCAAAGCAGAGGCAGGGGTTTGGGGACTGTGGCTTCAGGGGGCATCTAAGTCAATTGGCAAAATAAAATCTATTAAGAAAACATTCTGCATCCCACTTTGAAGTCTGGCATCTGGGGTCTTAAATGCTAGCAAGCGGCCATCTAAGATGCATCAATGAGTCTCAACCCACTTGGATCAAAGGAGAATGAAGAACACCAACCTTACAAGGTAATTATGAGCCCAGGAGACAGAACTGGCTACATAAACTAGAGACTACATCATCCTGAGACCGGAAGAACTAGATGGTGCCCAGTGACAACCAATGACTGCCCTTACAGGGAACACAACAGAGAACCCCTGAGGGAACAGGAGAACAGTGGGACGCAGACCCCAAATTGTCATAAAAAGACCAGACTTAATGGTCTGAGACTAGAAGGACCCCAGCGGTCATGGTCCCCAAACCTTCTATTGGCCCAGGACAGGAACCATTCCTGAAGCCAACTCGTCAGAGACATGGATTGGACTGGAAAATGGGTTGGAGAGAGATGCTGATGAGGTGTGAGCTACTTGCATCAGGTGGACACTTGAGACTATGTTGGCATCTCCTGTCTAGAGGGGAGATGGGAGGGTAGAGGGGGTTAGAAACTGGCAAAATGGTCACGAAAGGAAAGACTGAAAGGAGGGAGAGGGCTGACTCATCGGGGGAGAGTAAATGGGAGTATGTAGTAAGGTGTGTATAAGTTTATATGTGAAAGACTGACTTGATTTGTAAGCTTTCACTTAAAGCACAATAGAAATTATTTAAAAAAAGGATAATCAGATATGTTCTTCAGATTTCTGAAGTGTATACATCAATAAAAAATTTTAAAAAGACAATCACCCAAAAATTTAAGGAAGAAATAAAACCCACTGTACACAATTCTTCCAGAAAACTGAAGAAAGACTTCTCAGCTCATTCTGAGGCCAACCTTACCCTGATACCCAAATCAGAGGACGAAAGAACAAGAGAACAAAATGCAGATCAATATCCTTCATAAACATAGAGGTGAAAATTCTTAAGATTTTAGCAAACTGAATCCAGCATGTAGAAAAAGGACAACATATCATGACCAGGTAGGATTTACATAAGAATGCAGTTTATCCCAGAAATTAAAAAAAATCAGCCAATGCGATTCACCATATTAACAGAAAAACCACATGATGACCTCAACAGATACAGAAAAAGGATTTAACAAAATCCAACATCCAGTCCTGATAAAAATACACTAATCCTGGGGCCAACCAATATCACCTGACCCCACAGAGAGGGGGCCCAGGATCACTTGGAGGAATTTTTGCCACAAACGTTTAATCTGGATCTAATCAGGCCTGTGAGGGCACTGGGTTTTTGGGTTTTTTAATCAGGCCTCTAGATATGCCTCCCAATTTACAGAAAATATAGATTCATGGTGAAGCATTATAATATTCTTATACATTTAGAGACGTATAGAAATATGACAAACTGTTAATGCTGAGGAAACCCTGGTGGAGTAGTGGTTAAATGCTACAGCTGCTAACCAAGAGGTCAGCAGTTCGAATCCTCCAGGCGCTCCTTGGAAACTTTACGGGGCAGTTCTACTCTGTCCTATAGGGTCGCTATGAGTCGGAATCGATTCGATGGCAGTGGGTTTGGTTTTGGTTTGGTTAATGCTGAATGCAGGTAGAAAGCATATACGTATCCATTGTATTATTTTTTCAACCTTTCTAAATGTCTGAACTTTTTTTTTTTTTTTTAACAATAATTTTGGAGAAAACAAAATCAAAAGTGGGAAACCTAATGGAGCTAGGGGACCTGCCTTACATCCCTTGCAGGAAGGGCCCCAGCGTCCCCAGTATTCCTGGGTGGGGACGCCTAGGAGTTGCCAAGGCTCAAGAGGCATTGGTTGCGCTTGTGGCTCACAGGGGAAACGTCTCAGGCGTCAAAGGGAATTCCTGGGAATTCCATGCGCAGCCGGAGAGGGATGTGGCCCCAAAGGACGCGCCAGTCCTGGACAGACCATCTTCCACAGCGGGGCAGTCAAGGGCCACGCGGGCGGCAGCCACCCAGGTCTGTCCCGTGGGCTGGCCGAACACCAAGGACTTGGGCCATCCTGCCTGGAGGAGGTGGGGAGCACCGAGGAGTCCGAACAAGGAGTTTCTGGACGTCGTTCTACGCGGGCAACTGACAAAACTGACGAGCCTCATCTGTCACCAAAAAAGCCCGCCGGGGGGCTCATCCCGAGAGTCCTCTTTCCCGGGGAACCCCTTGCGTGGCCCGCCGCCCCGCCCGCGCACCTCGGTGGCCGTCCTGCAGCCGCAGGCGCTGGCTGTACAGGCGCTTCTCGGTGAGGTGCTGGGTCTCCAGCAGCCCCTGCACGATCTCGAACACGCTGCCGTCGAGGAGCGCCAGGGCCAAGTCGCTGAGCGTGGTGTAGGACAGGCGCCGCTGGCAGGAGCTACGAACAGAGGGCGCGTGAGCGCGGAGGGGCCGCGGGTCGCCTCGGCCCGGCCACCGCCCACCTCGCCCCCGGTCGTGCACCTGGGCAGCTCTTTGCAGCGCCGACGGCAGCTGGTAATGTCGCTCCTGCTGCCGGGCTCCGTCCGCCGCCTCCTCGAAGGCGCCGGGGTAGCGCTCCCTCTCGCTGGCGCCCCGCCTGCCGCCGGCCACAGCGACGCGTCGCGTCTTTTACCTCAGTCGACAGCCCGGTGCGCTCCGCCGCCCGCCCGGCCGAAGCTCGCCCCGCCCCTGCGTCATCGGGACTAACTCGCCCCGCCCCCGGCCCGCCCGCCTCGAGGACCGCCCTCCCGCCCCGCCTCTTCCGGAAGGAGGCTGGTCCAGAAAGAGGCTCGCCCCGCCCCTACGGGGAGGTGCCCAAGGGATCCCGCCTTGTCCTTGGCCATTACCCTGCTGCCCTGCACCCGCGCCCTTGGAGTTTGGATAAAATATGCAGACCCAGCAGCCAGGTCAATTCCAGGCTAGATTCTGGCCGCCCCAAGGAGAAGGCCAGCTAGTTATTCCCGGGCAACCTAGAGGAGCAGAAGGTGCATCTCAGTCTCCAGGTGAAAGGAAGGAGAAGGGTCTGGTGGGTGGCAGGGTGTTTCATGACTGAAGGCCTACCACAGGTTTGGAAGGTTGGAGAGAGTGCAGCTTGTAGATGTCTCCTTCCCTGCAGTGAGTGATCTGGCTGTCAGTGTGTTACTGTCTACTTTAGGCTTCTGGAAAAGAAACGTAGATCCCCATTTGGTAGTGGATTTGATGTAATTGCATTTCAGGTGTAGACAGCACATCTGTATACCGCTACTCTCATTTAACTTGCGGTTCTAGGAACATTATTTACTTGAGTTCTTAGATCATTGCATTGAAAGGCTGAGCAGCCCATTGCATATCTTGATGTTCGCCTACGTGGCATCGTCCTTCAAGGTGACAGGTTGTCCTCATTACACATGTGCGCACAGAGGCTCAGATGATGTCATTTACCAAGGATTCACTCAGTGCAATTAAACCCCAGACTGGATTTTTGACTCTTAGAGCTAAATAAATCCTGGTGGGTTAAAGTTTTGCATACTTAAAAAAAAAAAAAAGAATATGTAGGTAAGTGGTAGGTTAAAGTTTTAAATATTTAAAAAAAAAGAATATGTAGGTAGATTTTTTTTTATTATAAGTGGACAGAAAACCAGAATCAACAAAATGAAGAATTAGAAGTCTAGTAACATAAAATCTAAGCACCCATTTTTTTTTATCATCTGTATCACATTTCTGGTGTTATGATTAAATATTATATGTAAAGCACATGGCACGTAAGTGATAAATGATGTCTGCTGTCTTCCTTAATTGAAATTTTAATATGAATTTCATTGCTGGATGTGTTAGGAAACTAGTTTGAAATTTAGATTCATAAAATAGTTTAAAACTTTTATGTGCAACATGCAGTTAAATAGCTCTTCTTAGTACCAACTCAGACTTTAAAAACTTTAAACTACAAATAACAGCTCTCAGAGGTACCATTTTGAGGAAAACCATTTTCATACCCCAGAGCATGGACAGTCTTGGCCACTCAGGGAACAGTGTCTACATATCGTATCTAAACGCTCCTTCACAAAGTACCGCCTCTCACTCAAAGATTGCTTTGTGCTGTCACTCAAATGTTGACTCTGTAGAACATTTACATTTATATGCATCTTAGAATGTAATGGTGTGAAATCCTTTTCCATTTGCTGTTAATAAAAAAGAGATGAGTCTTCTAGAATCAAAAGCCAGTTCTCATGGTTTGTCTGGGTGGCGCAAGCTGTTTGTGCTCCACTACGAACCTAAAGACTTGTGGTTCAAACCCACCTAGTGACACATCAGAAGAGAGGCCTGGCAATGTGCTTCCATAAAGATTAGAGCCAAGAAAGCCCCATGGAACAGTTCTACTCTGTAACACACGGGGTCGCCAAGAGTCAGAATTGACTCCAGGGCAACAGGTTTATTTATTTTTTTTGGTCCATTCATGCATTCCAACAGAATGCAGAAATCACTGAGCAATATCACTAGTATCACACACAAGTAGAATTTTGCTGAAGATAATTCAAAAATGGTTGCAGTAATATATCAACAGGGAGCTGCCAGAAATTCAGGCCAGATTGAGAAGATGATGTGGAATGAGGGATATCATTGCTGATGTCAGATGGATCTTGGCTGAAAGCAGAGAGAACCAGAAAGATGTTTACTTGTGTTTATTGTCTATGCAAAGACATTCGACTGTGTGGACCACCACAAATTATGGATAACATGGTGAAGAACAGGAATTCTAGAACCTTTAACTGTGCTCATGTGGAGCCTGTACATAGACCAAGAGGCAATTATTCAAACAGAACAAGAGATACTGCATGTTTTAAAATCAGAAAAGATGTGCGTCAGTTGTATCTTTCACTAAAGTTATTCAACCTGTTTGCTGAGCAAATAATCCGAGAAGCTGGACCATATGAAGAAGAATGTGGCATCAGGATTGGAGAAAGACTCGTTAACAACCTGCGTCACGCAGATAATACAGCCTTGCTTGCGGCAAGTGAAGAGGACTTGAAGCAGTTACTGATGAAGATAAAAGAGTACAGCCTTCAGTATGGATTATACCTCAACATAAAGAAAACAAAAAGCCACACAAAATAGACAATAGATACGTGGTAACTTTGAAGGGTAAGACAGCACACAATACTGGGAAAGTCAGCACAACTTTCCAAGGCAAGTTCATAAAAGCTTCGTAGATACAACCAAACTTCCCGAGGGACTGAATTACCGGGCTGAGGAGTAGGGACCGTGGTATCGGGGACATCTAGCTCAACTGGCATAACATAGTTTATAAAGAAAACATCTACATCCTACTTTGGTGAGTAGTGTCTGGGGTCTTAAAAGCTTGTGAGCAGCCATCTAAAATAATCCACTGGTCTCACACCATGTGGAGCTAAGGGAGAATGAAGAAAACCAAAGACACAAGGGAAATATTAGTCCAAAGGACTAATGGACCGCAACTACCACAGCCTCTACCAGACTGAGTCCAGCACAACTTGATGGTGCCCGGCTACCACTACTGACTGCTCTGACAGGGATCACCATAGACAGATCCAGAGAGAGCTAGAGAAAAATGTGGAACAAAATTCTAACTCACACAAAAAAACACCAGACTTGCTGGTCTGACAGAGACTGGAGAAACCCTGAGAGTATAGCCCACAGATACCCTTTTAACTCAGTAATGAAGTCACTCCTGAGATTGACCCTTTGTACAAATAATCTGGTCGACAGGCCCGTAAAACAAAACGAGACTAAAAGGCACACCAGCAAGGACAAGAACGCAAGAGGGGACAGGAAAACTGGTAATGGGGAACCCAAGGTTGAGAAGAGGAGAGTGTTGATATGTCATGGGGCTGGCAAGCAATGTCACAAAACAATATGTGTATTAATTGTTTAATGAGAAACTAATTTTCTCTGTAAACCTTCATCTAAAGCACAATTAAAAAACAAGAAAACAAAAATCCTCACAACTGGACCAATAAGCAACATCATGATAAAGGGAGAAAATATTGAAGTTGTCAAGGATTTCATTGTACTTGGATCCATAATCAATGCCCACAGAAGCAGCAGTCAAGAAATCAGACGACGTATTGCACTGGGCAAATTTGCTACAAAAGACCTTAAAGTGTTAAAAAGCAAAGATGTCACTCTGAGGACTAAGGTGCGCCTGACCCAGGCCATGGTATTTTCAATCTCCTCATATGCATGTGAAAGCTGGGCAATGAATAAGGAAGACCAAAGAATTGATGCCTTTGAGTTATGGCGCTGAGAAGAATATTGAATATACCACTGACTGCTAAAGAATGAGCAGATCTGTCTTGGAAGAAGTACAGCCAGAATGGTCCTTGAAACGAGGATGGTGAAGACTTTGTCTCACTTGCTTTGGACATGTTCTCAGGAGGGACCAGTTCCTGGAGAAGGACATCATACGTGGTAAAGCAGAAAACCCATTGCTGTTGAGTCTCTTCCGACTCAAAGCGACTCGATAGGACAGAGCAGAACTGCCCCATAGGGTTTCCAAGGAGCAGCTGATGGATTTGAACTGCCAGTCTTTTGGTTAGCAGCTGAGCTCTTAACCACTGTGCCACCAGGGCCACGGCAAAGTAGAGGGTCAGCAAAAAAGAGGAAGACCTTCAGTGAGATGGATGGACACAGTGGCTGCTACAGTGGGCTCAAGCATAACAAAGATTGTGAGGATGGTGCAGGACCGGGCAGTAATTTGTTCTGTTCTACACAGGGTCGCTATGAGTTGAATGGACTTCAGGGCACCCAAAACATGAAGCATTTCCTGATTTCCACTAGGTGGCACTGCAGTGCCATGTGATAGGGTTATAAGACGTAGAGACAGAACAAGATTTCTGCTTCGAAGAATCTTTTTCTGTGCAGAAATACCTGATAAAACACGACAGATAGTATAGCAGGGGAGAACGAGATGCTAAGGGAACCGCTGATGTGGCCCAGGGCCTCTCTGGGAAAAGCTTTTGGGTAATATTCCCCTTTCTGGCCACACATACCTGAAGTAATGTTTGAATCCTTTGGCAGTTATTTTCTACCTCAAACAGGGTTCACCGTTTTATTTAATAGCTGGGACTACTGTTGTTACTTTCCATTTACATTTCCTTTTTACTCTGCAAATTCATGGCTTTTATATTTGTTCATATGTAGGAAAACTTCAGTTCTCAGCTGGACTGCAGGCCGTATCCCTGGGAAAGAAGGGCTTCAGTGGAGCTTTTTGAGATCTCATGGTGGATATTAGGCAAGACTTGGAACGTGTGAGGGAGTCAAAAACCGGTATGTTGGCCACTAATAATTCAGTTTTATGGAATTTGTTTTAAGCCTTTGATAGAAGATGCCTGTTTGTGTTTAAGAGACTCCGTAAAGCTTCATATCATCATTGTAAGTGGAGACGCCTCATTGTTATTCTTTCATATTCTTGTAATAATATTCACTTGTGCAGAAATGCAGATTGTTTTAGAAACTTGAATGGACTCTCCATTTTTCTCTTTTCCTCTTATTCGGGTGAAATCAAATTACTCATTTCTTTGGTTACACTGGAGCTCTGGTGGCATAGCGGTTAAGAACTCAGCTGCTAACCAAAAGTTGGCAGTTTGAATCCACCAGCTACTCCTTAGAAACCCTATGGGATAGTTCTGCTGTCTTACAGGGTCACTGTGAGTCAGAATCGACTTGATGGCAATGGGTGTTTGGTTTTTTTGGTTATACTGGTCCCTGGGTGGTGCAAATGGTTAACGCACTTGCTGCTAACCAAAAGGCTGGTGGTTCAAGCCCACTCAGAGGCACCTTGAAATACAGTCTTGGTGATCTACTTGAGAAAAAATCAGCCATTGAAAATTCTATGAAGCACAGTTCTGCTCTGACACACATGGGGTCGCCATGAGTCAGAATTGACTTGACGGCCACTGGTCTGGCTTCTGGATATCTGGTTATACTGAAAAAAAATTTAATTGAGTATTGCTATATATTTCCCCTCCTCTTTTGGAAGCATTCTGCTGCAGAGGTTTTGCTTTGATCTATTTTAATCGTTAAGTTTTTTAATCTTATCAGATTTCAACTTTCTAAATACATGCTTTCATAAGGGTACACCTAAATTGATGTTAGGCATTTCTGGATGTCAGTGTATAAAAAACTTTTTTTAATCTCCTTGTTTGACCTAACTATGGCTCTCAATATTGTGGTGTTTGGAGTGTCTTGGGTCCAGCGATGCACTCTGTTGTTGCAGTGTGGATATGTGGCTCAGTTTTCAGGTTCAGAAGGTGATGTGGTAAGCTTATTTGAGAACCACTTCCGGCTGACATCTCATCCCCACTATGACCTGTATCAGTACAGCATCAACTATGATCCACATAGAGATGCTGGAAATCTCTGTGCAGCTTTACCTAATCACCGTGAGGCCGTCATTGGGAAGCAGCGTTATCTCTGATGGAGGTGCTTTATTATTACGTCAGCAAATGCGTGAGCCAGGTGTTAGTAGACAGTTTCCTTACTTCGTTCTCTTTCTCTCGTTTTCCCTTTATTACAGCAAAACTCCTGCTGTTTCTGTTTAACAGTTTGTGAGGAAATCCTGAAGATCTCTTGTCCTTGTTAAAAAAACAAAACCAAGACCATAAAAAAAAAATAAGCCCTGCAAAAAGCCCGTAAGTGCAATGTTTTATTATCATTCATATTCTCTAATGCCTTTAATTTTAGTGCTTAAACTGAATGTTAGCGTAAGGGTATAATATATATTGTTTTACCTTTTTTTATTTTTTATTGGGCGTTAAGTGAAAGTTTATAAATCAAGTCAGTCTCTTGTGCAAAATCTTATACACACCTAGTACTATATACTCCTAGTTGCCCTCCCCCTAATGAGACAGCACATTCCTTCTATCCACCCTCTATTTCCATGTCCATTCAGCCAGCTTCTGTCCCCCTCTGCTTTCTCATCTCCCCTCCAGACAGGAGCTGCCTACATAGATCCAAGAAGCTCACTCCTCATCAGTATCATTTTCTGTCTTATAGTCCCATCCAAGCTTTCTCTGAAGAGTCGGCTTTGGGAATGGTTTCAGTCTTGAGCTAACAGGTCTGGGAACCGTGACCTCCAGGGTCTCTCTAGTCTCAGTCAGACCATTAAGTCTTGTCTTTTTACAAGAATTTGAGGTCTGCATGCCACTGCTGTCCTACTCCTACAGCGGTTCTCTGTTGTGTTCCCTGTCAGGGCAGTCATCCATTGTAGCCAGGGACCATCTAGTTCTTCTGGTCTCAAGCTGATGTAGTCTCTGATTTATGTGGCCCTTTCTGCTTCTTGGGCTCATAATTACCTTGTGTCTTTGGTGTTCTTCATTCTCCTTTGCTCCAGGTGGGTTGAGACCAATCGGCGCATCTTAGATGGCTGCTTGCTAGCGTTTAAGACCCCAGATGCCACTCTCTAAAGTGGAATCCAGAATGTTTTCTTAATAGATTTTATTATACCAATTGATTTAGATGTCCCCTGAAACCATGGCCCCCAAACCCCCACCACTTCTACTCTAGCCTTCAAAACATTCAGTTTATTCAGGAAACTTCTTTGCTTTTGGTTTAGCCCAGTTGTGCTGACCTGGCCTGTATTGTGTGTTGTCTTTTCTTAACCTAAAGGAGTTCTTAACTACTGTCTAATTAGTGAATATCCCTTTGCCTCCTTCCTTACCTCCCCCCTCTCATAACCATCAAAGAATATTTTCTTCTCTGCTTAAACTGTTTCTAGAGTTCTTATAATAGTGGTCTTATACAATATTTGTCCTTTGGCAACTGACTACTTTCACGTTTTGTTTTTTTAATTTCACTCAGCATAATGCCTTCCAGATTCCTCCATGTTATGAAATGTTGTACAGATTTATCACTGTTCTTTATCAATATGTAGTATTCTATTGTGTGGATATACCATAATTTATTTATCCATTCATCCCTTGATGGGCACCTTGGTTGTTTCCATCTTTTTGCTATTGTAAACAGTGCTGCAGTGAACATGGTTGTGCACGTATCTGTTTGTATGAAGGCTCCTACTTCTTTAGGGTATATGCCAAGTAGTGCAATTGCTGGGTCATATGGCAGTTCTATTTCTAGCTTTTTCAAGAAGCACCAAATTGATTTCCAAAGTGCCTGTACCATTTTACATTCCCTCCAGTAGTATATAAGTGTTCCAGTCTCTCCACAACCTCTCCAACATTTATCATTTTGTGTTTTTTGGACTAATGCCAGCCTTGCTGGGGTAAGATGGAATCTCATTGTAGTTTCAATTTGCATTTCTCTAATAGCTAATGATCCTGAGCATGTCCTTATGAATCTGTTAGCAGCCTGAATTTTTTCTTTGGTAAGTGCCTGTTAATATCCTTTGCCCTTTTTTTTTTTTAGTTTTTGTTGTGCTTTAAGTGAGCTTTCACAAATCAAGTCAGTGTCTCATGCAAAAGCTTATATCCACCCCTCTATGCACTCCTAACTGTTGTCTCCCTAACAAGACAGCACACCCCCTCTGTATACTCTCTATTTTCATGTCCATTCAGCCAGATTCTGACCCCCTCAGCTCTCACATCTCCCCTCCAGACAGGAGATAGCAACATACTCTCAAGCGTCCACTTGATGCAAGAAGCCCACTACTCACCGGCAGCATCTTCCATCCCATAGTCCAGTCCAATCCCTGTCTGAAGAGTTGGCTTTGGGAATGGTTCCTGTCTTGGGCTAACGGAAGGTCTGGGGGCCATGACCTCCGGGGTCCTTCTAGTCTCAGTCAGACCATTAAGTCTGGTCTTTTTATGAGAATTTGGGGTCTGCATCCCACTGTTCTCCTGCTCCCTCAGGGGTCCTCTGTTGTGTTCCCTGTCAGTGCAGTCATCGGTTGTAGCCGGGCACCATCTAGTTCTGGTCTCAGGCTGATGTCATCACTGGCTTATGTGATCCTTTCTGTCTCCTGGGCTCATAATTATCTTGTGTCTTTGGTGTTCTTCATTCTTCTTTGGTCCAGGTGGGTTGAGACCAATTAATGCATCTTAGATGGTGGCTTGCTAGAGTTTAAGACCCCAGTTGCCACTCTCCAAAATGGGATTGAGAATGTTTTCCTAAAAGATTTTATTATGTCCATTGACTTAGATGTCCCCTGAAACCGTGGTCCTCAAACCCCCACCCCTGCTACACTGGCCTTCAAAACGTTCAGTTAATTCAGGAAACTTCTTTGCTTTTGGTTTAGTCCATTTGTACTGTCCTCTCCTGTATTGTGTCTTTCCCTCCACCTAAAAGATTTCTTATCTACTATCTCATTAGTGAAAACTACTCTCCCTACCTCCCTTTCTCCCCCTTCTCGTAACCATCAATGAATATTTTCTTCTCTGTTTAGACTATTCTTCCAGTTATTGTAATAGTGGTCTTATACAATATTTGGAAACCCTGGTGGCATAGTGGTTAAGTGCTACGGCTGCTAACCAAAAGGTTGGCAGTTCGAATCTGCCAGGCCCTCCTTGGAAACTCTATGGGGGAATTCTACTGTGTCCTATAGGTTTGCTATGAGTCGGAATCAACTTGACCGCACTGGGTGTGGGTTATACAATATTTGTCCTTTTGCAGGTGACTAATTTCACTCTGCATAATGCCTTCCACATTCCTCCATGTTATGAAATGTTTCACGGATTCATCATTGTTCTTTATCGATGCGTAATATTCCATTGTGTGAATATAACATAATTGATTTATCCATTCATCCATCGACAGGCACCTTGGTTGCGTCCATCTTTTTGCTATTGTAAATAGTGCTACAGTGAACATGGGCGTGCATGTATCTCTTCGTGTAAAGACTCTTAATTTTCTAGGATATATTCCAAAGAGTGGGATTGCTGGATCATATGGTAATTCTATTTCTAGTTTTTTAAGGCAGTGCCAAATCAATTTCCAAAGTGGTTGTACCATTTTATATTCCCACCAGCAGTGTATAATAGTTCCAGTCTCTCCACAACCTCTCCAACATTTATTATTTTGTGTTTTTTGGGTTAATGCTAGCTTTGCTGGAGTGAGATGGAATCTCATTACAGTTTTGATTTGCATTTCTCTAATGGCTAATGACTCGGCTGCAACAGGTTTCGGTTTTTTAATGGCTAATGATCGTGACTATTTTTTCATGTATCTTTTAGCTACCTGAATATCTTCTTTAGTGAAATGTATGTTCATATCCTTTGCCCATTTTTTAAATGTGTTATATGTCTTTTTCTAGTTGAGTTTTTGCAGTATCATATACATTTTAGAGATCAGATGCTGATTGGAAATGTAGTAAGCAAAAACTTCTTCCCCGTCTGTAGGTAATCTTTTACTCTTTTGGTGGAGTCTTCGGATGAGCATAGGTGTTTGATTTTTAGGAGCTCCCAGTTATCTAGTTTTCTTCTGCATTGTTAGTAGTGTTTTCTATACTGTTTATGCCATGTATTAGGGCTCCTAGCGTTGTCCGTATTTTTCCTTCCATGATCTTTATCGTTTTAGTTTGTATATTTAGGTCTTTGATCCATTTTGAGTTAGTTTTTGTGTATGGTGTGAGGTATGGGTCTTGTTTCATTTTTTTTGCAGATGGATATCCAGTTATGCCAGCACCATTTGTTAAAGAGACTGTCTTTTCCCCATTTAACTGACACTGGGCCTCTGTGAAATATCAGCTGCTCATATGTGGATGGATTTATGTCTGGATTCTCAGTTCTGTTCCATCGGTCTATGTATCAGTTGTTGTACCACTACCAGGTTGTTTTGACTACTGTGGTGGTATAATACGTTCTAAAATCGGGTAGAGTGAGGCCTCTCGCTTTGTTCTTCTTTTTCAGTAATGCTTTACTTATCCGGGGCTCCTTGCCCTTCCATATGAAGTGGGCGATTTGTTTCTCCAGCTCATTGAAAAATGTCGTTGGACTTTGGATCGGAATTGCATTGAATCTGTAGATTGCTTTTGGTAGAATAGAGATTTTTACCATCTTAAGTCTTCCTATCCTTGAGCAAGGTATGTTTTCTCACTTATGTAGGTCTCTTGGTTTTTTGCAGTAGTGTCTGGTAGTTTTCTTTGTATAGGGGTTTTACATCTCTGTAAAGATTTATTCCTAAGTATTTTATCTTCTTGGGGGCTATTGTAAATGGTATTGATTTGGTGATTTCCTCCTCGATGTTCTTTTTGTTGATGTAGAGGAATCCAACTGATTTTTGTATGTTTGTCTTGTATCCTGATGCTCTCCTGAACTCTTCTATTAGTTTCAGTAGTTTTTTGAGGATTCCTTAGGGTTTTCTGTGTATAAGATCATGTCATTTGCAAATATAGATACTTTTATTTCTTCCTTACCAATCTGGACATGCTTTATTTTTTTATCTAGCCTAATCACCCTGGCTAGGACCTCCAGCACAATGTTGAATAAGAGTGATGATAAAGGACATCCTTTTCTGGTTCCCAATCTCACGGGAAATACTTTCAGACTCTCCCCATTTAGGATGATGTTGGCTGTTGGCTTTGTATAAATGCCCTTCATTATGCTGAAGAATTTTCCTTCTATTCCTATTTTGCTGAGAGTTTTTTCATGAATGGGTGTTGGACATTGTCAAATGCCTTTTCTGCATCAATGGATAAGATCATGTGGTTCTTGTTTTTTGTTTTATTTATATGATGAATTACATGAATTGGTTTTCTAATGTTGAACCATCCCTGCATACCTGGTATGAATCCCACTTGGTCATGGTGAGTTATTTTTTTGTTATGTTGTTGAATTCTATTGGCTAGAAATTTGTTGAGCATTTTTGCATCTAATTTCATTACGGATATAGCTCTATAATTTTCTTTTTTTACAGGCCACTATTTTTCTTCCTTTTCTTTTTTTTTAAATACTTTTTATTGTGCTTTAAGTGAACGTTTACAAATCAAGTCAGTCCGTCACATATAAGCTTATATACACCTCACTCCATACTCCCACTTACTCTCCCTCTGATGAGTCAGCCCGCTCCCTCCTTTCAGTCTCTCCTTTCGTGACAATTTTGCCAGTTTCTAACCCTCTCTACCCTCCTATCTCCCCTCCAGACAGGAGATGCCAACAGTCTCAAGTGTCCACCCGATACAAGTAGCTCACTGTTCGTCAGCATCTCTCTCCAACCCATTGTCCAGTTCCTTCCATGTCTGATGAGTTGCCTTCGGGAATGGTTCCTTTCCTGGGCCAACAGAAGATTTGAGGACCATGACCGCCAGGATTCCTCTAGTCTCAGTCAGACCATTAAGTCTGGTCTTTTTATGAGAATTTGGGGTCTGCATCCCACTGATCTCCTGCTCCCTCAGGGGTTCTCTGTTGTGCTCCCTGTTAGCGCAGCCATCGGTTGTAGACGGGCACCATCTAGTTCTTCTGGTCTGAGGATGATGTAAGTCTCTGGTTCATGTGACGCTTTCTGTCTCTTGGGCTCATAGTTATCGTGTGACCTTGATGTTCTTCATTCTCCTTTGATCCAGGTGGGTTGAGGCCAATTGATGCATCTTAGATGGCCGCTTGTTAGCATTTAAGACCCCAGACGCCACATTTCAAAGTGGGATGCAGAATGTTTTCATAATAGAATTATTTTGCCAATTGACTTAGAAGTTCCCTTAAGCCATAGTCCCCAAACCCCCGCCCTTGCTCCACTGACTTTCAAAGCATTCAGTTTATGCCGGAAACTTCTTTGCTTTTAGTTCTGTCCAGTTGAGCTGACCTTCTGTGTATTAAGTATTGTCCTTCCCTTCACCTAAAGTAGTTCTTATCTACTAACTAATCAGTAAATAACCCTCTCCCACCCTCCCTCCCTCCCCGCCTCATAACCACAAAAGTATGTATTCTTCTCAGTTTATACTATTTCTCAAGATCTTATAATAGTTGTCTTATACAATATTTGTTCTTTTGCCTCTAATTTCACTCAGCATAATGCATTCCAGGTTCCTACATGTTATGAAATGTTTCACAGGTTCGTCACTGTTCTTTATCGATGCGTAATATTCCATTGTGTGAATATACCACAATTTATTTAACCATTCCTCTGTTGATGGACACCTCGGTTGCTTCCAGCTTTTTGCTGTTGTAAACAGAGCTACAGTAAACATGGGTGTGCATATATCTGTTCGTGTGATAAAGGCTCTTATTTCTTTTGTTGCACTCTTTGTATTTGTTCCAGTTGTAGGGACAGTTCTCTGATTTTGGCTCTTTCTTCTTTTTGTATGTGTGCATTTATCGATATAAATTGACCTCTAAGCACTGCTTTTGCTGTGTCCCAGAGGTTTTGTTAGGAAGTGTTTGATAGGAATTCATTCTCATTGCATTCTATGAATTTCTTTATTCCCTCCTTAATGTCTTCTATAACCCAGTCTTTTTTCAGTAGGGTATTGTTCAGTTTCCAAGTACTTGATTTCTTTTCCCTAATTTTTGTGTTATTGATTTCCACTTTTATGGCCTTGTCGTCTGAGAAGATGCTCTGTAATATTTCGATGTTTTGGATTCTGCAAAGGTTTGTTTTATGACCTAATATGTGGTCTATTCTAGAGAATGTTCCATGTGCGCTAGAAAAAAAGGTATACTTTTAAGCAGTTGGGTGGAGTGTTTCGTAAGTCTATGAGGTCAAGTTGCTTGATTGTAGCAATTAGGTCTTCCGTGTCTCTATAGAGCTTCTTACTGGAAGTCCTGTCCTTCTTCGAAAGTGGTGTGTTGAAGTCTCCTACTATAATTGTGGAGGTGTCTATCTCACTTTTCAGTTCTGTTAAAGTTTGTTTTATGTATCTTGCAGCCCTGTCATTGGGTGCATAAATATTTAGTATGGTTATATCTTCCGGGTCAATTGTCCCTTTAATCATTATGTAGTGTCCTTCTTTATCCTTTGTGGTGGATTTAACTTTAAAGTCTATTTTGTCAGAAATTAAAATTGCTACTCCTGCTCTTTTTTGCTTGTTGTTTGCTTGATATATTTTTTTCCATCCTTTGAGTTTTAGTTTGTTTGTGTCTCTAAGTCTAAGGTGTGTCTCTTGTAGGCGGCATATAAATGGATCGTGTTTCTTTATCCAGTCTGAGACTCTCTGTCTCTTTATTGGTGCATTTAGTCCATTTACATTCAGCATAATTATAGGTAAGTATGTGTTTAGTGCTGTCATTTTGATGCCTTTTTATGTGTGTTGTTGACAATTTCATTTTTCCACTTACTTTTTTGTGCTGAGACATTTTTCTTTGTAAAATTGTGTGTTCCTCATTTTCATAGTAGTTGAATTTATGTTTGCTGAGTCGTTATGTTTTTCTTGGTTTTTATTTTGAGTTATGGAATTGTTAGACCTCTTTGTGCTTACCTTAATATTTACCCTATTTTTCTAAGTAAAAACCTAACTTGTATTGTCCTATATCGCCTTGTTTCCCTCTCCATATGGCAGTTCTATGCCACCTGTATTTAGTCCCTGTTTTTGATTATTGTGATCTTTTACATATTGACTTCAATGATTCCCTGTTTTGAGCGTTTTTTAAATTTTTTTTTCAATTAATCTTAATTTGTTTTTGTGATTTCCCTTGGATGTTCTGTTCTCTGACCTTGTGCTGTGCTGGTATCTGATATTACTGGTTTTCTGACCAAACAATTTCCTTTAGCATTTCTTGTAGCTTTGGTTTGGTTTTTGCAAATTCTCTAAGCTTGTGTTTATCTGTAAATGTTTTAATTTCGCCTTCATATTTGAGAGAGAGTTTTGCTGGATATATGATCATTGGCTGGCAGTTTTTCTCCTTCAGTGCTCTATATATGTCATCCCATTGCCTTCTTGACTGCATGGTTTCTGCTGAGTAGTCTGAACTTATTCTTATTGATTCTCCTTTGTAGGAGACCTTTCTTTTATCCCTGGCTGCTTTTAAAATTTACTCTTGATCTTTGGTTTTCGCAAGTTTGATGATAATATATCTTGGTGATTTTCTTTTTGGATCAATCTTAAATGGGGTTCGATGAGCATCTTGGATAGATATCCTTTCGTCTTTCATGATGTCAGGGAAGTTTTCTGCCAAAAGATCTTCAACTATTCTCTCTGTATTTTCTGTTATCCCTCCCTGTTCTGGAACTCCAGTCACACGCAAGTTATTCTCCTTAATAGAGTCCCAAATGATTCTTAGGGTTTCTTCATTTTTTTTAATTCTTTTATCTGATTTTTTTTCAGCTATATTGGTGTCAATTCCCTGATCCTCCAGATCTCCCACTCTGCATTCCAATTGCTCGATTCTGCTCCTCTGACTTCCTATTGAGTTGTCTAATTCTGTAATTTTACTGTTAATCTTTTGGATTTCTGAATGCTGTCTCTCTATGGATTCTTGCAGCTTATTAATTTTTCCACTATGGTCTTGAATAATATTTTTGATTTCTTCAACTGCTTTATCAGTGTGTTCCTTGGCTTTTTCTGTAGATTGCCTTATTTCATTTATGAGGTCATCCCCGATGTCTTGAAGCATTCTGTAAGTTAGTTTTTTATATTCTGCATCTGGCAGTTCCAGGATTGTATCTTCATTTGGGAAAGATTTTGATTCTTTAATTTGGGGAGTTGTAGAAGCAATCATGGTCTGCTTCTTTATGTGGTTTGATATTGACTGCTGTCTCTGAGGCATCTATAAGATATTGTAATGATTTATTTTATATTTGCTCACCGAGTCTTATCTTGTTTTGTTTTCTTTCAATATACACACATGGGCTACTAGATTGCACTGTCTTGATTGTTGTGGGCTTTGAATCACTTATGTCCTATTACCAGGTGGTTTGGGCTGTTACCAGATATATAAGCCTAAGCGTCTATTCACTATTCTTGAGTAGAGTCTAATTTTCGGTCACCAAGTGTGGGGGGTAGACTGTCACCTATTCACTTAGAGGAGTAGTGGTGATAGTTGTATGCACCAGATTCTAGTAGCAGCAGGGCGTCACACTCGAGCGGGGGTAGGATGCTGACAGGCTTCCCCCAAGTGCCAGTGAGTTAGGTGTGTCTCTATTCCTTAAGCACTTTGGTGGGTGGGCTCTGCAGCTGTACCTGAGGCACCCAATGCATGTACCTCTACAGATTGGTAGGTGTCACTATCCTCAGACCCCTATGGCAGGAGGCTAGGTGGTTTGGGTGGAGCTTCAGCCCTCAGTTCCCTGTTGTGGGTCAGTGAGGGCTCTGTTTAATAGGTAGAGATATCAGACCTGGGAAACTTGTCTTTCCAGTAATCCACTAAAACAATTACAGTCAGATCACTATTAGAATTGCCTTTGCATTATAATAGCCACCTTGTTCCCTGTAGGGATGAAAGCCCAAGACCGTGGATCTCATATGCTTGGTTGGAGCTGGTTCTGTATTTTTAGTCCAATTTCGGGAAGTCAGGGAAGGATTCTTGGTCCCTGGGTTTTTTTTTTTTTTTTTTGTAGCTGCTTCTCTCAGGCCAGGAGAATGGGTTAGGAAAAGACAAAACAAAACAAAACAAAAAAACAAACAAAAAAAAAAAACGCAGAGCACTTCACTCTCTGGCC
The DNA here is from genome assembly GCF_030014295.1 of Loxodonta africana. Classification (NCBI taxonomy): domain Eukaryota; kingdom Metazoa; phylum Chordata; class Mammalia; order Proboscidea; family Elephantidae; genus Loxodonta; species Loxodonta africana. The sequence goes on from NC_087360.1 coordinate 33,748,046, forward strand.
AAGGAAATTCCAATGTTAATGAAGCCGCCTGGGAAGGGGAGGGGAGGATCAGATAGATAGGAGAGAGTAGCAGCCTGGAATATAGACAAAGTTACTAATCTTGCTTGGTGAGGACTGTTTTATCTGAGATTCCCAAGGTGTGTGTATCCTATGGCTGGGTCGAGATTGCCCCCAAGGGTCAGGCCCATGTCCTGTGCTTGCAGTGTCTGAGAAGCTGTGGTCAGTTCCTCCACTCCCAGTCCAAAGCCCAGCGCCAAGGTTTCCCGGCTGGGACACTGCACTCCAGGCTCCAAAACCAGTCGTTGCCTCCCGGTGACTTCTCCTCCTGTCAGCCGCATTGCTGCACTGCCTGCGTGCACTGGCTGGGCTTCCCCCAAGGTCACTTCAGGGGGTTAGGCCTGTGTCCCGTGTTTGCGCCATCTCAGGACGCCATGCTCAGGTCCCCTGCGCCTAGTCCAAAGCCTGGCACCAAGGTTTTCTGACTGGGATGCTGGCTTCAGGCTCCGAAAACAATCGCTGCTTCCCCGTGGTTGCTCGTTCCCTCGTTAGCCTCGTCAATGTGCAGCCTGCTTGCACTGGCTGAGTCTCTGTCACTCAGATCAACTCTTTAGATCTGTGTTTGATGGTCAGGGTTCTTAGATTGTCATGTATGTGATCGATTCACTTGTTTTTCCGAGTCTTTTTTGCGAGAGGGATCCAAGGTAGCTTCTACCTAGTCAGCCATTATAGTCCCGCCTATAATTTTCTTTTTTTGTGGAGTGTTTATGTCGCTTGTCATATATATAAATGACTCACTTGTTTTTTCAGGTCTTTGTTGTAAGAGGGGCCACGGGAAGCATCTTACTACTCCGCCATCTTGGCCCCACCTCTGTGCTTAAGTGTTCTTCAAAATTTGGTTAAATTTTCTTTGTTTTCTGTTTAAAGGAATTGACTCATTTTCAAATTTAGGATAAACAGAACTGTGTTTATTGGTATTGATTTTTCATATGATATTGAAATCAACAAAAGTCTACTGCAGAATTTGTTTCAAGCATCAATGAAGAATCAACACAGTAAGTAAGCACTGGCAGAAGTTGTTTAGTTGGTATGAAGACTTTAAAATGGAGAGGTGAATCAAACTAGTTGTTTTTGACAACTCACGAGGTCTCAGGAGCTTGATGACAAGTTGTTCTTGTCCTGATCCTCTGGCCAAGTTATACATCAAACATTTTGAGTGGAAGACACTCTATTAGTTTTATACTGCTGTGTAACAAATTATCAAAAGCTTAGCTTTAAAAAGCACCCATTTTCACTCAGTTCTGTGGGTCAGAAGTCTGGCATTACATGGCTCTCAGGGCCTTAAAACGCTCAAATCAAGGTGTCAGCTGAGCTACGTTCTTACTTGGAAGTTCGGGGACCTCTTCCAAGCCCATGGAGTTGTGACAGAAATCATTTCCCAGGATTGAAGATCATTTCTTTGCTGGCTGTCTAGTGGAGGCCAGTATCAGGTCCTAGAAGTTGTTCACATTCCTTCTCACATGGTCCCTTAAATTTCAAATCAACCAAAGCACGATGAATCTTTCTCATGTTTGAACTCTCTCTGACTTCCCCTTCAGCCATCAACCAGAAGAAAAAGTCTCTACTTTCAAAGGGGCTCATGCAATAAGAGCAGATTCACCTGGCTAATTCTAACGTCAAGGATGCCATACAGCCTGACATAATCATGGGTGTGCTATCTCACCATATTCACAGATTCTGGGGATGAGGGTTGGACATCTTGGGGACCACTTTTGGAATTCTGCCTACCACAGGCTCTGATCAGTGAGTCTCTCCATGGAGACCATTAACACATGAGGGAAACACTTAGCAGGTGCGTGAGTGAAGACAGATGGAAATCCACAGCTGTTGCTCAGAGGCCTACAGATGTAGGATATGGTGTTCCTCATAAATTTATGCATAAAATACCTGGAAAAGGAGAAGTTCTACCTAGCATGCCTATCCTTTTCTCCAGAGATCATTTTATTTTCTGTCCTCACAGTGCTAACCACACCCTGAAATGCACTTGCACACTCTTCAGTTTGTAATTCCTTGTGTATTACACTGTGTGACCACTACACACCACCAATATGTGTAATAATGTTTGTGGCCCACAGAGTATAACCTGATCTTTATTTGGATGGATGACTTTATGTTGTTCAGTCAGACTCTGTTTCAGTTCAATAACATTGTTTTACCATACTTTTTTTGGAAATGAGAAAGTGTTACAATAACAGGGAAAAATTAAACTTTCATTCACTAGACAGATATTTTTGAATGCTTAGCATGTTCAAATGCTGAGCATCTGTAGGTAAAAATGTAGACCAAAAAGAATGCTTGCTCTTTCCCTTGGAGTTTAAATTCTGGTGAAGAGGAAGGCAAAGAAATACATCAGATAATGTAAGGCGGTCATTTACTCTGATAAAATAAAATGCAGTTCTGGATAGAAGGTTAACTATATATATTTATATATATGTTGTTGTTGTTAGGTGCCATTGAGTCAGTTCCAACTCATAGCAACCTTATGTACAACACAATGAAACACCGCCTGGTCCTGCACCATTCTTACAATCATTCCTATACTTGAGCCCATTGTTGCAGCAACGGTGTCAATCCATCTCATTGAGGATCTTCCTCGCTTTTGCTGATCCTCTACTTTACCAAGCATGATATCCTTCTTCAGGGACTGGTCCCTCCTGATAAAAAATCATGTCCAAATTATGCGAGACAAAGTCTTACCATCCTCGCCTCTAAGGAGCATTCTGGCTGTACTTCTTCCAAGACATATATAACCAAAACCAAATTCAATGCCGTCGAGTCAATTCTGACTCTTTGGCGACCCTGTATGTATACACATATTTATATTTACACACAGTTTACTTGATATGTTGAAACATCGTCACAATAGCTTTCACTGTTCCAAAGCAAACTGCTCCCTCAAAACAGATTATTATAGATGAGTGTCTTAGGCTGTGTTCTCTAGAGAATTAAAACCAGCGAAGTATATAAATTCATATATAGAGAGAGATTTATATCAAGGAAAAGACTCACATGATTGTAGAGGATGGAAAGTCCCAAGTCTGTGGGTCAGGCTGGAGGCTTCTCCTGGCTCATATAGCCTCAAGGGCTGACAAACACAAAATTGGTGGGTAAGGTGGTAGGTGCTGGCTCACAGACTGTGAAAGCTGATGAATCCCAAGATTGGCAGGTGAGCTGCTAGCTCAAGTCCCAAGAATTAGAGGTCACATGAACAGGAGCCAGCTGCAGGATCCAGAGTACACAAGAGCCAATGAGATTTGCCAGAAAGTGCACATATATTGGATGCAGGCCACACCCCCAAGGAAATTCCCTTTCACCTGATTGGCTGCTCGTAACAGATCTCATCATGGAGGTGATAACATTATTATATAGCTACCAAATTATATAACTGCCAAAAGACTGAGAATCATAGCCCAGCCAAGCTGACATACAACCTTAACTATCACAGTGGGGCACAGTTTAGGACATCTATCTAGAAGCAAGGACCTCTAGGAACACTGGATTTTTGTTTTATTGCATTCCCCAGTAGGTGAGACTACAGTAGTCGTGCATATTGTGTGTGTAATTTGTAATAATATTAGTGAATGTTTTCGTTGTATTTTACTACTTGTGTGCATTCAAAATTTCATAAAATCCTTCAGATATCAAAAGAGACCAATACGTTTGTGAGCTCTGCAGGGGATGAAATATTGATCCTTAATCAGACCCTCAGCTGCTGACCCAACCTTGTTTTCATAGAGTAATTCAGAAAGGAAAACATTAAAAATTAAGGTTTTTGTTTTCCAAACTGTTTTATTTTTCTCTGAACAGATGATATTCTCTGTGTGTTCTCCAAGAATCAGGGCAAGAGCTTGTGACTGGGTTGACAGCCTGCTTGCATGGTCAGTGTCTTGTGGTGTTGGGAGTGCCTGCCTCTACACAGTTGTCCCCATCAGAGGAGATACTGCTCCCCAGGGGTCGTTCTGTAATGACTGGGGACAGTTTGGGTTGGCACAACTGCAGGGAGATGAGTGCTACAGGCATTGAATGGGTAGGAGCCAGGGATGCTGCTAAACATCCTGACATGCACAGGACAAGCCCAGACAACAAATGATTATCTGATTCAAAATGTCAATAGTGCAGTCGTTGAGGAATCCTGGACTAGGCTGAGGAACTAGAGAGTGAAACCGTTCTGAATGTTACAGTCTTGAAAATGGACGCTGAATTTCTCAAAAATAGCAGTAGTGTCATGGATTGAACTATGTCCCCCCAGAGATGTGTGTATTAACTTGGTTAGGTCATGATTCCCAGTATTCTGTGGTTGTCCTCCACTTCGTGTTTGTAATTTTATTTTGAAGAGGATTAGGGTGGATTGTAACACCCATGCCAGGTCACATCCCTGATCGAATATAAAGGGAGTTTCCCTGGAGTATGGCCTGCACCACCTCTTATATCTCAAGAGATGAAAGGAAAGGGAAGCTAGCAGAGAGGCAACCTCATACCACCAAGAAAGCAGTGCCGGGAGCAGAGTGCATCCTTTGGACCCGGCGTCCCTGCGTGGAGAAGCTCCTAGTCCGGGGTAAGATTGACAAGAAGGCCGACAGAGAAAGAGCCTTCCCTTGGAGCTAACACCTTGAATTTGGACTTTAGCCTACTTTACCGTGAAGAAATAAATTTCCCTTTGTTAAAGCCATCTACTTGCGGTATTTCTGTTATAGCAGCACTAGATTACTAAGACAAATAGCCAGTTTGTTCCAAGTCATGGAATATTTACACCTGTTTCTGGTTTCTCTTCAGATGCACTGAAGGTCTGGAGTAGGTGTAATCCATGCCTGCCTTCTTATATGATCATGTATGGGGACAACGGAGTGGGAGATGGTCAGCTTCAACCATTGCTTGACAATGAAATACCACAGTTTCTGGTTTCCTTAAAATACATTTCCCCCTAATCACTCAAGTATATACATTTTCAAGTGCAGCTGGTTGACAGCTGAATGAAGAATGAGAGAGAAGTAGCTTGATACAAACAGTATGCTTCAGTGGATGGCAGGGGAGAAAAGAGATCCTTCCTCTTTGTGTTTCATATTCCAGTCAGAGAGCAAAACAGAATTGGAGCACTGGTGTAGCAGAGGTTTTCTGCAGGGGACCTCTGTGATCTTTCTGTTTTTTCAATCTCCCTTCAAGTGTCAATGTAGGAGAGTTTAACTTCAAATATTTATAAGAATCCATGGAAGTAGCCAGACGTGATTTCTACTTATTTCTCTCTTAGCTTGGAGTTTTGTAAGTATCTGAGCTGAGAACCCCATCCAGGTGGTGCCTCTCGCCTCAGCTTGTGGGTTTTTTAGGCCTGCAGCCCAGGAGCAGTAGCAGGAATGATCCTGAGGTTGTGAGGAAGGGTCCCTTACCCTAGGGTGTGGGTGGCTATGAATAGATACCTCCTTGCTTACTGCTTGAAACAGGCAGGTGGTTCTGGATGGTAAACTGAGGAACGAGGAGGGCTGCTGTCTAGATTCTTTTTATAGTGCCTTTGTGTGTGATGTTGCAACACTGAATACTTCTAAGATAATACTGAGTAAACGTAGTGACAAGTATAATTGTTTAATGTATCAAACTAACAGTAATTGTGGTGAAGAAACAAGTGAACACCAGATTTTTGGTTATTGTTGTAGAGTTATGTAGAGTTGACCAGAAAGGAAGGGTAAGTCACTTTTTTTCTCTTTAAGAACTGGCTCGATAATTTTCTCAAATCAATTCAGCTTAGCAAAATCATTTAATTCCAATACCCTCACCTTAAAGCACTTCTGATGTTTTACAACTAATTTGGTCTCTATTTATGACTGTTGGTCAGGGTTCTTAATTTGCATATAGGAACTGTGATTTGTCTGTTTGAGTTTCTTGATCAAATATTTAGAAAAGTCTATGACCAATTAAAAGTTAATTTATAGGGTCACTATCAGTCGGGATCGACTGGCACTGAGGTTTTTTTTTTTTAATGAGTCAGAATCGACAACAGGTTTTTAATTAAAAAAAATTAAAAGTAGAAATTGAAAAAATAGTAAAAGTAAAAATATTTTCGTGTATGATTATAAAAGGTAATAAATTATATTGCCAATTCTGAATCATCACAAATAAAATTATACTGAATATACCCTAAATATAAAAATCTTCAATTATTTAATAGCTTATGGATGTTTCTATTTTTAAAATATATTTTACTTCTTTTAAATGGAGTGATATGAAAAAACAGAATAGAGACCAGTTTCTCTTACGTGGAATATTTTTATTTGACACTATCCCTATGAGGCTGGATAAATAAGGCATTGCCAAACTAATAGGAACAGTAAGTAGGCAACAAAATATACATTCGTCCCTGTTATCCCTGAAAACCATGTGGTAATTCAGAACAGTGATTCAGTTATTGCCTGTCTTGTTATAATGAAACAGTCCACCAGGAGTAAGAATCAGCAGAAAATACAGCAAGATTAGATGCCCAAAAGTTTCAGATAATGAAACAGTTGGAGAAATTTTATATAAAAGCATGCATAAATGAGAAAAGATATAAAAATGGAATAAAGAGCATGAGGAAAAGAACTAAGAAATGTTGCACTGAAAGCACAAAGATGATCCAAAAGCACAAAGTGAGACAATACACATAAAAATAAATCTAATATTTACAATAAATATAAATAGATTAACCTTAGCAGTTATGTCAGTTAGGGTGTTAGTATACGGCTAGATTTTCTTTGTAAGAAAAACTCTTAATGTGCATTACAAACACACTAAAACTGAAAGCAAAAGGATGTAAAAATATGCCAGGTTATATCTAAAAAACATCTGGTTTGGGTTATATTAATATAAACAACTAGCCCTTGAACACTTAAGTGTAGAGAAATTCAGAAAACTAACAATGCACTGGAAAGATAATAAACTATCCATAAATATGGATAAACGATAAAATTTAGGTTGAGTAAAAGTCATTTGAAGCATGAAACAAACTTATTAAATATGTAGGTAATGATGTAGATAGATAGATGTTGTTGGGTACCATCGAGTCAATTTTCAACTCATAGCAACCCTATGTGACGGAGTAGAACTGCCCCATAGGGTTTCCTGGGCTGTAATCTATATTGGAACAGATCACCAGGTCTTTCTCCAGCAGAGCTGCTGGGAGGGTTCCAACTGCCAAGCTTTCAGTTAGCAGCCCCAAGTGCTGTTAAGTTTGTTGATTAGAGATACATATCTAGGTAATTAAAGTATTAAAAGCTGTGCATGAGAATGCTAAGCACGGAAATATAAATAGAAAGTTACCTCTAGGGAAGGAGGTGGACGAATGGGTGCAAACAAGGTACAAACATAGACGTGGGACTTGAAGTATGTCTGTTTTTTAAAGACCTGAAGACAATAAAATATACTAAGATTTAACAAAGCTAGGTACTGGGCATACAGGCGTTCATTTTATTCTTATTTTTTCCTCTGTGCTTGAAATTGAGTATTAAAAATATATGATCTTTAAGTCACCTTTCTTCATTAAGTGACCAAACAAAACAGTTGTGGGTGTAGTTTCTATGATTATGATAACTCTAAAGCTTTGGAAACACGTTTATTAAAAAATGATGTTTATTCTGTTCACTGACTGCCTTATTGACTGACTGTCATCCCTAGTTGGGAGTATATTCCAGTGATTCCTCAATAGATATGGGGTCCCTGCTGGGCTATACCCTCGGTTTTTTTTACTCCATTCCCTGAATCCCTAAATCCCCAAATTCTTGTCTAGTGAGTCTTGGGGTTGATGAGGTGTGGAGCCTTCTAGGTCTGTTAAGGCTGAAAAGGTTAAACTATTGATTGTCTATCTTGTTAACTAAGGTCATATCAAATATGCCAGTTTCACATTTCTGCCTCTATGCATCAGTGCATATGCCTTGAAATCTAAAGCCCATGAGAGCCATTACCTGTGTCAATGTATCTTTCTTTCATGGATCTGTGGAAACGCTGGTGGTACAGTGGTTAAGAGCTATGGCTGCTAACCAAAATGTCAGCAGTTCGAATCCACAAGGCGCTCCACGGAAACTCTATGAGGCAGTTCTGCTCTGTCCTGTAGGGTCGCTACGAGTCAGAATTGGCTTGACGGCAACGAGTTCTGGTTTTATGGATCTGCTTTATCAAATCACTGTCCAGCAGTCAGACAGGCTTCTAAATTTAGGGGAAACACTTTCAGTCTAGGGGATGTAAATTAATGTACTATATGCTTTCACTTCAGATACTAGGTGTACTACAGTCTTCTAAAATAAGCTGAGGCTCGTGTGTCCTCTAATTCCAGGTATGATTTTTTTATTGTGACTCAGTCTGTGAAAGATGGTGCTGTTACTCCCACTCATTATAACGTCATCTATGACATGGTTTGCTTGAAACCAGATACAGTAGAGTTTAATTTACAAGCTATGCCACATGTATTATAATTTGCCAGTATTTTTTTTTTAACAAATCCATTGCTTATCATTGAATCTGTACTTTCTGAACTTTTGAATTGTATATGAAGATTCAAATCTACAGAAAGTAGATGTAAATTAAGAATTTGTTTCATTTCTCATTCACTAAAGGGTGTCATTCAAGTTCCTGCTCCTTGCCACTATGCCCATAAACTGGCTCAGCCTGTGGGGCAGAATATTCAAACCAACCACATCGGACACTGTCAAACTGTCCATATTAACTCTGACCTATAGAAGAAGGTCAAAGTTCTTTGAAAACTACAGCTTGTGTGTGTGTGTATATATATGTATATATGTGTATATGTATGTACATATGTATATATGTATATGTATGTATGTGTAATATATATGTATATATATACATATATATACACAAATATATATATACATTTATACGGAAACCCTGGTGGCGTAGTGGTTAAGTGCTACGGCTGCTAACCAAACGGTTGGCAGTTCGAATCTGCCAGGTGCGCCTTGGAAACTCTATGGGGCGGTTCTACTCTGTCTTATAGGGTCACTCTGAGTCGGAATCGCCTCGATGGCAATGGGTTTTTTTGGTACAGATATATATATGTATATATCTATATATATATATACCCTTTGAAGCTAGACTTATTTTCTTATAGCCATAGTTTTAAATTCTAATAATTTTTGGTTGGAGATGAGAGATAGTCAAAGTGATGTATTCTATTTTCAATGCTTCCATTGACTTCACATGAGACACTGTGCATCTTCTTCCAGGAAAGGAAGCTGTCACTGAGAGCTTCATCTGTAAGTTACAAAGATTTTATAACTAAATGTGGCTGAACACTTTCCCTTCCAAGCAAAGTCGCTCTAATAATAGAAGAAGGGTGGGCATTCATCACATGGGGGCACATGTATGGACAAGTAAATTGTACTCAGAAAACTATAGTTACTTTAGTTTTGAAACATTTATTTTACTTACTGCCAACTACACCCCTCACTGAAAATAAGATGGGGAAAAAAGATGTAAAAAATAGCAAAATAAAATGGGAGTTTTTTGGTTTTAGTTAATATCTTGTATTTCAAAGTGACCTATTACTGTATTATAGTCATGTCTATACTGAGGTAGGAATTTGTGTTTTTGGTGGAGAGGTAATAAAGGACAGCCCAGTGATTTAAAAATTGAAAGCTTAGGCACATGGAAACGTATCCAAACTAAAAAAAGAACAATTATGAGCTTTTTTTTAAACGTTTCTGTTCACTTCACTTCATTCTATTGCATATATCCCAAGTGTAACGTTTTTGTGTTAGCTGACCCATCATCAGAAGGGAGTCGTGAATAAACTGTGTAGAGGAAGCTAATTTGTTTTTCCTGAAAACAGACACATTTTTTTTTTTTCTCTCTCCACTTAAACTACCTTTAACTAGACTCAGGGAACATCTCATGTCCCCTGTTTGAGAACTGCCTATTTCTCTGTTTTCCTATATTCCTAAATAGAGTGCTATTTTGGAGTTGGGTAGGTTGGGGACGGATTAGTTTCAAACATGCTAGAAATGGCAGCCTTGAAAAGTGTAAAACTGCTTTGATTATAAGTTAATTTAAGCAATTCAGGTTTCCAAGTTGAACCAGTCTTATGGAAATACGATTAAAACAAATGTTATTTAAGAAATTCTGTTGCAATCCATGTAAAGTTCAACTAAGCTGTACTACCACTAGGGATAAATAGGATATACATCCATATTTTTGATGAACACATCGTGTTCATTTCCGAAGCTGAGAATTTGATTTGTGTTAACACATTTCTAGACATCTACAAAAACCATTTGGAAGGAACAAACTCAAGGCGGTTATTAGAACTTTCTGAATGTTTCCTATAAATGCAATATGTGCAAATATAACTTATTCCTAAAATTAACCCAGTAATTAGATAACGATAATGTCTAGATTTGGAAATTAAAAAAAGATGTGGTTTAATAAAGTTATTCATGTTGAAATTGTTGAATTAGGTCTCATTATAAAAATATCATGTTGACCTTAACCTTCATAAGCTACAGATTGGAGAAAAAATGTGGCTTTTTCAAGGTAAATGGAAATGTTATTCTGTTCTAGTGGTCCATCAAACGTCATCGGTTTCATAGTCCTTTAGAAATTAGTTGAAGGGAACTGAACAATAAAAATTTCTAATAGAAAACTGAACTGTCCCAAGTGGTTACAGATAAACACTTCTATAATACATCACAGTACCTACGTATCACATTGCTGATGATGGGCAGGCTGGATAATTATAGGACTGTTAGGAATGCATTTTGCCTACGTAGCACATACTACATACAATTTAAGAAAAATGAACTTCCTGATTATGCCAAGAGTGAACTGATAATACATATCCAACTTCCTGAAGCCTTGGTGGTGCAGTGGTTAAGAGCTATGGCGAACTACAGCTGCTAACCAAAGGGTTGGCAGTTGGAATCCACCAGCCACACCTTGGAAACCCTGAGTCACTCACTATGAGTCAGAATAGACTGTGTCACAAAGGGTTGAATGAGTCCGAATCAACTCGATGGCAATGGGTTTGGTTTTTTGGTTTTTATCAAACCTGCCACTGAGTACAGCTTAGAAAGTTGGACAAATTATTAGAAAAAAATGAAAGAGATGGCAAGGCAAAGAAAAAAAAATCATGGCAAGATCCTGCAGAAGAAAATCCAGGTGATAACCTTTTACTCAGGGCTGCTTTTGATGTCACAAATTCAGAAGAGACAGCTGAGTGGAAAGCACCAAGCTTACATTGCCTGTTGGATAATCCATCCCTGGAAAGGGAACAAAATCATCGATTTGTAAACTCATCATAGAACTGATGATAGCAGAGGCCAGCTGATGCCAGATTGTCATATGACTGATAATAGCTTTGATCACTTGATTACTACAAGTTTTCTCAACTGCAAAGTTATTATTTTCTTTTGTAATTAATGACATGGAAAAACTAATCACCAACTTTATATAGAAAAAAAAGGGGCCCCAGATAAGCAAAATATTATTGAAAAAAAAAAAAAGAACAAAGTAGGAGGCCTCACACTTCCTAATCTCAGAACCTGCTCTACAGCCATGGTAGTCAAAAAGCCTGTCACTGGTACAATGACAGACACATAGACCAATGGAACAGAATCCAGAACCCAGATGTCAATCCTTCCGCCTATGGTCAGTTGATCTTTAACAGAGGACCAAAGTCCATTTAATGGGGGAAAAGACAGTCTTTTTAACAAACAGTTCTGGCAAAACTAGATGTCCATCCCTAAAAAATGAAATAGGACCCACGCCTCACACCATACACAAAACTAAATGGATTCAAGACCTAAATATAAAACAAAAAACAGTAAAGATCATGGAAGAAAAAATAGGGACAATGCTAGGGGCCCTAATACATGGCATAAATAGAATACAAACCATAACTAACAATGAACAAACACCGAAAGATAAACTAGATAGCTGGGAGATCCTAAAAACTAAACACTTATGCGCATCAAAAGACTTCACCAAAAGAGTAAAAAGACAACCTACAGACTGGGAAAAAAAAATTTTTTTTTAGCTATAACATATCCAGCAAGGGTCTAATATCTGAAATCTACAGAATACTTCAACACCTCAACAACAAAAAGACAAATAATCCAATTAGAAAATGTGCAAAAGATATAAATAGACACATCACCAAAGAAGACATTCAGGTGGCTAACAGACACATTAGGAAGTGTTTACGATCATTAGCTATTACAGAAATGCAAATCAAAACTACAGTGAGATACCAGCTCACCCTGACATTACTGGTGCTAATCAAAAAGAAAGTAACAAATGCTGGAAAGATTGTAGAGAGACTGGAACTCTTATACACTGCTTGTGGGAGGGTAAAATGGCACAGCCACTATGGAAAACAATACAGTGCCTCCTTAAAAAGCTAGAAATAGAAGTATAATATGATCCAGCAATCCCAGTCCTAGGAATATATCCTAGAGAAATAAGAGCCATGACCTGAATAGACGTATGTACACCCATGTTCATTGCAGCATTGTTCACAAGAGCAAAAAGAAACAACCTAAGTGCCCATCAACGGATGGATAAACAAATTATGGTACATGCACACAATGGAAACAACCATAAAGAGCAATGATGAATCTGTGAAAAATCCACAACATGGATGAATCTAGAGGGCATTATACTGAGTGAAATAAGTCAATCACAAAAATACAAATACCATATGAGACCACTATTATAAAAACCCAAGAAAAAGTTTACACACAGTAAAAAATAATCTTTGATTGTTATGAGGGAGGGGAAGGGTGGGAAGGAGAAATCACTAGATGGCAGACAAGTGGAACTTTGGCAAAAGGGAAGACTATACACAATATAGGGGAAGTCAGCACAACTTGACCAAGGCAAACTCATAGAACTTTCAGATACATCCAAACACCTTGAGGGACCAAGATGTTGGGGCTGAGGGCTGGGGACCATTGTCTTGGGGACATCTAGGTCAACTGGCATAATATAATTCCTAAAGAAAATGTTCTACATCCTACTTTAGTGAGTACAGTCTAGGGTCTTTAAAGCTTGCAAGTGGCCATCCAAGATACATCTGTTGGTCCCATCATGTCCAGAGCAAGGGAGAATGAAGAAAACCAGACACAAGGAAACTATTAGTCCAAAGGACAATGAGCTGCATGAACCACAGCTTCCACCAGCCGGAGCCCAGAAGAAGTAGATGGTGCCCGGCTACCACCACAGACTGCTGTGGTAGGGATCACAATAGAGGGTTCTGGACAAAGTGGAGGAAAAATGTAGAACAAAATTGAAATTCACACCAAAGAAACAGACAATGTTCTGACAGAGACTGGAGGAACTGCTGAACCTACGGCCCCTGGACACCCTGCTAACTCAGAACTGAAGCCACTTGCAGTGCTATTGATTACATTTGAGTGATCTTTCTAGCCACGGCCTTGTAACCCCCACTCAGGTGTGACTGGGAAGACTGTGTGATAGGGTAATTGGGGCCCGCCAAAGGACTGGTCAGTTTTGCCTTAAAAGACAGCCAGTTCCAGAGCAGAGGGGAGGATCCTACCGCCACTAAGGAAGAACTGCCAGGAGTGGAAAGCATGTCCTTTGGATCTAGGATCCCTGCACTGAGAAGCTCCTGGAAGCAGGAGACAGAGAGAGAGAGAGACAGAGAGAAAGAGAGAGAAAGACAGCAAGAGAGACAGAAAGACAGAGGCAGAAACAGAGAGAGCTAGAGATACAGAGAGAGAGCAAGAGAGACAGAGAGAGTGACAGAGAGACACAGAGAGAGAGAGGAAGAGACAGAGAGACAGACAGGACAGAGAGAGAGACGGTTCTGTGTGGCCATTGCAATGCATCACGGAACCCAGCAGAGAAGTAGAGACTGTTTTGGGAGGGACCGTTGGTGTCAGAATTGGTAGAGATGGCAGAGAGAGGATGCATGTTATTCTCATTTTAAATTCCTTAATATATGTGTCACTTTTGAAATAAAAAACTATACTACAGTCTCAGAGGGTGAGGTTCACTTCGTGTAGAGTAATACATATGACAACTGTAATATAAAGATGGGTAAAATAATCTATACGGCCGTAAGCCTTCTACATTTTACTAACAACAAAAAACCAAACCCAGTGCCATCGAGTCGATTCCGCCTCATAGCGACCCTACAGGACAGAGCAGAACTGCCCCATAGAGTTTCTGAGGAGTGCCTGGTGCATTTGAACTGCCCACCCTTTGGTTAGCAGCCATAGCACTTAACCACTATGCTACCAGAGTTTTACTGGAATTGGTAAAATATTAACTGTAATTAGACTGTGAAATGTTCAGGATACATATTTGTTATTCCAAGAGCAATAACTAAAAACAATTCCAAACCCACTCAAGAAAAACTGGATAAACTGAGCTGTCCTTTACTGAGGAGATAAACCAGGTATTATGTATATAACATACACATACACACACACACACACGTATCACAACAATGGGTTCAAACATACCAATGATCATGAGGATGGTGCAGGATTGGGCAATGTTTTATTCTGTTATGCATCAGGTCACCATGAGTCAGAGCTGACTCAATGGCAATTAACACACACACACACACATATATGTATGTATGTATATGTATTCACATGCAAGTTTTTGTGTGAACAAAAGTATTCATTTTCCTGGGGTAAGTACCTAAGAATGGGATTTCTGAGTTATACGGAAGTATATCTCTTCTAGCCTGCCCTCCTGTGACCATGACCCTACCGCTGCAGAATCTGGGTGGCCCCACATTTAGTTCTGAGCAGGTCTCTGCAAGGTCCCCAGGAAAAGGAAATGAGGACTCACAAGCACCAGTCCTTTCCCCCTGCTGCTACACGACCATTTATCCATCAGCTGCCCCTCTAGCCCCCAGGAGTAATCCATAGCTGAAGAGATGCAAGAAGCCGCAAGACTTCCTAGGTCCGGTGGCTGCCTCTGTGGATCATTTGTCTCAGAGGAAGCACAGCTAACCAGGTCCCTTCTTCTCACTGTTGGAACCCTTCCTAGGCACCACTTCACACTCACTTCCCTCAGCCTCTTTTGCCTTGATGGCCCCTCCTCCCTCCCCTTTGATAGGTCCCAAGCTGCTCAATCCCTTCCCCCTTCATGTTCAAACCCAACTGGGGGGCCCCTGTGAAAGGGTACAGAGGGCCTCATCCCAGGGCCACAATCATGGCTGCAGCAGAGGCCAGTTCTTCCCACCCTGCTGCTCCCAGCACCTGCAGAATGGAGCCACCTACATCCAGGAGTGTGGATTCCCCAGTCTCCTTCGCACAGAGCCCACACCAATCAGGGACTCTAGTGCCCCTCTCTCCACCAGCCTGCCAGCTGCTGCTCCAGTTGTCAATTCCAGCCCCTCAAACACCACATCTACAGGTTTGTCTCCCCAGCCTGCTTTTGACTTCTGGGCCATCCCCATGGACACAATTCCTCCTTCCCAGCCTCTCCTTTTGGGGCCTCCCGCTGGCTCCAGTGGGAGCTTCTTCCCATCTAGCAAAGCCCTTGGGACATCCCCAAGTAGCAGCACTTCCTCAGCTTCAGACACCACCAGCCCGCCTCCACTGAGGTTCGACAGCCTCACCTCAACCTTGAACCTTCTTTTTTACCCGGGAGCCACCACCACACAGCCCATATCTGGGGCCCCTGATGGGTCGTACCACAGAACCACACTTCTAACAAATCACTCCAGTTTGGGAACCTGGAGTGCTAAGCCCTCCACTTACAACAAGGGGGCTCTGCCTGGGCTCTAGCCCAGCCTCAAGCTGCACTTGAGGCCAGCCAGCCTTGGGCAGCACCACACGGTCATATTTGAGCAGATCTTTACCCATAACTTCCACCTTGGACACCCATGTGATCACCCAGCCTGTCTTTAGTGCCACCCCTGCTATTTATTCCTGTGGCACCGCCACTGCCTCTGGCATTACAGCTGCCACCTACATGCTCAGTGCTGTGATCAATGTCAGGCCCAGCAATTGGCAGTACCGCTCAGCATTTGGCAGCACACATCCTAGGGCCCTCTGGGTTGGGGGTTTCAGTCGCACCTATGGGCTCTGGGATAAGAGAGGCTCCCCCAGAGGTGGGCTTCACACTCATCTTAAGAGCTCTTAAGCTTAAGGGTTTAAGAGCTCTTAGCACCAGAACCTATCGTGAGGGAAACTCAGGCATGAAAACTTGGGGCCTGACTAGCCAGAGCAACCCTGTGGTGATCATGGAACCGAGTATCACTAAGGATAATCCAGTATTTACAGGCATTAATGTCCCTAGCAGAAACACTGGTGGCATAGTGGTTAAGTGCTAGGGCTGCTAATTAAAAGGTTGGCAGTTTGAATCCACCAGATGCTCCTTGGAAACTCTTTGGGGCAGTTCTGGTCTGTCCTAGAGGGTCGCTGTGAGTCAGAATCGACTTGACAGCAACAGGTATTTTTTTGGTTTAATGCCCCTAACATCAGTCAAAGCCCAGGGTCCTGTCCAGGCAGAGCTCCCTTATTACAAGTAGAGGGCCCAGTCCCATGGAAAGAAATGATGTGTTTAGATGCATGGGAGTCCTGGTCTTTACCCTCTGTTTCGGCATCTATGATCTCAGTGCTAGGAAGCAAACGCTGGTCTCAAAGAACAACTACCTTCATAGTAGCCAGGTCCACTTTCCCTACTGCACGGACACTGTGTATGCCCCGTCTAGTTGTTTAATGCAAACCTACCCCAGAAATTTGCATTTTTTTCAATATCAGTCTAGGTAAAGGCTTGTTGATTTTATCGATCTTTCAAAGAACCAACTTTTGATTTTGTTGATTCTTTGTATTGTTGTTCTATCCTCTATTTCATTTATTTTCACTCTAATATTTATTATTTCCTTTCTTCTGATAGCTTTGAGCTTAGTTTGCTCTTCTTTCTCTAGTTCTGCGAGTTGGAAAGTCCATTATATTAATTTGTTGTCTTTCGTCTTTTTCGAATGTGTTTATTACTCTAAATTTCTCCCTGAGCAGTGTCTTCACTGCATCTCACAAGCAAACAATATGTTGTACTTTCATTTTCATTCACCTCTTAGTATTTTCTAATTTCCCTAGTGATTTAGGATTTTACCCCTTTGTTGTTCAATAATATGTCATTTAATTTCCACAAATTTGTAAAATTTCCAGTTTTCTGTCTGTTGTTGATTTGTAGTTTCAATCCATTTTGGTCAGAGAAGGAACATGGTACAATTTAAATCTTTTTAAATGTATCTAGACTTGTTTTGTGACCTAATGTATTGTTTGTTCTGGAGATTGATCCATGTACATTATAAAAGAATGTGTATTATATACTGTTGTTGGGTTCAGTATTCTATATATGTCTGTTAGGTCTGGTTGGTATGTATGTTGTTCGAGTCCTCTATTTCCTTATTGATCTGCTCTCTAGATGCTCTAACCATGATTGAAATTGGTGCATTAAAGTCTCCAATTATTATTTTAGAGCTGTTTATTTTTCCCTTTAACATTGTCAAGGTTCACATCATAAAATTTAGGCTCTAATTTTAGCTGCATGTATATTTATAATTGTTATGTCTTCTTGATGAGTTGACTCTTGAATAATTACAGAATGTTCTTTATCTCTTGTAAAAATTTTGATTTAAAGTCTGTTTTGTCTGATATCAATATACTCACCTCAGCTTTCCTTTGGTTACTACTTGCATGGAATATTTATTCCATCATTTTACTTTCAACCTAGTTGTGTCTCTTATAGACATTATTATCCATTCTACCAATCTGTCCCTTTTGATTGAAGAGTTTACATTTAAAGTTATTACTGATAAGGACTTACCTCTGTCATTTATCTGTTTTCTATTTGTATTATACATTTTTTTCTTTCATTTCCTCTAATACTGCCTAATTTTGTGTTTAGTTGATGTTTTAAAATAATTAAACATTTGATTCCCTTCTCCTTTCTTTTTGTGCATATTTTATAAATATTTTCTTTGTAGCTATGGGGAAACCTTTACATAGATCAAGAGGCAGTTGTTCAGACAGAACAAGGGGATACTGATCGGTTTAAAATCAGGAAAGGTGTGCATCAGGGTTGTATTCTTCTACCACACCTATTTAATCTGTATGCTGAACAAATAGTACAAGAATCTGGACTATATGAAGAAGGACGGGGCATCAAGATTGGAGGAAGACTCATTAACAACCTGCGTTACGCAGATGACACAACCTTGCTTGCTTAAAGTGAAGAGGACTTGAAGCACTTACTAATGAAGATCAAAGACCACAGCCTTCAGTATGGATTACACCTCAACATAAAGAAAACAAAAATCCCTCACAACTGGGCCAATGAGCAACATCATGATAAACGGAGAAAAGATTGAAGTTGTCAAGGATTTCATTTTACTTGGATCCACAATCAACAGCCATGGAAGGAGCAGTCAAGAAATCAAAAGACGCATTGCACTGGGCAAATCTGCTGCAAAGGACCTCTTTAAAGTGTTGAAGAGCAAAGATGTCACCCTGAAGACTAAGGTGTGCCTGACCCAAGCCATGGTATTTTCAATCGCATCATATGCATTTGAAAGCTGGACAATGAATAAGGAAGACCGAAGAAGAACTGATGCCTTTGAATTGTGGTGTTGGCGAAGAATATTGAATATACCATGGACTGCCAAAAGAAGAAACAAATCTGTCTTAGAAGAAGTACAACCAGAATGCTCCTTAGAAGCAAGGATGGCGAGACTGCATCTTATATACTTTGGACAAGTTGTCAGGAGGGATCAGTCCCTGGAGAAGGACATCATGCTTGGCAGAGTACAGGGTCAGCGGAAAAGAGGAAGACCCTCAAGGAGGTGAATTGACACAGTGGCTGCAACAACGAGCTCAAACATAACAAGGATTGTGAGGATGGCTCAGGACCGGGCAGTGTTTTGTTCTGTTGTGCATAGGGTCGCTATAAGTTGGAACCGACTCAACGGCACCTAACAACAACAACATGTCACATACACCTGCTGATCTTCCTAGGAAGAAGATGCTGGAATGATCCCCATTGTGTGACGGGGAGACTGAGGAGGCACTGAGAAGCACAAAGTCTTGTCCACAGTCACAAACTTGTTAAGAGCGGCGATCTGTGTCTGAACCCAGATCTTTCTGCTCAAAACTGGGGCCCTGGCTGCACCCAGGCCTACTACGAATTCTCTGCGGAGAATTGCTGTCGGTGTCACTGTGTACAGTTATGGAGATGGCATGGGGAAACGGGTGAATTCAGCATCCCAAATGGAATTTTGTGGAGGACTTATCTTAGGTCAGGCCCAGGTAAGGAGACCCAGGATATGACCTCACTTCCTTGGTGATGGAGTACATAGAACTTGGAACCCTGGTAACCAGGCACCTACATTCTAGAGACAGCCCCCTTACGTGCTCACTTGAGTGGAGACACTCAACCAAGGAACATGTTTTCTTGTTGTTGCTCGTCTAACCTTGTATTGAACCTTGAGAAATCCAGGAGTTCGACCCTTCCACGAAGGCTGAGACATGGTCTCTTCCCCCATCCCCGAAGGCTCTGGTCATTTACCAGAAAGAACCCGAAGGTAACACAGGGTGGCCCAGGTGACAATGCAGGTCAGGCCACCAGTGTGATCCCAACTGGGCGGCCCCAAACTCCTCCTGACTGATCTGGAATAGGGTGGTTGGTGGGCTGAGTCTAGCAGATTTGGGTGTCTTGGAGACTGGGGGCTTGGATGCCACAGTTGGATACCTGCTTCATGTACCTGTCCCAACCAGCCTGATCACATAGGATGTTGGGATCTGTGTCTCTACCCAGGAGTCATAATTCTGACCAGAGCTTTAGGGAGGGATGATCAGGGGGATCACAGTCTGAGTTGACACACTTACTTGGGACTTCTTGGAGCTCCAGCTCACCCTGTGTGTGGCAGTTACCCTAGAGTCCTACCTGCAGGCAACTGACTGCCCATTGGTAACCTCGTGCTGGCCCAGCTGTTCCCAGGTCCTGGGGCAATACTTAGAGGTCCATAACATTACCCATGCTCCTGAGCTCCCTCCTCACCCTGCAATCTCTCCTCCTTACTGGAAGGTGGGAGATGGAGAGGGGCTGCAGAGCATGGGGTGGCCCTGGTCAGTGGATGTTGCTGGGGCTGCATGGTGTAGCTTCTGGATGAAACTTCCTGTATGTGGTATAGATGGGGAAGTAGGAGCTCCTTGAAGGTCCAGGGGACACATGGGTCTGAAGGGGCAGAGAGGGAAGGTGGAGGCGTGGAGCAGCCCTTAATGCTTCCTGGACTGCTGCCGGGCACTCTCTCTGCAGAAGCCCCCACAGGAGATCCGAGAGGAGAAGGAGGATGGCATTATCTACTCCGTCTACCCCAAGAAAGTGGCCAGGAAGGGCTGGTGCAGGCTCTGGGTGAGTGTGTGTGGGCGGGTCCCCACCAGGGCCCTGAGATGACCAGATTCCTTCCCAAAACAGCTGTCAAAGGCAAGTGGCCCTGCAGTCTGTGACACTGGCTGCATCCCGGCATCCAGCCTGTTCCAGATGTTCTGGTTCTTTTCCATTTTTGCCAATATGCTGTCACATTGGCCACTGGTACTGCAGAGTGGCTTTGAGGTGCTGTGGGCCCTGAGAAACTGAGGCACATCTCATTCCTTTACTGGTCATTCGGTTATGCCCTCCCTGAGTCATCTGTTCAGATTCTTGGTCCTGTGGGGGTCTTTCTCCCATCCCAGGATCTCAGGCATTCACCTTTGGCTGAATCTGGGATCACTATAGCTTTAAAAAAACCCAGTGCCATCGAGTCGATTCTGACTCATAGCGACCCTATAGGACAGAGTAGAACTGCCCCATAGAGTTTCCAATGAGCACCTGGTGGATTCGAACTGCTAACCTTTTGGTTAGCAGCCGTAGCACTTACCTAGCTTCTCAAAACCCCCTTTCATGTAAGAAAGGAAAATCTATGCCTTCCTTTGCATTCAGAGGGGGGTGTCATGGGTGTGTCTGCTCTGTGGACTGTCTCTAGCTGGCGAGGGTGTGAGCTTGCACCAGACCTTCCCTTCTGAGTCAGGAGCAGAGCAGGACTCACGTGGCACACAGGCAACATCACAGAGCCCTAGCATCTGATGGATCTGGGCTCCGATCCCTTGACATTGAACACACACTGGACAGCTATAAGCTGGGTGTTCTCACCTCTACAACAGGCTGCTTTGTGAGGACTCACAAGGACACCGGCCTTAATACCAATCTATCCAAACTTGTTGCACTTTGAGTCCATTCTGACTCATAGGGATCCTATAGGACAGAGTACAACTGCCCTATAGGGTTTCCAAAGAGTGGCTGGTGGATTCAAACTGCAGAATTTTGGTTAGCAGTCAAGCTCTTAGGAGCCACTGTGCCACCAGGGCTCCTCTCTTAATACAGGGAGGTAATATTATTAACAAAATGACTTAATGTTACTAATATGTTTAACATCCCTACCTCCCATTTTCTGTTGGGGGGACTCATGTCCCACCTCCCGTCACAGGTCACATAGGTCCCAGACCATAACCTCCTGGTGGTTCACGTGGTGCCTCTGACAGTATGTCCCTCTGTCTTACCCCAGTGTCTCTGTGGATCAGACCTGGATGAGACCTGCGTGGTGAGAACCGTCAAGGCTGGCTCCCTAGAGAAGCTGGTTGAGCACTTGGTGCCAGCCTTCCTGGAGGGTGACTTGTCCTACATTGACATCTTTTTAGGAACCTATAGAACTTTTGCCACCACCCAACAGGTCCTGGAACTTTTGTTCAAAAAGTGAGCACTCCACCCTCCACAGCCCAGTGGGAACTCACCCCTTAAATAGTTGTGAGCCTGGGGAATGTCACTCACCTCTCTATGTTCAGATGGCCCCTCTGAAAATGGGGGTGGTAAAGGATCAGCCTCCTTGAATTTACTGTCAGTACCACGTGGGAAAAGCCATGCAAAGTGTATACCTGGAGCCCCACCAAAATCAAATGTGTTGCCATTGAGTCAATTCCAACTCATAGTGACCTTAGAGAACAGAGTAGAACTGCCCCATAGGGTTTCCAAGGAGCAGCTGGATTCAAACTGTTGACCTTTTGGTTAGCAGGCAAGGTCTTTTACTACTGTGCCACTAGAGCCCCAACACCTGGGGTCCAGCTCTAGGGAAAAGGCTGCTGGAAGGCTTGGGGTGTTCACATTTATTCTTTTCCTCTCCTTCATGAGGAAGCTGTCTGCCTCACCCCTCACTGACTACATGGCCTTCAGCAATCCTATTCCCCATTCGAAAAGGGAGAGTTGAGATTCTATCTAGTGGTTCCTTTTCCTTTGCGTAGCCAGAACAAGTATCCCAAATGGCTGACAGAGGGGCCCCTGGGCACTCAGATGTTGGGGAAGGTGCTGCTTGAGTTCATTCATTCCACAATTATCTACGAAGACCCTACTGTTGCAGACACCCTCCTATACACTCGGCATGATTCAGTGAACAAAACAGATAGGAAGCCCTGCCCTCCTGGGTCTCCATTCTAATCAGGAGTCAGACAGGAACACTAGACATCAGAAGGAGGTAGTGTCCACAGTGCATTAGATGTGATGCCCTCATGTTTCATCTAGGTATGGATACAACTGCCCCTATTCAGCTGGGGATGGTGGACCCCAGGACCAGCAGAAAGAGTAAGTGGACATTTGGTGGAGAAAGAGGGTCTTCTGTCTCCAAGGAAGACAGAGGGTTGTAGGAGGCCTGTGTCAGGATTGGAGCTGGGCATACCCTGGGTCCCAAACATCAGGAGCCCCCAGCAAGAGAAAGCAGTCACACAGAGCTGGGGGTGCAGCGTGGCCACATTGGCGAACAGAGGTTTGGCAAGGGGCTTAGCATGGCCCTGAGGGTATCCTCCCCCACATATAACCCCCTCTCAGCTCTGGTTGTTCCCTCCCCATTTGAGGTCAGAGCAGCAGGTGAGGAGAAACCTGCAACACAGTCCTGCACCCCTGTTGTGGGTGCTCAGCTGTATGTGGGGCCCTTGTCCCTCAGGAGAGTAGTGACTGTGGGCAACAGACTTTGTGTGTCTCTAGCCTCAGAGAACAGTAACCATGGTAGAATAGATCCTCACCTGTGTGCAGAAAAGCAGGCAGGACACTGGTACCCACGCTCCAGGTATAGGGGCCCAGGGACCTTCAAAGGCTGGGGCAAGGGACAGGCTCTGTGTGTCCTTGGCCTCAGATATTCCTGGTGCACTACTGTATGCCAGGCTATGAAGTGAACATGCAGAAACACTGCTCCCTGCTGTTGAGGGTTTACTTACCAGTGCAGAAGGGGTCAGGGGTAAGACAGGCACATAAGTCAAGCTTCTCGAGCAGGGAGAGTTGGTCAGACCATTGATAGGATTCTCTCTGTTAACCCCTTGCTCAGTGACCAGGCTGCCACTGCCAGGAAAGCCAGAGGGCCTGGTGTTTGGTGGGGCTAGACTTTGGAAGGACAGGGACAGTGGGACCCAGTCTCTTGCAGAGGTGCCCTGGGATGTCAATGTGGAGGGAAATGCCAGGCCTCTGACCCTGCTCTTCATCACACTTCCCCAGAGCCCTCTCTTTCATCCTGAATACCTGGATGGATGAATACTCAGAAGACTTTGACCAGCCCACACACTTGCCCTGCCTGAAGCTCCTGGTGGAGTACCTGCAGGTGAATATGCCAGGCTTAGACCTGGAGCGCCATGCCCTTCTTCTCTGCGCCCACCTGGATCACGTGGCGCATATTGAGGCAGAGCCAGAGGGTGAGGAGGACTGGGCATGCCTGCATGGGAGCTCGTGAGGGGGCCATGGGGTGGCATCCATACGGAGGACCCATAGAGGAGCGGTTGGGCCACAGCTCAGAGTAACCTCAGACTCTCCTCTGGTGGACCACAGTCTGGGAAACCTTTCTGGGGTGGAAATCTGGACCCTGGGCTTCTCTTCAAGGCAGTGGGTTGTTTTCTGTCATTGGAAAATCATGAGGAGAGGCAGTCATGTTGGTGAATATTTTTCCTCTTGTACCCCACACGTCAGGGCCTGCACCAGGTCTAAAAGCGGTTCAGGATCTATGTCCACCTCCAGAAGGAACTCCAGGACGACCTCATGTGGCAGATCTTGCACCAACACCAACAATGGAGTTGGATAGAGCATCAGGTCCTCCATCACCAGATCTATCACCAGGCAGGGAGCCTACTGGATGGCTGGGTACTTTTACTGGATCACCTCCAGGAGCAAACCCAGAACCATCTGTTGAGGTAGATCCTACTGCTGAACAATCACAGGAGCTGGATAGAACACCAGATCCTCAACCACCACCTCTATCACCAGATGAACAGTCTACTGGAGAACTGAACTTTCTTCCTGAGTCACCTCCAGGACCGGCTCCTGTACCCCCGGCAGGTGTCGATCCTGGTCCTGTATCAACACCAGAGCTCCATAGAGCATCAGTAATTCCATCACCAGCTCCAGCACTGGCACCAGAAGGAAATCTGACTGGAGGGGTGGATTTCCATCCTGGGCCACCTCAGGAACCAGCTCCTGGACCACCTGCTGATGTGAATCCTGCTCCTGCAGTAACAGTGGGACTCAATGTGGCCATAGTCCCTCCATCTGCTGCTCTGGCCCAGGTGCATGATGAAGAGCCTAATGGAAAGCCAGATTCTAATCCGGGGCCACCTCCAGAACTCAATCACGGACCACCAGCTGATGTGGATCCTGCTCCTGCAGCAACACCGGGGCTCAGTGTAGCCCCAGGTCCTCCATCTACAGGTCTGGGCCTGACCCCAGGGGAAGAGTCTGCTGGAAATCTTGATTATTATCCTGAGCCACCTCCAGAAGAAGCTTCTGGACCATCAGCTGAGTTCGATTGTATTCCTACAGCAACAGCAGAGCTTGATGTGGCACCATGTCTTCCATTTGCTGCTCTGGCCCAGGCACCAGAAGAAGCACCTAATGAAAAGATGGATTCTTATCCTGAGCCACCTGCAGAAACAACTCCTAGAGCAACAGGTAATGTTGATCCCGCTCCTGCATCAACACCGGGGCTCAAATAGCCCTAGATCCTCCATCACCAGCTCTGGCCCAGCTACCAGAGTCCCAGCAAGTCGCCACGCATTCTCCACAGCAGCTCCTCAGCCACAGCCAGGGAGCATCAGCTTCAGCACAAGATCCTTTCTTACCTTCACCTGAGTGGGTATTTCTGTGGTTTACTTGTGTTATTTTTACAGTTTACTTTATGCTTTATAGTTTTTACTTTTTAACTGGTAGATTTCTCATTAAAATTTTCTTTCAATGGTTTTAATGGGTGTGATACCATGGCTTTATGTACTTTCATGATCCTATCAACTATCGCCAGTATCTATTTCAGAACATTGTCGTCAACACAAACAGAAACTCTGGACCCATTAAGCAGCCCTCCTGATGCCCCCTCCCCCATGCCCATGGCAATTAGTGATTGACTGTCTGTACCTATGGATTTACCTGCTCTGGATTTTTTATTTAAATGGAAACACGTGTCCTTTTGCATCTTGCTTCTTAATGTGTTCGAGATCCGTCCACATGGTAGCACTTGTCAGTTTCTCACTCTTTATAATGCTCAGGGGTATTCCATTGTGTGGATGGATTGCACGTTGTTGACATAGTCTTCTGTTGATGGACATATGGGCTGGTTCCACCTATTGACTTATGGGAGGAGTAGAGCTGCAGTGAGCATTTGTGGACAGGTATTTGTGTGAGTGCCTATCTACAGGGTAAACTCCTGGGGCAGGTAAAGAGAAGGTGGGGAGGGTGAGGACACAGTCCAGGTGTGCAGAAGGACAGTGTCAATTAGGAAGCTGTGGCGATCTCAGGAGTAAGTTGGGAAATGGGTCATTACAAGGCACAGGTGTTGGGAGTTAGGACATGGGAGGTGTCAGTTGAAGTCCAGGTGTGGTTGTTGAGGTGGGAGGGGTCAGGAGGCAGCCCAGGGGTGGGAAGTAAGAAGGTGGGAGGGGTGAGGACTCAGCCTGGGTATGGAAACTGAGGAAGAGGGAGTGATTAGGAGAAGGCTCAGGTGTGGGTAAGGAGGAATTGGGAAAGTTCAGGTACCAGGCAGGTTATGGGAAGTTATCTGGAGGCAGGAGTCAAGAGAACACCTATGTGAATGTACTGAGTCTTTGGGAAGGAGCTAAGGGTAGCCCAGATGAGGTAGCTCAGGAGGTGGTTGATCAAGAGATAGCAAAGTTCTGCGGAGGAAGGAGGTAGAAAGTATGAGAAGAAGGCACACGTATGGTCAGTGAGATGGTGGGAAGAGCCAGGAGGCAGCCCAGGTGTGGGGAGTGAAGAAGTGTGAGGGGCTGGGGGAAGCCCAGGTGTGGGGAGTGAGGAGTTATGAGGAATCCAGAGGCAGCCCAGTATTAGCAAGTGTGTAGACAGAAAGGCAGAAGAACCCGGTGTGGGTACTGAGGAGCCTGGAGGACCAGGAAGGTGCAGAGGGTGGGCACTGAAGGAGGTGGTAGAAGTTGAGGGGCACCCCACCTATGGAAAGTGATGAAGATGGAGAGACCCAGGTTTGGGTAATGATTGTGTTGGAAGGACCAGCAGGCAGTCCAAGTGTGGGCCTTTTAATCATTTTTACCTTGGGTGAGGCAAGGTAAGGTCAGATACAAATCAAGAAAGCCCAGTTAACCCTTTTCTGTCAAGTCAATTCTGACTCATAGCAACCCTATAGATCAAGAGTGAAAATATGAAAGGTTTGATTACGCCCACAGGCTCTGGGGAGAACACAGCATACAAGGATAGTGCTGTAGGGCCCTAAATAGGGTTGCACCCAGGGCAGGGCCACAAAAGCCGCATTTGGAGAAGACAGCTTATGTATGCAAGCAGGGCAGGGAAGGCTAGGCTTCCTGGGATTTGGGTATTCTGGTAATTCTGCAGGCCCCGTAGCATAGAAGCTGCCCCTAGGTCCCTGCTTGTCCCTAGGTGTTAGGTACCTGCCCAGGACTGTGATTCCAATAAGAGGGAGGGGTGGCTGGAGAATGGACTTAGCTGCTCAAAAAAGGGAATAGACCGGCCTCCAGCCAGGGCCTCAAAACTATGTTAAGACAGCATTTAAGAAACAAACAATATCCACACATATATTACAATTGACCCCTTGAATATCTCTCTGACATCAGTCTTGAACTTGACCATTTGAGTTGAATGTCCTGGTTGCTAGAAGAGACTCCCAACGATTAGGAGTACATAGCATAGAAAGTGAAGAAAGTAAAAAATAAAAAGGAGGAAAACAAGTAGAAGTATAAGAAGTCTTTGTAGGCTGGGTCCTGCTGGGAGGAGCCTCCAGAGACTGGGATTGGACCAGAGATCAGTGTAACCTCAGATTCTCCTCTGGTGGACCAGAGTCTGGGAAGGTTTCCTGGGGTGGAATCCTGGGCTTCTTTGCATGGTTTCCTGTGTTTGGAAAGATATGAGGAGAGGCAGACACGTTGGTGAATGCTTTTCTTCATGTAACTCCAGAGTTCCCGGTGCTTGGCTCCACCATTGCTTTGCTTCTGCCATAAAAGTGGCACGGCTCAGACGGGAGCTGACTCTGGACCCTAACATGAAGGTGACACTTGGAACAAAGTTATAGCTGGCCTGAAAATTTGAATGAGAGATAAAAATTGGTTGAATGATTCTGGGGTTGTTTGTTACTGCAACAAAACATAGTGGAAGCAGACTAATACTGCAGGACATTTGGGAAAACCTCCAGAATGAGTTGAGCAGAATGTGCTGTTGAGTCTTTTCTTGGTGCCCAGGGAACTTTACCTTTCCATTTTCATGTGCCATGAGATTCAGCTCATTTAAGATCTTTGAATATCTAAAAATGAGGAGTGTCTCTTATTTTTTATTATTAAAAGAAAGAAATGTAAAGACCAGAAACCATCAGGCCCATAATACATGGACACTGATAGACTTGGTGAACAATGTGGCACAGAACCTCAAATTTCTAAAATGAACAAAGCACAAAAAAACAGACTTACTGGATTCATAGAGACTGGAGGAATTCCCAAGACTATTGCCTTGAGATAGTCTTCAAACCTTGAACAGGAAGTAACCCCTGAGGTCACCATGCAGCTGAATAGCAGATAAGCTCACAAAATAAAGAATATCGCCTATGACTACTGCGGTCTTTGAAAAAACCACCTATATAAGAACAAATAATAGACAGTTACTTTAAAACAAAGATGAGAATGTAACGGGGCAGGAAAACTACATTAATGGAAGCAGAACCACCAGAATGGAAATAATGAGATATGGTCATGTACTGGGAAGAATATAACCAATGTCACTGAACAATTTGTGTAGAAATTGTTTAATAGAAACCTAAACTGCTGTGTAAACCTTCAACAAAAAACACAAAAACATTATTAAAAAAAAATTCAGAAACCACTGGAAATGGAATCAACATACTACAATTGTGAACAAAATATTTTATTTCTCTCAATAAAACTATAGTTTACAGTAGTATTTACTGAATAAATTATATAATTTCTCTCTTAGAGGCAATAAACTACATCAGAAGTATTCCAAAGACAATATATGTACACGACATACGGCCTTTGATGAATAACTTTGCTCCTTTCACTAGTAAACACTGAAAACATCTATTTAGAAGCTAGCTTTCTATAAAGCATATGCAGACCTATGACACTGATCTTTATAGGAAACTAATTTAAGCTTTCAATGACATGGTTATAATTTGGCAAAAAAAAAAAACAGCAGAATCTACATTTCATTCACCATTTGCATTGGATGGATTTTTTTTTAAATAAGCAGATTACGTATGGTGCTTATGTATAATCACTGGCTACATGGAAAATGAAATTACACAAGAATCAATAAGAAACTAGTACTTCCCAGTCCAAAAAAAGGTAATTGGCAATGGTATAGAAAGCAGCTTAGATATGGTTCATGCAGTTCTTCACAGTTCAGCCAGCAACAGCAAGCTGTGTGGTCTTTACACATCCCATCTGCTGACCAGTCCCAGGGGCACGGTTCCCCTGCCATCTCACAACTTATCACTCCAGCAGAAGGACCCTGTGGGAGGTGGGCTGGGCCAAGTTCTTGTGGGGATTCTGGAGTGGAGAGAATTCTCTCCCACACTGTGTCCACCTGTCACCATCTCCTTAGGTGGTCACCATGTTCACTTACTAGGGAAGAAGATAAAGAAAGAACACAATGGTGAGACTAGATTTTGGCATTGACTTATAACTGTGTACCTTAAGTGGAACATGAGCTCACGATTTCTCTCCATAACTGGTGTTTTGGGAAGGTACAGGTAGAAGGGGGGCTGAGTAGGCTGAGGATTCTTCTGCAATGATTTTCAGGTGGATTTAGTTACCAGTTGCCATCAAGTCAATTCCCACTCACAGGGGGACCCATGTGCAGAGTAGAACTGCGATCCTTAGCGTTTTCAAGGCTGTGAACTTTTGGAAGCAGATCGCTAGGCCTGTCTTCCAAGGTGCCTCTGGGTGGGTTTGAACCACCAACCTTTTGGTTAGTAGTCTTGGTTTAACCATTTGCACCACCAGGGACTCCCATAAAAATGGACTCACTGCATGTTAATTACTCTGACACCTATCAAGTCCCTCCTACATCTCAGCACTGGGTTAGGACTTGGAGGGAAGCAACGCTGGCTAGGAAACACTCACGCTTTCCAAGTGCACAGGGGTTGGGGATGTGCTCTGGAATACCAGGGCACAAGCCAATCAGATCAACTTGAGCATGGTCATTTCCAAATAACATATCCCTGTGGCTGGGCTGTAAAAATACATCCAGCAAATACTTAAACTAAAATGGTGAATATTTAAAGTCGGAGACAGCTAACTCAACCTGTGACAATTCCGTCAATATATGTGAGGAAGCAGTACACAGCCCACACACGGTCAAAATCTTAAAATGACTTAAAACACACAAAGGAAAATAGCCAACCTAAAGCCAAAAAAGACAAAGCCGGTGCAGTCTAGTTGATTCCGACTCATAGCCAATATAAAGCAGTCTGTTAATTAAACAAGAAGCCCTTTCTGAGGCCCCAGAGCACTGTGGGGAGGCTGGATAACCCCCAGCGGGAGTCTGAACAGGGGGCCCAACCAAGGTGGGCTTCTCAACCCAGAGAGAAGAGGCCCCCTTGTCAAAGCCCTGGGACAGACATCCAAATGCCATAGGTCACTTTTCTAGCTTCTTCAACCCTACACTCAGGTCACCTCCACTTTTTATTTTACTAAGCAGAGTACTTTGGTTCTTACTTTTATTTAACATTTTTAGTGCAATTCAGAGACATTAATGACATTCAGCATGCTGGGCGACCATCACCACTATCCATCTCCAGGTGTTTTGCATCACTGCAAAGGGAACCCAGTGCCCCTTCAGGAACAACTCCTCATTTGTCCCTCCCCTCAGCCCCTGGTCACCATGATACATTCTGATCTCTATGCATTTGCCTAAGGAATACTGGTGGTGCAGTGTTTAATTGCTCAGCTGCTAACCAAATGGTTGTGAGTTCAAACCAACCAGCTGCTCCACTCAATAAAAGACCTGGTGATCTGCTCCCATAAAGATTACACCTAGAAAACCCTGTGGGGCAGTTCTACTCTGTCATGTGGGGTCAGAATGAGTTGGAATCAACTCAAAGGCTACTAACAACAACAATGCATTTGTCTAGTTTGGACATTTCATTTAAGTGGGATCATACAGTATTTGTCCTTTTGAGTCTAACTTACTTCACTCAGCATGTTTTCAAGGTTCATCATGTTGTGGCACGTATCAGGACTTCATTTCTCTTTATGGATGAGTAATACTCCACTGTACGGATAGATGATATTTTGCTTACCCATTTGTTCGTGGACACTTGGATAGTTTCCACCATTTGGCTACTGTCAATAATACTGCAATGAGCACTCATGTACAAGTATCTGTTGGAGTCCCTGATTTCAAGTCTTTTGGGTCTATACTCAGGAGTGGCATTGCTGGGTCATATGGTGACCAGAGAAGCTGGTTCTTTTCTCAGAGATTCCTGAATTTCAAACAAAAGGTAGCCACCATTCGGCTCTGAGAAGTTTTGAGCTTTTTTTTTTTTTAATTAAAGCTCTATAAACCAAATCAAACCAAACCCATTGTTTCGAGTTCATTCCAATTCATAGCAACCCTATAGGACAGAGTAGTTTCCAAGTAGCGCTTGGTGGATTCCAAATGCTGACCTTTCAGTTAGCAGCCTTAGCTCTTAAGCACTACGCCACCAGGGTTTCCTAAGGCTCTATACTTGCATTTTATTATATTTATCTGGGGTTGTGGTGGCACAGTGGCAGAATTCTTACCTTCTACGTCGGAGACCCGGGTTCCATTTCCAGGCGATGCACCTTATGCGGAGCCACACACATCTGCCATTGGAGGCTTGCCTGTTGCTATGATGCTGAACAGGTTTCAGCAGAGCTTCCAGACTAAGCCAGACTAGGAAGAAAGGCCTGGTGATCTACTACTGAAAATCAGCCAGTGAAAACCCTGTGGATCACGACAATCCAATCTGCAACTGTTCATGGGGCTGGCACAGGACCAGGCAGTGTTTTGTTCCTGTGTGCATATGATCACCATGAATCAGGGGCTGACTCGACAGCAGCTAACAGCCGGCAGCAACTCCCCTATATTGGGGGTGACTTCACAAGGCACAATCATTTGGGGACAGTATTAAAAACAAAAACTAACCCAAACCTGATGCCATGGAATCCATTCAGACTCATGGCAAATCGATGTGTTACAGAGTAGAACTGTGCTCCCTAGAGCTTTCTTGGCTGTAATCTGTAGGGAAGCAGATCACCAGGCCTTTCTTCTAAGGTACGCTGGATGGGTTCAAACTGTCAAACTTTAGGCCAGTAGTCAGTGCAAACTGTTTTTGCCACCCAGGGACCTGGGGACAACGAAGGGTGAAGTTTTCCTTGTTCATTTTCTTTGGAAGTGAAGCCAGTACCTATGCTACCCATAACCTGTTGCCACTGAGTCAATTCTGATTCATACTGACCCTGTAGGACAGAGTAGAACTGCCCCACAAGGTTTCTAAGAAGCAGACTGCCATATCTTTCTTCTGCACAGTGGCTGGTGCATTTGAACCACTGACCTTTTGATTAGCATCTGAGCACTTTAGCCATTGCACCACCAGGGCTCCTTACAGTCTCTGTGCTAGTCCTACAGAAATGAGGATACACAGTCTGAATGGGGTATAATCACACAGATATGGGATTTTACCTCTGGAAGCAACCTTAGAGATTCTCGGGTCCAAATTTCCTACCCTTGCAATTAAAAAATCAAAAAGACTTGGACTCAGGATGAGAGGTGAAGTTACTCTTCCCCAAGGACCAGTGACACAGGACTTTAACAGAGAAAGCCTGCTGCAGAAGGAGAGAGTGGAACTGGTCCTTGGAGGCTGCCTACGATTCGAATGAGGACAACCATTTTGTGTCCCACCCAGTAGGATGTCACTGAATTTGGAGGTGTCATCATAGGGTGTGAAGAAGCAGGTGTCCTGCTGACCTCCAAGCTTCACTGAAGTTCCACGCCAATCAGTAAGGAGATGACTGATAGGATGAGAAGAGATCCAGGAAGGAAGCTGGCATGCCTCTCAGACCTGTGTCGGGATGGATTTCAGATCACGGCCTCTCAATTCAAAACTGTCGGTGCAGCAGTAATATCCTAACACCCTTTGCTGCCTGATTTTTTTCCCAAAGAGCCGAGGGGACCCCGAGGGCAACCAGGATTTATAAGGGCTGATGTCCTACAGCGGGCTTTCCAGCACCCAAGCTCTTCCTGCAAATTGTAATCCAAGTGGATCATAAAGCTCCGGGGCCCTAACAGAATCCATCTGAACTCTCCTGCCTCAGTTGGAGAGTTTGAGGGTAGAAATGCGGTGTGGGTTTCAGTGGGAAAGGGGCAGTGCTTTGGGTTGTTTCTCACATACGTAGAAGGATGGCATCAGATGCCTGAGGCCCAGCCACCGTCTGCGGGGAATCAGGAGCTGCACCTCCATCCCAGCCCTCCCCCGTCAGCACTTTATTTGGTAGCATTTTTCTTTACAAAAATACACAGCGGGTATCACTGGATTTAAGAGGGTTTTTTTTTTTTTTTTTGTATGTTCTTTGTTTTAATAAGACTCTATTTGCATTTATTGTATTCATCCCTACCCCATAATGGAGGCTCCTTTAAAGACCACAGTCATCTGGGGGTTAAGAGGCTGCAAAGGGTGTCTTGCCAAAGATTGAAAGCACAGACAAGGCTTTTTCACCCCACGTATGTGGATGCTTCCTTCAAGTTGCCACCTAAGCAGTGAAGCACCTCCTGTCTGTCATCTTCTTGTACTGTGGTGACTTGCATGTTGCTGTGATACTGGAAGCTATACTATAGCAGCTATACCAGCAGGGTCACCCGCGGTGGACAGGTTTCAGTGGAGCATCCACACTAAGACAGACTAGGGGCTGATACCAAAAGGGAATCCGTGGGTGGTGCCAATGCTTGATGCACTCAGCTGCTCACCAAAACGTTCCCAGTTCAAATTCATCCTGGGGTGCCTTGGAAGAAAGGCCTGGAAATCTACTTCCAAAAAATGAGCCATTGAAAACCCTATAGTGCACAATTCTACTCTGACACACACGGGGTCGCCATGACTCAGGGTCGACTTTAAGCCCCAAATGAAGAGACTCAAATGCAAGGGGACACTATTTTGTATTGTCAAACAATATTCTGTTGGGAATGACACCAAGGAGCCCTACTTTGCCTTGACTTTAGGGGATGTGTGTGTCCCCTTGTTATATATGGTGAGGCAGTATCCTCGTCTAGCTGTTCTTCTATGCAATGTCCTACCTGGGAAAAATAGCTTGTGAAAAGACACACTATTTGTAGGTGTGACAAGGTGTCATTGTTCTTCCTAAAACCGGGGCCGACCTGGTTGTACAGATCTTGTTCTTGCATAAGCCCGGGCCTGTGTCCACTAGGAAACCAGCAGGGAAGGGGAAGAAACGTCAAGTTACTCACCAAGCAGACATCAAGCACTGAGGTGTTATTATCCTGCGTTTCCAGAGCGTGTCTCAGAGGTTAGGTAGATGGTCTCCTCCTCCAAGCTAAATGTTGAACTGGAAGGTAACTCTTTGCTGGAAAAATGTACAAGGGTCATGAGCACGTTGCCACCAGAACAAAATCCTTAGAAACCTCCATGATTGTGGCTTCAGACGCTGAGGTGGGGTGGTTTGGGGGATGAAAAAAATTTTTTTTTACGATGTTCAAAGGAGATATGGTCACACCAGAGATATGGTACTTGAATTAAAGAATTAGATTGTGGTTGTCATGAGTCAGAATCTACTCCACAGAAACTGTGTGTGTGTGCGCGTGTGTGTAGTGGGCAAGCGCACGCCTGTTTAGTAGAGCGTTTTCTCTCCTTGCTTCTTTCTGTTTTTGAGATTTGATTTGTGAAGCTCATGCCAGTGAGTGGGGGACTGCTGGGGACTGAGGAGCCCGCTGCTCATCTTTGACTCTGGATGGTTCCTTCTTGCTGGTTAAGTTCTCCTCCCTTGGGCTCACAGTTTGCCAGTTTATAGAAGACAACCTTGTGCATATTTAGCACTGATGATGTCTTCTGACTATTGTTTTTTATTTTTTTTTTTGGCATGAAAGGTTTAATTGCATCAGTGGTTAAACACAATTTTCTGCCCCACAAGGAGCCTTTGTGGTGCCAAAGTTTAAGCACGGCTTCTACCCAAGAGGTTGTCGGTTCATTGGGAGAAAAGACCTGGTGATCTGCTCTTGTAGAGATTACAGCCTGGGAAACCCTATGGGGCAGTTCTACTCTGTCATACAGTGTCACTATAAGTTGGAGTTGACTGGACAGCATCCCACAACAACAACCCCCAGGGTTCCTGATTCGGGAGGTCTGGTGTGCGGTGCATGGGTTTGCATCAGGTGATGCTAATGCTGCTGCTCTGGCCCAGGGACCTCGCTTTGTGCCACTTGGAATTACACAGAGTCTTGTGAAAGCATATAATCAAGCTCATCACAGTGAAAGCATATGACACAATACACTAACCACTGACTCAGTGGCAATGGGTTTGGGATTATATGCTTCGTGAGGAGAGACCAAAGTGTACCTCAGTAACAAGGACAACAAAAGCCAAAGGAATGCAGGTAGAGAGTTGTTTAGGAAGGGAAATCACTTTGTTTTGTCATGATACAATAGCCAGTGTCAACTGTTGAAGTAATTGGTCCATCTTGCTCTGTAAACCTTCATCTAAAGCACAATTAAAAAACAAAGAAGAAAACAAAAAATCCTCAGAACTGGACCAAAAATCAACACCGTGATAAATGGTGAAAATATTGAATTTGTCAAGGATTTCATTTTACTTGGATCCATGATCAATGCCCACAGAAGCAGCAGTCAAGAAATCAGACGACGTATTACACTGGGCAAATCTGCTGCAAAAGACCTTAAAGTGTTAGCCCTGGAGTCAACCCTAACTCGTGGTGATGCCACGCACAATGGAACAAAACACTGCCTGGTCCTGTGCCATCCTGGTGATCAGTTTTTTTTTTTTAATTTTTATTGTGCTTTAAGTGAAAGTTTACAAATCAAGTCAGTCTCTCATACAAAAATTTATATACACCTTGCTATATGCTCCTAAGTGCTCTCCCCCAATGAGATCGTCTGCTCCTTCCCTCTACTCTTTTCGTTTCCATTCCGCCAGCTTCTAACCCCCTCTGCCCTCTCATCTCTCCTCCAGATAGGAGATGCCAACATAGTCTAAAGTGCCTACTTGATCCAAGAAGCTCATTCGTCACCAGCATCTTTTTCTATCCCCTGGTCCAGTCCAATCCCTGTCTGAAGAGTTGACATCGGGAATGGTTTCTGTCCTGGGCTAACAGAAGGTCTGGGGGTCATGACCACGGGGTCCTTCTAGTCTCAGTCAGACCATTAAGTCTGGTCTTTTTACGAGAATTTAGGGTCTGCATCCCACTGCTCTCCTGAACCCTCAGGGGTTCTCTGTTGTGTTCCCTGTCAGGGCAGTCATCGGCTGTAGCCAGGCACCATCTAGTTCTTTTGGTCTCAGGATGATGTAGTCGCTGGTTCATGTGGCCCTTTCTGTCTCCTGGGCTTGTAATTACCTTGTGTCCTTGGTGTTCTTCATTCTTCTTTGATCCAGGTGGGTCGAGACCAGTTGATGCATTTTAGATGGCCTCTTGCTAGCTTTTAAGACCCCAAATGCTGCTCTCCAAGATGGGATTCAGAATGTTTTCTTAATAGATTTTATTATGCCAATTGACTTAGATGTCCCCTGAAACCACGGTCCCCAAACCCCCGACCCTGCTACACTGGCCTTCGAAGCATTCAGTTTATTCAGGAAACTTCTTTGCTTTTGGTTTAGCCCAGTTGTGCTGACCTGCCTGTATTGCGTGTTGTCTTTCCCTTAACCTAAAGGAGTTCTTACCTACTATCTAATTAGTGAATATCCCTTTCCCTCCCTCCTTCCCTCCCCCTTCTCATAACCATCAAAGAATATTTTCTTCTCTGTTTAAACTGTTTCTAGAGTTCTTATAATAGTGGTCTTATACAATATTTGTCCTTTTGCAACTGACTAATTTCACTCAGCATGACGCCTTCCAGATTCCTCCATGCTTTACAGATTCATCACTATTCTTTATCAATATGTACTATTCTAAAAAAAAAAACATTTTTTTTTATTGTGTGAATATACCATAATTTATTTATCCACTCATCCGTTGATGGGCACCTTGGTTGCTTCCATCTTTATGCTATTGTAAACAGTGCTGCAATGAACATGGGTATGCATATATCTGTTTGTGTAAAGGCTCTAAGATATACTCCAAGGAGTAGGATTGCTGGATCATATGATAGTTCTAGCTTTTTAAGGAAGTGCCAAATCGATTTCAAAGTGGTTGTACCATTTTACATTCCCACCAGCAGTGTGTAAGTGTTCCAGACTCTCCACAACCTCTCCAACATTTATTATTTCATGTTTTTTGGATTAATGCCAGCCTTGCTGGAGTGAGATGGAATCTCATTGTACTTTTCATTTGCGTTTCTCTAATGGCTAATGATCATGAGCTTTTCCTCAAGTATCTGTTAGCTACCTGAATGTCTTCTTCAGTGAAGTGTCTGTTCATATCTTTTGCCCATTTTTTAATTGCATTATTTGTCTTTTTGTAGTTGAGTTTTTGCAGTATTATGTAGATTGCAGAGATCAGGCACTGATCGGAAATGTCATAGCTAAAAACTTTTTCCCACTCTATAGGTAATCTTTTTACTCATTTGGTGAAGTCTTTGGATGATCATAGGTCTTTGATTTTTAGGAGCTCCCAGTTATGTACTACTTCTCCTGCATTGTTTGTAATGTTTTGTATACTGTTTATGCCATGTAATAGGGCTCCTAAAGTTGTCCCTATTTTTTCTTCCATGATCCCCATTGCTTTAGATTTTATATTTAGGTCTTTGATCCATTTCGAGTTCGTTTTCGTTCATGGTATGAGATATGGGACTTGTTTCATTTTTTTTACAGATGGATATCCAGTTATGCCAGCACCATTTGTTAAAAAAGACTGTCTTTTCCCCATTTAACTGTTTCGGGGCCTTTGTCAAATATCAACTGCTCATATGTGGATGGATATGTCTGGATTCTCCATTCTGTTCATTTGGTCTGTGTATCTGTTGTTGTACTAGTACCAGGCTGTTTTGACTAGTGTGATGATATAATAGGTGCTAAAATCAGGCAGAATGAGGCCTCCCACTTTGTTCTTCTTTTTCAGTAATGCGTTACTTATCCGGGGCCTCTTTCCCTTCCATATGAAGTTGGTGATTTGTTTCTCCGTCTCATTAAAGAATGTTGTTGGAATTTGGTTCTGAATTCCTTTGTATCTATAGATGGCTTTTGGTAGGACAGATTTTTTACAATGTTAAGTCTTCCTATCCATGAGCAAGGTATGTTTTTCCACTTACGTAGGTCTCTTTTGGTTTCTTGCAGAAGTGTTTTGTAGTTTTCTTTGTATAAGTCTTTTACATTTCTGGTAAGATTTATTCCTAAGTATTTTATCTTCTTGGGGGCTACTGTAAATTGTATTGATTGTGTGATTCTTTCTTCGATGTTCTTTTTTATGATGTAGAGGAATCCAACCGATTTTTCTATGTTTATCTTATATCCTGATGCTCTGCTGAACTCTTCTATTAGTTTTAACCATTTTCTTGAGGATTCCTTAGTGTTTCCTGTGTATAAGATCATGTCCGCTGCAAATAGAGATACTTTTACTTCTTCCTTGCCAATCTGGATTGCCCCTTATTTCTTTTCCTAGCCTAATTGCTCTGGCTAAGACCTCCAGCACAGTGTTGACTAAGAATGGGGATAAAGGGCATCTTTGTCTGGTTCCCCTTCTCAAGGGGAATGCTTTCAGGCTCTCTCCATTTAGGATGATGTTGGTTATTGGCTTTGTATAAATGCCCTTTATTACATTGAGGAATTTTCCTTCTATTCCTATTTTCTGAGAGTTTTTATCATGAATGGGTGTCAAACTTTGTCAAATGCCTTTTTTAAAAAAATAATTTTTATTGTGCTTTAAGTGAAAGTTTACATATCAAGTCAGTCTGTCACATATAAGCTTATATACACCTTACTCCATAGTCCCACTTACTCTCCCCCTAATGAGTCAGCCCGCTCCCTCCTTCCAGTCTCTCCTTTCATGATGGTTTTGCCAGTTTCTACCACTCTCTACCCTCCTATCTCCCCTCCAGAGAGGAGATGCCAACACAGTCTCAAGTGTCCACCTGATACAAGTAGCTCACTCTTCATCAGCATCTCGCTCCAACCCATTGTCCAGTCCCTTCCATGTCTGATGAGTTGTCTTCGGGAATGGTTCCTGTCCTGGGCCAACAAAAGGTTTGGGAACCGTGACTGCACGGATTCTTCTAGTCTCAGTCAGACCATTAAGTCTGGTCTTTTTGTGAGAATTTGGGGTCTGCATCCCACTGATCTGCTCCCTCAGGGGTTCTCTGTTGTGCTCCCTGTCAGGGCAGTCATCGGTTGTGGCCAGGCAACATCTAGTTCTTCTGGTCTCAGGATGATGTAAGTCTCTAGTTCATGTGGCCCTTTCTGTCTCTTGGGCTCATAGTTATCGTGTGACCTTGGTGTTCTTCATTCTCCTTGATCCAGGTGGGTTGAGACCAATTGATGCATCTTAGATGGCCGCTTGTTAGCATTTAAGACCCCAGACGCTACACTTCAAAGTGGGATGCAGAATGTTTTTATAATAGAATTATTTTGCCAATTGACTTAGAAGTCCCCTTAAGTCATAGTCGCCAAACCCCCGCCCTTGCTCCACTGACTTTTGAAGCATTCAGTTTATCCCGGAAACTTCTTTGCTTTTGGTCCAGTCCAGTTGAGCTGACCTTCCCTGTATTGAGTATTGTCCTTCCCTTCACCTAAAGTAGTTCTTATCTACTAACTAATCACTAAATAACCCTCTCCCACCCTCCTCCCCTTGTAACCACAAAAGTATGTATTCTTCTCAGTTTATACTATTTCTCAAGATCTTATATAAAAAAAAAATAATAGTGGTCTTATACAATATTTGTCCTTTTGCATCTGAGTAATTTCACTCAGAATAATGCCTTCCAGGTTCCTCCATGTTATGAAATGTTTCACAGATTCATCACTGTTCTTTATCGATGCGTAGTATTCCATTGTGTGAATATACCACAATTTATTTAACCATTCATCCGTTGATGGACACCTTGGTTGTTTCCAGCTTTTTGCTCTTGTAAACAGAGCTGCAATAAACATGGGTGTGCATATATCTGTTTGTGTAAAGGCTCTTATTTCTCTAGAGTATATTCCGAGGAGTGGGATTGCTGGGTCGTATGGTAGTTCTATTTCTACCTATTTAAGGAAACGCCAGATCGATTTCCAAAGTGGTTGTACCATTTTACATTCCCACCAGCAGTGTGTAAGTGTTCCAATCTCTCCGCAGCCTCTCCAACATTTATTATTTTGTGTTTTTTGGATTAATGCCAGCCTCGTTGGAGCGAGGTGAATCTCATCGTAGTTTTAATTTGCATTTCTCTAATGGCTAATGATCGAGAGCATTTTCTCATGTATCTGTTAGCTGCCTGAAAATCTTCTTTAGTGAAGTGCGTGTTCATATCCTTTGTCCACTTTTTGAATGGGTTGTCTTTTTGTGGTTGGGTTTTAACAGAATCATATAGATTTTAGAGATCAGGCGCTGGTCGGAGATGTCACAGCTGAACATTTTTTCCCAATCTGTAGGTGGTCTTTTTACTCTTTTGGTGAAGTCTTTAGATGAGCATGGGTGTTTAATTTTTAAGAGCTCCCAGTTATCTGGTTTCTCTTTGTCATCTTTAGTAATGTTTTGTATTCTGTTTATGCCTTGTATTAGGGCTCCTAACGTTGTCCCTATTTTTTCTTCCATGATCTTTATCGTTTCAGTCTTTATGTTTAGGTCTATTCTAGAGAATGTTCCATGCGGGCTAGAAAAAAAAGTATACTTTGCAGCTGTTGGGTGGAGTGTTCTGTATAAGTCTATGAGGTCAAGTTGGTTGATTGTAGCAATTAGGTCTTCTGTGTCTCTATTGAGCTGCTTACTGGAAGTCCTGTCCTTCTCCGAAAGTGGTGTGTTGAAGTCTCCTACTATAATTGTGGAGGTGTCTATCTCACTTTTCAGTTCTGTTAAAGTTTGTTTTATGTATCTTGCAGCCCTGTCATTGGGTGCATAAATATTTAATATGGTTATATCTTCCTGGTCTATTGTCCCTTTAATCATTATGTAGTGTCCTTCTTTATCCTTTGTGGTGGATTTAACTTTGAAGTCTATTTTGTCAGAAATTAATATTGCTACTCCTGCTCTTTTTTGATTATTGTTTGCTTGATATATTTTTTTCCATCCTTTGAGTTTTAGTTTGTGTCTCTAAGTCTAAAGTGTGTCTGTTGTAGGTAGCATATAGACGGATCTTTTTTTCTAATCTATTCTGCCACACTCTGTCTCTTTATTGGTGCATTTAGTCCATTTACATTCAGCGTAATTATAGATAAGTATGTGTTTAGTGCTGTCATTTTGATGCCTTTTTGTGTGTGTTGTTGACAGTTTCATTTTTCCACTTACTTTTTTGTGCTGAGATGTTTTTCTTTGTAAATTGTGTGTTCCTCATTTTCATAGTAGTTGAAGTTATGTTTGCTGAGTCGTTATATTTTTCTTGGTTTTTATTTTGAGTTATGGAGTTGTTATACCTCTTTGTAAAAAAAAAAAATTTCTTTGTGGTTACCTTAATACTTACCCCTATTTTTCTAAGTAAAAACCTAACTTGTATTGTCCTATATCGCCTTGTTTCCCTCTCCATATGGCAGTTCTATGCCTCCTGTATTTACTCCCTCTTTTTGATTATTGTAATCTTTTACATATTGACTTCAATGATTCCCTGTTTTGAGCATTTTTTCTTTTTAAAATTAATCTTAATTTGTTTTTGTGATTTCCCTATTTGAGTTGATATCAGGATGTTCTGTTCTGTGACCTTGTGTTGTGCTGGTATCTGATATTATTGATTTTCTGACCAATTTCCTTTAGTATTTCTTTTAGCTTTGGTTGGGTTTTTGCAAGTTCTCTCAGCTTGTTTATCTGTAAATGTTTTAATTTCACCCTCATATTTGAGAGACAGTTTTGCTGGATAAATAATCCTTGGCTGGCAGTTTTTCTCCTTCAGTGCTCTATATATGTCATCCCATTGCCTTCTTGACTGCATGGTTTCTACTGAGTACTCTGAACTTATTCTTATTGATTCTCCTTTGTAGGAGACCTTTCCTTTATCCCTGGCTACTTTTAAAATTTTCTCTTGATCTTTGGTTTTGGCAAGTTTGATGATAATATGTCTTGGTGATTTTCTTTCTGGATCAATCTTATATGGGGTTTGATGAGCATCTTGGATAGATATCCTTTCTTCTTTCATGATGTCAGGGAAGCTTTCTGCCAACAGATCTTCAACTATTTTCTTTGTATTTTCTGTTATCCCTCCCTGTTCTGGAACTCCAATCACA
The DNA here is from genome assembly GCF_030014295.1 of Loxodonta africana. Taxonomy (NCBI): domain Eukaryota; kingdom Metazoa; phylum Chordata; class Mammalia; order Proboscidea; family Elephantidae; genus Loxodonta; species Loxodonta africana. Next base: position 33,790,162 of record NC_087360.1, read on the forward strand.
CACAAGTTATTGTTCTTGATAGAGTCTCACATGATTCTTAGGGTTTCTTCATTTTTTTTTAATTCTTTTATCTGATTTTTTTTCAGCTATATTGGCGTCAATTCCTTTATCCTCCAGCTCCGCCACTCTGCATTCCAATTGCTCGAGTCTGCTCCTCTGACTTCCTATTGAGTTGTCTAATTCTGTAATTTTACTGTTAATCTTTTGGATTTCTGAATGCTGTCTCTCTATGGATTCTTGCAGTTTATTGATTTTTCTACTATGTTCTTGAATAATCTTTTTGATTTCTTCAACTGCTTTATCAGTGTGTACCTTGGCTTTTTCTGTAGATTGCCTTATTTCATTTCTGAGGTCATCCCTGATGTCTTGAAGCATTCTGTAAATTAGTTTTTTTATATTCTGTATCTGGGAATTCCAGGATTGTATCTTCATTTGGGAAAGATTTTGATTCTTTAGTTTGGGGAGTTGTAGAAGCAATCATGGTCTGCTTCTTTATGTGGTTTGATATTGACTGCTGTCTCCGAGCCATCTATAAGATATTGTAGTGATTTATTTTATATTTGCTCACTGAGTCATATCTTGTTTTTGTTTTCTTTCAATATACGTAGATGGGCTACTAGATTGCACTGTCTTGATTGTTGTAGCCCTTGAATCACTTATGTCCTATTACCAGCTGGTTTGGGCCGTTACCAGATATATAAGCCTAAGAGTCTGTTCACTATTCTTGAGTAGAATCTGATTTTGGGTCACCAAGTGTGTGGTGTAGACTGTCACCTATTCACTTAGAGGAGTAGTGGTGATAGTTGTGTGCACCAGATTCTAGTAGCAGCAGGGGGTCACACTCGAGAGGGGTAGGATGCTGACAGGCTTCCCCCAAGTGCCAGTGAGTTAGGTGTGTATCTATTCCTTAAGCACTTTGGTGGGTGGGCTCTGCAGCTGTACCTTAGTCACCCAATGCACGTACCGCTACAGATTGGTAGGTGTCAGCATCCTCAGACCCCTGAGGCAGGAGGCTAGGTGGTCTGGGGGGAGCTTCAGCTCTCAGTTCCCCGTTGTGGGTCAGTGAGGGCTCTGTTTAATAGGTAGAGATATCAGATCTGGGAAACTTGTCTTTCCAGTAATCCGCTAAAACAATTATAGTCATATCCCTATCAGAATTGCCTTTGCATTATAATAGCCACCTTGTTGCTTGTAGGGATGAAAGCCCAAGACTGTGGATCTCATATGCTTGGCTGGAGCTGGTTCTGTATTTTTAGTCCAATTAGGGAAGGATTTTTGGTCCCTGGGTTTTTTGTAGCTGCTTCTCTCAAGCCAGGAGAATGGGTTAGGAAAAGATAAAAAAAAAAAAAAAACCACGCAGAGCACTTCACTGTCTGGCTCAGGAAATTCCAATGTTAATGAAGCCACCTGGGAAGGGGAGGGGAGGGATCAAATAGATAGGAGAGAATAGCACCCAGAATATAGACAAAGTTACTTATCTTGTTTGGTGATGACTGTTTTATCTGAAGGGTGTGTAGCCTTTGTGCATTGGCTGGGTCGAGATTGCCCCCGAGGTTCAGGCCCACATCCTGTGCTTGTGTTTTCTCAGAAGCCGTGGTCAGTTCCTCCGCTCCCAGTCTAAAGCCCAGCGCCAAGGTTCCCCAGCTGGGACGCCGCACTCCAGGCTCCAAAACCACTCACTGCCTCCCGGTGATTTCTCCTCCTCTCAGCCACGTTGCTGCATTGCCTGCGTGTACTGGCTGGGCTTCCCCCGAGGTAACTTCTGGGGGCTAGGGCTGCATCCTGTGTTTGCTTCGTCTCAGGATGCCGTGCTCAGCTCCCCTGCACGTAGTCCAGGCCCGGCGCCAAGGTTTTCTTACTGGGACACTGGGTCCAGGCTCCGAAAGCAGTCATTGCTTCCCCGTGGTTGCTCGTTCTCAGTCTCTGTCACTCAGGTCAACTCTTTAGATCTGTGTTTGATCGTCAGGGTTCGTAGATTGTCATGTATGTGATCGATTCACTTGTTTTTCCGAGTCTTTGTTGCAAGAGGGATCCGCGGTAGCTTCTACCTAGTCAGCCATCTTGGCCCCACCTCTGTCAAATGCCTTTTCTGCATCAATTGATAAAATCATGTGATTCTTGTCTTTTGTTTTATTTATATGAAGGATTACATTAATTGTGTTTCTAATGTTGAACCATCCCTGCATACCTGGTATGAATCCCACTTGGTCATGGTGAATTATTTTTTGATATGTTGTTGAATTCTATTGGCTATAATTTTGTTGAGGATTTTTACATCTAAGTTCATGAGGGATATAGGTCTGTAATTTTCTTTTTTTGTGGTGTCTTTACCTGGTCTTGGTATCAGGGATATGATGGCTTCATAGAATGAGTTTGGGGGTATTCAGCCCTTTTCTATGTTCTGAATTACCTTTAGTAGTAGTGGTATTAACAACTCTTCTCTGAAAGTTTGGTAGAACTGTGCAGTGAAGCCGTCTAGGCAAGGGTTTTTGTTGTTGTTAGGAGTTTTTTGATTACCTTTTCAATCTCTTCTTTCGTTATGGGTCTATTCAGTTGTTGTGCCTCTGTTTCTGTTAGTTTAGGTAGGTTGTGTGTTTCTAGGAATTCATCTACTTCTAGGTTTTCAAATTTGTTAGAGTACAATTTTTTCTAGTAATCTGATATGATTCTTTTAATTTCAGTTGAGTCTGTTGTAATATCGCTCACCTCATTTCTCATTCAGGTTATTTGCTTCCTGTTTTTCTTTTGTCCGTTTGGCCAATGGTTTATCAACTTTGTTCATTTTTACAAAGAACCTGCCTTTGGTCTTGTTAATTCTTTCAATTGTTTTTCTGCTTTCTATTTCATTTAATTCTGCACTTATTTTTGTTATTTGCTTTCTTCTGGTGCCTGAGGGTTTCTTTTATTGCTTTCTTTATATTTGTTCAAGTTGTAGGGATAATTCTTTGAGTTTGGCCCTTTCTTCTTTTTGGATGTGTGCATTTGTTGATATAAGTTGACCTCTCAGCACTGCTTTCACTGTGTCCCAATGGTTCTGATAGGAAGTGTTTTCATTCTCATTGGTTCCTATGAATTTCTTTATGGCATTCTTAATGTCTGCTATAATCCAGTGTTTTCTGAGCAGGGTACTGTTCAGTTTCCAAATGTTGATTTCTTTTCCTTACTTTTTCTGTTATTGATTTCTACTTTTATAGCCTCATGGTCAGAGAAGATGCTTTGTAAGATTTTGATGTTTTGGATTCTGCTAAGGCTTGCTTTATGATCTAATATGTGGTCTATTCTAGAGAATGTTCCATGTGCACTAGAAAAGAAAGTATACTTGGTTGCTGTTGGGTGGACTGTCCTGTATATGCCTATGAGGTCAAGTTGGTTGACTGTGGAAATTAGATATTCCCCGTTTTTATTGCGCTTCATTCTGGATGCCCCCTCCTTCACAGAAGGTGGTGTGTTCAAGTTTCCTACTAGTATTGTGGAGCTGTCTATCTCACTCTTTCAATGCTGACAGAGATTTTTTTTTTTAATGTATCTTACAGCCCTGTCACTGGGTGCATAAATGTATATCTTCTTGGTATATTGTCCCTTTAATCATTATATAGTGTCCTTCCTTATTCTTTCTGAAGGATTTAACTTTAAAGTCTATTTTGTCAGAAATTAATATTGCCACTCCTGCTCTATTTTGATTGTTGTTTGCTTGATATAATTTTTTTCTGTCCTTTGAGTTATAGTTTGTTTGTGTCTCTAAGTCTAAGGTGTGTCTCTTGTAGGCAGCATATAGACGGACTTGTTTTTTAATCCATTCTGTCACTCTCTGTCCATTTATTGGTACATTTAGTCCTTTAGTGCTATCATTTCAATGTCTTTTTTTGCGTGTTGTTGATAGGTTCTTTTCCCCACTTAGTTTTATGTGCTGAGTAGATTATCTTTATATATTGCCCTTTCCTCATATTCCTTGTTGTTGATTTTGTTTCTGCTAAGTCTCTATTTTTTTCTTATATTTTATTTTGATGTGTAGGATAGTTTGTCTCCTTTGTGGTTACCTCATTATTTATCCTATTTTTCTAAATTTAAACCTAACTTTTATTTCTATGTATCGCCTTGTGTTCCTCTCCATATGGAACATGTATAACTACATTTCTTAGTCCCTCTTTATTGTTTTAATGTTGTCTTCTTTTACATAATAATACCGCTTTTCCCCTGTTTTTTTAATCTTGATTTATTTTTGTGATTTCCTTCTCTGGGTTGACTTCTGATTGCTGCGCTCAGTGTTCTAGTCTTGGAGTGATACATGATATTATTGATTCTCTAACCAAAGAACTCCCTTTAGTATTTCTTGTAGTTTTGGTTTGGTTTTTATGAATTCCCTAAACTTCTGTTTATTTAGAAATGTCCTAATTTCACTTACATATTTGAAAGACAATTTTGCTGGATATAAAATTCTTGGCTGGCAATTTTTTTCCTTAAATTTTTTATATAAGTCATGCCATTACCTTCTTGTTTGCATGGTATCTGCCAAGTAGTCTGAACTTATTCTTATTGACTCTACTTTGTAGGTGACTTTTCATTTATCCCTAGCTGCTCTCAAAATTCTCCCTTTATCTTTGGTTTTGGCAAGTTTGATTATAGTATGTCTTGGTGACTTCCTTTTTTTTTTAAATCTGCCTTATGTGGAGTTTGATGAGCATTTTGGATAGTTATCTTCTCATCTTTCACGACATCAGGTAAGTTTTCTGCCAACAAATCTTCAACAATTTGCTTTGTATTTTTGTTTTTCCTCCCTGTTCTGGTACTGTAATCACTCGTAGGTTATTTCTCTTGATGCAATCCTACACGATTCTTATGGTTTCTTCATTTTTTAAATCCTTTTATCTGATTTCTCTTCAAATATATTAATGCCAAGTGCTTTATCTTCAAATTCAGAAATTCTGCCTTCCACTTGCTCAATTTTGCTCCTCTTTCTATTGAGTTGTCTACTTCTATAATTTTATTGTTAATCTTCTGAATTTCTGATTGCTGTCTGTCTATGGATTTTTCCAGCTTAATAAATTTCATTGTATTCCTGAATAATCTTTTTAACTTCCTCAATTGCTTTATCTGTGTGTTCCTTGGCTTGTTCTGCGTATTGCTTTATTTCCTTCCTGATGTCTTGAAGAGTTCTGTATATTAATTTCTTGTATTCTGCTTCTGGTAATTCCAGGAAGGCACTTTATTCTAGAAGATCCCTTGATTCTTTGTTTTGAGAGCTTGGTGAGGCGATCATGGTCTGTTTCTTTATGTGACTTCAAACTGACTGTTGTCTCTGAGCCATCTATAAGTTATTGTATTAGTTTATTTTATGTTTGCTTACTGTGTCACAGCTTCTTACTTTGTTTTGTTTTGATATGCCCAAATGGGTTACTTGAGTGAGTTAGCATGATTATTTTCACCTTTGGATCTCTGACGTCTTGTCCCCTGATGTCTACAGCAGTTATCAGGTATATCAGTCTAGGAGTCCATTCACTTTTCTTCTATGAATTTAGCTCAAGTGTCCAGGTAGCAGATCATCAAGTGTGTGGAACAGGCACTGTCCTACAGTCTTAGAGGGCAGGGGTGATTGGTGTAGGTACCGGTATCTGGTTGCAGCCAGGGGTCACACTCTGAACAAGTCAGGGGGCTGAGAATCATCCCCCATGTGTCTCTGAGGAAAGTGTGTCCCTGTCCCCTAAAGCGTACAGGTGGGTGGGTTCTGTAGACGGACCATGGGCACCCAATGTTTTTGGTTGTAAAGACTAGGAGGTACCAGTTTTCCTTGGACCCCTGTCACGGGTGGCTGTGTGACCTGAGTGGAGCCACCAGCCCTTAGGCCCCTCATGTGGGTAGGTGAGCAATCTGTTTAACAGGCAAAGCAGTGTCAAACATTGAATATCCACCTCTCCACTGCACAGTTCAATCGGTTAGTTGGAGTCTGCCAACAAGGGCCTATTCTCCTGAAATAGACCCACATAGGTCCATGCAGAGGGGAAAGGTACTCAAAGGCCATGGACTGTTTATGTCTGGACAGGAGCTACTTCTGTCCTGAGTTCCCCCGGTTAGTGGAGCTGGCAAATTACCTTTTCCCCCAATTGCAAATTTATTCTTTCTCCAAGGCCACGAGGGTGGCTCTAGGCACTCAACAAGACCTATCTCAGGCCCAAGGAAATCAGCCACTGAAGCCAGCTTGGGAGGTGGATGGGGGCACAGTAAAATATAAGCAAGTAATAAGCTTTTGCCGAGAACACCATTCTCCTCTGGTTCTGGAGGTGTGAGTAGGCTGTGTGACTGGCTGCTTCTCCCTGAGGAAACTGCGGCATAACGCTAGTACCAGCTCACTGCCGCCAATCCTGGGAATGGTGCCTGAGGGCTCCCCACGATTCAGGTCCGGTGACTCCTCTCTGCTTCTGAACCATCTCCTCTTCCTCCTACCCCTCAGTTCATTTTCTGAGCTTGCCTTTGATGTCCAGGGCCCCTAAAAAGCTTGTCATAAATACACCAGTTTCACTTTTTTTTGGTGTCTTTGTTGTAAGAGGACTCGCTGGAAGCATCTGTCTATTCCACCATCTTGGCTCCACCTCTCTTGAATCTCTCTTATAGGTGGGATACGAGTCTGAGTGGAGTTCACTTTATGAGAAGAGGTTACTCCAGAATGTGAGCGCATGAATTCCTGATGTTTTAAGCTATGAAGTCTGCGGTGTTACGTTATAGCAGCCACAGGGAATCAATACAAGTTTCCTGGGCCTCTGACGCTGTTCTCTCTGCTCTGAGGCTCCATCCCAACCAGGTGGCATGGTAGGGAAAATCGCCATGCCATCTCATCTCCTCTGCATTTCTTCACACCGATCACAAACACTCCTCCCTTCTCTTCCAAAAGAATGCAGAATAAACCAGTCTCTTCCCCTCCTTCTCTGTCATGTAGATTCTGTAGAATCTCACATCACAGAGTTGTGAGGTTCAATGAGAGAAGTCAGGGAATGTATGTACCAAAATGATAGGGTGACAGTAAGTGCCCAAGAAATGGAAGCTTTTATTACCATCAACATCATCAATAAGAGAATCTAAAATCCACTTTTCTTGAGAAGAGCTTTTGCATATTTATGGAAATGCCAATGTTATATTCATCACTTCCTCCAAGGGTCCAACAGACAGACCAGTATTCATGAAAGCAAAGGCCAAGTCCCTGGGAGAGAGGCTCCAGTCAGCCCAGTATAGGTCAGTGTGAGCCAGCAAATATGGCTGCCAAGGCTTGGGGGTCACCTCTGAGAGGACAGGTACCACTCCTGCCCTCAGAGCTGATGCACAGGCTGCTCAATACCATCTCCTCCTTCCCCCACCTCTACTCCAAATACCTCTTAGACTTTGGTGTCATGACGGCAAACCAGGAACCCAGCTTCCAGTGCAGGCCTCAAAGCCTGTTTAGGACCCATGTCAGAGCATGGACTGTGGAGCTGTACCACCTAGGATCAAGTCCCTGCTGCTGCGACTTACAGTCTGGATGACCTAGGACAAGTTGTTACACCTCTGAATGCCTCTCTTCTTCTATCTGTAAAATAAGAATGATAATCATACCTGTTCCATGGAGTTGTTATGAGGATTAAATTTGGATAAATAGTATATGTGATGAACTCAGAACAGCGTCTGGCACAAAACAGGCTGTCTTGTTTCGCTAGAGGAGTCTGGGTTCTCTAGAGGAGCAAACCCAGTGAAGCGTATACATACAAACACACACACACACACACACACACACACACACACACAAATATACTTTCAGGAAATGGCTCACACAAATGTGGGGGCTGGAAGTTCCAAATCTGTGGATCAGGGGACAGGCTGAAAGCCTCTGCTGGCTCACAAGGCCGCGGGTTGGGAAACCCAAAATCTGCAAAATCAGGTGGCAGGCCAGAAACTTCTGCAGGCCTATGTCCAAGTACCAGAGGTTAAGAGACAAAAGGGTGTAGGTTTGAGAAAGCAAGTGAACTTTGCCAGAACAGCCATTTATATACTGGAGACAGGCCACATCCCCAAGGAAACACCCCTTTTAACTGATTGGCTGCTTGAATCTGATCACAAAATGGAAGGTAATTACATTATGGAAGAGCACATGTCAAATCATTGAGAATGATGCCCTAACCCAGTTGACACATAACATTAACCATCACAGAAGCCCCACAAGCACCTTTGTTATCATCCCTGTCATCCTCCTCATCATCTGACAAGAGAGGGTCAGAGCCCACACAGTGCCTCTTTGAGGTCTATCAATGTCTGCAGCCAGAGACCACCAGGAACATGCCTCCAGTTGAGCAAGTCCAAAACTTCTCAATTTCATGAAAAATGAAAGGAGAATGTCAGAAAACCTTACCCTGACACATAATAATCAATCTGCTGAAAAAGAAAGGTAAAGGTAAAATCTTGGAAGCAGTCAGAGAAAAATGACACATCATACATAACAGAATATCAGTTTAAAGATGTGCAATTTCTCATTAGAAACTTCAGAGGCCAGAACAGATTGGAATAACATAGTTGAAAATGAAATATAAGAACCCTCAACCCAGATTTCTATATGCAGCAAAAATGTCCTTAAGGATCAAAGGCCAAAACAAACCAACAACAAAGAACACAAAACAACCACACACAAATCCTGATAAAGATTGTCTTAGTTATCTAGCACTGCTAGTTCAAAAATACCACAAGTGGATGGCTTTAAAAAAGAGAAATTTATTCTCTCACAGTCTAATAGGCTACAAGTCCAAATTCAGTGGTTCAGCTCCAGGGGAAGGCTTTCTCTCTCTGTCAGCTCTGGAGGAAGTTCCTTCTCGTCAATCTTCCCCTGAACTAACTGCTTCTCCTCGCAGGAACCCCAGGTTCAAGGGATGCATTCTACTCCCAGTAGTATGAGATCCCATCTCCCTGCTCGCTTCTCACTTTTATATCTCAAAACAGATTGGCTTACGACATTATCTAAGCTTGCAGATCTCATCAATATAACTGCCACTAATCCATCTCATTGCAACATAGTGATAGGATTTACAAGACACAGGGAAATCACATCAAATGACAAAACGGTAGACGATCATGCAATACTGGGAATCATGACCTAGCCATGTTGACAGATATTTTTGGGGACACTATCCAATTCATGAGTGAGGAGTATTCCTCACCAGGTGACTTGCTCTAAAAACATGGGAAAGGCTTCTTCAGGCTGAAGAGAAATGATACAAGAGGGAAGCTTGGAACTTCAGGAATAAAGGAAGAGCAACAGAAATGAGAAGTATCTGGGTAAAGCAGATGGCCTATTTTTCTCCTCTTAAATTCTTTACTATATGTAGGACTTTTGCAAGTAAATATTATCCCACAGTCTCAGATGGTGGGATTCATTTCACGTGGCTGGAATACCTGGAGCCCTGGTGGCACAGTGGTTAAGTGTTTGGCTGTTCACCATAAGGTTGGCAGTTTGAATCACCAGACGCTCCTTGGAAACCTAAGGGGGCAATTCTACTCTGTCCTATATGGTCACTATGAGTCAGAATACACTCAGCTCATCGCATAGCTAGGAAAACAGACAGGATAAAGAGACATAATCTTCTAATAACTGAGAACATGTGTAAAACACTGTGTCCCCATAAGAAGGCAACAAAATGGAGAATAACTGCACTAGTCATGTGGAAAAAGGTAAACAAACGAAGTGTTAAACTGATGAATGTCCATATGGGAAAGGAAACTGAAGTACATATAATCTACATTTCTCTTCTCTGAATGAGAGGAAAATCAGCCCTTCCTATTTGTATTGCCAGCAAAGCTCACGCCATTAGAAAGGTGCACAGGTCTCTTAGTAATCTGCGTGCCTTTCTCACAAGTGGATGTTGCTCATTTCAAGGCTTCTCTTCCCTGTGCCCCAGAAGTTTGTAGAAGTTCTCAGTAGCGTGTTTCAGCGACAGCCCCACGCACGGGCATGTGCACTGGCTGCTGTGTGTCTTTCTGCAACCTTTGATGGAGCAAGTACATCAGGGACTGGAAGACCACCACATCAAGAGGTATGGTGGTCAAGGGAAGCCAGCTATCCACCAACTCCTCTCAACTATGGAAGAGCTAAGGAAACCCATCAAGAAGGGTTTGTAACAATCACATTTCAAGCCGTTCCTCTAAAGGTGATCTGGGAGAAGCTGCAACAGTGTATTCAGGTGATGGGTGAATCACCCATTGATTTGCAGCAGTGGTTTGTTGAGACCTTCTCAAAATTGAGTGGCATGGGTTTCAGGTAAGATCAAAATTGCTCTCTGGCCCTAACCACCTCTGGCTTGGATCTCTTTCTGACTATCCAAACTCAAGTGAAGAGAAACGTAGTAGGATGGAAAAAACAAGACTCAAATCTTAGCAGCAGAGACTCAGTTTTGGGACACTCTAGAGAAATATGAAAAAGAAATGAAGAACTGCTCAGTAAGCACTAGTTACCAAAGGGAATAATCCTACTCTGGGCAACCTATAAAGGGAAAAAGGAAGAAGGGGAAAGCATATGCCATTATTGAAAGAAGGCAGGCCATGTGAAGGGGGATTGTAGAAAGTGACTCTGAAAGATGCAGGAATTGCAGGAAGAAGGTAATAAGGAAGGGCCAGGAAGCTACGGAGAACTTGAGAAATGTATCAGCACGCACAAATTTAGGGAATCTCTGAGATGGGAACTGGTGCTACTGCTGCTACGTATTGGGCAATATCCTTGGGAACTTTTCACTTGGCATCTAGTCAATACAGATTGCTGGTACTAGGTGTTAGGCCGGCTGTGTTCCTTTTCCTCCATGATTCCTTTAACTGGGGAACATATTTCTTACTTTTTCCTGATTCTCCTGTAAGCCTATTGGGTGTTGAGCTGCTGTGTAACTTAAATGCCATCCTCTTCCGTGCTCCGGATGAAATGTTTGTGGAGACTGATCTGGCTACTACGTGCTTTCTGGCAGAAACAAGGTATGTCAGGGAATGACTGCCTCACATCTGAAATGCACCCCAAGCTGAAGTGGTCACTTTGGACACTAGGTGAGATAGAGTACCAATAAAAATAGATTACCAAAAGAATATGCCATAGCAATGTGTAAAGCAATATCCTGTTCGAGAGCTCAACTAGAAGGGATAAAACTGGTTATAAAAGAATTAAAAAAAGAAGGGATTATTAAAAAGGCCACTCTCCATGTAATACGCCCATGCTTCCAGTAACAAGGAAGGTTAGTTTCATAAAGATGGATGACCAGCACATAGATTTGTACCACATCTTACAGAAGGAAATAGGTTAGTTGTTCCATTTACCCCTGTAGTTCCCAACCCTGAAGTACTCTGACCTCTGACTCTGATACTGTCATTTACAGCTTCTCTGTGTATTTGATCTACATTCTGCTTTTTCTTCTTCCGGTTTGTCTAGCAAACAAGTCTCAATTCCTGTTTCTTTTGATTTATGAAGAAGTCCAGTATTTGTGGTGAAGGATTCCTCAAGGGTTTGTGGACTCTCTTATTATTGTCTCTAGTTGTTTACAGAAAAAGTTGGAGAAATTTGTCCCAATAAAAGGTTCTAGAATTATTCAAAATGTAAATGATTAGCTAGTAGCCTCCAACACTAAAAAGTAATGTGAAACTCATACTTTGGTTTATTACAATCCTTTGCTTCACAGGGGCATAAGGCCTCACTAGACAAACCATAGTATTGCCAAACTGAGGTCCAATATTTAGGGCACCTGTGGTCAGCTAAAGGCTGCAAAATGTTATATAATGTACTAGTCAGCACATTTTGAAAAGGCCTGTTCCTCTTCATAATGCCAATTTGATAACATTCACTAGTGGATCAAGAACATGGAATAAAAGCGGCCCCATAAGATTTCACAGACTGTGGTGACACAAAATGTAGGAAGCTTATGTTTTGTCTGGAATTTAATCTTCAGATGAGTTAATAGCAATGGAAGAGCTGCAATTTTTGGTTCTAGACTAAAGAGAACATATACTGATGGTAATTATGAGTTTGCTGTCTTTCATGTAATAGAGCAAATTTGAAAAAAAATATAGGGGATTTTGACTTCAATGGAACTAGAGTATCTCATGGAAAATGGACAGCTGATTTCCTAGAGGCTTTACAACTTAATGTCAGGCATCAGTGTTTCACTGTAGAGTTCACACAGGTCAGAATGACAACATTTCTAAATGGTGTGATTTTGCTAGCAGAGCTATAAGGGCTGCTGTTCAACCATAGGAGACCCCAAAGTTAGGAGCCCCACTTTTAGTACACCCAGAAATTTTTGTTCATCTCCAACAGTATGCTTCAAAAAAACAAGGGGAGACACAGGCTGGAGAGTCAGGGGTGGGAGCTGACTGGTGGAAGGATTTACAGCCACCAAAGCTGCTTCCTTAAATCTGGAGAGAGAGGCTCTACTCCACTTCCTTAAAAGCATCACAACGATGGGGCCAAGATGGCTGATTACGTAGAAGCTACCTCGGACCCCTCTTGCAACAAAGACTTGGAAGAACAAGTGAATTGATCACATACATGACAATCTACGAACCCTGACCATCAAACACAGATCTAAAGAGTTAACTGGAGTGAAAGAGACTTAGCCAGCACAAGCAGGCTGCACACTGACGCAGCTAACAAGAGAAGGAGCAACCATGGAGGAGCAGCGACTGTTTTCAGAGCCTGGGGCCAGCATCCCAGTCAGAAAACCTTGGTGCCGGACTTTGGACTGCGCGCAGGGGAGCTGATCACAGCATCCTGAGACGACGCGAACGTGGGATGCAGCTCTATTCCCCTTAAGCGACCTTGGGGGAAGCCCAGCCAGTGCACGCAGGCAGCGCAGTGACACGGCTGAGAGGAGGAGAAATCACTGGGAGGCAGTGAGTGGTTCTGGAACCTGGAGTGCGGCGTCCCAGCCAGGGAACCTTGGCACTGGGCTTTGGATTGGGAGCGGAGGAACTGACCACGGCTTCTGAGACAGCACATGCACAGGACGCGGGCCTGAACCTCAGGGGCAATCTCGACCCAGCCAATGCACACAGGCTACACACCCCTTGGGAATCTCAGATAAAACAGTCATCACCAAGCAAGATAAATAACTTTGTCTATATTCCTGGGTGCTACTCTCTCTTATCTGTCTGATCCCTCCCCTTCCCTTCGCAGGTGGCTTCATTAACGTTGGAATTTCCTGGGCCAGAGAGTGAAGTGCTCTGTGGTTTTTTTGTTTTGTTTTGTTTGTTTGTTTGTTGTCTTTTCCTAACCCATTCTCCTGGCCTGAGAGAAGCAGCTGCAAAAAACCCAGGGACCAAAAATCCTTCCCTGACTTCCCGAAATTGGACTAAAAATACAGAACCAGCTCCAGCCAAGCATATGAGATCCACAGTCTTGGGCTTTCGTCCCTACAGGCAACAAGGTAGCTTTTATAATGCAAAGGCAATTCTGATAGGGATCTGACTATAATTGTTTTAGCAGATTACTGGAAAGACAAGTTTCCCAGATCTGATATCTCTACCTATTAAACAGAGCCCTCACTCACCCACAATGGGGAACTGAGGGCTGAAACTCCACCCAAACCACCTAGCCTCCTGCCATAGGGGTCTGAGGATAGTGACACCTACCAATCTGTAGAGGTACATGCATTGGGTGACTAAGGTACAGCTGCAGAGCCCACCCACCAAAGTGCTTTAGGAATAGAGACACACCTACCTCACTGGCATTTGGGGGGAATCCTGTCAGCATCCTGCCCCCCTTGGAGTGTGATGCCCTGCTGCTACTAGAATCTGGTGCACACAACTATCACCACTACTCCTCTAAGTGAATAGGTGACAGTCTACACCACACACTTGGTGACCCAAAATCAGATTCTACTCAAGAATAGTGAATAGACCCTTATATATCTGGTAACAACCCAAACCAGCTGGTAATAGGACATAAGTGATTCAAGGGCTACAACAATCAAGACAGTGCAATCTAGTAGCCCATCTGCGTATATTGAAAGAAAACAAAAACAAGATAAGACTCAGTGAGCAAATATAAAATAAATCACTACAATATCTTATAGATGGCTCGGAGACAGCAGTCAATATCAAACCACATAAAGAAGCAGACCATGATTGCTTCTACAACTCCCCAAACTAAAGAATCAAAATCTTTCCCTAATGAAGATACAATCCTGGAATTCCCAGATACAGAATATAAAAAACTAATTTACAGAATGCTTCAAGACATGAGGGATGACCTCATGAATGAAATAAGGCAATCTACAGAAAAAGCCAAGGAACACACTGATAAAGCAGTTGAAGAAATCAAAAAGATTATTCAAGAACATAGTAGAAAAATCAATAAGCTGCAAGAATCCATTGAGAGACAGCATTCAGAAATCCAAAAGATTAACAGTAAAATTACAGAATTAGACAACTCAATAGGAAGTCAGAGGAGCAGACTCGAGCAATTGGAATGCAGAGTGGCGGAGCTGGAGGATAATGCAACTGACAACAATTTAGTTGAAGAAAAATCAGATAAAATAATTAAAAAAAATGAAGAAACCCTAAGAATCGTGTAGGACTCTATCAAGAAGAATAACTTGCATGTGACTGGAGTTCCAGAACAGGGAGGGATAACAGAAAATACAGAGAGAATAGTTGTAGATCTTTGGCAGAAAGCTTCCCTGACATCATGAAAGAAGAAAGGATATCTATCCAAGATGCTCATTGAACCCCACGTGAGATTGATCCAAAAAGAAAATCACCAAGACATATTATCATCAAACTTGCCAAAACCAAAGATCAAGAGAAAATTTTAAAAGCAGCCAGGGATAAAAGAAAGGTCTCCTACAAAGGAGAATCAATAAGAATAAGTTCAGACTACTCAGCAGAAACCATGCAGGCAAGAAGGCAATGGGATGACATATATAGAGCACTGAAGGAGAAAAACTGCCAGCCAAGGATCATATATCCAGCAAAATTCTCTCTCAAATATGAAGGTAAAATTAAAACATTTACAGATGAACACAAGCTTAGAGAATTTGCAAAAACCAAACCAAAGCTACAAGAAATACTAAAAGAAATTGTTTGGTCAGAAAATCAATAATATCAGATACCAGCACAACACAAGGTCACAGAACAGAACATCCTGATATCAACTCAAATAGGGAAATCACAAAAACAAGTTAAGATTATTTTAAAAAGGAAAAAAATGCTCAAAACAGGGAATCACTGAAATCATTATGTAAAAGATCACAATAATCAAAAAGAGGGAGTAAATACAGGAGGCATAGAACTGCCATATGGAGAGGGAAACAAGGCGATATAGAACGATACAAGTTAGGTTTTTACTTAGAAAAATAGGGCAAATATTACGGTAACGACAAAGAAGTCTAACAATTCCATAACTCAAAAGAAAAACATAATGACTCAGCAAACATAAATTCGACTACTATGAAAATGACGAACACACAATTTACAAAGAAAAACATCTCAGCACAAAAAACTGGAAAAATGAAATTGTCAACAACACATACAAAAAGGCATCAAAATCACAGCACTAAACACATTCTTATCTATAATTACACTGAATGTAAATGGACTAAATGCACCAATAAAGAGACAGAGAGTCTCAGACTGGATAAAGAAACACGATCCGTCTATATGCTGCCTACAAGAAACACAACTTAGACTTAGAGACACAAACAAACTAAAACTCAAAGGACGGAAAAAAATGTATCAAGCAAACAATAATCAAAAAACAGCAGGAGTAGCAATATTAATTTCTGACAAAATAGACTTCAAAGTTAAATCCACCACAAAGGATAAAGAAGGACACTACATAATGATTACAGGGAAAATTGAACAGGAAGACATAACCATATTAAATATTTATGCACCCAATGACAGGGCTGCAAGACACATAAAACAAACTTTAACAGAACTGAAAAGTGAGATAGACACCTCCACAATTATAGTAGGAGACTTCAACACACCACTTTCTCAGAAGGACAGGACATCCAGTAAGAAGCTCAATAGAGACACGGAAGACCTAATTGCTACAATCAACCCACTTGACCTCATAGACTTATACAGAACACTGAACCCAACAGCTGCAAAATCTATATTTTTTTCTAGTGCACATGGAACATTCTCTAGAATAGATCACATATTAGGTCATAAAACAAACCTTTGCAGAATCCAAAACAGCGAAATATTACAAAGCATCTTCTCAGACCACAAGTCCTTAAAAGTGGAAATCAGTAACAGAAAAATCAGGGAAAAGAAATCAAATACTTGGAAAGTGAACAATACCCGGCTCAAAAGAAGACATAAAGGAGGGAATAAAGAAATTCATAGACTGCAACGAGAATGAAAACACTTCCTATCAAAACCTCTGGGACACAGCAAAAGCAGTACTCAGAGGTCAATTTATACTGATAAATGCACACATACAAAAAGATGAAAGAGCCAAAATCAGAGAACTGTTCCTACAACTTGAACAAATAGAATGCGCGCAACAAAAGAATCCATCAGGCACCAGAAGAAAATAAATAATAAATATTAGAGCTGAAGTAAATGAAATAGAGAACAGAAAAACAATTGAAAGAATTAACAAAGTCAAAAGCTGGTTCTTTGAAAAAATTAACAAAATTGATAAACCATTGGCCAGACTGACTAAAGAAATACAGGAAAGGAAACAAATAACCCGAATAAGAGACGAGATGGGCCATATGACAACATACCCAACTGAAATTAAAAGAATCAGATCAGATTATTACGAAAAATTGTACTCTAACAAATTTGCAAACCTAGAAGAAATGCATGAATTCCTAGAAAAACACCACCTACCTAAACTAACACAATCAGAAGTAGAACAACTAAATAGACCCATAAAAAAAAAAAGAGATTGAAACGGTAATCAAAAAACTCCCAACAAAAAAAAGGCCCTGGCCCGGACGGCTTCATTGCAGAGTTCTACCAAAGTTTCAGAGAAGAGTTGACACCACTAATACTAAAGGTATTTCAAAGCATAGAAAATGACGGAATACTACCTAACTCATTCTATGAAGCCACCATTTCCCTGATACCAAAACCAGGTAAAGACATCACAGAAAAAGAAAATTACAGACCTATATGCCTCATGAACATAGATGCAAAAATCCTCAACAAAATTCTAGCCAATAGAATTCAACAACATATCAAAAAAATAATCCACCACGACCAAGTGGGATTTATACGAGGTACGCAAGGTTGGTTTAATACTAGAAAAACCATTAATGTAATCCACAATATAAATAAAACAAAAGACAAAAACCACATGATCTTATCAATTGATGCAGAAAAGGCATTTGACAAAGTCCAACACCCATTCATGATAAAAACTCTCAGCAAAATAGGAATTGAAGGAAAATTCCGCAACAAAATAAAGGGCATTTATACAAAGCCAACAGCCAACATCATTCTAAATGGAGAGAGCCTGAAAGCATTTCCCTTGAGAATGGGAACCAGACAAGGATGCCCTTTATCGCCGCTCTTATTCAACATTGTGCTAGAGGTCCTTAGCCAGAGCAATTAGGCTAGACAAAGAAATAAAGGGCATCCGGATTGGCAAGGAAGAATTAAAATTATCTCTATTTGCGGATGACATGATCTTATACACAGAAAACCCTAAGGAATCCTCCAGAAAACTACTGAAACTAATAGAAGGGTTCAGCAGAGTCTCAGGTTACAAGATAAACGTACAAAAATCACTGGGATTCCTCTACATCAACAAAAAGAACATCGAAGAGGAAATCACCAAATCAATACCATTCACAGTAGCCCCCAAGAAGATAAAATACTTAGGAAATAAATCTTACCAAAGATGTAAAAGACCTATACAAAGAAAACTACAAAGTACTAGTGCAAGAAACTAAAAGGGACCTATATAAGTGGAAAAACATACCTTGCTCATGGATAGGAAGACTTAACATAGTAAAAATGTCTATTCTACCAGAAGCCATCTATACATACAATGCACTTCCGATCCAAATTCCAATGACATTTTTTAAAGTGATGGAGAAAAAAATCAACTTCATATGGAAGGGAAAGAAGCCTCGGATAAGTAAAGCATTACTGAAAAAGAAGAAGAAAGTGGGAGGCCTCACCCTACCTGATTTTAGAACATATTATACAGTCACAGTAGTCAAAACAGCCTGGTATCGGTACAACAACAGGCACATAGACCAATGGAACAGAATTGAGAACCCAGATATAAATCCATCCACATATGAGCAGCTGATATTTGACAAAGGCCCAGTGTTAGTTAATTGGGGAGAAGATAGTCTTTTTAACAAATGGTGCTGGCATAACTGGATATCCATTTGCAAAAGAATGAAACAGGACCCATACCTCACACCATGCACAAAAACTAACTCCAAGTGGATCAGAGACCTAAACATAAAGACTGAAACGATAAAGATCATGGAAGAAAAAATAGGGACAACGTTAGGAGCCCTAATACAAGGCATAAACAGAATATAAAACATTACTAAAAATGATGAAGAGAAACCAGATAGCTGGGAGCTCCTAAAAATCAAACACCTATGCGCATCTAAAGACTTCACCAAAAGAGTAAAAAGACCACCTACAGATTGGGAAAAAATGTTCAGCTATGACATCTCCGACCAGCGCCTGATCTCTAAAATCTATATGATTCTGTCAAAACTCAACCACAAAAAGACAAACAACCCAATCAAGAAGTGGGCAAAGGATATGAACACACACTTCACTAAAGAAGATATTCAGGCAGCTAACAGATACATGAGAAAATGCTCTCGATCATTAGCCATTAGAGAAATGCAAATTAAAACTACGATGAGATTCCATCTCACTCCAACAAGGCTGGCATTAATCGAAAACACAAAAAATAATAAATGTTGGAGAGGCTGCGGAGAGATTGGAACTCTTATACACTGCTGGTGGGAATGTAAAATGGTACAACCACTTTGGAAAGCTATCTGGCATTTTCTTAAAAAGTTAGAAATAGAACTACCATACAACCCAGAAATCCCACTCCTCAGAATATACCCTAGAGAAATAAGAGCCTTTACACGAACAGATATATGCACACCCATGTTTATTGCAGCTCTGTTTACAAGAGCAAAAAGCTGGAAACAACCAAGGTGTCCATCAATAGATGAATGGTTAAATAAATTATGGTACATTCACACAATGGAATACTACGTGTCTATAAAGAACAGTGACGAATCTGTGAAACATTTCATAACATGGAGCAACCTGGAAGACATTATGCTGAGTGAAATTAGTCAGATACAAAAGGACAAATATTGTATAAGACCACTATTATAAGTTCTTGAGAAATAGTACAAACTAAGAAGAACACATTCTTTTGTGGTTAGGAGAAGGGGGAGGGAGGAAGGGTGGGAGAGGGTTATTTAGTGATTAGTTAGTAGATAAGAACTACTTTAGGTGAAGGGAAGAACAATACTCAATACACGGAAGGTCAGCTCAACTGGTCTGGACAAAAAGCAAAGAAGTTTCCAGGATAAACTGAATGCTTCGAAGGTTAGCGGAGCAAGGGCGGGGGTTTGGGGACTATGGCTTAAAGGGACTTCTAAGTCAATTGGCATAATAAACTCTATTATGATCACATTCTGCATCCCACTTAGAAGTGTGGTGTCTGGGGTCTTAAATGCTAACAAGCGGCCATCTAAGATGCATCAACTGGTCTCAACCCATCTGGATCAAAGGAGAATGAAGAACACCAGGGTCACACGGTAACTATGAGCCCAAGACAGAAAGGGCCACATGAACCAGCGACTTACATCATCCTGAGACCAGAAGAACTTATGGTGCCCGGCCACAACTGATGACTGCCCTGACAGGGAACACAACAGAGAACTCCTGAGGGAGCAGGAGAACAGTGGGATGCAGACCCCAGATTCTCATAAAAAGACCAGACTTAATGGTCTGACTGAGACTAGAGGAATCCCGGCAGTCATGGTCCCCAAACCTTCTGTTGACCCAGGAGAGGAACCATTCCAGAAGACTACTCATGACACGGAAGGGAGTGGACAATGGGTTGGAGAGAGATGCTGATGAAGAGTAAGCTACTTTTATCAGGTGGACACTTGAGACTGTATTGGCATCTCCTGTCTGGAGGGGAGATGGGAGGGTAGAGAGGGTTAGAAAGTGGCAAAAGGGTCACGAAAGGAGAGACTGGAAGAAGGGAGCAGGCTGACTCATTAGAGGGAGAGTAAATGGGAGTATGTAATGAGGTGTGTATAAGCTTACTTGTGACAGACTGACTTGATTTGTAAACTTTCACTTAAAGCACAATAAAAATTATTAAAAAAAAAAAAAGTGATTTCCTCTTTCTGAACTGTTGATTTTAAGTGTTACGATGGTAACTCTGGAGAAGCCTGCTGCTCTAGATTCTTGAGTACTGCTGTTGTCCTGAAGGGCACTGAGTCCTGGATGGATTGACAGCAAAGTGGCCAAAGTGAGAAAATCGGCATTGACAGCCATGACCAAGCGACCTGGTAGGAAGAAGTCTCCACCCCAGCAGGAGCTGGGGGAGGTGAGAGTGCACTTGCTTCCCTCAGACTGACGCAAGTGCACTCTCCTGAGAGGGCCAAAAGACAAGGACTAACAATGCCAAGGGAGGGGAGTAGGGTCTGGGGCACTGGGGTGGGGAGAAGGGAGAACCAGGAAGCAGTTTCTCCTAAGTCTGATTGGCACCTACTTCAGAACGAAAGTTTGGGCTGCTGGTCTTTAGGTTGTGCTGGCCACTGGTGACACGCTAACTGCTCAAGCCTATTTGGATCTGTGTTTTGGAGTCAGGCTTGGGAGCATTTCTGTTCACTGGCACAGCTCTTAGCACCCCACCCCAGTGCCAAAGGTCGTCACCATACCCAGCAGTGATTCCCAACAGTCTGGGAACTCCACCTTTCTGACATTTCTCCTTTGAAACAGGTTCAAATTCCTCCCCCGCCCCAAAGGTTCCCTCCTCGAGATTGACCTTTTCATCCTGTTCCTTCTCACACCTCTCCTGGCTGCTGGATGTAGTCATCTGTTTGTTTATGTCAGATATAGTTGTGTCTGTATGTGGGAGACAGTGCTTTGTGTGTGTGAGAGAGGTGAGCGTGTGTGTGAGAGAGGTGAGTGTGTGATAGAGTACGTGTAAGAGACAGAGTATGTGTGTCTGACAGATTGAGTGTGTATGAGACACAAGGAGAGCATATGTGTGAGGAAGAATGTGTGTTAAAGAGAGACAAAGAATGTGTGTGTGAGAGAGTGTAAGAGAGGGCACACACATGCACACCCATGTTCATTGCAGTATTATTCACAATAGCAGGAAGATGGAAACAACCTAAGCGCCCATCAATGGATGAATGGATAAACAAAGGACGGTAAATACATACAATGGAATGCTACACAACTATAAAGAATAATGATGAGTCATGTAAATGTCTTATAATGTGAATGAATCTGGAGGACGTTCTGCTGAGTGAAATAAAAAAAAAAGTCAATCACAAATCCACAAATATTGTATGATCTCACTTTTATAAAAAGACAAAAAATAGATATACATATAGAAACCAATGTTCATTGGTGGTTACCAGGGATGTTTGGGGAAGGGGAATCATCCTTCAAATAGTAGATGGGAAAGGTAACACTAAAGATGGGTGAAGTGCACACAGCCTGATCACGGTAAATGATGTCACTAAGAAGTACACACACAAAAAAGAGGTTTCTGGAGAATGCTAGGACATACACAATTTTGCATCAGCAGCCAAAAAAAATACATATGTGGTTACATATGTATGCATGCATATATGTGTATAGCTGTGTATATGTGTGTATATCCATGTGCAAAATACATGTATCTACATGTATTGTGTGTGTGTATGTGTGTGTACATGCACATATACTCATATATATAATAATGCTCATTGAGGGCACAGTTACAGACACTTCTTTGACACAACCAAATACCTCAAAACCATGGGATTGGTTTTCTGGGTTTGAAGTTAATATGTTCTTCATCCTAGTTTGGTGAGTAGCGTCTGGGGTCTTAAAAGCTTGCAAGTGGCCATCTAAGATACAACTATTGTTCTCTTCCCATCTGGAGCAAAAGAGAAAGAAGGAAACCAAAGACTCAGAGAATAAACTAATGTATAGGAATAACAGTCTGCATGAACCACAGCCTCGTTTATCCTGAGAACAGAAGAACTAGATGGTGCCCGGCTACCACTACTGACCAATCTGATCAGGGCCACAATAGTTGAATCCTCATAGAAGTGGAGAAAAGAACAGAACCCAAATTCTTAAAAAGACAAGACTACTGGACCGGTTTAGACTAGAGACTCCAGAGGCTATCGTCCAGAGATACTCCATAAACCTTGAACTGAAAATACCCCCTGAGGTCACCTTTTAGTTAAATAACAGATTGGCTCATAAAATAAAGCATATCACCAGTGAGTACTGCGCACCTTTAAAAAATCATTTTATGAGACCGTGTGGTCAACAAGTCTAAAGCAAAGATGAAAGGGTAAGGCGAGAGGGAAACTAGATCACTGGAAATGAAACGTCTAGAATGGAATTAATGAGAACATTGACACGTTGTGAAAAATGCAACCAGTGTCACTGAACAATTTTTGCTGTAGTTGTTAAGCAGGAGCCTAATTGCCTGTGTAAACTTCCAGCGAACACACAATAAAATATAATTTAAAAAGAGAAAGTCTGTATGTGTGTTGTGTGAGAGTATGTATGAGAGAGAAAGTGTGTGTATGTGTGAGAAAGAGTATTGTGGGAATGAGTGTGTGACATACTGAGTATGTGACAGAGTATTTGTGTGAAAGTGTGAGAAAGACTATGAAAGTGTATGTGAGTTGTGTGTGTGAGAGAGCATGACAGAGGTAGTGTGTGTGAGAGAGTGTGTTCACGTGTTTAAAAGAGAGTGTGTGAGTATCTGTGTTGGAGAGAAAGTTGGGAAACAGTGTGTGTAAGATAGTGTGTGTTTGTATGAAAGAGTGTGTGGGGTGAGTGTGTAAGCATGAGAGCCTGTGTGTGAGAGTATGTCTGTGTTAGAGAGTTTGCATGTATGTGTATGAGATAGAGAGATTGTATGTGTGTTAGAGTGTGTGTATGTGTGTGAGAGACAAAATGAGTGTGTGCACGAAAGAGTATATTTCTAAAAGAGTATGTATGTGTGAGAGTATGAGTGAGTGTGAGAGACTGTGTGTGTGAGAGTAAGAGAAAGTGAGTGTGTGGGAGGAAACGTGTTAGAGTGAGTGTGTGGGTGGGAGGTTGTGTGCAAACAAGATTGTGTGTGTGGGTGAGAGAGATTTCTGGTTATGCCTGTGTGAGAGAAAGATTATTGCGGCTTTGTGTATGTGAGAGTATGTGTGTGTAAGACAGTGTGTGAGAGAGTGTGTGTGCGCAACAGAGAGAATGAGTGAGAAAGAGAGCCCTTGAGAGGCTCAGACAACAGCCGCAGAGCCACACCTGACCAAAGCAGAAAAAGGGGGGTCAGTCCCTGATGTAACAGATGGCGTCCTATACTGGTTTTCCCTCTTAGGGAATAACGATGACACAGCCACCTAATGGGATCCTAAATGGCAGGGTCTTTGAACCCCAGGATCCCTTTCCTCAGTGAGGCATTCACTTATTCACTCGACTCTATCACTATCCAGTGTTTAGCAGATCCATACACTAGTTCAGCAGATACTGCCCACTAAGAATTCACAGTCCAGTGGAGTAGAGCAACTGCAGGATAAATTTAGAGCTGTGTGGTAGGTGCTAAATATAGTTAGGGAAACATGCTGCTTGCAAACTGGAGGAAGTTAGTAACGGCATAAAGAGGTCAGGGAAATCTCACCAAAGGAGTGAGATTTGAGATCAGTGTGGACCCCTGAGTTGGGTGCAGCCACCTGGAGGACATACACAGGAACAGGAAGAACTTGGGTGAAGGTTTGGAGGCAACCAAGAGCATCAGGTATCTGATCAACTGCAGTGGGCTTATGATGACAGAAAGGCACGGTGGGACTGTGGGTGGAAGGAAGGCTGGTGCAAGAAATGGGGCTTGGAACATGGTCTGGTCCAGTCTTTAAAGGCTGTGTCATGAATGTGATCCCTTAGACTCTGTGCTGTCCAGTACAGTGACCACGAGCCACATAGAATGTGGCTTGTTCAAAAGAGACCTGCTGCAAGAATAAATTACATACTGGATTTTGGAGACTTACTATGAAAAAAAGAGTTTAAACTATCTCATACCTAATTTCATACTGATTATTGTTCAAATGATAATATTTGGGATGTTGCTGTTGTTGCTAGCTGCTGTCCAATTGGCTTCAAATTCATGGTGACCCCATGCACAATGAGACTGGACCATTGTGATCCATAGGGTTTAATTGGCTAATTTTTGGATGTAGATCTTCAGGCCTTTCTTCCTAGTCTGTCGTAGTCTGGGAGCTCCACTAAAAGTTGCTTAGCGTCATAGAAACAAACAAGACTCCACTGACAGACAGATGGTGGCTGTACATGAGATACACAAGATGGGACTCAAACCCTGGTCTCCCACGTGAAAGGTGAAAATTCTACAACTGAACCACCATTGTGTTAAAGAAAATATCTTATTCAAAAATCTAATTATTATACAAAAAAAACTACAATACACTTCTGCAAGAAACCAAAAGAGACCTACATAACTGGAAAAATATACCTTGCTCATAGATAGGAAGACTTAACATTATAAAAATGTATATTCTACCAAAAGCGATCTATATATTTAATGCAATTATGATCCAAATCCCAACAACATTCTTTAATGTGATGGAGAAGCAAATCACCAACTTCATGTGGAAGGGAAAGAGGCCCCAGATAAGTAAAGCATTACTGAAAAAGAAAAACAAAATGGGAGGCCTTACTCTACCTGATTTTAGAACCTATTATACTGCCACAGTAGTCAAAACAGCCTGGTACTGGTACAACAACAGATAACACAGACCAATGGAATAGAAAAATTGAGAATCCAGACATAAATCCAACCACATACGAGCAGCTGATATTTGACAAAGGCCCCAAAACATTTAAATGGGGAAAAGACAGTCTTTTTAACAAATGGTGCTGGCATAATTGGATATCCATCTGAAAAAAAATGAAACAGGACCCATACCTCACTCCATGTACAAAAACGAGCTCAAAATGAATCAAAGACCTAAATATAAAATCTAAAATGATAAAGACCATGGAAGAAAAAATACGGACAACGTTAGGAGCCCCAATACATGGCATAAACAGTATATAAAATATTCCTAACAATGCAGAAGAAAAACTAGATAACTGGGAGCTCCTAAAAATTGAACACCTATGCTCATGCAAAGACTTCACCAAAAGAGTAAAAAAGGTTACCCATAGACTGAGAAAAACTTTTTAGCTATGACATTTCCGATCAGCGTCTGATCTCTAAAATCTACATGATACTGCAAAAACTCAACCACAAAAAGACAACCCTTTCAAAAAATGGGCAAAAGCTATGAACAGACACTTCACTAAAGAAGACATTCAGGTAACTAACAGATACATGAGGAAATGTTCACGATCATTAGTCATTATAGAAATGCAAATCAAAACTACAATGAGATTCCATCTCACTCCAACAAGGCTGGCATTCATCCAAGAAACACAAAATAATAAATGTTGGAGAGGCTGTGGAAAGTTTGGAATACTTACACACTGCTGGTGGGAATGTAAAATGGTACAACCACTTTGGAAATTGATTTGGCACTTCCTTAAAAAGCTAGAAATAGAACTGCCATACGATTCAGCAATTCCACTCCTTGGAATATATCCTAGAGAAATAAGAGCCTTTACACAAACAGATATATGCACACCCATGTTTATTGCAGCACTGTTTACAATAGTAAAAAGATGGAAGCAACCAAGGTGCCCATCAACGGATGAATGGATAAAAAAAATTATGGTATATTCACACAATGGAATACTACGCATCCATAAAGCACAGTGATGAATCTGTGAAACACTGTGTAACATGGAGGAATCTGCAAGGCATTATGCTGAGTGAAAAAAGTCAGTTGCAAAAGGACAAATATTGTATAAGACCACTATTACAAAAATTCAAGAAGTAGTTTAAACAGAGATGAAAATATACTCTGATGGTTATGAGGGGGGAGGGAGGGAGGGTGGGAGAGAGGTATTCACTAATTAGATAGTAGATGATAACTACTTTTGGTGACGAGAAAGACAACACACAATACAGGGGAGGTCAGCACAATCGGACTAAAAGAAAAGCAGTTTCCAGAATAAACTGAATGCTTCAAAGGCCAGTGTAGCTGGGGCAGGGGTTTGGGGACCATGGTTTCAGGGGACATCAAAGTCAATTGGCATAATAAAACCTATTAAGAAAACATTCTGCATCCCACCTTGGAGAGAGGCATCTGAGGTCTTAAATGCTATAAAGCAGCCATCTAAGCTGCATCAATTGGTCTCGACCCACCTGGATGAAAGGAGTATGAAGAACACCAAGGATAAAAGGTAATTAGGAGCCCAAGAGACAGAAAGGGCCACATGAACCAGAGACTATATCAGTCTGAGACCAGAAGAACTAGACGGTGCCCGGCTACAACCAATGACTGCCCTGACAGGGAACGCAACAGAGAACCCCTGTGGGAGCAGGAGAGCAGTGAGATGCAGACCCCAAATTCTGGTAAAAAGACCAGACTTAATGGTCTGACTGAGACTAGAAGGACCCCGGTGGTCATGGCCCCGAGACCTTCCATTGGCCCAGGACAGGAACCATTCACAAAGCCAACTCTTCAGGCAGGGATTGGACAGGACAATGGGTTGGAGAGGGATGCTGGTGAGGACTGAGCTTCTTGGATCAGGTAGACATTTGAGACTATGTTGGCATCTCCTCTCTGAGGGGTAGAGGGGTTAGAAGCTGGCAAAATGGACTTGAAGAGAGAGAGTGCGGGGGGGGGAGCGGGTTGTCTCATTAAGGGGAGAGCAATTGGGAGTATGTAGCAAGATGTATGTAAGTTTTTGTGTGAGAGACGGACTTGATTTGTAAACTTTCACTTAAAGCACAATAAAAATTAAAAGAAAAAGAAAAAAATCTGATTATTTTTACTTTTTCTTTTAATGCTGCCCCTAGAAAATTTGGGGTTACAGATGTGTCTTGCAGGTGTGCCTTAGAGCACAGGGAGACAATCAAGGTTTGGAGAGGAGTGCAGGCAGAGCTGAATCTGGGAGTAATGAAGATGGGAGTGAAGGAGACAGGCTGCAGCAGGAGGTCAGAATATGGTCAAGGAGGGAAATGACTAAGCTTGTCATTTCCCATTAAAGGAAAGGGATTAACAAGGGGATGGCACCCTGGTGGCTGATGAGGAAATAATGATAATACTATTTTACTGAGCTACAGTTATACCCAGGTTAAGCACTATATACAAATCAATCAGAGATGCAAATATTAATGTGCTCAGCTGCTAACTGAAAGGTTGGTGGTTCAAGTCCACCCAGGAGTACCCCAGAATAAACACCTGGTGATCTACTTCTGAAAAATCAGCCACTAAAAACCCTATGGGCACAATTCAACTCTGACACACATGGGGTCACTGTGAGTCAGAGTTGACTGGACAAGTGGTTATTAGCCACAAGTTAAGCCTCACACTCTGGCTGGCTGAGACCCAAGTCCAGGAAGCCAGGGGGTATCAGGATGATGGAGAAGTCCAGTCGGACTCCCTGATTTCTTGTCATGGCACAGAATCCAGAATCACGAAAATGAATGCAAGCGAGGGGTGGTTATGAGCAGAAGACAGAGTTCTTTTGGGAGCACTTAGCTGTCCTTCAGAAACTTGGGCCTAGAGCCCTCTCCCCAGGGCCAATGCCTGATGCAAGAAGAACTCCCTGCATGTGAGGAAGTGGAAGCCCAAAGGGTATGCTGAGTGTGCCAGGAGCTGAGGCCATTGTTTTACAAATGAGAAACTCCTGGAACACACCTGATGGGGCCAATATTGACTGGTGTACAGGCTCTGCAGGGATGGGTTTTTTTTTCAGCGATGGTAAATGGATGTTCTCAGTCGAGTTGGGGTTGGAGGGGTGATGTTTTCCTCGTGGCTCTCTGAGTATGAGGCACGCCCACACATGGTGTACACAGGGTCTCTCTCTGCAGTGCCTTTTCTAACCATCACCCAGGGGCGCAGGGGGCCTCGCTGTGGGCCAGGCCTCCAGGGACTACTGGGGCCTCTTCACACCACACCCAGTAAGGCCATCGGGGAGGCTGCACCCTTCCTGCCTCCAGGTCTTTCCAGGATCCCTGGCTTAGAATTCCCAGAGTCGGCAGGCAGGAAGCACTGAGGGTGACCCTGATTACCCTGACTCTTACTGGAGGCAGGAGCTAGAGACTTTCTCTAGAGCAGGGTCAGCAAAGTCCAGAACAGGCCCAGGTCCTGCTGACCTCTGACCCTGTAAATAAGGTTTAATGGGGATGCAGCCACACCTCTCTGTCCCTATATTGTCTATGGCTTCTCTAGTACTGTTGTTGTTATTAGCTGCCCCTGACCCATGGTGACCCCATGCACAATGGGATAGCACTGTTGTGCTCCATAGTGCATTCTTTAACTGATTTTTGGAAACAGATTGCCAGGCCTTCCTTCTTAGTCATCTTAGTCTGAAAGCGCCATTGAAATGTGTTCAGCATCAGAGCAACACACGAGCCTCCATCACAGGTGGGTGGTGGCTGCGCATGAGGTGCATTGGCACAGGAATCGAACCTGGGTCTCCCACGTGCAAGGAAAGAATCCTACCACTCAACCACCACTGTCTCCATGTAGAGACTAGGATGCTGCTAAGTATCCCACAATGCACAGGACATCCCCCACAACCAAGAATAGTTCGGTCTAAATGTCAGTACTGCTAAGGGTGAGAGCCCTGCCCTAGACCTATCACTTGGTGCCTGTTTCTCTCCCCAGAGAACCAGTAAAGGCATTTGCTACACGTGTTTACCTTGTAACTCCTGGGCCTAATCAGATGACAATAGAGAGTCCTACACTTGGACACAGGTCCATGGGTGGTTCAGTTAACATACTTAGCTGCTAACCAAAATGTTGGAGGTTTGAGTCTACCCAGAGGCACCTCAAAAGGTGGCCTGGTGATCCATTTCTGAAGATCAGTCAATGGAAACCCAATGGATCACAACTATCTGGTCCCACTGTACATGGGGTTGCTGTAAGCCAGGTGACTTGACAGCAGCTAACAACAATGACTATGTACTGCACGTATGGAGAGTCCCTGGGTGGTACAATCAGTGAATGTTCTCAGCTGCTAACTAAAAGGTCGGAAGTTTGAGTCCACCCAGAGGTGCCTTGGAAGATAGGCCTGGTGATCTACTTCCAAATAATCAGTCATTGAAAATCCTATGGGACACAGCTCTATTCTGAAACACATGGGGTCACCATGAGTCAGGGCCAGCTGGACTGCAATGGGACTGGATACTTAGACAAGGATCCCAAGGAGCTACTTTCAGCACCTCGACCCCATGACAAATAAGAGTAGGGGCTCATCTGAGCCCTCTCCATGAAGCTTTAGCCACGCAGACCATGACTAGCCAGTCTCCTGGGACTGTCCCCATAGTTTAGCTCCTGGGTGCACCCTGGTCCCGCTCTGACCTTTCACAGAACATCTGTTGTATCCTCAGAAAACCGTTAGGCTCAACCCAGCAAAACAATTTTCCAAGGCATAAGCAGTTTTAATTCTCCAATCCAACCCCCAACGGGGCCTCTAGGGACACTGTTGGATCCCAAGAAGCTCCAGATCTAGTACAGGGTGGTGGCAGGCAGTCTCCACAGCCCCCATCCCCCTCAACCCCTGGCCCCTGACCCTGGTGGCTGGCTTCTCTGTGCCGATGCGTGCGCCTCTGGCCTGAGACCCTGAAACAGCAGGCTCCTTGTTTTTCCCCTCGCCCTCTCTACCTGCCTACCTATGCTCTGAGCCCCCACAGCACAGTAGTACACAGCATCATCCTTGGCCTGCAGCTCGGGGATGCTCAAGTACCACGTGTCGATGGCCATGTCTTTGGAGACAGAGAAGCGAGGGTGGATCCCGGGGCCCTGCTTCTCCTGTGAGGGAGAGAAGAACCTCAGCAGGAACCTCAGCACCTGGCCCAGCCTTTGCTGGTACCAATTGATGTTGTAAATGCCCATGTCACAGTCCTTGTTCAGGGTGCAGGCGAGGGTAACCGTGGTCCCGAGGGAAGAGGATGCCGATGGCGGCTGATGCAGCACTGGCTGAGGGCCACAACCTGAAACACAGAGGTGGGTGGGGACCTGGAGCCGGCAAAGCAAGGGAAGGGGCAGGAGGTAGTTAGCTCTGCAGGGGCTGTCTCACCTGTGCAGAGAGCTCTCTCTCTATATATTATATATACATGGAGTCCCCAGGGGGTGAAAATTATTAAGCACTCGACTACTAACAGAGAGGTTGGTGGTTCCATCCCACCCAGAGGTGCCTGAGAAGAAAGGCCTGGTGGTCTGCTTCTTTGGGGGCAGGTACATTGGGATGGCTTCAGGAGAATGGGCCATTTGTGACTCTGGATCTACTGGCGAGGAGGGGAGGCAGCCACTGAGATGAGGACACATCTTTAATTCTAGAAAGGTGTCGGGTAACCCACACCTGTGATAATTTCCAGGTTCAACCAACCACTTTTCAACTTGGCCCTGACTCATTGCCACCTCACGTGTGCAGAGCAGAACTACTCCACAGTGTTTTCATGACTGTGACCTTTCAGAAGCAATCTCCAGGCCTTTCTTCCAAGGCACCTCTGGGTGGGCTCAAACTACCAACCTTTCTGTTAGTGGGTTAGTAGTCAAACCCTTAACCATTTGCACCACCCAGGGACTCCTTATTTCCAGGGAAGAGGCTGGAAGGTCCCCAGTGGACAGATCGCCAGCCAGTTTCCTGTGGATCTGTGCTGAGGGCCCCTTGGGTTACACTGACACTGGAGACCCAAAGAGGCCCCAGCCCAGTGGAAAGAAATCCTTTTCCAGGGCAGTAAGGCTGACAAGTAGGGGCTATCCACAGCCACATACCCACCCGCACTCCACAGTCACAAACAGAATGTCCTTGAATGTGGAAGCAAGACTCCTTCCCAGGGTGCACGCTGGGGCAATCATCACCTGGGTGCCCTTTTCAGTTTCCTAACAAGGTACACAAGCACAGTATGTACCCAGTCTCACTCCACTCCCCGCTGTCCAGCTCACTAGGCAGGACTGCTTTTGCCCACTGGGGTCATTCTTTCTGTAAGATGCCATTCCTACGTCTCCCCAAAGAAACTTAAACCAAAGAAAAAATAAACCCATTGCTGTCGGGTCAGCCCCTGACACATGGCAAGCCTATGTGTTACAGAGTACAACTGTGCCCCAGAAAGTTTTCTTGGCTGTAATCTTATGGAAACAGATAGCCAGGCCTTTCTTCCGAGGTGTCTCAGGGTGCATCTGAAGGTTTAGGTTAGTAGTCAAACACAAACCATTTGCACCGCCAAAGACACTTAGGAGTCAACAATAGGACTTGGAAATAGAAGCAGCCCACAGAAATCAAGGGAAACAAGGTTTTCTCTGTTTCTGATGGGGGTGAGTATGCCAGGAATCTTGGGGAGATCATTATTTCTCCTTTTATTCAACAAATATGCAAATAAGCCCTGTGTTCCTGCTCTGCCAGTCACCGTGTGGGTGCCAAATTTGAGAGCAGGGACACTAACCAGTTAGGTCTTGCCTACTCGCTTTAACCTCATTCAAAATTTCCCTTAATCCCAAATAAGGAAAGAAAATGCCTGCCAGCCAAACTGAAATTGCCCAGTACAGCTTCCTCCTAGAAAACGCTGCCACTTATTACCTCTCTCCCGAGCCCCGGTGTGACTTTCAAACTAGATGCGCCCCAATTCATGAAGTGCAAATAATGCTCCTGAGTTCACACACAAATTTAACCTTGTAGAGATTTTACTTTAACAGGTATGTCTTGGACCTCATATGCCACGTTTTAAAAACTCGCGTTTCTTGTTACAGATTAGAATGACCGCCACAAGCGAGCACAGCATCTCTCCTTTTGAACTGAGGTTTGGCAGGCCTATGAATTTGGGCTGAGACTGTGTCTTGTACTTTGACTGGAGTCCTCTCATGATCATGTTCCGTACTTAAAAGGGCTTCTCTCTTCCTTAGGAACCCTGAGACTTCAAGTCATAAGGACCTGGAAGGCCCTAGCAGAAATTGGCCATCTTCATTAACCAGAAGATTTTGTCTACAAAAAGGTGTTCCGGAGGAAAGACGGGCTGCCGTCAAGTTGGGAAGGACCCTTTCAAGTGCAGCTCATCACCCATAAGGCTACCAAACTGAAAGAAAAACCCAGCAGTCAGAGACTTTGTGACAGAAGGGGGGGCCCTTGGCCTGTTCCCTCTAGACCTAGAGCAGGCAGGATGTCCCTGCTGTCTGTATCTCCTTCTCCCCTCTTCATTTTCCTCCCAGAACTCTTGTCTGTCTTCTATATTATGTACAAATAAAACTTTGTTAGTGTCCCTTTGTTACTCTCACGCCTCTTTGCTCTGTAAATCAAGCCTGGAGATAAGAATTATTTTGTATGTGTGGCGACATGTGAAGTGATGAGTTGAGGCTGCTGTAACAGTACTACAAACCGGGTGGCTTATCAAAACAGAAGAAAAATAGATAAATAATTAAAAATATATAAATAAAAATATACACGTACACATATACATAAACAGCAGTTAGAAAACAAAAGATCCAGTTGGAAAATCAACAAAGTTATGAACAAACTTTTCACTGAAATGACCATATGGATGGGAAAAAAGCACATAAAAAGATGTGTGACATTATTAGCCATCACGGAAATGCAAATGAAGACCCTGATAACTTATTGCTACAGACCTATTAGAACACTAATATTAAAAACATGACAATACAAATAGTGACAAGGATGCAGACAAACTGTACCCCTCATATACAGCACGGAGTCTGTAAAATGTAAAACACTTCGATAGTTTCTTAAATCCTAAGCATGCACTCACAATACAAAATAGCAATTGTACTTCCACATATTAGAAACAAAACATATATCCACAGAAAAATGTAAGTTAGTTCTCTAAAAAGATCATAAAATGGATAAACCTCTGGCCAGGGTAACCAAGAAAAAAAAAAGTGAGAAAACACAAATCACTAATATCATAAATGAAAAAGGGGTCATCGCTACTGATCCTGTAGACATGAAATGGATAATCAAGAATACCTCAAACTGTGTCTGTCAGTTTGTTATACTGTGGGGGGTTGGCATGTTGCTCTGATGCTGGAAGGTATGCCACTGGTATTCAGATACCAGCAGGGTCACCCGTGGAGGACAGGTTTCAGCTGAGCTTCCAGGCAAAGACAGACTAGGAAGAAGGACCTGGCAGTCTACTACTTCCAAAAAGCATTAGCCAGTGAAAACCTTATGAATAGCAGTGGAACACTGTCTCATACAGCGTGGAACATTGTCTGATATAGAGGTTAGAAGGCACTCAAAAGATGACTGGGAAACAGCTGCCTCCTCAAAGTACAGCTGGCATTAATGATATAGATGGAGTAAAGCTTTTGGGACCTTCATTTTCTGATGTGGCAGGATTCAAAATGAGAAGAAACAGCTGCAAACATCCATTAATAATCAGAACCTGGAATGTATAAAGTATGAATCTAGGAAAATTAGAAACTGTCAAAAATAAAATGGAACACATAAACATTGATATCCTAGACATTAGTGAGCTGAAATGTGCTGGTCTTGGCCATTTTGAATTGGACAATCACATAGTCTACTATGCTGGGAATGACAACTTGAAGAGGAATGGTGTTGCATTCATTGTCAAAAAGAACATTTCAAGATCTATCCTGAAGTACAACACTGTCAGTGACAGGATAATATCCATACACCTACAAGGAAGACCCGTTAATATGACTATTATTCAAATTTATGCACCAACCACTAAGGCCAAAGATGAAGAAGTAGAAGATTTTTATCAGCTGCTGCAGCCTGAAATTGACCAAACATGCAATCAGGATGCATTGATAATTGCTGGTGATTGGAATGCGAAAGTTGGAAACAAAGAAGAAGGATCGGTAGTTGGAAAATATGGCCTTGGTGATAGAAACAATGCCGGAGATTGAATGATATAATTTTGCAAGGCCAATGACTTCTTCATCGCAAATACCTTCTTTCACCAACATAAATGTCAACTATACACATGGACCTTACCAGATGGAACACACAGGAATCAAACTGACTACATCTATGGAAAGAGACAATGGAAAGGCTCAAGATTTGACACATTGAACACGAGTGAACAAAGACCAGACAAATTGTGGAATGACATCAATGACATCATAAATGAAGAAAGCAAAACGTCATTGAAAAGAAAGAAAAGACCAAGACGGATGTCAGAGGAGACTCAGATTTGCTTGCCAATGTCGAGGAGCTAAAGCAAAAGGAAGAAATGATGAAGTAAAAGAACTGAACAGAAAATTTCAAAGGGCGGCTCAAGAAGACAAAGTAAAGTATTATAATGACATGGGCAAAGAGCTGGAGGTAGAAAACCAAAAGGGAAGAACACGCTCGGCATTTCTCAAGCTGAAAGAACTGAGAAAAAATTCAAGTCTTGAGTTGCAATAGTGAAGGATTTTATGGAGAAAATACTAAATGACCCAGAAAGCATCAAAAGAAGATTGAAGGAATACACAGTCATTACACAAAAAGAATTAGTCGATGTTCAACAATTTCAAGAGGTAGCATATGATCAGGAACCAATGGTACTAAAGGAAGAAGTCCAAGCTGCTCTGAAGGCACTGGTAAAAAACAAGGCTCCAGGAATTGACAGAATATCAATTGAGATGTTTCAACAAATGGATACAGTGCTGGAGGTGCTCCCTCGTCTATGCCAAGAAATGTGGAAGACAGCTTCCTGGCCAACCGACTGGAAGAGATCCATATTTATACCTATTCCCAAGCAAGGTGATCCAACTGAATGTGGAAATTATAGAACAATATGATTAATATCACATGCAAGCAAAATTTTGCTAAATATCATTCCAAAATAGCTGCAGCAGTATATTGACAAGGAACTGCCAGAAATTCAGGCTGGTTTCAGAAGAGGACGTGGAACCAGGGATTAGAAAACACAAACTAACAACAACAAAAAAAAATCCAATCCTTGAAAACATTTGCAAATCATGTATCTGAAAAGAGACTTTTATCCAAAATACATTAAGAAGTCCTACAACTCAACAATAAAAAATACACTACCTAACTAAAAAATGAGCAAAGGATCTAAACAGACATTTTTGCCAAGAAGCTATACAATAAGCACATGAAAGGATGATCCACATCCTTTGTCATCAGGAAATGCACATCACAACCACAATGAGATACCACCTCACACACAGTAAGATGGCTAGAATAAAAAAGAGAAACAATAACAAGTGTTGGTGAAGACCTGGATAAATTGGGGCCTTCAGACACTGCTGGTAAGAATGTGAAATGGCGCACCTGCTTTGGAACATAGTCTGGGCAATTCCTCTAAAGGAATTCCACTCCTATGAGCCAGCAATTCCTCTCCTATGAAAACAATGTCCACACAAAATCTTGTACCAAATGTTCACAGCAGCATTACACATAATAGCCAAAAAGTGAGCACAATCCGATGATGAATAAAAAAGAGATGGTATATCCATATAGTGAAATATTATTTGACAATAAAAAGGAATTAAGTACAGAATATGTTACACCATGGTTCATGGTTAAACCTTAAAAGTATTATGTTAAGTGAAAGGAGCCAATCACAAAATCCCACATATTATATGATTTCATTTATATGAAAGGTCCAGAATAGGCAAACCAATATTGACAGAAAGTAGGTTAAGTGGTTGCCTACGGCTGGAGGAAATGGGGACGACTGCTACTGGGCTTTGGGTTTCTTTCAGAGGAGACAAAAATGCTCTAAAATTCAGACTGTCATGATGGTTGCACAAACAAACAAAACAAACCCGTTACTATCGTGTCAATTTTGATGCACAGCTATGACTTTGACCCTACAGGACAGAGCAGAACTGCCTCAGAGGGTTTCCAAGAAGTAGCTGATGGATTTGAACTGTTCAAATCCTTTGGGTTAGCAGTCAAGCGCTTAACCACTGGGATACCAGGGCCCTGATGGCTGCTCAACTCTGTGAATAAACCAAACACGGCTGAGTTGTACACTTTAAACTGGTGAACTGTATGGTGTGTGAACTATATCTTAAATGAATAATTTCATAAATAGGAATCAGCACAAAGCCAATTCTTACAAGGCAGAGGTCAAATATATCCCAGATTTTTAATCCTCTCCAAGCCGCTGTGCCAATCCGGTTCTGACACCAGCCAGTCACTCTCCCCTCAGCACTTTCCCCTCACCTGTTTGAGTTCAGGAATTCGCTACATCTCAGTCTCACAGAACTCATGAACTGTACTTACAGATAAGTGGTTTATTAAGGAAGTTGCAGACTACAACTCAGGATTTAGATCAGGAAGCATATAGATAAGGTCTGAAGGCTTCTCCGAAGCCCAGAGCACACCTCTCCTTTCTGCAGTGCAGGACAGCTCTCTAAGTTCCCCTTGGCCATGCAAGCAAGCAGGTCCTTTCAGCTGTGAAGGCCTCTCTACTTTGGACTTCCTGCCATTGGCCTCTCTACTGCTAAGTGGCCCAGCTCATAGCCAGTGTGCAGCTTGCTCAGCTCTCTTAGATGCTTTCCTAGCAGCAGCTGTCTGCCTTCATGGCCGACTCTGCCTCAGGGCCTCTTCCAGGCCTCTCACTGTCTTCAGTGTTACAGCCCTTGACCTCTATTACAGCTCTTTATAGGAGGTTCCTCACCTCCACTCTCTCTACTACTTCTCTCCGAGCCCCAGAAAAGCCACTGTGGGGTTGGCTGCTTATATAAGCAAACTCCTTGTCAATTTCAAGGCATGACCCTCCCAGCAGGACAAGGAACAGACTAATTCCTGCAAGTCACTCAATCCTATTGGGTGGATTTTCAAGCCAATATTTGCATAGCAAATTGCCCAATCCCTACAAGGTACGTAAAATAGACAATCACAGGGAAGACTGAAACCCAATGAAAAGCATCAAACCATCAAGTTGTTTGCAGCTTATCCAGGAAATGTCAATCAACCTGGACCAAACTAACAAACCCTCTGGGGTAGAAAACAACCTAGGAGACTCCCACCCAATTGCTTCTCCAAAGAGCTAGGGTAAAGCTTAACTAACTCCTCAGCGATCAGGGAAAAAATCTCCCAAGATGTTTTTCCAAAGAACCAAGACAAAAGGCCACATAAAGGAACTCATTTCACTATATATCTCCATAAAGTTGTTAAAAATTTCTTTAAAGATAATTCTTATCACATATATTCACTTAATTAAGAAAAACCCTCCCCCTTTGGCACAGAGCCCACTGCTGCTTGCCTCAGCTTAGTGCTCTCGAGCTCTTCCCTGTACATATACGTGCTGACTCGTACACACACACACACACGTGCACTCCAGCTTCTATGACTAGGCTGGGCAGACTGTTTGCAGTCTTATAATCTGCCTTCTCTGGTCAATGATGTTTTACGTTTCCCTTTCAAAATAGTTTCACCTCACCTGAACACCCAGTCCACATTCACATTTCCTAACTGGCCCCTCCATAGCTTGACAATTGGTTTGTCCAAACCAGTTCCCAATGGGGACCATAAATGGAATCTGCTTTGAATCCTTGAGACACGGTGTGTCTCAGAGCTCGGACACCACCCTCAGGCAAGAGGAGCTCAGGGCAGAGTTGATGCTATGAGGGCCCACGAGGTCTGCATGGCCCAGGACCTGGGGTTGGCAGCTCAGATATGGTGCAGAAAAAGAGGTTCGCACATCAGCCCCACCGTTGAGAGCTGGGAAACCTCAGGCAAGACACTTGGTTTCTCAGTGCCTCATTTCTAATGAAACCTCCCGAACCCCTCCCCCTCCCGCCCCGGAGAGTTAAGGATGAGAGGGGCTGATGCACAGAGCATGCAGTGTGGTGCCAGCTGGTCAGAGCTCAGGGAGCCCTTTTCCTCCACCCACTTTTGACTTCTACTCCCAGGCCTTTCTCATCGAGCATCATCTTCCTTGTTTAACTGCTGGGAGCCAGGCTGCAAGGGCGGCTCCTCTGCACCCACTGCCCCCAGCATAAACATCGAAGAATTCCTGAAAAGTCAGGTGCTGGGAGCCAGGCTGCAAGGGCGGCCCCTCTGCACCCACTGCCCCCAGCATAAACATCGAAGAATTCCTGAAAAGTCAGGAATATCTCTGTCATCTGTGTTATGTTTCTGTTTCATTTTCAGCCTGTGTATAGCAGAATGTATAAGCATAAAATTCCATTATAGATTTAGGGACCTTTGGAGGGGGGCGTCCTACTCATAATCCCCTGGTAAAATCCCGGGTAGGGACAGCCTGTGTATTACCTGGGGATCAACATGAAGTTGTCTTAGTGGGAAAAACGAATAGCTCAACTATGGAAAACAAAAACAGGATGGTGGAATCCTGGTATTTACCAAGGCCCTTTTGTGATTAAACCACCACCCACACATGATCCCATAAAAGTGGAAAAACAAAAGGCAGTGAGTTCTCTCAGCCGATTTCTCAGCCAATTACAGGTCGACCTTCTCGTCTACCCTACTCACTGCTGCGCTTGACTGGTCTTTGGGTATAGAGATTGGGCTAATTGTCCTTGGCATAATCGTGGACAATATGACGTAACCCAAAGTGGCTGGACTTCAAAAATTTGGCCACCCTGGACAAGATGGACAAAGCCTATGTGGCAATGGTTTTTGCAAAAAGATTAATTATTATAAAAACTGTGGAAGGTATTGCAAGATTAAGCATAAGTGTAAAGCAGTATGAAGTCAATTGTTACTTTGTGTAAAAATAAATCAACAAAATATTCTCTTCAATTAAACAAAAACTCATTGTACTTGTGTGCATATGCGGAATTGTACTATGTGTCACTTGGAAAATTATGTCTCTGGAAAATGATGTCATCTATGATGATTATATCTTGTACTGCCCCTTTGTTGATCATGCGATGTTTTGCTTTTGTAAGCTTATGATATAAAAGACCATGTAAAAAATAAAGAGCAGAGGCTTCCTTTTCTGCAGAATGAAAATATAAGACACACTACCTCTCATTCTTTTTCGCCAAACTCTACCCCTCCTCTGGTGACCCTGTTCTTTGCTGAGGCTGGCCCCTGGCATTTAACAAAATGGGACCCAGTCCGTTCTCATCCCTCATGTCAGGGCTGTAGGGTTAGAGGTGAGACGACTCCAGGAGGCTAACACTGAAGGCAGGTTCAGTCTGACACTCGCTGATGAAGTGGCCTTGAGCACTTGCCTTCTAGAATAGGTGGGTGGCCAAAGGAGGCCCCACAGGGCACACATGAGTGAACTTGGATAAAGTGGGCCAGCAGTGAGTTATGGGGCGAGGCTGGGCCTGCATCCTGAGGTTTTTGTAGCACCAGGCCCTTCCTGTAACATGGACACACCTGAAGATACACACGATGCTGCAGGTAAAGCTGACAATGCCAGACATCAAATAGTGAGTGGCCACTCCAACCCCTCCCAGCCCCCAACCAGGATCCCGCCAGAGTTCAAGTCCCACCCCTCCCACCTCTCCAGGCCTCTCTGACAAATGGCTCCATCCCTGCCAGGACTTACCAGGGTCTTGGCCTTCAGGAACACAGGGCTCTCCATGTCTCTACTGGATTTACTGTGGGACATACCAACCTTCCTCATGGCATCCTCACTGAAACACAAAAGGGGGAGAGATGTTTACACACCCAGCATGTTCCTACTGCAGGGGCCTCGCCAGCAGTGCCTGGACAGCCATGGCACGGCATAACAAGGGGTCCTCCAGTGTCAGCATACCTGCCCAGCCAAGGGGAGGAGCTAGACATGAAGGTGGTCACTCAGCAGAGCAGTAAAAGGCAGCTGGCAGGAAAGAGCAGGTTCCTGGCAACAGCAGGCTGTGTACAACCAGCCCAACATCAGAGTGTGTACCAGACCACAGGGGAAGTGGCCAGCCTCCACTGCCTGCATGGAGTGGCCTGGCCCCCACTAACTGCCCAGACCCCTCCTCTGTAAAATGAAAGGGTCACAAGAAGTCATACCTCAGTTCCTTCAAAGGCAAGAGACCCTGTGGTGGATATGTAGGTTCTCCAAGAGAGATCACGCCCCAACTTCAACACCTGCTAGCTGTGGAACAGGAGACACAGCACACATATGTGAAAAACACCTTACAACATGGGTGAACCTTGAAAATATTATGCTGAACAAATAAGTCAGCTGCAAAGGAAAAGATAGGGTAGGATGTCACTTACAGGAAATAAGCATGTTGTTGTTAGTTGCTGTCAAGTTTGGCAGCTGACTCATGGTGACCCCATGTGGTGCACCATTTAGGCTCCCTATGAAAATATATTATTTTTGTTAGTTGCTGTCTAATGGATTCTTACTCATGGTGACCCCACGTGTGCAGAGTAGAACTGCTCCATATGGTTTTCAATGCTGTGATCTTTCAGAACCAGGCCTGTCTTCTGAGGGGCCTCTGGGTAGGTTCCAACCACCAACCTTTAGGCTAGAAGTCAAGCACTTAACCGTTTGCGCCACCCAGGGAATTCTAGGCTGATATATAGAAATCAAAATTATTAGATTAGTGGTTACCAGGGGTGATAGGGAGGGGAAAGGGGAAGTTTTTGCTTACGGGGCACTGAGTTGATACTAATGGTGGTGGAATGATTTGGAAAAGGATAGGGAGAATGGTTGTCAGATTCAAGAATGTAATCAATGTCACTGAGTTATACATGTAAAAAAAAAAGTTTTTTTTACATGTATATATGTAGAAACTGCTAAATTGGCATATGTCGTGCTGTGTGTATTTTCACCAAAATTGAAAAAAAAAAAAAGAAAGAAATACATCTTAAAAATACACTTGCAAAGCCATAAACCTATGAACAGAGATGGAATCCTAGCACAGGTTCTCCATCACCCTAATGCCCTGCTGTGATAAAGAGCCACGCAGGAGGCTAAGCCCAAGCTCCCTTTGAGCTGCAGCCCTCCTCCTGCCGGGCTGTGCTCTCCAGAGACGCTACCGTGGTCTACACATACCCCGCCTTCTCCCGTAAAACTGACTTCCACCTGTGCCTGTCTCCACAGCACCAGACTAGCTGAGAAACGAATGAGCGAGGCGTAAACTCACACAGGCCCAGTCCAGCTGGTGCTAGAAAGCCAGCCTGCAGCTACCTGAAATGTTTTGACTGCTCCAAGTCCAAACCAACAAATTCTGGGTCCTGAAAAAATGGACACAGGGCTGCAGGAGCATGTCTGCAATCCTTAAAGAAATCCCAGATAACAAGCTTAATGCCGTGAGAGGTAAGGATCTATACTACAATAAATGAAAAATAAAATGACATTGCTCCCCATTAATCTGCTAGATAATTCATTCAACAACTGGAGTCTGATCTGGAGTCTGATCTCCTGTCTCCTCCCTCAGGCCTGAACTCTGAGGCAAGGAGGTAGCACCTGGTCCTGCTCACGAGGCACTCGTGTCTCAGGGGAGACGTGATCAGGGCCACGTGACAGACACGAGGGGAAGCAGGCAGGTCCCAGCCCAAGGTGCAGAGGATCCAGTGGTTGGGAAGTGAGGAGCTGGCACGTCTGGGAGAGACCAGTGAGCAGCCACATTCCACACTTGGCAATGAGGTGTCACTTGGTAGGCTCTGGGAAGTCACTGAGTATTCTGGTTTCAGAAGACACCTCACTTGCACCCCCCAGGACCATACAAACCCATTCCTCTTCATATCTTTTGACAAGAGCATTAAAATGGGACCGTGAGGCAAATCCTACAAAACAGGAGACCTACCAGGGGGACCGAAAATGAGGGCAGCAGTGAGAGGGCCTGAGATGGCCAGCTGAGACAGTCGGCAACGAAGCTGGGTGGGAGAGGGGAAGCCACTGAGGGGAGCCAGAAGTAGACAGAAGCCAAGGTGTGAGAACAGAGAAAAGTGCCTTTGGGGGCAGGGGGAGTCTGAGGCTCAGACGGGTGGGTGTACAGGCCTCTGTGCTCTGAGAGGAGAGGTCACAGAGGGCTTAGCCGGGCTCCAGGGCCACAGACCCTGAGCTGGCGGCAAGCTGTTTCTGGTAGGACGCCCATCATACCAGGCCCTGAGCATCCTCACTGCGGCAGAGCCTCTGGCCCATTGCAGATAAGACTCCAAAGAAAATGGCTCAGTGCGAGGGCGGCCAGGCCCAAAGAAATGTGCTTGACGAGTGGATGGCAGAGTGGCACTGGAGGTCAGGAGATCTGCTGGGGAATGAGCCAGCCCACTCTGGACATTATAAGCTCACAGATGACTTGGACAAGTGTGGGCACTAACCATTAGCGACACAAAGCCTGGGGAGCCCATGGCACTGGAGGCCAGAAAGAGGTGTATCTTGACAGGCTACAAAAACCCACCTGAATGACACAAAACTCAACTGGGCAAGTGTTCTATGCTATGAGAATCTACTGAGAGGTCCCTCCTGCACGCCCCCACCCCGGCCTGCACACCCAGGTGCCCAAATCAGGCCTTCACTTGTTTGCTGGCTGAGAAATGAACTAAGCTAGTCTGAGTACTGTTTTCAGGTCTGTGAACAGTATCTTTAAAAATGTCTTTGTTTCTGTTTCCACCTTGAAGATGACGCTCCATAAAATAAAAGATAAGACAGAAACCAGGCAGTTCTGCTTTCTGTTGACAGAGAGGCCAGGGGTCAAAACCCACACCAACTA
Organism: Loxodonta africana; assembly: GCF_030014295.1. Lineage (NCBI taxonomy): Eukaryota > Metazoa > Chordata > Mammalia > Proboscidea > Elephantidae > Loxodonta > Loxodonta africana. Next base: position 33,833,040 of record NC_087360.1, read on the forward strand.
ATGAGAATGGCTCCACCGGACCCCCGGTACCAGTGCCACTCACAGATGGTGTGAGAAAGAAGCGACCACTACAGAACCCAAGCTGCTGAGGCATAGCATCAGCTAGTGCCAGGGCCTGGGCCACTCCTGGTGAGAAGACAGCTGCAGGGTGACACTGGTACAGAGCACACAGCTCCCTTCCAGCCATGGCCTAGCTGCCTCCTTATCACCAAAGTTCCTGGTATCTGGTGTAGACCGCTGCTGGGGCGGGGCACGGGGAGGTGTGTGGAGAGAAGAGTGGTTGCGGCCACAGACCTGATCCATCGCGCTGGTTGTCTGAGATTGCTGACTGGGGTTTCTGAGGGTAAGTTTACTGTAGACCCTCAGAGTACAGGGCCAGACCCTAGAATGTGTCTTAAAGGCATTGCCTGTCCCCCGCTTGAGCAGCCACCAGGTGATAATCCAAGAACACATTTTTTCATCACCTCTCTGCAACATTAGTTCCATGGCTCACAATCACCCACCCCAGAAACCTGGGAATCATCCTAGAATAACTTCCTGATTTCACTTCACTCCTGAAATTGCAACTCCTCACCCCATTTCTCACTGCAGCTGTGGCAATCCCTCCCAACAGGGATCCACAAGCCCACATTTCACCAGCTCCCCAAGTCACACAATTGCCAGTGCGCTGTGGAGCCAGACCGGGACACATCCCTGCTGCCCTGGCGCCAAGGGGCCTCCCTCTGGACCATGAGGGCGTGCTCCTGCCATGGCTCCCACGCTCTCCCCAGGGCCCATTTGCCGAGAACATGCCCCATTGTTTCCCCAGCCCACCTATCTGTTGGTGCCCCTGAACTTGCTCCCACCTGGCACCCCCACTCTGCCTCCCAGAAACCCTGTGGCCACAGAGCCTGGCACCTCCTGTCTCTCACCACCGTGCTCTGAACATCTTGAGAGCAGACAGTGTCATCCTTCTCTGCTCGCTGTAATCAGCACCAAACAAATAACTGAATACTTTTCACACAAGGAGTGGTAACGCTGTGCCTCTTGGATGGGACCCACCGTGCAGAGTTGGAAACTGGGGTGGCCACACAGAGGGGGACGAACCCCCAAGCAACCAGTGCAGGTGGTGGAGGACAGAGTGGTGAGAAAGGCAGTGCAGGGTTCGGTGGTGGCAGCGGCATCTGGGTCCAGCAGGAAGGATGATAGGGGCAGGAGGGCCTGAGCTCCAGGATCACGCAGACCTGGGTGCAAACTCGACCCTTTCCACCCACTAGCTCTGTCTTGGAAGAAACACTCCACCTCTCTAAGCGAATTTTCTTTCCTAAGGGAGCGCTCAGAGTGGGTGTGGCCAGGATGAAGTGAGAGGAGAACTCTCCCTGGTCTGCAGACCCAGTCATCTGGACCAACCATACTGGTACAAGGTACGCTTTGCCTGCCCTTCCTCACCTCCTCCCTGTACCAGCCCAAACGGGAAAGAAACACAGCTTCTAAACCAGAGTCCAGTCCCAGACCCTGTGGGCTGAATCAGACAAAGCAAAAAAAAAAAAAAAAAAAAAGGCATGTGTCCTTGGGAAGTTACAGCTGGGAGTGAGCTAATAGTGTGCCAATCCAGTGCAGCCTACAGTGGGTGGGTGAGTGCTGGGGGACCCTGGCAGCACTCCACCTCAAGTGCCTCATGTCCTCACCTGCAGGGAGAGGCAGAGCGAACTCACAGGGCTGTGCTGAGGGTTCCTTTAGTCAATATCATGAAGCACTCAGTCCCTGGGTGGTATGAACAGTTAAATGCTCGGCTACTAACCAAAAGGTTGCAGGTGTGAGTCTACCTAGAGGCACCTCATAATAAAGTCCTGGGAATCTGCTTCTGAAAAACCAGCGATTTAAAACCCCATGGAACACAGTTCTACTTTGACACACATGGGGTCGCCTCAACAGCACTGGACATAGAATTATCTGGAATAAGCACTTGGACACAGAAGCACCAAATATATGTTAAACAAATTCAGTCAGAGAAGCAGTCTCCTTAACTCGACAACAAGACAGCACCCCAGATGCCTCCCTTGGGCTTTGACGTTTGTGCACCTCCATTCAAGGAGACAACAGAGCAATGAGCGTGTGTAGCTCCCTTGGGCAGAGCTGTCCACCTGGAACTCTGGGTCACCTGAACATGACCCTCGCCTGGCACAGTTCCAGTGGCCGCACAGTTCTTAGGAAGGGAAGTGACACAGTGTGCAGGTGATTAGCATTAGTCAGCCTGCCTCCTCCTCCGGGCCACCAGACCTTCTCACTGCTCCCTTCCAAAGAGTCCTGGTAAATGGGCCAGTGCCTCTCACCTCAAGCAGGCCTCCCCCTCGTCAATACTGCCACCCAGGCACTGCCAGGCCTCCCACCCTGGTCTAACCTTCTCTGAGTGCTGAATAACACATGGAATCACAGGGGGAGGGATCACCTCTGGTCTTCTGCTGGTGTGTGAGGCAGGAAGGTTCTTTCCTCCCTGGTCACACAGTTACCCTCCTAACTTCAGGTGGAGAGGATATCACCCTCCCATCCATTTGTGTGACAGACTTATGTTCTACCTAAAGGAAACCTCGTGGCTTTCTCCTCCTAATTTTGAGACCCACAACATCCATCAAATCCACTGACCTCTTCTAGGGTGGGACTCAAACAGAGACGTAAGTGTACACCATGTTCACTGCAACACTATTCACAATAGTCAAAAGGTAGAAACAACCCAAATGTCCATCAACAGATGACTGGATAAACAAAACGTGGATAAACAGATGACTGGATAAACAAAATAATACAATGAAATATTATTCAGTCACAAAGAGAAATGAAGTCTTGATACATGCTATATCAAGGATGAACCTGGAAAATATTATGCTGACTGCAGTAAGTCAGATACAAAAGGACAATTATATTATGATCCCACTTAAATGAAATACCTGGAATAGGAAAATGCAGAGAGACAAAGCTTACTAGTGGTTACCAGGAGCTGTGGGAGGGAGAAATAGGGAGTTATTGCTTACGAGGCACAGAGTTTCTGCTTATGGTGATGGAAAACTTAGGGAAATTGTGGTGATGGTAGCACTACATGATGAATGTAATGAACATCTCTTAGGTGTGCACTTAAAAATGGTTAAATCGGCAAATATTTTGTTACATATATTTTCTACCACGCACACACACATATAAAAACAAACACTGGATCCATTTAACAGGAATAGGATGCATAAAAAGTGAAGAGTAAGATTTAAAAAAAATAAGTTCCTAGAAATAAAAACATGCTCACAATGAAACGTCTGAGAAAATCTTCCACGAACAGAGCTAAAAGACAGATGACAAAAAGAGACCAAAGATCCAGAACTGGAGAAGGCACATATGTATATGTATCTATGTGATTGTACACACATATTCTCCTACATATTGTAAAGCACAGAGAGGGCACAGTTATGGATTCTTCTTAGATATAACCAAACACATCTGGGGATTAAATTTCCTGGTTTGACGGATTAGGACCATAGTCTCGTGGATCATCTCGGTCAACTGGCATAATATTGTTTGTAAAGTTTTGTTCTACATCATAGTTTGTTGAGTAGTGTCTGGAGTCTTAGAAGCTTATGAGCAGTCATCTAAGATGCAACTATTGGTCTCTACTCATGTGGAGAAAAAGCAACAGAAGGAAACCAACGACTCAGACAAGAAACTAATCTACCCAAATCATGGCCTCATCTACCCTGAGACCAGAAGAACTACATGGTGCCCAGCTACTACTACCACTGACCGTTCTAATCAGGGCCACCGTAGATGGACCCTGATAGAATGGGAGAAAAAAGTGGAACAGAATTTCAAATGCCTTAAAAACAAACAAACAAACAAAACAGGCTTACTAAACTAGCTGAGACTGGATAAATTTCCGAGACTACTGCCCCAAGAGACTCTTCAAACTTTGAACCAAGGTAACCCCTTAGATCACCTTGTAGCAAAATAAAAGATTGGCTCACAAAATAAAGAATATTACCTATTGTGTTCCTTTAAAAAAAACCATCTACGAGACCAAAAGGTCAACAGTTATTTTTAAAAATAAAGATGAGAATGTTAGGGGGCAGGGAAACTAGAACAGAAATAAAGAGAATATTCATACATTGTGAAGAATGTAACTAACGTCACTGAACAACATGTACAAGAATTGTTGAATGGGAATCTAAACTGCTATGTATAACTTCACCGAAAGCACAATAAAATAACTATTAAAAAAAAGTAACCAGGGAAGAGGGCCCCAAAGGCCGACATGCATGAGCATAGAGAGTAGAGGGAACGAGATTCCCTGGAAACATCTCCAAAGAACTTCCCCGACCTGCAGGACATGAGTGTGGGGGGCAGACGTGCTCTCACACAGTAGCACATGGGGTGAGACTCTGAGCTGTGGTGTCAGAGCAGTGAAGGAGCAGGAGGCCACAACAGCATCAACGTGGGACCAAGAAATCAGTGTGGCCCCCTTCAAAATTCTTGAAGAAAACACTGCCAACCTGGAATGCTGCACCATCCAAACTGACATGATCTTCAAAAATGTACCCCCCATGAGCCATTTCTCGGGAAGCTAGCGGAATGATGGAGTGAATCAAAAAGAATGAGACAAAGATAAAGAATGAGACAAAGATAAAGAATGACAACCAGTCTGGGACAAGCACTCACAGTACAAGCATGCCTCAGGCCACGGCACCATGGAGGCTCCAGGAGGCAGAGGTCCAAGGAAAAAATCAGAACCCAAAGACAGCCTGAGAACATTGAGCTTGGGATAACTGTGCCAAGAAGCAACTGGAATGTATGGGATGAATTAAGAACAGGGACACAGAACAACGAGCACATTTTTAAAAGGCAGTTTTTCAACTGCTAGGAAAAAATATGAAACCATCTCAGTAAGCTCCTATGCATAGTTGGGAATATCATGCATAGGCATTAAACATTCATTACTGATTTACCCAAAAAGTAGAAATGACGGCAATGTAAGGAAGCTATAAACCAAACCAAACTCATTGCTGTTGAGTCGATTCTGGCTCATGGTGATCCCATGTGCTTCAGAGTAGAACCCTCCACTGGGTTTTCTTGGCAGCAGTTGCCAAGCCTTTCTTCCGTGGTGCCACTGGGTGGGTTCGAATCACCAACCTTTGGGTTAGTACCCACCGACTGCCCGTTAGTAAAAGAAAAAAAATTTTTTTTAGTGCAAACCATTTGCAGCACCCAGGGAGCCCTTAAGGGGGCGACAGAGAAAGGTGGTTCCTAACACTGATGAATGGCGATGGCAGCGTGGACACGTTATTCAGACTCACAGCACAGGCTTGAGAATCTGCAGAATCAAAATGATCACCTCCAGGGAGGTCTAGATCGGCAGGAAGGCCAGGGTAGGGAACCACAATATCCTCTTAAATCCCTCATTATTCCTTGACTTTTAAAATTGTGTGCACGTAGTACTTTGGTGACATAAAAAGCAACCTAAAAATTAACTGATAAAATGTACATAAAGACAGTGCCACAGAATCTGCCACAGAGAAACTCAGGAAAAGCTGGCGATTATTACTTTTTTTTTAGGGTACACGCAATGTATTGTCTTATACAGGTTTTTTTTTTTTTTCTTTACATCATCAAGTTACCTATGATGTGAATGTTATTATTTTTGTTTTTTGGGGGGGAGTTCCCTTTCTTTCCTTCCCAAGCAGGCATAATACCTCTAGGTTAAAAGGATAGTATGTTCCCCAAATTTTTCAAAAGATGGGAAGGAATAAATGCGGTTTCCTGCTTCCCTCTGGAGCAGCCCAGTGCTCACAGGCTCTGGGAAGTTCACATTTATCCTTCAATGGGTTTCACTCATTCATTCCACTCATAAGCACTGACTGAGCACCACTAGGTGTCAGGGACCACTCTTAGCACTGAGGTTACAGCAGAGAGCAAAGCAGAGCAAACCCCTGCCTCAGGAGGGGGATTTCACATGAGTCAACTGGTCAGTCAGTCAAGAAATATACTCACTGAGCACCTCTCTCTCTCTTTCTTAAATCTGATTTCAGATGATTAGGTTTACAGAGTTTTTTTCTTCACTTTCAAATTTTTCTTTTTCTTTTTTAAAGGAATAACTCCCCATTTTCCTTTCCCTAGCCCCCGGCAATCACTAATCTACTTTGTCTCTATGCCTTTGCCTTTTTGGATATTTCATATATATGGAATTAGACAATATTCATCCTTTTGTGACTTATTTCACTCAGCATAATGTTTTCAAGGTTCACCCATGTCATAGCATGGATCAGAACTTCATTTTTCATTATGACTGAATGACATTCCATTGCATGGGCTTTACCACATTTTGTTTATCTGTTCATCTGTTGACGGACATTTGGGTTGTTTCTAACTTTTGCTGATTGTGAATAATGCTGCAATGGGAAACTCTAGTGGAGTAGTGGTTAAGAGCTATGGCTGCTAACCAAAGGGTCAACAGTTTGAATCCACCAGGCGCTCCTTGGAAACTCTATGGGGCAGTTCTACTCTGTCCTATAGGGTCGCTAGGAGTCGGAATTGACTTGACGGCAATGGGTTTGGTTTTTCTTGTTACCTAGGAGTGGAATTTCTGGGTCATATGGTAGTTTCTATGTTTAACTTTGTGAGGAATATGCCAGCTATTATCAAGAAAGCTCTGTTGCCCTTTCTAAAAACCAGTCAACATCGAAACATGAAGCTTCCATCTCATCAGCAATTTTGACCCTCAGGAGTGCCTGCTTGTCCCAAAAGCCTAATGCACAGGGCATTTTTTGGAATGGCCCCACGGACACAGAGTATGGGGGCAGGGGTGAAGCCAACCTCCACTCCACAAAGCAGTCCCCTCAGAGCTGGCTTCCAGCTGTGGCTGAAATGCCTCCCTTCATCCCCTTTCCCTGGAGAGTGTGCTCTCAAAAGGTGCAGGCCTAGCTCTTATCTAGTCTTCTGGCCTTTCCTAGGTCTTCAGATAGCTAGACAGCCGCAATACAGAGCACCTCCCTGGCCTCCTCTGTCCTTCCCATTCTTCAGCACTGGCTCACTTCCCCCATCCCCTAGGCTGTTTCACCTCCGTGGTAGGAAATGATGAGACCCCACTGTTTAATTACCGACATTAACCAAAGCAAATACCTGGTCTCAACAGAATGGAACCATCTGGACCAACAAGTAACTGGAAGCACATTGCCCTATGTGACCTAAAGCAGACTGCTACTGCTGCTTCTTCTTTGTTAGCAGATGTCTGCGTTCTGGTCCTTGCACCATTTCAAGGATACACACAAAACTAGTTTTTAACAAGATAAAATTTGGTATTTCAGAATTTGACAATCCAACTACATGTAGGAAAGGGGATTTTAGTCTTCCAGAAAAAAAAAAGTTAAACACAAGAAATATTAAAAAAAACTGTTCACATTTCTCTCTGCTTGCCTCATTAACCCTCACTGCTCCTGCTCTCACCATTTCTCGGTTCCCAAGGCACCCTCACTGCTCCTGCTCTCACCATTTCTCGGTTCCCAAGGCACTTGATCAATGAAAGAAGTGCCGCTGCCCTTAGAACGACATGTTGTTATCTGAGCTATTTCAGAAGAGCTTCCATAACTGACTCCAATCTGTTGGTTGAGCTCAGAAGAGCTGGGGGAGCTGGGGAGGCTTGGAAACCCAGTCTAGACAGGAGGCAGCGGCTGGTACCCCAGGCTCCAGGTCCCCAGGCTCCAGCCTGAGCACTGCCCATGCCCAACATAGGCAGCCCCATGGGAAGGATGCCCTGTGCCAACCCAGGCCGTCATTAAAATGCTTATCTCATGTGATTTTATGGTATTTGGGAATAAAAGCCTTATCTTTTAGAGCTCTGCACTCTTTTTTTTTTTCTGCACTCAAGTACTCACAGTTGAAATCATATGATGTCTGCAGTGTGATTTAAAATAATCACGGGTAGCTGGGTAAAACGACATTGGCCTCATGTTGCTAACACTTAAAAAATCCATGAGATCATTTCTCTATTATCTCTACTTCTGTGAGAGTTGGGAAAAGACCACAATGAAACTTTATAAAAAATAATGAGGTACTTATCTCAAGAATGCAGGATACCTGGGCACAGGGCCTGGGGAGGCTTATTCCCTGAGCTCCACACAGGAGGGACAACGTACACTGAATAATCCAGCTGCAGGGTCCCCTGGGCCTGGAGGATCTCAGGCCTCCGCAAGGCATTGACCATGAAAATCTTAAATGCCATCTGCTCCCACAACCAGAAGTTGGTCCAGCTTCTCACAGCGAGACCACAGCTACCCAGACAGAACACAGCTCTCTGGAGGAGTCCCATATGTCAAAATACCTGCTGGGTGTAGTCTACACATCACCTGAACCTGGGCTGTGGGCACAAGAGCTGCCGTGTGCCCAGATCCCAGCCAGAGCCCCCAACAGGGTTACAGATACAACCTAACTCTGAGAAACACTGAATCCCAAAGTGAACTCCCAGTTAGATTTTAAAATGTATGTGTGTGTAAATGGATATATGTGGGTATGTATGTACACATATATTGTGGTTGTTACATGCCGTCTAGTCAGTTCCAATTCACAGCCACCATATGTATGAGAGAATGAAACATTGCCTGGTCCTGAGCCATCCTCAAAACCATTGTTATGTCTGAGCCCATCGTTGCAGCCACTGAAATCGTTGAAGGTCTTCCTCTTTTGCACTGATCCTCTAATTTACCAAGTATGATGTCCTTCTCCAGGAACTGGCCCTCCTGATAACATGTCCAAAGTATGTAAGATAAAGTCTCGCCATCCTCACTTCCAAGAAGCAATCTAGCTGTACTTCTTTCAAGACAGATTTGTTCGTTCTGGTAGTCTATGGTATACTCAGTATTCTTCACCAGCATCATAATTCAAAGGCATCAATTCTTCTCTGGTCTTCCTTATTCACTGTTCAGTTTTCACATGCAAAATGGGGTGTCTGAAAATACCATAGGTAGGGTCAGGCACACCTTAGTCCTTAAAGTTACATCTTTGTTTTTAATACATTTAAGAGTTCTTTTGCAGCAGATTTGTCTAATGCAATGTGTTGTTTGATTTCTTGACTGCTGCCTCCATGGGGTGTCGATTGTGGATCCAAGTAAAACGAAGTCCTTGACAACTTCAATATTTTCTCCATTTATCATGATGTTGTTTATTGGTCTAGTTATGAGGGTTTTTTTTAAAGTTGTAGTGTAAATCATAGGGAAAGCTGCAGTCTTTGATTGTCATCAGTGCGCTTTAAGTCCTCTTCACTTTCAGCAAGCAACGTTATGTCATCTGCATATCTCAGGTTGTTAATGAGGATTCCTCAGTCCTGATCCTGCATTCTTCTTCATATAGTCCAGCTTCTCAAATTATTTGCTCTGCATACAGACTGAATAAGTATGGTGAAAGGATACAACCCAGATGTACACATTTTCTGATCTTAAACCATGTAGTATCCTCTTGTTCTGTTTGAATGACTACCTCTTGGTCTATGTACAGGTCAGGGATGAGCACAGTTAAACGAACAAACAAACAAAAACAAAACCCTTTGCCGTTGAGTCGAGCCTGATTCACAGCGACCCTATAGGATAGACTGCCCCCACAGGGTTTCAAAGGAGCGTGCCTGGTGGATTTGAACTGCCGACCTTTTGCTTAGTAGCCATAGCTCTTAACCACTACACCACCAGGGTATCCGAGCACAAATAAGTGTTCTGGAATTCCCATTCTACGCAATGTTAACCATATATATATATATATATATATATATATATTTTTTTTTTTTTTTTTTTAATGATCCACACATTCCAATTCCTTTCCATAGTAAATAAAACACAGATGAACATCTTTCTGGTATTCTCTGCTTTCAGCCATGAGCCACCTGACGTCAGCAATGATATCCCTCTTTCCACGTCCTCTTCTGAAATCAGTTTGAACTTGTGGCAGTTCCCTGTCAATGTACTGCTGCAACTGCTTTTGAATGATTTTCAGCATGATTTTACTTGTGTGTGATATTAAAGATACTGTTTGATAATTTTCACATTCCGTTGGATCGCTTTCTTTGGAATGGGCACAAATATGGATCTCTTACACTGGGCTGGCCAGGCAGCTGTCCTCCAAATTTCATGTACAAAAATGTACATGTATATATGTATTTATATTTTTAATAAATGATACATATATATATTTTTAATTTTTTATACTAATTTTTATTGCGCTTTAAGTGAACATTTACAAATCAAGTCAGTCTGTCACATATAAGCTTATATACACCTTACTCCTTACTCCCACTTACTCCCCCCCTATTGAGTCATCCCTTCCAGTCTCTCCTTTCATGACAATTTTGCCAGCTTCTAACCCCCTCTACCCTCCTATCTCCCCTCCAGACAGGAGATGCCAACAGTCTCAAGTGTCTACCTGATACAAGTAGCTCACTCTTCGTCAGCATCTCTCTCCAACCCATTGTCCAGTTCCTTCCATGTCTGATGAGTTGCCTTCGGGAATGGTTCCTTTCCTGGGCCAACAGAAGATTTGAGGACCATGACCGCCAGGATTCCTCTAGTCTCAGTCAGACCATTAAGTCTGGTCTTTTTATGAGAATTTGGGGTCTGCATCCCACTGATCTCCTGCTCCCTCACGGGTTCTCTGTTGTGCTCCCTGTCAGGGCAGTCATCAGTTGTGGCCAGGCACCATCTAGTTCTTCTGGTCTCAGGATGATGTAAGTCTCTGGTTCATGTGGTCCTTTCTGTCTCTTGGGCTCATAGTTATCGTATGACCTTGGTGTTCTTCATTCTCCTTTGATCCAGGTGGGTTGAGACCAATTCACGGCCGCTTGTTAGCATTTAAGACCCCAGATGCCACATTTCAAAGTGGAATGCAGAATGTTTTCATAATAGAATTATTTTGCCAATTGACTTAGAAGTCCCCTTAAACCATGGTCCCCAAACCCCCACCCTTGCTCCACTGAACTTTGAAGCATCCAGTTTATCCCGGAAACTGCTTTTGGTCCAGTCCAGTTGAGCTGACCTTCCATGTATTGAGTATTGTCCTTCCCTTCACCTAAAGTAGTTCTTATCTACTGACTAATCAGTAAATAACCCTCTCCCACCCTGCCTCCTTCCCCTCCTTGTAACCACAAAAGTATGTGTTCTTCTCAGTTTATACTATTTCTCAAGATCTTATAATAGTGGTCTTGTACAATATTTGTCCTTTTGTATCTGACTAATTTTGCTCAGCATAATGCCTTCCAGGTTCCTCCATGTCATGAAATGTTTCATCGATTCGTCACTGTTCTTTATCGATGCGTAGTATTCCATTGTGTGAATATACCACAATTTATTTATCCATTCATCCGTTGATGGACACCTTGGTTGCTTCCAGCTTTTTCCTATTGTAAACAGTGCTGCAATAAACATGGGTGTGCATATATCTGTTTGTGTGAAGGCTCTTATTTCTCTAGGGTATATTCTGAGGAGTGGGATTTCTGGGTTGTATGGTAGTTCTATTTCTAACTTTTTAAGAAAACGCCAGAGAGATTTCCAAAGCGGTTGTACATTTTACATTCCCACCAGCAGTGCGTAAGAGTTCTAATCTCTCCGCAGCCTCTCCAACATTTATTATTTTGTGTGTTTTCGATTAATGCCAGCCTTGTTGGAGTGAGATGGAATCTCATTGTAGTTTTAATTTGCATTTCTCTAGTGGCTAATGATCGTGAACATTTTCTCATGTATCTGTTAGCTGCCTGAATATCTTCTTTTGTGAAGTGCATGTTCATATCCCTTGCCCACTTCTTGATTGGGTTGTTTGTCTTTTTGTGGTTGAGTTTTAACAGAATCATATAGATTTTAGAGATCACGTGCTGGTCGGAGATGTTATAGCTGAAAATTCTTTCCCAATCTGTAGGTGGTCTTTTTACTCTTTTGGTGAAGTCTTTAGATGAGCATAGGTGTTTGATTTCTAGGAGCTCCCAGTTATCTGGTTTCTCTTCGTCATTTTTGGTAATGTTTTGTATTCTGTTAATGCCTTGTATTAGGGCTCCTAAGGTTGTCCCTATTTTTTCTTCCATGATCTTTATCGTTTTAGTCTTTATGTTTAGGTCTCTGATCCACTTGGAGTTAGTTTTTGTGCATGGTGTGAGGTATGGGTCCTGTTTCATTTTTTTGCAAATGGATATGCAGTTATGCCAGCACCATTTGTTAAAAAGACTATCTTTTCCCCAATTAACTGACACTGGGCCTTTGTCAAATATCAGCTGCTCATATACGGATGGATTTATATCTGGGTTCTCAATTCTGCTCCATTGGTCTATGTGCCTGTTGTTGTACCAGTACCAGGCTGTTTTGACTACTGTGGCTGTATAATAGGTTCTAAAATCAGGTAGAGTGAGGCCTCCCACTTTCTTCTTCTTTTTTGGTAATGCTTTACTTATCCGAGGCTTCTTTCCCTTCCATACGAAGTTGGTGATTTGTTTCTCAATCACATTAAAAAATGTCATTGAATTTGGATCGGAAGTGCATTGTATGTATAGATGGCTTTTGGTAGCACAGACATTTTTACTATGTTCAGTCTTCCTATCCATGAGCAAGGTATGTGTTTCCACTTAAGGAGGTCCTTTTTAGTTTCTTGTAGTAGTACTTTGTAGTTTTCTTTATATATGTCTTTTACAACTTCGGTAATATTTACTCCTAAGTATTTTATCTTCTTGGGGCTACTGTGAATGGTATTGATTTGGTTATTTCCTCTTCAATGTTCTTTTTGTTGATGTAGAGGAATCCAAGTGATTTTTGCATGTTTATCTTATAACCTGAGACTCTGCCAAACTCTTCTTAGTTTCAGTAGTTTTCTGGAGGATTCCTTAGGGTTTTCTGTGTATAAGATCATGTCATCTGCAAATAGAGATAATTTTACTTCCTCCTTGCCAATCCAGATGCCCTTTATTTCTTGTCTAGTCTAATTGCTCTGGCTAGGACCTCCAGCACAATGTTGAATAAGAGCAGTGATAAAGGGCATCCTTGTCTGGTTCCCATTCTCAAGGGAAATGCTTTCAGGCTCTCTCCATTTAGAGTGATGTTGGCTGTACAGATGCCCTTTATTATGTTGAGGAATTTTCCTTCAATTCCTATATTGCTGAGAGTTTTTATCATGAATGGGTGTTGGACTTTGTCAAATGCCTTTTCTGCATGAATTGATAAGATCATGTGGTTTTTGTCTTTTGTTTTATTTATATGGTGGATTACATTAATGGTTTTTCTAATATTAAACCAGCCTTGCATACCTCGTATAAATCCCACTTGGACGTGGTGGATTATTTTTTTGATATGTTGTTGAATTCTATTGGCTAGAATTTCATTGAGGAATTTTGCATCTATGTTCATGAGGGATATAGGTCTGTAATTTTCTTTTTTTGTGATGTCTTTACCTGGTTTTGGTATCAGGGAAATGGTGGCTTCATAGAATGAGTTAGGCAGTATTCCGTCATTTTCTATGCTTTGAAATACCTTCAGTAGTAGTGGTGTTAACTCTTCTCTGAAAGTTTGGTAGAACTCTGCAGTAAAGCCATCCGGGCCAAGGCTTTTTTTTGTTGGGAGTTTTTTGATTACTGTTTCAATCTCTTTTTTTGTTATGGGTCTATTTAGTTGTTCTACTTCTGATTGTGTTAGTTTAGGTAGGTAGTGTTTTTCTAGGAATTCATCCATTTCTTCTAGGTTTGCAAATTTGTTAGAGTACAATTTTTCGTAAAAATCTGATATGATTCTTTTAATGTCAGTTGGGTCTGTTGTGATGTGGCCCATCTCGTTTCTTATTCGGATTATTTGTTTCCTTTCCTGTATTTCTTTAGTCAGTCTGGCCAATGGTTTATCAATTTTGTTAATTTTTTCAAAGAACCAGCTTTTGGCTTTGTTAATTCTTTCAATTGTTTTTCTGTTCTCTAATTCATTTAGTTCAGCTCTAATTTTTATTATTTGTTTTCTTCTGGTGCCTGATGGATTCTTTTGTTGCTCACTTTCTATTTGTTCAAGTTGTAGGGACAGTTCTCTGCTTTTGGCTCTTTCTTCTTTTTGTATGTGTGCATTTATTGATATAAATTGGCCTCTGAGCACTGCTTTCGCTGTGTCCCAGAGGTTTTGATAGGAAGTATTTTCATTCTCGCTGTATTCTATGAATTTCTTTATTCCCTCCTTAATGTCTTCTATAACCCAGTCTTTTTTCTGCAGGGTATTGTTCAGTTTCCAAGTATTTGATTTCTTTTCCCCAATTTTTCTGTTATTGATTTCCACTTTTATGTTCTTGTGGTCTGAGAAGATGCTTTGTAATATTTCGATGTTTTGGATTCTGCAAACGTTTGTTTTATGACCCAATATGTGGTCTATTCTAGAGAATGTTCCATGTGCACTAGAAAAAAAAGTATACTTTGCAGCAGTTGGGTGGAGAGTTCTGTATAAGTCTATGAGGTCAAGTTGGTTGATTGTAGTAATTAGGTCTTCTGTTTCTCTATTGAGCTTCTTACTGGATGTCCTGTCCTTCTGAGAAAGTGGTGTGTTGAAGTCTCCTACTATAATTGTGGAGGTGTCTATCTCACTTTTCAGTTCTGTTAAAGTTTGTTTTATGTATCTTGCAGCCCTGTCATTGGGTGCATAAATATTTAATATGGTTATATCTTCCTGGTCAATTGTCCCTTTTATCATTATGTAGTATTCTTCTTTATCCTTTGTAGTGGATTTAACTTTGAAGTCTATTTTGTCAGAAATTAATATTGCTACTCCTGCTGTTTTTTGATTATTGTTTGCTCGATATATTTTTTTCCATCCTTTGAGTTTTAGTTTGTTTGTGTCTCTAAGTCTAAGGTGTGTCTCTTGTAGGCAGCATATAGACGAATCGTGTTTCCTTATCCAGTCTGAGACTCTCTGTCTCTTTATTGGTGCGTGTAGTCCATTTACATTCAGTGTAATTATAGATAAGTATGTGTTTAGTGCTGTCATGTTGATGCCTTTTTATGTGTGTTGTTGACAATTTCATTTTTCCACTTACTTTTTTGTGCTGAGATGTTTTTCTTTGTAAATTGTGTGTTCTTCATTTTCATAGTATTTGACTTTATGTTTGCTGAGTTGTTACGTTTTTCTTGGGTTTTATTTTGAGTTACGGAGTTGTTATACCTCTCTGCGGTTACCTTAATATTTACCCCTATTTTTCTAAGTAAAAACCTAACTTGTATTATCCTATATCACCTTGTATCCCTCGCCATGTGGCAGTTCTGTGCCACCTGTATTTAGTCCCTCTTTTTGATTATTGTGATCTTTTACATATTGACTTCAATGATTCCCTGTTTTGAGCGTTTTTTTTTTTTTTTAATCTTAATTTGTTTTTGTGATTTCCCTATTTGAGTTGATATCAGGATGCTCTGTCCTGTGACCTTGTGTTGTGCTAGTATCTGATATTATTGATTTTCTGACCAAACAATTTCCTTTAGTATTTCTTGTAGCTTTGGTTTGGTTTTTGCAAATTCTCTAAGCTTGTGTTTATCTGTAAATGTTTTAATTTCGCCTTCATATTTGAGAGAGAGTTTTGCTGGATATATGATCATTGGCTGGCAGTTTTTCTCCTTCAGTGCTCTATATATGTCATCCCATTGCCTTCTCGACTGCATGGTTTCTGCTGAGTAGTCTGAACTTGTTCTTATTGATTCTCCCTTGTAGGAGACCTTTCTTTTATCCCTGGCTGCTTTTAAAATTTTCTCTTTATCTTTGGTTTTGGCAAGTTTGATGATAATATGTCTTGGTGATTTTCTTTTTGGATCAACCTTAAATGGGGTTCGATGAGCATCTTGGATAGATATCCTTTCGTCTTTCATGATGTCAGGGAAGTTTTCTATCAACAGATCTTCACCTATTCTCTCTGTGTTTTCTGTTATCCCTCCCTGTTCTGGGACTCCAATCACACACAAGTTATTCTTCTTGATAGGGTCCCACATGATTATTAGGGTTTCTTCGTTTTTTTTTTAAATTCTTTTATCTGATTTTTTTTCGGCTTTATTGTTGTTAATTCCATGGTCCTCCAGATTTCCCACTCTGCATTCTAAGTGCTCGAGTTTGCTCCTCTGACTTCCTATTGCGTTGTCTAATTCTGTAATTTTATTGTTAGTCTTTTGGATTTCTGAATGGTGTCTCTCTATGGATTCTTGCAACTTATTAATTTTTCCACTATGTTCTTGAATAATCTTTTTGATTTCTTCAACTGCTTTATCAGTGTGTTCCTTGGCTTTTTCTGTAGATTACCTTATTTCATTTCTGAGGTCATTCCTGATGTCTTGAAGCATTCTGTAAATTAGTTTTTTATATTCTGCATCTGGGAATTCCAGGATTGTATCTTCATTTGGGAAAGATTTTGATTCTTTAGTTTGGGGAGTTGTAGAAGCAGTCATGTTCTGCTTCTTTCTGTGGTTTGATATCGACTGCTGTCTCCGAGCCATCACTAAGATATTGTAGAGATTTATTCTATATTTGCTCACTGAGTCTTATCTTGTTTTGTTTTCTTCCAATATACGTAGATGGGTTACTAGATTGCACTGTCTTGATTGTTGTAGCCCTTGACTCACTTATGTCCTATTACCAGGTGGTTTGGGCTGTAACCAGATATATAAGCCTGAGTCCGTTCACTATTCTTGAGTAGAATCTGATTTTGGGTCCACCTAGAGAAGTGGTGGTGATAGTTGTGTGCACCAAACCTTAGGCCCCCAATGCAAGTACCTCTACAGATTGGTAGGTGTCACTCTCCTTAGACCCCTAAGGCAGAAGGCTAGGTGGTCTGGGGGGAGCTTCAGCCCTCAGTTCCCTGTTGTAGGTCAGTGAGGGCTCTGTTGAATATGCAGAGATATCAGACCTGGGAAACTTGTCTTTCCAGTAAATCTGCTAAAACAATTGCAGTCAGATCCCTATCAGAAATGCCTTTGCATTATAATAGCCACCTTGTTCCCTGTAGGGATGAAAGCCCGAGACTGTGGATCACATATGCTTGGCTGGAGCTGGTTCTGTGTTTTTAGTCCAATTAGGGAAGGAATTTTGGTCCCTGGGTTTTTTGTGGTTGCTTCCCTCAGGCCAGAAGAATGGGTTAGGAAAAGACCAAAGAAAAAAAGAAAAACCTCGGAGCAGTTCTCCCTCTGGCTCAGGAAATTCCAATGTTAATGAAGCCGCCTGGGAAGGGGAGGGGAGGGTTCAGATAAACAGGACAGAGTAGCACCCCAGAATATAGACAAAGTTACTTATCTTGCTTGGGATGACTGTTTTATCTGAGATTCCTGAGGGGCACGTCGACTGTGTGCACTGGCTGGGTAGAGATTGTCCCCGATGGTCAGGCCTGCGTCCCGTGCTTGCACTGTCTCAGAAGCCACAGTTAGTTCCTCCGCTCCCAGTCCAAAGCCCAGCGCCAAGGTTCCCCGGCTGGGACGTTGCACTCCTGGCTCCAAAAGCAGTTGCTGCCTCCCGGTGACTTCTCCTCCTGTCAGGTGCATCGCTGTGCTGCCTGCGTGCACTGGCTGGCCTTCCCCCGAGGTCACTTCTGGGGACTATGGATGTGCCCCATTTTTGCGTCGTCTCAGGATGCCGTGCTCTGCTCCCCTGCGCCCAGTCCAAAGCCCGGCGCCAAGGTTTCCTGACTGGGACGCTGGCTCCAGGCTCCGAAAACAGTCGCTGCTTCCCCTTGGTTGTTAGTTCTCAGTCTCTGTCACTCAGGTCAACTCTTTAGATCTGTGTTTGATGGTCAGGGTTCGTAGACTGTCATGTATGTGATCGATTCACTTGTTTTTCCGAGTCTTTGTTGCAAGAGGGATCCGAGGTAGTGTCTACCTAGTCAACCATCTTGGCCCCGCCTCCACATATATATATTTGATATATATGTATAAAGTTACATGCACACAGAAGGAGGACCAGAGAAACTACACCAAAGTGTCAGTACTGACCACCTCTGGGCAGAGAGATTGGGGAAAACATCTTTCTGATTTTAATTCTCTACAATGTTATCTGGAAAGGAATAAAGCACCACTTATACCCACAAGGACTCAATATGCTGCCCAAAATGGGCACTGGAGATGGGGCAGAAGTGGCTGTGAATTTGTTGAGTAACTTCGTATAAGCTGATAACCTGGCATCGCTGTGCCTGCATCCTCACCCCATGGTTCTCCACATCTGCTCTGCCTCCTCTTGCTACCCTCACCCATATAGATGGTGAACTGCAGCTGCATCACTGGGATGGCCCACCCACCTCACTCCTGCAGCTGATGTCTCTTCCAGATTTACTTCCTACACCACTCTACAGCTCTTGGGCATTTCTCCTTGGATGGCTTGACACCCCCACAAAGTCCAGCCCACCCCTTGTTATTCACAGTAGCCAAAAAAGTGCAAACAACCCAAATGTCCACCCACAGATGAATGGGCAAACTGTGCTATATCCTATATAATGGAATATTATTCAGTCATAGAAAAGAATGAAGTTCTGATACATGATACACGCACACACAGTCACCGGGTACGCCAGCTGCTTTCCTTACAGGCCCTCTTCCACCTAAATTACCCTTCCCACTCTGTCACTGCACTCAGTGGGTCTCAGTTGTGGGACTGCACTCAAAATTACCAAGAGTGCTTGTTAGAAATGCAGGATCCTTCACAATACCAAGTGTGGGCAAGGATGCCTAGCAAGTGGAACTCTCCCACTTTGCTAGTGGGAGTATACATGGGTGCCGCTGATTAGGAAAGCTGGCAGAATTTGCAGAGGGGAACTCCACAGCCCCCAGCCCAGTACCCCACTCGACTCCTGGGTGCCCACTCCAGAGAAGTACATGTATTCCCTGGAAGACAAAGACCAAAACCACTCCTGGCAGCTGTATTCACACAGCCAACAACCGGAATAAGCCAAATGTCCACTGAGCATTGAACAGAAAAGTAACCTGTGGCACAGTCACACCATGGCGTAACAAACAGCATACATAACAACACCTGCCGCCCACAAGTGTGAACTTCACAGACATGAAGCTGAATGAAGGAGCCAGGCACAGGGCTGCAGTGTGTGATTCCAATGATAGGAAGTTCAAAACAGGTAAAACGTCTCCACAGCTGCTGTGTTGTTTACTGTACTAGCTAGGTATGTTATAATTCAGTATAAATACTCCACAGAAGAAAAAGTGAGAAGGCTAGACCATCTTCCTCAATTGTTCTCTCTGGAGAGAACTGACAGACAGGAAGTTGCATTGCGAAGAGGGGACAGCAGGACAGAGGGCACTGGGAACATGGTGTGAGCCATGTCTTAAGAAGCACCGCCTCCCCATCTACTGCCACCCCAGGAGCACAAAGGTTGACCTGCAACCAGGCCGCACCTCATCCTGTTCCCTTCCTGCGCTCACTGCTCCAGCAGATTCCCAGGCAGAGAGCTAGACAAGCTGAGGGACCAAGGCCAATGGGGAATGGAGTTCTAAAGGATGAAGCCTCTCAGGAGCAGGTCAGCAGCCGGCTGCTGTCCATCAAGCTCCTCGAAGACGTGTACAATGGTAACTTAGTAGATGAGAACCAGCATAAAGCTGATTCCCAGAAGGCAGAGATCAACCATATACCCGCTTTCCCACTTCTCCATCATTTCCTGCACCAGCCACCCACCCACACAACACATTCTCTCTGTCCCCAGCTACCTGGGGCTAGATCAGACCTTACAAGTTAAGAGGACACTGTCCTTGGTTTCGTTAATTCACTAGACCTCACAGAAGATACTGTATGTACAAGTACCAGTTTTATTATAGTAAAAGGATATAAATCGGGAGATCACATAAGGAAGAGATGAGCAGGTGAAGTCTGGGAAAGTTCCCAATGTGAAGCTGCTGTTTCAGGGATGACACCTGTCATAGATTGAATTATATCCCCCCAAAATACCCATTAACTTGGCTAGGTCATGATGACTTCTATGATTGTATGATTGTCTACCATTTTAACCTCTGATGTGATTTCCCTATGTGTCGTAAATCCTATCACTATGATATAATAAGATGGATTAGTGGCAGTTACATAGCTGAGGACTACAGGATTAGATAGTGTCTTAAACAGATCTCATTTGAGATATAAAAGAAAGAAGCAACCAGAGAGATATGGGGACTTCTCAACGCCAAGAAGCCAGTGCTGAGAGCAGAGCGCGTCCTTTGGACCTGAGTTTCCTGTGCTGAAATGCTCCCAGACCAAGGGAAGACAGATGACAAGGACTTTCCTCCAAAGCAAACAGAGAGAGAAAGCCTTCCCCTGGAGCCAGCACCCTGAATTTGGACTTCTAGCCTACTGGACGGTGAGGGAATAAACATCTCTTTGTTAAAGCCATCCATTTGTGGTGTTTCTGTTATAGCAGCACTAAATGACTAAAAGACAACACCCTCCCTTTGCCGATTGGGAACCTCACTGAGTCTCAGGGTTTCAGGCTTTTATCGGCTAGTCCTACACAGTTGGCTAAATCATGCCTCCTGAGCTAGCTGATTATCAGCCTCCCAGGTGAGTGTTTTCTGGTCTGGCTAGCCCCCAGTTGACAGCACAAATCCTCAGGTGTGTCCTGGAAGTCCCAGACAAAGGCAGCCCAATTGACTCCAAGGGTTATTTCTCTAGAGCTAAGGACAAAGGTCACCTTATTTGGGGTAAAAAGAAATCCTTTACCCAACAATGCACATAGCTGAAAGTTGGCCAGTGTCAGCAAGCAGCGACCCCATGGAGGGCATGCTCAGTGCTCTGGGTGCTCCTTGCAAATTCTCTGCACATGTAAAACATCCTCAAAATGAAAAGCTCAAAGAAAGAAGTGATTCAGTGTTTAAGAACCACCACCAGACAAAGCCCTGCTAGGCTGTGAGAAGAGAAGCAACTGCCATTTTCTACAACCCTATGTGTGATTGTTAAGGACATCATCTGTGCCGGAGTGCTGTGCTGGGAGCCAAACAAGATGCAGAGTTGTATAAGACTAGATCCTACACTCAAGGAATCTATAATACTATCAGCAGGACTCTTCTCTTTCAAAGATTAAATGGTGGTTTGCTGCTGTGGTTCAGCAACATTTATTTCTAACATGCAAAGTAACTATAAGCAGCAGTGGCCTCTTCTCTATGCCTTAGTTTTCTCATCTTAAAAATGGGAGGAATAAGTGCATCTACTGACAGGGCAAATGTGACGAGTGAATACATACCAGCTCCACGACAGGGCCTCGCACAAGCACACGCTCAGGTTAGTGCTGCTGTACTGCAGTTGGAAGCCCCAGATTCCGGAGCAGGTGGCTGGGGCTCACATCCCCTCAGGATACTGTCACTGCTGGTCTAGAGACAGCGGGCAGCTGGTCAAGATGTGGAAGTCAGTGGCTCAATAAATACTTCCTGGCTGCCCAGCAGGGAAAGGCACCACCATGCACACTGGGGACATGGCAGCAAGTGGACAAGATGGGCCCTGTTCTCAGGGAGCAGGCGTGCTAGCTTTAGCTTACTTATAGAAACCCTTGCCTCGGTGCTGCAGTCGCCAGGCTGAAGAAGGCAGTGGGGCCCAACAGCTTCCCCACGGGAAAATGACGCCAAGAACAGCACCAGAAGAGTAGGGGATTCACCACAGAAAACCTGGCCAGGAGCCTAGCACTACTTGAGCACTCCCTATCTCTCATCACCCACTATCCTTGCCAATAACAAACCCGAGGGGTCAGAAGAAAGACACCAGTGAGGACTCGCTGACCTCTGCCTGTGGGAGGACCATGACCCACGGACAGCATGGGGACCTGAAAGGTTAAAGACACCTCCGTCCTTCTGAAGGCTTTTCAGACCCTTGGAAGTTCTGTTCTTTCTTTTGGTTTTATTTTGTTTCTGGCTAAACGGTGCTCTCCTTGCTCCTTCCAGTCCAGGCTGAATTCTCTATCTCTCTTATGTCCTGATAGAGAACAAGCCTTCACAGGAAGCGAGACTGGCCTGTCCTCCACAGGTGACTCCCCTCCAAGCCCCTCACTGAGCTCCTCCTACACAGGGGACTGCCTTTCCCCACATAGGCCCCTTCCCCTCTGCCTTCTGTTCAGCCCAACAGACATTTTATTCCATGCCTCTATGTGCAATCTTCTGTACTGTGGAACAGGACGGATAAAAGCCTCAAGAAAAAGCCAGCAGAAAAGTTAAAAAGAACTGCCAGAAAATGATTGACAAGGTGTCTGATTAAAATGTTATGTGAACCTATTTTATGTCAGGTGAAGTGCTGGTCAGTAGTGACTCAGGCATGCTCTTGGGAGCCTGCAGACCAGTGGGTGTGCTTAACATGGATAATCCAACAATCCCACAAGGAGACAGGCCCAGGGGCTCTCAGGGACGCTTCTCCTGGGTTCTCTGCAGGAGGGTGGGGGGCCAATGATGAGCCAATTGGTACCTACTATCCGTCTCACTCTTGACCCACCCCCACCCCAGCTGCTTTAGGTCTGTACCGAGGTCATCAGTCCCCCCCCCGAGGCCTAGAGGCGTCATCCCCACCAGCCAGGGCTACAAGATCTCCTACTCCTGCAAGGAGCCCAGGGAGAAGGCATCAGACATGCATTCTCCTCATTTCCCTCCCACCATCCCCATGACACAGACTGGACTCCTGCCATTTCATAGATGAGAGGGGTTAAGTGTTCTGCCGGTGGTCACTCAGCTGACACATGGCAAAACCAGGAGTTTCAGAGCTTCACACTATACCTTAGCTTAGGCCTCTGTGCCATGAGGGGGTGGCTCACAAAGCTCCCTGGAAAAACACTTTCTCTTGCGTTCTTCGACAGGTGCTTCACATGTTGGGTGCCCTGTTTCAAGGCCTCAGGTCCTACGAAGGAACTCAAAAAGGCTGAGAGAAGGCCTATCAGAAGGAGGACCTATTTAGCCAGGGAAGGACCCTCTGAGTGTTTGATACATAAACAGATACCTAGACAAAAAGAGAAGGAGCTGGTAGTGTAAATAGTAGGGGGAGTCTACCCGTTTGAACACCTTAAACACTCATTAAAAATGTTTAAAAATAGGGGGGAGCCAAGATGGTGGAATAAACAGATGCTTCCGGCGTGCCCTCTTCACAACAAAGGCCCAAAAAACCAAGTGAAACAAGTATATTTGTGACAAGTTGGGAGCCCTGAGCATCAAAGGCAAGATTAGACAATGAACTGAGGGGCAGGGGGAGGAAGAGACCGTTCAGAAGTGGAAAGGAGTTACCGGACCTGAATTACGGGGAGCCCTGAGGCACCATTCCCAGAGCAACGGCGTCGGCGGGCTGGTACTAGTTCGACCACAGTTTCTTCACAGAGAACCAGCCAGCCACACAGCCTACCTACACCTCTGGAACCTGAGAAGAACGGCGCTTTCGGCAAAAGCTAAGTACTTGCGTGTATTTTACTGTGCCCCACACACGCCCAAGCCAGCTTCAGCAACTGAATCCCTGGGCCTGAGATAGGCACTGTTGAACATCTAGAGCCATTCTCCCGGCTTTTCGGAAGGAAAAAATTTGCAATTCGGGGGAAAAGATGATTTGCTAGCTCCATTAACCAGGGAGCTCAAGACAGAAGCAACTCTTGTCCAGGCAGAAACCATCCGTGGATCTTGAGCACCTTTCCCTTCTGCAGGGACCTCTGTGGGCCTATTTTGGGAAAATAGGCCCTTCTTGGCAAACTCCAACCATTTCAGCTGTACGGTGGAGAGGTGGGTGTTTGATGTTTGACATCGCTTTTGCTATTAAACAAGGTCTTTACCTACCCACATCAGGGACTTAAGGACTGGTAGCTCCACTCAGGTCACCCAGCTGCCCGTGAAAGGGGTCCAAAGATAACTGGTACCTCCCAGTCCTTACAACCAAAAACATTGGGTGCTCATGGTCCGTCTGCAGAACCCACCCACCTGCATGCTCTAGGGAACAGAAATGCGTTTTCCTGAGAGACACTTGGGAGTCAGTTCTCAGCCCCCTGCCTTGTTCAGAGTGTGACCCTCTGCTGCAATCAGATACCGGTATATAAGCCAATCACCCCTGCCCCTCTAAGACTAGGACAGGGCCTGTACCACATATGTGATGACCAGCTACCTGGAAACCTGAGCTGAATTCATACAAGAAAACTGAATGAACTCCGAGACTGATATACATGATAACAGCTCTAGAAAGATAGGGACAGGACATCAGAGTTCCGAAGGTGAAAATAATCAAGCTAGCTCACTCAAGGAACCCATAGGAATATATCAAAACAAAACAAAGCAAGAAGCTACAACACAGTAAACAAGCATAAACTAATACAATAACTTATAGATGGCTCAGAGACAACAGTCAATATCAAGTCACATAAAGAACAGACCATGATCACCTCAACAGGCTCTCAAAACAAAGAATCCAGGGATCTTCTAGATGAAAGTGCATTCCTGGAATTACCAGATGCAGAATACAAAAGTTTAATATACAGAACCCTTCAAGACATCAGGAAGGAAATGAGGCAATACACAGAACAAGCCAAGGAACACACAGATAAAGCAATTGAAGAAATCAGAAACATTATTCAAGAATAGAAGAAAAAGTTTAATAAGCTGGAAAAATCCGTACACAGGCAGCAATCAGAAATTCAGAAGATTAACAATATAATTACAAAGTAGACAACTCAACAGAAAGTCAGAGGAGCAGAATTGAGCAAGTAGAAGCTAGAATTTCTGAACTCGAAGATAAATCACTTGGCACTAATATATTTGAAGAAAAAATACATAAAAGAATTAAAAAAAATGAAGAAACCTTAAGAATCATGTGGGTCTCTATCAAGAGAAATAACCTACGAGTGACTGGAGTACCAGAACAGGGAGGGATAACAGAAAATACAGAGAGAATTGTTGAAGATTTGTTGGCAGAAAACTTCCCTGATATTGTGAAAGATGAGAAGACATTTACCCAAGATGCTCATCAAACTCCACATAAGGTAGATGTTAAAAGAAAGTCACCAAGACATATTATAATCAAACTTGCCAAAACCAAAGATAAAGAGGGAATTATAAGAGCAGCCAGGGATAAATGAAAAGTCACCTACAAAGGAGAGCCAATAAGAATAAGCTCAGACTACTTGGCAGGAACCGTGCAGGCAAGAAGGCAATGGGATGACATATTTAAAAAATTGAAGGAAAAAAATTGCCTGTCAATAATCATATATCCAGCAAAACTGTCTTTTAAATACGAAGGTGAAATTAAGACACTCCAGGTAAACACAAGTTTAGGGAATTTGTAAAAACCAAATCAAAACTACAAGAAATACTAAAGGGAGTTCTTTGGTTAGAAAATCAATAATATCAGGTATCAACCTGAGATTAGAAACCTGGGCAGAGCAACCAGAAATCAACCTACACAGGGAAATCTAAAAAAAACAAAGCAAGATTATTAAAAAAAAAAAAAAAAATCCCAAAACAGGGAAACAGCTATGTTATTACATAAAAGAAGACAACATTAAAATAATAAAGAGCAACTAAGAAATCTAATTATACACCTTCCATATGGAGAGGAAGATACCTTGATACAAAGAAAAAAAAGTTAGTTTTAATTTAGAAAAATAGGGGTAAATAAAAAGGCAACCACAAAGGAGAGAAACTATCCTACTCATCAAAATAAAATACAAGGGAAAAATAGACTCAGCAGAAACAAAATCAACAACAACAAATATGAGGAAAGGACAAAATATTAAGAAAATCTACTCAGCACATAACATCAAGTGGGAAAAAGAAACTGTCAACACACAAAAAAAGACATCAAAATGATAGCACTAAATTCATATCTATCCATAATTACCCTGAATGTAAATAGACAAATGCACCAATAAAGAAACAGAGAGTGGCAGAATGAAGTCGAAAACAAGATCCATCTATATGCTGCCTACAAGAGACACACCTTAGACTTAGAGACACAAACAAAAACTCAGAGGATGGAAAAAAATATATCAAGCAAAGAACAATCAAAAAAAAGCAGGAGTGGCAATATTAA
This sequence comes from Loxodonta africana, assembly GCF_030014295.1. Taxonomy (NCBI): domain Eukaryota; kingdom Metazoa; phylum Chordata; class Mammalia; order Proboscidea; family Elephantidae; genus Loxodonta; species Loxodonta africana. The sequence goes on from NC_087360.1 coordinate 33,859,016, forward strand.
TTTCTGACAAAATAGACTTTAAAGTTAAAGCCATCAGAAAGGATAAGGAAGGACACTACATAATGATTAAAGGGACAATACACCAAGAAGATATAACCATATTAAATATTTATGCACCCAATGACAGTGCTGCAAGATACATAAAACAAACTCAATTAGCACCGAAAAGTGAGATAGACAGCTCCACAATAATACTAGGAGACTTCAACACACCACTTTCAGTGAAAGACAGGACATCCAGAAAGGAGCTCAATAAAGACACATAAGATCTAAAGGCCACAATCATTCAACTTGACCTCATAGACATATACAGAACACTCCACTCAACAGCAACCAAGTATACTTTCTTTTCTAGTGCACATGGAACATTCTCTAGAATAGACCACATATTAAGTCATAAAGCAAGCCTTAGCAGAATCCAAAACGCTGAAATATTACAAAGCATCTTCTCTGACCATGAGGCCATAAAAGTGGAAATCAATAAACAGGAAAAGCAGGGAAAAGATATCAAATACTTGGAAACTGAACAATACCCTGCTCAAAAAAGACTGGATTATAGAAGACATTAAGGATGGGATAAAGAAATTCAGAGAATCCAATGAGAACGAAAAGACTTTGTATCCGAACCTTTGGGACACAGCAAAAGCAGTGCTCAGAGGCCAATTTATATCAATAAATGCACACATCCAAAAAGAAGAAAGGGGCAAAATCAAAGAATTATTCCTACCGCTTGAACAAATAGAAAGAGAGCAACAAAAGAAACTCACAGGAACCAGAAGAAAACAAATAATAAAAATTAGAGCTGAACTAAATGAAATAGAAAACAGAAAAAGAATTAACAAGACCAAAAGCTGCTTTTTTGAAAAAATCAACAAAATTGATAAACCACTGGCCAAACTGACAAAAGAAAAACAGGAGAGGAGGCAAATAATCTGAATAAGAAATGAGATGGGTGATATTACAACAGACCCAACTGAAATTAAAAGAGTCATATCAGATTACTATGAAAAAGTGTACTCAAATTTGAAAACCTAGAAGAAATGGATGAATTCCTAGAAACACACTACCTATCTAAACTAACAAAAACAGAGGTAGAACAACTAAATAGACTCATAACAAAAGAAGAGATTGAAAAGGTAATCAAAAAACTCCCAATAAAAAAAAGCCCTGGTCCGGAGGGCTTCAGTGCAGAGTTCTACCAAACTATCAAAGAACAGTTAATACCACGACTACTAAAGGTATTTCAGGCCATAGAAAAGGACAGAATACTACCAAACACATTCTATGAAGCCACCAAATCCCTGATACCAAAACCAGGTAAAGACACCACAAGAAATGAAAATTATAGACCTATATTTTTTTGTTATCCCTCATAAAGGAAATCCTGGTGGCGTAGTGGTTAAGTGCTACAGCTGCTAAACTAGAGGGCGGCAGTTCAAATCCGCCAGGCGCTCCTTGGAAACTCTATGGTGCAGTTCTACTCTGTCCTACAGGGTCGCTATGAGTCGGAATCGACTCGATGGCAGTGGGTTTGGTTTTGGGTTTTTTTTATCCCTCATAAACGTAGATGCAAAAATCCTCAAAAAAATTCTAGCCAATAGAATTCAACAACATATCAAAAAAATAATTCACCATGACCAAGCAGGAATATTACCAGGTATGCAGGGATGGTTCAACATTAGAAAAACAATTAATATAATCCACCACATAAATAAAACAGAAGACAAGAATCACATGATTTTATCAATTGATGCAGAAAAGGCATTTGACAAAGTTCAACACTCATTCATGATAAAAACTCTCAGAAAATTAGGAATAGAAGGAAAATTTCTCAACATAATAAAGGGCATTTATAAAGAGCCAACATCACCCTAAATGGAGAGAGCCTGAAAGCATTCCCATTGAGATTGGGAACCAGAAAGGATGCCCTTTATCACCACTCTTGTTCAACATTGTGCTGGAAGTCCTAGCCAGAGCAATTAGGCTAGAGTGGCAAGGAAGAAGTCAAAGTATCTCTATTTGCAGATGACATGATCTTATACACTGAAAACCCTAAGGAATCCTCCAGAAAACTACTGAAGCTAATAGAAGAGTTCAGCAGAGTATCGGGATACAAGAGAAACATACAAAAATCAGTTAGATTCCTCTACACCAACAAAAAGAACATCGAAGAGGAAATCACCAAATCAATGCCATTTACACTAGCCCCCAAGAAGATAAAATACTTAGGAATAAATCTTACCAGAGGTGTAAAAGACTTATACAAAGAAAACTACAGTACACTTCTGCAAGAAACCAAAAGAGGCTTACTTAAGTGGAAAAACATACCTTGCTCATGGATAGGAAGACTTAACGTTATAAAAATGTCTATTCTACCAAAAGCAACCCATACATTTAATGCAATTCCGGTCCAAATCCCAACAACATTCTTTAATGAGATGGAGAAACAAATCAACTTCATATGGAAGGGAAAGAGTCCTCGGATAAATAAGGCATTACTGAAAAAGAAGAACAAAGTGGGAGGCCTTACTTTACCTGATTTTAGAACCTATTATACCACCACAGTAGTCAAAACAGCCTGGTACTGGTACAACAACAGATACATGGACCAATGGAACAGAATTGAGAATCCAGACATAAATCCATCCACATACGAGCAGTTGATATTTGACAAAGGCCCCAAAACAGTTGAATGAGGAAAAGACACTTTTTTTTTTTTGAATGAATAGAGTACTTTATTAAACTCTGATATTAAGTCATACCTTAGGCTATGTGTCATTATTAACAGTCACAAACTGTGTCTATCATATACATCTATGTTGTCATTGTTGTTAGGTGCTGTTGAGTTGGTTCCGACTCATAGCAACCCTGTGTACAACAGAGTGAAACACTTCTAAGTCCTGGCCATCCTCACAATTCTTGTTATGCTTGAAACCATTGTTGCAGCCACTGTGTCAATCTATCTAATTGAGGGTCTTCCTCTTTTTCGCTGACCCTCTACCAAGCATGACGTCCTTCTCCAGGGACTGGTCCTTCTTGATAACATGTCCAAAATACCTGAGAAGAAATCTCACAATCCTTGCTTCTAATGAGCATTCTGGCTGTGCTTCTTCCAAGACAGCTTTGTTCGTTCCTCTGGCAGTCTATGGTATATTCAGTAGTCTTCACCAACGCCATAATTCAAAGGCATCAATTCTTCTTTGGTCTTCCATGTTCATTGTCAAGCTTTTGCAGGTATACGAGGCAGTTGAAAACACCATTGCTTGGGTCGGGTGCACCTTAGTCTTCAAGGTAACACCTTTGCTTTTAAACACTTTAAAGAGGTCTTTTGCAGCAGATTTGCCCAATGCAACACGTTGTTTGATTTCTTGACTGCTGCTTCTGTGAGTGTTGATTATGAATCTAAGTAAAAATGAAATCCTTGACAATGTCAAGATTTCTCTGTTTATCATGGTGTTGCTTATTGGTCCAGTTGTGAGGATTTTTGTTTCTTTATGTTGAGGTACAATCCATACTGAAAGCTTTGGTCTTTGATCTTCATCAGTAAGTGCTTCAAGTCCTCTTCACTTTTAGCAAGCAAGGTTGCATCATTTGTATATTGCACATTTTTAATGAGTCTTCCTTCAATCCTGGTGCCCCACTCTTCTTCATATACTCCAGCTTCTCAAATTATTTGCTCAGCATACATATTGAGTAAGTATGGTGAAAGGATGCATCCTTTTTCCTACAGTCTCATGATGAAGAGCTATTCGTTCTAAAGCTCATCAGTCTCAAGTGTTCAGACTTGTTTTTATTAAATATTCCATCTTTTTTCTATAGCTTCAACTTTTTCTTCTTGCTCTTTTTTTTATAATAATTTTTATTGAGCTTTAAGTGAACGTTTATAAATCAAGTCAGTCAAGACAGTCTTTTTAACAAATGGTGTTGGCATAACTGGATATCCATCTGCAAAAAAAATGAAACAACACCCATACCTCACTCCATGCACAAAAACTAACTCAAAATGGATCAAAGACCTAAATATAAAATCTAAAACAATGAAGATCATGGAAGAGAAAATAGGGACAACGTTAGGAGCCCTAATTAATACATGGCATAAACAGTATACAAAACATTATTAAGAATGCAGAAGAAAAACTAGATAACTGGGAGCTCCTAAAAATCAAACACTTATGTTCATCCAAAGACTTCACCAAAAGAGTAAAAAGACTACCTATAGACATTTTGATTCAGCGTCTGATCTCTAAAATCTACATGATACTGCAAAACTCAACTGCAAAAAGACATATCTTTTACCCAATTAAAAAATGGGCACTTCACTAAAGTGAAGTGCATAGACACTTCACTAAAGAAGACATTAAGACAGCTAAAAGATACATGAGGAAATGTTCATGATCATTAGCCATTAGAGAAATGCAGATCAAAACTACAATAAGATTTCATCTCACTCCAACACAGCTGGCATTAATCCAAAAAACACAAAATAATAAATGTTGGAGAGGCTGTAGAGAGATTGGAACACTTCTACACTGCTGGTGGGAATGTCAAATGGTACAACCACTTTGGAAATCGATTTGGCGCTTCCTTAAAAAGCTAGAAATAGAACTACCATACGATCCAGCAATCCCACTCCTTGGAATATATCCTAGAGAAGAACCTTTACACGAACAGATATATGCACACCCATGTTTATTGCAGCACTGTTTACAATAGCAAAAACATGGAAGCAACCAATGTGCCCATCAATGGATGAATGGATAAATTACGCTATATTCACACAATGGAATACAATGCATCAATAAAGAACAATGAGGAATTTGTGAAACATTTCATAACATGGAGGAACCTGGAAGGCATTATGCTGAGTGAAATTAATCACTTGCAAAAGGACAAATATTGTATAAGACCACTATTATAAGAACTTAAAAAATAGTTTAAACTGAGAAGAAAACATTCTTTTGTGGTTACGAGAGTGGGGAGGGAGGGAGGGTAGGAGAGGGGCATTCACTAATCAGATAGTAGATACGACCTACTTTAGGTGAAGGGAAAGACAACACACAATACAGGGGAGGTCAGCACAACTGGACTAAACCAAAAGCAAAAAAGTTTTCTGAATAAACTGAATGCTTCGAAGGCCAGTGTAGCAGGGGCAGGGGTCTGGGGACCATAGTTTCAGGGGACATCTATGTCAATTGGCATAATAAAATCTATTAAGGAAACATTCTGCATCCCACTTTGAAGAGTGGCATCTCGGGTCTTAAACGCAAGCAAGCACCATCTAAGATGCATCAGTTGGTCTCAACCCACCTGGATCAAAGGAAAATGAAGAACACCAAGGACACAAGGTGATTATGAGCCCAAGAGACAGAAAGGGCTGCATGAACCAGAGATTACATCATTCTGAGACTAGAAGAACTAGATAGTGCCCGGCTACAACAGATGACTGCCCTGACAGAAAACACAACAGAAAACCCCTGAGGGAGCAGGAGAGCAGTGGGATGCAGATCCCATATTCTCATAAGACCAGACTTAATGGTCTGACTGAGACTAGAAGGACCCCAGTGGTCATGGCCCCCAGACCTTCTGTTGGCCTAAGACAGGAGCCATTCCCGAAGCCAACTCTTCAGACATGGATTGGACTGGACAATGGTTGGAGAGGGATGCTGGTGAGGAGTGAGCTTCTTGGATTAGGTGGACACTTGAGACTATGTTGGCATCTCTGGAGGGGAGATGAGAGGGTGGAGGGGGTTAGAAGCTGGCGAAATGGACATAAAAGGAGAGAGTGGAGGAAGAGAGTGTGCTGTCTCATTACGGGGTAAGTAATTGGGAGTGTGTAGCAAGGTGTATATGGGTTTTTGTGTGAGAGACCGACGATTTGTAAACCTTCACTTAAAGCACAACAAAAATTATAAAAAAAGAAAAAAAATGTTTACAAAGTGAGCACGAAGGAAGAGCAATCCAGATAGAAGGGCCAGAGATACTCTCTACACTGCTTGAGATGTTGAAGAAGCCGAGAGGCCAGAGAGGCTAGAACAGGCTACGGAGAGGGCCTGGGAGGGTGGGAACTGGAGCTGCAGTGTGAGTGCTGATGGGCTGCACCAGGGCAGCTGTGGAAGTCCATCATGCTGGCTGCTGGGGGGAAGGCTGGGATGGGGGCTGGAGGGTACTGCCCATGACAGGAGGGAGGAGGGAGAGACAGTGCAGGACTAGAGTTCCACAAAGGCTAACCAGCCCCAACTCGAATGCGCTTCTTATCTGTGGGGTGGCCTGTGCTCTGAGGCACTGGCCTCTAGGCGCTTGATACATAGTCATGACCTGGATGAAGACAGTGAACTCTCAGGTGCCCTCCCCAAAAGGAGAATCCCAGCTCTTCTTTGCTACACTTCCCTTATTCCCTCACTCAACTACAAATTCCACCTAAACCCACTGCCATCGAGTCAATTTTGACTCATAGCGACACTGTAGGACAGAATAGAACTGCCCCATAGGGTTTCCAAGGTTGTAATCTTCTTTAAAAATGTTTTATTGTCCTTTAGGTGAAAGTTTGCAGCTCAAGTTAGTTTCTCAGTCCAGGCTGCAGACTTTTATGGAAGCAGCTTGTCACATCTGTCTCCCACAGGGCAGCTGTGAAGTAGCGAAAATGCATTTTCTTTAGTGTTTAATATTAGAGAGAATATATTTTCTCATTTGTTTTAGTATAGCTGTATAAGCTGTGATTAATCTCTAGTCCTTGGAAAATGGTGCAGGCTCTGTTCAAAATATAGCTGAGCAGCCTGTTCCACTCTTAAACATAACAAACACCCTAATACCTTAAAAAAAAAAAATACCTTACAGCATGTTTTCTCCTACTCAAAACAAGTGATTGAAAGCTTGACATGACTAAAGCCATAAGGATGCTCTAAGTAATCTCTAAACATTTTTTTATTGCACCAGCTGTACCAGTCTCTTCCAAAGGGGTGCAGAGCTATCTCAGCTCCTGTAGCCTTGGTCTTCTTTTCTTGTTCTCTTGAGAAATGGCCTTCAGTCTGCAAACAGACAGGAAGGCTCTCTGGCATTTTTAATCTGCAACTTTCTTTCTTGCTCCCTATCTCAGCCACAGTGGACTTGGCAAAACAGTTCCACTAGCTGAGAGATTCTTACGTGAATTTTTCAACCTGTTACAAATAAATATACTGATTAGAATCCAGATGCCTGGTATACATATCTTTAGTTTAATGAAGAGTTTTTTTGTAGTTGTTTTGTGACGTATAAGACCATCTGTGGACTACGTGCTCAAAACATTAGGTAGCCCTGAATTTCCCCATATAAAACCCTCCTATCAACTCTTTAGGGCAGACAGAATTTGGGAGAAATTTAACCCCCTCTGTCTCTTGAATACTGGTATTCAATAAAGCACTCTTACTGCTTACCTCCTCCTGTCTCAGTGTTGGCTTTGCGGCAGGAGGCTGGAACCCATGATTTGCGTAAACAGCTGGTAGGTGCGAACCACTGACCTTTCAGTTAGCAGCCAAGCGCTTAGCCACTCCTTAACTATAAATTACTCAGGTTCAATACATGTCCCAAAATGGCTGACTTTCAGCAACAGCACAAACACCTTTGGCAGTCAGAATCAAAGGTATAGCAAGTATCCTAAAACAATCCTCCTTTTTAGCCCTGTGAACACAATAAATCAAACCATCAAGAATTACAATTTTCTTTTAAAGTGAAATATGGAGAAGAAACAGACACATCTGAGGACTGAGAACAGCCAAACCAAGCTAGGAAGACAACTTTTAAAACTGTATTAGGCAAAAAGAACCTGCTCCCCAAAAATATCCATGCCCTAATCTCTATGGGTATCCCTGGGTAGCCCAAATAGTTAATAGGCTCACATTCTAAATGAAAGGTTGGAAGTTTGAATACACCCAGAGGTGGCTTGGAAGAAAGGCCTGGCAATTTACTTCCGAAAAATCAGCGCTTGAAAACCCAATGGAGTCCCACATCCCACCTTTGCCCTCTCCTCCAAATCCCGTTGTCCTGAGTTAGGCACTACAAAAAAAAAAAAAAAAAAATTAGTGTTACCACCTACCACGGTCTCTACCAGATTGACTCCAGCACAACTAGATGGTGCCCGGCTACCACCAGTGACTGCTCTAACAGGGATCACATTAGAGGGTCCCGGACATAGCTGGAGAAAAATGTAAAACAAAATTCTAACACACAAAAAAACAGCAGACTTGCTGGCCTGAGAGACTGGAGAAACCCAAGAATATAGCCTAGGACACCCTTCTAGCTCCAAACGAAATCACTCTTGAGGTTCACCCTTCAGCCAAAGACTAGGCAGGCCCATAAACTGAAACAGGACTAAAGGGGCTCAACAGCCCAGGGGCAAGGACTAGAAGGCAGGAGGGGATAGGAAAGCTGCTAATAGGGAACTCAAGGTCAAGAAGAGAGAGTATTGACATATCCTGGGGTTGTTAACCAATGTCATAAAACAATATGTGTCCTAACTGTTTAATGAGAAACTTGTTTCTTCTGTAAACCTTCATCTAAAGCACAATAAGAAAAAATTCAGTGTGGAAAAAAAAATCCTATGGAGCTCAGTTCTACTCTGATACACATGGGGTTGCCATGAGTCAGAATCAACTCCACAGCAACAGGTTTTAATCCCCAGAAACTCTGAATATGCTACTTTATGTGGCAAAAGGGACTTTGCAGATGTAACTAAGACTGCAGACTTTAAAACAGGGAGATTATCCTGGCTTTCCCAAGTAGGCCCACTCTCATCAGAGTCCTTAAAACAGAATTTTCTCTGGCTGGAGTCAGAGACATGCAGCCGCAAAGTCAGATTCTAAACCTGAGAGGAACTCTACCCGCCCTCCTGGAGGGGCCCCTAGAAACCATGAAAGAGAATGCAGGCATAGTGCATTCCTTCCTCTAGGAAGGAAATGACCCCTGGCTGGCAGCCAGCCAGGAAAGAGGATCTCAGTCCTACAACTACAAGGAACTGAATTTGGCCAACAACCTGAAGGAGCTTGGAAGCAGACCTTCCCCAGAGCCTCCACAAAGGAATGCAGCGCTGCCACACCTTGATTTTGGCAATTTAAGACCTTAAGCAGAGGACCCAGCTGAGCCTACCTGCAACTCTGACCTATAGAAACTATCAGATAAAAAATTTTTGTTATCTTTAACCTGTAAGTTTGTGGCAATTTGCTACAGCAACAATGTTGTTCTTAGGTGCTGTCAAGTTCATTCCAACTGATAGTAACTCTGTACAACAGAACAACCTTGCAAAAAACAGGAAGGAAGAACCTAGTTCCCACGGAAGCAAAACAAAACTGAATTATGAATTATTCAGACAGCCTCTATTAACACCCAGAAACTCTTCACCCTCTTAGCCCTCTGACCCTCCCCTGTCCTCTCTTTGATGTGTAGGATTGTTAGTTTCCTTTGGGGTTACTTTAATATTTACCCCTATTTTTCTAAGTTTAAACCAATCTTTTATTTTCTTATATTGCCTTGACTACCTCTCCCCATGAAAGATCTATGACTACATTTTTAAGTCCCTCTGTTTAATGTCATCATCTTTTACACTATGATGTCTCTGTTTCCCTATTTTTAGTGTATTAGCTTTATTTCTGTGATTTCCCTATTGGGTTGATATCTGGTTGTTCTGTGTTCTAGCCTTGGGTTGTTACCTGATGTTGCTGATTTTCTAACAGGAGGATTCCCTTTAGCAGTCCTTGTCATTTTGGTTTGGTTTCTGCAATTCTCTAAACTGCTGTTTATCTGGAAAGTCCCAATTTCGCCATCATATCTGAGAGACAGTTTTGCTGGATATATAATTCTTGGTCGGCAATTTTTTTTTTCCTTCAAGGCTTTATATATGTCATCCCATTGCCTGCTTGCCTGCATGGTTTCTGCTGAATAGTATGAGCATTGTCTTATTGATTCTCCTTTGTAGGGGACTTGTTGTTTATCCCCAGCTGCTCTTAAAATTCTCTTTATCTTTGGTTTTGGCAACTTTGATTAAAATATGTCTTGGTGACTTTCTTTTGGGATCTACCTTGTGTGGGGTTCAACGAGCACCTTGGATAGATATCTTCTCATCTTTCACAATATCAGGGAAGTTTTCTGGCAACAAATCTTCAACAATTCTCTCTGTATTTTCTGTTATCCCCCTTAGTTCTCGTATTCCAATCACTCATAGGTTATTCCTCCTGATAGAGTCCCACATAATTCTTAGGGTTTCTTCATTATTTTTAAATTCTTTTATCTGATTTTTCCCCAGATATGTTAGTGTCAAGTGCTTTATCTTCAACCTAATTCTGACTTCCATTGCCTCAATTCTGCTCCTATGACTTTCTATCGTGTTGTCTAATTCCAAAATTTTATAGTTAATCTTCTGAATTTCTGTTTGCTGTCTATGGATTCTTGTAGCTTGCTAAATTTATCATTATGCTCTTCTCTAATCTTCTTAAGTTACTCTATTACTTTGTCTCTGTGCCCCTTGGCTTGTTCTTTGCTTTGCCTGATCCCCTTCCTCATCTCTTGAAGAGTTCTGAATATTAAACTTCTGTATTCTACCTCCAGGAATTCCAGGAAGTTCCTTCATCCAGAAGATATCTTGATTCTTTGTTTTGGGAGCTTGCTGAAGCCATCACGGTCTGCTTATTTACATGATTTGATATTGACTTTATTTTCCCAGACATCAATATGTTATTATATTTATTTATGTTTGTTTACTGTGTCCTAGCTTCTTGTTTTGTTTTGGTATGCCTAGTTTTATTATTCATCATGATAAACAGAGAAAAGATTGAAGTTGTCAAGGATTTCATTTTACTTGGATCTACAATCAACAGCCATGGAAGGAGCAGTCAAGAAATCAAAAGACACATTGCATTTGGTAAATCCGCTGCAAAGGACCTCTTTCAAGTGTTGAAGAGCAAAGATGTTACCTTGAAGACTAAGGTGTACCTGACCCAAGCCATGGTATTTTCAATTGCATCATATGCATGTGAAAGCTGGACAATGAATAAGGAAGACTGAAGAAGAATTGATGCCTTTGAATTGTGGTGTTGGCGAAAAATACTGAATATGCCATGGACTGCCAAAAGAACGAACAAATTTGTCTTAGAAGAAGTACAACCAGAACGCTCCTTAAAAGCAAGGATGGCGAGACTGCATCTTACATACTTTGGACATGTTGTCAGAAGGGATCAGACCCTGGAGAAGGACATCATGCTTGGCAGAGTACAGGTTCAGTGGAAAAGAAGAAGACCCTCAACGAGATGGATTGACACAGTGGCTGCAACAAAGAGCTCAAGCATAATAAGGATTGTGAGGATGTCTCAGGACCAGGCAGTGTTTCCTTTTGTTGTGCATAGGCTTGCTATGAGTCAGAACTGACTCGACAGCACCTAACAACAACAACAGTTTTACTATTGGCGCCTTTCATGGATTGAATTATATTCCCCAAAAATGCGTGTGTCAACCTGGTTAGGCCATAATTCCCAGTATTCTACGGTTGTCCTCTATCTTGTAACTGTAATTTTATGTTAAAGAGGATTAGGGTAGGATTGTAACACCCTTACTAGGTCACATCCCTGATCCAAAGTAAAGGGTGTTTCCCTGGGGTGTGGCCTGCACCACCTTTTATCTCCCCAGAAATAAAAGGAAAGTGAAGCTAGCAGAAAAGTGGGACCTCATACCAACAAGGAGGCAGTGCCAGGAGCAGAGCGTGTCCTTTGGACCTGAGGTTCCTATGCTGAGATGCTCCCAGACCAAGGGAAGACTGATGATGAGGACCTTCCTTCAGAGCCAACAGAGAGAGAAAACCTTACCCTGGAACCAGAGCCTGAATTTGGTATTGTAGCCCACCGGACTCTGAAAGAATGAATTTCTCTTTGTTATAGCCGTCCACTTGTGGTATTTGTTATAGGAGCACTACATGACTAACACCATGCCTTTGAAGCTCTAAAGTTCTGTCACCAGGTGGTCAGAGCTGTTACTAGGTACACAGGGCCAGGAGTCCGTTTACTTCCCTTGTATGAATTCAGCTCAGGTGTCCAGGTAGTCGGTCACCAAGTGTGTGGTACAGGCTCTCATCTACAGTCCTAGACAGGCAGGGGTGATTGGTGTAGGCACAGGTATCTGGCTGCAGTAGGGGGTCATGCACTGAGAAGAGCAGAGGGCTAACAGCTGCCCCTGAGTATCTGTGAGGAAAGTGTGACTCTGTTCTCTGGAGCATGTAGGGAGATGGATCTGCATCCACACTATGGACATCCAATGCTGTTGGCTGTAAGGACTGGGAGGCACCACTTATTGTTGGACCACTGTCACGGGTGGCTAGGTGGCGTGAGTGGAGCCACCAGTCCTCAGGCCCCTGATGTGGGAACGTGAGGACCTTGCCAACTAGGCACAGCAGTGTGTCAAATATCATGCAGCTGCCTGTCCACAATATGGCTGATACAGCTAAGGTTAGAGCTCAGCTATATACCCTTGTGCTTATTAGGGCCTATGCTGTTGTAATGGGCTCACACAGGTTTATGTAGGGGTAAAAGGCATTCAAAGTCTGCGGACCTCTTATGCCTGTTCCTAGTCAAAGGAGCTCTTTCTGCCCTGAATTCCCAGCTTTGGAGAGCCAGAAGATTGTTTTTTCCTGTTTGTTAATCTGTTCCCTCTCGAAAGCTGGGAGATTGGCTCACAGCGTGTGAACGGTGCTACTTCTGCGAATGCGGCAATCTCTGAGGCCAGCCTGGACCCAATGCAGAGCAGGAAGGGGGCAGGTAAATGGGAGAAAGGTTTTTCCCAAAGGGGTACTTTTTGATTCACGGGGTCGGTTAGATGTACATACTTATCTTTTGCCGATTGAGCACCGCTTTTTACTGATTCTGGAGGTGTGAGTGGACGCTTTGCTGCATGGTCTCTCCTGGTATGGAAAACATGTCCTGCATGCCACTGTTTGCCTCACCGCAGTTACATCAGTGGATCCAACCTGTGGGGTGCCTGTTCCCTCCACGTCAGTTCTAGCAACTCCTTGCTGCTTCGAAACCATCTCTCCCTCCCCTTTCCACTCACTCTCATTCCTCAACTTTGCCTTTGATGTTCAGGGCTCCTAGATTGTTATATATAATCGATTCACTTGTTTTTTTGGGTCTTTGTTATAACAGGGACCACAGGAAGTGTCTTGACTACTCTGCCATCTTAGCCCCACCTCCCCTTCGATCCCCACCCTCTCTTTGATGACAACTCCTCCTGCCTGTCTTTAAATTCTGGGCTTCCCCAAGAGGAATCCTTGCTCCAGGGGCTTCTCTTGCACAATAAAAAATTTTCACCTCTAGACAACTTCCCAATCTACATATACTACTGTGGGTGGTGTAAAAGGTAAACCTTGTGGCTGCTAACCAAAAGTTTGGTGGTTCAAGTCCACCCAGAGGTACCTTGGAAGAAAGGACTGGAGATCTATATCTGAAAAACCAGCCACTGAAAACCCTGTGAAACACAGTTCTACTCTGTCACACATGGGGGTGCAATGAGTCGCTGTTGACTCTCTGTGTGCAGCAATAAAACACTGTTCACTGTTTCTGCAAGACCTCCAGAACTATCGGAGGCTGTTCCATGGCAACGCCCACACAGTCCATGCTCCTCCCACTGTACCAGGAGGAGAACAGGCCTTCGGCCTACTTTCTTCCTTTCCCACTGGTACACAGTACCTGTCCCCCTATCCAGTTAGTCATCAAGCACTGTCAAAAGTCTCCCCTGTCTGGAATCTGTCTTCCTCTTTTCAGTTTCTGCCACTGTAGAATGCAGGCCTTTATCATCTTTCACCTGCTTAGGTCATCCACAACTGTTTCACGTGTGGCAATTTATGTGACACACTGATCTAGGATTAGGAACACAGGGATGAAAAAGGACCAATCCCCAGCCCCCAAGAGTCCAAAACTCCTCAAAATGGCCTCCTAACTGGCTTCGCTGAGTCATCTCATCTCTGTCCTTGATCTGTCTCCAGGTACTTGGGGGAATCTCCCAACTTTGGTGCTTCACTCAGGGCTTTGAACCACCTCATTCCAGTTTGATCCCCTGACGAAAACTTGCATTTCCACCCTAGATACACTGAATCAGAGCCTACATTTTAACAAGATCCCCAGGTGATTCTTACCTATACATAAGAATTTCAACATAAGAATCACCTAGGAATCTTGCTAACACTTATGTATACATAAGAATCACCCAGGGGATCATGTTAAAATATAGATTCTGATTCAGTACATCTGGGTGGAAAGACAAACTCTCAGCAGGTGTCAAGCCACAAAGAACCTATCTGAAGCCCTGGTTCCACTACCTCAAAGCATGCCATATGCCAAATATAGACTCAAATACTTGGTAGGACTAACCTACCAGGGGCTGCTTACCCTCATTCCATTACTCTCTCCCAACTGCAGAACTCCCAACCTGAAGGAAAGTCCTGCATGCAGTGAACAACTGACAGGCCTGTGGATCTAGTGCTCATTTACTCCTCACCTACTCCACAGGCTACATTGGGCCTACCCAAGGTAACTGTCCAGGCAGTGCCCATACTATTTTGGAGCAATGGTAAGAGTGCACTGTAATTGTCCCTTTATTGGCTGTGTGTTCCCTGAGGGCAGGGGCTGTGTCTCATGCAAATCTAAGGCTAGCACAACAGCTGGTAAGCACAGTAACAATATATGAAAACAAAATAGTGTGAGCGGCTGGATTTCACTGGGAGGCACAGCCTGGGTGCTCTGGCAGCCCTAGCTGGGAGGAGTTGCAGAGGTTGTGGCTGTGTGGAGGAGGCTCTAACCCAGGTCCTCACTCCCTCCTGCAGAACCCACAGATGCTTTCTGCCATGCCCCCTTGCGGGGCCCCCACCACCCACACCCCAAACACCTACCCTCCCAACTGCATCTTTCACTCACCCTTCTCCAATGCCTCCCTCTCTCTGTGATGCGCTTTTCTAGAAGAGGAGCCAGAAAGCACTCCAATCTGTGAAACCCCCCGTGGACTGCCTCCTTCCCTTCTGTATTCAGCTTGAAGAAAGTAGCGGAAGGCTGCATCCAAGGGACACAAGTAACGAATGGGTAACCTCAGGAGGAGGACCCATAGCCTGGGCTCGTGGTTTACAGAGTTCAGACCTCAGGAAAGGCCAACGAGCAGAACAAGTTGGCCAAGAGTGGAGGCAGGATCCGGGGGAGGGCCGCACCCTGGGACCCACGCGAGTCCTCGGTATCTTCGGTCTCCCAGTGACCTCGGGCCCCAGTGGTCCTGTATCTCCCACAGGTCCGCCCGGCCTCGCCCGCTGAGCGAGGGATGGCTGAAGGGGAAAGGTCCCTGATCCTGCCTCTTCACCCCCGCAGGAACTAACTCACATTTGACTGACCAGCTTCTGCCAGAAGGCGGCGTTCCACCAGTCGGTCTCCTGCCCAGAAAGGTCCACGCCGGACCCTCGCTCCGCCGCCTTCGCCCTGCTCCGCCGTCGCCGCCTCCACCGCCCTCATCTCCACCGCAGCGCCAGGCCCAGACCCAGAAGCGGTTGGCGGTGCGGCGGCCGCTCCGGAAGTGGCGCGGGGATTGTGGAAAGTGGAGCTGCTCCCGGAGCCTTGGGAGGAATGGAGACCCAGACCCCTGGCTTCTTGCGGGGCCTCCTGGAGGATTCCTGGCTGCTGGAGTCGCGCGCTCCTCTCCCAGCGCCGCTGGCAAATACACTTCATTTACTATATAACTCCCCCATTTAAAGCTTGCAATTCTATGTTTTTTAGTATACTCTCGTATTCATAACTTGTGCAACCATCACTTCTCTCTTGCACATTTTTAGGTTGCCATCTAAAATTTTTCTCTGTAAATCGTTGGAAGGGTGCAATTGCCGGCGTGTCCTACATTGTATATGGGCTTCAGATGCGCTTTGTTAGATCATTAGCCCTGCAGATTCCGTTCACTAATTTATGAAAAACATCAGTATCATAACCTCATTGGCAAAGCCAATCCTCACTGTCAAACCCACAAGCAAGTTAAGACTCCCCTAGGGCTTTTGAAAGAAAAGGGTGGACTTCACATTCAACTTAAGTTAGTACGTTAATTCGGTCACAGGACAAGCCTCCCCCTTCTGCACACTTAAAGGCACCTACGCTTAATTTTATGTAGGTGCATATTACTGTGCTGAAGGCTGATTGAGCAATAAAAAAAAAAAAAAAAAAAAGAGCAATACAGCTACATAAAATTAAGTACTACCTCCTTCATTCTTGGGTCTGGAGCTCTCTTCCTTCCTTTGGGGCCCTGAGATGGTGACACCCAGGGCAGTGGTCCCTGTGTGGAGTCTGCATGGGTGACTAGGGAAGGAGGTGGAGACCGGCACCAATCTCCTGGCCTCAGGGAGAGAGGGAGGCCACAGGAAGGCCGATTCTGAAATGGACCTGTACCATCCTGGCACCTGAAGAGAGCCCTGCAGTCCCCAGTCTGAAAGCAGGATTTAGACCCGGAGGAGGAAATGATGGAGCAGTCCTGCATCCCACACATCGCCCTGGGGATTCCCACCTGAGGTGTGCCCAAGCTGGCCAAGTCTCCCAACTGGTTCCTCCAAGCTATTGTGCTGTGACTGGCTAGAACTTCTGCAAGAGCATCTATTGCTGTACTTAATTTCTACAACCATCTGTCACCCATACTCTTCTGTTTCCTCAGATCAAGGATCCCAGGCCCTAAATTAATGTTACACGGGAATTGGTTGTAATTTTTTTCTTATTGTGGTATTATATACATAGAACTTTTTACCATTTTAACTATTTTTGAAACCTTTTTTAACATGTACAATTCTGTGACCATGTTGATTAACCATGAGAACTGTTCAAAAAAATCTCCATTACCATTAACAGAAACTCAGTGCCTCCCCCTATGCCATGACTCTCCCTTTCCTATCCCTCCCACCACTGGTTACCACTAATAAACTTTGGTCTCTATGCATTTGCCTATTCTAGATATTTCATGTACATTGGATAATACAATATTTGTCCTTTTGTGTCTGCCTTATTTCACTCAGCATAATGTATTCAAGGTTCATCCATGTGGTAGCATGAATCAGGACTTCTTTGTTTCTGGCTGAATAATATTCCATTGCATAGATATACCATGTTTGTTTATCCATTCATTTGTTGATGGACATTGGGTTGACTCTACCTTTTGACTGTTGCAAATAGTGTTGCAATGAATAGTGCCATATAAATATCTGTTTAAGCCCCAGCTTTCAATTCTCTTGGGAATATACCTAAGAGTGGAATTGCTGC
Organism: Loxodonta africana; assembly: GCF_030014295.1. Classification (NCBI taxonomy): domain Eukaryota; kingdom Metazoa; phylum Chordata; class Mammalia; order Proboscidea; family Elephantidae; genus Loxodonta; species Loxodonta africana. The sequence goes on from NC_087360.1 coordinate 33,876,289, forward strand.
ATCATATGGATGGCACTGGCTATGTATGTATGGTGATTGTATGTTTAATTTTTTGAGGAAGTGCTAAAACTGTTTTCTACATCAGCCACACCATTTTACAATTCCACCAGCAATGGATGAGGGTTCCAATTTTTTCATGTCTCTAAGACACTTGCTGTTTTCCATTTTTCTAATGATAGCTATCCTAGTGGGGGGTGAAGAGGAATCTCACTATGGTTTCGATTTACATCCTCCTAATGACCCAATGGCTCTGTAGCGATCCGCTCATGTAAAGATTACAACCTAGAAAACCCAAGGGGCAATTCTACTCTGTCACGTGGGGCCACTATGAGTCGAAATAGACTAAACCACAACAATGGCTAATGATGTTGAGCATCTTTTCATGTGTTTGTTGGTCATTTGTGTACCTTCCTTGGAAAAATGTCTGTTCAAGTTCTTTGCCCATTTTTGATAGGGTTGTCTTTTTCAAGTTGAGTTGTAGGAGGTCTTTATATATTATTGATATTAAACCTTTATCAGATATACGGTTTGCAAAAATTTTATCCCATTCTATAAGTTGACTCTTGGCTTTGTTGATAATGTCCTTTGATGCACAAAAATTTTTAATTTCATGAAGCTCAATTTATCTATTTTGTCTTAAGTTGTTAAAAAAAAATTATTATTTTTTTAATCTAAGAATCCATTACCATTATGTTTTCTTCTAAGAGTTTTATGGTTGTAATTCTTACATTTAAGTACTTAATCCATTTTGAGTTCATTTTCATATATGGTGTGAGGTATGGATCCAACTTCATTCTTTTGCATATGGAAATCCAGTTGCCCAGGACCATTTACCGAAGAGGCTATTCTATTTCCCATTGGTTATACCTAGCACTCTTGTAAAAAATCAGAGTAAACATCAATTGACCATAGATGTATGGGTTTATTGCTGCAATCTCAATTCTATTCCTTTGGTCTATATGTCTATCCTTAACCCGTACCAGTCTATTTTGATTACCGTAGCTTTTTAGAAAAATAATACCTTATTTTGTTTCTGGTGAAAATTCACACAGCAAATTAGGTTTCCATTTAGCAATTTATATGTATATATATATATTTTATATATATATGTGTATATATATATATATATAGTTGAAAAACATGGGTTACATTTTTCACATTGTGTCAACATTCTCATTATTTCTGTTCTGGTTGTTCTCTTTCCATTTATCGTCGCTGTCCCCTCCTACCTTCTCATCTTTGTTTTAACATAAATGTTGATTGTTTGGTCTCACATAGACAATTTTTTAAAGGAGTACAGTACTCATGGCTAACATTGTACATTTTATAAGCCAATCTGTTACTTAGCTGAAAGGTGATCTCTGGGAGTGGTTGCAGCTCAAAGTTGAAACGGTCTCTCAGGGTAATAGTCTCCTCTAGTCTCTGGCCGTTTTTGAACAATTTGAGTTTTGTTCTACATTTGTCTCCCATTTTAGACAGGACCATTGATTGTGTTACTGGTCAGAATGGTCGGTAGTTGTAACCGGGCACCATCTAGTTCTTCTGGTCTCAGCATAGATGAGGCTGTGATTCATGTAGATTATTAGTCTTGTATATTAGTTTCTTCTTTGAATCTTTTGTTTCCTTATTTCTATTTTGTTCCAGATATGTAGAGATGAATACTTGTATCTAAGATGACCACTCACAAACTTTTGAGACCCCAGATGCTACTTACCAAACTAGGATGTAGAACATAAACTTTATGGACTACATTGTGCCAATTGACTAGGTGGTCCCATGAGGCTACAGTCCTAAGCCTTCAGACCCAGTAAACCAATCTTGCAAGGTATTTGGTTATGTCCAGGAGGTATCTGCGACAGTGCTCCAAACTGTGCCACCTGCCCAGTGACTAGTAGCACAAGCCATCGCTACCCTCCGACCACCACAAGCAATGCACACATGCCCTGCCTGCCCAGCGACTGGCAGTGTCCTGCTGATACTCCCCCTGACCTAGTGATTGGCAGTGTGCACTTCTGTGCCACCAAACCAGGAACCAGTGGCATGCGTCCACCCTCCCATCCTCTCTCCCCACTGCTCAGTCTGCCTGATGAGTGGTGGCATGCACCCACAGCACCCATAACCACAGGGAATGGTCCCTGGATCCATGCCCGGTAACTGGCCGGACAGGCACACCACCTCATTGGCAATGCCTGTTGCATCCCGACTGGCGCCATCTGCCCGTCTGCCAAACGACCAGCAGAAGATCCCAGTGGCCTCATCCAAGGTCCACCCGGCTGCTACATCACATATCCCACACCCAGACAGTTGGAAGGCAGAGGAATCAGCGTGTCTGTTCAGAAGAGCAAAAGGGAGCGTGGCAATGACAGTCTGTAAGGGGGGGGGGGTCTTCATGCTTGTTCAGGGAGTAAAACACTGAGGGTGTGTTTGTGGAGTATTTAACTCTTTACGGAACATGAAATTCTTTTGATTATAGGGGCTGATTTCTTCAAAGAAAAAGAAAAACTAGCTACGATTTAGCCCCAAACCCTCCCTTTAAAAGCAAGGAAACTGAGGTGACAAAACTTACTCAGCATCGCACAGGTAGGTAGTGGCTGAACTAACCCAGAGAGGTTTCCACTGATTGTTCCTTTACATAAGAGACCATGCTGACTTTCAAAATCATTGATGATGTCTGAAATTGTTTCAGGGAACATTTGTTTTTCCTTAAATTGAGTTTTTCACTGAAATTCTTCACCATCGACAATTATAAAACCAAAGCTGATGCCATCAAGTTGATTCTGACTCATAGCCACCCTCTAGGAGAGAGTAGAACTGCCCCATAGAGTTTCCAAGGAGTGGCTGGTGCATTCGAACTGCCAACCTTTTGGTTAGCAGCTGGGCTCTTAACCACTGGCCCACCAGGATTCCATCTGCAATTATAGAAAAAAAATATATATAGCTGGAGTTAATTATAGGTTTGCCAGGAGCTGCGCTTGATGCTTGCACACGTATTGTTCACACCAATGCTGTGGTCATTAAGGAAGGTGATTTTTACCATGACTGTATAAGTAAGGAGCCCTGATGGTGCAGTGGTTAAGAGCTTAGTTACTAACCAAAAGGTCTTCAGTTCAAATCCACCAGCCGCTCCTTGGAAACCCCGTGGGACAGCTCTAGTCTGTCCCTACGGTCACTATGAGTTGAAACTGACTCAATGGCAACAAGTTCGGTTTTGGTTTTTGTATTTGGATAAAGAACAAGCTCAGAGAGGTGAAGTAACTGCCCATGTCCCCACTTAGGAGCACTGATATGAGAGGGAGCCTGGAGCAAGAACTAAATAAAGCATTCGAGTTCCTGCTCCTAACTAAACTCAAATGTAATACACTGACTTCATCTAAGGAAATGCCACAGAGGAATCTCAATGCTAAATGCGTTGAGAACTTTTTCATTAACAGCCATTGGGAAATTTCATGTAAATACAATTTAGATATACATATAAAGGATAGGCATCCAAAATAAATAAAGCTTAAATCGACTCTGAACAGGATAATTTAGTCTTTTGGGGAGGAGGTAGACTAAATAGGAAAATACTACAATTTCAATGACAGCTTTTAAACATTAACGTTTTTATTTACAGATTGCTGAGCACGTTAACACATAACCATAAGTCAGGTATGTGAACAGTTTAAAATAATGAATGGCCTGTTTTATGATATTTCACAAAATGCCTAATCATTTATCTCACCACTCGTCTGTCAGTTTGTCGTGCTGTAGGGCCTTGCATGTTCTGTGAGGCTGGAAGCTATGCCACTAGTATTTCAAATACCAGCAGGGTCACCCACGATAGACAGGTTTCAGCAGAGCTTCCAGTCTAAAATAGACTAGGAAGAAAGGCCTGGTGACCTACTTCTGAAAGTTAGCCAATAAAAACCCTATGGATCACTATAGAACATTGTCACAATATAGTACTGGAAGATGAGCCCCCTGGGTTGGAAGGCAGTCAAAACATACAGTAACTACAACAATGGACTCAAGTATGGCAACGGTCATGAAGATGGCTCAGGACTCGGTGATGTTTCATTCTGTTGTAGATGGGGTCATCATGAGTCAGAGTCAATTCCACAGCAATGAACAATAACAAATCTAAAGATTATTAATTTACTTGTATGTGCTTTTTTAAAGGTAGAATTTATTGAGTACAACGTGATAAATGGTTACATATCTGAGCTCCTAAAGAATATACTGTCAGATAATGAAGACCCTATAGATCACAAGGTTTAATGCACAGCTGACCATGGGGATGGTGCAGGACTTGGCAGCATTTTTTTCCATTTTGCATGGAGTTGCCATGAGTCGGCAGCTGACTCAATGAAGCTAACAGTAGCAACAACAAAGAACAGACAAGCCCAGCCTAGGAAGATGGACAGAGTCAGATCTGAACCTGAAAAGCACAGGCAGGGCCTTTAGCAAACTTTTACCACATGGAGGTTCCTCCTCATTCTTTGCCAGGCTGCCCGTGATGGATCATTCTGGCCCTTGGTCATTCACAGAAGCACTGTCTCTGACCTGCACATCTCACCAAGTTGCCATTCTTCTAAGCTGGTGCTTCTCACAGTTTCTTGAAGGTTGTTCTAGAACCACTTGTTCAGAAACAAGTTGCCAAAAATTCAGCTTCCTGGGCCTGCCAGTGATTCCAATAAAAGTTTAAGATGCATTGTCTCAGCAATGGCACGTCCTGACCTTTGTTCTGAAGCACCTAGTTAGTTCCCTGACTTTTAAGAAAGATTTTGGTATATAAAATGGCCACTGCGGGTACAAATGGTTAATACACTCAGCTGCTAACAAAAAGATTGGAGGTTCAAGTCCACCCAGAGATAAATCAGAAGAAAGACCTGGTGATGTGCTTCTGAAAAATCAACTATTGTAAATCCTAAGGAAACAGAACAACCAGAATGAAAATAATAAGAATGTTCACACATTGTAAAGAATGTAACCAATGTCACCAATTTGTGCTGAAATCCTTAAATGGGAACCTAAACTGCTGTTTAAACCTTCCCCAAATACACATCAGAAAAAAAAAGAAAACCCTGTGGAGCATGGTTCTCCTCTGACACACGTGGGGTTGCCGTGAGTCGCAATCGGCCACAATATCTGGTCAGAGGTTATTAAAGCTGAATTATGATTTGGGAATCAGAATAAATTCTAGGTCTTCTCTTCAGGGCTGTATACCCCACAAAACATCCCTGCCAGGGAGGTACTTAGACATCTACCTCCTTTCTTTATCTACTGGGGCTCTGTTTGATTTATCTGTCCCTATGCTGCTTATCCCACACATGTCTGTCAGTTTGTCGTACTGTGGGGGCTTGAGTGTTGCTGGGATGCTGGAAGCTATGCCATAGGTATTCAGATACCAGCAGGATTACCCATGGAGGACAGGTTTCAGCTGAGCTTCCAGACTAAGACAGACTAGGAAGAAGGACCTGGCAGTCTACTTCTGAAAAGAATTAGACAGTGTAAACCTTATGAATAGCAGCAGAACATTATCTGATATAGTGACAGAAGATAAGCCCCCCAGTTTGGAAGGCACCCAAAAGACGACTGGGTAAGAGCTGCTGCCTCAAAGTAGAGTCAACCTTAATGACATGGATGGCGTAAAGCTTTCGGGACCTTCGTCTGCTGATGTGGCACAACTCAAAATGAGAAGAAACAGCTGCAAACATCCATTAATAATTGGAACCTGGAATGTACGAAGTATGAATCTAGGAAAATTGGAAATTGTCAAAAATGAAATGGAATGCATAAACATCAATAGCCTAGGCATTAGTAAGCCGAAATGGGCTGGTACTTGCCATTTTGAATTGGAAAATCATATAGTCTACTATGCCGGGAATGACAACGTGAAGAGGGATGGTGTTGTATTCATCCTCAAAAAGAACATTTCAAGATCTATCCTGAAGTACAACTCTGTCAGTGATTCGATAATATCCATATACCTACAAGGAAAACCAGTTAATACAAATATTATTCAAATTTACGCACCAACCACTAATGCCAAAGATGAAGAAATTGAAGATTTTTATCAGCTGCTGCAGTCTGAAATTGATCTAATATGCCATCAGGAAGCATTGATAATTACTGGTCACTGGAAAACCAAATTTGGAAACAAAGAAGAAGGATCGTTAGTTGGAAAATATGGCCTTGGTGATACAAACAATGCTGGAGATCGAATGATAGAATTTTGCAAGACCAATGACTTCTTCATTGCAACTATCTCTTTTCACCAACATAAATGACAACTATACACATGGACCTCGCCAGGTGGAACACAAAGGAATCAAATCGACTACATCTGTGGGAAGAGACGATGGAAAAGCTCAATATCATCAGTCAGAACAAGGCCGGGGCCGACTGTGGAACAGATCATCACTAGCTCACAAGCAAGTTCAAGCTGAAACAGAAGAAAATCAGAGCAAGGTCACGAGATCCAAAATATGACATTGAGTATATCCCACCTGAATTTAGAGACCATCTCAGGAATGGATTGGGCACGTTGAACACTAGGGACCAAAGACCAGATGAGTTGTGGAATGACATCAAGGACTTCATACATGAAGAAAGCAAAAAAAAAAAAAAAGAGGTCACTAAAAACATAGGAAAGAAAGAAAAGACCAAGAGGGATGTCGGAAGAGACTCTGAAATTTGCTCTTGAACGTCAATTAGCTAAAGCAGAAGAAAGAAACGATGAAGTAAAAGAACTGAATAGAAGATTTCAAAGGGCTGCTCGAGAAGACAAAGTAAAGTATTATAACGACATGTGCAAAGAACTGGGGATAGAAATCCAAAAGGGAAGAACATTTCTCAAGCTGAAAGGACTGAAAGAAAAATTCAAGTTTCCGTTTGCAATAGTGGAGGATTCTATGGGGAAAATATTAAATGACACAGGAAGCATCAAAAGAAGATGGAAGGAATACACAGAGTCATTGTACCCAAAAGAATTAGTTGATGTTCAACAATTTCAAGAGGTAGCAGATGATCAGGAACCAATGGACTGAAGGAAGAAGTCCAAGCTGAACTGAAGGCCCTGGCGAAGAACAAGGCTCCAGGAATTGAGGAAATACCAATTGAGATGTTTGAACAAACGGATGTAGCACTGGAAGTGCTCACTTGTCTATGCCAAGAAATATGGAAGACAGCTTCCTGACCAACCAACTGGAAAAGATCAATATTTATGCCTATTCCCAAGAAAGGTGATCCAACAAAATGTGAAAATCATAGAACAATATCATTAATATTACACTCAAGCAAAATTTTTCTGAAGAGCGTTCAAAAGTGGCTGCAGCAGCATATCGACAGGGAACTGCCAGAAATTCAGGCCGGTTCGGAGGAACCAGGGGTATCATCGCTGATGTCAGATGAATCCTGGCTGAAAGCAAAGAATTCCAGAAGGATGTTTACCTGTGTTTTATTGACTATGCAAAGGCATTTGACTGTGTGGATCATAACAAATTATGGATGACATTGTGAATAACGGGAATTCCAGAACACTTAAATGTGCTCATGAGGAACCTGTACACAGATCAAGAAGCAGTTGTTCAGACAGAACAGGGGGGATAATGAGCAGTTTAAAGTCAGGAAAGGTGTGTGTCAGGGTTGTATCCTTTCACCATACCTATTCAATCTATTTCCTGAGCAAATAATTCAAGAAGCTGGAGTATATGAAGAACGGGGCATCAGGATTGTTAACTCGTTAACAACTGTAGTTATGCAGATGGCAGAACCTTGCTTGTTGAAAGTGAAGAGGACTTGAAGCACTTACTAATAGAGATGATAGACTACAGTCTTCAGTAGGGATTATACCTCAACATAAAGAAAACAAAAATCCTCACAACTGGACGAATAAGGAACATCATGAAAAAAGGAGGAAAGATTGAACCTATCGAGGATTTCATTTTACTTGGAACCACAATCAGCACCCATGGAAGCAGCAGTCAAGAAATCAAAAGATGCCTTGAATTGGGCAAATCTGCTGCAAAAGACCCCTTTCAAGTGTTGAAAAGCAAAGATGTCACCTTGAAGACTAAGGTGCACCAGATTCAAGTCATCGTATTTTCAATTGCATCATATGCATGTGAAAGCTGGATAATGAATAAGGAAGACCAAATAAGAATTGACGCCTTTGAATTGTGGTGTTGGCAAAGAATACTGCACATACCAATGACTGCCAAAAGATGGAGGAAATCTGTCTTGGAAGAAGTACAACCAGAATGCTCCTTAGAAGCAAGGATAGCAAGACAGTGTCTTACATACTTTGGACATGTTGTCAGGAGGGATCAGTCCCTGGAGAAGGACGTCATGCTTGGCAAAGTGCAGCGTCAGCAGGAAAGAAGACCCTTAAGTAGGTGGATTGACACAGCGGCTACAACATTGAGCTCAAGCATAACAATGATTGTAAGGATGGCGCAGGACTGGGCAGTGTTTCTTTCTGTTGTGCATAGGGTTGCTAGGAGTCGGAACCGACTCAATGGCACCTGACAACAATAACGACAACAACATGCTGCTTAAATTCCTAATGGCTCAGGACAGGGTGTTGACCCGGAGAGAAGAGACCTGTAGTTTCTATGACATCTTCCAATCATTCAGGTCAGAGTTTGAAATTAGTTTGGTGTTGGCCTAGCTGTGTGCGAGAACCTTGTTGTCATTCTTTATTGCTTGGAAGTCACTGGGCATGCTAAGGATCAGCTCTGCCCACGGGCTTGTGGCTGCTGATGAATCCAAAACTTGTAGGTCAGGTGGCAGGCTAGAGACCTCTACAAGCTTATGTCTTGGAACCTGAGGTCAGGCAAGGAGGAGAGTGCAGAGTGGAGAAGAGAGAGAAAAGGGATGAAATGGGAGAGAGAGAGGGAGAAAGAGCTTTACCAAAACATCCACTTACATACCGGAGGAAGGCCACATCCCCGAGGAAACTCCCCTTTTAACTGATTCCCTGCTCACTTCGGATCACATCATGGAACGTGATTACATTATGTTACATTATTTAAGAGTAGCCATTCCAGTGTCTGCCAAACCACTGAGACTAACCAGGTTGCCACACGATATTAACCATCACACAGCCTAAAGTGTGGCATGAATTTAGGTAAAAGTTAAAGAGCAAGAGAGTGAAAGAGAGACTGCATTTAACTTTGATTTGGGAACAGTTTTCTTTGCATGGCCCGGCTATCGTGACTTTGAACCCGAAGGGAAATTTCACTCCAACTCACCATTGGCCAGGTATTTAACATTGTTTACATAGTTATAATAATATAAATTACATATTGATTTTCAAACTTCAAAGCCAATCCATGGACAAAGCAGGAAAATTTTGGTGATAGCTGCAAGACAATATAAATATTGACAGCCTCGGCAGCGTAGCCTTGGAGCCCTGGTGGTGCAGTGGTTAAGAGTTTGGCTGCTATCCAGAAAGTCGGCAGTTCAGATCCACCAACTGCTCCTTGGAAACCCTATGGGACAGATCTGCTGTGTCGGAATTGATGGAACTTTTTTTTTTTTTTTTTTTGGTGAGGTAGAGATAAGGTTTAGGAGAAAAGTATTTGACACAAAATGAGAGGTGAAAGTAGGGGACAAAGATGAGATAACGTGGACACGAAAGGACATGTGGAGTACGTTGTTGTTGTTAGCTGCTGTCGAGTCAGCAGCCCTCAGTTCCTGGTGGCACAACAACCATGATCCTGTATGACTGGACCATTGTGATCCACAGGGCTTTCATTTGTGATTTTCAGAAGCAAATCACCAGGCCTCTCTTCCTAGTCTGTCTTAGTCTGGAAGCTCCACTGAAACCTGTTCAGCAGCACAGACAGCAACACTCAAGCCTCCACTGACGACAGGTGGTGGCTGCACACGAGGTACTTTGGCTGGGAATCAAACCCAGGTCTCCTGCATGGAAGGCGAGAATTCTACCACCGATAAAAAAGGCTGTTAAGTACATTATTCACTGTTATGAAATAAATAAGTTGTAAGTAGCAAATGTTGGAAGGAATGTGGAGCTGGAGAGGGTAATTTCCTTCTTACCAAATCATTGAATGCTGCCTTAGGCTGAGAATCTCTGTATTCCCTGACTGATTCAAAGATATGAAGGGAACACCAGAGAACTAGAAATAGAAATCCTAAAAGGAGCTGCCCCCTGGTGGGGGAAACTGGGGTTGGGGAGGCAAGGGGCAAGAAGCTATTTCTTTTCACCATGTTATCTGTATCATAACGAGCCCTGGTGGTGCAGTGGTTAAGCACGTGGCTGCCAACCATAAGGCTGAACCCACCAGGCACGCTGCAGGGGAAAGATATGGCAGTCTGCTTCCGCAAAGGTTACAACCTTGGAAACCCTATGGGGCAGTTGTATTCTGTCCTATTCAGTCACAATGAGTCACAATAGGCGTGTTTTTGAATCTGTATCGTATGTGATATGTTATGACGTTATTACTTCGATGAAAAAAATAAAGGCAGTGAAAGAATGACTTTTAAAAGATGAGAACTGTGGATTATACCATATGTTCCCTGAACGAATGTCCTCGGGGGAATTAGCTATAAAATACTCATTAGGTCTGCAAAGAGAAATCAGAGTGTTCTGGAATATAAAATTATCACTGCTGTTGTCAGCGGTCCAGCCAGGTTCACACCCTCCAAGAAGCCAGATGAATTCTGTTGCTGGCAGAAGTCAGCATTTTTGTAAATGACGGGGAGGCCTGGGTGGCTTTGCAGAGACAGCCCATCCACTCCCAGGGGAGCACTGGGAGGACATGAAATTCCTCTTCTATGTAAGGTCCCTGGGTGGTGCAAAAAGTTGGCACTTGGCCGTGTATGTTAACATTGGCGGTTTGAACTGACCCAGCAGTACCATGGAAGATGGCTTGGTGATCTGCTTCCGTAAAGATTGTTGTTGTTGTTAGGTGCCGTCAAGTCGATTTCTACTCCTACTGACCCCAAGTGACCACATGACAGATTACAACCCAGAAGTCCTCATAGAGCTGTTCTAATGTGTAACACACGAGGTCCCCATGGGTCGGAGTCAGAAGTGTGTTCCCTACTTAGAGCACATGGCGAGTGCCAGCGGTTCCTGGGCTTACACGGGAAAATTAGAGTCTGGGAGGTTAGCAGTTTCCTGGGCAGCTTGTTGCAAATTAGGAGTAATTACCCTCAGACAGTCTGAATCAAGGGGATTAGCGCAAAACCTGATGGTGCAAAAACCTGGGCAGGCAGCCAGACTGCTCAACCCAGACATGGGACTTTGCTTCTGGAAATGGACCTTCCCAGGCTGTGAGCTGAGGTGTGGTGAGCCGCTGACCCGACCGCTGGGTTTGGAGGGCATTCCTGCCCAGAGAGATGCTCACCCTTAGACGTGGACCCTGAACCAGGAGCTGGGAAACTCTCAGCCAGAGAACTTAGGAACCCGTTCTGTGTAGGCTTTGTGCCCAGGAAATCAATAACACAGTGAGAAAACGGGACAATAGACAAAATATTCCCCAGTACCAGAACTGAAGAGAAATAAACATTAAACTGATCAGTGGTACAGACATTGAAGTGGAAATCCTTCTCAGAACATATTTTACCTTTAGTACTTGGGGCATCTTCATGGGAACAGGAATTTTCTGGAGGCCCTGGGCAGGGCAAACGGTTAAGGCACTCGGCTGCTAACCAAAAGCTTGGATATTTGAGTTGACCCAGAGGTACCTCAGAAGAAAGATCTGGCAACCTGCTTCTGAAAAATCAGCCAGTGAAAACACTATGGAGCACAGTTCTACTCTGACACACCCCAGGGACCATGAGTCAGAATTGACTCCACAGCAACTGGTTTGATGTTTGTGATGCAATTATTTGGATTGGATGGTCTATTCCTGCAGTATCTTTTCAGTCTTCATTATCCCTTACGATAGCTCTTCACTCTTTCAATAATCACATTCCATTAGTGCTTTAAGCAGCAATGGACACGTTCATGCACATCCATGCGTATAGCAGAAAGGTATCTGAGCCCAGGTAATAATTTATGTCCTCTGCAAAGCATTTCTTGATGTGGGAAGATCCACATTTCTCTTCAAGAATGTGTATACTCTTCACTAATCTGTCTTTGCTAAAAATCACAGAATGCTAAAGTGAAATATTTTTAGTACCTGGTTCGGCTGAGGCCCAAAAACAAAAGTAAGGTTTTTGCAGGATTTGCAAAGGAACTGGTCAGAATCCAGTTTTGCAGCCCTTAGCAAATCCCCCACCCCCAACCTTTAAATAAGGCCGATTTTCTTGGTTAGAGAGACCAAGAAAAGAGTTGGTAGTTAGATCTTGGACCTTAGTGGGAGGTGTCAGTGGGTGGGGGCGCCTGCCCCTGCTCAACGAAAGGAGCTGCAGTGGGCACTCTGGAGGGCTTGGTACATGTCCTGGGCGATGCCGAGGTCCTTGGAGCCCTGATGACGGAACGAGCAGAGCTGGCTGTTTGGAGGTGGCCTATGAGCCCAGGGCTTCATGGCGCCAGGGGCATAAGTGCCTTCTGTGTGCCCAACGTCCATCCAGGGAGACAAGATCACCCCACAGAAGGAAGCAGGGGGCACACTGTGGTTGCTGATGGCTAAGGAAGGAAACAGAGAGGTGCATTCACCCACTCCACCAAGGAGAACTACAGATGAGAAACCCTCCCATAAACAGTGTGTGCAGGTTTTTGTATGGATGTAGGCTTTCAGTGTCGGTGAATCAAGGAGCGTTTGTTGGATCATATGGTGCTGTGGATTGAATTGTGTCCCCCTAACACATGTTATAAATCCTAACCCCTATACGGCAGTGGGTTTAAACCTGTGTGGTAGGAGCCCTGGTGGCACAGGGATTAAGTGCTCCGTTGCTCACCAAAATGGTGGTGGTTCGAACCTAGCAGCTGCTCCACAGGAGAAAGACGGGGCAGTCGGCTTCCATAAAGATTACAGCCTTGAAAACCCCGTGGGGCAGTTCTACTCTTTCCTATGGGGTCGCTATTTTTTGGAATTGACTTGACAGCGATGAGTATACCTGTGGTTATATTCCCATTTGAGAACGGGTTTTCTTTGTTAAGAGGCCATATCGGTGTAGGTTATATTTTAAGCCAATCACCTTTTTTTTAAAAATAATTTTTATTGTGCTTTAAGTGAAAGTTTACAAATCAAGTCAGTCTCTCACACAAAAACCCATATACACCTTGCTACACAATCCCAATTACTCTCCCCCTAATGAGACAGCACCCTCTCTCCCTCCACTCTCTCTTTTCCTGTCCTTTTTGCCAGCTTCTAACCCCCTCCGCCCTCTCATCTCCCCTCCAGGCAGGAGATGCTATCATAGTCTCAAGTGTCCACCTGATCCAAGAAGCTCACTCCTCACCAGCATCCCTCTCCAACCCATTGTCCAGTCTAATCCATGTCTGAAGAGTTGGCTTCAGGAATGGTTCCTGTCCTGGGACAACAGAAGGTCTGAGGGCTGTGACCACCGGGGTCCTTCCAGTCTCAATCAGACCATTAAGTCTCGTCTTATGAGAGTTTGGGGTCTGCATGCCACTGCTCTCCTGCATCCTCAGGGGTTCTCTGTAGTGTTCCCTGTCAGGGCAGTCATCCATTGTAGCTGGGCACCATCTAGTTCTTCTGGTCTCAGGATGATGTAGTCTCTGGTTCATGTGGACCTTTCTGTCTCTTGGGCTCGTAATCACCTTGTGTCCTTGGTGTTATTCATTCTCCTTTGATCCAGGTGGGTTGAGACCAATTGATGCATCTTAGATGGCTGCTTGCTAGCGTTTAAGACCCCAGACGTCACTCTTCAAAGTGGGATGCAGAATGTTTCCTTAATAGATTTTATTATGCCAATTGACGTAGATGTCCCCTGAAACCATGGTCCCCAGACCCCTATCCCTGCTATGCTGGCCTTTGAAGCATTCAGTTTATTCAGGAAACTTCTTTGCTTTTGGTTTAGTCCAATTGTGCTGACCTCCCCTGTATTGTGTGCTGTCTTTCCCTTCACCTAAAGTAGTTCTTATCTACTGTCTAATTAGTGAATATCCCTCTCCCAGCCTCCCTCCCTCCCCCCTCTCGTAACCACAAAAGAATGTTTTCTTCTCAGTTTAAACTATTTCTCAAGTTCTTATAATATTGGTCTTATACAATATTTGTCCTTTTGCAACTGACTAATTTCACTTAGCATAATGCCTTCCAGGTTCCTCCATGTCAGGAAATGTTTCACAGATTCGTCACTGTTCTTTATTGATGTGTAGTATTCCATTGTGTGAATATACCATAATTTTTTTATCCATTCATTCGTTGATGGGCACCTTGGTTTCTTCCATGTTTTTGCTATTGTAAACAGTGCTTCAATAAACATGGGTGTGCAGATATCTGTTTGTGTAAAGGCTCTTATTTCTCTAGGATATATTCCGAGGAGTGGGATTGCTGGATCGTATGGTAGTTCTATTTCTAACTTTTTAAGGAAGCACCAGATCCATTTCCAAAGTGGTTGTACCATTTGACATTCCCACTAGCAGTGTAGAAGTGTTCCAATCTCTCCACAGCCTCTCCAACATTTATTCTTTTGTGTTTTTTGGATTAATGCCAGTCTCGTTGGAGTGAGATGAAATCTCATTGTAGTTTTGATCTGCATTTCTCTAATGGCTAATGATCGTGAACATTTTCTCATATATCTGTTAGCTACCTGAATGTCTTCTTTAGTGAAGTGTCTATTCATATCTTTTGCCCATTTTTAAATAGGGTTATTTGTCTTTCCGTAGTTGAGTTTTTGCAGTATCATGTAGATTTTAGAGATCAGGTGCTGATCAGAAATGTCATAACTAAAAACTTTTTCCCAGTCTGTAGGTAGTCTTTTTACTCTTTTGGTGAAGTCTTTAGATGAGCATAAGTGTTTGATTTTTAGGAGTTCCCAGTTATCTAGTTTTTCTTCTGCATTGTTAGTAATGTTTTTTGTACTGTTTATGCCATGTATTAGGGCTCCTAACATTGTCTGTATTTTTTCTTCCATGGTCTTTATCATTTTAGATTTTATATTTAGGTCTTTGATTCATTTTGAGCTCGTTTTTGTACATGGAGTGAGGTATGGGTCTTGTTTCATTTTTTTTCAGATGGGTATCCAGTTATGCCAGCACCATTTGTTAAAAAGACTGTCTTTTCCTCAGTTAATTGTTTTGGGGCCTTTGTCAAATATCAACTGCTCATATGTGGATGGATTTATGTCTGGATTCTCAATTTCGTTCCATTGGTCCATGTATCTGTTGTTGTACCAGTACCAGGCTGTTCTGACTACTGTGGCAGTATAATAGGTTCTAAAATCAGGAAAAGTAAGGCCTCCCACTTTGTTCTTTTTCAGTAATGCCTTATTTATCTGGGGCCTCTTTCCCTTCCATATGAAATTGGTGATTTGTTTCTTCATCTCATTAAAGAATGTCGTTGGGATTAGGATGGGAATTGCATTAAATGTATAGATCGCTTTTGGTAGAATAGACATTTTTATAATGTTAAGTCTTCCTATCCATGAGCAAGGTATGTTCTTCCACTTATGTAAGTCTCCTTTGGTTTCTTGCAGAAGTGTGCTGTGGTTTTCTTTGTATAAGTATTTTACATCTCTGGTAAGATTTATTCCTAAGTATTTTATCTTTTGGGGGGCTACTGTAAATGGCATTGATTTGGTGATTTCCTCTTCGATGTTCTTTTTTTTGGTTTAGAGGAATCTAACTGATTTTTGTATGTTTCTCTTGTATCCCGATACTCTGCTGAACTCTTCTATTAGTTTCAGTAGTTTTCTGAAGGGTTCCTTAGGGTTTTCAGTGTATAAGATCATGTCATCTGCAAATACAGATACTTTGACTTCTTCCTTGCCAATCTGGATGCCCTTTATTTCTTTATCTAGCCTAATTGCTCTGGCTAGGACTTCCAGCACAATGTTGAATAAGAGTGGTGATAAAGGGCATCCTTGTGTGGTTCCCGATCTCAATGGGAATGTTTTCAGGCTCTCTCCATTTAGGGTGATGTTGGGTGTTGGCTTTGTATAAATGCCCTTCATTATGCTGAGGAATTTTCCTTCTATTCCTATTTTCCTGAGAGTTTTTTTTTATCAGGAATGAGTGTTGAACTTTGTCAAATACCTTTTCTGCATCAATTGATAAAATCATGTGATTCTTGTCTTTTGTTTTATTTATGTGGTGGATTATATTAATTGTTTTTCTAATGTTGAACCATCCCTGCATACCTGGTTAAGCCAATCACTTTTCAGATATGAAAACAGCAGATTAGGCATAGAGAAGCAATTAGAGATGCAGGAAGATAGATTCTACACCACATGAAGATCACCAGGGAACAAGGACCTTGCACCAGAACCTACAGAGAGAGAAAACCTTCCTCTCCAGCCAGCACCCTACATTTGGACTTCTAGACTGTGAGGAAATAAATTTGTGTTCATTGAAGACAGCCACTCGTGGTATTTCTGTTATAGAGCACTAGACAACTAAGACATATGATAAGTCAACATTTGGCTTTGTAACAAAACTGTCAGGGTCTTCCGATACGCCGTTCTGCATTCCCACCAGTGATGAATGGGAGTTCCTGTCGCTCCAACTCCTGGCCAACATTTGGTGATGTTGGTGTTTTGTATTTTAGCCATCCTAAGTGGTGTGTTTTGCCCATTTTTCAACTGAGTTATTTGCCTTTATATTGTTGGGTTGTAAGAATTCTTTATATAATCTGGATACAAGTGTCTATGAGCCTTGGTTTTGTGCCCAAATTGATGTCAAAGTATTCTACTTACTAAGATAGAAAACTAATACCTGTGTACAACAGTGTGAATAATAAAAGCTAAAAAAGAGATGACTTCGATTTCATCAAATTTCGATCATATGAACAATCTGGTATTTCTTTTTTTTCTGTAATCTTATTTTTTTTTTTAATTATCATTGATAAATGTACCTATTGAGTCCTGAAGAACACACTGATTTTTTTGTTTTGTCATTTTTATTTTCTTTTAACCATTTCAGTGGCATACTTTTAGGTTCCAAAATTAAAAGGTAAATATTATATTTAAAAAAATACTCCCAAAATAAGTTTTTGTCCGGGCAGAGAACTCTGAATCACATGAGGACAGGGACAAAGAGGGTCTCTTTCTGCTGTATTTTATACCATACACATGTAGGATGATAAAAAATTTTTTTCTTAAAGAATGGGCACTTCTGGAATATTCTTGCTTATACCCTTATTAGTAAGAAAATAAATAGAACTAAAAATTAAAATCAGAAGGGGGAAGTTACTTAAAAAAATTATTATAAAAACAACGTGACCCACCATTCAGAAATGCTGGAAAACCACTATTATTTTATACTGTGTTTTTGCCACCCCCCATCATATATTTTACATAAACCAAAACCCTTTGCCTTCGAATTGATTCTGATTCCTAGTGACCCTATAGGACAGAATAGAACTGCCCCGTGGAGTTTCCAAGGCCATAATCTTGACAGGAGCAGATTGCCACATCTTTTCTGCAACAGAGCAGCTGGTGGGTTCAAACTGCTGACCTTTCAGTGTGCAGCCGAGGGCTTTAACCACTGAGCCACCAGGGTGCCCTCCTTTCCTCCTACTATTATTTTCAAAATTTTCTCAATATGCTTTACTTTTAAGACCAGGAAAAATACAAATAAACCTTATTTATTAAGAACCACACAGTTCTTCGGCAACTTTTTCATTTGTTTGATATTGAAAAGGTCAGGATTTCTAACTAGTTCACTTTTTTTCATGTATCTTCAATTCATACTCAGATGTTTAGAGGAAAAATTACCTGCAGTTCCCAGATGAGAAGCACAGAGGTTATAATGTCCTCAGTAGTCTCCCATCCTAACAGGAGGACCTTGTTGTTGTTGGGTCGTGTCGAGTCCATTCCCACTCATAGCGACCCCATGTGACAGAGTAGAACTGCCCCATAGGGTTTCCTAGGCTGTCATCTTTACAGAAGCAGACCGCCAGCTTTCTTCTGCAGAGCTGCTGGTGGGTTCAAACTGCCAACGTTTCAGTTAGCAACTGAGTGCTTAGTCATTGCGCCACTAGGGCTCCTTAAGAGGATGACCTTAGATAGGGTGTTGTTAGCAGAGGTGAGCTGTGAACTAAGCCAGGAGAGTTTCTGAGAAGACTTGGTATGGAAGGTTAGAGGGGAAGTCCTTCTCCACACCTGCTCTCAGCTCGACCACCAGGGGGAGACCACGCACCATGCTGAGCTTCCCTCCCCGTGGCAGAGGCCAGCCCTACCCCAGTTCTCTAACACCAAACACCCAAACCCTTAGGAGAACTTGTGCCCGCAGAAACCTTCACATGGCAGATTTCCACAGGTTAAAAACAAAACTACTCTGTATTTCAATGAAGAAAAAGCCTGCGTTCCTGAGCCCCTAAATTAATACTCCATTTAAGTACTATTTGGTCGAGATAGTGGATTTCTCACCTTCCATGAGGGAGACCCGGGTTTGATTTCCAGCCAGTGCACCTCGTGCGCAGCCACCTCCCATCTGTCGGTGGAGGCTTGCGTGTTGCTATGATGCTGAGCAGATTTCAGCGATGCTTCCAGACTAAGATGGACTAGTAATAAAGGCCTGACAATCTACTTCTGAAAACCAGCCGGTGGAAACCCCATGTATGGATCACAATGGTCTGACTCAAAACTGATCACTGGGATAGCACAGAACCAGGCAGTGTTTTCTTCCATTGTGTATGGGGTAACCATGAGTTAGGGCTGGCTCCAGGGCAGCAAACAACAAGATGGACCAATTACTTCAGCAGTTAACACTGGTTACCATAGCATGACAAAACAAGGCAGTTTACCTTCATAAACAGCTCTCTACCTGCATTCCTTTGGCTTTTGTTGTTGTCCTTGTTACTGAGGTACGCTTTGTTCTCTTCTTACAAAGCATATAATCCTAAACCCATTGGCATTGAGTCGATAATTACACCATTGTATTATACGCTTCAGTATGATGAAAGCATTTAACACACCCTACCCCTACCCATTTAACACACCACTCTATGTAATTTTTTTTACCCCTACCCATTTAACACACCACTCTACATAATTCCATGTGGCACAAAGCATGGTCCCTTGACCACACCAACAGCATCAGCATCACCTGATGCAAACTCACGCACCCCACACCAGACCTACCGAATCAGGAGCCCCAGGGGTGGTCGTTGTGGGATGCTGTCCAGTCGATTCCAACTCATAGTGACCTTGTATGACAGAGTAGAACTGCCCCACAGGGTTTCCAAGGCTGTGATCTATACAGGAGCAGATCACGAAGTCTTTTCTTGCAAAGAACCGCCAACCTCTTGGGTAGCAGCCCTGCTTAACCTTCAGTACCACCGGGGCTCCCTGTGGGGAAGAAAATTGTGTTAACCACTGATGTAATTAAACCTTTCATGCCAGAAAAAAAAAAGACAAGACATCATCAGTGCTGACTCTGCACAAGGTTGTCTTCTATAAAGTGGAAAACTGTGAGCACCAAGAGAGGAGAACTTAACCAGCAAAAAGAACCATCCAGAGTCAAATATGAGCAGTGGGCTCCTCGGTCCCCAGCAGTGCACGCTCACAGGCTGAGCTTCACAAATCGCATCTTGAAAATGCAAAGAAGCAGGGAGAGAAAACGCATTGCTAAACACACACACAGAGAAGCACACACACACAAGCACACACAGTTGCCATGGAGTAGATTCTGGCTCATGGCACCCATGATCAAATACTTTAATTCAAGAACAGTATCTCCAGCTGTGACCATAATTTGAACACCATAAAAAAAATTTTTTCAACCGCCAAATCCATCCCACCTCAACGTCTGAAGCCACAATTGTGGAGGTTTCTATGGATTTTGTTCTGGTGGCAGTGTGCTCACGACCCTTGTATATTTTTCCAGCAAAGGGTTACCTTCCAGTTCAACATTTACCTTGGAGGAGGGGACCATCTACCTAACCTCTGAGACAAACACTCTGGAAATGCAAGATGAAAAGGCCTCAGCCCTTGATGTCTACTAGGTGAGTAACTACGTTTCTTCCCTTTCCCTGCTGGTTTCCTAGTGAACATGGGCCATGCCTGATGCAAGAACAATGTCGGTACAACCAGGTTGGCCCGGGTTTTAGGAAGAATGATGACACCTTGCCACACCTACAAATAATGTGTCTTTTCAGAAGCTACTTTTCCCAGGTAGGACATTGCACAGAAGAATAGCTAGACGAGGATACTGCATCACTATATATAACAAGGGACACACACATACACTAAAGTCAAGTCAGAGTAGGGCTCCTTGGTGTCATTCCCAACAGACTGTTGTCTTCTTTTGACAATACAAAATATTCTCCCCTTGCATTTGAGTCTTCTTCGTTTGGGGCTTAAAGTCGACCCTGAGTCATGGCGACCCCATGTGTGTCAGAGTAGAATTGTGCACTGTAGGGTTTTCAATGGCTCATTTTTTGGACATAGATTGCCAGGCCTTTCTTCCAAGGCACCTCAGGGTGAATTTGAACCTAGAACCTTTTGGTGAGCAGCAGGGTGCTTCAAGCGTTGGCACCACCCACGGATTCCCTTTTGGTATCAGCCCCTAGTCTGTCTTAGTGTGGATGCTCCACTGAAACCTGTCCACCGCGGGTGACCCTGCTGGTATAGCTTCCGGCATCACAGCAACATGCAAGCCACCATAGAACAAGAAGCTGACAGACAGGAGGTGCTTCACTGCCTAGGTGGCAACTTGAAGGAAGCATCCATAAACATTGGGTGAAAAAGCCTAGTCTGTGCCTTCAATCTTTGGCGAGAAATCCTTTGCAGCCACTTAACCCCAAGATGACTGTGGCTTTTAAAGGAACCCCCATTATGGGGTAGGGATGAATACAATAAATGCAAATATAGAGTCTTATTAAAAAAAAAAAAAGACTTCTTAAATCCAGTGTATGTCTACTGTGTATTTTTTAAAGAAGAATGCTACCAGATAAAGTGCTGAGTGGCAAGGGCTGGGATGCAGGTGCATCTCTTGGTCCCCCCTAGACTGTGGCTGGGCCTCTGGCGTCTGATGCCATCCATCTACATACCCGAGAAGCAACCCACGGCACTGTTCCTTTCCCACTGAAACCCCAACCGTATTTCTACCCTCACATTCTCCAACTGAGGCAGAAGCAAAGTTCAAATGGGACCTGTTAGGGCCCCAGAGCTGTATGATCCGTTAGATAGCAAGGTAACCACTTGGATTACAATTAGCAGGAAGAACTTGGGTGCTGGAAAGCCCATTATAGGACATCAGCCCTTATAAACCCTGGTTGCCCTTGGGGTCCCCTCAGCTCTTTGGGAAAAGAATCAGTCAGGCAGCGAAGGGTGTTAAGATATTACTGCTGCACTAAGGGTTTTGAAATGAGAGGCCGCTATCTGAAGTCCATCCCAACACAGGTCTGAGAGGCATGCCAGCTTTCTTCCTGGATCTCTTCTCATCCTATCAGTCATCTCGTTACTGATTGGTGTGGAACTTCAATGAGGCATTGGAAGTGAGCAGGAGGCCTGTTTCTTTACACCCTATGATGACACCTCCGAATTCAGTGACATCCTACTGGGTGGGGCACAAAATAGTTGTCCTCATTCGAATCATAGGCAGCCTCCAAGGACCAGTTCCACTCTCTCCTTCTGCAGCAGGCTTTCTCTGTTAAAGTCCTGTGTCACTGGTCCTTGGGGAAGAGTAACTTCACCTCTCATCCTGAGTCCAAGTCTTTTTGATTTTTTAATTGCAAGGGTAGGAAATTTGGACCCGAGAATCTCTAAGGTTGCTTCCAGAGGTAAAATCCCACATCTGTGTGATTATACCCCATTCAGACTGTGTATCCTAATTTCTGTAGGAGTAGCATAGAGGCTATAAGGAGCCCTGGTGATGCAATGGTTAAAGTGCTCAGCTGCTAACCAAAAGGTCAGTGGTTCAAATGCACCAGACACTGTGCAGAAGAAAGATACGGCAGTCTGCTTCTTAGAAACCTTGTAGGGCAGTTCTACTCTGCCCTACAGGGTCAATATGAATCAGAATTGACACAGTGGCAATGGGTTATGGGTAGCATAGGTAGTGGCTTCACTTCCAAAGAAAATGGACAAGAGAACTCATTCACCCTGCGCTGTCCCAGGACCTGGGTGGAACAGTTTGCACTGACTACTAACCTAAGGGTTGACAGTTTGAACCCATCCGGCATAGCTGAGAAGAAAGGCCTGGTGATCTCCTTCCCTAAAGATTACAACCAAGAAAACTCTAGGGAGCACAGTTCTACTCTGTAACACATCGAACTGCCATAAGTTAGAATGGATTCCATAGCAACAGGTTTGGGTTTGTTTTTGTTTTTAATTCTATCCCCAAGTGACTGTGCCTTGTGAAGTCACCCCCAATATGAGGTTGTTGTTGGCTGTTAGCTGCTGTTGAGTCAGCCCCTGATTCATGGTGATCCGATGCTCACTGGAACAAAATGCTGCCTGGTCCTGTGCCAGCCCCATGAACAGTTGCAGATTGGATTGTTGTGACCCACAGGGTTTTCACTGGCTGATTTTCAGAAGTGGATCACCAGGCCTTTCCTCCTAGTCTGGCTTAGTCTGGAAGCTCTGCTGAAACCTGTTCAGCATCATAGCAAGAAGCCTCCAATGGCAGATGGGTGTGGCTCCGCATAAGGTGCATCGCCTGGAAATGGAATGTGGGTCTCCGACGTAGAAGGTAAGAATTCTGCCACTGTGCCACTACAACCCCAGATAAATATAATAAAACGCAAGTATAGAACCTTAGTAAACCCTGGTGGCATAGTGGTTAAGAGCTAAGGCTGCTGACTAAAAGGTCGGCAATTGGAATCCACCAAGCGATTCATGGAAACCATATGGGGTAGTTCTACTCTGTCCTATAGGGTTGCTATGAATTGGAATCAACTCGAAAGCAATGGGTTTGGTTTGGTTTGGTTTGGTTTATAGAGCTTTAATTTAAAAAAATGCCAAAAACTTCCCAGAGCCAAATGGTGGCTTCTTTTTGTTTGAAATTCAGGAACCTCTCAGAAAACAACCAGGCTCTCTGGTCACCATATGACCCAGCAATGCCACTCCTGAGTATAGACTCAAAAGACTTGAAATCAGGGACTCCAACAGACACTTGTTCATGAGTGCTCATTGCAGTTTTATTGACAGTAGCCAAATGACGGAAACAACCCAAGTGTCCACAAACAAATGGATAAGCAAAATATCGTCTATCCGTACAATGGAATATGACTCATCCATAAAGAGAAATGAAGTCCTGATACGTGCCACGACATGATGAACCTTGAAAACATGCTGAGTGAAATAAGTCAGGCTCAAAAGGACAAATATTGTATGATCCCACTTAAATGAAACCTCTAAACTAGACAAATGCATTGTTGTTGTTAGTAGCCTTTGAGTTGATTCCAACTCATTCTGACCCCACATGACAGAGTAGAACTGCCCCTTAGGGTTTTCTAGGTGTAATCTTTATGGGAGCAGATCACCAGGTCTTTTATTGAGTGGAGCAGCTGGTTGGTTTAAACCGACAACCATTTGGTTAGCAGCTGAGCATTTAAACACTGCACCACCAGGGCTCCTTAAGCAAATGCATAGAGATCAGAATGTATCAGTGGTGACCAGGGGCTAAGGGGAGGGACAAATGAGGAGTTGTTCCTGAAGGGGCACTGGGTTCCCTTTGCGGTGATGCAAAACACCTGGAGATGGATAGTGGTAATGGTCGCCCAGCGTGCTGAATGTCATTAATGTCTCTAAATTGTACTAAAAATGTTAAATAAAAGTAAGAACCAAAGCATATGAACTTAACACCCTGCTTAGTAAAATAAAAAGTGGTGGTGACCTGAGCGTAGGGTTGGAGAATTTAGAAAAGCAACCTCTGGCATTTGGATGTGCAGCCCAGGGCTTTGATAAGGGGGCCTCAACTCTCTGGGTTGAGAAGCCCACCTTGGTTGGGCCCCCTGTTCAGACTCCCGCTGGGGGTTATCCGGCCTCCCCACAGTGCCATGGGGCCTCAGAATGGGCTTCTTGGTTAATTAAAAGACTGCTTTATGTTGGCTATGAGTCGGAATCCAGCTCAACGGAACTGGGTTTGTTTTTTTTTGGTTTTAGGTTGCCTATTTCCCTTTGTGTGTTTTAAGTCATTTTTTTGTGGGCTGTGTACTGCTTCCTGACATATATTGATGGAATTGTCACAGGTTGAGTTAGCTAGCTCTGACTTTAAATATTCACCATTTTAGGTTAAATATTGGCTGGATGTATTTTTATAGCCCAGCCACGGGGATATGTTATTTGGAAATGACCATGCTCAAGTTGATCTGATTCGCTTCCGCCCTGGTATTCCAGAGCACATCCCCAACCTCTGTGCACTTGGAGAGCATGAGTATTTCCTAGCCAGCGTTGCTTCCCTCCAAGTCCTAACCCAGTGCTGAGATGTAGGAGGGACTTGATAGGTGTCAGAGTAATTAACATGCAGCGAGTCCATTTTTATGGGAGTCCCTGGTGGTACAAATGGTTAAACCAAGACTACTAACCAAAAGGTTGGTGGCTCAAACCCACCCAGAGGCACCTTGGAAGACAGTCCTGGCAATCTGCTTCCAAAAGTTCACAGCCTTGAAAACGCTAAGGATCGCAGTTCTACTCTGCACACGGGGTCCCTGTGAGTGGGAAATCACTTGATGGCGACTGGTAACTAAATCCACTTGAAAATCATTGCAGAAGAATCCTCAGCTTACTCAGCCCCACTGCTACCTGTACCTTCTGAAAACACCAGTTATGAGGAAAAATCACAAGCTCGTGTTCCGCTTAAAGCACAGGGTTATAAGTCGATGTGAAAATCTAGTCTCACCATTGCGTTCTTTATCTTCTTCCCTAGTAAGTGAACATGGTGACCACCTAAGGAGATGGTGACAGGTGGACACAGTGTGGGAGAGAAGTGTCTCCACTCCAGAATCCCCTCAAGAACTTGGCCCAGCCCACCTCCCACAGGGTCCTACTCCACTGGAGTGACAAGTTGTGAGATGGCAGGGGAACCGTGCCCCTGGGACTGGTCAGCAGATGGGATGTGTGAAGACCACACAGCTTGCTGTTGCTGGCTGAACTGTGAAGAACTGCATGAACCACATCTAAGCTGCTTTCTATACCATTGCCAATTACCTGTTTTTTGGACTTGGAAGTACTATTTTCTTAAAGACTCTTGTGTTATTTCATTTTGCATGTAGCCAGTGATTATGCATAAGGGCCATAGGAAATCTGCTTATTTAAAAAAAAAATCCACCCAAGGCAAATGGTGAATGAAGTGTAGATTCTGCTGGGGTTTTTTTTTTTTTTTTTGCCAAATTATAATCATAGCCCATCTCATTGAGAGCTTAAATTGGTTTCCTATAAAAATCAGCATCATATGTCTGCATATACTTTATAGAAAGCTAGCTTCTATATAGATGTTTTCCCTGTTTACTAGTGAAAGGAGCAAAGTTATTTATCAAAGGCCTTATGTTGTGTACGTATATTGTCTTTCAACTATTTCTGATATACTTTATTGCCTCTTTTTAATAATATTTTTGTTTTTTGTTGAAGGTTTACACAGCAGTTTAGGTTTCTATTAAACAATTTCTACACAAATTGTTCAGTGACATGGGTTACATTCTTCACAATATGTGATCATATCTCATTATTTCCGTTCTGGTTGTTCTGCTTCCATCAGTCTAGTTTTCCTGCCCCGTTATCTCATCTTTGTTTTAAGGTAACTGTTTATTATTTGTTCTCATGTAGGTGATTTTTTAAAAGAGCACAGTAGTCATAGGCGATATTCTTTATTTTGTGAGCTTATCTGCTATTCAGCTCCATGGTGACCTCAGGAGTTAGTTTCTGTTCAAGGTTTGAAGAGTATCTGAAGGCAATCATCTTGGGAATTCCTCCAGTCTCTATGAATCCGCTAAGTCTGTTTTCTTGTGCTTTGTTCATTTTAAAAATTTGAGGTTCTGTGCCACATTGTTCACCAAGTCTATCAGCACCATGTATTATGGGCCTGATGGTTTCTGGTCTTTACATTTCTTTCTTTTAATAATAAAAAATAAGTGACACGCCTCATTTTTAGATATTCAAGGATCTTAAATGAGCTGAATCTCATGGCACATGAAAATGGAAAGGTAAAGTTCCCTGGGCACCGAGAAAAGACTCAAAGCACATTCTGCTCAACTCATTCTGGAGGTTTTCCCAAATGTCCTGCAGTATTAGTCTGCTTCCGCTGTGTTTTGTTGCAGTAACAAACAACCCCCAAATCATTCATCAACCAAGTTTTATCTCTCATTCAAATTTTCAGGCCAGCTATAACTCTGTTCCAAGTGTCACCTTCGTGTTAGGGTCCAGAGTCAGCTCCCATCTGGGTCGTGCCACTTTTATGGCAGAAGAAAAAGCAATGGTGGAGCCAAGCACTGGGAACTCTGGAGTTACAAGAAGAAAAGCGTTCACCAACATGTCTGCCTCTCCTCATGTCTTTCCAAACACAGGAAACCATCCAAGGAAGCCCAAGATTCCACCCCAGGAAACCTTCCCAGACTCTGGTCCACCAGAGGAGCATCTGAGGTTATACTGATCTCTGGCCCAACCCCAGTCTCTGGAGGCTCCTCCCAGCAGGACCCAGCCTACAAAGACTTCTTATACTTCTTGTTTTCCTCCTTTTTATTTTTTACTTTCCTCACTTTCTATACAATATACTCCTAACCCTTGGGAGTCTCTTCTACCAACCAGGACATTCAACTCAAATGCTGAAATTCAAGACTGATGTCAGAGAGATATTCAAGGGGTCAATTGTAATATTTGTGTGGATATTTTTGTTTCTTAAACGCTTTCTTAACGTAGTTTTGAGACCCTGGCTGGAGGCCGGTCTATTCCCTTTTTTGAGCAGCTAAGTCCATTCTCCAGCCACCCCTCCCTCTTATTAGACTCACACTCCTCGGCAGATACATAACACCTAGGGACAAGGAGGGACCCAACACCTACAGGAAGCTTCTATGCTATGGGGCCTGCAGAATTATCAGAATACCCAAACCCCAGGAAGCCTAGCCTTCCCTGCCCTCCTTGCATACATAAGCTGTCTTCTCCAAATGCGGCTTTTGTCGCCCTGCCCTGGGTGCAAACCCATTTATGGCCCTGTGTCCTTGTATGCTGTGTTCTCCCCAGGGCCTGTGGGCATAATCAAACCTTTCAGATTTTCACTCTTGATCTGTAGGGTCACTATCAGTCGGAATCGACTGGACAGAAATGGGTTAACTGGGCTCTCTTCATTTGTATCTGACCTTACCTTGCCTCACCCAAGGTAATATGATTAAAAGGCCCACACCTGGACTGCCTGCTGGGCCTTCCAACCTAATCATTACCCATACCTGGGCCTCTCCCTCTTCATCACTTTCCATAGGTGGGGTGCCCTCCAACCTCTACCACCTCCTCATTACCCACCCTCTGCAGCTTCCTGCTCCTCCAGGCTCCTCAGTACCCACATGGTGGTTCTTCTGCCCTTCTGTCTACACACTTACTAATACCAGGCTGCCTCTGGATTCCTCATAACTCCTCACTCCCCACACCTGGGCACCCTTCTGTTCCCTCAGGCCGCCTCACTCCCCACACTTGGGCTGCCCTCAGCCCCTCACACCTCCTCACTCCCCACACCTGGGTTGCCTCCTGGCTCGTCCCACCATCTCACTGACCACACCTGTGCCTTCTCCTCATACTTTCTACCTCCTTCCTCTGCAGAACTTTGATATCTCTTGATCCACCACCTCCTGAGCTACCTCATCTGGGCTACCCTTAGCTCCTTCCCAAAGACTCAATACATTCACATAGGTGTTCTCTTGATTCCTACCTCCCGATAACTTCCCATAACCTACCTGGTACCTGAACTCTCCCAATTCTTCCTTACCCACACCTAATCCTTCTCCTAACCACTCCCTCTTCCTCAGTTTCCACACCCAGGCTGAGTCCTCGCACCTCCCACCTTCTCACTTCCCACCCCTGGGCTGCCTCCTGACCCCACCTACCTCAACAACCACAACTGGACTTCAACTGACACCTCCCATGTCCTAACTCCCAACACCTGTGCCTTGTACTGACCCAGCCCCCAACTTCTGAGATCTCCACAGCTTACTAATTGACACTCTCATTCCACACACCTGGACTGTGTCCTCACCCTCCCCACCTTCTCTTTACCTACCTCGGGAGTTTATCCTGTAGATAGGCACTCATACAAATACCTGTCCACGAATGCTCACGGCAGCTCTACTCCTCCTCCCATAAGTCAATAGGTGGAACCATCCATATGTCCATCAACAGAAGACTGTCAACAACCTGTGATCCATCCACACAATCGAATACCCCTGAGCTTTACAAAGAATGAGAAACTGACAAGTGCTACAATGTAGATGGACCTCGAACACATTAAACTAAGAAGCAAGATGCAAAAGGACACGTGTTTCCATTTAAATAAAAAATCCAGAGCAGCTAAATCCATAGGTACAGAGAGTCAATCACTAATTGCCAAGGGCACGGGGCAGGGGTCATCGGGAGGGCTGCTAATGTGTCCAGAGTTTCTTTTTGTGTTGATGACAATATTCTGAAATAGATACTGGTGATGTTGATAGGATCGTGGATGTACATAAAGCCATGGTATCACACCCATTAAAGCCACTGAAGAAAACTTAATTTAATGAGAAATCTACCGGTTAAAAAGTAAAAACTATAAAGCATAAAGTAAGCTGTAAAAATACCACAAATAAACCACAGAAATACCCACTCAGGTGAAGGTAAGAAAGGATCTTGTGCTGAAGCTGATGCTCCCTGGCTGTGGCTGAGGAGCTGCTGTGGAGAACGTGTGGCAACTTGCTGGGACTCTGGTGCCTGGGGCACAGCTGGTGATGGAGGATATAGGGCTACTTGAGCCCCGGTGTTGATGCAGGAGCAGCATCAACATTACCTGTTGGTCTAGGAGTTGTTTCTGCAGGTGGCTCAGGATAAGAATCCACCTTTTCATTAGGCTCTTCTTCTGGTGCCTGGGCCAGAGCAACAGATGGAAGACATGGTGCCACATCAAGCTCTGCTGTTGCTGTAGGAATACAATCGAAGTCAGCTGATGGTCCAGAAGCTTCTTCTGGAGGTGGCTCAGGATAATAATCAAGATTTCCAGCAGGCTTTTCCTCTGGGGTCAGGCCCAGACCTGTAGATGGAGGACCTGGGACTACACTGATCCCCGGTGTTGCTGCAGGAGCAGGATCCACATCAGCTGGTGGTCCGTGATTGAGTTCTGGAGGTGGCCCCGGATTAGAATCTGGCTTTCCATTAGGCTCTTCGTCGGGTGCCTGGGCCGGAGAAGCAGATGGAGGGACTATGGCCACACTGAGTCCCACTGTTACTGCAGGAGCAGGATTCACATCAGCAGGTGGTCCAGGAGCTGGTTCCTGAGGTGGCCCAGGATGGAAATCCACCCCTCCAGTCAGATTTCCTTCTGGTGCCAGTGCTGGAGCTGGTGATGGAATTACTGATGCTCTATGGAGCTCTGGTGTTGATACAGGACCAGGATCGACACCTGCCGGGGGTACAGGCGCCAGTCCTGGAGGTGACTCAGGAAGAAAACTCAGTTCTCCAGTAGACTGTTCATCTGATGATAGAGGTGGTGGTTGAGGATCTGGTGTTCTATCCAGCTCCTGTGATTGTTCAGCAGTAGGATCTACCTCAACAGGTGGTTCGGGGTTTGCTCCTGGAGGTGATCCAGTGAAAGTACCCAGCCATCCAGCAGACTCCCTGCCTGGTGATAGATCTGGTGATGGAGGACCTGATGCTCTATCCAACTCCAGTGTTGGTGTTGGTGCAAGATCTGCCACATGAGGTCGTCCTGGAGTTCCTTCTGGTGGTGGACATAGATCCTGAACTGCTTTTAGACCTGGTGCAGGCCCTGACGTGTGGGGTACAAGAGGAGAAATATTCACCAACATAACTGCCTTACCTCATGATTTTCCAATGACAGAAAACCACCCACTGCCTTGAGGAGAAACCCAGGGTCCAGATTTCCATGCCAGGAACTTTTCCCAGACTGTGGTCCACCAGAAGAGGGTCTGAGGTTACCCTGAGCTCTGACCCAACCCTTCCTCTGTGGGTACTGCCTGTGGATGCCAGCCCATGGCCCCCTCACAAGCTCACATGCAGGCATGCCCAGTACTCCTCACCCTCTGGCTCTGCCTCAATATGCTCCATGTGATCCGGGTGGGCACAGAGAAGAAGGGTACGGTGCTCCAGGTCTGAGCGTGGCACGTTCACCTGCAGGTACTCCACCAGGAGCTTCAGGCAGGGCAAGTCAAAGTCTTCCGAGTATTCATCCATCCAGGTATTCAGGATGAAAGAGATGGCACTGGGGATGTGTGATGAAGAGCAGAGTCACGGGCCTGGCATTTCCCTCCACATTGACATCCCAGGGCATCTCTGCAAGGGACTGGGTCCTGCTGTCCCTGTCCTTCCAAAGTCTAGCCCCACCAAACACCAGGCCCTCTGGCTTTCCTGGCAGTGGCAGCCTGGTCACTGAGCAAGAGGTTAACAGAGAGCCTTGGTCACAGAGAGAATCCTACCAATAGTCTGACCAACTCTCCCTCCTTGAGAAGCTTGACTTATATGCCTGTCTGACCCCTGACCCCTTCCGCACTGGTAAGTAAACCCCCAACGGCAGGGAGCAGTGTTTCTGCGTGTTCACTTCATAGCCTGGCATACAGTAGTGTACCAGGAATATCCGAGGACACACAGAGCCTGTCCCCTGCCCCAGCCTTTGAAGGTCCCTGGGCCCCTATACCTGGTGCATGGGTACCAGTGTCCTGCCTGCTTTTCTGCACACAGGTGAGGATCTATTCTACCATGGTTACTGTTCTCTGAGGCTAGAGACACACAGAGTCTGTCTCCCAATGTCACTGCTCTCCTGAGGGACAGGGGCCCCACATGCAGCTGAGCACCCACGACAGGGGTGCAGGACTGTGTTGCAGGTTTCTCCTCACCTGCTGCTCTGGCCTCAAATGTGGAGGGAACAACCAGAGCTGAGAGGGGGTTAAAGGTGGGGGAGGATACCCTCGGGGCCACACTAAGCCCCTTGTCAAACCTCTGCTTGCCAATGCACGCAGGCTGCACCCCCAGCTCTGTGTGACTGCTTTCTACTGCAGGGGGCTCCACTGAACTGATTCCTCCAGGAGGATCTAGATGTTTGGGACCCAGGGTATGCCCATCTCCAATCCTGACACAGGCCTCCTACAACCCTCTGTCTTCCTTGGAGACAGAAGACCCTCTTTCTCCACAAAATGTCCACTTACTCTTTCTGCTGGTCCTGGGGTCTGCCATCCCCAGCTGAATAGGGGCATTTGTATCCATACCTAGATGAGACATGAGGGTGTCACATCTAATGCACTGTGGACACTACCTCCTTCTGATGTCTAGTGTTTCTGTCTGTCTCCTGACTCAAATGGAGACCCAGGAGGGCAGGGCTTCCTGTCCGTTTAGTTCACTGAATGATGCTGAGTGTACAGAACGGTGTCTGCAACAGTAGGGTCTTCGTAGATAATTCTTGAATGAAAGAACCCAAGCAGCACCTTCTCCAATGTCTGAGTGTCCTGGGGCACCTCTGTCAGCCACCAGGGATAACTGTTCTGGCTACACAAAGAACAAGTAACCACCAGATGGAATCTCAACTCCCCCATTTCAAATGGGGAATAGGACTGCTGAAGGCCATGTAGTCACCGTGGGGTGATGCAGACAGCTTCTTCAAGAAGAGGAAAAGAATAAACGTGAACATCCCTGGCCCTCCAGCAGCCTTCTTCCTAGAGCTGGGCCCCAGGTGTTGGGGCTCTAGTGGCACAGTGGTAAAAGAACTTGTTTGCTAACCATAAGGTCAACAGTTTGAATCCAGCTGCTCCTTGGAAACCCTATGTGGCAGTTCTACTCTGTTCTCTAAGGTCACTATGAGTTGGAATTGACTCAATGGCAACACATTTGATTTTGGTGGGGCTCCAGGTGTATACTTTCCATGGCTTTTCCCACGTGGTACTGACAGTAAATTCAAGCAGGCTGATCCT
This sequence comes from Loxodonta africana, assembly GCF_030014295.1. NCBI lineage: Eukaryota > Metazoa > Chordata > Mammalia > Proboscidea > Elephantidae > Loxodonta > Loxodonta africana. The sequence continues at coordinate 33,908,400 of NC_087360.1, forward strand.
TTATCACCCCAATTTTCAGAGGGGCCATCTGAACATAGATAGGTGAGTGACATTCCCCAGGCTCACAGCTATTTAAGGGGTGAATTCCCACTGGGCTGTAGAGGGTGGAGTGCTCACTTTTTGAACAAAAGTTCCAGGACCTGCTGGGTGGTGGTGAAAGTTCTATAGGTTCCTAAAAAGATGTCGATGTAGGACAAGTCATCCTCCAGGGAGGTGGGCACCAAGTGTTCAACCAGCTTCTCCAGCGAGCCAGCCTTGATGGTTCTCACCACGCAGGTCTCATCCAGGTCTGATCCACAGACACACTGGGGTGAGACAGAGGAGGGACATACTGTCAGAGGCACCACGTGAACCACCAGGAGGTCAGGGTCTGGGACCTATGTGACCTGTGACAGGAGGTGGGACATGAGTGCCCCTAACAGAAAATGGGAGGTAGGGATGATTAAATGTATTAGGAACATTTAGTCATTTTGTTAATAATATTACCTCCCTGCATTAAGAGTGGAGCCCTGGTGGCACAGTGGCTCTTAAGACCTTGAATGCTAACCAAAAGTCTGCAGTTCGAATCCACCAGCCACTCCCTGGAAACCCTATAGGGCAATTGTACTCTGTCCTACAGGGTCACTATGAGTCAGAATGGACTCAAAGGGCAACAAGTGTGGTTAGGCTTGGTATTAAGACCAGTATCCTTGTGAGTCCTCACAAAGCAGCCTGTTGCAGAGGTGAGAACACCCAGCTTACAGCTGTCCAGTGTGTGTTCAAAGTCAAGGGATCGGAGCCCAGATCCATTAGATGCTAGTGCTCCGTGATGTTCCCTTTGTGCCACTTGAGTCCTGCTCAGCTCCTGACTCAGAGGGGAAGGTCTGGTGAAAGCTTGCTCCCTCCCCAGCTAGAAACAGTGCACAGAGCAGACACACCCATGAGACCCCCCTCTGAATGCAAAGGAAGACATGGATTTTCCTTTCTGTACACGAAAGGGGGTTTTGAGAAGCTAAAGCTATAGTGGTCCCAGATTCAGCCAAAGGTGAATTCCTGGAGATCTCGGGATGGGAGAAAGATCCCCACAGGACCAAGGATCTGAACAGATGACTCAGGGAGGGCATATCCGAATGACCAGTAAAGGAATGCGATGTGGCTCAGCTTCTAAGGGCCCACAGCACCTCAAAGCCACCCTGGCGGTTCCAGTGGCCAATGTGACAGCATATTGGCAAAAATCAAAAGAACCATAACATCCGGAACAGACTGGATGCAGGGATGCAGCCAGTGTCACAGACTGCAGGGCCACTTGCCTTCGACAGCTGTTTTGGTAAGGGATCTGGTCATCTCAGGGCCCTGGTTAGGACCTGCCCACACATACTCACCCAGAGCCCGCACCAGCCCTTCCTGGCCCCTTTCTTGGGATAGACGGAGTAGATGATGCCATCCTCCTTCTCCTCTCGGATCTCCTGTGGGGGCTTCTGCATAGAGAGAGTGCCCGGCAGCAGTCCAGGAGGCATTAAGGGCTGCTCCACGCCTCCACCTTCCCTCTCTGCCCCTTCAGACCCATGTGTCCCCTGGACCTTCAAGGAGCTCCTACTTCCCTGGCTACACCACATATGGGAAGATTCATCCAGAAGCTACACCATGCAGTCCCGGCAACATCCACTGACTCGGGCCACCCCGTGCTCTGCAGCCCCTCTCCATTTCCCACATTCCAGTAAAGAGGAGAGATTGCAGGGTGAGGAGGGGGCTCAGGAGCATGGGTGATGTTATGGACCTCTGAGTATTGCCCCAGGATCTGGGAACAGCTGGGCCGGCACAAGGTTGCCAATGGGCAGTCAGTTGCCTACAGGTAGGACTCTGGGGTGACTACCACACACAGGGTGAACTGGAGCTCCAAGAAGTCCCAAGTAAGTGTGTCAACTCAGACTGTGATCCCCCTGACCATCCCTCCCTAAAACCCTAGTCAGAATTATGACTCCTGGGTAGAGAAACAGATCCCAGCATCCTATGTGATCAGGCTGGTTGGGACAAGTATGTGAAGCAGGTATCCAACTCTGCCATCCAAGCCCCCAGTCTCCAAGACACCCAAACCTGATAGACTCAGCCCACCAACCACCTTATTCCAGATCAGTCAGGAGGAGTTTGGGGCTGCTCAGGTGAGATCACAGTGGTGGCCTGACCTGCATTGTCACTTGGGCCACCCTGTGTTACCTTCGGGTTCTTTCTGGTAAATGGCCAGAGCTTTCAGGGATGGGGGAAGAGACCATGTCTCAGCCTTAGTGAAAAAGTTGAACTCCTGGATTTTTCAAGGTTTGATACAAGATTAGAGGAGCAACAACAAGAAAACATTTTCCTCGGTCGAGTGTCTCTACTCAAGTGAGCACGTAAGGGGGCTGTTTCTGGAATGTAGGCGCTGGTTACCAGGGTTCCAAGTTGTATGTACTCCATCACCAAGGAAGTGAGGTCATACCCTGGGTCCTCTTACCTGGGCCTGACCTAAGATAAGTCCTCTGCAAAATTCCGTTTGGGATGCTAAATGCACCCCTTTCCCCATGCCATCTCCATAACTGTACACAGTGACATGGACAGCAGCTCCCCCCATAGAATTCAGAGTAGGCCTGGGTGCAGCGAGGCCCCCAGTTTTGAGCAGAAAGATCTGGGTCCAGACGCAGATCAACCCTCTTAACAAGTTTGTGATCGTGGAAAGTGTTTGTGCATCTCAGTGCCTCCGCAGCCTCCCCATCACACAATGGGGATCATTCCAGCATCTTCTTCCTAGGGACAGCAGCAGGTGTATGTGCTATAACACCTGTGAACCCATGGGCTGGTGTCACGTGTAGCTAATGCACAAACTCAGAGATGGCAGAATTACAAGGAGGGCTGGGAGGCAGCATGGTGTACACCTCAAAAGAGGGCTGGGTTCTCTTTGGCCTGGTTTCCCTGTCTTCCCCAGCAGGGGTCAGAATTAAACATCAGATATTCCTACCCTCTGCAAAAAAGCCTCCAATAACTCCCTTTATTTAGAATCCAACCCAGTGCTTCATCTCAGACTAGTGGGTGGGAAGCCTGCACCATCGGCCCCAACAATCCCTCCTCAGGGTCTCAACATCCTGTGTGACCCCCTTCCCTAGTGTGGGCTAGACTCAGGGACTCGTTTGTCAGGAATCTTGTTGTGGTTGTAAGGTGCCTTAGAGTCAATTTCAATTCATAGTGACCCCATTAGGGGCAACGCCTCCTGGCTCTCTCTTATGCTCTGTCATCTTTCTCTCTCTCACTCTCTGTCATTTCCCACTCTGTCACCGTGGAAAGCAGGTGGTATATTTTTCCTGCCCTATGCTGCCCATGTGACAATTACCCATAGTGGCCTAATCAATACAGAGGAACTGAGGACCCCAGTCCAGCTGCTCACAAGAAAGACTCCTGCCCACAACACAGAGTGAGCAGCAAGCGGATCTTCCCCAGTTGAGCCTCAGTTGAGACCACAGTCCCAGCCTTCTGAGAGAACTTGGGGCAGAGTCACTAGCTATGCCGTGCGGTAGTCCTGGTCCACAGAGACAATGAGATCATTCGTTTGTTTTCATGAGCTGCTAAGTTTTGGGGTGATGTTGTCACAGAGGAGGAAATAGCTCCTCCAGCCCACCTGGGACCTGGACCTGTCCTCCTCCTCCCTCCCTTCTCTCCAGCTCCTTCCAGTCACGTTGGCAGCTTTCCAACCCCTCTCTTTGCAAACTAATGTCTGCCTCCCAGTTTCTGCACCAGCTGTACCTTCTCGCTGGCACATTGTCCCCTAACTTGTGCAGGGCTAGCCCCTTCTTTCATTGTGATCACACATAGACGTCACCTCAGTGAGGCCTCTAGACCCCCTCCCAGTGGCCCCAGCCCTCTCTCACTGCTGTACCCTGCTATATTTTCTCTGCGGAACATGCTCTTTTCTTTCCCATGTATCTGTCTTCGCGCTCTTATCCGTCTCCCCTCCACTGTGCGCTAGCCCTGCAGCCCCAGGCAAGAAACCTCACATCCCACACCTGTGTTCAAGTATCCTGGATGCAGCAGCTCTCTTGGGCCCCAGGAGGCACCACTGTCAGAAGAGGCTGCCGCCCCTTGGTGGCCGACACTAGCACTGTATCTCCAGGCAGGTAAACTCATCACAAAACACTCACCTGTATTCAGGTGTCCTGGAGGCAACAGCTCTCCTGGTCCCAGGCGTGGAGGATTAGGACCTGCAAGTCCACATGGGGTATGGGGGAGTTCAGGAGACTCCATAGCCCCCTCTTTGCCTCCACAGGCCCTGGGGTGTCCAGCTCACTCAGGAGGCATCCACCCCACATTCAGGGAAAAGGCCCCAATTCCTCAGAAGGAATCAAGGCTCCACCAAGGACTGGACCAGGCCTTATGGTCCACAGCTCTTCCCTACCCTGCGCAACTCCAAGTTTTCAGTCACCACACCCCAGTGCTCTTGCTGGGGATATATGCAATTCCAGGAAGTAGAGAGCATTTTCCTAGGACCTTAGAAAACAATGGGTCATTCTCAGAGAACCAAGGCCAGCAGACACTTCTGTGAGCCTTTGATTCCTGGTGATCACCCACTGCAAGCACTCCAATTTACAGAGGAGGAAACAGAAGCTCCTCTCCTGCAGCCTCCTCCACTCTGGGGGGGCCTCTTCCTAGCTCCAGGGACCCAGAGCTGAAGGACCACTCTGTGTTTCCATGGGGATGCTGTCCCTGGAAGACCTTTGGGAACCTTGGGGTCCCTCTTTTTTCATCCGGCGTCTCCCTCTTCCATGTTGTGGGCCGTGAGGATGTGGCTAGGAGACTGGGGGCCACTGTCCCAAGACAGAGCTGTCTCCACACTCACTCTTCTTTCCAGGGGGTCGCATCCTTGGTGTCCTCTTCTGAACCCTCCTGCAGGGTCCCACCTGTGAATTCAGTGTGTGTGTGTGTGTGTGTGTACACCGGTGTGTACGTGGCAGTTTTGAGAGTAAATCGGCCTCACAATGGGAGGCGGTACCCGGGTTTCTCCACATCTTGGCAGCTCTCATTCTCAAAGCAAACCCCATGATAGGGGCTGACTCATCCTCTGGACGCTGCCCACTTGTGTGTCCTGGGCCGTCCCTGTCTTTCTCTTGGATTCAGTTTCCCAGTTGTGCACTGAGGGTTTGGATGGGTAACTACTTCAATGCTAGCTCTGGGAGGATAGGACCCAGGACCCCACACTGGGGCGGACGTGGGTGGCAGCTCAGGATGACCACAGCACGTGGCTTCCTTAGCATGAGGGATGCTGGTGGACAGTGCCCAAAGCAGCCAGGCCGATATGCAAAGCCCAGTGCTAATGGGGCCTATGTGGCCTGAGGCAGTGTGTATAAGTTGCCTGCCTCCCCTTTTTGCAGGCACAAAATGCTCTGTTTGTGGTGGGTCCCACGTGGGCCCACCATCACCTCCACCAGCTCTGTGTCCCCCACCCACATGGGTCTGGTGTCCTGGAATCACTCTACCCAGGATGGCTGCAGAACACTGGGCCAGGAGGACATGGAAAGCCTGGGGACCTGGGAGACATCGAGCATCCCCACCGCCCAAGTCTGCTCTCTGGAGCAGGATCAGGAGCCATTCCCATGTTCTTCCCCACCTCCTGCCCAAGCCTCACATCTCAGTCCCCCTGAGCCACTCCCTGGACCAGAACTAGGCCCCAAAGTGCTCCTGGGGTGACGCTGTCATTATTGCAGGCCGACTGGGGCAACTGAACCTCAGGATCACCTCTAGGCCTGGGCCACAGGGAGGGCAGGACGCTGAGAGCCTGGGTGGGGTGTCGAGTGGGACAGGGTCCAGGAGCTGGGTCTGTGCTCCTGTGAGAATCTGTCCCCTTACTCCCATCTTGGCCTTGCCTGCTCTCAGAGCTGGGAGCAAACAGCCTCTCCTCTGGTTAGGTGTTCTAGATTCCACTCTTATCCCCACTTCCAGTGAGGCAGGTCTCCTTCTCTCTGTGCATCGACCCTCCCCATGATTCTAAGAGGAAGGGCCCTGCCCAGGGAGGAGGTCCCTTTACCACACCCCACCCTCCAACAGCACCAAAGCTGTGCATCTTCCTTCTCTTCTGGGAGTTGATCATTCTCCCTTGGGGGGCCGATCCCATGTCCCTCAGAGAAGGACCCCTGGGCCATGACCAGCCCCCACCCTTCTCATGCTGCCCTATCATGTGGTCCCACCAGGGGCAGAGCACATGCACTCGCCTGGACTTGAATTGAGGTGGGAGTCTGAGTGCCAGGACAAGGTGACCCAATTCTTCACACACTGCCAACACCTCCGAATTCAATAACATCCTAAAGGATCGGGCACACAATTGTTGTCCTCATCTGAATTGTAGGCAGTCTCCAAGTATCAGCTCCAGGCACTCCTTCCACAGCAGGCTTTCTCTGTTAAAGTCCTACATCACTGGTCCTTGGAGAAGACTAATTTCACCTCTCATCTGGAGACAAGTTTTTGTTGTTGTTGTTTTTTAATTACAAGTGTAGGAAATCTGGACCCAAGAGTCTCTAAAGTTGCTTCCAGCTTTAAAATCCCGTATCTTTGTGGTTATGCCCCATTCAGACTGTGTTATCCTGATTTCTGTAAAACAAGAATAGAGCCCATAAGGAGCCCTGGTGCTACAGTGGTTAAATGCTCAGCTGCCAACCAGAAGGTCAGAGGTTAAAACCCACCAGCTGCTCCTCGGGAGAAAGTGTGGCAGTCTGCTTCTTGGAAACCCTATGAGACAGTTCTACTCTGTTCTATACGGTCACTATGAGTCAGAATTGGCTTAGCAGCAATGGGGTAAATTCCAAAGAAAATGGTGAGCTTTAGACTCTCACTGCCTTTTGTACATGGAGAACTCCTTCACCCCACACTGTCTCTAGGTCTTTGGGTAGCGCAACCTATCTGCATTGACTAACTACCCTAAAGGTTGGCAGTTTGAACCCACTGATGGGTACTTCAAAAGGAAGGCCTGGAAATCTGCTTCCATAAAGACTACGACCAAACAAACCCTATGGAGCACAGTTCTACTCTGTAACACTTGGAGTTGCTATGAGTCAGAATGGAGTCCATGGCAACAGCTTGGGGTTTTTGTTTTTAATTCTATCCCCAAGCGACTGTGCCTTGTGAAGTTACCTCCAATATGGGGTTGTTTTTGTTTGTTGTTAGCTGCTGTTGAGTTAGCCCCTGACTCATGGTGATGCCATGCCCACTGGAACCAAATGCTGCCTGACACCGGGCTATCCTCATGAACGTCTGCAGATTGTTGGGATCCGTAGGGTTTTCTTTGGCTTATTTTCAGAAGTAGTCTTGAAGCTCTGTTGAAACCTGTTAAGCATCATATCTACATGCAACCCTCCGATGGCAGGTGAGTGGTGGCTGCATAGGAGGTGGACTGGTGAAAATCAAACCCAGATCTCCTACACGTAAGGCGAGAATTCTACCACTGAACCACCATAAGCCCCAAGATGGACTAGTTATAAATATAATAAAATACAAATATAGAGTCTTAATTAAAACAAAAAAAGAGGCAGAGCCAAGATGGCGGAATAGACAGATGCTTCCGGCGAGCCCTCTTTACAACAAAGACCCAAAAATACAAGTGAAACGAGTATATTTGTGACAAGCTGGGAGCCCTGAGCTTCAAAGGCAAGCTTAGGAAACGAACTGAAGGGCAAGAGGAGGAAGAGACTGTTCAGAAGCGGAGAGGAGTTACTGGACCTGAATTGCGGGGAGCCCTCGGGCACCATTCCCAGAGTGGAGGTAGCAGTGGGGGGCTGGTACTAGCATTGGGATGCAGTTTCCTTAGAGAGAAGCAGCCAGCCACACAACCCACTCGCGCCTCTGGAACCTAAGGAGAACGGTGCTCTCCGCAAAAGCTAAGTACTTGCATATATTTTAATGCACCTCCGCCATCCACGAACGGGCTTCAGTGGCTGAATTCCCTGAGCCTGAGATATACACTGTTGAGCACCTAGAGCCATCCTCCCGGCCTTGGGGAAGGAAAAAATTTGCATTTGGGGGAAAAGATAATTTGCTAGCTCCACTAACCAGGGGAGCTCAGGACAGAGGCAGCTCCTGAACAGGCATAAACGGTCTGTGGACTCTGTGCACCTTTCCCTTCTGCATGGACTTGTGTGGCCCTATTTCAGGAGAGTAGGCCCTTGTTGGCAGACTCCAACCATTTTCAGCTGTGCGGTGGAGACGTGGGTGTTTGATGTTTGACGTTGCTTTGCTATTAAACAACGTCCCCACCTACACACATCAGGGACCTAAGGAATGGTAGCTCCACTCAGGTCACCCAGCCACCTGCGAAAGGGGTCCAAAGATAACTGGTACCTCCCAGTCCTTACAACCAAAAACTTTGGGTGCCCGTGATCCCTCTGCAGAACCCACCCCCCTGCACACTCTGGGGAACAGGGATACACTTTCCTCAGAGAAAATTGGGGGTCAGCTCTCAGCCCCCTGCCTTGTTCAGAGCATGACCCTCTGCTGCAATCAGGTACTGGTGTATATGCCAAACACCCCTCCCCCTCTAAGACTGTACGAAAGAGCCTGTACCACACACTTGATGATCAGCTACCTGGAAACCTGAGCTGAATTCACACAAGAAAACTGAATGGACTCCTAGACTGATATACCTGATAACAGCTCTAACCAGCTGCGGAGAGGACACCAGAGCTCCAAAAGTGAAAACAATCAAGCTACCTCACTCAAGCAACCCATAGGGGTATAAACCCAGAACCCAGTGCTGTCGAGTTGATTCCGACTCACAGCAACCCTATAGGACAGAGTAGAACTACCAAAACAAAATAAAGCAAGCAGCTACGACACAGTAAGCAAGCATAAACTAATAAAATAACATTGATGGCTCGGAGACAACAGTCAATATCAAGTCACATAAAGAACAGACCATAATCACCTCAACAGGCTCTCAAAACAAAGAATCCAGAGATCTTCTAGATGAAAGTGCATTCCTGGAATTACCAGATGCAGAATACAAAAGTTTAATATACAGAACCCTTCAAGACATCAGGAGGGAAATGAGGCAATACGCAGAACAAGCCAAGGAACACACAGATAAAGCAACTGAAGAAGTTAGATTATTCAGGAACATAATCAAAAGTTTAATAAGCTGGAAGACTCCATAGACAGACAGCAATCAGAAATTCAGAAGATTAACAATAAAATTGCAGAATTAGACAACTCAATAGAAAGTCAGAGGAGCAGAATTGAGCAAGTAGAAGCTAGAATTTCTGAACTTGAAGATAAATCACTTGGCACTAATATATTTGAAGAAAAATCAGATAAAAGAATTAAAAAAAAATGAAGAAACCTTAAGAATCATGCAGGACTCTATCAAGAGAAATAACCTACAAGTGATTGGAGTACCAGAACAGGGAGGGATAACAGAAAATACAGAAAAAATTGCTGAAGATTTGTTGGCAGAAAACTTCCCTGATACCGTGAAAGAAGAGAAGATATCTATCCAAGATGCTCATCGAACTCCACATAAGGTAGATGTTAAAAGAAAGTCACCAAGATATATTATAATGAAACTTGCCAAAACCAAAGATAAAGAGACAATTATAAGAGCAGTGAGGGATAAACGAAAAGTCACCTACAAAAGAGAGCCAATAAGAATAATCTTGGACTACTCGGCAGAAACCATGCAGGCTGAAAGGAAATGGGATGACATATTTAAAAAATTGAAGGAAAAAAATTGCCTGTCAAGAATCATATATCCAGCAAAACTGTCTCTTAAATATGAATGTGAAATTAAGACATTTCCAGATAAACACGAGTTTAGGGAATTTGTAAAAAAACAAACCAAAACTACAAGAAATACTAAAGGGAGTTCTTTGGTTAGAAAATCAACAATACCAGGTATCAACCCAAGGGTAGAACACTGGGCAGAGCAACCAGAAGTCAACCCAAACAGGGAAATCCAAAAAACCAAAGCAAGATTATTAACAACAGCAACAACAAAAAGTTCAAAACAGGGAAACAGTGATGTTATTATATAAAAGAAGGCAACATCAGAATAATAAAGAGGGACTAAGAGATGTAATCATACACCTTCCATATGGAGAGGAAGACACAGTGATACAAAGAAATAAAAATTAGGTTGAAATTTAGAAAAAGAGAGGTAAATAATAAGGTAACCACAAAGGAGAGAAACTATCCTACTCAACAAAATAAAATACAAGAAAAAAAGAGAGACTCAGCAGAAACAAAACCAAAACAACAAATATGAGGAAAGGACAATATACAAAGAAAATCTACTCAGCACATAAAATCAAGTGGGAAAAAGAAACTGTCAACAACACACAAAAAAAGAGATCAAAATGATAACACTAAATTCATAAAAGCCTATCTATAATTACCCTGAATGTAAATGGACTAAATGCACCAATAAAGAGACAGACAGTGGCAGAGTGCCTTAAAAAACAAGATCCTATACACTGCCTACAAGAGAAACACCTTAGACTTTGAGACAAAAACAAACTAAAACTCAAAGGATGGAAAAAAATATATCAAGCAAACAACAATCAAAAAAAGAGCAGGAGTGGCAATATTAATTTCTGACAAAACAGACTTTAAAGTTAAATCCATCAGAAAGGATAAGGAAAGACACTATATAATGATTAAAGGGACAATACACCAAGAAGATATAACCATATCAAGTATTTACGCACCCGAAGACAGGGCTGCGAGATACATAAAACAAACTCTTTCAGCGTTGAAAACTGAGATAGACAGCTCCACAATAATAGTAGGAGACTTCAACACGCCACTTTCAGTGAAAGACAGGACATCCAGAAAGAAGCTCAATAAAGAGATGGAAGATCTAAATGCCACAATCAACCAACTTGACCTCACAGACATAAATAGAACACTCCACCCAACAGCAACCAAGTATACTTTCTTTTCTAGTGCACATGGAACATTCTCTAGAATAGACCGCATATTAGGTCTAAAGCAAGCCTTAGCAGAATCCAAAACACTGAAATATTACAAAGCATCTTCTCTGACCATAAGGCCATAAAAGCAGAAATCAATAAACAGGAAAAGCAGGGAAAAGAAATCAAACACTTGGAAACTGAACAATACCCTGCTCAAAAAAGACTGGATTATAGAAGACATTAAGGATAGAATAAAGAAATTCAGAGAATCCAATGAGAATGAAAACATTTCCTATCAGAGCCTTTGGGACACAGCAAAAGCTGTGCTCAGAGGTCAATTTATATCAATAAATGCACACATCCAAAAAGAAGAAAGGGGCAAAAGCAAAGAATTATCCCTACAACTTGAACAAATAGAAAGAGAGCAACAAAAGAAAACCACAGGAACCAGAAGAAAACAAATAATAAAAATTAGAGCTGAACTAAATGAAATAGAAAACAGAAAAACAATTGAAAGAATTAACAAGACCAAAGGCTGGTTTTTAGGAAAAAATCAACAAAATTGATAAACCACTGGACAAACTAACAAAAGAAAAACAGGAGAGGAAGCAAATAAACCAAATAAGAAATGAGATGGGCGATATTACAACTGACCCAATTGAAATTAAAAGAATCATATAAGATTAGTATGAAAAATTACACTCTAACAAATTTGAAAACCTAGAAAAAATGGATGAATTCCTAAAAACACACTACCTACCTAAACTAACAAAAACAGAGGTAGAACAAATAAATAGATCCATAACAAAAGAAGAGATTGAAAAGGTAATCAAAACACTCCCAACAAAAAAGAGCCCTGGTCCAGAGGGCTTCACTGCAGAGTTCTACCAAACTTTCAGAGAAGAGTTAGCACCACTACTACTAAAGGTATTTCAGAGCATAGAAAAGGATGGAACACTACCAAACTCAATCTATAATGCCACCATATCGCTGATACGAAAACCCGTTAAAGACACCACAAGAAAAGAAAATCATAGACCTATATCCGTCATGAACTTACATGCAAAAATCCTCAAGAAAATTCTAGCCAATAGAATTCAACGACATAATAAAAAAATAATTCACCATGACGAAGTGGTATTCATACCAGGTATGCAGGGATGGTTCAACATTAGAAAAACAATTAATGTAATCCACCACATAAATAAAACAAAAGACAAGAATCACATGATTTTATCAATTGATGCAGAAAAGGCATTTGACAAAGTTCAACACCCATCCATGATAAAAACTCTCAGCAAAATAGGAATAGAAGGAAAATTCCTCAGCATAATGAAGGGTATTTATACAAAGCCAACTGCCAACATCACCCTAAGTGGAGACAGCCTGAAATCATTCCCATTGAGATCAGGAACCACACAAGGATGCCCTTTATCACCACTTTTATTCAACATTGTGCTGGAGGTCCTAGCCAGAGCAATTAGGTTAGATAAAGTAAAAAAGGGCATCCAGATTGGCAAGGAAGAAGTCAAAGTATCTCTATTTGCAGATGACATGATCTTATACAGAGAAAACCCTAATAATAGAAGAGATCAGCAGAGTATCGGGATACAAGGGATACAAAAATCGGTTGGATTCCTCTACAGCAACAAAAAGAACACCGAAGAGAAAATCACCAAATCAATGCCATTTACAGTAGCCCCCAAGAAGATAAAATACTTAGGGATAAATCTTACCAGAATGTAAAGGACTTATACAAAGAAAACTACAGTACACTTCTGCAAGAAACCAAGAGACTTACATAAGTGGAAAACATACCTTGCTTGTAGATAGGATGACTTAACATTATAAAAATGTCTATTCTACCAAAAGCGATCTATACATTTAATGCAACTCTGATCCTAATCCCAACAACATTTTTTAGGGAGACAGAGAAACAAATCACCAACTTCATATGGAAGGGAAAGAGGTCTCCGATAAATAAGGCATTACTGAAAAAGAAGAACAAAGTGGGAGGCCTTACTTTACTTGACTTTAGAACCTATTATACTGCCACAGTAGTCAAAACAGGCTGGTACTGGCACAACAAGAGATACATGGACCAATGGAACAGAATTGAGCAGTTGATATTTGACAAAGGCCCCAAAACAGTTAAATGGGGAAAAGATAGTCTTGTTGACAAATGGTGCTGGCATAACTGGATATCCATTTGCAAAAAAATGAAACAACACCCATACCTCACTCCATGCACAAAAACTAACTCAAAATGGATCAAAGACCTAAATATAAAATCTAAAACGTTAATGATCATGGAAGGAAAAATAGGGATAACGTTTGGAGCCCTAATATTGGCAAAACGGTACACAAAACAGTATTAAGAATACAGAAGAAAAACTAGATAACTGGGATCTCCTAAAAATCAAACACCTATAATCATCCAAAGACTTCACCAAAATGGTAAAAAGACTACCTGCAGACTGGGAAAAAGCTTTTAGCTATGACATTTCTGATCAGCGTCTGATCTCTAAAATCTACATGATACTGCAAAAACTCAACTACAAAAAGACAAGCAACCCTAGTAAAAAATGGGCAAAAGATATGAATAGACACTTCACTAAAGAAAACATTCGAGAAATGCAGATCAAAACTACAATGAGATTTCATCTCACTCCAACAAGGGTGGCATTAATAAAAAAAAAAAAATACAAAAGAGGGAGGCGGGGCCAAGATGGCCGACTAGGTAGAAGCTACCTCGGATCCCTCTTGCAACAAAGACTTGGAAAAACAAGTGAATTGATCACATACATGACAATCAACGAACCCTGACCATCAAACACAGACCTAAAGAGTTGACCTGAGTGACAGGGAGCAAAAAGCTGGATCCTGAAGCAGCAAACGCTTCTGGAACTGGTGACCTGCGCCACAGCCTTGAGCCCTCATGGTTCCCGGGTGCCAAGTGGCGGGGCTGACTGCGGCTTGCTCAGGCGGGGCAGGCACGGGACACAGCCCTAACCCCCAGCCCCCTGGGGTAACCTCCATAGAGACTCAGCCATCGCAAGTAGGCGGCACACTGACAGAGCTAACAAGACAACGAGCATCCATGGGGAAGCAGTGACTGTTTTCGGAGCCTGGAGCTAGCATCCCAGTCAGAAAACCTTGGTGCCGGGCTTTGGACTGGGCGCAGGGGACCTGAGCATGGCTTCCTGAGATGGCACAAACACAGGACATAGCCCTAGCCCCCAGAAGCGACCTCCCTCAGTGAAAGCCCAGCTAGTACACGAAGGCAGCGCAGCGACGTGGCTGACAGGAGGAGAAGTCACCGGGAGGCAGCAACTGGTTTTGGAGCCTGGAGCACAGCGTCCCAGCCAGGGAACCTTGGTGCTGGGCTTTGGACTGGGAGTGGAGGAACTGACCATGGCTTCTGAGACAGCACAAGCACAGGACACAGGCCTGACCCTCGGAAGCAATCTCGACCCAGCCAATGCACACAGGCTACACACCCCTCGGGAATCTCAGATAAAACAGTCATCACCAAGCAAGATAAGTAAATTTGTCTATATTCCTGGGTGCTACTCTCTCCTATGTATCTGATCCCTCCCCTCCCCTTCCCAGGCGGCTTCATTGACATTGGAATTTCCTGGGCCAGAGAATAAAGTGCTCTGCATGGTTTTTTTGTGTTTTTTTTGTCTTTTCCTAACCCATTCTTCTGGCCTGAGAGAAGCAGCTACAAAAAACCCAGGGACCAAAAATCCTTCCCTGACTTCCCGAAATTGGACTAAAAATACAGAACCAGCTCCAGCCAAGCATATGAGATCCACAGTCTTGGGCTTTCATCCCTATAGGCAACAAGGTGGCTATTATAATGCAAAGGCAATTCTGATAGAGATCTGACAGTAATTGTTTTAGCGGATTACCGGAAAGACAAGTTTCCCAGGTCTGATGTCTCTGCCTATTAAACAGAGCCCTCACTGACCAACAACAGGGAACTGAGGCCTGAAGCTCCACCCAAACCACCTAGCCTCCTGCCATAGGAGTCTGAGGATAGTGACACCTACCAATCTGTACAGGTACATGCATTGGGTGCCTGAAGTACAGCTGCAGAGCCCAGCCACCAAAGTGCTTTAGGAATAGAGACACACCTACCTCACTGGCACTTGGGGGAAGCCTATCAGCATCCTACCCCCCGCTAGAGTGTGACCTACTGCTGCTACTAGAATCTGGTGCACACAACTATCACCACTACTCCTCTAGGTGGATAGGTGACAGTCTACAACACACACTTGGTGACCGAAAATTAGACTCTACTCAAGAATAGTGAATAGACGCTTAGGCTTATATATCTGGTAACAGCCCAAACCAGCTGGTAATAGAACATAAGTGATTCAAAGGCTACAACAATCAAGACAGAGCAATCTAGTAGCCCATCTACGTATATTGAAAGAAAACAAAACAAGATAGGACTCAGTGAGCAAATATAAAATAAATCATTACTATCTATAAGATATAAAAAATTTTTTTTTTTTTTATATCTTATAGATTTTTTTATAGATGGTTCGGAGACAGCAGTCGATATGAAACCATATAAAGAAGCAGACCATGATTGCTTCTACAAATCCCCAAATTAAAGAATCAAAATCTTTCCCAAATGAAGACACAATCCTGGAATTGCCAGATGCAGAATATAAAAAACTAACTTACAGAATGCTTCAAGACATCAGGGATGACCTCAGAAATGAAATAAGGCAATCTACAGAAAAGCCAAGGAACACACTGATAAAGCAGTTGAAGAAATCAAAAATATTATTCAAGAACATAGTGGAAAAATTAATAAGCTGCAAGAATCCATAGAGAGACAGCATTCAGAAATCCAAAAGATTAACAGTAAAATTACAGAATTAAAAAAAAAAAAAATTTTTTTTTTTTTTTGACAATAGGAAATCAGAGGAGCAGAATTGAGCAATTGGAATGCAGAGTGGGGGAGTTGGAGGATAAGGCAATTGACACAAATATAGTTGAAAAAAAATCAGATAAAAGGATTAAAAAAAATAAAGAAACCCTAAGAATCATGTGGGACTCTGTCAAGAAGAATAACTTGCGTGTGATTGGAGTTCCAGAACAGGGAAGGATAACAGAAAATAAAGAGAGAATAGTTGAATATCTGTTGGCAGAAAACTTCCCTGACATCATGAAAGACGAAAGGATATCTATCCAAGATGCTCATCGAACCCCATATAAGATTGATCCAAAAAGAAAATCACCAAGACATATTATCATCAAACTTGCCAAAACCAAAGATCAAGAGAAAATTTTAAAAGCAGCCAGGGATAAAAGAAAGGTCTCCTACAAAGGAGAATCAATAAGAATAAGTTCAGACTATTCAGCAGAAACCATGCAGTCAAGAAGGCAATAGGATGACATATATAGATTGCTGAAGGAGAAAAACTGCCAGCCAAGGATCACATATCCAGCAAAACGCTCTCTGAAATATGAAGGTGAAATTAAAACATTTACAGATGAACACAAGCTTAGAGAATTTACAAAAACCAAACCAAAGCTACAAGAAATACTAAAGGAAATTGGTCAGAAAATCAATAATATCAGATACCAACACAACACAAGGTCATAGAACAGAACATTCTGATATCAACTCAAATAGGGAAATCACAAAAACAAATTAAGATTAATTTTAAAAAGAAAAAAATGCTGAAAACAGGGAATCATTGAAGTCATTATGTAAAAGATCAGAATAATCAAAAAGAGGGACTAAATACAGGAGGCATAGAACTGCCATATGGAGAGGAAACCAAGGCAATATAGGATGATACAAGTTCGGTTTTTACTTAGAAAAATAGGGCAAATATTAAGGTAAGCACAAAGAGGTCTAACAATTCCATAACTCAAAAATAAAAATCAAGAAAAACATAACGACTCAACAAACATAAATTCAACTACTATGAAAACGAGGGACACACAATTCACAAAGAAAAATGTCTCAGCACAAAAAAGTAAGTGGAAAATTGAAATTGTCAACAATGCACACAAAAAGGCATCAAAATGACAGCACTAAACACATACTTATCTATAATTACGCTGAATGTAAATGGACTAAATGCATCAATAAAGAGACAGGGAGGCTCAAACTGGAAAAAGAAACACGATCCATCTATATGCTGCCTACAAGGGACACACCTTAAACTTAGAGACACAAACCAACTAAAACTTGAAGGATGGAAAAAAATATATCAAGCAAACAACAATCAAAAAAGAGCAGGAGTAGCAATATTAATTTCTGACAAAATAGACTTTAAAGTTAAATCCACCACAAAGGATAAAGAAGGACACTACATAATGATTAAAGGGACAATAGACCAGGAAGATATAACCATATTAAATATTTATGCACCCAATGACAGGGCTGCAATATACATGAAACAAACTTTAACAGAACTGAAAATTGAGATAGACACCTCCACAATTATAGTAGGAGACTTCAACACACCACTTTCGGAGAAGGACAGGACTTCCAGTAAGAAGCTCAATAGAGAAACGGAAGACCTAATTGCTACAGTCAACCCACTTGACCTCATAGACTTATACAGAACACTCCACTGAACAGCTGCAAAGTATACTTTCTTTTTCTAGCGCACATGGAACATTCTCTAGAATAGACCACATATTAGGTCATAAAACAAACCTTTGCAGAATCCAAAACATCGAAATATTACAAAGCGTCTTCTCAGGCCACAAGGCCATAAAAGTGGAAATCAGTAACAGAAAAATCAGGGAAAAGAAATCAAATACTTGGAAAATGAACAATACCCTGTTCAAAAAAGACTGGGTTATAGAGGACATTAAGGAGAGAATAAAGAAATTCATAGAATGCAACGAGAATGAAAACACTTCCTATCAAAACCTCTGGGACACAGCAAAAGCAGTGCTCAGAGGTCAATTTATATCGATAAATGCACACATACATAAAGAAGAAAGAGCTAAAATCAGAGGACTGTCCCTACAACTTGAACAAATAGAAAGTGAGCAACAAAAGAATCCATCAGGCACCAAAAAAAAACCCAAATAATGAAAATTAGAGCTGAACTAAATGAATTAGAGAAAAGAAAAACAATTGAAAGAATTAACAAAGCCAAAAGCTGGTTCTTTGAAAAAATTAACAAAATTGATAAACCATTGGCCAGACTGACTAAAGAAATACAGGAAACAAATAACCCGAATAAGAAACGAGATGGGCCATATCAGAACAGACCCAACTGAAATTAAAATAATCAGATCAGATTATTATGAAAAATTGTACTCTACCAAATTTGCAAACCTAGAAGAAATGGATGAATTCCTACAAAAACACTACCTACCTAAACTAACACAATCAGAACTAGAACAACTAAATACAGCCATAACTAAAAAAGAGATTGAGAACTTAATCAAAAAACTCCCAACAAAAAAAAGCCCTGGTCCGGGCAGCTTCACTGCAGAGTTCTACCAAACTTTCAGAGAAGAGTTAACACCACTACTACTAAAGGTGTTTCAAAGCATAGAAAATTATGGAATACTACCTAACTCATTCTATGAAGCCACCATATCCCTGATACCAAAACCAGGTAAAGACACCACAAAAAAGGAAAATTACAGACCTATATCCCTCATGAACATAGATGCAAAAATCCTCAACAAAATTCTAGCCAATAGAATTCAACAACATATCAAAAAAATAATCCACCACGATCAAGTGGGATTTATACCAGGTATTTTTTTTATGTAACCTTGGTTTAATATCAGAAAAATCATTAATTTAATCCACCATATAAATAAAACAAAAGACAAAAACCACATGATCTTATCAATTGATGCAGAAAAGACATTTGACAAAGTCCAACACCCATTCATGATAAAAACTCTCAGCAAAATAGGAATTGAAGGAAAATTCCTCAACACAATAAAGGGCATTTATACAAAGCCACACATCATTCTAAATGGAGAGAGCCTGAAAGCATTTCCCTTGAGCACGGGAACCAGACAAGGATGCCCTTTTATCACCGCTCTTGTTCAACATTGTGCTAGAGGTCCTAGCCAGAGCAATTAGGCTGGACAAAGAAATAAAGGGCATCCGGATTGGCAAGGAAGAAATAAAATTATCTCTATTTGCAGATGACATGATCTTATACACAGAAAACCCTAAGGAATCCTCCAGAAAACTACTGAAACTAATAGAAGAGTTCAGCAGAGTCTCAGGTTACAAGATAAACACACAAAAATCACTTGGATTGCTCTACATCAACAAAAAGAACATCGAAGGGAAAATCACCAAATCAATGCCATTCACAGTAGCCCCCAAGAAGATAAAATACTTAGGAATAAATCTTACCAAAGATGTAAAATACCTATACAAAGAAAACTACAAAGTACTAGTGCAAGAAACTAAAAGGGACCTACATAAGTAGAAAAACATACCTTGCTCATGGATAGGGAGACTTAACATAGTAAAAATGTCTCTTCTACCAAAAGCCATCTATACATACAATGCACTTCCGATCCAAATTCCAATGACGTTTTTTAATGTGGTGGAAAAAAAAATCACCAACTTCATATGGAAGGGAAAAAAGCCCTGGATAAGTAAATCATTACTGAAAAAGAAGAAGAAAGTGGGAGGCCTCATTCTACCTGATTTTAGAACATATTTACAGCCACAGTAGTCAAAACAGCCTGGTACTGGTACAACAACAGGCACATAGACCAATGGAACAGAATTGAGAACCCAGATATAAATCCATCAACATGATAGTCTTTTTAACAAATGGTGCTGGCATAACTGCATATCCATTTGCAAAAAAATGAAGCAAGACCCATACCTCACACCATGCACAAAAACTAACTCCAAGTGGATTAAAGACCTAAACATAAAGAGTAAAACGATAAAGATCATGGAAAAAAAAATAGGGACAATGTTAGGAGCCCTAATACAAGGCTAAACAGAATACAAAACATTACTAACAATGACGGAGAGAAACCAGATAACTGGGAGCTCCTAAAAATCAAACACCTATGCTCATCTAAAGACTTCACCAAAAGAGTAAAAAGACCACCTACAGATAGGGAAAAAATTTTCAGCTATGACATCTCTGACCAGCGCCTGATCTCTAAAATCTATATGATTCTGTTAAAACTCAACCACAAAAAGACAAACAACCCAGTCAAAAATTGGGCAAAGGATATGAACACACACTTCACTAAAGAAGATATTCAGGCAGCTAACAGATACATGAGAAAATGCTCTCAATCATTAGCCATTAGAAAAATGCAAATTAAAACTACAATGAGATTCATCTCACTCCAACGAGGCTGGCATTAATCCAAAAAACACAAAATAATAAATGTTGGAGAGGCTGTGGAGAGACTGGAACTCTTACACACTGCTGGTGGGAATGTAAAATGGTACACCACTTTGGAAATCTATCTGGCGTTTTCTTAAAAAGTTAGAAATAGAACTACCATACAACCCAGAAATTCCACTCCTCCGAATATACCCTAGAGAAATAAGAGCCTTTACACGAACAGATATATGCACACCCATGTTTACTGCAGCACTGTTTACAATAGCAAAAAGCTGGAAGTAACCAAGGTGTCCATAAACGGATGAATGGTTAAATACATTATGGTATATTCACACAATGGAATACTACGTGTCTATAAAGAACAGTGACGAATCTGTGAAACATTTCATAACATGGAGGAACCTGGAAGGCATTATGCTGAGTGAAATTAGATGCAAAAGGACAAATATTGTATAAGACCACTATTATAAGATCTTGAGAAATAGTATAGACTGAGAAGAATACATTCTTTTGTGGTTACGAAAGGGGAGAAGGAGGGGAGGGTTGGAGATGGTTATTTACCGTTAGTTAGTAGATAAGAACTACTTTAGGTGAAGGGAAGGACAATACTTAATACAGGGAAGGTCAGCTCAACTGGACTGGACCAAGAGCAAAGAAGTTTCCGGGATAAACTGAATGCTTCAAAGGTCAGCAGAGCAAGGGCAGGGGTTTGGGGACTATGGCTTAAGGGGATTGGCAAAATGAATTCTATCATGAAAACATTCTGCATCCTACTTTCAAGTGTGGTGTCTGGGGTCTTAAATGCTAACAAGCGGCCATCTAAGATGCATCAATTGGTCTCAACCCACCTGGATCAAAGCAGAATGAAGAACACCAAGGTCACATGATGACTATGAGCCCGAGACAGAAAGGGCCACATGAACTAAAGACTTACATCATCCTGAGGCCAGAAGAACTAGATGGTGCCAGGCCACAACTGATGACTGCCCTGACAGGGAGCACAACAGAGAACCCCTGAGGGAGCAGGAGAACAGTGGGATGAAGACCCCAAATTCTCATTAAAAGACCAGACTTAATGGTCTGACTGAGACTAGAAGAATCCTGGCGGTCATGGTCCCCAAACCTTCTGTTGGCCCAGGACAGGAACCATTCCCGAAGACTACTCATCAGACATGGAAGGGACTGGACAATGGGCTGGAGAGAGATGCTGATGAAGAGTGAGCTACTTGTATCAGGTGGACACTTAAGACTATGTCGGCGTCTCCTGTCTGGAGGGGAGATGGGAGGGTAGAGAGGGTTAGAAACTGGCAAAACGGTCACAAAAGGAGAGACTGAAGGGAGGGAGCGGGCTGACTCATTAGGTGGAGAGTAAATGGGAGTATGTAGTAAGGTGTATATAGGCTTATGTGTGACAGACTGACTTGATTTGTAAACTTTCATTTAAAGCACAATAAAAATTATTAAAAAAAAAAAAGAATAAATGTTGGAGAGGCTATGAAGAGATTGGAACACTACCACACTGCTGGTGGGAATGCCAAATGGTACAACCGCTCTGGAAATCGATTTTGCACTTCCTTTAAAAGCTAGAAATAGAACTACCATACGATCCAGCAATCCCACTCCTTGGAATATATCCTAGAGAAATAAGAGCCTTTAGACGAACAGATACATGCACACCCATGTTTACTGCAGCATTGTTTACAATAGCAAAAAGATGGAAGCAACCAAGGGGCCCATCAATGGATGAATGGATAAATTATTGTATATTCACTCAATGAAATAGTATGCATTGATAAAGATCAGTTAGGAATCTGTGAAACATTTCATAACATGGAGGAACATGGAAGGCATTACGCTGAGTGAAATTAGTCAGTTGCAAAAGGAAAAATATTGTATAAGACCGCTATTTTAAGAACTTGAGAAATAGTTTAAACTGAGAAGAAAACATTCTTTTGTGGTTACAAGAAGGGGGAGGGTGGGAAGGTGGGAGAGGGGCATTCACTAATTAGTTGGTAGATAAGAACTACTTCAGGTGAAGGGAAAGACAACACACAATACAGTGGAAGTCAGCACAATTGAACTAAACCAAAAGCAATGAAATTTCCTGAATAAACTGAATGCTTCGAAGGCCAGTGTAGCAGGGGCAGGGGTTTGAGGACCATGATTTCAGGGTATATCTAAGTTAATTGGCATAATAAAATCTATTAAGAAAACATTCTGCATCCCACTTTGAAGAGTGGCTTCCAGGGTCTTAAACGCTAGCAAGCAGCCATCTAAGATGCATCAATTGGTCTCAACCCACCTGGATCAAAGAAGAATGAAGAACACCAAGGACACAAGGTAATAACAAGCCCAAGAGACAGAAAGGGCTACATGAACCAGCGACTACATCATCCTGAGACCAAAAGAACTAGATGGTGCCTGGCTACAGCCGATGACTGCCCTGATGGGGAACACAACAGAGAACCCCTGAGGGTGCAGAGAGCAGTGGGATGCAGACCCCAAATTCTCATAAAAAGACCAGACTTAATGGTCTGACTGAGACTGGAAGGACCCCCGTGGCCATGGCCCCCAGACCTTCTGTTGTCCCAGGACAGGAACCATCCGTGAAGCCAACTCTTCAGACATGGATTGGACTGAACAGTGGGTTGAAGAGTGATGCTGGTGATGAGTGAGCTTCTTGGATTAGGTGGACACTTGAGACTATGTTGGCATCTCCTGCCTGGAGGGGAGATTAGACGGTAGAGGGGGTCAGCAGCTGGCGAAATGGACACGAAAAGAGAGAGTGGAGGGAGAGAGCGGGCTGTCTCATTAGGGGGAGAGTAATTGGGAGTATGTAGCAAGGCATATATAAGTTTTTATGTGAGAGACTGACTTGATTTGTAAGCTTTCACTTAAAGCACAATAAAAATATATATATAAAATAAAGATCCATATATGATAAAATATAAAACCTGATAAATTGAACTTCATAAAAACTTAAAACTTTCATCTGAGAATGACCTTTAAGAAGATGGAAACACAAGGTATAGATGGAGAGAAAAATATTTTCTGAAACTACACGTTTAAAAGATCTCACATCTTTAACATGTGAACAGTCACACACACACGCACACTTTAAACCGTTTATAAATTATGTGTGTATGTGTGCAAAACAGTAAGTATAAAAAATAGAACACATTAGAAAATGGATAAAAGTTATGAACATACTTTTCACTGAAATGGGTACATGAATAGAAAATAATCACAGGAACAGGTGTTTGACATTGTTCACCCTCAGGTGACATTACGTGAATCAAAATCACAATGAGGTATCACTTCACACCTATTAGGATGGCTGGAATAAAAACACAGATGACAACAAGCCTGGTCAGGGACTGGTAGAAAATTGAACCCTTATAGCAGCATTATTCATAAGAGCCAGAAAGTGGAAACGACCCAAGCGTCCATCAACTGATGGCTGGATAAGTAAAACGCAGTATAACCCTTGGGATAGAATATTATTTGGTCATGAAAAGGAAATGAAGCACTGATATATGTGACAGCATGGATGAACCTTAAAAACAGTATGCTGAGTTAAAGAAGCCAGACACAAAAGGCCATATATTGTACGATTCCATTTATATGAAATGTTCAGAATAAGTGATTAAATAGAGACAGAAAAACGATCGGTGGCTACCTAGGCCTCAGATGTTGGAGTGCTGGCTAATGGGTAAGGTGTTTCTTCTGGGAGGAATGATGAAAAGTTTTAAAATTTATGGTGATGAAGTTTGTAGAATTATGTCAGTTTTTTGGATTGAATTGTGTCTCTTCCTCCCCCCAAATAACTGTTGGAATCCTAAGCCCTATACCTGTGGGTGTAATCCCATTTGGAAATAAGGTTTCCTTTGTTATGTTAATAAGGCCCTATCTGTGTAGAGTATGTCCTAAACCTAATGGCTTCTGAGTTGTAAGGAGCATCATAGACACAGAGACCAGGAAGCACAAATGGGCGACATGGGGGACTAGCCCTGAATGATGACTATGTGGGCAGAACAGTTTCTGAATTCCTAGTGCAGGCTTCATCCTTTGCCCTGGGATTGGCTTTGGGAATGAGAGCCCCAAAGATCTGGAGATCCACTGCCCACATCTTGCCATGCTGGAACATTTTCCCTTTAGCATCCCCACATGCTCACAGGCACACACACTAAACTTACAGGTAGGGACCATGGAGGCGGGGTCAGAGGAGGAGCAGACACGAGGGACCTGACTAGGGGGTAGGAACAAAGAGGTAGGAAGCTTCTCTGCCATGGACAGTGGCATGCAGTCTCCTAGCAAGGGACCCACAGAACCCTAGCAGGGAGATGGGTGTGGGGAAGGCTAGGCTGATGAGCAGAGGATAGCAGAGGTCCCCATGGGTCTGCCTGGGATGGGGAACCCTAGGGCTGCCTTGAGATAAGTAGGCCTGAGGTTCTGTACCCCAGTGCCCTGGGAACCTGGAACTAGGGTAAGCTCCCACTAATGTGAAGAGGGGACATGGAAGGGAAGACCTCAATTTTCTCCTCTATAACTGGGTTCTAGAATAGGTAAACCTATGGGCTCCACAGACTCAGAGAAGTGTCTTCTGGAGGTCAATCTGAGCAGAGAGTGGCTTGGGGCAGGGGAACATCGGACTTGGGGAAGAACAAAAAATGAGAGCACTGTGCCATGAGTCTGGGTTCCAGGGTCAAAACCAACTCTTTTTAGAACCTCAGGGTCCTCCACTGGAAGTGGGATCTGGGTCATTTCTCTGCCTGTGCTGAGGATGCGTCCTGTGTGAACTGGACACCCAAGGCCAGTTGAGACAAACAGCGTGGCCAGGGAGGTTTCAAGGAAACTTGCCCCTACCTAGGGGTCTATATGTCCCACTTATTTGCCCCCCAAAGGCCCCAGAGTGAAGCTGTCCTGAAGACACCTAAACAAGGTATGTGTTTTTTTGTTTGTTTTTTTTGTGGTTTCTGGGCCTGGGGCTGTAGTGCTAGCACTGGTCACCAGGGGGTGGTAGGCTTTCTCCAGGAGGTTATCATGTGCTTTGCTGGAGCAATGGAGACAGGGAAGAGGCATCCAGAGGTCATTCTGGCAATCCCCCTGACTCAGACCCCACTTGTACCTCCTTTATTAAGATCCACCTCCAGGCTCTGAGCTGGTCAGAGATCATCTCACTTATTCATTCCTCAACTAGGCTCCGAATACTCACCAGTGTTAGGCACTGGGTGTGGTGCCGAACACGACTGACATGGTCCCAGGCTTGCAGGAGATCACAGGCAGGAAGGGGAGATGGACAAAACATGTGAACACATGTGAAAGTAAAGAGCAAGTGCAATGGCAAGAATACAGCAGGCAACTGAGAGAGGCCTGGGGACTACTAGGTAGGAAGGTCTGAAAGGGCTCACTGAGGTGACATTTATGCAGCGACCTGAAAGGCAAGAGTGTGCCACCCTGCACAGAGCTGGAAACAGGTTGTCAGGGAAAAGGCACAGCTGGAGCAGCGGCTCAAGGGCACATGTGAGTTTGTCCAGTGAAGGACAAAATGTGACCAGTGTGGCCAGAGTGAGCTTGGGGGAAGGGGTGGGGCTATAGAAGGGCAGGGCAAGATCCTGTGTCCTGGTAGCCTGTATTATCTATTAGTCTGTGACAACATTACCCCAAAACTTAGTGGCTTAAAGCAACAAACATAAAATATCTCACAGGGCATAGTGCTGCTACCTCAAGTTCTCCCAAGAGGCTATGACTGTGGTCTCAATCAAACCTTGACTGGGGATGGATCCACTTCTAAGCTTCCTCCCATGCTCTTGGCAGGATGTGGTTTCTTGTGAACTGCTGGATTAAGGTCCTAAATTCCTCTCTAACTCTTAACCAGAACTCTCCCTTGGTTCCTTACTATAGGGCTTCTCCACAGGAAGTTTATACTATTGCAGCTACTTCCCTGAGTAAGGAGAAAGAGAGAGAGAATAAAAGAAAGAGAGTGCAAGATGAAAATCCCATATATTTTGCCCTGTTCTGTTCTTTAGAAGGCAGTCACTGAATCCAACCCACACTTAAGAAGTGGGCAACATACAAGAATGTGTGTGCAGGAGGCTGAATCATTGGGAATCAGTGTGCAGTCTGAGATGAGGCATTTAGATCTGCTTCTAAATAAAATGCAAGCCACTGGAGGCTTTTATGCCAGAGGGTGATGGTATCTAGTTTTTGTTTAAGTTCACCCCCCTTCATGTTGCCGACAAATAAATGAGACCAAGAGCAGAAGCAGGTTTCACAACATCACATCCCCAGGACCCAGCCCTCATTTGATTTATGCTTCAAACTGCTTCCTACCACACCTTGTATTTTTTCTAACTCCAAATGTGTTTATTTGTTACATAGCATATCATCCCATGGGTTTTATAGATATTATTTTACAAACACCCGATGATATCCCCAGAAAGATGATGGTAGCATACTCCCACTGAGAAGACTGTGGGACTGGGGAGCCCTGAAAGTCATAAAAACTGGTCAAAAGTCACATAATTGGAAGGAAAGAGAAGCCAGGGTTGAAGGCAGCTCTGTCTATTCAATGCTGGGGCACTGACTGAACCTAGGTTTCCAGGAAGACTTTAAGACGTGTTGTCTTATCTGTGTAGAGATAGAGATGTCATGGAGAGGAATGTGAAACTCAGAGGCACTCTGGGGAGGTTTTATGCAAGGAGAAGGCCTAGGTAAGAGAACATAGGAGGTGACCCACAGTTCCTTGGTGATGATCCCAACAGAACTGGTAACCAGGCACTCACATTAAAAACTCCCTGCCCAGCTCACTTGGGCAAAGAAGCTCAAGAGAGCAAGATGTCTTCTTACTGTTTATCGACTTCCAGAGGATATAGACTCAGGAAGTCATGGAGTGAGGACATTTTCCGCCCTCACCCCAAACCCTCAGGCTGATTGACAGGCAGAACCCAAAGGTAACAGAGTGGACCAGGGAAGGTCAATTCATGTCTGGCCACTGCTGTGATTCCACCTGGGCGGTATCACACTCCTCCCCAACCATACCAGCCCCCTAGGCCATACAGCCATTATCCTCATGGAGTCTCAGTTAGGTGGGCAGGTAGGAAATATGGACCTAACTAATAAGACAGAAAGGGGTCTGAATGAGGCTGGGTCCACTGGGGAAAGAGGTCCATGTGGGACAGGAAAGGATTGCTGAAGGAGAAGTCATGTGATATGAGAATAATTGCGAGGGGAGCTGTGATGATGACAATATTGTTACAGCTTAGGGATTCCTTGTGTGTGCTCCAACCCCTGGCCTCCTAGTCATTCATGGTACCACACCACAATGTCTGGCCCTTCTTTCTCTCACCTCCAGCATGAAAGAAGTCAGTGCTGAGCCTGCATAGAAAGTCCTCAGTGCGGACTACAACCAATTTATGACTGAAACAATAGTGGAGCCCCGGTACCTGCCTTCCAGGACAATGACCTCGTACATATCCATCTTCCTGTCCACTTACCCGTCCTATGGGACCACCAAACAGGTCTTAGAAGCCCTTTTCAAAGAGTAACTGCCCGCCCCTTCTACGGCAGAGTGGAGACTATGCCACATACCAGCAGTGTGTCTTGGGAATGACACTTCGCCTCTGTGAGTTTGTTTGCTTCTCTGAAAAGTGGGCAAGTGAAAGGGCCCTCCTTATAGAGTTATTATAAGGACTAAGTGGGATGGCCATGGGAAGCGATTACTGAGTGCCTGCTGTGTAGAAAGGGCTTCTGGAGAGGCTGTGGCGCTTCATGTTGACTCACAAGTAAGCTCTCAGTCTCACCTCTCAGTGACAGAAGGATCTTGGCAAAAACTGTTTCCTCATTTGGAAATGAGAGCTGAGATTCCATTTTGAAGTCCTTGTCACTGGAGTAAGGATCCCTAAGGGTGGCAGAGGGACAAATGGCCTACTCAGATACCTGGGAAGGTACAGCCAGCCGCTCATGAATTCTTCAAACGTATATTAAACACCCACCATTTGCAGGTATTTTCTAAGCACTTAACATCATTCTTGAACAAAGCAGACAAACCCCTGCCCTCCTGGGCTGTGCTTCTATCCATGTATCAGACAGAAACAACAGACTTCACCAGCGGGTATGTACACAGGACCTTATTGTGACACTCACGGCCTCCTCTAGGTACAGATACAACATTGGGAGTGATGAACCCCAGGACCAAAGAAAAAAGCGAGTGGACTTGAGGTAAAGCAGGAGAGGCCCCGTCTTCACAGACCAGTGAGAACAGTAGAAGGAGCTTCAACTGGGCAGAGGCCGGGCACGATCCTGGGTCTCACACATCTTATGATTCCCACTAGAGGGGTGAAGTCTATGGGCTCCCCTGCACCAGGAAAGAATTCAAAGAGCTGATGGTGAGGTCCAGAGTGCCTGGTGGAGCAGGTAGGCATCAGGCTCAGAAAGGGAACATGAAAAGACCCATCTCCACCCCAACCCCATCTCGGCTCAGCTTGCCCCCATCACAACACCACCCTGGGGGCCAGGACAGGTGTAGCATCCAAACTGCTCCACAATCTGGCTTAGACCACAGCTGCACATGGGGCTGGCTCAGGCTCCAACCTGCCCTTTGAGAGCACAGTGTCAGTGGGAGATGGGACCACACACGGAATGGAAAGAATAAGGCAGTGTGTGGGTGCACAAACTAGTGGTGGAGCTGCCACAAGGGCCCCAGGAAGATGGGGGCAGGAGGAGAGACCTCATTGTTCATCCATCCATCAGACATCTATGGAGCACCTGGATTTTACCATCCAGGAGGCAGGGCCCAGGGGAGACACACAGTATAGGTCAGGCTTACTGTAGAAGAGGAGAGCTGGTCAGACCAGGGACTCCGAGCTCCCTATGATGTAGGCTATTTTCCAGCCCTCTGCATGGGAACCAAGCTGCCACTGCGAGTACGGCCAGAGTGGGGGTTGGTGGGCGCTGGGATGGGGCTAACCTCTGGTAGGCAGTCCCCAGCAAGTAGGTCAGCTCCCCAGAGTGATTCCACTGGAGGACACATGGAAGGAAAAGCCAGGCCTCTGATTGTGCTGCCCACCCACCTGCCCTCAGTGCCATCTCCTCCATCCTGGGTATGTGGTTGGAAAAATTCCTGGAAGATTTCTTCGAGTTTCTGGATTTTCCCTGCCTCCGGCTGCTGGAAGACTACACAGGGTTCAATATACCCAGATTGGAACTACAGCAACGTGTCTGCCTTCTCTTGGCACAAATGGAACAACCAGAGCCCGCTGAGGCAGAGCCAGAAGGTGAGGCAGAATGAGGGTGGGTGTATGACATGTGGGGAGGGGGACTGGCTGTATACCCAGGGAGAATATTCCAGGTTTGGGTTGGGATAGGAGCAAGGACTAGCCTCAGACCACTCATGTTTTGGACTGCAGTCTAGGAAGGCTTCTGGGAAGAGGGGTTCTAGAACTGGGGCTGCTCACAAGGCAGTGGCATGGTTTGTATGTTTGGAAAAGCATACGGAAAGCCCTTGTGTTGGTGAAACTTTCACTCTTTCCAGCTCCAGGACCATCACTGGAGCTACACACAACTCAAGCATCAGCTCCAGTGGCAGCTCAGGAGCTGGAAACAGCTCCTCTGGCAGCTCCAGAACCAGCTCCATCACCAGCCCCAGCAGTTACACCAGAGCTTGGGCCAGTGCAAGCTCCAACACCAGAGTCTTCCTGCCCCTCACTTGGGAGCACAATGCATGGGCTCAGAGGGGAGAAGCCAAACATCTTGTCATTCCCTCCCAAGCTGGTGGCAGAGCAATTAACAATGATGGATATGGTGAGCAGCTGGGCGGGTGGGGTGGGCCTGGGGTGGACCTTAGTTCTGGCATTTGGTGCCCAAGCCATGCCTTTCCCTGTTGTGGATTCCAATTATGTGTCTCCAAATGGCAGCTCCACCTCTTACCAAGCATGGGACTTGGACAAGTTTCTTAAACCCCTGGGCCATTGTCCACATACGGACAGTAAACACAAGATACTGACCCATCTGCTGCATAGGCTGACTGTGAAGATTCGAAGAGACCGGACAAATACTCAAGTTGGTGGGGGACATCTAGTTAAGTGCCAAGTGGTACTCCTTGATGGACACTCAGTTCATGGGTGCCCACCCTTCTGACCAGAGATACTCACCAACTTCAGTACTCATCAGGCACTACTGTGTACATGATCTACAGAAAACTTCCAAACAAAGCTTGGAGTTGTAGAGTCCAGGGAGAATGTGCATCTGAACGGGGTGACAGACCAAAAGGGCTTATCAAGATGGGCAGAAGGTGCTACCTTGGTATGTGCAGGCTGGAGCCACCTTGTGGTCCTTTGTTAGTGAGGATAGGCTGGGTGACAATTCTGTGCTCTCTTCCCGGCCAACAACGAACCCTGGCTCACTCATTTGCTGGGCGTTCACAATGGGGAGAAGACAAATCCAAAACACACCACGAGGCTTATGCCACATCCTCAGCTTCCAGAGCTCCAGCTCACCCCAGTGGGCCCTGGCCTAGGACTGTGGGACTGTGGGCTCTGAGGTGGGGTGGGGAATGTCAAGTGATACTTCTCCTCCTCTCCAGGAGCTGTTCAAGAAGGTGGTGCCCTATGACTGCCTAGGATCCATCTGGTCCCAAAGAAAGAAGAAGGGCAATGAGCACCTGGCGCCCACCGTCCGGGCCACTGTCACACAGTTTAATAGTGTAGTACACAGTGTCATCACCACCTGCCTGGGGGACAGGAGCATGAAGGCCTCAGACAGGGCCAAGGTGGTAAAGCACTGGATTGAGGTGGCCAGGGTAGGTTGTGGGTGAGGCCCAAGGGACCCCCTCACTCAGTCCTGGGAACTTCCTCTTCGGTCAGCCCTCAGGATTGACGTCTGTGGTTGAAGTCCCTACACAGACCCTAGTCCCCTCCTGGGCAATGGCACACTGGCCTTGACTTGCACCATTGGGGAACACCCATTCCTACCTAAACTCCATCCTCAGGTTAAGCTAAGATCATTCTCCCTGTGATCCTTGTCTTTGAGTCCAAGTGTGCCCTGCAGGGGCTTTTTGAGCGCCTGTCTCACTGAGGAGGAAAGATGTCAGTTGAGATAGACTGGGGCTACAGCCCTCCACCTCATGGCTCACCCTTTTTACTTCTGCAGGAGTGTCTGATCCACAGGAACTTCTCTTCACTCCAAGCTATTCTCTCTGCTCTGCAGAGCACTTCAATTGTTTGAAGGAAACTTGGGGAAAAGTGTCCAGGTGGGCATGCGTCTCCCACAAGAGCACCAGGGTAGAACTGGCACTTCCCACAGGGATGAGAATTACCCCCTCAGTGAGCTGGGACTGGCTGAGAGGAGTGTTGAGGGCAATAACTTGTTGATGGGCAGGGTCTCAAATCCTCCATGTGTCCTTAGGTCAGCAGTTCAGTGTCAGGACTCGATTTCCTCACTAGTTACATACAGGGTGGTGTCAAAATACTGTCAGGTGTTCACTTCAAATCTCCATAACTCTCTGACCACTTGAAATCAAAACAGCAAAAATCTAGCTGTTCAGTGGAAACGGGATGTGGGATCCTTGTTGCACCAACCTGAGACCTCACCACCCAAGTCCCAGAGGGCCCTTGGGGGCTCGGTGCGACCCCGGTTGTAAACCACTCACGCAAATAGTTTTGCTCCTTTGGGCTCTCAAACAAAAAGGGTTTGACTTATACGCAGCCCTACATCCCCAAATTTCTACTTCTTTCTTTCCTCTCCTTAGCCACAGCTACCAAACCTTTAAGAAGCTGTGTAAGAACAAGAACATGGTGATCAGGGACCTGCCCATTAGGTTAAACTGGAGGTGGGGGGGGAGGGGGGGGCAGAGCAGGTGGTACTCTGTCAGTTTCACTTTGAAAGTTTATGTGAAAAATCCCAGTCCTTCCTCGACTGCAGTAAGAGAGCCCTTTGGTCAATGGTCAGGTTGGGAGCAGTGTCATGAACAGGAAGCCCTGGTAATCAGTATAGAGATGTAGACTGGCCTGTTGTAGGAGCGATGGATGAGCTGACAGAATGAGTAGGTCTCTGGCTTCCAAGCTGGACTCTCACGATTAGACTTAGCTCCTTTGGGCTGTTGGTTAGTTGGGCAGGCATGGGCCCTTCCTTCCACAGCGTACACATCCTGTCCTCAGGCAGACAGCCCTGCTGCTTCTTCTGTCTTCACTGCACATCCAAGCATTGTGG
Source organism: Loxodonta africana (assembly GCF_030014295.1). Taxonomy (NCBI): domain Eukaryota; kingdom Metazoa; phylum Chordata; class Mammalia; order Proboscidea; family Elephantidae; genus Loxodonta; species Loxodonta africana. The sequence continues at coordinate 33,940,843 of NC_087360.1, forward strand.
CACCCCACTTTCAACAGGGATGTGGACTGCAGGGGAGCCCTGTGAGCTCTGTGGCCCTGCTTTGAGTACAAATGGTTCCACCCAGGAGACAGATGTGCATATATTCTGGGACTCCTAAGCCCCTTGCATACAGCAGACACTGCTCATCCATCACAGACCCAGGATTTTCATCATGGGGTCTCCGTAGCAATGACATATGGTCACATGGCTTATGAGAAGTATCTGGAGACAAATGAATACAGGCTCTACCTCAGAAGCTTCCACATCAAAAAGGGAGCAAAGTGTCACTGCACATTGCTATTGGCAACTTCTACCCGGTTTGAAAGAAATAGCCCTTTGGGAAGCCGATTCCATAGTTGATGGGGACAGAATTCTCTGCAGGGGAGTTTCTGAGAGCTCCTTGTGGAGGTGACGACTTTGGCAATGCCTTGGGACCAGAGACTTGAGCAGAGCGGGAGCAGGCCTTCTGAGACACTCAGTCCCTTCTCTCCACAGCTCAGTCCATCTGGGACCCAACCTCACAACAAGAGGCCAGGAGGACAGTCCCCTGGTCAGTGGTGGGGGTGGAGTGAAGGCAGCTGACCCAGGGCCTCCTGCTGGGGGAGAGGAGCTGGTCTCTCCTGTGTCTCCCTGTGAGACCCTGAACACATCGCTGCCCCTCTTAGGGCCCCTGATTTCTCATCTGGAAAATGGGAGGATTAGGATGCTGTGGTGCCCGCCTCACGGGATGACAAAGAGGGTTATAAAGAAAAAGTATGTGCGTGAGCTTTGTGCAGGGCTCCACCACAGAAAGGGTGATGGCGAGAACGATAATAACAGTGATGTACCCTTGGGTCTTCAGGAGCTATTATGAGGTAGGCAGAATTCCCACCACACTTCCAGACAGGGAAAAAGGCTCAGGGGTGACCAGGCTGCTTGCCCAAGGAAACACTCCAGTGAGTGCTGAGTTGGGGTTTGAATCTAAAATCAGAGCACACTGGAGTTGGCAGTGGTGATGCAACCAGCTGACTCTGGCCAGGTGTCCAAGGCCCAAATAAGGTGCAGGAGAAGTGTTGAGATATGGATGTCCTCGCTGACTCCTTGACTCTGGTGGGAGGGGCTTTCCATGTCTGCCACCCTGGAGATGAACCCCAAGAGAGCCCAGAAGGGGTAGCTGGAGAGGGAGAAAGTAAGGGAGCCAAGGCCTGGAAAGGGGCTGGAAGGAGCTGGCTCCAAGTCAGGAGAGGAGGTGACCTTCCTCCTCAGGCCCTTCCCTTTTGGGGACTCAGTGCATGAAATGCCTCCACTGACATGCCCTCCTGTGGGTCCTAAAAGGTCCATGCCTAGATTTGCTAGTATCGTGGGGGGGCAGGCAAGTTATAGCTGCCAGAAGAAGGGCCTGAAAGAGCCAGTGTCAGGGTGGATTTGGGAGTGGGGAGAGTCAGGGAGCACATAGGGTTTGTCAGTTGCCACAAGCTGATCCCTCAAGAAGATTAGAGGGAGTTCAGGGTCCATGAAGCTGGAAAGGGAGGCTCAAGTTGAGGCAGCTAGGGGTCCCCAGGGTGTTCTATGTGGGAGTCTGCTATGTGTGGCAAGAAGTGTGAGATTGAGGAATTTCAGGGAAGCGGCCTTTGTGGGCACCTGAGATTGTGTGCTCATTCCTACCCCCACCCCATGTTACAGGGTGTCGTCCAGGCCAGTGTGCCCTACCTGGGAGTGTACCTCACAGAGCTGGTGATGCTAGACACAGCTTTAAAAGGTTTTATGGATGTGAGTGACCTGGGGCCATGAGGCAGTAACCAGGATCCCAGGACATGGGAGGAAAGGGCCCCCCTTACCATTCCTTGAGTTCTCAGCACATGGCACCTCATCTCATGAGAGCCTCACCACCACCTGTGAGTTGGGGGAGTCAGGCCATCTTACCCACATGTAAAAGGAAGCTGAGTATAAGCTACCTGTCCTGGTGCCCCATGCTGATGAAGCAGAAGAGTCTCTGACTGCAACCGCATAAGGCTTTGGCTGAGTTGGACACAGGATCTCCATAAAGACATGGCACTCGGGGTGGGAGGCGGGTAAAGCTGACCCCTCCCAAGGTCAGGCAGTCCCTGAGTGTCTGAGCAGCGCCTCCAGGCCCAAGACCTCAGTCTCTTCATCTATCATCAGAGAAGGCTGGGCTTCATGATCCTTTATCCTCTGTCTCTTTGTCCCCTTTCTTCTGCTGGCCAAAACCTGGCCCACAAACAAGTGCTGGTGCTTGAGCTGCTGCCCTCTGCTGAGCTCTCTTGGTAGTGCACCATAAGACAGGCTGGGGGCTTGTAATGGCCTAGGGGACCCGTTCTGATGGACATGTCCTTGTGTCTTCTAGGGAGGTTTGGTAAACTTCCAAAAAAGGAGAAAGGTGAGCAGTTTTGGAACACACTGTGGGGTGGGCTTGGATATTGGAGCCCCTCCTGGACAGGATATTCCCTTGCTCTATCCCCCTTCCTTTTAGATTTATGGGGAGAGCTTGATGCCAGAAAGGGGAGACACATCCCACATAAGGGTAGACCCAGGAGGTTAGAAACTAGGTCAACTTCCTGGAAGAGCCTTTAAACCGGTTCTGAGACAGGAGGGCTCTGAATGGGAGTGGAGAGTGGGGAGGCCCATGGGAGGAAAGACCCAGAGACTAGATTCCTGCCTCTCTCATCACCCACACCCAGGCCAGGTCGGCCTCCTGTCCTTCCCTCTGTTCCCAGGAGTTGTGTGCTGCAGGAGATAAAACTCCTCCACAGGGCCTGCCAACAGTACACCATTGTGGCTCAGGAACAATTTGAGGCCTGGTTCCAGGATATGGAACGTCTCACTGATACCAAGAGGTGAGGCCTGGGCAGGAATTGGGCCATGGGAGGGTGGGCTCTCCCTGGTGGCTGCTGCATAGGGCCTGTGGACTGGTTTCCTGGTCAGTGCAGGACCTTTGTCTCCGATGACAGCTGGGGTTCCTGGACTCCAGCAACTGGGTAGAAATGAGGTGTGGCTTCTGGTAGCCTCACGACTGCCCTCTGTCATGTAGCTACAACCTGTCCTGTGAGCTGGAGCCCTGGGCACAGCTATCCAGGAACACCCACTTGCTCAGCAAGAAGGCCTAGGGGATTTGAGCATCTTCAAGGCCTTGCATGAGTAAGTGTCCACATATTGGAGGGCAAGGGTGGGCTCCTTGGAGGCTCAGTGAAGGTCAGAGCCCAGCATGGGCTGGGGGAGTCAGACAGCCTGGTGCTGGGATCCCAGCTCCAGTCCTGTGACTGGGGCATGTCTCCTCACCTCTCTGTGCTTTGGTTTTCTGCTCATGAAATGGGCTGATGCTAAATGATCTCTTAGATGGCTGGAGCTACTGGGGTGATGTTGATTGACCAAACACTAAGCACAGGCCCGATGCACACAGTGCAGTAGTAGATGGGAAAGGGTAGAGTGTGTCCCTGGGGAGGACCTCCAGGTAAGCTGACCCCTCCACCCAGCTGCCAGGACCCCAAAGCAGAGCCCCAATACCAGAAGCAGATCCCACTCCCATAACCAGCTTATTGTGTCCCTTTTCTTCGAAGTGGGGCAACAGCCAGGAAGGCATCAAATACCACAGGGACCGTTCAAAAGACAATGGACACCATTCAGAAGGCTGGCCTCTCAACCTGTACACCTGACCTTTTGGAATACAAGGATTTCAAGGAGTCCTAATTCTCAGTCCCACAGCCCAGCCCAGCGCAATCCTCCATCCATCTCAGCACCTCCCCAGTCATTTCCACCCCTGTGTGTGTGTGTTGCAGATTCTGGGCTTCAGACGAGTGAAGTCTGGGACCTGGAGATGTGAGCCTCAGTGGAGCAGGAGATGACACAATGTTCATTGTTATTTATTCTTATTTACATTTGCTTATGAAAATTTTCTTCTTTAATTATTAAATTTTCATTTCTTCTTTACTTCAATCATCTATGCACTTTTTTATAATTTATATTTGAGTCATTCAGTTTTACAGTTATAAATTTTCACATCATTTTAAATTCATTTATTTTCATGGGGACACGTTCTAGATATGGTCATTTATATTTAGTTATTAGTTGGATTAGTTTATTTCTTGTTCTTTAGCATCCCAGTGATGTAGGGAAATGTCTAACTGTACCTACAGCTTCATCAACAAATGGATTTTGCTATCAGACAGTAGACACTGGGCTTCTCCATGGTACCTTGGGCATATCACAGGGTCCCCAAAGACTTTCCTTAAATACTTTTCTATGCTACATTTAACACTAATATTTTGAAAATAACCTCTATGAAAAAAGAATCCTTGGAATTTTATTTACTGCCTCTTTAAAATTTAAGTCAATATAATCAACAGATCAACCACAGTATACCACGAATCCTATTACTGAACATCTTGAAATCATATATATAAGTTATGGATTATGCAGTTTAAAACCATAAAAATATGGGTCTCCTATAAATGAGCCCATCTTCCAGAACTCCAGAAACATTCTGCCAAGCTTCCTGTACTCACGGATGTTGTACTGTTCACTGGAAGTTGACTGTCATTGGTAGAAATCATTGTAACAGGTTCAAAGCTGTATCCTAAACATCCTCCTGGGTCATCTCACATTCTAGAACATTATAGTTGGAAGCCCAAACGCTACAGCAGGCCACCTGTAACAGTTGTTGAGTGAATCCATGAATGAATGAATGGTCATTTAGTTCAAAGATTCTTGGTCTGTTATTCATGAATTACCAGATAGGTTTTAGGGGCCCATGAATCACCCTAAAACTGTATGCAAATTACTTCATATATATACATTGTTTGGAGTGAGGAGAGAGAGAGAGAATACTCCTGGTGTCTCAAGACCCGTCATCTCTGCAGAAGGTAAGACAGGTAGGGGTGAGAAGAGCCCAAACCAGGTACAGCCCCCTTGACCTCTGAGTTCCACCACCCACAGCTCAGCTGGAGCTCCCCTCAGTCTTTTAGTGGTCACTCTAAGAGACCTGAGGAAGAATCCATTGTGAATCTATCAGAGCCTTCCATACATGTGAGGATCACCTGAGGGCAACATCACCAACCAAATAACCTCACATGTACAAATATATGTAGCATGCCATCTCCATGGTCTTCGTTCATAGTTTGGTTTATTCTCAGTGTTAGTTACTATGGAGGAGGCTTTTAATATCCTTGAGATGCTCACCAGTCCCAGAGTAAATTTCTCATACTCAATAAACCCCTACAATTTAAGGTATATTTCTTCAAAGACACTCAACTCAGAGAAAAGTAAAAATAAAAAATCCATATAATGAGTATATGGTAACAGAGAAATAATCAGAAAGAAATTTATTCATTTCAATTAACACCTTGGAGCCCCAGCTACCCTACTAGCAAAAAATTGTGTCCAATAACCATGCTCTCAGTTGTACAAGAGCCCCACCAGCTCACAGAGGATAAAAGGACTCATTTCAGAAAGGAAGGGAGGGTCTTGCACCCAACATGGCCCAGAATTCACTTGCCTAAACCGATCCTGCCCCACCTGACAGAGAAGAACGGTCTGCGGTGCAAGAGGCCTTGCAGAGACCCCTGAGGATGAATAAGAGGGGTGACTCCACTGTCTCAGGCCTAGACTCAGGGACCAGGATAAACAAAACTGGCCCACGCCAAACCAAACCCACTTTGGCTGAGTCGTTTCTGAGTCATAGGGACACCATAGGGCTTCTAAGGCTGTATATATCTCTATGGAAGCAGACTGGCACATTTTTCTCCCACAGAGCTGCTGCTGGTTTCAAATTGCCACGAGTGCTTTCAAACATTTCCGTGGGTGGGTTTGGGGAAGGCCAGGATGAGTTTCCCAGATGTCCTGGAAGGTGTTCAGCTGAGAACAGAAGGAAATGCCTCACGGCCAGAGGCTGGTTTCCCAGTTGTGATCACCCCATAGACCCCTCAGGAACAGGCCGGCAGCACCCAGTGTTGGCCCAGGGCCCTTGATGTTTCCAGTTTCTCCACTGCTCTTGTCTATTTCCACCTTCCCCAAAAGAAGTCAGTTGTGCTGTGTCCTGGCTAAGATGCATCTGCCCTTATTTCTCTACGTGAGTCATCTGCCTGCTCACTGAGCTGTTTCTAGGAAGTCCTGGGCACTTACCCTCTCTGAAGAAGTTTTTCCTAATAGGCATCAGAGCCAGAAGCCCAGCACAGTGACAGGGTGGCCACCAGCATGTGGGGCTGTGCCCGGAGTCGCCTCCTCCTTCCCTGTGTGCACATCAGACCAGAGCCCCCCTTTCCAGGCTACCAAACTGTCTATTGGATTCTCAGGTTCTCAGGCTGGAGACTCATCTTTCTGGTCTCAGCCTGCTGACCCCAGCATAAATGGAATTCTGGAGTTTGGTCTCTTACTCAACAGGGAGCTGGGCTCAACTTCCCAACACCTCTATCTTACTCCCCTTTCTTACAGACACCTGGCTGAAGCAGGCCAGTGGAAGGACAGAGAAGTTTCTCCGCATCTGCCTGACTTGAGACTCTGATTATGACAGGTCCCAGGGTCCCTGATCCAGAGCTCAGGTGTAACAGCCCCTGGAGGGGCTCTGAGTCTGTGGTCTAGGAGAGTCATGGAAAGAGGACTTGGAAAGCGAGCAGACATCACTGAATGGGGATCCTATCTAGTGTATTTATTGCTGACTGACGATGATACATTGGGGTGACTGTGTTAGAGAAACTGTCCTCGGGTGAAGAACACAGAGTAGGAGGGGAGCCCAGCCAGCTCTGCCTTAGAGCAGGATATGAGCCCAGGCACAGTAGCCAGATAAAATACAACAGTGCATGGGCAACGCATGTTTCAAGATAGTATCCATTGTTTATTTGAAATTCGAATTTAAATAATCTCCAGTATTTCTATTTTCTAAATCTGGGAACCTCCCCTGGGCCTTGTGCACACCCTCCCCACTCACAGTCCACTGCCAGGAAGTGTTTATGGAATGGTCTGCAGACTCAAAAAGGACACACAGTTAAGGACTTAAGCACTTTCTGTAAGGCTGCAACTGCACTGGACACAAACATGGATGTGGACACACAGTCACACACACCAGATGAAACCACATGCAGATGAAACCATGTGATCTGAAGCATCTCTGTAATTGGTAATAATGACAACTCTGACGGAGCGCATTACAAGTTTCAAAAATGTAAATTAGCACACAGTTTTAGTTTCGTAGGTATATTGACGTATGTCAGCTGGGCTTACTAAAGTGTTTTTGTTGTTATAACTACAGGGATAATTTTATAAGAAATAATACAATTTCTGCTGAAACACTGCACAACAATTTTACAAAGAAAGATGATCCCAAGAACGCAGAAATTTTCACCAATATCTTTATTATCACATGCAAGAAAGTAATTCAAAAACGGTTGCAGCAGTACTTCAACAGGGAACTGTCAGAAATTCAAGCTGGACTCAGAATAGGATGTAGAACAAGGGATATCACTGCTAACATCAGATTGGCTGAAAGCAGAGAATACCAGAAAGATGTTTACCTGTGTTTTACTGACTATGCAAAGGAAATCAGCTGTGCGGACCACAACAAATTATGGGTAACACTGCAAAGAATGGGGGATTCCAGAACACTTAATTGTGCTCATGAGGAATCTGTACACAGACCAAGAGGCAGTTGTTCAAATGGAACAGGTGCTTCGTGCATGGTTTAAAATCAGGCAAGGTGTGTGTCAGGGTTCTATCTTTTCACCGTACTTATTCAATCTGTATGCTGAGCAAATAAAGCTGAGAAGGCTTAACTATATGAAAAAGAACATGGTATTGGGATGAATAACCTCATGAATAACCTGTGATGTGCAGATGACAAAGTCTTGCTTGCTGAAAGTGAAGGGCACTTACTGATGAAGATTAAAGACCACAGCCTTCAGTATATACTATGCCTCAACATAAAGAAAACAAAAATCTCAAAACTGTATCAATAAGCAACATCATGATAAACAGACAAAATACTGCAGCAGTCAAGGATTTCGTTTTACTTGAATCCTCAATCAACATTCATGGATCATCAATCAAGAAATCAAATAACATATTGCATGGGGCACATCTGCTGCAAAAGGCCTCTTTAAGTGTTGAAAAGCAAAGATGTCACTTTGAGGACTAAGGCGTGCCTGACCCAAACCATGGTATTTTCATTCGCAACATATGCATGCGAAAGTTGACAATGAATAAGAAAGACTGAAGAGGAATTGATGCATCTGAAGTATTGTGGCAAAGAATACTTGAATATACCTTGGAATGCCAGGAGAACAAACAAACCTGTCTTTAAAGAACTATAGCCAGAATGTTCCTTACAAAAGAGGATGGTGAGACTTTGTCTCACGTACTTGGGACACATTATTAGGAGGGATCAGTCTCTGGAAAAGGGCATCGTGCTTGGTAAAATAGTCATCAAAAAACAGGAAGACCCTCAATGAGATGGACTGACACAGCGGTTGCAACAATGGGCTCAAACATAGCAACAATTGTGAGATTGGTGCAGTACTGGGCAATGTTAGTTTCTGTTGTACATAGGGTTGGTATGAGTTGGAATCCATTCGCTAGCATCTTACAACAACAAATTTGATAATTACAGTGGTTTTAAAATACGTTTTAAAATTCTTTGACTTTCTTCCCTTCAAAAGGTGAAGACAAGTCTCTCTGACCTTGAATGTGGGCTGGACTGAGTAACTTGTTTTTAAGAAACAGAGTAAGGCAGAAGCAATGGCATGTGATTTTGAACACCAGGTCATAAGGGCATTGAGGCTCTCTTTCTCTCAGATTGCTCATTCTCCAGCAGTTAGCTGGACACTCAAGCAGCCCTGAGGAGAGGCCCACATAGAACTCAGGCCTCTGCCAATGCCAGCACCGACTTGCCAGCTATATGAACGAGCTACCTTGGAAGCTGACCCCCCAGTCCTGGCAATGCCTTCAGATGACTGCAACCCTGGGAAACAGTTACCTTGAACTTCATCATAAGACACTCTGAGCCAGAACCACCCAGCTAAACCTCTCCTGAATTCCTGACTTACAGAAACTGTGAGAGGTAATAAATGTTTGTTATTATTGTTTTAATCTACTTGTTGTTAGCTGCTGTTGAGTCAGTCCGTGACTCATGGCAACCCCACGCACAACTGAACAAAATGCTGCCTAGTCCTGCACCATTCCCATGACTGGTTGCAGATTGGACCTTTGTGATCCATAGAATTTTCACTGGCTGATCTTCCAAAGTAGATCATCAGTCCTTTCTTCCTAGCCTCTCAATCTGGAGGCGCTACTGAAACCTGTTCAGCATCATAGCAACAAACAAGGCTCCGCTGACAGATGGGTAGTGGCTGTACTTGAGGTGCGCTGGCTTGGAATTGAACCTGGTCTCACCCATGGAAGGTGAGAATTCTATCACTGAACCACTGCTGCCCTCTAAGATCACTTACTAGTGGCAAAAGCTGTAATGAAGCAGCAATAGATAACTAATACAGAGAATAATAAGCAGTAACTGTTTACATTCACATAAAAAGTAAAGTGTTTCTCTGAAAACCAGCAATTCCACTATACCTATATTGGAGGTATACCCCAGAGGAAAACAAGACATCATAATTAAAGATATTTATTGCAGCATATTTTATTTTAATTGGGAAAAAGTGGAACCAAAGTCAATGTAAAAAAAAAAAAAAAGAATACACATAAATAAACTATGGTGGACCATGGTGTGGAATCAACAGCAGCAGGTGGGTATGTGGGCTTTGATGTAGAAGTAACCTAACGAGACAGTAAATGAAAAGTACAATTTAAAGAAAGATACATATCACACCATCTGTGTAACCAAAACAAAACATCAAGAGCTTTTCCGACTGAATCCATCCACCACCATCAGCTCACTGTCTCCATCAAGATGACCTTATCAGTCTATGTTCTTTGAATCCAAACTCATTGCTGTTGATTCTGACTCATGTCGTCCTTCTTTTTAGGTGCTGTTGAGTGGGTTCCAACACAGTAGAACTGACCCATAGGGTTTTCAAGGAGACACTGGTGGATTTGAACAGCTGTCCTTTCCGCAAGCAGCTGAGCCCTTAACCACTTAGCCACCAGGGCTCCAATGCAACCCTATATGGGCAAAGCAGAACTGCTCCATGGGGTTGCCAGAGCTACAATTTTTACAGGAGAAGACTGCCACATCTTTCTCCTAACGAGCAGCTGGTTCTTTTGTTAGCAATTACTTGGTTTGGAGGGTTTGGAGTGGTGGTTCGGTGGTAGACTTCTCCTTCCCCGTGGGAGACCGGAGTTTGATTCCTGGTCCATGCGCTGCATTCACAGCTAGCACCTGTCTGTCCTTGGAGGCTTGCATGCTGCTATGATACTTGTGGTGAATTGAGTTTCTCTGTGTGGCCTTTTGCCTTGGTTCCTTAGAAAAACAGCTTGGGAGATTTTTTCCCTAAGCCCTGAGGAGTCACCTTTGCCTTAGTTCTTTGGAGCAGCAATTTGTGGAGGGGGGCTCCCAGGTTGTTTTCTACCCCAGAGGATTTGTTACATCTGCCCAGGGGATTCCCCTGTTGACTGGCATTTCACATAAGCTGTAAACAACTTGATGGCTGGATACTTTCGACTGGCCCTGGGTGGAAATCTGCCCTGTGATTAGTCTATTTTACTCACCTTAATTTGGATTGGTAGGTTTACTAGTCAGAAAGGTGGTGTATAATCCTCCCAATAGTATTAAGCAACTTGTGGACCACCAAGGGGGTTGGTCAATTCATGGTCATGCTGGGAGGGCCACACCTTGAAATTGGCAAGGAGTTTGCTTATATAAGCGGCCGAACTCTACAGAGGTTTTGAGAGGTCAGGAGGGAACCTTAAGACCAATAATAGCTGGAGCAGAGTGGTTTGGATCCCATGTTCCTGTGATGGTAATCTCCTAAAACAGCTGTAATAAGGGTCAAGGGCCGTAACACTGAAGACAGCAAGAGGCCGAGAAGGAGCCCAGTGGCAGAGGCAGCAGTGAGAGGATAGGAAGTGGCCTAAATGGCTGAGCCGGTGGCAAGAGGCCTAGAAGGGGCCCTATAGGAGATCCAGCGGTAATGACGGAAATTTGTTGCTAAGAGAGCAGCAGCTGAGCAAGCTGCTACACTGGCCCTGAGCTGGGTCAGTTAGCAGTGGAGAGGCCACCGGTGGGGAGGCCTAAGGCAGAGGGGCCTACGCAGTCAAGAGGGGACCACCGCAGCTGAGGGGGCCTGCATGGCCAAGAGGGGGCCTGTGTGGCAGAGACCTGCATGGCACAGAGCAGCTGAAAGAGCTGTCCTGGTTGGAAACTGTCCTGCGTTGAAGACGAGGAATGTGGTCTCCACTTCAGGGACCCATCCAGACCTTGCCTATGTGTTTCCTGATCCTGATCGTAAGTTGTTGCTGTTCCTCTAAAATTGATCCTAATCCAGAGCTGCTGCCTGTTAATCCCCTAATAAACCACAAAACTGTGAGTATGATCTGTGAGTTCTGTGTGACCACTGCAATCAAGTATCAAACCCTGTAGAGAAGGAGAGAGTGCCGTCAGAGTGGTGTCAGAAGTTACGGAGAAGTGGGAAGACCAGATATACCTGACCTCTGCCGCATAGGAACCAGCTTTGTGCTGATCCTAATTCTTACCCCTCAGCAATTTAGACAATTCCTTATGCTTCATTACAATGCTGGACAGATTTCAGCAGAGCGTCCAGACTCAGACTCATCCCCTTCTAAAAAAAAAAAAAAATCAGCCAATGAAAATCCTGTGGATTACATGGGGTCACCATGAGTTGGAGGCCAACTTAACAGCAGCCAAGAACAACAATAACTTGGTTTGGAACCAATGTCTACATATTGCCTAAGCTGACCCTTGTTTTGAAATATTCTTGGTGAGGATGTCAAAACTATCTTACTTGTAACTTGCATACACAGTACTTTTTATTTGTTTATATTGAAGTCAGTCAGTTACCTATTCAGGAGCCCTGGTGGCACAGTGTTTATGTGCTCAGCTGAGAATTGAAAGAGTGGCAGTTCAAATCCACTAGCTGCTCTGTGCGAATAAGATGTGGCAGTCTGATTCCGTAAAGATTTACAACTTTGGAAACCCTATAGGACAGTTCTACTCTGTCCTTCGCTGTAAGAATCAACTCAAAGGCAATGGGTATGGGGTATGGGTAGTTACTTATTCAGGTTTTGTAGGCATTCTTCAGCTCTTTCTGACAATGACTGCTCAGAGACAATGGACAAAAGAAACCTAAAAGGGAGTTTTTAGGCCTCTTTTAGTGTTTCTCACACCTAAAAATTCTGATCAGAGTTAGAGAATTCCTGTTATTACCTTCTAGTCCTTCAAGTGGTTAATTGGTAGATATGCTAGGAAGTCCAGAAATGGACATGCATGTTATTTGATTTGCAAATACAAATGTCCAGTAGAAAATAAAAAGCTGGGAATAAACACTCAAACACATATATATAATTTTTAAGTTTTATTGTGGTAAAAATGCATATAACACATAAGTCGCCACTCTAACCATCTTTCTGTGGACAGTTGAGTAGCATTAACTATGTTCACAATGTTGTGCAACCACCACCACCATCCACCTCCAAAACTGTTTTGTCACCAAATACAGAAACTCAGTATCCATCAAGCAAGAGCTCCCCATTCCCCCTCCCCACAGCCCATCTACTTTTGTCTCTATTTGCCTATTCTAGATACTTCATTTATGTGACAACATATAATACTGTATTTTATATATATGACTTAATAAACATATCCCCTTTAAAAAAAAAAAAAAAAAAGATGTTGCCCAAGGTCACCCATCAAAGAAGGCAGAGATGGGACTGGATCCCAGGTCTGTTTGTCTGCAGAGGGCTGAGCAAACGTCAGCAGCCTCCATGGCACAGTGCTGGCCCACATGGTGGCCCCTGTCCATCTGGAAGAAGCTGATGGACTGACCAGGGCTCTTCACTCCGGCCTCTCCATAGGGCCAAAATGGAGGGACCATGTTCTTATGAGACATGATTAAATAAGCTCTTCACGGCTCAAGAAAAAACACTCCCACTTATCTACACACTAATTATCCGCTGACTTCAGGAATGTCCAAGACACAGTCTTCCTCCACTGTGAAAATGCAGTAAGAACCTGGCAAAACCAACCAGTTGAGTCGATTATGAATCATGGGAATTCCATGTGTGTCAGAGTACAAATGTGCTCCAATGGGTTTTCAGTGATGGATTTTTCAAAAGTAGATCACCAGACCTTTCTTTCGAGGTGCCTCTGGGTGGACTCAAACTACCAGTATTTCAGTTAGCAACCAAACATTGTAACCATGTACACCACCCAGGGACTCCATGATAGCCACAAGCTTTACATTTTGCATAATTAGCTTCTCAGGCTCTCTGCATTGCCAGCTTCTCTTCTCCGATAAGCTTTACGAAGCAGCTTTTCCCAACTACATCACCACCTTCCCACTCCATTCAGCTGCGTTCAGAGCACTTATGATCTGTCTCCCTCTTCTAGAACGTTAAGTTCTGTGATTGCAGGGACCTTGCCAGTCTTGTTTGCAGCTACGGTCACAAAGCCTAACAGAGATCCCTGCATGATGTGGGGGCTTAGTAAACATTTTCTCAATGAATGGATGAGCGGATGAAATAGGCATGTAAAAGAAACAGGAGAGTGTGCTGTGGAAAACTAGCCCTGAAATCCAGGAGACCTGGGTCAAGCACTTACAAGGTGGGTTTGTGATCTCATTTTGGGAAACCAAGGCTCAGCAAGGAGAAGCAACTTGCCCAGGGAGGCGGAGCTGGCCCGGAGCAGAGACAGAATCCCAGGGCCAGCAGGTCTGCCCCGCCACTGTGCTCTTCCCACCGCACTCGCTCTGTGTTGCAGTGAGTTCCCTGATGTGGTCTTTTGCCCTTGGTTTCTGGAAATTGACATTAGGGGATTTCCAAAATTGCCTGCTCCTGACGGTTTTTGGAGATGTGGTAGTGCAGTGGTTAAGAGTTTGGCTGCTAACCAAAAGGTAGGCAGTTAGAATCCACCAGTGACTCCATGGAAACCTTATGGGGCACTTCTGCTCTGTCCTATAAAGCGGCTATCTGTCACAATTGACTAGACAGTGATTTCTTTTCTGAGGGTTTGTTATTTTGGGTGGTTTGGCTAGGAAGCCTCACCCAGTAATAGCCAAAGAGCCCGCCTGGTAACTGACAAAGGAGCATGAAGACTGGCTTAAATAAACACTAAAACATGGAGCCTCAGATGGATTTCCCTGCATGGAAGCAGAGCTACCTGTATAGGAACTGAGCTGTACAGGGATTCAGTGGAGCAGAGCCGAGAGCTGCTGCACTGATGAAGAGCTGCCGCACTAAGAGTTGTTAAGTACTGGGCCAGTTGAGAGCTGAATCAGCCCAGAAGCCGTAGCCAGCTGGGAAAAGTGTGACTGATGGCTGTCTAGGAACAGCGGGCAGTATCCGGCCCAGGATAGGTCAGGGAGGGAGAATGGATGAGTCTTGCAGAGAAAGAGCACAAGGCGGGGCCAGCAGAGGACCATCTGTGGTCTGATTAAAAAGCAGTACCAGCTGAGAGATGTCAAGGAGCTTTCCCTGGTTGAAAAGTTTCCTGGTGGGTGAGAGTGAACATCAGGTCTTGGGAGGGTGCTGTGTTCTCTTCAGACAGTGAAACCCTGCACTGGGACCCCTCCTGGGCCTCACCCTATGAATTTCTTCATTTATATTCTTCTCTGTTATATTCAACTTACTATAGCAGGTATAGTGTTTTGGTGACCTCTGTGAGTCATTCCAGTGAATTATCAGAACCAAAGGAAATACTGTGGCTGGCTGGTCTATGTACAGGGAGTCGTGTGGACCCCACTGCTTGTAGCTGGTACCCACTGACCTAGCCCTGGGTGGCTGAGAATGAGATGACCAAGCCATGGGTGGCTGGGAATGAGACGGCCAAACCCAGGGAGGCTGGAGATGGGATGGCCAATCCCTGGGTGGCCAGGAATGGGATAGAGGACTGCCTGGGAAGCTGGAGTCTGAACTGGCCAGAGAGGGGAAGCTGAGATTCCTCAAATGACGCATATGGAGTGAGATATATTAACCACCACACAATTTAGCATTGGAGGTGGGCGATCTTGGTCTCCCTGGACTGGGCTGTATAACTGGCACTGTGAACAAGATAGGATAGCGTATCCTTATTTATGCACAGGGGACAAAGCCCTGGAAAGCTCTCTCTGCCTCATGGAATTGACCCTCTGGTGGCCTAAACTCTCCCTTGCCTCCCACGACTCTGGGGCTCCACTCTGCTCTGAATCACCTTGGGACTTCAGCAAAGCTCCTTCCCTCTCTGGGCCTCAGTTTCCCCACCTTGAGAATGAAGAGGTTGGAGGATCAATCCCAAAGGTCCATTGCAGCTCTACATCACCGGGGTCCTAAAGTGGGGGTGAAGGGACCTTGATTTTGTAATCACCCCCCACCTGGTAATCTTCCCCTCCCCCACTGGCCTTGGCCTGCCCAGACCCAACTCATGCCCCAATGCACCCATTTGAGAGTGATCCTAGGACCTTCTCACTCTTCCTTTCCTTATTTCTGGTTGCCCCTGAGAGGGAAAGACAGAATTCAGAGAACCTCTGGCCTTATCTCTGGGAAGAACACCCAGCAATGCCCTCAGAACACAACCAAGTCAGCACTGGCCCTGTGAACTGCTCCTGACCTCCAAGCTCTGGCCCTGCCAAGTAAGCTCCAAGCTGGGCTGTGCTGGGTAGGAGCATTCCTAAGCCTTAAAACTATCTGGTGAAGCCAAAGGCGTGGGCCCCATTTTACAGATGTGGAAACTGAGCCTTAGGGAGGCCAGGTGGCTAGGAAGCACAGAGCCAGGAATAGCAGGGCTGAGATTCCAACATATAGCCGTCTTTTCCACCCTTATAATCAGCTGCCATATCCTAGCCCTTCTGCCTACTAGATATGTTTCCTTAGGCAAGTCACAGTACCTCCCTAAACCTTAGTTTTGTCACTAATCTGATTAAAGGGATGATAGGTCGCAAAGGGCTATGGGAGGACCAAACAAGGTTATGCACATTATGTGCTGTGCACAGAGCCTGACACACAGTGAGCCCACGATAAACATTAGCTGCATGCAGATCGCCGCCTCTGTCTAAAACCTTGCACAGCCTCCTCCTACTTTAAATCTGGTCTTGGCAGGAACATCACCTTTTCAAGGGGTTAATTTCCCCTGCCTGGTTGCCACAGGAGCCACTTTTGTTACACCCCACAGACCCGTCATAATTTGGCAGACCTGTCTTCCCGAACAGGTTGTGACCCCTATATGAGCCCTGTGTCTCCCTGGATTACAGCTATGGTGCCAAACCTACCCTGGCTCTGGCACATCAAAAAAATCTGTTGCTGTTGAGTCAATTCCAACTCACAGCAACCGTACAGGACAGAGTAGAACTGCTCCATAGGGTTTCCAAGGCTGTAATCTTTAAGGAAGCAGACTATCACATCTTTGTCCTGCAGAGCAGCTGGTGGGTTCGAACTGCTGACATTTCAGTTAGCAGCTGAGTGCTTAACCACCTTCAGAGGAGGTTACTGGAGCCTCTGATGAGGATCCCAGAGGGAGAAGCACTTCCTCTTCTGACCTGAATTATGGCCTGGAAGCCCTCCCACCCAGTGCATCATCACCGCTAAAGCCAACACTCGATGGACGGAAATTAATCAAGTCTAGACCTTCTCAGAAGACTGGCATGGGGCAGTGAGTCTATCATTGTGGCTGAACACTCCGACACTGATGACCCTGGGCACATCTATAACCGAGAAGAACAGCTTTTTGACCCAGAATCCAGGAATTCTTCCTTCAAGAAGCACCTCCAAATTACAGGGGTGCCTGATGCTTTAATTGGCATGACTCAGAACATATGGGAGGCCATGGTCAGTGTAGACTAACTTGCTAGGCATGAAGGTGGCACAGATCATGATTCTCAAATACTAAACTTCCACCAACCTTTGACCCAGTGGGGTCCCTTGGCCACTTGCCCAGGATCCAAGCTCATGTCACCCACTATTCCCTCACTGTCCTGGAGGTGACCTTTACCTCCTCCGGGGTACCCTTGTATTGTTGGCTGAGGGATTTAGGAGTTATGCCATGAATTACTCATTGGCAAATCTGCCCTTAAATTGGTTCAACTAAAAGGACGATCTCCTACAATTAGAAACTCCCATAACACCATCACATAATAATATTCATGCTTCCTTCACCCAGTGTAACAGTCTCAATGGGCAGCCTGATTATAATGCCCCATCTATGCCACATCCTTACTTGAAATAATGTCACCCTCCAACCCTGTACCACAGACCGGCCTAGTCAGTTCTTTTTCCCACCACCGGAAACAATCGCCTGCTTACAAAATTGGTGGTACATTGAGAAGCTTACAATTACTATTTCATGCAACTTTTGTAGCCCTGGTGTCACAATGGTTAAGTGTCTGGCTGCTAACGGAGGCCATGGGTTTGAACTCACCAGTGGCTCTGTGGAAAAAAAAAACCTGACAATATTCTCCGGTAAAGTTTTCTGCCTAGGAAGTCCTATAGGGCGCTTCTACTCTGTCATATAGGGTCACTGTGAGTCAGAACCGAATGGACAGCACACAATAACAATAGGTGGACACTGAGGCTCATGTCATTGTTATTCCAGGAAACTCCTGTAAATCCAAAGACAGGCAAACTTACAGTCTTTGCAAGTATTCTCAGGCAAAACTACAGAAGCCAAACAAATTCCCCTTGATGTCATGACTGGAACAGTCTTTCTGACCAAGCTGCTTGTGGTGGTGGCCCCTTTATTTCTTAAGTTCCCTATTGTGGGTGTGGGTGCCATGACAGCCCAGTTCCTGCATTGCTATAAACCTATGTTCCTGGCAGTATTGACTACTCTGCCAAACGGGAGCCCGTGAATCTTCTACTACCAATAAATGTGATGAGTGTGCACCAATGTCACCTGAAGTAAACTACTGCAGGCTTTTGTCCTATTATTAAAACTTATTATGAGAGTGTGTCACTGTTTTCACTGTTTCTCCCTTAAACAGCCTCATTTGACCCATGCTTAAACCAAATACCAATGAATGGTGCTTGAGAGTTGAATCTAGCATTCTGGACACTCAGGTGCCTTCACCAAAGTTTTAATACCGAATAGAATGGAACTACTTGAAGGCATGCAAAAGGCTCTGGATGGCTACTTTGTGGTGATAAACTTTGCTAGTATGTTTCACTCTGTCCCAATATCAGGGCCTCAGCCCTCAATTTGCCTTCACCTCTGAAGGAATGCAGTATATCTTTACTGGATAGCCAGTGAGTTCTATTTATGGCCCTGCTATTGCCCATAATCTGTTGCACCAAAACCTGCAGGAAGTCAGACTGCCTCCTGCAGGCTGTGACATTACATTGATGATATTTGGCTACAGGGCCCCTCTGAGGAGGAAGGCCAAGAACTCACCCTCATCCACCATCTATAGTTGAGGGGATGGGCTATCGAACCTCACAAGATCCATGTCCCAGTGACCACTGTTGAATTCCTTGGAAAAATGTGGTCATCTGAGGACAGGCACATCCCTGCTCCTATCACCCACCAGCTCCTTCAACTGTGTCCTCCTCAGACCCACCACCAGCTCTAGCAACTGTTGGGACTCTTTACCTTCTGGTGACAACACATACCTCATTTTTCAGTACTTCTCCCAACCCATTTATCAGGTGACCTATAAGTCCTCGTCTTTCCAGGGAGGGGTAACCTCCAGAAAAGGGAAATAAAACTTACACAAGCCTTTCAACAGGTAGCACCTCGGTGCCCCCAGGCACTGAATTTAGACTTGAAGCCTTGACCACCAAGCCTATAGGACCCTCTGGACAAATACTATCCTAAGTGGCTAACCATGGGCTTTTGCACTTGGAGGCTCCCTATGGCAGCCACCCCTTGAGCATCAGATTTTAGCTGCCTGAAGTCATCGACTGTTCCTACTGCCAGGTTGCCTTGGGTGGTTCTTCCTCTCTGAGTCACATTCCGACCTGTGTAAAATGAATTGGTGGCACTCACATTCTTGGGGTGCCAAGCAGTGGAGCCAACAGTGGTAACAGTACACTGCCTTGCTATTTGTGAACATAAATGCATTCACTTGAGCCACAGGCATTTTTTGAGTATCTACACGACAACCACACATTAGGCACTGGGAATAAAAGACAGCTTCCAACCCAGTAGGTAAGACAGATAAGCTACCGGTTCTCCCCAGTGTGCCACGTGCTGGGATGGGGCCATGCAGGAGCCCATGAGAAGCCCCGGGGGCCAGGAATCCCACTGGGAGGGTCAGAGTCTAAGTAAGACCTGAGGGAGGGCCAACAGGAGCCGGACAGTGGATGGTCACGGACGGGGACAATGATGACACAGGGTGGCTCTAAAACTATGGAAGAAGATAAAGCATCAGATGCCTATAAAAAAAGGGATATGTGTATCAACAGAGAAAGCAAACACGACAAAATGTTAACAATTGTATACAAGTGTACGCTGAATTATTTTCTCAACTTTTTCACAGGTATGAATTTTTTCAAAATAAAATGTTGGGGAGGGGAGGGTTGGAAGACAGAATACAATATAAAGAAATCTGTTTTATACCAAGGTGTACTTACAGCAGAAAATTCATTGTATAAAACGCAGTATTAAAAGTAAAACCATCGTTTAGAAAAGAAAAAAGGGGGAACATACCCGAGAGACAGGATAGGTAAGAGAAATAAGCAACCCTCTGACCCCTTCTGTCTCTGGGGCTTGGTCGCTGAGTCTTCACATCGAGCAGCTGGAGGAACTCTGGTGTGAGTGGGAGGCGGCCCAGTCCCTGTGACCGAGTACACCTACCTGGCGGGGCTGCGTTATCTTACTTGTAAAAACAGACTGTGCATGTTAAAATTGCAAATTTTATGTTACACATATTTTATCACAAAAAATTTTAAAAACTTTAAAACAAAAAGAACAACAGGGTGTAGGTAAAACTTACGTGAAGTAATCACAGGACGCAGCCAGCAGGATACGGTGGGCCAGGATGTGTTTCCCCTCCACCACCAGGACAACATGGAATAGAATCCCACTGTCATGGAGGGCCAGCAGCCCATGCAGGAGTGCCCGGGAGTGCTGCATGATCCGGCAGGTGTTCTGATGGTGTGCATGTAAGAGGGCTGCAGAGGCAACTTGCAGAGCTGGGTGAATGCCTGGTCCTCCACCATCCCGGCAGCTGCACGAGACCTCACCGCCGTAGCCGTCACCTGGCAGAACAGAGGGCATAGGGATGAGCGGGGAGGAAAGCACCCACACCATATATGGACTGGGCAGCTCACCCCAGGGGCACCTGTGCCTCACCATGCTCTTGGGGGGAAGAGTTCCAGCTCACCTGTGCTTTCCACATGGTCTCAAGTCCCCTAATGCCCTCTCCCCTTCCACTTCTGGTCAAAATGTACACTTCCTGATAACCTTAGTCCCTTTATCGCCCAGATTCTTTCTCCCATTTTATGTTCTTCAGCATTGCTGTAAGGTAGAAGGCATTGAGAGACAGAGAGAAGTGGGTCAGAGTGCCAACCCCTCTAGACTCACCACATGCCCTTTGCGTCCTCAGCTGTAAAGAGGGAGATAAAAGCCCCCATCCCATCGGGGTTCTGTAAAACCAGTAAGATGATGAACATCAATACCAGCATGCACCAGGTACTCAAGTGCTTGTCTTCCCTCCCACTGAGAATAAATGAAATTGGGAGTTCTCACCCATAAAGGATACATAGAATGACAAGGCCTGGGTGGTGGTGAGGAGACTCAGGGAAGGCTGCCAACACTGCATGCAGGGGTGGGTTGGGGCTAGGCAGCCAAGACCTGCCATCCTTTACCAAGATTCTGGGAGACTGACCCAGTAACTCTGACTAGACTTGATAAACACTTGAGATCAACTGTATTACGTTTTAAATTCTAGGTTGTTGTTGTTGACTGCTGTCAAGTCAGCCCCAACTCGTGTAGACCTTACGCACGCACAATGGAACAAACACTGCCCAGTCCCACGCCATCCCTATGATCGGTTGCAGATCAAACCACTGCGATCCATAGGGTTTTTGCTGACTGCCAGGCCTTTCTTCCTACTCTTAGCCTGGAAGCTCTGCTGAAACCTGTTCAACATCATAGCAACATGCAATCCTCCACTGACAGACCGGTGGTGGCTGTGAATGTAGTTCTTTGGCCAGAAGTTGAAGCCAGGTCTTTCGCATGGAAGGAGAGAACTCTACCACTGAATCTCCACCTTCATATGTTTAAAGAATGCAAATAATGATTGCATGCAAAGAACGATTTGAATATGGGCCTCAAAAACCTAATCAGTAAACGAATCTACTGAAAGGCTATTTTGCCCCGGACTCCAGCCAAGAAGCAACTGTAGACTGCAGGCATGTGGACTGTGGGCCTGTAGACCGCGGGCGTGAGGACTGCGGGTGTGTGGACTGTGGGTTTGTGGAGTGTGGGCAAGAGGGCTGCAGGCACGAGGACTGCGGGCCCGTGGGCTGCTGACCCGTGGACTGCGGGTGCGAAGAGTGTGGGCCTGTGGACTGCAGGCGTGTGGACGGCAGGCAGGAGGACTGAAGGTGTGTGGACTGTGGGATGAGGACTGCAGGCAAGAGGACTGCAGGCCTATGGACTGAGGGTGTGAGGACTGTGAGCTTGTGGGCATGAGGATTGTGGGCAGGAGGACTGTTGGCATGTGCACTCTGCAGTACTGGTAGGACAGCCAGTCTGAGGACGGGGAACTAAGGGGCCATCTCCTACAAGGCCGTGAACATCCAATTCTCAACCTACATTACCCTCATTCCCCAAACTCAAAATTTGTTTCATCTCTAATTTTCTTTTTTGTAATTTTTATTGTGTTTTAAGTGAAAGTTTACAAATCAAGTCAGTCTCTCACATAAAAACTTATATACACCTTGCTAAAAAAAAAAAATTTATTTTTTTATTTTTTTTCATACTCCCAATTACCCTCCCCCTAATGAGACAGCCCACTCTCTCCCTCCACTCTCTTTTCATGTCCATTTCACCAGCTTCTAACCCCCTCCACCCTCTCATCTCCCCTCCAGGCAGGAGATGCCAACGTAGTCTCAAGTGTCCACCTGATTCAAGCATCTTCTCCAACCCATTGTCCAGTCCAATCCATGTCTGAAGAGTTGGCTTCGGGAATGGTTCCTGTCCTGGGCCAACAGAAGGTCTGGGGGCCATGACCACTGGGGTCCTTCCAGTCTCAGTCAGACCATTAAGTCTGGTCTTTTTATGATAATTTGGGGAGTGCATGCCACTGCTCTCCTGCTCCCTCAGGGGTTCTCTGTTGTGTTCCCTGTCAGGGCAGTCATCAGTTCTGGCCGGGCGCCATCCAGTTCTTCGGGTCTCAGGATGATGCAGTGTCTGGCTCATGTGGCCCTTTCTGTCTCTTGGGTTCGTAATCACCTTGTGTCCTTGGTGTTCTTCATTCTCCTTTGATCCAGGTGGGTTGAGAACAATTGATGCATCTTAGATGGCTGCTTGCTAGCATTTAAGACCCCAGACGCCACCCTTCAAAGTGGGATGCAGAATGTTTTCTTAATAGATTCTATTATGCCAATTGCCGTAAATGTCCCCTGAAATCATGGTCCCCAAACCCCTGCCCCTGCTACGCTGGCCTTCGAAGCATTCAGTTCATTCAGGAAACTTCACTGCTTTTGGTTTAGTCCAGTTGTACTGACCTCCCCTGTATTGTGTGTTGTCTTTCCCTTCACCTAAAGTAGTTCTTATCTACCAACTAATTAGTGAATACCCCTCTCCCACCCTCCCACCCTCCCTCCTCTCGTAACCACAGAAGAATGTTTTCTTCTCAGTTTAAACTATTTCTCAAGTTCTTATAATAGTGGTCTTATACAATATTTGTCCTTTTGCAACTGACTAATTTCACTCAGCATAATGCCTCCCAGGTTCCTCCATGTTATGAAATGTTTCACAGATTCACCATTGTTCTTTGTCGATGCATAGTATTCCATTGTGTAAATATACCATAATTTACTTATCCATTCATCCGTTGATGGGCACCTTGGTTGCTTCCATGTTTTTGCTATTGTAAACAGTGCTGCAATAAACATGGGTGTGTAAGCCTTCGTGTAAAGCTCTTATTTCTCTAGGATATATTCCAAGGAGTAGGGTTGGTGGACCTTATGGTAGTTCTATTTCTAGCTTTTTAAGGAAGCGCCAAATTGATTTCCAAAGTGGCTGTACCATTTGACATTCCCACCAGCAGTGTAGAAGTGTTCCAATCTCTCCACAGCCTCTCCAACATTTATTCTTTTGTGTTTTTTGGATTAATGCCAGCCTTGTTGGAGTTAATATGAAATCTCATTGTAGTTTTGATCTGCATTTCTCTAAGAGCTAATAATCGTGAACATTTCCTCATGTTTCTGTTAGCTACCTGAATGTCTTCTTTAGTGAAGTGTCTATTCATATCTTTTGCCCATTTTTTGATAGGGTTGTATTTTTGTCTTTGAGTTTTGGCAGTATCACGTAGATTTTAGAAATCAGACGTTGGTCAGAAATGTCAAAGCTAAAAACTTTTTCCCAGTCTGTAGGTAGTCTTTTTACTCTTTTGGTGAAGTCTTTGGATGAGCATAGGTGTTTGAGTTTTAGGAGTTCCCAGTTATCTAGTTTTTCCTCTGTATTCTTAATAACGTTTTGTATACTGTTTATGCCATGTATTAGGGCTCCTAACGTTGTCCCTATTTTTTCTTCCATGATCTTTCTTGTTTTAGACTTTATAGGTCTTTGATACATTTTGAGTTTGTTTTTGTACATGGAGTGAGGTATGGGTCTTGTTTCATTTTTTTTCAGAGGGATATCCAGTTATGCCAGCACCATTTGTTAAAAAGACTGTCTTTTCCTCATTTAACTGTTTTGGGGCCTTTGTCAAATATCAACTGCTCATATGTGGATTTATGTCTGGATTCTCAATTCTGTTCCATTGGTCCATGTATCTGTTGTGCCAGTACCAGGCTGTTTTGACTACTGTGGTGGTATGATAAATTCTAAAATCAGGTAAAATAAGGCCTCCCACTTTGTTCTTCTTTTTCAGTAATGCCTTATTTATCTGGGGCCTCTTTCCCTTCCATATGAAGTTGGTGTTTTGTTTCGCCATCTCATTAAAGAATGTCGTTGGGATTTGGATCGGAATTGCATTAAATGTATAGATCGCTTTTGGTAGAATAGACATTTTTATAATGTTAAGTCATCCTATCCATGAGCAAGGTACATTTTTCTTTTGGTTTCTTGCAGAAGTGTACTATAGTTTTCTTTGTATAAGACTTTTACATCTCTAGTAATATTTATTCTTAAGTATTTTATCTTCTTCGAGGCTATCGTAAATGGCATTGATTTGGTGATTTCCTCTTCGATGATCTTTTTTTTGGTGTAGAGGAATCCACCTGATTTTTGTATATTTATCTTGTATCCCGATACTCTGCTGAACTCTTCTATTAGTTTCAGTAGTTTTCTGGGGGATTCCTTAGGGTTTTCTGTGTATAAGATCACGTCATCTGCAAATAGAGATACTTTGACTTCTTCCTTGCCAATCTGGATGCTCTTTATTTCTTTATCTAGCCTAACTGCTCTGCCTAGGACCTTCAGTACAATGTTGAATAAGAGTGGTGATAAGGGGCATCCTTGTGTGGTTCCCGATCTCAATGGCAATGCTTTCAGGCTCTCTCCATTTAGGGTGATGTTGACTGTGGGCTTTGTATAAATGCCCTTCATTATGCTGAGGAATTTTCCTTCTATTCCTATTTTGCTGAGAGTTTTTATCATGAATGGGTGTTGAACTTTGTTAAATGCCTTTTCTGCATCAATTGATAAAATCATGTGATTCTTGTCTTTTGTTTTATTTATGTGGTGGATTACATTAATTGTTTTTCTAATGTTGAACCATCCCTGCATACCTGGTATGAATCCCACTTGGTCATGGTGAATTATTTTTTTGATACGTTGTTGAATTCTATTGGCTAGAATTTTGTTGAGAATTTTTGCATCTACATTCATGAGGGATACAGGTCTATGATTTTCTTTTCTTGTGGTTTCTTTACCTGGTTTTGGTATCAGGGATATGGTGGCTTCATAGAATGAGTGTGGTAGTATTCCATCCTTTTCTATGCTCTGAAATACCTTTAGTAGTAGTGGTGCTTTCTCTGAAAGTTTGGTAGAACTCCGCAGTGAAGCCGCCCGGACCAGATCTTTTTTCTGTTGGAAGTGTTTTGATTACCTTTTCAATCTCTTCTTTTGTTACGGGTCTACTTAGTTGTTCTACCTCTGTTTGTGTTACTTTAGGTAGGTAGCGTGTTTCTAGGAATTCATCCATTTCCTCTAGGTTTTCCAATTTGTTAGAGTACAAAATCTATAGTAATCTGATTTGATTCTTTTAATTTCTGTTGGGTCTGTTGTAATATCAACCACCTCATTTCATATTACGGGTTATTTGCTTCTTCTTCTGTTCTTCTACTGTCAGTTTGGCCAGTGGTTTATCAATTTTGTTGATTTTTTCCAAAAACCAGCCTTTGGTCTTGTTAATTCTTTCAGTTGTTTTTCTGTTTTCTATTTCATTTAGTTCAGCTCTAATTTTTATTATTTGTTTTCTTCTGGTTCCCGTGGGTTTCTTTTGTTGCTGTCTTTCTATTTGTTCAAGTTGTAGGGATGATTCTTTGATTTTGGCCTTTTCTCCTTTTTGGATGTGTGCATTTATTGATATAAATTGGCATCTGAGCACAGCTTTTGCTGTGTCCCAAAGGTTCTGATAGGAAGTGTTTTCATTCTCATTGGATTCTCTCAATTTCTTTATTCCGTCCTTAATGTCTTCTATAATCCAGTCTTTTTTTGAGCAGTGTATTCTTCAGTTTCCAAGTGTTTCATTTTTTCCCCTGTTTTCCCTGTTGTTGAGTTCCACTTTTATGGCCTTACAGTCAGAAAAGTCTAATTTTCTACTAATCTTTAAAATGACAAAAAAAAAAAAAAAAAAAAAAGATTCTAATGTAAACCCTGCCATAAAGAAGAGGCCTCCTTCCACTCTCACAGGCCCCCTCCTACCTCCTCTGGACACTCTTTAATCCCACCCTGGGCCCACTCTCCTTCCCACCAAAAAACAAAACAAAACCAAAAACAACTGCCACTAAGATGATGCTGACTCACAGCAACCTTACTGGACAGAGTAGAACCACCCCATAGAACTTCCAAGGAACGGCTGGTGGATTTGAACTGCTGACCTTTTGGTTAGCAGCCGAGCTCTTTACCACTGTGCCAGCAGTGCATCCCACCAAACATGCCTGATTCTCCCTACCTGTCCTCTATTCCTGCCCCCCTCCACAGTCGGCACACTCATCTTCCTCTCCTCCTAGACTTGGAACCTGTACCCATCCACCCGCCCCTTCCTCCCCACCCTGGACTGCCTCGGGCTTTCTTACCAAGGTACCCGAGATTGCTGGACCTGAGGCACATCACCGCTGACCAACTCTTTCACTCAGGCTTCCCTCTTGCCTTGAAATTCTCCTATGGCAACTCTCTCTCTGGCCTCCTCCCTTCACCCAACACACCCTGCATCCCCAGTGGCACCTCCAGCTCAACACCTGATCCAGACAGCAGCCCTCCTGACTGTCCTATTTTTGTTACTGGTACAATCACTATGTTGGAATCCTCATGGTCTCAAGGGGCCCTTTTGCTTTCTAACCGTTGTATCCAATCAAATCCTTCAGTTCTGAATCCTTCTCCTCGTTCCTGTCTCAGACAGCCATCCCCTTATTCCACTCAGTGGCCTCCATCCTCATTCAGACACCAACTTGGTTTCCCACCTCCTGCCTCATCCTTCCCTGGTCTGTCGGCCTAAGATGCACGGGGTCCTAAAATGCCCCTCTGATTGTGCCATCTGATATCTGAAGCAATGTCTCCACACTTCCAACACTTCGAGCTCTCTGTGATCTGGCTCAATCCTCCTTCAAGCCTTATTCACTCATCCCCCTACTGTCATTAGTCCTTAAACCACAACGGACACCTGTCATCCACTCAGGTCCCTGCCTGGCACAAATCGTTTCCACGGGGCTACTAAGTTAAAGCTTGGTGGTTTGAACCCACCCAGCAACAACATGAAAGAAAGGCCTGGCAATATGCTTCCACAAAAAATTACAGCCAAGAAAACCCTATGGAGCAGTTCTACTCTCTAACACATGTGGCTGCCACAAGTTGGAATCAACTCGACAACAACAGGTTTGGGTATTTTATTTTCCTTTGGTCATCCTATCGACACCTTCAGCCTCCTCTTCTGTCTCTTATACCCCATACTGGTCATGGTCCAGCCCAATCACTTCTCCCTCTATCATGTTCCTCTACTCCAAACAGTCTGGCCTTTTGAGGACTGGAGCTGTATCTCACACACATCTCTCAGCCCTGTGACCAGTGGCATCACATGACACGGGGCGCTTAGCCTTGGCTTCCTCATCACTACCAAGGAGTTGAGAGAATCTTTTTCCTGCCTGTGGAATGGCTGGTATAACAGCCGCCGTGGCTGGATCCCCATCCACTGTGAGCAGAGCAGCCCCTTTGCCCTCTTGGGAAGGGATGGATGAGATGGACTCCATAAACACCTACTCCAAGAACAAGGTCAGTAAAGTGGGCAGACCACCTCCTTGGGCAGGCAAAACATATTTATCGAAGACAATTTAAGGAAATAAGTTAAGCATCCAGGGGAGCATAAGGAAAGATGAAACCATTCTCTGCTGTGAAGGAGCACAGCACAGAGTACAACATACTCAAATTCAAGACCACCAATTACAATCTTGCACAAAATGTCCATCCTCAGGGGAACGGGAGTCAACACTAGAAAATAATTATAATGAGCAAACTAGAACTCAAGCTAAAGCCATCAACCATGGAAAAATCTCAAAACCATGTAGATAGGAAACAGCAAATTACAGAATTTGTACAATTTCATTTACAAAAAGTTTGAAAACATGCAAAACAATATTATATATTGCTTATAGAGAGGCATCATGGTGTAAAATATATAAAGACATTTATAGCAATGATACATGACAAATATAGAGCATGATTACCTCCAGGAAAGAGAAAGGAACGTTTCATTTCTTAAAAAGAAGCAAGAAAAAACTGGATTTCCACATGCCTTGCACCATACACAAAAACCAATTCAAAATGGATCAAGTACCTTAATGTGAAACGAAAACTATAAAATTCTTAGAAGAAAATGTAGTTGCAAGGTTGTGAGACCTAGTGTTTAATAATAAATTATCAGATATGACAACAAAAGTGTGATCAACGAAAACCAAAATAGGTTTAAGTGGGACCTCATAAAAATTAACTAATTATTGTGCATCAAAGTATTTTATCAACAAAGTGAAGAGACAACCTAAAATTGGCAAAAAATTTTTGGGATCCATATAATCAGATGTTGTCGTTAGGTGCTGTCGAGTCAGTTCCAACTCATAGCGACCCTATGCACAACAGAACAAAACACTGCCCAGTCCTGAGCCATCCTTACAATCATTGTTATGCTTGAGTTTATTATTGCAGCCACTGTGTCAATCCACCTCATTGAGGGTCTTCCTGTTTTCCACTGACCCTGTTCTCTGCCAAGCATGATGTCCTTCTCCAGGGACTGATCCCTCCTCACAACATGTCCAATGTATGTAAGACGCAGTCTCGCCAAACTTGCTTCTAAGGAACATTCTGGTTGTACTTCTTCCAAGACAGATTTGTTCGTTCTTTTGGCAGTCCATGGTATAATTAATATTCTTCACCAACACCACAATTCAAAGGTGTCAATTCTTCCTCGGTCTTCCTTATTCATCCAGAAGGATGTTTTCCTGTGTTTTATTGACTATGCAAAGGCATTCGACTGTGTGGATCATAACAAATTATGGATAACACTGGGAAGAATGGGAATTCCAGAACACTCAATTGTGCTCATGAGGAACCTTTACATAGATCAAGAGGCAGTTGTTCGGAAAGAACAAGGGGATACTGACTGGTTTAAAGTCAGGAAAGGTGAGCATCAGGGTTGTATTCTTTCACCATACCTATTCAATCTGTATGCTGAGAAAATAATACGAGAAGTTGGACTATATTAAGAAGAATGGGGCATCAGGATTGGAGGAAGACACATTAACAACCTGCGTTATACAGATGACACAACCTTGCTTGCTGAAAGTGAAGGGGACTTGAAGCACTTACTAATGAAGATCAGAGACCACAGCCTTCACTACGGATTGCACCTCAACATAAAGACAACAAAAATCCTCACAACTGGACCAATGAGCAACATCATGATAAACGGAGAAAAGACCGAAGTTGTCAAGCATTTCATTTTACTTGGATCCACAATGAACAGCCATGGAAGCAGCAGTCAAGAAATCTAAAGATGCATTGCATTGGGTAAATCTTCTGCAAAGGACCTCTTTAAAATGCTGAAGAGCAAAGATGTCACCTTGAAGACTAAGGTGTGCCTGATCCAAGCCATGGTATTTTCGATCGCATCATATGCATGTGAAAGCTGAAGAACGATTAAGGAAGACTGAAAAAGAATTGACGCCTTTAAATTGTGGTGTTGGCCAAGAATATTGATTATACCATGGACTGCCAAAAGAACGAACAAATCTGTCTTGGAAGAAGTACAACCAGAATGTTCCTTAGAAGCAAGTTTGGCGAGACTGCGTCTTACATACATTGGACATGTTGTGAGGAGGGATCAGTCCCTGGAGAAGGACATCATGCTTGGCAGAGAACAGGGTCAGTGGAAAACAGGAAGGCCCTCAATGAGGTGGATTGACACAGTGGCTGCAACAATAAGCTCAAGCACAACAACGATTGTAAGGATGGCTCTGTAAGGACTGGGCAGTGTTTTGTTCTGTTGTGCATAGGGTCGCTATGAGTCGGAACTGACTCGACGGCACCTAACAATAACAACGACAACAAGCTATGTGACAAAAGAAGAACTGCCCCACAGGATTTCCGAGGTTGTGCATCTTTACGGAAGTAGGCTCCCACATCTTTCTCCTGTGGAGAAGCTTGTGAGTTCCAACCACTAATATTTTGGTTAGCAGCCAAGGGAAATGTAGATCAAGCCGCAATGAGCTATCACTTCACCCTCATTAAAATGGTGATGAAAAAAACAAATAGAAAACAGGTGTTGGAAAGGTTGAGGAGAAAAATGGAACCCTCATCCATTGCTGGTGGGAAGGTAAAACGAGGCAGCCGCTCTGGAAAACAGTTTGGCAGTTCCTCAGAAAGTTGAACCTATAACTACCACGTGACCTGGTAATCCCAATCCTAGGTATATACCCAGAAGAAGTAAAGGCAGGAACAAAAAACAGAAATCTATACACAAATGTTCACTGCAGCAATTTTCACAACAGCCAAAAGCTGTATCAACCAAAACGTCCACCAACAGATGTACGGATGAACAAAATATGGAATGTACATACAACAGAATATGATGCAGCCATAAAGAGAAATGACTTTCCGATGCATGCTACAAAACACAAAGGTCCACTATGAAACTTAAGTTTCCCTTCCACACATGAACCAACCACATCCTGTCCCAGAGGCAACTACCACTACGGAGTGAAATAATTCAGCTGCGAAAGGACAAATGTCGTGTGATCTCACTTACATGAAGTAATGTACAGAAACCAAAAGTTATTAATGGGAGGGGCGGAGGGGAAATTTTTGTTTGGGGGGCATTGAATTCTTGGTAATGGTGGTGGAGTATGTGGGAAAAGGACAGTGACGTTGGTGGCACAGCACGAGGAATGTAATCAATGTCACTGAATTGTGAATGTAGAGGCTGTTGCATTGGCAAATGTTTTGGTGTGCGTATTTTTTGCACCATTAGAAAAAACGAAAAAAACATTAGGATTTGATAGGGAGCAGTGGTAGGTTAATATCTGTACTTTTCTGTCAGTTTGAAATATTTAATAATGAAATTCTCAAACCTAGTTTTGAATAGGATTACATTCACATGATTCAAATTCAAAAGGTACACAATGTACGTCAAAGGGACATCTGGGTTTCCTCCAACTGTTTTATATTACAAGTGCAGTATCGCACACGCAGCAATTATCTGAGGAAGATTTCCTGGATACAGAACTCCTGGGTTGTTATGTAAAAACGGTGATCTTTAATTTTAATGGATGTTGCAAACTACACTCTAAGACGTTGTACCAATTTATTCTCCCACCAGCAAAGTATAAGAACCTGATTCTCTATTGTCTAGCTCACCAATAGTGTTTCTTTTTATTCACTGCTGATCTAACAGATGAAAAACAAAAACAAAAAAAAAAAACAAGCATTTCAGAGTATAACGTTTTTGTAAAAGACAGTATTTACAAATAATAATAAGCCAAATGCTGCACAACTTTGTGAGTCCTTTCTGATGTCTGATATTCTGGAATAAAGAATACTCTTAGGAGCTCACTCACTGAATGGCACCATGGTCTCCCTACTCATTTTACAGGGGGTTACTCTATCCTGAGAAGCCCTGGTGGTGCAATGGTTAAGTGCTTGGATACTAACTGAAACATTGGCAGTTGGAGCCCACCAGCCTCTCTGCAGGAGAAAGATGTGGCAGTGTGCTTTCATATTTACAACCTTGGAAACCCCATGGGGCAGTTCTACTCTGTCCTGTAGGGTTGCTCTGTGTCAGAATCCACTTGACAACAATGGGTCGTGGTGGTACTCTATCTTGAAGGTGCAGTGGTGACACAATGGCTAAGCGCTCCCAAAAGTTGGCGGTTCCAACCCACCCAGCTGCTCAGCAATAGACCTGTATATCTGCTCCAGTAAAGACCACAGCCTAGAAAACCTGATGGGGCAGTTCTTCTCTGTCACGTGGGTTCGCAATGAGAGTTGAAATCCACCCAAGGGCACTCAACAACTCTATCCTGAGGCCCTTCCCTAGATTAATCCAGCCCCATAATATCCCAGATTCCAAACATCACAAGCAAGGCCCCTCCATTCTGTGCTGCTCAAAGCTTAGGGGCTACAGGAAGTAAGTTTTATGCCCCAAGCAGGTATAAACTAAAGGAACTAAAAGGAATTCTGATGAATTAATGGACGACATAGTCAAGAGCATTTAAGAATTTCCAACTCAGCAACCATTTACTGAAGCCCTCTGTAGGGCTCCCCGCAAAACCAGGACTTTTGGCAGCATGAAGCAAGGGCCACAACAAAGCCAAAGGGGGCAGCTCTAGAAGAGGAGAGGAGGGACTGGGTCTTACTTCCCTGAGCTGGGGAGACTTCTGGAAGGAATTCCACGGACAGCACAGATGAAACAGGTAGAAGAACCAACCCTGCAGCCAACCCCTGCTGCTCCAGACCCAGTATGTTACATCCACACAAGATTTCGGGCTCCGGAGGTTTTACACTGACAGCGCGACCCCCGATTTCTCTCAGGAAAGGGGTCTAGCTGGTGCTCCTGGGTCCTCAACTGCAGTTCTGGCACCCTCGCGTCTGGAATGCGCTCCGCACCTGGAGAAGCCCCTAATGGCGGTCTGGGTGCATAGCTGAGGAAACCGAGGCTCCACAGGCTCAAGCCCAAGGTCAAGGGGCAGCAGCACCCCCGAGCTGCCCGTCTGTTGCAGGCCTGGCCCTTTAGGGCTGAGGGTCGCGGCGAGGAAGGCCAAGCTTGGAAACACCAAGGGCAATAAGGCCGGGCCAGGGCCCCTGCAGGGGCTGAGAACTTAGAACCTGGACTTCCACTGGGCGGCGACTCAGGCCCCGCCCCGACCACGCCTGGAAGTCCAGCCTTCGGTGCCCCCGCCGTCAGGCCTTGGGCTCACCTCAGGCCTCCGCCCCCATGCCTCGGGCCGCGCCCACTCCTGCGCTCCCAGGTAGCCTGTCCCCCCATAGGGTTTTCTTGGCTCTAATCTTTAGGAAAACAGATCACCAGGTCTTCCTCCCACAGAGCTGCTGGGTGGGTTTGAACTGCCAATCTTTTAGTTCGCAGTTAAAGGTTTAGCTGTTTGTGCTACCGGGGCCACCTGTTTACACTTTAAAAAAAAAAAAAATGCACTTTAGGCAGAGAGAAATCAGAACCACAATGAGATACTGCTTCACGTCAACCATGATGGCTTAAGATCAAAAAAAAAGGAAAATAACAAATATTGGTGAGAATGTGGAGAAATTGAAACCCTCATCCACTGCTGGGGGGAATACAAAATGGTACAGCTGCTGTGGAAAAGTTTAGTGGTTCCTCAAAAAGCTGAACACAGAACTACCATATAACTCAGCAATTCCACTCCTAGGTATATATGCACCAGATTTGAAAGTAGCAATGCAAACAGACACATGTAAACCAATGTTCATTGCAGCGCTATAGCTACTAAATTAAAAAAAAAAAAAATGTTAGCCATAACCTAGCCTTAAAGACAAAATGATCCAGCAGAATAGGAGCTGGAAGGGAACGCCTTGGGCTCTGAAGTCATGAGCTGCTCCCACTGTCAGGTTGCCTTGGGTGGCTCTCCCTGAGTCACATTCCCACCTGCATAAAATGAGATAGTGGCACTCACCTTTTTGAGGTGGCAAGCAGTGGAGTCAACAGTGGTAACCGTACACTGACTTCTTCCTGATGACCTGAGTCACTTTATCTCCCAGATTCTTTCTCCCATTTTATCTTCTTCAACATCATTGTAAGACAGAATGGGTTGAGAGACAGACAGATGTGGGTCAGAGTGCCAACCCCTCTAGACTCACCACATGCCCTTTGCGTCCGCAGTTGTAAAGAGGGAGATAAAAGCCCCTATCTCGCTGGGGTTCTGCAAAACTAGTAAGACCATGAACATAAACACCAGCATGCACCAGGTTCTCAAGTGCTTGTCCTCCCTCCTACTGAGAATAAACAAAATTGGGAGTTCTTACCCAGAAGAGATGCATAAAATGACAAGGCCTGAGTGGTGCTCAGGAGACTCAGGGAAGGCTTCCAACACTGCATGCAGGGGTGGGCTGGGGCTGGGCGGCCAAGACCTGCCTTCCTTTACCAAGATTCTGAGAGACAGACCCAGTAACTCTGCCTAGACTTGGTGCATTTGAGATCATTTGTATTGTGTTTCAAATTCTAGGTTGTTGTTGTTGTTGGCTACTGCCAAGTCAGCCCCGACTCACGGAGACCTTATGCACACACAGTGGAACAAAACACTGCCCGGTCCTGTGCCATCCCCATGATCGGCTGCAGGTCCTTAGGCTTTTCACTGGCTGATCGCCAGGCCTCTCTTCCTAATCTGTCTTAGCCTGGAAGCTCTGCTGAAATCTGTTCAACATCATAGCAACACACAAGCCTCCACTGACAGACCGGTGGTGGCTGTGGATGAGGGGCTTTGGCCAGGAGAGAATTCTACCACTCAATCTCTGCCTTCATATGTTCAAAGAATGCAAAGAATGATTGCATGCAAAGAATGATTTGAACAGGGGCCTCAAAAACCTAATCAGTAAACAAATCTACTGAAAGCATATTTTGCCCCGGACTCCAGCTAAGAAGCGACTGTAGGCTGCAGCCTGAGGACTGCAGGCAGGAGGACTACAGGTGTGAGGACTACAGGTGTGAGGACTGCAGGGGGGAGGACTGCAGGGGGGAGGACTGGAGGCGGAAGCACGGCAGGTGTGTGAACTGCGAGGGTGAGGACTGCGGACTTGTGGACTCTGGGCCCGTGGACTACAAGTATGAGGACTGCGGGCCTGTGGACTGCAGGCGTGATGACTGCAGGCCTGTGGACTGCAGTTAGGAGGACTGTAGGCATGTGCACTCTGCAGTACTGGTAGGACTGCCAGTCTGAAGACGGGGAATTGAGGGGCCGTCTCCTACAAGGCCATGAACTTCCACTTCTCTACCTAAATTACCCCCTTCCTTAACCTCAAAATTTGTTTCTTCCCTACTTTTCTACTAATCTTTAAAAGGAAAAAAAAAAAAAAAGATTCTAATGTAAACCCTGCCAGAGAGAAGGGCCTCCCTCCTACCTCCTCTGGATACTCTTTAATTCTACCCTGGGCCCACTCTCCTTCCCACCAAAAAAAAAAAAAAAAATTGCCACTGAGTTGATTCTGACTCATACCAACCTTACTGGACAGAGTAGAACTGCTCCATAGCGCTTCCAAAGAACAACTGGTGGATTCAAACTGCTGAACTTTTGGTTCACAGCCAAGCTCTTTACCACTGTGCCAGCAGTGCATCCCAACAAATACGCTCGATTCTCCCTACCTGTCCTCTGTACCTACCCCCTCCACAGTCTGGCACACTCTTCGGCCTTTCCTCCTGGACTTGGAACCTGTGCCCATCCACCTGTTCCTTCCTCCCCACCCTGGACTGCCTTGGGCTTTCTTACCAAGGTCCCCGAGATTGCTGGACCTGAGGCATATCATGCTGACCACCTCTTTCACTCAGGATTCTCTCTTGCCTTGAAATTTTCCTATGACAACTCTCTCTGGCCTCCTTCCTTCACCCAACATACCCTGATCCACAGCCTGCATTCCCAGTGGCACCTCCAGCTCAACGCCTGATCCAGACAGCAGCCCTTCTGACTGTCCTATTTTTGTTACTAGTACAATCACTATTTTCCATGTTGGAATCCTCATGGTCTCAAGGGTCCCTTTTCCTTTCTAACCCTTGTATCTGATCAGATCCTCCAGTCTGAATCCTTCTCCTCATTCCTGTCTCAGACAGCCATCCCCTTATTCTACTCAGTGGCCACCACCCTCATTCAGACACCAACTGGGTTTCCCACCTCCTGCCTCATCCTTCCCTGGTCCCTCGGCCTAGGCTGCACAGGGTCCTAAAGTGCCCCTCTGATAGTGCCATCTGACTTCTCAAGCACTGTCTCCCCAGTTCCCAAACTTGGGGCTCTCTGTGATCTGGCTCAATCCTCCCTGAAGCCTTAGTCACTCATCCAGCTACCGTCACTAGTCCTTAAACCACAACGGACACCTGTTATCCTCTTAGGTCCCTATGTGGCACAAATCGTTTGCTCGGG
The DNA here is from genome assembly GCF_030014295.1 of Loxodonta africana. NCBI lineage: Eukaryota > Metazoa > Chordata > Mammalia > Proboscidea > Elephantidae > Loxodonta > Loxodonta africana. The sequence goes on from NC_087360.1 coordinate 33,976,894, forward strand.
GCTACTAACTTAAAGCTTGGTGGTTTTAACCCACCCAGCAACAACATGGAAGAAAGGCATAGCAATATGCTTCCACAAAAATTAAGGCCAAGAAAACCCAACGGAGCAGTTCTACTCTGTAACACATGTGGCCGCCACGAGTTGGAATCGACTCGACGGCAAGAGGTTTGGGTTTCTTTTTTTCGCTTTGGTCATCCCCTCAACACCTTCAGCCTCTTTTTCTGTCTCCTATAACCCCATACTGGTCAGGATCCAGCCCAATCACTTCTCCCTCTATCATGTTCCTCCACTCCAAGCAGTCATACTACCACCAGCGTCTGGCTCCTTGAGGCCTGGAGCTGTATCTCACACACATCTCTCAGCCCTGTGACCAGTGGTATCACATGACACCAGGCACTTAGCCTTGGCTTCCTCATCAATACCAAGGAGTCAAGAGAACCTCTTTTTCCTACCTGAGGGCTGACTGCTATAAAAGCTCCCCAACCTGGATCCTCATCCATTGTGAGCACAGCAGCCCCTTTGCCCCCTTGGGAAGGGATGGATGGAACTGACTCCATAAACACCTACTCCAAGAACAAGGTAAGTAAAGCAGGAAGGCCACCTCCTTGGGCAGGCAATGCATATTTATCAAGTTCAATTTAAGGAACTAAGCCAAGTGCCGAGAGGAGTGTGAAGAATGATGAAACCATTCTCTGCTCTGAAGGAGCACAACACAGAGCGCAGGATACACCACCCAGGGAGTCCATGATAGCCATGAGCTCTACATTTTGCGTAATTAGCTTTTCAGGCTCTTTGCTTCGACAGTTTCTCTTCTCTGGTCAACTTTGCAGAGCAGCTTTTCCTGATCACGTCATCTCCCCTCCCACTCCATTCCACTGCCTTCAGAGCACTATGATCTGTTAGTCCGTCTCCCTGTTCTAGAATGCAAGTTCTGTGAAGGCAGGGACCTCGGCTGTCTTATTTGCACCTATAGGCACAGAGCTTAAAAGAGTTTCTGGCAACCCATAACAAAAGAAGAGATTGAAAAGGTAATCAAAAAACACCCAATAAAAAAAAGCCTGGGTCTGGATGGCTTCACTGCAGAGTTCTACCAAACTTTCAGAGAAGAGTTAGCGCCACTACTACTAAAGGTATTTCAGAGCATACAAAGGAGGAAATACTACCAAACTCATTCTATGAAGCCACCATATCCCTGATATCAAAACCGGGTAAAGACACCACAAGAAAAGAAAATTATACACCTATATCCCTCATGAATGTAGATGCAAAAATCCTCAACAAAATTCTAGCCAATAGAATTCAACAACATATCAAAAAACTAATTCACCATGACCAAGTGAGATTCATACCAGGTATGGAGGGATCGTTCAACATTAGAAAAACAATTAATGTAATCTATCTAAAACAAAAGACAAGAATCACATGATATTATCAATTGATGCAGAAAAGGCATTTGACAAAGTTCAACACCAATTCATGATAAAAACTTTCAGTAAAATAGGAATACAAGGAAAATTCCTCAACATAATAAAGGGCATTTATACAAAGCCAACACCCAACATCACCCTAAATGGAGAGAGCCTGAAAGCATTCCCACTGAGATCAGGAACCACTCAAGGATGCCCTTTATCGCCACTCTTATTCAACATTGTGCTGGAAGTCCTAGCCAGAGCAATTAGCCTAGATAAAGAAATAAAGGGCATCCAGATTGGCAAGGAAGAAGTCAAAGTATCTATTTGCAGATGACATGATCTTACACACTGAAAACCCTAAGGAGTCCCCCAGAAAACTACTGAAACTCATAGAAGAGTTCAGCAGAGTATAGGGATACAAGAGAAACATACAAAAATCAGTTGAATTCCTCTACACCAAAAAAAAGAACATTGAAGAGGAAATCACCAAATCAATGCCATTTACACTAGCCCCCAAGAAGATAAAATACTTAATAAATCTTACCAGAGGTGTAAAAGACTTATACAAAGAAAACTACAGTATGCTTCTGCAAGAAACCAAAAGAGACGTACACAAGTGGAAGAACATACCTTGCTCGTGGATTGGAAGACTTAACATTATAAAAATGTCTATTCTATCAAAAATGATCTATACATTTAATGCAATTCCAGTCCTAATCCCAACGACATCCTTTAATGAGATGGAGAAACAAATCGACGACTTCATACAGAAGGGAAAGAGGCCCCAGATAAATAAGGCATTACTGAAAAAGAACAAAGTGGGAGGCCTTACTTTACGTGACTTTATTTAATACCCCTACAGTAGTCAAAAAGCCTCGTACTGGTACAACAACAGATACATGGACCAATGGAACAAAATTGAGAATCCAGACATAAATCCATCCACATATGAGCAGTTAATATTTGACAAAGGCCCCAAAACAGTTAAGTGGGGAAAAGACAGTCTTTTTAACAAATGGTGCTGGCATAACTGGATATCCATCTGCAAAAAAATGAAACAACACCCATACCTCACTCCATGTACAAAAACTGACTCAAAATGGATCAAAGATCTAAATATAAAATCTAAAATGATAAAGATCTTGGGAGAAAAAATAGGGACAACGTTAGGAGCTCTAATACATAACATAAACAGTACACAAAACATTATTAAGAATGCAGAAGAAAAACTAGATAACTGGGAGCTCCTAAAACTCAAACACCTATGCTCATCCAAAGACTTCACCAAAAGAGTAAAAAGACTACCTACAGACTGGGAAAAAGTTTTTAGCTTTGACATGTCTGACCAGCGCCTGATCTCTAAAATCTATATGATACTGCAAAAACACAAATAACCCAATGAAAAAATGGGCAAAAGATATGAATAGACACTTCACTAAAGAAGACATTCAGGTAGCTAGCAGATATATGAGAAAATGTTCACAATCATTAGCCATTAAAGAAATGCAGATCAAAACTACAATGAGATTTCATCTCACTCCAACAAGGCTGGCATTAATCCAAAAAACAAAAAATAATAAATGTTGGAGAGGCTGTGGAGAGATTGGAACACTTCTACACTGCTGGTGGGAATGTCAAATGGTACAACCATTTTGGAAATCGATTTGGCGCTTCCTTAAAAAGCTAGAAATAGAACTACCATACGATCCAGCAATCCCACTCCTTGGAATATATCCTGGAGAAATAAGAGCCTTTACACGAACAGATACATGCACACCCATGTTTATTGCAGCACTGTTTACGACAGCAAAAAGATGGAAGCAACCAAGGTGCCCACCAACGGATGAATGGATAAATAAATTATGGTATATTCACACAATGGAATACTACACATTGATAAAGAACAGTGATGAAGCTGTGAAACATTTCCTGACATGGAGGAACCTGGAAGGCATTATGCTGAGTGAAATTCGTCAGTTGCAAAAGGACAAGTATTGTATAAGACCACTATTATAAGAACCTGAGAAATAGTTTAAACTGAGAAGAAAACATTCTTTTGTGGTTACGAGAGGGGGGAAGGAGGGAGGGTGGGAGAGGGGCATTCACTAATTAGATAGTAGATAAGAACTACTTCAGGCGAAGGGAAAGACAACACACAATACAGGGGAGGTCACCACAATTGACTAAACCAAAAGCAAAGAAGTTTCCTGAACAAACTGAATGCTTCAAAGGCCAGCGTAGCACGGGCAGGGGTCTGGGGACCATGGTTTCAGGGGACATCTAAGTCAACTGGCATAATAAAACCTATTAAGAATACATTCTGCATCCCACTTTTAAGAGTGGTGTCTGGGGTCTTAAACGCTAGCAAGCAGCCATCTAAGATGCATCAATTGGTCTCAACCTACCTGGATCAAAGGAGAATGAAGAACACCAAGGACACAGGTGATTACAACCCCAAGAGACAGAAAGGGCCACATGAACCAGAGACTACATCAGCCTGAGACCAGAAGAGCTAGATGGTGCCCGGCTACAACCAATGACTGCCCTGACAGGGAACACAACAGAGAACCCCTGAGGGAGCAGAAGAGCAGTGGGATGCACTCCCCAAATTCTCATAAAAAGACCAGACTTAATGGTCTGACTGAGACTGGAAGGACCCCAGTGGTCATGGCCCACAGACCTTCTGTTGGCCCAGGACAGGAACCATTCCGAAACCAACTCTTCAGACAAGGATTGGACTGGACAATGGGTTGGAGAGGGATGCTGGTGAGGAGTGAGCTTCTTGCATCAGGTGGACACTTGAGACTAGGTTGGCATCTCGTGCCTGGAGGGGAGATGAGAGGGTGGAGGGGGTTAGAAGCTGGTGAAATGTACACGAAAAGAGAGAGTGGAGGGAGAGAGTGGGCTGTCTCATTAGGGGAAGAGTAATTGGGAGTGTATAGCAAGGTGTATATGGGTCTTTGTGTGAAAGACTGACTTGATTTGTAAACTTTCACTTAAAGCACAATAAAAATTATTAAAAAAAAAATCTGCCTCAAGCATTATGCTCTTTTAAGAGCTACCTATATGGGATCAAGCTGATAAGAGCAACTCAAAATATTAGATAAGAACCTTAGGGGCAGTGAGTTTATGTTAATGAGGGAGGAACAATTCAGAAAAAGAGGGTGAGAATCGTTTATAACTGGAAGACATGTAATCAAGGTCACTAAATTGCACGTGTAGAAACCATTGAATTGATCTATGTTTTGCTGTAATATTCTCAACAACAACAAACAAAATAAATAAAATCTGGAAAAATAAAAAAAGAGGTCTATTCCATGAAAAGCCCCTTCTCAATGACAAGACTTTACCAGCCACAATGGAGAGAATCTGTGAGGCCCCTTGACTTTACTCTCGTGCTTTCACACCGTCCCCTGTGTAACCAGTCCTGGTGTAGGAAACAGTACACTTGCCCTTCTTCTTTTTTTTTTTAATACTTTGAGTCTTTATTAAAATGTTAAGGGAGCTTGTTTTTACATCATTAGGTATAATAGTGTGAAATATGAAATTATCCAAAGGTTCAAATGGAAATAATATATTACACCTTATAATACTATAAAGCAATTACAAACAGCTGTTATACATGTAAAAAGGTGTGTAACATACAAAGTTAACAGAAAATGAGAGAGTATAAAACTATCAACACAAACTATTTTCCAAACACCTCTGTAAAATACATATGCAAATACACTTGCTCTTCATAGCTCATCTGTATGTACTTAAGTCACCTATTTCAATCACTGTACAAATACTCCCCCCCCCTTTTTTTCTAATACGGTTTCATTCATTTTGGTCTAAAACCTTTAAAACACACTTAGATCCTCTACTTGTCAACAATCTATACAAGACCATCCTTACAGCCACATAACAGTAAAAAGAGAATAAAGCCTTAAAATTATACCACTTTGGTTTCATAATTTCACATTTCCCTATGCAAAAAAGAAAACAGTACTCAACATTGTAAGAGCTGATGCAATTCATATTAACATTGAGAAAGAAAAAAAAAAAAGAAACAAAGAGCAGCCCAACCATCCAGAAGCTGGCCGGGCACTCACAACCAGGCTTTGTTATTCTCCTAGTGGACACAGACATCTCAGAGAATAACCCACCTCAGACAAGGTCTCTCTGAGACCTTGAAAAAGTGACACAAAGCAAGGCCAATTCATAATTTCATCTAAGTATAGACAAAACAAGATTACCGTGCAACCCACAAAATACAAAACATCTCCCTCTCTCAACTAAAATGAGGGACTGCTACTTCTTTACCAATCACAGCTTTACCCTTGCTCTTGTCTGTACTCCCTTGTAGATAAGATTTATTGACATACCTATCATAAAATTACCCCCACTTTCTGACAGCATCCAATCTAGAACAAACTTCTACTTCTTTAGGCCTTTTCTCAAATCTTTCAACCAAATTCCAAATCCTATGAAAGGTTCTTTATTACACCCTCTTACTGAAACATCCCACAGTCCCCATGGCGCATGGTTTCCTTTGTTGCAACAAGTAAAACCAACTTGTTCAACATCAGCTGTGTCACAGGTGGTCTTTGGCTGCAGGGGAATGACAGCATCTAAATACTATGTTCTATCTATACCTCTCTCATCCCCAAAACATCCCCCTATCAAAGAGTCATGGATACATTGTTAAAGAAAACTGTACAGGAGAACCAGGAAGACTACAATGCAGGTCATTTTGGAGACCTGCTGAAAAGAGCAAACAGCAAAAACAGACTAGATAAGGCCTCTCAAAAGTACTGCTACGAGATCTTCCATATGGAGGGGAAACCAAGGTGACATATAGGGAGATACAAGTTAGGTTTATACTTAGAAAAATAGGGGTAAATATTAAGGTCACAACAAAGAAGACTAACAATCCCATACTTCAAAATAAAAACCAAGATAAACATAAAGGCTCAGCAAAAACAAATTCAACTACAATGATAAAGAGGAACACACAATTTACAAAGAAAAACTTCTCAGCACAAAAAAGTAAGTGGAAAAATGATACTGTCAACAACAAACAAAAAAAAGGCATCAAAATGACAGCACTAAACTCATACCTATCTATAATTACACTGAATGTAAATGGAGTAAATGCACCAATAAACAGAGTTGCAGATTGGATTAAAAAAAAAAAAATCCAGCTATATGCTGACTACAAGAAACACACCTTAGACTTAGAGACACAAACAAACTAAAACTCAAAGGATAGAAAAAAACATATCAAGCCAACAACAATCAAAAACTAGCAGGAGTGGCAATATTAATTTCTTACAAAATAGACTTTAAAGTTAAATCCACCACAAAGGATAAGGAAGGACACTACATAATGATTAAAGGGACAATTTACCAGGAAGATATAACCATATTAAGTATTTATGCGCCCAATGACAGGACTGCAAGATACATAAAACAAACTCTGATAGCATTGAAAAGAGAGATAGACAGCTCCACAATTATAGTAGGAGACTTCACACACCACATTCGGTGAAGGACAGGACATCCAGTAAGAAGCTCAATAAAGACACAGAAGATCTAAACGCCACAATTAACCAACTTGACCTCATAGACGTATACAGAACACTCCACCCAATAGCAACCAAGTATAATTTCTTTTCTAGTGCACATGGGCACATGGAACATTCTCTAGAATTGACCACATTTTAGGTCATAAAGCAAGCCTTTGCAGAATTGAAAACACTGAAATATTACAAAGCATCTTCTCAGAACATAAGACCATAAAACTAGAAATCAGTAACAGAAAAACCAGGAAAGAGAAATCAAATACTTGGAAACTGAACAATACAGTGCTCAAAAAAGACTGGGTTATAGAAGACATTAAGGAGGAAATAAAGAAATTCAAACAATCCAATGAGAATGAAAACACTTCCCAGCAGAACCTTTGGGACACAGTGAAAGCAGTGCTCACAGGTCAATTTATAGCAGTAAGTGCAAACATACAAAAAGAAAAGCCCAAAATAGAAAAACAAAAAACTGTCCCTACAACTTGAACACATAAAAAGAGAGCAACAAAAAAAAAAAAAAACTCAGGCACCAGAAGAAAACAAATAATAAAAATTGGAGCAGAATTAAATGAATTAGAGAACAGAAGAACAATTGAAAGAGTTAACAAAACCAAAAGCTGGTTCTCTGAGAAAACTAACAAAATTGATAAACCATTGGCCAAACTGACGAAAGAAAAACGGGAGAGGAAACTGACCCAAATAAGAAATGAGAAAGGCAATATCACAACTGAAATTAAAAGAATTATATCAGATTACTACGAAAAATTCTACTCTAACAAATTTGAAAACCTAGAAGAAACGGATGAATTCCTAGAAACACACTACCTACCTAAACAAACACAAACAGAAGTAGAACAACTAAATAGAACCATAACAATAGAAGAGGTTGAAAAAGCAATCAAAAAACTCCCAACAAAAAAAAAAAGCCCTGGCCCTGACAGCTTCATTGCAGGTAACACCACTACTGCTAAAGGTTTTAAAAAAAAAAAAAAAGGACAGAATACTCTCAGACTCATTCTATGAAGCCAGCAAACCCCTGATACCAAAACCAGGTAAAGACACCACAAAAAAGGAAAATTACAGACCTATATCCCTCATGAACTTAGATACAAAATTCCTCAACAAAATTCTAGCCAACAGAATTCAACAACATATCAAAAAATAATTCACCATGACCAAGTGGGATTCATACCAGGTATGCAGGGATGGTTCAACATTAGAAAAACAATGTAATCCACCATGTTAATAAAAGACAAGAACCACGACTTTACCAACTGATGCAGAAAAGGCATTTGACAAAGTCCAACACCCATTCATGATAAAAACACTGACAACAAAACAGGAATAGAAGGAAAATTCCTCAACATAATAAATGGCATTTATACAAAGCCAACAGCCAGCATCAGCCTAACTGCAGGGACTCTGAAAGCATTCCCCTTGAGAACAGGAAACAGACAAGGATGCCCCTTAAAAAAAAAATCTTATTCAACATTGTGCTGGAGGTCCTAGCCAGGGTAATTAGGCTAGATAAAGAAATAAAGGGTATCCAGATGGGCAAGAAGTAGCATAAGTATTCTTATTTGCAGATGACATGATCTTATACACAGAAAACCCCAAAGAATCCTCAAAAAAACTGCTGAAACTAACAGAAGAGTTCAGCAGAGCATCAGGACACAAGATGAACATACGAAAATTAGTTGGATTCCTCTACACCAACAAAAAGAACAGCGAAGAGGAAATCACCAAATCAATACCATCTACAGTAGCCCCCAAGAAGATAAAATACTTAGGAATAAATCTTACCAGGGATGTAAAAGACTTATACAAAGCAAACTATAAGACGCTACTGCAAGAAACCAAAAGAGTCCTACATAAGTGGAAAAACATACCTTGCTCATGGATAGGAGGACTTAATGTCGTAAAAATGTCTATTCTACCAAAAGCCATCTATACGTACAATGCAATTCTGATCCAAATTCTCCCAACTATACTTTTTTTAAATAATTTTTATTGTGCTTTAAGTGAAAGTTTACAAATCAAGTCAGTCTGTCACATATAAGCTTATATACACCTTACTTCATACTCCCATTTACTCTCCCCCTAATGAGTCAGCCCGCTCCCTCCTTCCAGTCTCTCCTTTCATGACGGTTTTGCTAGTTTGTAACCCCCTCTACCCTCCCATCTCCCCTCCAGACAGGAGACGCCAACACAGTCTCAAGTGTCCACCTGATACAAGTAGCTCACACTTCATCGGCATCTCTCTCCAACCCATTGTCCAGTCCCTTCCATGTCTTATTAGCTGTCTTCGAGAATGGCTCCTGTCCTGGGCCAACAGAAGGTTTGGGGACCATGACCGCCGGGATTCTTCTAGTCTCAGTCAGGCCATTAAGTCTGGTCTTTTTATGACAATTTGGGGTCTGCATCCCACTGATCTCCTGCTCCCTCAGGGGTTCTCTGCTGTGCTCCCTGTCATGGCAGTCATCGGTTGTGGCCGGGCACCATCCAACTATATTTTTTTGTGAAATGGAGTAACAAATCACTACTTCATATGGAAGGACAAGAGACCCCGGATAAGTAAAGCATTACTGAAAAAGAAGAACAAAGGGGGAGACCTCACACTACCTGATTTCAGAATCTATTATACCGCCACAGTGGTCGAAACAGTTTGGTACTGGTACAACAAAAGATATATAGACCAATGGAACAGAATTGAGAGTCCAGACATAAATCCATACACATATGAGCAGCTGATAATTGACAAGGGCCAAAAGTCAGTTAATTGGCCAAAAGACAGTCTTTTTAACGAATGGTGCTGGCATAAGTGGAAATGCATCTGCAAAAAATGAAACAGGATCCATACCTCAGACCATACACAAAAACAAGTTCAAAATGAATCAAAGACCTAAATATAAAATCTAAAACGATAAAGATCATGGAAGAAAAAATAGGGACAACATTAGGGGCCCTAATACATGGCATAAACAGTATACAAAACATTACTAACAATGAAGAAGAAAAACCAGATAACTGGGACCTGCTAAACATTAAACACCTATGCTCATTCAGTCTTCACCAAAAGGGTAAAAAGACCACCTACGGACTGGGAAAAAGTCTTTAGCTATGACATTTCTGATCAGCACCTGATCTCTAAAATCTGCATGATTATGTAAAAACTCAACTACAAAAAGACAACCCAATTACAAAAAAGGGCAAAGGACATTCACTAAAGAAGACATTCAGGCTGCTAACAGACACATCAGCCATTAGAGAAATGCAAAATAAAACTGCAATGAGGTTCCATCTCACTCCACAAGGCTGGCATAAATCAAAAAAACACAAAATAATAAATGTTGGAGAGGCTGTGGAGAGACTGAAACACTTATACACTGTTGGTGGGAATGTAAAATGGTACAACCACTTTGGAAATCGATTTGGCACTTCCTTAAAAAGCTAGAAATAGAACTAGCATACGACCCAGCAATCCCACTCCTCGGAATATAACCTAGACAAATAAGAGCCTTTACACAACCAGATATATACACACCCATGTTCACTGCAGCACTACTTACAATAGCAAAAACATGGAAGCAACCAAGGTGCCCATCAACAGATGAATAGATAAATAAATTGTGGTATGCATGGATAAAGAATAGTGAGGAATCTGTGAAACATTTCATAACATGGAGGAATCTAGATGGCATCATGCTGAGTGAAATTAGTTGCAAAAGGACAAACATTGTATAAGACCACTATTATAAGAAATTGAGAAATAGTTTAAACTGAGAAGAAAACATTCTTTTGTGGTTACAGGAGGGGGTAGGGAGGGAGGATGTGAGAAGGGTACTTACTAATTACATAATAGATAAGAACTACTTCAGGTGAAGGGAAAGATAACACTCAATACAGGGGAGGTCAGCACAACTGGACTAAATCAAAAGCAAACAAGTTTCCTGAATAAACTGAATGCTTCAAAGGTCAGCAAAGCAGGGGCAGGGGTTTGGGGACCATGGTTTCAGGGGACATCTAAGTCAACTGGCATAATAAAATCTATTAAGAAAACATTCTGCATCCCACTTTGAAGAGTGGCGTCTGGGGCCTTAAACACTAGCAAGCAGCCATCTAAGATATATCAATGAGTCTCAACCCACCTGGATCAAAGGAGAATGAAGAACACCAAGGACACAAGGTGATTACGAGCCCAAGAGACAGAAAGGGCCACGTGAACCAGAGACTACATCATCCTGAGACCAGAAGAACTAGATGGTGCCCGGCCAGAACTGATGACTGCCCTGACAGGGAACACTACAGAGAACCCCTGAGGGAGCAGGAGAGCAGTGGCATGCAGACCCCAAATTGTCATAAAAAGACCAGACTTAATGGTCCGACTGAGACTAGAAGGACTCCGGTGGTCGTGGCACCCAGACCTTCTGTTGGCTCTGGACAGGAACCACTCCTGAAGCCAACTCTTCAGACATGGACTGGACTGGACTGGACAGTGGGTTGGAGAGGGATGCTGGTGAGGAGTGAGCTACTTGGATCAGGTAGACACTTGAGACTATGTTGGAATCTCCTGCCTGGAGGGGAGATGAGAGGGTAGAGCGGGTTAGAAGCTGGCAAAATGGACACAAAAAGAGAGAGTGGAAGGAGGGAGCAGGCTGTCTCATTGGGGGGAGAATAATTGGGAGTATGCAGGAAGGTGTATGTAAGTTTTTATATGAGAGACTCACTTGATTTGTAAACTTTCACTTAAAGCACAATAAAAATTATAAAAAAAACCATAATAATAAATGTTTGGGAGGTTGTGGAGACACTGGAACACCTACACAATGCCGGTGGGAATGTCAAATGGTACAACAACCACTTTGGAAATCAATCTGGCACTTCCTTAAAAAACTAGAAATAGCCCGGAGCCCGCGTCTGTTGCCGGCACCAGTGACAGGTACGTGGTCGGCCGCGGTTACACGCTCGCGGCTGCCAGGCCCTGAGGATCCGGACCCACGTGGAAGCTACTCCCTGCCACGGGCACGGCCCCAGAAGAACCATACGGACTTTTGACTGGTGTTGAATACATTGTTGGAAGGAAAAACTGTAGAATTCTAATTGACAATGATCAGTCAATCAGTCGAAATCATGCTGTGTTAACTGCTAACTTTTCTGTAACCAACTCAAGTCAGGCAGATGAAATCCGTATACTGACAATAAAAAATACTTCTAAGTATGGCACCTTTGTTAATGACGAAAAAGTACAGACATGTGTTTCCCAAACCTTGAAGACGGGGGATAGAGTTACCTTTGGAGTTTTTGGAAGTAAATTCAGAGTCGAGCATGAGCCTTTGGTTGCAGGCTCTTCTTGTTTAGATGCCTCTGGGAAAGCTGCTTTAAATCAAACTATTTTTCAACTTGGAGGACTTTCTGTAAACAGTTGGACAGAAGAACGTACTCACCTTGTCATGACATCAGTTAAAGTTACCATTAAAACAATATGGGCACTCATTTGTGGATGTCCAATTGTAAAGCCAGAATATTTTACTGAATTTCTCCAAGCAGTTCAGTCCAGTAAACAGCCTCCACAAATTGAAAGCTTTTACCCACCTATTGATGAACCAGCTATTGGAAATAAAAATATGGATCTATCAGAGCGACAGGAAAGAAAACAAATCTTCAAAGGGAAAACATTTGTATTTCTAAATGCCAAACAGCATAAGAAGTTAAGTTCAGCAATTGTTTTTGGAGGTGGGCAAACTAGGTTGGTAACAGAAGAAAATGAAGAAGATGATGATTTCTTTTTAGCTCCTGGAAACTGTGTTGCTGATGTAGGGATAACAAATTCACAGACTTTAATTTCTGACTCTCAGAAAAACTGTATTCATTCAATTATGGATTTGCTCAAGAGGCAGGGTCTTAGACTTATTCCTGAATCAGAAATTGGATTGGCAGTTATTTTCATGATTATGGAGAATTACTGTGATCCTTGGGGCCAGCCCAGTACAGGATTAAAGCCAACGACTCCAGGGCCAAGCCTTTCCCAAGGCTTGTCATTCAGTGAAAAGCTAATGCCAACTGTCCCACTGAATACCACAACATATGTACCTGACACAGAATCAGAGCAAGCCAACACATGTATGGATTTCGGTGGAAGTCCAAAAGCAATCAAAATCTCCAAAATGGAACAAAAATTCAGAATGCTTTCACCAGAAACATCCGCTGTAAAGGAACCTCCTAAAACAAGCTGTAATAATGATAATATAGTCTCAAATACTCTCGTGAAGGTGAAAGTCCCAGACTGTCAGCTTTCACCAACTAGATTCACAGGTATAAGTAAAGGTAGAGATGGGGTTTCTCAGCAGCAACAGGCCAACTCCATCAAAAACTACTTTCAGCCATCGACCAAAAAAAGGGGGAGGGATGAAGAAAATCAAGAAATGTCTTCATCCAAATCAGCCAGAATAGAAATGTCTTGTTCTCTTTTGGAGCAAACACAACCGGCTACACTGTCAACATAGAGACACGAGGAACAGCATCCGTTTCAGAACGAGCCTGTGGACAAAAAGCCAGACCATGTATTTACAGATACAGATTTAAAATCAAATGTGAAAAACCCCACCAACACATCTTCCTCCAGAAAAGCTAACGTCCAAAAAAAGAAAAGAAATTGATGACTTGGCCATAGAAGATGAAGTATTAGAACAGTTACTCAAGAACACAAAACCAGAGTTGGAAATTGAAATGAAAGTTAAAAAACAAGAGGAAGATACCAATATTAGAAAAAAACCAATGTTGCTTATAGAATCAAATGGCATTTTTAATGATGAGGCAGTATCAGAAAGTAACAAAATATCTCAAGAAAATGAAATTGGAAAGAAATGTGAGAAGAATCACTATTGTCAACTAAAGAAGAACTCTCTAACAATGACGAACTTCAGGATGATGGTGAGAAGCTTCCAAGAAAGGTGATACTGACTGAATTTAGATCACTGGTGGTTAGTAACTCTGCCTCCAGAAATCCATTCCTTGTAGATAATGATTATGGTCAACTAAAGAATTTCAAGAAATTCAAAAAGGTCACATTCCCTGGAGCAGGAAAACTTCCACACATCATTGGAGGATCAAATCTGATAGGTCATCGTGCTCAGAAGAACAGAGAATTAGAAGAGTGGTTAAGGCAGGAAATGGAGGTGCAAAATCAACACGCGAAAGAAGAGTCTCTTGCTGATGATCTCTTTAGATACAATCCTAATGTAGAAAGGAGAAGATAACAATTTTTAAGAAGCCACAGAAAAGCCTTTCCTAGCAAGCTTCATATTTCCCAGAGTACATGAATATAGTATATAAAAATAGAAGATTTAAATTACACATATTTTGTGGCCTAAGTTTGTTAAATAAAATGGACAAAATTCCAAAAAAAAAAAAAACTAGAAATAGAACTACCATACGATCCAGCAACCCCACTTCTCGGAATATATCCTTGAGAAATAAGAGCCTTTACACAGATATATGCACACCCATGTCCACTGCAGCACTGTTTACAACAGCAAAAACATGGAAGCAACCAAGGTGCCCACCAACAGATAAATGGATAAATAAATTATGGTACAGTCACATAATGCAATACTACGCATCGATAAAGAAAACTGACGAATCTATGAAACAATTCATAACATGCACAATTCTGGAAGACATTGTGCTGAGTGAAATCAGTTAGTTGCAAAAGGACAAATATTGTATAAGACCACTATTATTAGGACTGGAGAAACAGTTTAAAAAGAGAAGAAAATATTCTTTGATGGTTATGAGAGGGGGAGGGAGGGAGGGAGAGAGGGAAAGGGGCTTTCATTAATTAGATAGATGAGTTTTATTTTAGGTGAAGGGAAAGACAACACACAATACCGGAGAGGTCAACACAACTGCACTAAACAAAAAGCAAAGAGGTTTCCTGAATAAACTGAATGCTTTGAAGGCCAGTGTAGCATGGGCAGGGCTTTGGAGACCATGATTTCAGGGGACATCTAAGTCAATTGGCATAATAAAATCTATTAAGAAAACATTCTGCATCCCACTTTGGACAGTGGCATACGGGGCCTTAAACGCTAGCAAGCAGCTCTCTAAAAAAAAAAAAAAAAAAGACGCATCAATTGGTCTCAACCCGTCTGAAGCAAGGAAGAATGAAGAACACCAAAGACGCAAGGTAATTACGACCCTAAGAGACAGAAAACACCACATAAACCAGAGACTACATCATCCTGAGACCAGGAGAACTAGATGGTGCCCAGCCACAACCTGTGACTGCCCTGACACGGAACACAACAGAGAACCCCTGAAGGAGCAGGAGAGCAGGAGCATGCAGACCCCAAATTCTTGTAAAAAGTCCAGCCTTAATGGTCAGACTGGGAGTAGAAGTAGCCCAGAAGCCATGGTCCCCAGACATTCCGTTAGCCCAAGACAGGAACCATTCCCAAAGCCAACTCTTCAGACAGGGATTGGACTGGAATATGGGATGGAAAACTACACTGGTAAAGAATGACCTTCTTGGATCAAGCAGACACATGAGACTATGTTGGCATCTCCTGTCTGGAGGGGAGACGAGAGGGAAGGGGGGGTCAGAAGCTGACCAAATGGACACCAGGAGAGAGAGTGGAGGGAAGGATTGCTATGTTTCATTAGGGGGAGAGCAATTACGAACGTATACCAGGGTTACGTAAATTTTTTTTATATTTATTGTGCTTTAAGTGAAAGTTTACAAATCAAGTCAGTTTCTCACACAAAAACCCATATACACCTTGCTACACACTCCCAATTACTCTCCCCCTAATGAGACGGCACTCTCTCTCCCTCCACTCTCTCTTTTCATGTCCATTCTGCCAGCTTCTAACCACTTCCACCCTCTCATCTCCCCTCCAGGCAGGATGTAACAACATAGCCTCAAGCGTTCACCAGATCCAAAAAGCTCACTCCTCACCAGCATCCCTCTCCAACCCATTGTCCAGTCCAATCCTTGTCTAAAGAGTTGGCTTCAGGAATGGTTCCTGTCCTGGGCCAACAGAAGGTCTGGGGGCCATGACCACCGGGGTCCTTCTAGTCTCAGTCAGACCACTTAGTCTGGTCTTTTTATGAGAATTTGGGGAGTGCATGCCACTGCTCTCCTGCTCCCTCAGGGGTTCTCTGTTGTGTTCCCTGTCAGGGCAGTCATAGGTTGTAGCCAGGCACCATCTAGTTCTTCTGGTCGCAGGTTGATGTAGTCTCTGGTTCATATGGTCCTTTCTGTCTCTTGGTTTCGTAATCACCTTGTGTCCTTGGTGTTCTTCATTCTCCTTTGATCCAGGTGGGTTCAGACCAATTGATGCATCTTAGATGGCTGCTTGCTAGCATTTAAGGCCCCAGACGCCACTCTTCAAAGTGGGATGCAGAATGTTTTCTTAATAGGTTTTATTATGCCAATTGACTTAGATGTCCCCTGAAACCATGGTCCCCAGGCCCCTGCCCCTGCTACGCTGGCCTTTGAAGCATTCAGTTTATTCAGGAAACTGCTTTGCTTTTGGTTTAGTCCAATTGTGCTGACCTCCCCTGTATTGTGTGCTGTCTTTCCCTTCACCTAAAGTAGTTCTTATCTACTACCTAATTATTGAATGCCCCTTTCCCACCCTCCCTCCCCCCCGCCTCGTAACCACAAAAGAATGTTTTCTTCTCAGTTTAAACTATTTCTCAAGTTCTTATAATAGTGGTCTTATACAATATCTGTCCTATTGTAACTGACTAATTTCACTCAGCATAATGCAATCTAGATTCCTCCATGTTATGAAATGTTTCACAGGTTCCTCACTGTTCTTTATCGATGCGTAGTATTCCATTGTGTGAATATACCATAATTTATTTAACCATTCATCTGTTGATGGGCACCTTGGTTGCTTCCATCTTTTTGCTATTGTAAATAGTGCTGCAATAAACATGGGTGTGCATATACCTCTTCGTGTAAGGCTCTTATTTCTCTAGGATATATTCCAATGAGTGGGGTTGCTGGATCGTATGGTAGTTCTATTTCTAGCTTTTTAAGGAAGCTCCGAATCCATTTCCAAAGTGGTTGTACCATTTGACATTCCCACTAGCAGTGTGGCAGTGTTCCAATCTCTCCACAGCCTCTCCAACATTTATTCTTTTGTGTTTTTTGGATTAATGCCTGCCTTGTTGGAGTGAGATGAAATCTCATTGTAGTTTTGATCTGCATGTCTCTAATGGCTAACGATCATGAACGTTGCCTAATGTATCTGTGAGCTACCTGAATGTCTTCCTTAGTGAAGTGTGTATTCATATCTTTGGCCCAGTTTTTCATTGGGTTATTTGTCTTTTTGCAGTTAAGTTTTTGCAGTTATCATGTAGATTTTAGAGATTGGGCACTGATCAGAAATGTCATAGCTAAAAACTTTTTCCCAGCCTATAGTTAGTCTTTTTACTCTTTTGGTGAAGTCTTTGGATGAGCATAGGTGTTTGATTTTTAGGAGATCCCTGTTATCTAGTTTTTCTTCTACATTCTTTATAATGTTTTGTACACTGTTTATGCCATGTATTAGGACTCCTAACATTGTCCGTATTTTTTCTCCATGATCTTTATTGTTTTAGATTTTATATTTAGGTCTTTGATCCATTTTGAGCTCATATGGGTCTTGTTTCATTTTTTTGCAGATGGATATCCAGTTATGCCAGCACCATTTGTTAAGAAGACTGTCTTTTCCCCATTTAACTGTTTTGGGGCCTTTGTCAAATATCAATTGCTCATATGTGGATGGATTTATGTCTGGGTTCTCAATTCTGTTCCATTGGTCCATATATCTGTTGCTGTACCAGTACCAGGCTGTTTTGACTACTGTGGTGGTATAATAAGTTCTAAAGTCAGGTAAAGTAAGGCCTCCCACTTTGTTCTTCTTTTTCAGTAATGCCTTATTTACCCGGGGCCACTTTCCCATCCATATAAAGTTGGTGATTTGTTTCTCCATCTCATTAAAGAATGTCGTTGCGATTTGGATCGGAATTGCATTAAATGTATAGATCGCTTTTGGGAGAACAGACATTTTTATAACGTTAGGTCTTCCTATCCACGAGCAAGGTACATTTTTCCACTTACGTTACCTCTTTTGGATTCTTGCAGAAGTGTACTGTAGTCTTCTTTGTATAAGTCTTTTACACCTCTGGTAAGATTTATTCATAACTATTTTATCTTCTTGGGGGCTACTGTAAATGGCATTGATTTGGTGATTTCCTCTTCGATGTTCTTTTTCTTGCTGTAGAGGAATCCAACTGATTTTTGTATTTTGTCTTCTATCCCGATACTCTTCTGAACTCTCCTATTATTTTCAGTAGTTTTCTGGAGGATTCCTTAGGGTTTTCTGTGTATAAGATCATGTCATCTGCAAACAGAGATACTTTGACTTCTTCCTTGCCAATCTGGATGCCCTTTATTTCTTTATCTAGCCTAATTGCCCTGCCTAGGACTTCCAGCACAATGTTGAATAAGAGTGGCGATAAAGGGCATCTTTGTGTGGTTGCCGATCTCCAGGGGAATGTTTTCAGGCTCTCTCCATTTTGGGTGACGCTGGCAGTTGGCTTTGTATATATACCCTTATGTTGAGGGATTTTCCTCCTATTCCTATTTTGTTGAGAGTTTTTATCATGACCAAGTGTTGAACTTTTTCAAATGCCTTTTCTGCATCAATTGATAAAGTCGTGGTTCTTGTCTTTTGTTTTATTTACATGGTGGATTACATTACTTTTTTTTCTAATGTTGAACCATCCCTGCATACCTGGTATGAATCCCACTTGGTCACGGTGAATTATTTTTTGATATGTTGTTGAATTCTATTGGCTAGAATTTTGTTGAGGATTTCTGCATCTACATTCATGAGGGATATAAGCCTATAATTTTCTTTTCTTGTGGTGTCTTTAACGGGTTTTGGTATCAGGGATATGGTGGCTTCACAGAATGTGTTTGGGAGTATTCCGTCCTTTTCTATGCTCTGAAATACCTTTTGTAGTAGTGGTGTTAACTCTTCTCTGAAAGTTTGGTAGAACTCTGCAGTGAAGCCATCCGGACCAGGGCTTTTTTTTTATTCGGAGTTTTTGATTACCTTTTCAATGTCTTCTTTTGTTATGGGTCTATTTAGTTGTTCTACCTCTGTTTGTGTTAGTTTAGGTAGGTAGTGTGTTTCTAGGAATTCATCTATTTCTTCTAGGTTTTCAAATTTGTTTGAGTACAGTTTTTCATAGTAATCTGATATGATTCTTTTCATTTCAGTTGGGTCTGTTGTAATATCGCCCATCTCATTTCTTTTTTGGGTTATTTGCTTCCTCTCCTGTTTTTCTTTTGTCAGTTTGGCCACTAGTTTACCAATTTTGTTGAGTTTCTCAAAAAACCAGCTTTTGGTCTTGTTAATTCTTTCAATTGTTTTTCTGTTTTCTGTTTCATTTAGTTCAGCTCTAATTTTTATTATTTGTTTTCTTCTGGTGCCTGTGGGTTTCTTTTGTTGCTCTCTTTCTATTTGTTCAAGCTGTAGGAATAATTCTTTGATTTTGCCCCTTTCTTCTTTTTGGATGTGTGCATTTATTGATATAAATTGGCCTCTGAGCACCGCTTTTACTGTGTCCCAAAGGTTCTGACAGGAAGTGTTTTCATTCTCATTGGATTCTCTGAATTTCTTTATTCCATCCTTAATGTCTTCTATAATCCAGTCTTTTTGAGCAGGGTATTGTTCCGTTTCCAAGTGTTTGATTTCTTTTCCCTGCTTTTCCTGTTATTGATTTCCACTTTTATGGCCTTACGGTCAGAGAAGATGCTTTGTAATATTTCAACGTCCTGGATTCTGCTAAGGCTTGTTTTATGACCTAATATGTAGTCTATTCTAGAGAATATTGCATGTGCACTAGGAAAGAAAGTGTACTTGGTTGCTGTTGGGTAGAGTGTTCTGTGTATGTCTACGAGGTCAAGTCGGTTGACTGTGGCATTCAGATCTTCCGTGTCTTTACTGAGCTTCTTTCTGGATGTCCTGTCCTTCACCAAAAGTGCTATGTTGAAGTCTCCTACTGTTATTGTGGAGCTGTCTATCTCACTTTTCAATGCTGAAAGAGTTTGTATCTTGCAGCCCCGCATTGGGTGCATAAATATTTAATGTGGTTATATCTTCTTGGTGTATTGTCCCTTTAATCATTATATAGTGTCCTTCCTTATCCTTTGTGATGGATTTAACTTTAAAGTCTATTTTGTCAGAAATTAATATTGCCACTCCTGGTCCTTTTTGATTGTTGTTTGCTTGATACATTTTTTCCCATCCTTTGAGTTTTAGTTTGCTTGTGTCTGTAAGTCTAAGGTGTGTCTCTTGTAGGCAGCATACAGGTCGATCTTGTTTTTTAATCCATTCTGCCGTTCTCTGTCTCTTTATTGGTCCATTTACATTCAGGGTAATTACGGATAGGTATGAATTTAGTGCTATCATTTTGATGTCTTTTTTTGTGTGTTGACAGTTTCTTTTTCCCACTTGATTTTATGTGCTGAGTAGATTTTCTTTATATATTGTCCTTTCCTCATATTTGTTGTTGTTGACTTTGTTTCTGCAGAGTCTGTATTCTTCCCTTATATTTTATTTTGATGAGTAGGATAGTTTGTCTCCTTTGTGGTTGCCTTATTATCTACCCCTATTTTTCTAAATTTAAAACTAACTTTTATTTCTTTGTATCATCGTATCTTCCTCTCCATATGGAAGGTGTACGATTACATTTCTTAGTCCCTCTTTATTATTTTAATGTTGTCTTCTTTTACATAATCACATTGCTGTTACCCCGTGTTGGGGTTTTTTTTTTTAATCTTGCTTTGTTTTTTTGGATTTCTCTGGTTTGACTTCTGGTTGCTCTGCCCAGTGTTCCAGTCTTGGGTTGATAGCTGATACTATTGATTTACTAACCAAAGAACTCCCTTTAGTATTTCTTGTAGTTTTGGTTTGGTTTTTACGAATTCCCTAAACTTGTGTTTATCTGGAAATGTCTTAATTTCACCTTCATATTTAAGAGACAGTTTTGATGGATATACGATTCTTGGCAGGCAATTTTTTTCCTTCAATTTTTTTAAAATATGTCATCCCATTGCCTCTTGCCTGCATGGTTTCTGCCAAGTAGTCCAAGCTTATTCTTATTGGCTCTCCTTTGTAGATGACTTTTCGTTTATCCCTTGCTGCTCTTATAATTCTCTTTATCTTTGGTTTTGGCAAGTATAATATGTCTTGGGGACTTTTTTTTTAACATCTACCTTATGTGGAGTTCAATGAGCATCTTGGATAGATATCTTCTCATCTTTCACAGTACCAGGGAATTTTTCTGCCAACAAATCTTCAACCATTTTCTCTGCATTTGCTGTCATCCCTCCCTGTTCTGGTACTCCAATCACTCGTAGGTTATTTCTCTTGAGAGAGTCCCATGATTCTTAAGGTTTCTTCATTTTTTTTTTAATTCTTCTATCTGATTTTTCTTCAAATATATTAGTGCCAAGTGATTTATCTTCGAGTTCAGAAATTCTAGCTTCCACTTGCTCAATTCTGCTCCTCTTTTTATTTAGTTATTTAATTCTGTAATTTTATTGTTAATCTTCTGAATTTCTGATTGCTGCCTGTGTACGGATTTTTCCAGCTTATTAAACTTTTCATTATGTTCCTGAATAATCTTTCTAATTTCTTCAGTTGCTTTATCTGTGTGTTCCTTGGCTGGTTCTGCATATTGCCTCATTTCCCTCCTGATGTCTTGAAGGGTTCTGTATATTAAACTTTTGTATTCTGCATCTGGTAATTCCATGAATGCAGTTTCATCTAGAAGATCCCTGGATTCTTTGTTTTGAGAGCCTGTTGAGGTGATCATGGTCTATTTCTTTATGTGACAAGATATCGACTGTTGTGTCTGAGCCATCTATAAGTTATCGTATTAGTTTATGCTTGCTTACTGTGTCGCAGCTGCTTGCTCTGTTTTGTTTTGGTATACCCCTATGGGTTGCTTGAGTTAGCTAGTTTGATTATTTTTGCCTTTGGAGCTCTGGTGTTCTGTTCCCAGCTGGCTAGAGCTGTTATCAGGTGTATCAGTCTCGGAGTCCATTCAATTTTCTTGTATGAGTTCAGCTCAGGTGTCCAGGTAGCTGATATCAAGTGTGTGGTACAGGCTCTGTCCTATAGCCTTAGAGGGGCAGGGGTGATTGGGTTATATACCGGTATCTGATTGCAGCAGAGGGTCATGCTCTGAACAAGGCAGGGGGCTAAGAACTGATCCCCAAGTGTCTCTGAGGAAAACGTGTCTCTGTTCCCTAGAGTGTGCTGGTGGGTGGGTTCTGCAGAGGGTCCGTGGGCACCCAAAGTTTTTTGGTTGTAAGGACTGGGAGGTACCAGTTATCTCTGGACCCCTGTTGCGGGTGGCTGGGTGACCTGAGTGGCGCTACCAGTCCTTAGGTCCCTGCTGTGTGTAGGTGAGGACCTTGTTTAATAGGCAATGTCAAACGTCAAACACCCATCTCTCCACTGCACAGCTGAAATGGTTGGAGTTTGCCAATAAGGGCCTATTCTCCTGAAATAGGCCCACACAGGTCCATGCAGAAGGGAAAGGTGCTCAAGGTCCAAGGACTCTTTATGCCTGGGCAGGAGCTGCTTTTGTCCTGAACTCCCCCAGTTAATGGAGCTAGCAAATTATCTTTTCCCCCCATTTGTAAATTTTTCCCTTCCCCAAGGCCAGTAGGATGGCTCTAGGTCCTCACCAGGGTCTATCTCAGGCCCAGGGAATGCAGAGGCTGAAGCCGGCCTGGGGGTGGGTGGGGGTGCGGTAAAATATACGCAAGTACTTAGCTTTTGCCGAGAGCGCCCTTCAGGTTCCGGAGCTGTGAGTGGGCTGTGTGGCTGGCTGCTGCTTCCTGAGGAAACTGCGGTGGAATACTATTACTAGCCCGCCGCCAATACCACTCCGGGAATGGTGCCTGAGGGCTCCCCGCGATTCCGGTCCGGTAACTCCTCTCCACTTCTGAACAGCCCCTTCCTTCCCCCACCCCTCAGTTCGTTGTCTAAGCTTTCCTTTGATGCTCAGGGCTCCCAGCTTGTCACAAATATACTCATTTCACTTGTTTTTTTGGGTCTTTGTTGTAAAGAGGGCTCGATGGAGGCGTCTCTCTATTCCACCATCTTGGCTCCGCCTGTATGTAAATTTCTATATGAGAGACTGACCTGATTTGTAAACTTGCACTTAAAGCACAATAAAAATTAATTTAAAAAAGTACTGCAACAACATAAAATGCAGAAAAGCAAGCACTACAAGGTGAATACGCCATCACAAACACACAAAGGATAAATGACAAATTTAAGAAAACAGAAAAGAATCCATAAAGTATAATAATTCCTCAATTAAGATTAAAAGTTTGCTTACACAAAACATTCTAAAAAATACCTTCACAAGATTGCATGGCAAGGGGGTAGAGTAGTTAACAGAACAAAGATCTTTTTGAGGGAAAACAAAAAAAAAAGACGATTCAGCAATGTCTTTTAAATAGAAAGGTCTTAACTTTGTAGGCCCAAAAAGTTTTTTCTTTTCAAGTAAGTCCACTTATACATAATCCTTTCATTTCCCCAATCAAGGCAATATAAAATGATTCTACATTCTCAAGGTAACTAAAAGGTTTTGAGCACCCAAGGTCCCCAGAGTTCAGAGAAATAAAGTACTATTTACAGTGTTTCGTAAGACAGGTATCTGTGGCTTCTACTGTGGGATGACTAGGAACACCATGTAAAGCAGGTCCCTTTGTCAAGGGCACCACACAGCACTACTGGGGAACAAGGCACAGTGTGGGCACTGACATTTCCAGAAGTAGAGCCCACGGGGAAGAGGTTCTGAGTGTTCTCTTCCTCTTGTATATTTGGCACTACAGGTGATGTCGCAAAGCAGCTCTGGTGCTCAGGGACCTCTCGTTGGCACACTCAAATCACAGCTTGGGCGAAACTTTTGGCATTACTACTACTGATGACACTTTGCTGTGAGTTACTGACACCTGTCTTACATTTAAGGTAACAAAGCAGCCAATGTGAGATAAAATTCTCCTAACATTCCCATCAGGCTTACCTGTCAGAGCTATCATCTTAGATTCCAGATTCATGATGGCACTTTCTACAGAGACAGGCCGTCTGATCAGGGCAGTTGGGTTAGTCATGTCAATAATCACTGCTTGAGCCTACTCACCAACTTTCTCTCAAACACATATAAATTTATCAGATTCCATTGTCAGTGTGTTGAATCCAATGATGGATTAATTCCCAGGTTTTGGAGCTAAACTGCAATGAAGACTTGGTTAACGCAATTTTTTTTCTTTCTAAAGAAAAAATGAAGAAGAAGTTAAGCAAGAGTTTAGAAAAAAGTTACATTAAGTAAACATCTGAGGCAAACTCTGACTTGCCTTTCTGTACCTTTAACAGATACAGCGGATGGGTCAACAGTAACCTGTTAGTCAATCCTCAAGGAGTTTATAATCCTGCAGGCATGATGAGACACATACAAGGATAAGGAAAATACCAGGGCAGTGAAGAACACCATGAGTGGTACAGAAAGGAAGACACTAGGCGGGAGAGGGAGAGAGGCCCACAAACAAACAATATCAGAGAAGGCTTCACAGACAAGACCAGTACTGAGGAAAGCCTTGCCAGGAATGGGGTCTTAGAGAGGTGAAGGTGGGGCAAGAGGAAGAGAAGGGGAGAAAACATAAAAACTGGTTTCTCCAAAAGGCAACAATAACAAAGAACCAGTCGATAATTTTTGCTTAAAACATTTCCCTACATATCATAAGTCTGTCTAAATCTGATTTAAATGAATTTCTAAGTCCATTTGAATACTACTTGGGAGTCTACAGTTAACAAAGCGACTAGGCCTCGTACGTATTCCAGAGGCAGAAGAAATGCATCTACTTGTGTAAACTGCAATTAAGGTATCTTTCACCAAAGGCCATTTTATACACAGTACCTGGCCTACATAAAGATCTATTAATAAGTTTCAGTGCAAAACCTTGAGAAAATACATAGCCATGAAATTTATACTGCCCTATTTTTTATTATAAGAAACCACGCGGCAGTGGTGGTTCAGTGGTAGAATTCACACCTTTCTTGCATGAGACTTGGGTTCAATTCCCAGACAATGCACTATATGTGCAGCCACTACTTGACTGTCGGTGGAGGCTTGAGTGTTGCTATGATGCTGAAGGGTTTTCAGTGGAGCTCCCAGACTAGGACAGATGAAGAAGAAAGGCCTGGTGATCTACTTCCAAAAACCAGTCAGTAAAAACCCTATGTATCTTAATGGTCTGATCAGCAACCAATCATGGGGATGGTGCAGGACCAAGCGGCGTTTTGTTCTGTTTTGAATGGGGTTGCCATGAGTCAGGGGTTGGACTCCATGGCAGCTAACAGCAGCCATATAAAGGAGCCATTCTTATTTCTATAAATCCCCATGTCCCAACCTACAAGGTACTTTTATTTCTCAACTTTGTTCCGCTCAACCCAAACCTAACTGCTACCAACTTGATCCTTTAACATCTGGTGGTGTAAACAGTTAAGTGCTTGGCTGCTAACCAATAGCTTGGCAGTTCAAACTCCCCAGTGGCTCCGTGGGAGAAAAACCTGGCCATCTGCTTCCGTAAGGATTACAGCCAAGAAAACCTTATGGTGCAGTTCTACTCTTCTCACTTGGGGCCATCATGAGCCGAAAACAACTCAATGGCACCAAGAACAACAATCTTGTATTGTACAGGCTTATGCTAGCAACAAAGATCATGCACCATTTGTTTAAAAATAACCACCATCCTTTGGAAGGGGTTCAGATGAGTCTGTTAATACTGCTAGCATAATTTTTTTACTCTATCATTTTTCTTTTGATATAGACATGAAATCTTTAAAAGCAGGGACTGTATCTTATTTGTCTTTTGTAACACAGACAATAACACCTATTGGAAATTTCAGTCACTGAGTGGAACAGGCTCCACCACAGCATATCACCTCATCTGATCTCCCCATTAACCCATGAGGCATATACATTATACAAAATTTACACTTGTATAAAACAAGGCTTTTCAGTTAAGAAATCTTTCTAATGTCACAAAGCTGACTTATGATGGAGCCAGGTATGAATAAAGCCTGTGTTCTGAAGCACAATACTGAGTTGTTCGAATTTCATATTTCATTTTAACACAGGAAAGATGAACTAAGTGGTGATTATATGCAAGTGAGTCCACCAAAACAAACAAAAAACACATATAGTAGCAAAAAACATTTAACAACAAAAAAACCAAAACATTCTTTCATAATTGTAGTGAAATAATATTCTTTTAAAATACAACCTCCTTGTCAATACTTCCATTACTACAATGAAGTCCCTTCACATTCCAGCCTAGGGTTATACCAGAAAAAGAAAAAAAAAGATGCACACAGTGGCCCAGTGCTCACAAGAAGCCACACACACACCAGCATCTCTAGCCATGGCAGGAGCAGTCCTGGCTCTGTGTATGAATGGAACACCACAACAGGAACCCTCCAAAGGATGTCAGGAAGAGACAACATGGACCCTAAAGTACTAGATCATCATTCTCTCCAAGCTTAGTCTCCTGCAGGCTTATCCAACGATGTCTAAGATCATAAATCCCTGGAAGATGTGGGTCAAATTAGCTTTATTTACTCTGTAATTGATTTGAAAATCCCAGAAAATGGAAGTGTATCAATGCCATAGGTGGCACAATATTCAAACAGAGAGCAGTCGGAATCCAGAAGACTGCTGCATTTGAGTTTCATACCCCAGATTCTACAACATTATCAATCAAACGACTTGGGAGCCTTTTGAAAAGAAAACCATGAATACCAGGGTGTCAACATGGTCACTAAAAAGTCATGCTAAGCCAACCTTATTTTCTTGGGGTCAAGCAAATGTGGCAGGTTACATCTTCATTTCACAAAGCACTTGGCTTAGCTTTGCTGAGGTAGCTGGAAGTAGCTTTCACAGCCAGTAATAAATCCTCATTCCGAGCCCTCTATCTGTGGCACTCCTATGGTATATGGAACTTTGCTTTTTATTATCTACATGTATCTTCTTTCTTTTCACACTCAGATTCAGTGCCTCCTAATCTGGAATTCTTCAAAGTATCTAGCACCTAAAAAGCCTAAATAACACACAAAACAGAAGAAGCTTGGACTAAGATGGAGAAGCTGAGGTGAGCTTGTACACATGCAGGTGCACAGCTGGACCATACTCCAAGGTACTGGCCATATATGCGACTGTCTACCTGATGACAGGCCACAGACTGTGTCCATCTTCTGCTACTCAATATTTTGAACAATTCCTCTAGTCAAAGTCACAGAAGGGGATGTTTTTAGTATCTGTTAAGGGTCTGCTTTGAGACTATCAATAGTCTAGGATAACAATCAGAATCTTTACATGACTGGAAGGACTATGAAATAAAAAATATAAATCTACAAAAATGCAAAAAAATACATTTGTATTAATATAAAAAAACAGGATCAAGGTTTTACTCAAAATGAAGCAAATATTCAGAATCCAAAGAAGACCCACACATTGCAAATGGTTACATTGATTTTATCCAAACCAAGTGTATAAAACATTTGATCCATCAACAGATGAATGGGTAAACAAAATGTGGCGCAGCCATACAATGGAATATTATGCAGCCATATAGAGAAATGAAGTTCTGATACATGCTACAACATGGATGAGTCTGGGAAACATTATGCTGAGCGAAATAAGTCAGACCTGTACAGACCTGTACTGATTTCAATTATATGAAATGTCTAGAATAAGCAAATGCATAGGGATCAAAGTTTATTAGTAATTACTAAGGATGGAAGAAGATGGGACAAAAGAAGTTACTGCTTAAGGAGCACTGAATTTCTGTTAAGGGTGACAGAAAAACTGGGAAATGGATACTGGTGACCGTTACACAATATGGTGAATGTAATTAATGTCACTGAACTGTACACATAAAAATGGTTGAATTGGTAAATATATTTTTTAAGTAAATTAAAAAAAACATTTGAGACAAATGAGGAAATTTTACATTGATAAGGTATTTGACCCCCACATATCTGTCAGTTTGTTGTACTGTGGGGGGCTTTTGTGTTGCTGTCATGCTGGAAGCTATGCCACCAGTATTCAGACACCAACAGGGTCACCCACAGCGGACAGGTTTCAGCTGAGCTTCCAGACTAAGACAGATGAGGAAGAAGGACCTGGAAGTCTACTCCTGAAAAGAATCTGCCAGTGGAAACCTTATGAATAGCAGTGGAACACTGTCTGATACAGTGGTGAAAATGAGCCCCCCGAGCTTTTGGGACCTTCATTTGCTGATATGGCACAACTTAAAATGAGAAGAAACAGCTGCAAACATCCATTAATAATCAGAACCTGGGATGTATGAAGTATGAATCTAGGAAAATTGGAAATCATCAAAAATGAAATGGAATGCATAAACATTGACATTCTAGGCATTAGTGAGCTGAAATGGACTGGTATGGGTCATTATGAATTGGACAATCATATGGTCTACTGTGCTAGGAATGACAACTTGAAGAGGAATGGCATTGCCTTTGTTGTCAAAAAGAACATTTCAAGATATATCCTGAAGTACAACACTGTCAGTAATAATATCCACATGCCTACAAGGAAGACCAGTTAATATGACTATTATTCAAATTTACGCACTAACCACTAAGGTCACAGGTGAAGAAATTGAAGATTTTTACCAGCTCCTACAGTCTGAAATTGATCAAACATGCAATCAGGATGCACTGATAATTACTGGTGATTGGAATGCGAAAGCTGGAAACAAAAAGGACTGGTAGTTGGAAAATACGGCCTTGGAGATAGAAACGATCCTGGAGACTACATGATAGAATTTTGCAAGACCAACGACTTCTTCATTGTAAATGCCTTTTTTTTTACCAACATAAACGGCGACTATACATGTGTGCCTCGCCAGACAGAATACACAGCAATCAAATCAATTATGTCTGTGGAAAGAGCAGATGGAAAAGCTCAATATTATCAGCCAGAACAAGGCCAGAGGCCAACTATGAACTGACCACCAACTGCTCATATGCAAGGTCAAGTTAAAACTGAAGAAAATTAGAACAAGTCAACAAAAGCCAAAGTACGACCTTGAATATATCTCACCTGAATTAGAGACCATCTCAAGAACATATTTGACGTCCTGATGATCGGAGACCAGACGAGTTGTGGAATGACATGAAGGACATCATCCAAGAAGAAAGCAAAAGGTCATTAAAAGACAAGAAAGCAAGAAAGAAAAGACCAAAACATATGTCAGATAAGACTCTGAAACTTGCTGTTGAACGTCGAGTAGCTAAAGGAAAAGGAAGAAATGATGAAGAACTTAACAGAGAATTTCCAAGGGCAGCTCGACAAGACAAACTAAAGCATTATAGTGACACGTGCAAACAGCTGGAGATAGAAAATCAAAAGGGAAGAACACGCTCGTTTCCCAAGCTGAAAAACTGAAGAAAAAATTCAAGCCTCGAGTTGCAACAGTGAAGAATTCCATGGGGAAAATAGTAGTAACGCAGGAAGCATCAAAAAAAGATGGAAAGAATATACAGACTCATTATGCCAAAAAGAACTGGTCAATGTTCAACCATTTCAGGAGGTAGCATATGATCAGGAACCAATGGTGCTGAAGGAAGAAGTCCAAGCTGCAATCGAAGGCACTGGCAAAAAACAAGGCTCCAGAAACTGGCAGAAAATCAATTCAAATGTTTCAACAAACGGATGCAGTACTGAAAGTGCTCACTCTTCTATGCCAAGGGATTTGGAAGACAGGTACCTGGCCAACTGACTGGAAGAGATCTATATTTATGCCTATTCTCAAGAAAGGTGATCCAACCAAATGTGGAAATTATTGAGCAATATCATTAATATCATAAGCAAGTAAAATTTTGCTGAAGATCATTCAAAAGCGACTGTAGCAGTTATTGACAGGGAACTGCCAGAAATTCAGGCCAGATTCAGAAGAGGACGTGGAACCAGGGATATTCATTGCTGGACCCTGTCTGAAAGCAGAGTATACCAAAAAGATGTTTACCTGTGTTTTATTGACGATGCAAAGGTATTCAACTGTATGGATCATAACAAATTATGGGTAACACTGAAAAGAACGAGAATTTCAGAGCACTTTATTCTTCTCATGAGGAACCCGCACGTAGATCAAGAGGGAGTTGTTCAAATAGGACAAGGGGATACTGCATGGTTTAAAGTCAGGAAGGATGTGCATCAGGATTTTATCCTTTCACCATACCTGTTCAATCTGAGAAGCCAAGAGGCTGGACTTTATGAAGAAGATGGCATCAGGATTGGAGGAAGACCCATTAACAACCTCCGTTATGCAGATGACACAACACTGCTTGCTGAAAGCGAAGACCTGAAGCATTTACCGATGAAGATGAAGGATCACAGCCTTCAGTATGGATTACACTTCAACATAAAGAAAATAAAAATCCTCAAGGCTGCACCAATAAGCAACATCATGATAAACAGAGAAAAGACTAAATTGTCAAGGATTTCATTTTACTTGGATCCACGACCAACATCAGTGGAAGCAGCAGTCAAGAAATCAAGAGATGCATTGTGTTGTGCAAATCTGCTGCAAAAGACATCTTTAAAATGTTGAAAAGCAAAGATGTCACCTGAAGACTAAGCTAAGCCTGACCCAAGCCACGGTATTTTCAACTGCACCTTATGCATGCAAAAGCTGAACAAACAAGAAGGAAAACTGAAGAGCTGACACCTTTGAATTGTGGTGCTGGTAAAGAATATTAAATGTTTTTTTTTTTATGGGATGCCAAAAGAAGGAACATATCTGTCTTGGAAGAAGCACAACCAGAATGCTCTTAGAAGCAAGGATGGAAAGACTGCATCCTACATACTTTGGACATGTTATCAGGAAATACCAGTCCCTGGAGAAGAACATCATGTTTGGTAGTGTAAATGGTCAGGGAAAAAGAGGAAGACCCTCAACAAGATGAACTGACACAGTGGCTCCAACAGTGGCCTTAAGCATGACAATTGTGAGCATGGCGAAGGACTAAGCAGTGTTTGCTCTGTAGTATACAGGGTCCCTATGAGTTGGAACAGACTTGACAGCACCTAACAACAACAACGTATTTGAGGAATTATTGACTTTTCAAGGTGTGATAATGTTATCCAAGGAGTCCCAGGGTAGCGCAAATGGCTAAGCGCTTGACCTCTAGCTGAACGGCTGTCAGTCTGAACCCACCCAGAGGCACCTCAGAAGACAGCCCTGACGATCTGCTTCCAAAAGGTCACACAGCCTTGAAAACTCTACAGAGCACAGCTCTACTCTAACACACATGGAGTCACCATGAGTCATAATCGACTTGATCGCAACTAACAACGTTATTAGAATATGCCTTAAAAGATAAAAAGTTCTGATAGAAAATCTGGGAGCAATTATTAGTGATGGTTACATAATATGATTAATGTAACTGATATCACTAAATTGTACATATGGAAAACACTGAATTGGGAACTATGTTATATATATATATATATATTTTTTAATAACTTTTATTAAGCTTCAAGTGAACATTTACAAATCCAATCAGTCTGTCACATATAAGTTTACATACATCTCACTCCCTACTCCCACTTGTTCTCCCCCTCTTGAGTCAGCCCTTTCAGTCTCTCCTTTCTTGACAATTTTGCCTGCTTCCCTCTCTCTCTATCCTCCCATCCCCCCTCCAGACAAGAGTTGCCAACACAATCTCAAGTGTCCACCTGATATAATTAGCTCACTCTTCATCAGCGTCTCTCTCCCACCCACTGACCAGTCCCTTTCATTTCTGATGAGTTGTCTTCGGGGATGGTTCCTGTCCTGTGTCAACTGAAGGTCTGGGGAGCATGGCCGCCGGGATTCCTCCAGTCTCAGTCAGACCATTAAGTTTGGTCTTTTTATGACAATTTGGGGTCTGTATCCCACTGATCTCCTGCTCCCTCAGGGGTCCTCTGCTGTGCTCCCTGTCAGGGCAGTCATCGATTGTGGCCAGGCACCAACTAGTTCTTCTGGTCTCAGGATGATGTAGGTCTCTGGTTCATGTGGCCCTTTCTGTCTCTTGGGCTCTTAGTTGTCCTGTGGCCTTGGTGTTCTTCATTTTCCTTTGCTCCAGGTGGGTTGAGACCAATTGCTGCATCTTAGATGGCCGCTTGTTAGCATTTAAGACCCCAGACGCCACACTTCAAAGTGGGATGGAGAATGATTTCATAATAGAATTATTTTGCCAATTGACTTAGAAGTCCCGGCAAACCGTGTTCCCCAGACCCCCGCACTTGCTCCGCTGACCTTTGAAACATTCATTTTATCCCGGAAACTTCTTTGTTTTTGGTCCAGTCCAATTGAGCTGACCTTCCATGTATTGAGTGTTGTCTTTCCCTTCACCTAAAGCAGTTCTTATCTACTGATTAATCAATAAAAAACCCTCTCCCACCCTCCCCACCTCATAACCACAAAAGTATGTGTTCTTCTCAGGTTTACTATTTCTCAAGATCTTATAATAGTGGTCTTATACAATATTTGTCCTTTTGCCTCTGACTAATTTCGCTCAGCATAATGCCTTCCAGGTTCCTCCATGTTATGAAATGTTTCAGAGATTCGTCACTGTTCTTTATCGATGCGCAGTATTCCATTGTGTGAATATACCACAATTTATTTACCCATTCATCCGTTGATGGACACCGTGGTTGCTTCCAACTTTTTGCTATTGTAAACAGAGCTGCAATAAACATGGGTGTGCATGTATCTGTTTGTATGAAGGCTCTTGTATCTCTAGGGTATATTCCTAGGAGTGGGATTTCTGGGTTGTATGGTAGTTCTATTTCTAACTGTTTAAGATAACGCCAGATAGATTTCCAAAGTGGTTGTACCATTTTACATTCCCACCAGCAGTGTATGAGAGTTCCAATCTCTCCGCAGCCTCTCCAACATTTATTATTTTGTGTTTTTTGGATTAATGCCAGCCTTGCTGGTGTGAGATGGAATCTCATCGTAGTTTTAATTTGCATTTCTCTAATGGCTAATGATCGAGAGCATTTTCTCATGTATCTGTTGGCTGCCTGAATATCTTCTTTAGAGAAATGTGTGTTCATATCCTTTGCCCACTTCTTGATTGGGCTGTTTGTCTTTTTGTGGTTGAGTTTTGACAGAATCATGTAGATTTTAGAGATCAGGCGCTGGTCAGAGATGTCATAGCTGAAAATTCTTTCCCAGTCTGTAGGTGGTCTTTTTACTCTTTTGGAGAAGTCTTTAGATGAGCATAGGTGTTTGATTTTTAGGAGCTCCCAGTTATCGGGTTTCTCTTCATCATTTTTGGTAATGTTTTGTATTCTGTTTATACCTTGTATTAGGGCTCCTAGGGTTGTCCCAATTTTTTCTTCCATGATCTTTATCGTTTTAGTCTTTATGTTTAGGTCTTTGATCCACTTGGAGTTAGTTTTTGTGCATGGTGTGAGGTATGGGTCCTGTTTTATTTTTTGCAAAGGGATATCCAGTTATGCCAGCACCATTTGTTAAAAAGGCTATCTTTTCCCCAGTTAATTGACACTGGTCCTTTGTCAAATATCAGCTGCTCATACGTGGATGGATCTATGTCTGGGTTCTCAATTCTGTTCCATTGGTCTATGTGTCTGTTGTTGTACCAATACCAGGCTGTTTTGACTACTGTGGCTGTATAATAGGTTCTGAAGTCAGGTAAGGTGAGGCCTCCCACTTTCTTCTTCTTTTTCAGTAGTGCTTTGCTTATCCGGGGCTTCTTTCCCTTCCATATGAAATTGGTGATTTGTTTCTCTATCCCCTTAAAATATGACATTGGAATTTCGATCGAAAGTGCATTAAATGTATACATGGCTTTTGGTAGAATAGACATTTTTACTATGTTAAGTCTTCGTATCCATGAGCAGGGTGTGTTTTGCCACTTAAGTATGTCCTTTTGAATTTCTTGTAGTAGAGCTTTGTAGTTTTCTTTGTATAGGTCTTTTACATCCTTGGTAAGATTTATTCCTAAGTATCTTATCTTCTTGGGGGCTACTGTGAATGGTATTGATTTGGTTATTTCCTCTTCGGTGTTCTTTTTGTTGATGTAGACGAATCTAAGTGATTTTTGTATGTTTATTTTATAACCTGAGACTCTGCCAAACTCTTCTATTAGTTTCAGTAGTTTTCTGGAGGATTCCTTAGGGTTTTCTGTGTATATAATCATGTCATCTGCAAATAGTGATAACTTTACTTCTTCCTTGCCAATTCGGATACCTTTTATTTCTTTGTCTAGCCTAATTGCCCTGGCTAAGACTTCCAGCACAATGTTGAATAAGAGCGGTGATAAAGGGCATCCTTGTCTGGTTCCCGTTCTCAAGGGAAATGCTTTCAGGTTCTCTCCATTTAGAGTGATATTGGCTGTTGGCTTTGCATAGATGCCCTTTATTATGTTGAGGAATTTTCCTTCAATTCCTATTTTGGTAAGAGTTTTTATCATAAATGGGTGTTGGACTTTGTCGA
Source organism: Loxodonta africana (assembly GCF_030014295.1). Taxonomy (NCBI): domain Eukaryota; kingdom Metazoa; phylum Chordata; class Mammalia; order Proboscidea; family Elephantidae; genus Loxodonta; species Loxodonta africana. Next base: position 34,011,492 of record NC_087360.1, read on the forward strand.
ATGCCTTTTCTGCATCAATTGATAAGATCATGTGGTTTTTGTCTTTTGTTTTATTTATGTGATGGATTACATTAATGGTTTTTCTGATATTAAACCAGCCTTGCATACCTCGTATAAATCCCACTTGATCAGGGTGAACTATTTTTTTGATGTGTTGTTGGATTCTATTGGCTAGAATTTTGTTGAGGATTTTTGCATCAATGTTCATGAGGGATATAGGTCTATAATTTTCTTTTTTTGTAATGTCTTTACCTGGTTTTGGTATCAGGGAGATGGTGGCTTCATAGAATGAGTTGGGTAGTATTCCGTCATTTTCTATGCTTTGGAATACCTTTAGTAGTAGTGGTGTTAACTCTTCTCTGAAAGTTTGGTAGAACTCTGCAGTGAAGCCGTCCGGGCCAGGGCTTTTTTTTGTTGGGAGTTTTTTGATTACCGTTTCAATCTCTTTTTTTGTTATGGGTCTATTTAGTTGTTCTACTTCTGAATGTGTTAGTTTAGGTAGGTAGTGTTTTTCCAGGAATTCATCCCTTTCTTCTAGGTTTGCAAATTTGTTAGAGTACAATTTTTCATAATAATCTGAAATGATTCTTTTAATTTCATTTGGTTCTGTTGTGATGTGGTCCTTCTCATTTCTTATTCGGGTTATTTGTTTCCTTTCTTGTATTTCTTTTGTCAGTCTAGCCAATGGTTTATCAATTTTGTTAATTTTTTCAAAGAACCAGCTTTTGGCTTTGTTAATTCTTTCAATTGTTTTTCTGTTCTCTAATTCATTTAGTTCAGCTCTAATTTTTATTATTTGTTTTCTTCTGGTGCCTGATGGATTCTTTTGTTGCTCAGTTTCTATTTGTTCAAGTTGTAGGGACAGTTCTCTGATTTTGGCTCTTTCTTCTTTTTGTATGTGTGCATTTATTGATATAAATTGGCCTCTGAGCATTGCTTTTGCTGTGTCCCAGAGGTTTTGATAGGAAGTATTTTCATTCTCGTTGCTTTCTATGAATTTCCTTATTCCCTCCTTAATGTCTTCTATAACCCAGTCTTTTTTCAGAAAGGTGTTGTTCATTTTCCAAGTATTTGATTTCTTTTCCCTAGTTTTTCTGTTATTGATCTCTAGTTTTATTGCCTTGTGGTCTGAGAAGATGCTTTGTAATATTTTGATGTTTTGGACTCTGCAAAGGTTTGTTTTATGACCTAATATGTGGTCTATTCTAGAGAATGTTCCATGTGCACTAGAAAAAAAAGTATACTTTGCAGCAGTTGGGTGGAGAGTTCTGTATAAGTCTATGAGGTCAAGTTGGTTGATTGTTGTAATTAGATCTTCCGTGTCTCTGTTGAGCTTCTTACTGGATGTCCTGTCCTTCTCTGAAAGTGGTGTGTTGAAGTCTCCTACTATAATTGTGGAGGTATCTATCTCGCTTTTCAATTCTGTTAAAATTTGATTTATGTATCTTGCAGCCCTGTCATTGGGTGTGTAAATATTTAATATGGTTATGTCTTCCTGATCAATTGTCCCTTTTATCATTATATAGTGTCCTTCTTTATCCTTTGTGGTGGATTTAAGTCTAAAGTCTATTTTGTCAGAAATTAATATTGCTACTCCTCTTCTTTTTTGCTTATTGTTTGCTTGATATACTTTTTTCCATCCTTTGAGTTTTAGTTTGTTTGTGTCTCTAAGTCTAAGGTGTGTCTCTTGTAGGCAGCATATAGATGGATCGTGTTTCTTTATCCAGTCTGTGACTCTCTGTCTCTTTATTGGTGCATTTAGTCCATTTACATTCAGGGTAATTATAGATAAATAAGTTTTTAGTGCTGTCATTTTAATGCCTTTTTATGTGTGTTGTTGACAATTTCATTTTTCCACATACTTTTTTGTGCTGAGGCGTTTTTCTTAGTAAATTGTGAGATCCTCATTTTCATAGTGCTTGACTTTATGTTAGTTGAGTCGTTACGTTTTTCTTGGTTTTTATCTTGAGTTATAGAGTTGTTATACCTTTTTGTGGTTACCTTATTATTTACCCCTATTTTTCTAAGTAAAAACCTAACTTGTATTGTTCTATATCGCCTTGTATCACTCTTCATATGGCCGTTCAATGCCTCCTGTATTTAGTCCCTCTTTTTGATTATTGTGATCTTTTACCTATTGACTTCCATGATTCCCTGTTATGTGTATTTTTTTTTTTAATTAATCTTAATTTGTTTTTGTGATTTCCCTATTTGAGTTGATATCAGGACGTTCTGTTTTGTGACCTTGTGTTGTGCTGATATCTGATATTATTGGTTCTCTGACCAAAGAATATCCTTTAGTATTTCTTGTAGCTTTGGTTTGGTTTTTGCAAATTCTCTAAACTTGTGTTTATCTGTAAATATCTTAATTTCGCCTTCATATTTCAGAGAGAGTTTTGCTGGATATATGATCCTTGGCTGGCAGTTTTTCTCCTTCAGTGTTCTGTATATGTGGTCCCATTCCCTTCTTGCCTGCATGGTTTCTGCTGAGTAGTCAGAACATATTCTTACTGATTCTCCCTTGAAGGAAACCTTTCTTTTCTCCCTGGCTGCTTTTAAAATTTTCTCTTTATCTTTGGTTTTGGTGAGTTTGATGATAATATGTCTTGGTGTTTTTCTTTTTGGATCAATCTTAAATGGGGTTCGATGAGCATCTTGGATAGATATCCTTTCGTCTTTCATGATGTCAGGGAAGTTTTCTGTCAGGAGTTCTTCAACTATTTTCTCTGTGTTTTCTGTCCCCCCTCCCTGTTCTGGGACTCCAATCACCCGCAGGTTATCCTTCTTGATAGAGTCCCACATAATTCTTAGGGTTTCTTCATTTTTTTTAATTCTTTTATCTGATTTTTTTTCAGCTATGTTGGTGTTGATTCCCTGGTCCTCCAGATGTCCCAGTCTGCATTCTAATTGCTCGAGTCTGCTCCTCTGACTTCCTAGTGCGTTGTCTAATTCTGTTATTTTATTGTTAATCTTTTGGATTTCTACATGTTGTCTCTCTATGGATTCTTGCAACTTATTAATTTTTCCAGTATGTTCTTGAATAATCTTTTTGAGTTCTTCAACAGTTTTATCAGTGTGTTCTTTGGCTTTTTATGCAGTTATCCTAATTTCATTTGTGATATCATTAAGCATTCTGTAAATTAGTTTTTTATATTCTGTATCTGATAATTCCAAGATTGTATCTTCATTTGGGAAAGATTTTGATTCTTTTGTTTGGGGGGTTGGAGAAGCTGTCACGGTCTGCTTCTTTAAGTGGTTTGATATGGATTGTTGTCTCCAAGCCATCACTGGGAAACTAGTTTTTCCAGAAAATCCGCTAAAAAAAAAATGCAGTCAGATCCCTATCAGAGTTCTCCCTCTGGCTCAGGCTATTCAGATGTTAATGAAGCCGCCTGGGGAGGGCGAGGGAGGGAACAGAGAGATAGGAGAGTAGCACCTCAGAATATAGCCAGAGTTGCTTGTCTTGCTTGGAATGACTATTATATCTGAGATTCCCGCGGGCGCATCGCCTATGTGTGCTGGCTGTGTGGAGATTGCCCCCGGGGGGTCTGGCCCGCTGGAGTCACGCTCAGATCCTCCGCTTCCAGCCCCACGCCCAGCGTCAAGGCTCCCCTACTGGGACGGTGCACTCTCGACTCCAAAATCAGTCGCTGCCTCCCGGGGACTTCTCGTCCCTCCAGCCGTGTGGCCGTGCCGCTCCCGAGAACTAGTTGGGCCTCCTCCCGGGGTTAGTTCAGATGGGTGGAGCAGGTCCCCATGCTTGTGCCGTGACCGAGTGTCCTGGCTGGGACGCTGTTCTCCCCACTCCAATACCAGTCGCTGCCTCCCGGGGACTTCTCCTACCGGCTGCATCCCACGCCGCCCGCGCGACCCGGCTGGTCCCCTTCCCGGGGTTAGTTCAGGGGGGTGGAGCAACTCTCCGTGTTTATGCCGTACCTGCGTCCAGTCCAAATCCCTGCGGGACGGTTCCCTGGCTAGGACGCTGCTCTTTCTGCTCCAAGACCAGTCACTGCCTCCCAGGGACTTCTCCTACCGGCTGCGTCCCACGCCGCCCGTGGAACCGGCTGGTCCCCCTCCCGGGGTTAGTTCAGGGGGGTGGAGCCGCTCTCTGTGCTTGTGCCATACCTGACTGGTACGCTGGCTCCAGGCTCTGGAAACAATCGCTGCTTCCCCGTATTAGTTCGTTCTCCGTCTCTAAATCTGTGTTTGTTGTTCAGGGTTCGTAGATTGTTATGTATGTGATCGATTCACTTGTCTTTCCGTGTCTTTGTTGTAAGAGGGATCCGAGGTAGCGTCTGCCTAGTCCGCCATCTTGGCTCCGCCCCCATATATATTTTTTATAAAAGAATATTTTGTGTTTTTGCTGAAGGTTTACATGGTTTAGGTTCCTATTCAACAATTTCTGTGCAAGTTGTTCAGTGACATTGGTTACATTCTTCACAATGTGTGAACATTCTCATTATTCCCGGTCTTGTTGGTCTATTTCCATTAATCTAGTTTCCCTGCCTCCTTACAGCCTCATCTTTGTTTTAAAGTAAGTGTTGACCATTTGGTCTCATATGGACAATTTTTTAAAGAAGCACAGTATTTATGCGTGATATTCATTATTATTTTTAAAAATATTTTATTGTGTTTTAAGTGAACCTTTACACAGCAAATTATGTTCCCCTTTAACAATTTTTATACATATTGTTCCGTGCCTTGGCTACAATTTTTAGTGTGTCAGCATTCTATTTCCATTCTGTTTGTTCTGTTTCCATTGATTAGCTTCCCTGCCCCTTCTTGCCTTCTCTCCTTTGCTTTTGGGCAAATGCTGACGGTATAGTCTCATATAGTTCATTGTTTAGGGCAGCAAATTATTCATGGGTGATACTGTTTAATTTTATAAGCCAAACTATCATTTGGCTGAAAGGTGCTCTCCAGGAATAGCTTCAATTCCATGTCCAAAGTTTACCGTAGGGCGATAGTCTCGGGAGCTCCTCTAGTCTCCATCGATCCAGTAGGTCTGGCCTTTTTAAGGAATAAGTTTTATTCTACACAATTTTCTTACACTCCATCCAGGACATATTATTGTGTCCCTGGTCAGAACCGTTGGTAGTTGTAGCCGGGCACCATGTAGTTCTTCTGGTGGTGACAACTCACTATTTTTTGAACCAATTTGTTATTTAGCTACAGGGGTTAGTTTTGGTTCAAAGTTTCAAGAGTATCACTGGGCAACAGTCTTGAGGAGTCCTCTAGTCTCAACTAGTCCAGTAGGTTTGTTTTTTCTTTTTTTTTTTTTTTTTTAAGGAATCTGAGGTTCTGTTTCATATTCTCCGATTTTACCAGGGTTCATCTATTTTAGACCTGATGAGAAGGGATGGTAGTGGTAGCCAGGTACCATCTAGTTCTCCTGGTATCAGGGTAGATGAGGCCGTGGTTCATGTAGACTATTTGTCCTGAGACTAGTTTCTTCTTTGAGTCTTTGGTTTCCCTCTTTCTCTTTTGCTCTGGATGAGTAGAGACCAACAGCTGTATCTTAGATGGCTACTTGCAAGCTTTTAAGACCCCAAACACTACTTACCATACTAGGTTGTAGAACATACCTTTATGAACTATATTATGCCAATTGATCGAGAGGTACTACGAGAATATAGCCGTAATCCTTCAAACCCAGAAATCCAATCCCGAGAAGTGTTTGGCTATATCTTAGTACGCAGAACCATGCTCCCTATGCTCTTTATTATATATATACGAATACATGCATACACTCACCTAAGATACACATACATATGTATACACCTATATATACACACATACGAACATACCTACACACATATATGCCTACATTCATACATATACCCCCGCACATATATTTTTTGATTGATTTTGCTATTGTTTCAAAATTACATATACTGTACCAACTACTAAAAGGTCCTTTTTCCCTGTATACTTTTTGGTGACATCATTTACCTTTATCAAGCTGTGTACACGTCACCCTCATTCCGTGTTACCTTTCCCATCACCAAAAATAATAAATGTCTACTATCTAGACAGTGAATTCTCCACTCCCCTCTTTGGTAACCACTAATGAACATTAGTTTCTGTATATTGTTCATGTCATTTCATAAAAGTGGCAACATACAATATTTGTTTTTTATGATTGATTTATTTTGTTCAACATAATGTCCTCCAGGCTCATCCATGTTCCAAGAGATTTTGGGAGCTCAGGTTTTTTTTTTTGTTTTTTTTTTGTTTGTTTTTTAATTGCTGAGTAGTATTCCATCGTATGTATGTATATGTGTACCATATTTTACTTAGCCATTCATCTGTTTATGGGCACTTAGGTTGTTTCTATCTTTTTGCTATTATGAATAGCGCTGCGATGAACATAGGTGTGCATATGTCTGTCCGTGTCACATCTATTATATCCCTAGGGTATGTACTTAAGAGTGGAACTGCTAGGTCATATGGAAGCTCTGGAGCCCTGGTGGTGCAGTGGTTAGCCCTGCTAACGTAAAGGTCGACAGTTCGAATCCACCAGCCACTCCTTCAAAACCCTATGGGGCAGTTCTACTCTGTCCTACAGGGTTGCTACGAGTTGGAATCAACTCAGTGACAATGGGTTTGGTTTTTTGGTTTATGGCAGCTTTCCTTCTAGGTTGTTGAGGAACCATCAGACTGTTTTTCACAAAGGCTGTACCATTTTGTATTCCCACCAGCAATGAATGAGAGTTCCAATTTCTTCACAACCCCTCCAGAAGTTGCTCTTTTTCTTTTTTATCTTGACCATCCTACTGGGAGTGAAAGGGTATCTTATTTTGATTTTGATTTGCATTTCTCTGATGGCTAATGATGTTGACTATCTTGTCATATGTCTGCTGGACATCTGAATATCCTCTTTAGTGAAGTATCTGTTCATGTCCTTTATCCGATTTTTGATTGGGTTGTCATTCGGTTGTTAACTTGTAGAAGTTTTCCATGTATTTCAGAGATTAGACCTTTATCAGTTGTATCATTCCCAAGGATTTTTTTCCCAGTCTGTAGTTGCCTCTTTAGTCTTGATAAACACAGTATTAAACTTTTATGAGGTCCCAGTCACCTATTTTGTTTTCTGTTGGTCATGCATTCCTTGTTGTGTTTGACAATCTATCACTGAAAAAAGTTAGGTCCCAAAGCTTTGCTCCTGTATTTTCTCTCAAGAACTTTACAATTTTAGATTTAACATTTAGGTCCTTGATCCATATTGAATTAGTTTTTGTGTATGGTGTGAGATACAGATCTTGTTTCATTTTTCTGCATGTAGAAATCCAGTTTTATCAGCACCATTTGTTGAAGAGATTGCTCCTTCCCCACTGAATGGATTTGGTACCCTGGTGGAAAATCAACTGACCACAGACGCTTGGATTTATTTCTGGATTTTCAATTCTATTCCATTGGTCTATGTGTCTATCATTAAACCAGGCTGTTTTGATTACTACAGCTGTGTAAAATGTTTGCAATCAGGAAGTGTGAGGCCTCCTACTTTGTTCTTCTTCTTCACAATTGCCTTGGCTATTTGGGATCTCTTGTCTTGCCAAATGGAATCTCTGGTGGCATAGTGGTTAAGAGCTATGGCTGTTAACCAAAAGGTCAGCAGTTTGAATTCACCCAGTGCTCTTTGGAAACTTTATGGGGCAGTTCTACTCTGTCCTATAGTGTTGCTATGAGTCAGAATCAATTTGATGACAACAGGTTTGATTTTGGTTTGGCCTTTCCACATAAAATTGAGGATTGGTTTTTCCATATCTGTAAAGAATGCTGTTGGAATTTTGATCAGGATCACCTTGTATGTGTAGATCGCTTTGAGTAGTACTGACATCTTGACTATGTTAAGTGTTCCAATCCAAGAGCACAAAATGCCTTTGTATGTATTTAAGTCTTCTTTAGTGTCTTTCAGAGCCCTGGTGGCACAGTAGTTAAGAGTTTGGCTGCTAAACAAAAAGTCAGCAGTTTGAACCCACCAGCCACTCCTTGGGAACCCTATAGATAGTTCTACTCTGTCCTGTAAGGTTGCCATGAGTCAGAATCGACTCAACGGCAACAGGTTTGGTAGTCTGTTTCAGCAGTGTTTTATAATTTTCATTGCAGAAATCTTTCACAGCCCTGGGAAAATTTATTTCAAGATATTTTATTCCCTTTGATGTTACTGTAAATGAAGTCGCTTTCTTAATCCCTTTTTCATATTTCTCATTATTGGTGTATAGAAACCCAACTGAATTTTGTGTTGACCTTTTATCCTGCAACTTTCTACATTCTGCTATTAGTCCTAGAAGCTTTTGGATTTATATGTGTGTGTGTGTGTACACATACATATATAAAAAAAAAAACATATACACATACATATATGTATCTTTACAACACTAAAAAATGTCAAAAATAAATGAGAAAATAGAACTGTAAAATAAACAGTTTTTCTCTTTTAGAGATACATACTATTTAAAAAAGTAATATGTCTGGAATCAGCCTCGAGCCAATCTGGCAGTGAATAGGGACATAAGTCAAAACAGGCCATTCGTTGGTAAGCAACCATTCTTGGTCTCCTAACCTACTTAGATAATTCATGCTTTAGCAGAACAGGATTGTCTGCTCTCTAGACGGAGTTGTACATTTGCCAGTAGATAGGTATATGTTTTCTATATTGTCACTTCATTCTTAATTTGAGGATCAATGTCGGATTAATATGATGATATTGTAAACTCAACTCCAAATGTCATCAAGAATCTGCACCCAGGAATGCAAAATGGTACAACCATTTTGGAAAATGATATGGCACTTCCTTAAAAAGCTAGAAATAGAAATACCATATGATCCAGCAATCCCACTCCTAGGAATATATCCTCAAGCAATGAGATCCGTCACACAAATAGACATATGTACACCCATGTTCACTGTAGTTCAGAAGCTTTTAAGACCCCAGATGCTACTCAGCAAAATAGGATGTAGAAAATCTTGTTTATAAACTATGTAATTCATAATTAACGAAAAGATGGAAACAACCTAGGTGCCCATCAACAGATGAATGGATAAACAAACTATGGTACCTATACACAATGGACTACTACACAACAATGAAGAACAATGACGAATCTGTGAAACATCTCACAACATGGGTAAATCTGGAGAGCATTATGCTGAGTGAAACAAATCAACTACAAAAGGACAAATATTGTATGAGACCACTATTATAAAGACTCATGAAAAGGTTTACACACAAAAAGAAACAATCTTTGATGGTCACCAGGGAGGGAAGGGGTGGGGAGAGAAAAACACTACCTAGACAATAGATAAGTGGTAACTGGTGAAGGGTAAGACAGTACACAGGAAACCAGCACAACCTGACCAAGGCAAGGCCATGGGAGCTCCACCGACACATCCAAACTCCCTGAGGGACCGAATTACTGGGCAGAGGGCTGTGGGGACTGTGGTATTGGGGGACATCTACCTCAACTGGCAAAACATAGTTTATAAACAAGATTTTCTACATCCTATTTTGCTGAGTAGCATCTGGGGTCTTAAAAGCTTCTGAACAGCCATCTAAAATACTCTACTAGTCTCACCCTGTCTGGAGTAAGGGAGAATGAAGAAAGCCAAAGACACAAGGGAAAGATTAGTCCAAAGGACTAATGGACCACAATTACCATAGCCACCACCAGACTGAGTCCAGCACAACTAGATGGTGCCCAGCAACCACCATGACTGCTCTGACATGGATCACAACAGATGATCCCGGACAGAGCTGCAGAAAAATGTAGAACAAAATTCTAACTCACAAAAAAAGACCAGACTTACTGGCCTGACACAGACTGGAGAACTCCCAAGCACGGCCCCTGAACACCCTTTTAACTCAGTACTTAAAGTCATTCCTGAGACTCACCCTTCAGCCAAAGACTGGAGAGACCCATAAAACAAAACGAGACTAAAGGGCACACCAGTCCAGGGACAGGGACAAGAGGACAGGAGGGAACAGGAAAGCTGGTAATGGGGAACCCAAGGTCGAGAAGGCGAGATGTTGACACGCCATGGGTTTGGCAACCAATGTCAGAAAACAATATGTGTACTAATTGTTTAATGAGAAACTAATTTGCTCTGTAAACCTTCATTTAAATTACAATAAAAAATATTTTTAAAGAATTTGTACTCAATCTCCTAAGCATAGCAGGTACTTAAACATTAGTTACTGAATCACATTCTTTATATATAAACACATACACACATCTATGATGTTTTAAATAAAAAAGTAAAAGTATCTCACAAACGTAAGACAGTGTTTTAACATTTGAGAACAGTGGATCCAAAAATAAGTCAAACACTATTAGAAGCAGAAGAAACGAAGATACTGGTTGTTCTCCTCTACCAGTCTTTGGACACAGGCAGCGGCAATTTTAACCGTGCAGTGACTAGAGAACACTGGTAGTATTTACAGGAATGATAAACACACAGGACAATCCTACTTTTACACCAAAAATACTACTGTGCTCTACTCCATATATAGAAAAAGAATCCCAGAGAAGTGAAGTGATATGCCCAAAGACAGTTTTGTTCACTAGTTCAAAGAAGTAACCTACGACTTCCAGTTTCTAGTATAACTTCTGTTAAGTAACGTAGCTATACACTTAAACAGCCAACGTAAGTGAAGAGTTAATGAACCCCAGACCCTCTGTTAGCCCGAGGCAGGAACCATTCCCAAAGCCAACTCTCCAGACAGGGATAGGACTGGACAACAGGATAGAAAATGATACTGGTGAAGAATGAGCTTCTTGGATCAAGTAGACACATGAGACTATGCTGGCATCTCCTGTCTGGAGGGGAGATGAGAGGGCAGAGGGGGGGTTAGAAGCTGGCCGAATGGACACGAAAACAGACTGGAGGGAAGCAGTGTGCTGTCTCATTGGGGGACAGCAATTAGGAGTATACAGAAAGGTGTATATAAATTTTTGTATGAGAGACTGACTGATTTGTAAACTGCCACTTAAAGCACAACAAATTTTTTTTTAAAAGCCAAAAAAAAAAAAAAATAGTTAATCAAAAGAAGACAAGATCCTATCTAGTGATCCTTTTCAGCTCTGAAGACCTGCAACTAAATGAATCCAAACACAAGTCTGATACCGGAGAAAATGTAAAAAGAAATTATGCATCTGACAGCTCTGTGGTCTCTCTATATAAGGAGCTTTGGGACAACAAGGTCCCTGGGCAGCACAAATGGTTTGCGCTTGGTTACCAACAACAAGGTTAAGGGCTCAAATCCACCCAGCAATGCTGTGGAAGAGAGGGATGGCAACCTACTTCCATAAGACTCCCAAAAAACCAATCCCAGTGCCTTCGAGTTGATTCCGACTCATAGGGACCCTACAGGACAGGACAGAACTGCCCCATAGAGTTTCCAAGGAGCACCTGGCACATCTGAACCGCTGACTCTTTGGTTAGCAGCCATAGCACTTAACCACTACGCCACCAGGGTTTCCTCCGTAAGATTAAAAACCAAAAACCAAACCCAGTGCGGTCAAGTCAATTCCGACTCGTATCAACCCCACAGGACAGAGCAGAACGGCCCCACAGGATTTCTAAGAAGCGCCTGGTGGATTCGAACTGCCGACCCTTTGGTTAGCAGTCATACCACTTAACCACTACACCACCAGGGTTCCCTCCATAAGATTAGTCACTGAAAATCCTACAGAGTACAATTCTACTCTAACACATATGGGGCTGATGTGAGCCAGAGCTGACTGAATGGCAACAGGGTTTTTTTTTTTTTTCTTGGTAGTGACAGGAAACTGACTCAGGGAGTTGCAACTGTTGTTTATACAGAACTGCTGGTGAAAACATCAATTGCTCGTATCAAAGAAGCCAGCACCATTCAAGTTGCACTGAACATCCTCAGATTTTCATGCCTCTGTGCCTTTGAAGATGCTAGTCCTTTTTCCTTCTATATCTGTCTCTTTCTTATCTCTTATTCACTGCTTTATTCTGGTGCCCAGCACAGTGCCTGGCACATGTATGTTAAATAACTAATTAGTAAAGAAGTTACTTATTTTAGGCAGTCAGAGTTACTTCACCGGCAGATTAAGAATATATTTTGTATTTCAAACTTTCCAACAAGTTTTTCCCTGCTTAAGAGGGAGCTCTGTTGATGAGCACCTATGAAAAATGAGGATACTAAGATTTTCCCAGAACTTACACCCCAAGACTAGGCTAGTTCAGGGATCATTTAATAATGACATGTGTACAGTACTTTAGAGAATCTCTCTCAAATGACACCACTGCAGGTTTTCTGTAGTATTTTAAAACCAACACATATAAGACCTTATATTTATTTCTGTTAAATGTCAATTAGTTGGATTACAGCCTGTCAAGATGATTTTGGATTTTAATTTTGTCTTGGAACTTTGCTATCCCAGCTTTGTGACATCCTCCTCTCTTCCAGCCAGCCAAGGGTGATAGTAATATTCCTGGCATGGGGGCCACCAGCAGGTAAGCAAGAGCAGTGGAAGAAGAAAATGTGAGAGAAGAAACTGAAAGCAGGAGATTTGGTGGACGGGGCGGGGGGGGAAGGGGGGGCGTGCAGGAAAATCAGGAGAAAGCAAAAAAATACTAACAAGGCGGAGTGACAGGGTGTCAACAACTACTGCCACAGGGTCATATTAGTAAACAGTTGTTAGTTGCCATTGAGTTGATTCTGACTCATGGCGACCCTATGTGTACAGAGCAGAACTGCTTCGTAGGGTTTTCAAGGCTATTACCTTTTGGAAGCAGACTGCTAGGCCTGTCTTCTGAGGTGCCTCTGGATGAGTTTGAACTCCCAACCTTTTGGCTAGTAGTCAAGTGCGTAACTCTTTGCGCCACCCAGGGATCCTAATAAACAGTACCGTTAAACATATTCTGTGATCTGTACATGCTCTCAAAGACAGATCTTCACATATATATGCATGTTTTCTGTATAATGACTCAAGACATATTTGTGCCTCAGTTTCCTCATCTAGGAAACTGAGATAATAATAAAACTATCTCATGGGATCATAATGATTTAACATAAACACCTAACCCCTTCTCCTACCTGTCACATATGAGCAGTGAATATTACCCATCACAGGAGTGACAGGTGATGGAAATGAGGTACGTGAAGAAGCACTTTGCACAGGACCTGGACGAAGCCCTTGTTCAAACACAGGCAACCAGTCTTGGTTTTCCTGCAGCACAAATACATTACAAGAGCTGGAGATACCCATCTAGTTCATTACAACTCATAGCAACCCTGTAGGACAGAGTAGGACTGCCCCATAGGGTTTCCAAGGCTATAATCTTTACAGATGCAGACTGCCACATCTTTCTACCACGCAGTGGCTGATGGGTTGTAGCAGCCGAGGGCTTAACTACTGCGCCATAAGGGCTCCTTAGAATCTTTACGGAAGCAGACTGCTGTAACTTTCTCCCTGAGCAGCTAGTGGGTCCAAACCGTCAACCTTCTGGTTAGCGGCTGAACACCTAACCAGTGTGCCACCAGAGCTCCTTTTAAAACAAACTGAGACCTTTTAAAAAGCTAAAATGTGTGGTGTTCTTGTATTGGAAGGATGTTATGAAAAATACACTTTGACAACCCACCCCCATGGGCTATCCTCATGACCACAAAGACCAGTCACAAACTTGGGTGTCAGAATCACAAGACCCAAAGAGGGAGCTTCAAATTAGACACAAGCAGATTTCTGCTGCTAACCAAAAGGTTGGCGTTTAACCCACCCAGTGGCTCCAAAGGAGGAAGACCTGGTGATTAACTCCCAGAAAGATTACAGCCTCATGGGAAAAAGTTTTAATTCTCCTAGAATCCAGATTTCTGGGGACCATGGAGTTAGGGTAACCCACCCAGACCATTTGCTTAGATGTCCTTTTAAATCTTGAGCCTTGAAGAAACTGGTCTACTGAAAAGCCACCTTAAGTCACACAACAGCCTAGCGAGCACCTCAGTGAAGACCGTTTTGCCTTAGACACTGGGCTCTTTTGAAGACTTACCTACCTGCAGTCAGTTTCCAGAAACAGAAACTCGGGGGTCTCGCTGTTTTAGGATAAATTTTTATATAAAGACTGCCAATAAGATGGGCTATAAGAATTTTTTTGAAGTTCTCTTCGTCTTTGGAACATTGTTGACTCCCTAATAGAAATGTTATCCCGATTTGCAAACCGTATATTCAATAAACTTCAATTTCTAGTACTGGCTTAGTATGACTTAACACTAGAAGACCCTACGGGCGGTTCTACTCTGTCACATGGGGTCGCTATGAGTCGGCCGGAGTCCAGGGCACCTAACGACAACAACTCTTACAGTTGGAATACGTGAGCATTGCTCACCAGTCTTCTTGCAGCTTTTCAGATGCACCGAAGAGGAAGTTTGCTCCCCTGTGCGTCAAGTGCACCTAGGACCCAGCCCGGTTTCCGGTGCTCACAGTCAGAGGAAACCCGCAGATGGCGGCCTTCCCAGCGGCCGCGGGAGACTGGCTCTTGTGCCCCGGAGGCCAGGCCGCACGTGTGCCCGCCCTCGCCCTGACCCCCGCGCACCCCACCCGTGGTGACTGGACTGGGCGTCCTCGGCCTCGGAGCTACACCAGCCTCACCTGTAAGTGCTCTTGGAGGTGGGCCAAAAGGGTCTGGGCCACGGCGGGCACGGGGCTGAGGCGGCGGAATTGGCAGCAGGTGTGACTCCTCCAGCGCCTGCTGACGAGAGGTGGGGCAACGCGCAGGCGCACTGACCACTCGCTCCGCCTCCTTCCCCTTCCCGCCCGCTCACTGACTCCTCTCGCGCTGACACCGTGCGTGGGTTCCCTCCGCCTGCGGCCGGAGGGTCCACGAAAAGTAGTCTCGCACCACCGCGCAGCCCCAGTCCAGGCGACCCGGGTCCTGTGCTGTCCTCGGCTGGTGCCCTGAGCAGGTGCCCTGAGAGGTGGACCAGGTCGGGACCGTCCTCTGCAAGTTCCTCGAGTGAGGGGTTTTCAGGAGTGATAAACCAAGTCACTGAGCTGCCTTTGCCTTGGGCCTTCGATGTGTGGAAAGGGAGGGGCAGTGATGGCAGTTCTACCTTTAACTCTGGACACTTGTGTTCAGGACTGTTTTTCTCATTCAGGCAAGAAATATGCCAAAAACACGGCAAAAGAGCCTTCAAGTGTGTGTTATACATAAGTTCCCGCCTGAGGCTCAGTCATGGCTCCTTTAGGAGAAATCTTTCCTGGTTCGTTCCATTTCTACATGAACACTGTCAGAATATCAGTGTGAGGGTCTGCAAAGATCATCTAGGGGCAGATGACCAAACAAGGCCAGCGAGGGCCACGCAAGTTGCCTGTGGTCGCACAATGGTGGTAGCAGGTCTGGAACTAGAGGCCACACCTGGCTTATCCAGCGTCTAGTCGTTTTCCCCAGGCACTATTTGAGGACGTGTTTGCATGCCAATGACTCTCATGGTGCAGTTGGTATCCTTCTCTACTTCACTTGTTGCTCATTGGTCACTTTAAGAGATGAATGACCCACTTTGAATAACACAGTGATGGTGCAATTACTGGAGCCGTGGTGGCGCAGTAGTTAAGAGCTCAGGTTGCTAATCAAGAGGTAGGCAATTTCCAAGCCACCAGCCGCTCCTTGGAAACCCTATGGGGCAGTTCTACTCTGTACCATAGGGTCGCTATGAGTCATAATCAACTCGATGGTAATGGTTTTGGTATTTTTCTTATTTTTTTGTTATTTTGGTGCAACTACTGGCACAATCGCTTGAAAATCTAGTAACCAAACATTTGTTAAAGAATCGAACAACAGAGCTGATTTTTGCTGTGGGTAGTACTACATTTCCCAAATTTCCATATTTTGGCAATAATGCCTGTGACCCCAAGTACACTTTACTCCAAACAGTACATAAAACCTTTCAGGATTAATATTATCATTTCCTAAATCACCTTCCCCGAGATTTTTTTGAGTCAAGATTAAATATTTACACACTAAAAGAATTTTAAGAAAACTATGGTTAAACAAAATGACAGGATTGGTAACAATCAGGACCTGGCCCAGAGTCTGTACTTGCAAAGGAACTAAATGTTCTGATTTGGAAATGATTCTAATATGCTTACCATGGATGAGCAACTTGCAAAGTACTCCTGATTTTTTTTTAAATGGGCAAAAAATTACAAGCAATTCATTAAAAATCATAATTTCCAAACATCTATCCACTACCCATCTGTCAGTTTGTCATACCGTGGTGGTTTGCACGCTGCTGTGAGATTCTGGAAGCTATGCCACCAGTATTCTAAATATCGAGAGGATGGACCCATGGTGGACAGGTCTCAGTGGAGCTTCCAGACAAAGAAAGACAAAAAAGAAAGGCCTGACAATCCAATTCCAAAAATTAGCCAATAGAAACCTTATGGATCACAACGGAATATTGTCCAACTCACTTGCTTTGGGCACATCATCAGGAGAGATCAAACACTGGAGAAGGATGTCATGTTTCATGAAGCAGAGGGCCAGTGAGGGTGAGGGAGACCCTTGGTGAGATGGACCGGCAAAATAGTCACAAGTATGGACTTGAACAGGTCAGTGATCATACGGATGATACAAGAATGACCTGGCAACGTTTCATTTTGTATATAAAGTCGCCATGAGTCGGAGTCGAAATTATGGCTGCTAACTATATCATTCCTTTAACCTATCAGATCAGCAAAGGTCAAAAATTTTGATAACACTGTGTTGGCAAGGGTGTGAAGAGGGTAATGTGGTGAAAGCTATGCATACACGCTTTAGTAGTTCCACCTAGGGAATATAACCTACAGTGATTCTTGCAGTCCTTCATCCCGAAAACAAAATTCAAGAAAAAGAAGCAGCTTGTGGTAAAAAAGAATAACCGCTCAAGGAAACAAGGCACCACAAGTGAGAATCAGGAGAACCAAGAGGCAACAGGTACAGACTCACACGAATCGAGATGATGCAATTATCAGAAACAGGCTTCAAATTACTATATGGAGTGTTTAAAGAGCTAAATAACAAGGTTAAAAACACATGCAGGCAACCTGAAACTATAAAGAATGACCAAGCAGATTTTAAAAAGAACCAAGTAGAAATTTGAGAAATGAAAAAAGTAGCCCAATGTTGGCATATTATAAGTGGGTCCAAAATATTGAATGGTATCATTGTGAGGTAAATAAAGTGAAAATGGAGGAAGGGTAAGAATGGGAACTACATCAATCAAAATCCAATTCGGAGGCAGAAACCACACCAGTTATTCAAACAGAGAATTGAATATAAACAAGAGGTAACAGGAAATAAAGTTATTACTAGGTACCTGGAAGCATAAAGAGAGAACCGTAACATCACGGAGGTACAGAGGCAAGAAGCAGATGCCAGCCCTAGAGCTCAGGAATCAATGGCAAGAAGTTGGAATTACTACAATTTAGAGGCAGTGCTTCTGGCAGTTCCCTGTTGATGTACCGCTGTAGTCGTTTTTAAATTATCTTCAGCAACATTTTCATAGCAGGTGATATAACTGATACTATTCAATAATTTCTGCACTCCATTTGATTGCCTTTCTTTGGAATGGGCAAAAATACAGATCTTTTCCAGTCAGTTAGGCAAGTAGCTTGTCTTCCAAATTTCTTGACGAGAAAGCACTTCTTGTATTGCATTCGTTTGTTGAAGCATCTCATTTGTTGTTGTCGTGTGCCCTCAATTTTGACTCATAGTGACCCTATAGGACAGAGTAGAACTGCCCCATGGGTTTCTTAGGCCTTTTTCTTGTGTACAACTTGGTGGCATCAGTTACCAAGTTGTGCATACTTCACCCATATTTGGTGCTACCTTTCCCATCACCATACACAAAAAGTGACTACTATCTAGAGATCGATTCCATTCTTCTCCCCCCTACTCATACACCCCCGGTAACCACCAATGAACATTGGTCTTCCTATACATACTTCTTCTTATCATTTCATAAAAGTGAGATCATGCAATATTCGTCCTTTTGTGATTGCCTTATTTCATTCAGCGTAATGGTCCTCCAGGTTCATCCACGTTGTAAGATGTTTCAGTAACTCATTTTTCTTTATGCCAGCATAGTATTCCATTGTATGTATGTACTGCATTTGGTTATCCATTCATTCATTGATAGGTACTTAGGTTGTTTCCATTTTTTTGCTATTGTAAAGAGTGCTGCAGTGAACCTAGGCATGCATATGTCTTTCATGTCTCTTCTATTAGATCTCTAGGGTATGTACCTAGGAGTGGAATTTCTGGGTCATAGGTAGTTTATTTTTAATTTTTTGAGTAATCATCATTCTGTTTTCCACAGTAGTTGTACCATTTTCCATTCCCACCAAAGGTGGATAAAGGTTCTTAGTTATTATACAGTGTTGCTATAAAAGAAATACCACAAGTGGGTGGCTTTTACAAATTGAAATTTATTTTCTCACAATTTAGGAGTCTAGAAGTCTGAATTCAGGGCGCCGGCTCTAGAGAAGGGTCCTTGTCTCTTTTTGGCATCTATTCCTCGTCTCCTTGAATATCTTCACGCGATGATCTTCATGTGGAGTGGCATCTATCTCGCCTCATTTCTGCTTCTCCTCTGTGTCTAATCTGCTTGTTTTATATCACAAAGGTGATTAGCTTAAGACATACCTACACTGATAACTGCCTCATTAACATGACAAAGAATATCTTATTCCGAAATGGAATTTCGTCCACAAATACAGGGGTTAGGATTTACAACACGTATTTTGAGGGGACACAATTGAATACATAACAGTTTCCCATCTCCCCACATCCCCACCAATGTTTGTCTTCTGTTGTTTTTTTTTTTTTTAATGTGTGCCATTTTAGCAGGGGTGAGGTGGTATCTCACTGTAGTTTTGATTTGTATCTCTCTAGTGGCTAACGAGGAGCCCTGGTAGTGGGCACAATGGTTAAGATCTTGGCTGCTAATCAAAACGTGGGCAGTTCAAATCCACTGCTCCTTAGAAACCCTATGGAGCCGTTCCACTCTGTCCTATAGGGTCGCTTATGAGTTGAAATCAATTCGATGGCAACGGATGATGGCTAATGACAGTGAACATCTTTTCATGTGTTTGTTGACCACTCAGATGACCTCTTTGGCGAAGTGTCTATCTTGTATCCATTCTGCCACTCATCTCTTGACTAGGAGCATTTAATCTGTTTACATTCACTGAAATTATTGATAAGGGAGGGTTTACTTCAGCCACTTTATTATAGTTTTTTTTGTGTGTGAGTTAATGATTTCTTTGTTCGTCTTTACCTTCAGTGCAGAGTTCTTTTTTAAATATAGATTTTCATTCCTTTTATGCATTATTGTTGTTTTGTGATTGCTGAGTTTTTTGTTGTTGTTGTTTCCTTTTTTATTTTGGTGAGTAGTTTTATTTACTTTCTCTGTGGTTACTGTGAGAATTACATTTAACATCATATATTTTAAATAACCTGTTATATCTTAAAACCACCTTAACTTCTTTAACTTACTAAAATTCTATATCTACACCAATCATCTCCCATTTTTATTTCGATGTTGTCATAAGTTGTAACTTTGTATCTCAGTTTCCCTGTAATCTACATTTAAATTTATTTTATTGTGATATATGTATTTAAGTGGCTGTTAAGTGTCATTACTTTTCTTTCTGGGGGACTTTCTTTAGTATTTCTTGTAGAACTGGCCCGGTACTAACAAATTCTCTTACTTTTTGTTTATCTGGGAATGTTTTTATCTCACCCTCATTTTTGGATGATAATTTTGCTGGATATATTATTCCTGACTAACAGCTCTTTTTTTTTTTTTAGCACTTTAAATATGTTGCCCCATTCCCTACTTGCTTGCATGGTTTTTTGAACAGAAGTCAGCACTTAACCTTACTGGGGTCCCCTTGTACATGATATTTCACTTTTCTTATGTTGCTCTTAAAATTTTCTCTTTATCTTTGGTTCTCAAAACTTTAAAATGATGTGCCATGGTGAGTTGCTTTTAGGATTCATTCCGAATGGAGTTCATTGATTGTACTTCTTGGATGGGAAAATTACCATCTGTCGTGATGTTTGGGAAATTTTCTGAGATTATTTGTTCAAATATTTTTTATAAGCCTACCTCTCTTTCTTCTTGCTCTGGAACTCCCATTATGTGTAAAGTACTCCTTTTAATGCAGTCCCACATATCTCTTAGGCTTAGTTCACTTTTTGTCATTCTTCTGTTTGCTTTTCGGACTGTACAGTGTCAAAGGCCGAATCACTGAGTTCGCTGGTCCTGTCTTCTATCATTTCATTTCTACTTCTGTGCCCTTCCGTGGTGTTATTAATTTGTACAACTTTACTTTTAAGCTTCAGTATTTTTTTTTTTAAGATTTCTATCTCTTTTTTAAAATTTTTGTTTTGTTCTTGTATTATTTTTCTGATTTGTTTTAGGACTTTATTTGTGTTTTTCATTATCTCTTTGAGCATTTTTCGTATGGATGCTTTGAAGTCTTTGTCAGGTAATTACATTATTTGTTCTTCCTCAGGGATTATTTCTGACCTCTCGCTTTGTTCATTTGTTTATGCCATCCTTTCTTGTCTCCTCATGTCTGTTACATATTGAGTTTATTTATTTATTAGTTTAAAAAATCAGGAGATTAGCTTCTTTCCTTTCTCCTTAGAATGCTGTTTGTGCTAGCTAGTTGGTATTTCCTGGGATTCACAGGGTCTCCTGTTCTAGCCATTAAGCATAGCAACATATGCTGTTAATGGGAGTATCAAAAGCAGAGAAGAGAGAGAAAGGAGGAAAAAAATTCAAAGAAATACTGGCTGAAAACTTCCCAAATTTATTAAAAAAGTAGTAATCTACATATCCAGGAAGCTCAACAAACTCCCAATAGGATAAATACAAAGAGATCCACAAATAGACACATCATAGAAAAATGCTGACGGTCAAATACAAGGAGAAAATCTTGAAATCAGCAACAGAAAAATTATTCATTATTTACAAAAGGACCCCAATAAGATATACAGCTGACTTCTCAATGGAAACTATAGAGGCCAAAGGACAGTGAAATGACATATTCTAAATGCTCTAAGAAAACTGTGAACCAAGAGTCCTACAGTCAGCAAAATATATTCCAAAAATGAAGGTGAAATAAAGACTTTTCCAGATGAAGAACTAAGAGAATTTGTTGGTATCATACCCTCTTATCCATCCATTGCTGTTGACTCAATTCCGACTCATAGTCACACTACAGGACAGAGCAGAACTTCCCTGTTAGGTTTCCAAGGAGCGCCCGGTCGATTCAAACTGCCGACCTTTTGGTTAGCAGCCATACCTCTTAACCACTATGCCACCAGGGTTTCCATACCCCCTCATAAGAGGTACTAAAAGAAGTTCTTCAGTATGAGAGCAAGTGATCCAGATGGTTAATTCACATATGCAAACATGCAAGCACTGGTAAAGATAACCATGTATTTATAAAAGAAAATACAGGAGTTTGGAGCAAGATGGCAGCATGAGCAGCTGCATGTTCCCAAACTCCCATTACAACACCACAAAACACAAGCAGAAAATGGCAGAACCACCCTTGCCAGAACTCTGGACACCAGTCAAAGGGTTATAGCAACTAAGAAAACCCTGAATCACTAAAACAAGTGACATCTAACTGGTGAGAGATATTTGCCTGCACCTCTTGCTCCCAAGCCCTGCATAGCCACCTCAAAGCATTGGTGGCCAACATTCCCAGGAAGAGTCTGTTCTCTGGTTCTAGATGGAACATAGCAGACTCTATTTGCTAATTATTGTATGTTTCTGTTCTAACCTGTGTGGGGACCACCTGAAAGCCTGAAGCAAGGAACCTGTCTCAGTATGACCTGTCTCACAGCAAACACAGGGCTGAGGGGAAGGCTGTAACCACCTGTAGTTACTTGTGGCTGAAATGTATAATTAAAGCATACAATAGATCCCTAAGCACTGGGAGGGGAGGCCAGGGAGGGAGACTATTTTGGAAATTAAGGGTTTCAAAAGCACTGTGTATATGGATGACTTGAAAAAACCACATGCATGCCTAGGGCAAGACACATGATCAGAAATCACCTAAGAAGACTCTATGCTATCACCTTGGAGTGATCCCTAGGCTCATTACAAGCCTGGCTAAGTGTTGAAGGAAGACCCTGACAGACATCAAATTTGCAAAGAATAGGTTAGGGTTTTTTGTTTTGTTTTGTTTTCCCTAGCATTCAAGGAAGTCTCTCTCAAAATATTAGATGAACACAAGCTAAAAACAGACACTTCCGTGTCCACACACATCCAGGGTTTCCATACCATCAATAATTAGGGGGAGTCACTTAAGAAATGAAAAACTACCATCTTCAACAATTAAATAAAAAAGCCCATCAAACCCTGGGGAAGGGGAAGAATTTTTTTTTTAATTTTACATTTAATTATTTATTTTTCATTGTACTTTAGATGAAGGTTTACAGAAAAACTAGTTTCTCATCAAACAGTAAACACATTGTTCTATGACATTGGTTAGCAACCCCATGACATGTCAACAAACTCCCTTCTCAACCCTGGGTTCCATATTACCAGCTTTCCTGTTCCCTCCGGCCTTCCAGTCCCTGCTCCAGGGCTGGTGCATCCCTTTTCTTGTTTGTGCCGTGAGCCTGTTCAATCTTTGGCTGAAGGGTGAACCTCAGGAGTAAACTCATTACTGAGCTCAAAGGGTGTATGGGGGCTATACTCGCAGGGTTTCTCCAGTTTTTGTCAGGCCAGCAAGTCAGAAGGGGAAGAATATTATGTCCACAGTTACCACACTCTAATATTCAAGTGTCCTAGAAAAAAAAAAAAAATCAAAAGGCTTATGAAGGACCACAAAAGAATGGCTCATTTAAGAGAACAATATAAAGTGACCAAAACCATCCCTGTGAAATCCCAGATGATGGACTTGCCGGACAAAGACTTTAAAGCAAGACTACTAAATATGGCCAAAGAGCTTAAGAAAAACATGGAGAATGAATGAAAGGAAATTATGAAAATAATATATGAACACAATAAGAATCAAAAAAAAACAAAGGAATCAAACAAAAATACTGGGCCTGGTAGAAAAGAAGCACTAAACACAATATTTGGCCAAGTAACTGGGATGTCCCATGAAACCATGACTCTAAACCTCCAAATCAAGGAACTAACTCACATGAGGTGTTTGGTTGTACAGAAGCAGCCTCAGCACCTTATCTTTTTTTTTATGTTGTTGTAAAATATATCTATCACACAATTTTTGCCAATTCAACCTTTTCTATGAGTGTACAACTTATTGACAATAATTACATTTATAGGCTGTATAGCCCTACCCCTAATCAATGCAATTTTTGCCTGGGGTCCTAAAACCTTGCAAGTGGCCTTCCAAGGTACAACAATTGATCTCTATTTGCCTGAAGAAAGAGAGTCAGGAATAGGAGGAGGATGTGAAATGTGTGGCTAACCTTATATGAACAACTACCCCTCTTTACCACGAGACCAGAAGAATTGAAAGGTGCCTGACTACCACAACTGAACATTTTGACCAAAGGTTCTATAGAAGAATCCCAATCAAAAGGGGGAATATGCAGAACAGAATTTCAAATTCTCCTGGACTCCAGATTTTTTAGAGCCATGGAGGTCAGATGGCCACCTGAAAATATTGCCCTGAGATAATCTTTAAACCTTAAAACAAAAATATCCCCTGAAGTCTTCTTAAAACCAAATAATAGTTTAGCTTAACTGGTAAAGAATGTCTGCCTTGAGCACTGTGCCCTTTTAAAATCTATCTATATGGGATCAACTTGACAATAGCATCTTGAAAGATTAGGTAGAAAACTTAGGGGACAGTGAGTTCATATTAATCGGGGAGCAACAACTCAGAAAAGGACGGTAAGAATGGTTACACAACTAAAGAATGTAATCAATGTAACTGAATTGTATGTGTAGAAATTGTTGAATTAGTATAAGTTCTACTGTGTATATTTTCAACAAAAATAAAATATTTAGAAAAAATTCTGGGTCTTAAAAGCATAATAACTGAATGGAAAATTCACTTGGAAGGTTCAGTAGCAGAGTTAAACTGACAAAGGAAATAATTAGGAAACCTGAAGACAGGATTGTTGAAATTATTAAGCATGAGGAAAAAAATCTGAAAAAGAATAATGAAAAGGAAACAGTACCTAAGGGATTTGTGGGAAACCATTAATCAGACCAGCATACGTATTATGAGAATCCCAGAGGAAGAAGAGAGAAAGGATAGAAAAATGTTTGATGAAATAATGTCTAAAACCTTCCCATATTTGATGAAAGACATGAATCTATGCATTCAATAAGCTCAACAAACTCCAAGTAGGATAAACCCAAGGAAAGTCACACAGAGTCACATTAGAATCAAACTCTCAGAAAACAAAGATAAAGGGATAATTTTGAAAGCAGGAACAGAGAAGCAAATTGTCATATACAAGGCATCCTCAATAAGATTAAGCACCAATTTCTCCTCAGAAAGCATGGAGGCCAGCTGAAAGAAAAGAATTGTTAACCAAGAATTCTATATCTGGCAGAACTGCCTTCAAAAATGAGGGCAACACTAAAAAATTCCCAAAAACAAAACTCAGGTGAGTTCATTACCATGAGACCTGCCCTACAAGAAATGCTAAAAGGAATCCTACAGGTCGAAAGGACACAAGACAGTAAATTGAAGCTGTCCAAAGGAAAAAAGGTCTTCAGTAAAGGTAATTTTATGAGTAAATACAAGGGCCGGTTTTATAGTATTTCTCATTTATAACTCTACTTGTGCCTTCATAATTGTAAAAAGAGCGTAGGGATGATGTCTGACCTCTAACTTCACAAGGGGGAAGGAGAATCAACAGCAACAGCCCAAGCTGATTCCTATGAGATGGAGATCAGACATATGTCCTCTCTCTGCCGTCTTTACCAATTCTGACACCAATCATCCCTTCCACAGCATTGCCTACTTCACTGCTGGGTTTGATAATTCATTGCAATGGAAACACAGAACTCACAGACAATACTCATGATTAAGGGGTTTATTAGGGAAGTGAGAGGTTATAATTCAGGTTCAGAAATACTCAGGATATAATTCTTCCGTCAGGACAGCCTCTCCCCAGCTATGTTCACGGGCAGGGGCTCTGACCTGCTCCAATAAGTGTTACAAAGCTCTTTTAGCCCCGCCAGTAAGTGCCCAGAAGCACCCCACCGCACCAGTAAGCCTCAGCCCAAAGGCACTCAGCTTTCTCGCCCCGTGGGCTGGGAAGCGCCCTGCATCATCTCCTGCCAATCTCTCCTGCCGCTGTTTCTCTGCCACCACTTCTCGCTGTCTTGTGTTACAGCTCCCTCTCTCTCTGTCTCCTGTTTCTGGGAGCTTCTCTGCCCAGGGATCCCAGGTACAAAGAACACTCTCCACTCTTGGCTCTCCTTCCTTGGTGGTGGTGGAATCCTCTCTTTCCCACCTCTGGGATGGCTTATCTCAAGCCCAGTGGGATGGCAAAACTGGCCAATCCTTTAGTTGGCCACAATTACCCTGCCTACACAGATGCCCAATCACCTGGGTGGGAATTACAAGTCCATGGCAAGAAAGGCCACACAAAAGTGTTCCATCACATCTCAATTATTTAAAAGATAAATGCATAAGAATAATTATAAATGTATGTTACTGAGCACATAGTGTATAAAGGTGTAATTTCTGACAACAAAAACGTAAAAGGGGGAGTGGTATAGGAATAGAAATTTTGTACATTACTGAAGTTAGATGGATGTCAATTTAAAATAGTGTGTAATAAATTTAGGATGTTAAATGCAATCCCCATAGCTACAAAGAAAATATTTATGAAATATGCACAAAAAGAAAGGAGAAAGGAATCAAAATGTTTAATTATAAAAAAAAATCAACTAAACACAAAATTAGGCAATATTAGAGGAAATGAAAGACAAAAAATGTATAATACAAATAGAAAACAAATAGATAAACGACAGAGGTAAGTCTTATCAGTAATAACTTTAGATGTAAACTCTTCAATCAAAAGGGACAGATTGGCAGAATGGATGATAATGTCTACAAGAGACATATCTTTAACCCAAAGACACAACTAGGTTGAACATAAAATGATGGAATAAATATTCCATGCAAGTAGTAACCAAAAGAAAGCTGAGGTGACTATATTGGTACCAGACAAAATAGACTTTAAATCAAAATTTTTACAAGAGATAAAGAACATTCTATAATTATTCAAGAGTCAACTCATCAAGAAAACATAACAATTATAAATATACATGCAGCTAAAATTAGAGCTTAAATTTTATGATGTGAACATTGACGATGTTAAAGGGAAAAATAAAAAGCACCAGTTTCAATCATGGTTAGAACATCTAGAGAGCAGATCAATACGGAAATAGAGGACTCGAACAACATACATACCAACCAGACCTAACAGACATATATAGAATACTGAACCCAACAACAGTACAATACATATTGTTTTATAATGTACATGGATCAATCTCCAGGACAAATAATATGTTAGGTCCCAAAACAAGTCTAGATACATTTAAAAAGATTTAAATTGTACCATGTACCTTCTCTGACCAAAATGGATTGAAACTAGAAATCAATAACAGACAGAAAACTGGAAATTTTACAAATTTGTACAAATTAAATAACATATTATTGAATAACAAATGGGTAAAATACTAAATCACAACGGAAATTAGAAAATACTAAGAGGTAAATGAAAATGAAAGCACAACATATTAATTGCTTGTGAGATGCAGTGAAGACACTGCTCAGGGAGAAATTTAGGGCAATAAACACATTGAAAAAAGAAGAAAGACAATAAATCAATATAACCAACTTTCCAACTCGAAGAACTAGAGAAAGAAGAGCAAACTAAGATCAAAGCTATCAGAAGAAAGGAAATAATAAATATTAGAGTGAAAATAAATGAAATAGAGGATAGAACAATAATATAATCAACAAAATCAAAAGCTGTTTTTTTGAAAGATCGATAAAATCAACAAGCCTTTACCTAGACTGGTATTGAAAAAAAATGCAAATTTCTGGGGTAGGTTTGCATTAAACAACTAGACAGGGCATACACAGTGTCCGTGCAGTAGGGAAAGTGGACCTGGCTACTATGAAGGTAGTTGTTCTTTGAGGCCAGCGTTTGCTTCCTAGCACTGAGATCATAGATGCCGAAACAGAGGGTAAAGACCAGGACTCCCATGCATCTAAACACATCATTTCTTTCCATGGGACTGGGCCCTCTACTTGTAATAAGGGAGCTCTGCCTGGACAGGACCCTGGGCTTTGACTGATGTTAGGGGCATTAAACCAAAAAAATACCTGTTGCTGTCAAGTCGATTCTGACTCACAGCGACCCTCTAGGACAGACCAGAACTGCCCCAAAGAGTTTCCAAGGAGCATCTGGTGGATTCAAACTGCCAACCTTTTAATTAGCAGCCCTAGCACTTAACCACTATGCCACCAGTGTTTCTGCTAGGGACATTAATGCCTGTAAATACTGGATTATCCTTAGTGATGCTCGGTTCCATGATCACCACAGGGTTGCTCTGGCTAGTCAGGCCCCAAGTTTTCACGCCTGAGCTTCCCTCACGATAGGTTCTGGTGCTAAGAGCTCTTAAACACTTAAGCTTAAGAGCTCTTAAGATGAGTGTGAAGCCCACCTCTGGGGGAGCCTCTCTTATCCCAGAGCCCATGGGTACGACTGAAACCCCAACCCAGAGGGCCTGGGATGTGTGCTGCCAAATGGTGAGCGGTGCTGCCAATTGCTGGGCCTGACATCGATCATGGCACTGAGCATGTAGGTGGCAGCTGTAATGCCAGAGGCAGTGGCGGTGCCGCAGGGGTGGCACTAAAGACAGGCTGGGTGATCACATGGGTGTCCAAGGTGGAAGCTATGGGTAAATAAAATATTATTTAAAAGATCTGCTCAAATATGACTGTGTGGTACTGCCCAAGGTGGCTGGCCTCAAGTGCAGCTTGAAGCTGGGGCTAGAGCCCAGGCAGAGCCCCCTTGTTGTAAGTGGAGGGCTCAGCATTCCAGGTTCCCAAACTGGAGTGATTTGTTAGAAGTGTGGTTCTGTGGTACAACCCATCAGGGGCCCCAAATATGGGCTGTGTGGTGGTGGCTCCCGGGTAAAAAAGAAGGTTCAAGGTTGAGGTGAGGCTGTCGAACCTCAGTGGAGGTGGGCTGGTGGTGTCTGAAGCTAAGGAAGTGCTGCTACTTGGGGATGTCCAAAGGGCTTTGCTAGATGGGAAGAAGCTCCCACTGGAGCCAGCGGGAGGCCCCAAAAGGAGATGCTGGGAAGGCAGAATTGTGTCCATGGGAATGGCCCAGAAGTCAAAAGACAAACCTGTAGATGTGGTGATTGAGGGGCTGGAATTGACAACCAGAGCAGGAGTTGGTAGGCTGGTGGGGAGAGGGGCACTAGAGTCCCTGATTGGTGTGGGCTCTGTGCGAAGGAGACTGGGGAATCCACACTCCTGGGTGTAGGTGGCTCCATTCTGCAGGTGCTGGGAGCAGTAGGGAGGGGAGAACTGGCCTCTGCTGCAGCCAGGATTGAGGCCCTGGGATGAGGCCCTCCCTCCCCCTTCACAGGGGCCCCCCAGTTGGATTTGAACATGAAGGGGGAAGGGATTGAGCAGCAGCTACAGGAACAGGTGAGTCAGGAGTTGGGCCCCTTGTCTCCCAGTCCATGCCTAATGTGAGGGAGGGAAGGGAGTAGTGTAGGGCTGGGGACCTATCAAAGTGGAGGGAGGAGGGGTCATCAAGACAAAAGGAGCTGAGGGAAGTGAGTATGAAGAGGTGCCCAGAAAGGGCTCCAACACTGAGGAGATGGGGTGCGTGGTTAGCTGTGCTTCCTCTGAGACAAATGGTCCACAGAGGCAGCCACTGCACCTGGCAAGTCTTGCTGCTTCTTGCATCATTTCAGCTATGGATTACTCCCTGGGGGGGGTAGAGGGGCAGCTGATGGACAAATGGTCCTGTAGCAGCAGGGGGAAAGGACAGGTGCTTGTGAGTCCTCATTCCCTTTCCCCAGGGACCTTGCAGAGACCTGCTCAGAACTAAATGTGGGGGCCACCCAGATCCTGCAGGGGTGGGGGCATGGTCGCAGGAGGGCAGGCTGGGAGAGACATACTTCCATATAACCCAGAAATCCCATTCTTAGGTACCTACCCCAGGGAAATGAATACTTTTGTTCACACAAAAACCTGCATGTGAATACATATACATATATATGTATGTGTGTATATATGTAGTATATATGTATGCATGCATGTGTGTATGTATGTGTTGTATATATGTGTGTATGTATGCATATGTATGTATATGTGTGTGTATGTATGTATATGTGTGCATGTATGTGTATGTATATATGTATATGTGTGTGTGTATAACATATCCATATGTTAGTTGCCATTGAGTCAGCTCTGACTCATGGTGACCTGATGCGTAACAGAATACAACATTGCCCAATCCTGCACCATCCTCATGATCATTGGTATGTTTGAACCCATTGTTGTGATATATATGTATGTGTGTGTGTGTGTTATATATAATACCTGGTATATCTCCTCAGTGAAGGACTGTTCAGGTTATCCAGTTTTTATTCAGTGGGTTTGAAATTATTTTTAGTTATTGCTCTTGAAATAAATATATATACCAAACATTTCAGTCTTACTAGAGTTAATATTTTACGAATTCTAGCAAAATGTAGAAGGCTTACAGCCATATAGATTATTTTACCCATCTTTATATTACAGTTGTCATATGTATTACTCTACACGAAGTGAACCTCACCCTCTGAGACTGTAGTATAGTTTTTTATTTCAAAAGTGACACATATATTAAGGAATTTAAAATGAGAATAACATGCATCCTCTCTCTGCCATCTCTACCAATTCTGACACCAACGGTCCCTCCCAAAACAGTCTCTACTTCTCTGCTGGGTTCCGTGATGCATTGCAATGGCCACACAGAACCGTCTCTCTCTCTGTCCTGTCTGTCTCTCTATCTGTCTCTTCCTCTCTCTCTGTGTCTCTCTGTCACTCTCTCTGTCTCTCTTGCTCTCTCTCTGTATCTCTAGCTCTCTCTGTTTCTGCCTCTGTCTTTCTGTCTCTCTTGCTGTCTTTCTCTCTCTTTCTCTCTGTCTCTCTCTCTCTCTGTCTCCTGCTTCCAGGAGCTTCTCAGTGCAGGGATCCTAGATCCAAAGGACATGCTTTCCACTCCTGGCAGTTCTTCCTTAGTGGCGGTAGGATCCTCCCCTCTGCTCTGGAACTGGCTGTCTTTTAAGGCAAAACTGACCAGTCCTTTGGCGGGCCCCAATTACCCTATCACACAGTCTTCCCAGTCACACCTGGGTGGGGGTTACAAGGCCGTGGCTAGAAAGATCACTCAAATGTAATCAATAGCACTGCAAGTGGCTTCAGTTCTGAGTTAGCAGGGTGTCCGGGGGCCGTAGGTTCAGCAGTTCCTCCAGTCTCTGTCAGAACATTGTCTGTTTCTTTGGTGTGAATTTGAATTTTGTTCTACATTTTTCCTCCACTTTGTCCAGAACCCTCTATTGTGATCCCTACCACAGCAGTCTGTGGTGGTAGCCGGGCACCATCTACTTCTTCTGGGCTCCGGCTGGTGGAAGCTGTGGTTCATGTAGCTCATTGTCCTTTGGACTAATAGTTTCCTTGTGTCTGGTTTTCTTCATTCTCCCTTGCTCTGGACATGATGGGACCAACAGATGTATCCTGGATGGCCACTTGCAAGCTTTAAAGACCCTAGACTGTACTCACTAAAGTAGGATGTAGAACATTTTCTTTAGGAATTATATTATGCCAGTTGACCTAGATGTCCCCAAGACAATGGTCCCCAGCCCTCAGCCCCAACAACTTGGTCCCTCAAGGTGTTTGGATGTATCTGAAGGTTCTATGAGTTTGCCTTGGTCAAGTTGTGCTGACTTCCCCTATATTGTGTATAGTCTTCCCTTTTGCCAAAGTTCCACTTGTCTGCCATCTAGTGATTTCTCCTTCCCACCCTTCCCCTCCCTCATAACAATCAAAGATTATTTTTTACTGTGTGTAAACTTTTTCTTGGGTTTTTATAATAGTGGTCTCATATGGTATTTGTATTTTTGTGATTGACTTATTTCACTCAGTATAATGCCCTCTGGATTCATCCATGTTATGGATTTTTCACAGATTCATCATTGCTCTTTATGGTTGTTTCCATTGTGTGCATGTACCATAATTTGTTTATCCATCCGTTGACGGGCACTTAGGTTGTTTCTTTTTGCTCTTGTGAACAATGCTGCAATGAACATGGGTGTACATACGTCTATTCAGGTCATGGCTCTTATTTCTCTAGGATATATTCCTAGGACTGGGATTGCTGGATCATATTATACTTCTATTTCTAGCTTTTTAAGGAGGCACTGTATTGTTTTCCATAGTGGCTGTGCCATTTTACCCTCCCACAAGCAGTGTATAAGAGTTCCAGTCTCTCTACAATCTTTCCAGCATTTGTTATTTTCTTTTTGATTAGCACCAGTAATGTCAGGGTGAGCTGGTATCTCACTGTAGTTTTGATTTGCATTTCTCTAATAGCTAATGATCGTAAACACTTCCTAATGTGTCTGTTAGCCACCTGAATGTCTTCTTTGGTGATGTGTCTATTTATATCTTTTGCACATTTTCTAATTGGATTATTTGTCTTTTTGTTGTTGAGGTGTTGAAGTATTCTGTAGATTTCAGATATTAGACCCTTGCTGGATATGTTATAGCTAAAAAAAAATTTTTTTTCCCAGTCTGTAGGTTGTCTTTTTACTCTTTTGGTGAAGTCTTTTGATGCGCATAAGTGTTTAGTTTTTAGGATCTCCCAGCTATCTAGTTTATCTTTTGGTGTTTGTTCATTGTTAGTTATGGTTTGTATTCTATTTATGCCATGTATTAGGGCCCCTAGCATTGTCCCTATTTTTTCTTCCATGATCTTTACTGTTTTTTGTTTTATATTTAGGTCTTGAATCCATTTAGTTTTGTGTATGGTGTGAGGCGTGGGTCCTATTTCATTTTTTAGGGATGGACATCTAGTTTTGCCAGAACTGTTTGTTAAAAAGACTGTCTTTTCCCCCATTAAATGGACTTTGGTCCTCTGTTAAAGATCAACTGACCATAGGCGGAAGGATTGACATCTGGGTTCTGGATTCTGTTCCATTGGTCTATGTGTCTGTCATTGTACCAGTGACAGGCTTTTTGACTACCATGGCTGTAGAGCAGGTTCTGAGATTAGGAAGTGTGAGGCCTCCTACTTTGTTCTTTTTTTTTTTCAATAATATTTTGCTTATCTGGGGCCCCTTTTTTTTCTATATAAAGTTGGTGATTAGTTTTTCCATGTCATTAATTACAAAAGAAAATAATAACTTTGCAGTTGAGAAAACTTGTAGTAATCAAGTGATCAAAGCTATTATCAGTCATATGACAATCTGGCATCAGCTGGCCTCTGCTATCATCAGTTCTATGATGAGTTTACAAATCGATGATTTTGTTCCCTTTCCAGGGATGGATTATCCAACAGGCAATGTAAGCTTGGTGCTTTCCACTCAGCTGTCTCTTCTGAATTTGTGACATCAAAAGCAGCCCTGAGTAAAAGGTTATCACCTGGATTTTCTTCTGCAGGATCTTGCCATGATTTTTTTTTCTTTGCCTTGCCATCTCTTTCATTTTTTTCTAATAATTTGTCCAACTTTCTAAGCTGTACTCAGTGGCAGGTTTGATAAAAACCAAAAAACCAAACCCATTGCCATCGAGTTGATTCGGACTCATTCAACCCTTTGTGACACAGTCTATTCTGACTCATAGTGAGTGACTCAGGGTTTCCAAGGTGTGGCTGGTGGATTCCAACTGCCAACCCTTTGGTTAGCAGCTGTAGTTCGCCATAGCTCTTAACCACTGCACCACCAAGGCTTCAGGAAGTTGGATATGTATTATCAGTTCACTCTTGGCATAATCAGGAAGTTCATTTTTCTTAAATTGTATGTAGTATGTGCTACGTAGGCAAAATGCATTCCTAACAGTCCTATAATTATCCAGCCTGCCCATCATCAGCAATGTGATACGTAGGTACTGTGATGTATTATAGAAGTGTTTATCTGTAACCACTTGGGACAGTTCAGTTTTCTATTAGAAATTTTTATTGTTCAGTTCCCTTCAACTAATTTCTAAAGGACTATGAAACCGATGACGTTTGATGGACCACTAGAACAGAATAACATTTCCATTTACCTTGAAAAAGCCACATTTTTTCTCCAATCTGTAGCTTATGAAGGTTAAGGTCAACATGATATTTTTATAATGAGACCTAATTCAACAATTTCAACATGAATAACTTTATTAAACCACATCTTTTTTTAATTTCCAAATCTAGACATTATCGTTATCTAATTACTGGGTTAATTTTAGGAATAAGTTATATTTGCACATATTGCATTTATAGGAAACATTCAGAAAGTTCTAATAACCGCCTTGAGTTTGTTCCTTCCAAATGGTTTTTGTAGATGTCTAGAAATGTGTTAACACAAATCAAATTCTCAGCTTCGGAAATGAACACGATGTGTTCATCAAAAATATGGATGTATATCCTATTTATCCCTAGTGGTAGTACAGCTTAGTTGAACTTTACATGGATTGCAACAGAATTTCTTAAATAACATTTGTTTTAATCGTATTTCCATAAGACTGGTTCAACTTGGAAACCTGAATTGCTTAAATTAACTTATAATCAAAGCAGTTTTACACTTTTCAAGGCTGCCATTTCTAGCATGTTTGAAACTAATCCGTCCCCAACCTACCCAACTCCAAAATAGCACTCTATTTAGGAATATAGGAAAACAGAGAAATAGGCAGTTCTCAAACAGGGGACATGAGATGTTCCCTGAGTCTAGTTAAAGGTAGTTTAAGTGGAGAGAGAAAAAAAAAAAATGTGTCTGTTTTCAGGAAAAACAAATTAGCTTCCTCTACACAGTTTATTCACGACTCCCTTCTGATGATGGGTCAGCTAACACAAAAACGTTACACTTGGGATATATGCAATAGAATGAAGTGAAGTGAACAGAAACGTTTAAAAAAAAGCTCATAATTGTTCTTTTTTTAGTTTGGATACGTTTCCATGTGCCTAAGCTTTCAATTTTTAAATCACCGGGCTGTCCTTTATTACCTCTCCACCAAAAACACAAATTCCTACCTCAGTATAGACATGACTATAATACAGTAATAGGTCACTTTGAAATACAAGATATTAACTAAAACCAAAAAACTCCCATTTTATTTTGCTATTTTTTACATCTTTTTTCCCCATCTTATTTTCAGTGAGGGGTGTAGTTGGCAGTAAGTAAAATAAATGTTTCAAAACTAAAGTAACTATAGTTTTCTGAGTACAATTTACTTGTCCATACATGTGCCCCCATGTGATGAATGCCCACCCTTCTTCTATTATTAGAGCGACTTTGCTTGGAAGGGAAAGTGTTCAGCCACATTTAGTTATAAAATCTTTGTAACTTACAGATGAAGCTCTCAGTGACAGCTTCCTTTCCTGGAAGAAGATGCACAGTGTCTCATGTGAAGTCAATGGAAGCATTGAAAATAGAATACATCACTTTGACTATCTCTCATCTCCAACCAAAAATTATTAGAATTTAAAACTATGGCTATAAGAAAATAAGTCTAGCTTCAAAGGGTATATATATATAGATATATACATATATATATCTGTACCAAAAAAACCCATTGCCATCGAGGCGATTCCGACTCAGAGTGACCCTATAAGACAGAGTAGAACCGCCCCATAGAGTTTCCAAGGCGCACCTGGCAGATTCGAACTGCCAACCGTTTGGTTAGCAGCCGTAGCACTTAACCACTACGCCACCAGGGTTTCCGTATAAATGTATATATATATTTGTGTATATATATGTATATATATACATATATATTACACATACATACATATACATATATACATATGTACATACATATACACATATATACATATATATACACACACACACAAGCTGTAGTTTTCAAAGAACTTTGACCTTCTTCTATAGGTCAGAGTTAATATGGACAGTTTGACAGTGTCCGATGTGGTTGGTTTGAATATTCTGCCCCACAGGCTGAGCCAGTTTATGGGCATAGTGGCAAGGAGCAGGAACTTGAATGACACCCTTTAGTGAATGAGAAATGAAACAAATTCTTAATTTACATCTACTTTCTGTAGATTTGAATCTTCATATACAATTCAAAAGTTCAGAAAGTACAGATTCAATGATAAGCAATGGATTTGTTAAAAAAAAAATACTGGCAAATTATAATACATGTGGCATAGCTTGTAAATTAAACTCTACTGTATCTGGTTTCAAGCAAACCATGTCATAGATGACGTTATAATGAGTGGGAGTAACAGCACCATCTTTCACAGACTGAGTCACAATAAAAAAATCATACCTGGAATTAGAGGACACACGAGCCTCAGCTTATTTTAGAAGACTGTAGTACACCTAGTATCTGAAGTGAAAGCATATAGTACATTAATTTACATCCCCTAGACTGAAAGTGTTTCCCCTAAATTTAGAAGCCTGTCTGACTGCTGGACAGTGATTTGATAAAGCAGATCCATAAAACCAGAACTCGTTGCCGTCAAGCCAATTCTGACTCGTAGCGACCCTACAGGACAGAGCAGAACTGCCTCATAGAGTTTCCGTAGAGCGCCTTGTGGATTCGAACTGCTGACATTTTGGTTAGCAGCCATAGCTCTTAACCACTGTACCACCAGGGTTTCCACAGATCCATGAAAGAAAGATACATTGACACAGGTAATGGCTCTCATGGGCTTTAGATTTCAAGGCATATGCACTGATGCATAGAGGCAGAAATGTGAAACTGGCATATTTGATATGACCTTAGTTAACAAGATAGACAATCAATAGTTTAACCTTTTCAGCCTTAACAGACCTAGAAGGCTCCACACCTCATCAACCCCAAGACTCACTAGACAAGAATTTGGGGATTTAGGGATTCAGGGAATGGAGTAAAAAAACCGAGGGTATAGCCCAGCAGGGACCCCATATCTATTGAGGAATCACTGGAATATACTCCCAACTAGGGATGACAGTCAGTCAATAAGGCAGTCAGTGAACAGAATAAACATCATTTTTTAATAAACGTGTTTCCAAAGCTTTAGAGTTATCATAATCATAGAAACTACACCCACAACTGTTTTGTTTGGTCACTTAATGAAGAAAGGTGACTTAAAGATCATATATTTTTAATACTCAATTTCAAGCACAGAGGAAAAAATAAGAATAAAATGAACGCCTGTATGCCCAGTACCTAGCTTTGTTAAATCTTAGTATATTTTATTGTCTTCAGGTCTTTAAAAAACAGACATACTTCAAGTCCCACGTCTATGTTTGTACCTTGTTTGCACCCATTCGTCCACCTCCTTCCCTAGAGGTAACTTTCTATTTATATTTCCGTGCTTAGCATTCTCATGCACAGCTTTTAATACTTTAATTACCTAGATATGTATCTCTAATCAACAAACTTAACAGCACTTGGGGCTGCTAACTGAAAGCTTGGCAGTTGGAACCCTCCCAGCAGCTCTGCTGGAGAAAGACCTGGTGATCTGTTCCAATATAGATTACAGCCCAGGAAACCCTATGGGGCAGTTCTACTCCGTCACATAGGGTTGCTATGAGTTGAAAATTGACTCGATGGTACCCAACAACATCTATCTATCTACATCATTACCTACATATTTAATAAGTTTGTTTCATGCTTCAAATGACTTTTACTCAACCTAAATTTTATCGTTTATCCATATTTATGGATAGTTTATTATCTTTCCAGTGTATTGTTAGTTTTCTGAATTTCTCTACACTTAAGTGTTCAAGGGCTAGTTATTTATATTAATATAACCCAAACCAGATGTTTTTTAGATATAACCTGGCATATTTTTACATCCTTTTGCTTTCAGTTTTAGTGTGTTTGTAATGCACATTAAGAGTTTTTCTTACAAAGAAAATCTAGCCGTATACTAACACCCTAACTGACATAACTGCTAAGGTTAATCTATTTATATTTATTGTAAATATTAGATTTATTTTTATGTGTATTGTCTCACTTTGTGCTTTTGGATCATCTTTGTGCTTTCAGTGCAACATTTCTTAGTTCTTTTCCTCATGCTCTTTACTCCATTTTTATATCTTTTCTCATTTATGCATGCTTTTATATAAAATTTCTCCAACTGTTTCATTATCTGAAACTTTTGGGCATCTAATCTTGCTGTATTTTCTGCTGATTCTTACTCCTGGTGGACTGTTTCATTATAACAAGACAGGCAATAACTGAATCACTGTTCTGAATTACCACATGGTTTTCAGGGATAACAGGGACGAATGTATATTTTGTTGCCTACTTACTGTTCCTATTAGTTTGGCAATGCCTTATTTATCCAGCCTCATAGGGATAGTGTCAAATAAAAATATTCCACGTAAGAGAAACTGGTCTCTATTCTGTTTTTTCATATCACCCCATTTAAAAGAAGTAAAATATATTTTAAAAATAGAAACATCCATAAGCTATTAAATAATTGAAGATTTTTATATTTAGGGTATATTCAGTATAATTTTATTTGTGATGATTCAGAATTGGCAATATAATTTATTACCTTTTATAATCATACACGAAAATATTTTTACTTTTACTATTTTTTCAATTTCTACTTTTAATTTTTTTTAATTAAAAACCTGTTGTCGATTCTGACTCATTAAAAAAAAAAAACCTCAGTGCCAGTCGATCCCGACTGATAGTGACCCTATAAATTAACTTTTAATTGGTCATAGACTTTTCTAAATATTTGATCAAGAAACTCAAACAGACAAATCACAGTTCCTATATGCAAATTAAGAACCCTGACCAACAGTCATAAATAGAGACCAAATTAGTTGTAAAACATCAGAAGTGCTTTAAGGTGAGGGTATTGGAATTAAATGATTTTGCTAAGCTGAATTGATTTGAGAAAATTATTGAGCCAGTTCTTAAAGAGAAAAAAAGTGACTTACCCTTCCTTTCTGGTCAACTCTACATAACTCTACATCAATAACCAAAAATCTGGTGTTCACTTGTTTCTTCACCACAATTACTGTTAGTTTGATACATTAAACAATTATACTTGTCACTACGTTTACTCAGTATTATCTTAGAAGTATTCAGTGTTACAACATCACACACAAAGGCACTATAAAAAGAATCTAGACAGCAGCCCTCCTCGTTCCTCAGTTTACCATCCAGAACCACCTGCCTGTTTCAAGCAGTAAGCAAGGAGGTATCTATTCATAGCCACCCACACCCTAGGGTAAGGGACCCTTCCTCACAACCTCAGGATCATTCCTGCTACTGCTCCTGGGCTGCAGGCCTAAAAAACCCACAAGCTGAGGCCAGAGGTACCACCTGGATGGGGTTCTCAGCTCAGATACTTACAAAACTCCAAGCTAAGAGAGAAATAAGTAGAAATCACGTCTGGCTACTTCCATGGATTCTTATAAATATTTGAAGTTAAACTCTCCTACATTGACACTTGAAGGGAGATTGAAAAAACAGAAAGATCACAGAGGTCCCCTGGAGAAAACCTCTGCTACACCAGTGCTCCAATTCTGTTTTGCTCTCTGACTGGAATATGAAACACAAAGAGGAAGGATCTCTTTTCTCCCCTGCCATCCACTGAAGCATACTGTTTGTATCAAGCTACTTCTCTCTCATTCTTCATTCAGCTGTCAACCAGCTGCACTTGAAAATGTATATACTTGAGTGATTAGGGGGAAATGTATTTTAAGGAAACCAGAAACTGTGGTATTTCATGGTCAAGCAATGGTTGAAGCTGACCATCTCCCACTCCGTTGTCCCCATACATGATCATATAAGAAGGCAGGCATGGATTACACCTACTCCAGACCTTCAGTGCATCTGAAGAGAAACCAGAAACAGGTGTAAATATTCCATGACTTGGAACAAACTGGCTATTTGTCTTAGTAATCTAGTGCTGCTATAACAGAAATACCGCAAGTAGATGGCTTTAACAAAGGGAAATTTATTTCTTCACGGTAAAGTAGGCTAAAGTCCAAATTCAAGGTGTTAGCTCCAAGGGAAGGCTCTTTCTCTGTCGGCCTTCTTGTCAATCTTACCCCGGACTAGGAGCTTCTCCACGCAGGGACGCCGGGTCCAAAGGATGCACTCTGCTCCCGGCACTGCTTTCTTGGTGGTATGAGGTCGCCTCTCTGCTAGCTTCCCTTTCCTTTCATCTCTTGAGATATAAGAGGTGGTGCAGGCCACACTCCAGGGAAACTCCCTTTATATTCGATCAGGGATGTGACCTGGCATGGGTGTTACAATCCACCCTAATCCTCTTCAAAATAAAATTACAAACACGAAGTGGAGGACAACCACAGAATACTGGGAATCATGACCTAACCAAGTTAATACACACATCTCTGGGGGGACATAGTTCAATCCATGACACTATTGCTATTTTTGAGAAATTCAGCATCCATTTTCAAGACTGTAACATTCAGAACGGTTTCACTCTCTAGTTCCTCAGCCTAGTCCAGGATTCCTCAACGACTGCACTATTGACATTTTGAATCAGATAATCATTTGTTGTCTGGGCTTGTCCTGTGCATGTCAGGATGTTTAGCAGCATCCCTGGCTCCTACCCATTCAATGCCTGTAGCACTCATCTCCCTGCAGTTGTGCCAACCCAAACTGACCCCAGTCATTACAGAACGACCCCTGGGGAGCAGTATCTCCTCTGATGGGGACAACTGTGTAGAGGCAGGCACTCCCAACACCACAAGACACTGACCATGCAAGCAGGCTGTCAACCCAGTCACAAGCTCTTGCCCTGATTCTTGGAGAACACACAGAGAATATCATCTGTTCAGTGAAAAATAAAACAGTTTGGAAAACAAAAACCTTAATTTTTAATGTTTTCCTTTCTGAATTACTCTATGAAAACAAGGTTGGATCAGCAGCTGAGGCTCTGATTAAGGATCAATATTTCATCCCCTGCAGAGCTCACAAACGTATTGGTCTCTTTTGATATCTGAAGGATTTTATGAAATTTTGAATGCACACAAGTAGTAAAATACAACGAAAACATTCACTAATATTATTACAAATTACACACACAATATGCACGACTACTGTAGTCTCACCTACTGGGGAATGCAATAAAACAAAAATCCAGTGTTCCTAGAGGTCCTTGCTTCTAGATAGATGTCCTAAACTGTGCCCCACTGTGATAGTTAAGGTTGTATATCAGCTTGGCTGGGCTATGATTCTCAGTCTTTTGGCAGTTATATAATTTGGTAGCTATATAATAATGTAATCACCTCCATGATGAGATCTGTTACGAGCAGCCAATCAGGTGAAAGGGAATTTCCTTGGGGGTGTGGCCTGCATCCAATATATGTACACTTTCTGGCAAATCTCATTGGCTCTTGTGTACTCTGGATCCTGCAGCTGGCTCCTGTTCATGTGACCTCTAATTCTTGGGACTTGAGCTAGCAGCTCACCTGCCAATCTTGGGATTCATCAGCTTTCACAGTCTGTGAGCCAGCACCTACCACCTTACCCGCCAATTTTGTGTTTGTCAGCCCTTGAGGCTATATGAGCCAGGAGAAGCCTCCAGCCTGACCCACAGACTTGGGACTTTCCATCCTCTACAATCATGTGAGTCTTTTCCTTGATATAAATCTCTCTCTATATATGAATTTATATACTTCGCTGGTTTTAATTCTCTAGAGAACACAGCCTAAGACACTCATCTATAATAATCTGTTTTGAGGGAGCAGTTTGCTTTGGAACAGTGAAAGCTATTGTGACGATGTTTCAACATATCAAGTAAACTGTGTGTAAATATAAATATGTGTATACATACAGGGTCGCCAAAGAGTCAGAATTGACTCGACGGCATTGAATTTGGTTTTGGTTATATATGTCTTGGAAGAAGTACAGCCAGAATGCTCCTTAGAGGCGAGGATGGTAAGACTTTGTCTCGCATAATTTGGACATGATTTTTTATCAGGAGGGACCAGTCCCTGAAGAAGGATATCATGCTTGGTAAAGTAGAGGATCAGCAAAAGCGAGGAAGACCCTCAATGAGATGGATTGACACCGTTGCTGCAACAATGGGCTCAAGTATAGGAATGATTGTAAGAATGGTGCAGGACCAGGCGGTGTTTCATTGTGTTGTACATAAGGTTGCTATGAGTTGGAACTGACTCAATGGCACCTAACAACAACAACATATATATAAATATATATAGTTAACCTTCTATCCAGAACTGCATTTTATTTTATCAGAGTAAATGACCGCCTTACATTATCTGATGTATTTCTTTGCCTTCCTCTTCACCAGAATTTAAACTCCAAGGGAAAGAGCAAGCATTCTTTTTGGTCTACATTTTTACCTACAGATGCTCAGCA
Organism: Loxodonta africana; assembly: GCF_030014295.1. Classification (NCBI taxonomy): domain Eukaryota; kingdom Metazoa; phylum Chordata; class Mammalia; order Proboscidea; family Elephantidae; genus Loxodonta; species Loxodonta africana. The sequence goes on from NC_087360.1 coordinate 34,053,065, forward strand.
TTTGAACATGCTAAGCATTCAAAAATATCTGTCTAGTGAATGAAAGTTTAATTTTTCCCTGTTATTGTAACACTTTCTCATTTCCAAAAAAAGTATGGTAAAACAATGTTATTGAACTGAAACAGAGTCTGACTGAACAACATAAAGTCATCCATCCAAATAAAGATCAGGTTATACTCTGTGGGCCACAAACATTATTACACATATTGGTGGTGTGTAGTGGTCACACAGTGTAATACACAAGGAATTACAAACTGAAGAGTGTGCAAGTGCATTTCAGGGTGTGGTTAGCACTGTGAGGACAGAAAATAAAATGATCTCTGGAGAAAAGGATAGGCATGCTAGGTAGAACTTCTCCTTTTCCAGGTATTTTATGCATAAATTTATGAGGAACACCATATCCTACATCTGTAGGCCTCTGAGCAACAGCTGTGGATTTCCATCTGTCTTCACTCACGCACCTGCTAAGTGTTTCCCTCATGTGTTAATGGTCTCCATGGAGAGACTCACTGATCAGAGCCTGTGGTAGGCAGAATTCCAAAAGTGGTCCCCAAGATGTCCAACCCTCATCCCCAGAATCTGTGAATATGGTGAGATAGCACACCCATGATTATGTCAGGCTGTATGGCATCCTTGACGTTAGAATTAGCCAGGTGAATCTGCTCTTATTGCATGAGCCCCTTTGAAAGTAGAGACTTTTTCTTCTGGTTGATGGCTGAAGGGGAAGTCAGAGAGAGTTCAAACATGAGAAAGATTCATCGTGCTTTGGTTGATTTGAAATTTAAGGGACCATGTGAGAAGGAATGTGAACAACTTCTAGGACCTGATACTGGCCTCCACTAGACAGCCAGCAAAGAAATGATCTTCAATCCTGGGAAATGATTTCTGTCACAACTCCATGGGCTTGGAAGAGGTCCCCGAACTTCCAAGTAAGAACGTAGCTCAGCTGACACCTTGATTTGAGCGTTTTAAGGCCCTGAGAGCCATGTAATGCCAGACTTCTGACCCACAGAACTGAGTGAAAATGGGTGCTTTTTAAAGCTAAGCTTTTGATAATTTGTTACACAGCAGTATAAAACTAATAGAGTGTCTTCCACTCAAAATGTTTGATGTATAACTTGGCCAGAGGATCAGGACAAGAACAACTTGTCATCAAGCTCCTGAGACCTCGTGAGTTGTCAAAAACAACTAGTTTGATTCACCTCTCCATTTTAAAGTCTTCATACCAACTAACAACTTCTGCCAGTGCTTACTTACTGTGTTGATTCTTCATTGATGCTTGAAACAAATTCTGCAGTGGACTTTTGTTGATTTCAATATCATATGAAAAATCAATACCAATAAACACAGTTCTGTTTATCCTAAATTTGAAAATGAGTCAATTCCTTTAAACAGAAAACAAAGAAAATTTAACCAAATTTTGAAGAACACTTAAGCACAGAGGTGGGGCCAAGATGGCGGAGTAGTAAGATGCTTCCCGTGGCCCCTCTTACAACAAAGACCTGAAAAAACAAGTGAGTCATTTATATATATGACAAGCGACATAAACACTCCACAAAAAAAGAAAATTATAGGCGGGACTATAATGGCTGACTAGGTAGAAGCTACCTTGGATCCCTCTCGCAAAAAAGACTCGGAAAAACAAGTGAATCGATCACATACATGACAATCTACGAACCCTGACCATCAAACACAGATCTAAAGAGTTGATCTGAGTGACAGAGACTCAGCCAGTGTAAGCAGGCTGCACATTGACGAGGCTAACGAGGGAACGAGCAACCACGGGGAAGCAGCGATTGTTTTCGGAGCCTGGAGCCAGCATCCCAGTCAGAAAACCTTGGTGCCAGGCTTTGGACTAGGCGCAGGGGACCTGAGCATGGCGTCCTGAGATGGCACAAACACGGGACACAGGCCTAACCCCCTGAAGTGACCTTGGGGGAAGCCCAGCCAGTGCACGCAGGCAGTGCAGCAATGCGGCTGACAGGAGGAGAAGTCACCGGGAGGCAACGACTGGTTTTGGAGCCTGGAGTGCAGTGTCCCAGCCGGGAAACCTTGGCGCTGGGCTTTGGACTGGGAGTGGAGGAACTGACCACAGCTTCTCAGACACCGCAAGCACAGGACATGGGCCTGACCCTTGGGGGCAATCTCGACCCAGCCACAGGATACACACACCTCGGGAATCTCAGATAAAACAGTCCTCACCAAGCAAGATTAGTAACTTTGTCTATATTCCAGGCTGCTACTCTCTCCTATCTATCTGATCCTCCCCTCCCCTTCCCAGGCGGCTTCATTAACATTGGAATTTCCTTGGCCAGAGAGTGAAGTACTCTGCGTTTTTTTTTTTGTTTGTTTTTTTGTTTTGTTTTGTTTTGTCTTTTCCTAACCCATTCTCCTGGCCTGAGAGAAGCAGCTACAAAAAAAAAAAAAAAAAACCCAGGGACCAAGAATCCTTCCCTGACTTCCCGAAATTGGACTAAAAATACAGAACCAGCTCCAACCAAGCATATGAGATCCACGGTCTTGGGCTTTCATCCCTACAGGGAACAAGGTGGCTATTATAATGCAAAGGCAATTCTAATAGTGATCTGACAGTAATTGTTTTAGTGGATTACTGGAAAGACAAGTTTCCCAGGTCTGATATCTCTACCTATTAAACAGAGCCCTCACTGACCCACAACGGGGAACTGAGGGCTGAAGCTCCACCCAAACCACCTAGCCTCCTGCCATAGGGGTCTGAGGATAGTGACACCTACCGATCTGTAGAGGTACATGGATTGGGTGCCTCAGGTACAGCTGCAGAGCCCACCCACCAAAGTGCTTAAGGAATAGAGACACACCTAACTCACTGGAACTTGGGGGAAGCCTGTCAGCATCCTACCCCCGCTCGAGTGTGACGCCCTGCTGCTACTAGAATCTGGTGCATACAACTATCACCACTACTCCTCTAAGTGAATAGGTGACAGTCTACCCCCCACACTTGGTGACCGAAAATTAGACTCTACTCAAGAATAGTGAATAGACGCTTAGGCTTATATATCTGGAAACAGCCCAAACCACCTGGTAATAGGACATAAGTGATTCAAAGCTCACAACAATCAAGACAGTGCAATCTAGTAGCCCATGTGTGTATATTGAAAGAAAACAAAACAAGATAAGACTCGGTGAGCAAATATAAAATAAATCATTACAATATCTTATAGATGCCTCAGAGACAGCAGTCAATATCAAACCACATAAAGAAGCAGACCATGATTGCTTCTACAACTCCCCAAATTAAAGAATCAAAATCTTTCCCAAATGAAGATACAATCCTGGAACTGCCAGATGCAGAATATAAAAAACTAACTTACAGAATGCTTCAAGACATCGGGGATGACCTCATAAATGAAATAAGGCAATCTACAGAAAAAGCCAAGGAACACACTGATAAAGCAGTTGAAGAAATCAAAAATATTATTCAAGACCATAGTGGAAAAATTAATAAGCTGCAAGAATCCATAGAGAGACAGCATTCAGAAATCCAAAAGATTAACAGTAAAATTACAGAATTAGACAACTCAATAGGAAGTCAGAGGAGCAGAATCGAGCAATTGGAATGCAGAGTGGGAGATCTGGAGGATCAGGGAATTGACACCAATATAGCTGAAAAAAAATCAGATAAAAGAATTAAAAAAAATGAAGAAACCCTAAGAATCATTTGGGACTCTATTAAGGAGAATAACTTGCGTGTGACTGGAGTTCCAGAACAGGGAGGGATAACAGAAAATACAGAGAGAATAGTTGAAGATCTTTTGGCAGAAAACTTCCCTGACATCATGAAAGACGAAAGGATATCTATCCAAGATGCTCATCGAACCCCATTTAAGATTGATCCAAAAAGAAAATCACCAAGATATATTATCATCAAACTTGCGAAAACCAAAGATCAAGAGTAAATTTTAAAAGCAGCCAGGGATAAAAGAAAGGTCTCCTACAAAGGAGAATCAATAAGAATAAGTTCAGACTACTCAGCAGAAACCATGCAGTCAAGAAGGCAATGGGATGACATATATAGAGCACTGAAGGAGAAAAACTGCCAGCCAATGATCATATATCCAGCAAAACTCTCTCTCAAATATGAAGGCGAAATTAAAACATTTACAGATAAACACAAGCTTAGAGAATTTGCAAAAACCAAACCAAAGCTACAAGAAATGCTAAAGGAAATTGTTTGGTCAGAAAACCAGTAATATCAGATACCAGCACAGCACAAGGTCAGAGAACAGAACATCCAAGGGAAATCACAAAAACAAATTAAGATTAATTGAAAAAAAAATTTAAAAAACGCTCAAAACAGGGAATCATTGAAGTCAATATGTAAAAGATCACAATAATCAAAAACAGGGACTAAATACAGGTGGCATAGAACTGCCATATGGAGAGGGAAACAAGGCGATATAGGACAATACAAGTTAGGTTTTTACTTAGAAAAATAGGGTAAATATTAAGGTAAACACAAAGAGGTCTAACAATTCCATAACTCAAAATAAAAACCAAGAAAAACATAACGACTCAGCAAACATAAATTCAACTACTATGAAAATGAGGAACATACAATTTTACAAAGAAAAATGTCTCAGCACAAAAAAGTAAGTGGAAAAATGAAATTGTCAACAACACACATAAAAAGGCATCAAAATGACAGCACTAAACACATACTTATCTATAATTATGCTGAATGTAAATGGACTAAATGCACCAATAAAGAGACAGAGAGTCTCAGACTGGATAAAGAAACACGATCCATTTATATGCCGCCTACAAGAGACACACCTTAGACTTAGAGACACAAACAAACTAAAACTCAAAGGATGGAAAAAAATATATCAAGCAAACAACAAGCAAAAAAGAGCAGGAGTAGCAATTTTAATTTCTGACAAAATAGACTTTAAAGTTAAATCCACCACAAAGGATAAAGAAGGACACTACATAATGATTAAAGGGACAATTGACCCGGAAGATATAACCATATTAAATATTTATGCACCCAATGACAGGGCTGCAAGATACATAAAACAAACTTTAACAGAACTGAAAAGTGAGATAGACACCTCCACAATTATAGTAGGAGACTTCAACACACCACTTTCGAAGAAGGACAGGACTTCCAGTAAGAAGCTCTATAGAGACACGGAAGACCTAATTGCTACAATCAAGCAACTTGACCTCATAGACTTACGAAACACTCCACCCAACTGCTTAAAAGTATACCTTTTTTTCTAGCGCACATGGAACATTCTCTAGAATAGACCACATATTAGGTCATAAAACAAACCTTTGCAGAATCCAAAACATCGAAATATTACAGAGCATCTTCTCAGACGACAAGGCCATAAAAGTGGAAATCAATAACACAAAAATTAGGGAAAAGAAATCAAGTACTTGGAAACTGAACAATACCCTACTGAAAAAAGACTGGGTTATAGAAGACATTAAGGAAGGAATAAAGAAATTCATAGAATGCAATGAGAATGAAAACACTTCCTATCAAAACCTCTGGGACACAGCAAAAGCAGTGCTTAGAGGTCAATTTATATCGATAAATGCACACATACAAAAAGAAGAAAGAGCCAAAATCAGAGAACTGTCCCTACAACTGGAACAAATACAAAGAGTGCAACAAAAGAAATAAGAGCCTTTATCACACGAACAGATATATGCACACCCATGTTTACTGTAGCTCTGTTTACAATAGCAAAAAGCTGGAAGCAACCGAGGTGTCCATCAACAGAGGAATGGTTAAATAAATTGTGGTATATTCACACAATGGAATATTACGCATCGATAAAGAACAGTGACGAACCTGTGAAACATTTCATAACATGGAGGAACTTGGAAGGCATTATGCTGAGTGAAATTAGAGGCAAAAGAACAAATATTGTATAAGACAACTATTATAAGATCTTGAGAAATAGTATAAACTGAGAAGAATACATACTTTTGTGGTTATGAGGCAGGGAGGGAGGGAGGGTGGGAGAGGGTTATTTACTGATTAGTTAGTAGATAAGAACTACTTTAGGTGAAGGGAAGGACAATACTTAATACACAGAAGGTCAGCTCAACTGGACAGAACTAAAAGCAAAGAAGTTTCCGGCATAAACTGAATGCTTTGAAAGTCAGCGGAGCAAGGGCAGGGGTTTGGGGACTATGGCTTAAGGGAACTTCTAAGTCAATTGGCAAAATAATTCTATTATGAAAACATTCTGCATCCCACTTTGAAATGTGGCGTCTGGGGTCTTAAATGCTAACAAGCGGCCATCTAAGATGCATCAATTGGCCTCAACCCACCTGGATCAAAGGAGAATGAGGAACATCAAGGTCACACGATAACTATGAGCCCAAGAGACAGAAAGCGTCACATGAACCAGAGACTTACATCATCCTCAGACCAGAAGAACTAGATGGTGCCCGTCCACAACCGATGGCTGCGCTAACAGGGAGCACAACAGAGAACCCCTGAGGGAGCAGGAGATCAGTGGGATGCAGACCCCAAATTCTCATAAAAAGACCAGACTTAATGGTCTGACTGAGACTAGAGGAATCCTGGCGGTCATGGTCCTCAAATCTTCTGTTGGCCCAGGAAAGGAACCATTCCCAAAGGCAACTCATCAGACATGGAAGGAACTGGACAATGGGTTGGAGACAGATGCTGACGAAGAGTGAGCTACTTGTATCGGGTGGACACTTGAGACTGTTGGCATCTCCTGTCTGGAGGGGAGATAGGAGGGTAGAGAGGGTTAGAAACTGGCAAAATTGTCACGAAAGGAGAGACTGAAAGGAGGGAGCGGGCTGACTCATCAGAGGGAGAGTAAGTGGGAGTATGGAGTGAGGTGTATATAAGCTTATATGTGACGGACTGACTTGATTTGTAAACGTTCACTTAAAGCACAATAAAAAGTATTTAAAAAAAAAGAAAAGGAAGAAAAATAGTGGCCTGTAAAAAAAGAAAATTATAGAGCTATATCCGTAATGAAATTAGATGCAAAAATGCTCAACAAATTTCTAGCCAATAGAATTCAACAACATAACAAAAAAATAACTCACCATGACCAAGTGGGATTCATACCAGGTATGCAGGGATGGTTCAACATTAGAAAACCAATTCATGTAATTCATCATATAAATAAAACAAAAAACAAGAACCACATGATCTTATCCATTGATGCAGAACAGGCATTTGACAATGTCCAACACCCATTCATGAAAAAACTCTCAGCAAAATAGGAATAGAAGGAAAATTCTTCAGCATAATGAAGGGCATTTATACAAAGCCAACAGCCAACATCATCCTAAATGGGGAGAGTCTGAAAGTATTTCCCGTGAGATTGGGAACCAGAAAAGGATGTCCTTTATCATCACTCTTATTCAACATTGTGCTGGAGGTCCTAGCCAGGGTGATTAGGCTAGATAAAAAAATAAAGCATGTCCAGATTGGTAAGGAAGAAATAAAAGTATCTATATTTGCAAATGACATGATCTTATACACAGAAAACCCTAAGGAATCCTCAAAAAACTACTGAAACTAATAGAAGAGTTCAGGAGAGCATCAGGATACAAGACAAACATACAAAAATCAGTTGGATTCCTCTACATCAACAAAAAGAACATCGAGGAGGAAATCACCAAATCAATACCATTTACAATAGCCCCCAAGAAGATAAAATACTTAGGAATAAATCTTTACAGAGATGTAAAACCCCTATACAAAGAAAACTACCAGACACTACTGCAAAAAACCAAGAGACCTACATAAGTGAGAAAACATACCTTGCTCAAGGATAGGAAGACTTAAGATGGTAAAAATCTCTATTCTACCAAAAGCAATCTATAGATTCAATGCAATTCCGATCCAAAGTCCAACGACATTTTTCAATGAGCTGGAGAAACAAATCGCCCACTTCATATGGAAGGGCAAGGAGCCCCGGATAAGTAAAGCATTACTGAAAAAGAAGAACAAAGCGAGAGGCCTCGCTCTACCCGATTTTAGAACGTATTATAACACCACAGTAGTCAAAACAACCTGGTAGTGGTACAACAACTGATACATAGACCGATGGAACAGAACTGAGAATCCAGACATAAATCCATCCACATATGAGCAGCTGATATTTCACAGAGGCCCAGTGTCAGTTAAATGGGGAAAAGACAGTCTCTTTAACAAATGGTGCTGGCATAACTGGATATCCATCTGCAAAAAAAATGAAACAAGACCCATACCTCACACCATACACAAAAACTAACTCAAAATGGATCAAAGACCTAAATATACAAACTAAAACGATAAAGATCATGGAAGGAAAAATACGGACAACGCTAGGAGCCCTAATACATGGCATAAACAGTATAGAAAACACTACTAACAATGCAGAAGAAAACTAGATAACTGGGAGCTCCTAAAAATCAAACACCTATGCTCATCCGAAGACTCCACCAAAAGAGTAAAAGATTACCTACAGACGGGGAAGAAGTTTTTGCTTACTACATTTCCAATCAGCATCTGATCTCTAAAATGTACATGATACTGCAAAAACTCAACTAGAAAAAGACATATAACACATTTAAAAAATGGGCAAAGGATATGAACATACATTTCACTAAAGAAGATATTCAGGTAGCTAAAAGATACATGAAAAAATAGTCACGATCATTAGCCATTAAAAAACCGAAACCTGTTGCAGCCGAGTCATTAGCCATTAGAGAAATGCAAATCAAAACTGTAATGAGATTCCATCTCACTCCAGCAAAGCTAGCATTAACCCAAAAAACACAAAATGATAAATGTTGGAGAGGTTGTGGAGAGACTGGAACTATTATACACTGCTGGTGGGAATATAAAATGGTACAACCACTTTGGAAATTGATTTGGCACTGCCTTAAAAAACTAGAAATAGAATTACCATATGATCCAGCAATCCCACTCTTTGGAATATATCCTAGAAAATTAAGAGTCTTTACACGAAGAGATACATGCACGCCCATGTTCACTGTAGCACTATTTACAATAGCAAAAAGATGGACGCAACCAAGGTGCCTGTCGATGGATGAATGGATAAATCAATTATGTTATATTCACACAATGGAATATTACGCATCGATAAAGAACAATGATGAATCCGTGAAACATTTCATAACATGGAGGAATGTGGAAGGCATTATGCAGAGTGAAATTAGTCACCTGCAAAAGGACAAATATTGTATAACCCACACCCAGTGCGGTCAAGTTGATTCCGACTCATAGCAAACCTATAGGACACAGTAGAATTCCCCCATAGAGTTTCCAAGGAGGGCCTGGCAGATTCGAACTGCCAACCTTTTGGTTAGCAGCCGTAGCACTTAACCACTATGCCACCAGGGTTTCCAAATATTGTATAAGACCACTATTACAATAACTGGAAGAATAGTCTAAACAGAGAAGAAAATATTCATTGATGGTTACGAGAAGGGGGAGAAAGGGAGGTAGGGAGAGCAGTTTTCACTAATGAGATAGTAGATAAGAAATCTTTTAGGTGGAGGGAAAGACACAATACAGGAGAGGACAGTACAAATGGACTAAACCAAAAGCAAAGAAGTTTCCTGAATTAACTGAACGTTTTGAAGGCCAGTGTAGCAGGGGTGGGGGTTTGAGGACCACGGTTTCAGGGGACATCTAAGTCAATGGACATAATAAAATCTTTTAGGAAAACATTCTCAATCCCATTTTGGAGAGTGGCAACTGGGGTCTTAAACTCTAGCAAGCCACCATCTAAGATGCATTAATTGGTCTCAACCCACCTGGACCAAAGAAGAATGAAGAACACCAAAGACACAAGATAATTATGAGCCCAGGAGACAGAAAGGATCACATAAGCCAGTGATGATATCAGCCTGAGACCAGAACTAGATGGTGCCCGGCTACAACCGATGACTGCACTGACAGGGAACACAACAGAGGACCCCTGAGGGAGCAGGAGAACAGTGGGATGCAGACCCCAAATTCTCATAAAAAGACCAGACTTAATGGTCTGACTGAGACTAGAAGGACCCCAGAGGTCATGGCCCCCAGACCTTCCGTTAGCCCAAGACAGGAACCATTCCCAAAGCCAACTCTTCAGACAGGGATTGGACTGGACTATGGGATGGAAGATGCTGCCGGTGAGTAGTGGGCTTCTTGCATCAAGTGGACGCTTGAGAGTATGTTGCTATCTCCTGTCTGGAGGGGAGATGTGAGAGCTGAGGGGGTCAGAATCTGGCTGAATGGACATGAAAATAGAGAGTATACAGAGGGGGTGTGCTGTCTTGTTAGGGAGACAACAGTTAGGAGTGCATAGAGGGGTGGATATAAGCTTTTGCATGAGACACTGACTTGATTTGTGAAAGCTCACTTAAAGCACAACAAAAACTAAAAAAAAAAAAGGGCAAAGGATATTAACAGGCACTTACCAAAGAAAAAATTCAGGCTGCTAACAGATTCATAAGGACATGCTCAGGATCATTAGCTATTAGAGAAATGCAAATTGAAACTACAATGAGATTCCATCTTACCCCAGCAAGGCTGGCATTAGTCCAAAAAACACAAAATGATAAATGTTGGAGAGGTTGTGGAGAGACTGGAACACTTATATACTACTGGAGGGAATGTAAAATGGTACAGGCACTTTGGAAATCAATTTGGTGCTTCTTGAAAAAGCTAGAAATAGAACTGCCATATGACCCAGCAATTGCACTACTTGGCATATACCCTAAAGAAGTAGGAGCCTTCATACAAACAGATACGTGCACAACCATGTTCACTGCAGCACTGTTTACAATAGCAAAAAGATGGAAACAACCAAGGTGCCCATCAAGGGATGAATGGATAAATAAATTATGGTATATCCACACAATAGAATACTACATATTGATAAAGAACAGTGATAAATCTGTACAACATTTCATAACATGGAGGAATCTGGAAGGCATTATGCTGAGTGAAATTAAAAAAACAAAACGTGAAAGTAGTCAGTTGCCAAAGGACAAATATTGTATAAGACCACTATTATAAGAACTCTAGAAACAGTTTAAGCAGAGAAGAAAATATTCTTTGATGGTTATGAGAAGGGGGAGGTAAGGAAGGAGGCAAAGGGATATTCACTAATTAGACAGTAGTTAAGAACTCCTTTAGGTTAAGAAAAGACAACACACAATACAGGCCAGGTCAGCACAACTGGGCTAAACCAAAAGCAAAGAAGTTTCCTGAATAAACTGAATGTTTTGAAGGCTAGAGTAGAAGTGGTGGGGGTTTGGGGGCCATGGTTTCAGGGGACATCTAAATCAATTGGTATAATAAAATCTATTAAGAAAACATTCTGGATTCCACTTTAGAGAGTGGCATCTGGGGTCTTAAACGCTAGCAAGCAGCCATCTAAGATGCGCCGATTGGTCTCAACCCACCTGGAGCAAAGGAGAATGAAGAACACCAAAGACACAAGGTAATTATGAGCCCAAGAAACAGAAAGGGCCACATAAATCAGAGACTACATCAGCTTGAGACCAGAAGAACTAGATGGTCCCTGGCTACAATGGATGACTGCCCTGACAGGGAACACAACAGAGAACCGCTGTAGGAGTAGGACAGCAGTGGCATGCAGACCTCAAATTCTTGTAAAAAGACAAGACTTAATGGTCTGACTGAGACTAGAGAGACCCTGGAGGTCACGGTTCCCAGACCTGTTAGCTCAAGACTGAAACCATTCCCAAAGCCGACTCTTCAGAGAAAGCTTGGATGGGACTATAAGACAGAAAATGATACTGATGAGGAGTGAGCTTCTTGGATCTATGTAGGCAGCTCCTGTCTGGAGGGGAGATGAGAAAGCAGAGGGGGACAGAAGCTGGCTGAATGGACATGGAAATAGAGGGTGGATAGAAGGAATGTGCTGTCTCATTAGGGGGAGGGCAACTAGGAGTATATAGTAAGGTGTGTATAAGATTTTGCACAAGAGACTGACTTGATTTATAAACTTTCACTTAACGCCCAATAAAAAATAAAAAAAGGTAAAACAATATATATTATACCCTTACGCTAACATTCAGTTTAAGCACTAAAATTAAAGGCATTAGAGAATATGAATGATAATAAAACATTGCACTTACGGGCTTTTTGCAGGGCTTATTTTTTTTTTATGGTCTTGGTTTTGTTTTTTTAACAAGGACAAGAGATCTTCAGGATTTCCTCACAAACTGTTAAACAGAAACAGCAGGAGTTTTGCTGTAATAAAGGGAAAACGAGAGAAAGAGAATGAAGTAAGGAAACTGTCTACTAACACCTGGCTCACGCATTTGCTGACGTAATAATAAAGCACCTCCATCAGAGATAACGCTGCTTCCCAATGACGGCCTCACGGTGATTAGGTAAAGCTGCACAGAGATTTCCAGCATCTCTATGTGGATCATAGTTGATGCTGTACTGATACAGGTCATAGTGGGGATGAGATGTCAGCCGGAAGTGGTTCTCAAATAAGCTTACCACATCACCTTCTGAACCTGAAAACTGAGCCACATATCCACACTGCAACAACAGAGTGCATCGCTGGACCCAAGACACTCCAAACACCACAATATTGAGAGCCATAGTTAGGTCAAACAAGGAGATTAAAAAAAGTTTTTTATACACTGACATCCAGAAATGCCTAACATCAATTTAGGTGTACCCTTATGAAAGCATGTATTTAGAAAGTTGAAATCTGATAAGATTAAAAAACTTAACGATTAAAATAGATCAAAGCAAAACCTCTGCAGCAGAATGCTTCCAAAAGAGGAGGGGAAATATATAGCAATACTCAATTAAATTTTTTTTCAGTATAACCAGATATCCAGAAGCCAGACCAGTGGCCATCAAGTCAATTCTGACTCATGGCGACCCCATGTGTGTCAGAGCAGAACTGTGCTTCATAGAATTTTCAATGGCTGATTTTTTCTCAAGTAGATCACCAAGACTGTATTTCAAGGTGCCTCTGAGTGGGCTTGAACCACCAGCCTTTTGGTTAGCAGCAAGTGCGTTAACCATTTGCACCACCCAGGGACCAGTATAACCAAAAAAACCAAACACCCATTGCCATCAAGTCGATTCTGACTCACAGTGACCCTGTAAGACAGCAGAACTATCCCATAGGGTTTCTAAGGAGTAGCTGGTGGATTCAAACTGCCAACTTTTGGTTAGCAGCTGAGTTCTTAACCGCTATGCCACCAGAGCTCCAGTGTAACCAAAGAAATGAGTAATTTGATTTCACCCGAATAAGAGGAAAAGAGAAAAATGGAGAGTCCATTCAAGTTTCTAAAACAATCTGCATTTCTGCACAAGTGAATATTATTACAAGAATATGAAAGAATAACAATGAGGCGTCTCCACTTACAATGATGATATGAAGCTTTACGGAGTCTCTTAAACACAAACAGGCATCTTCTATCAAAGGCTTAAAACAAATTCCATAAAACTGAATTATTAGTGGCCAACATACCGGTTTTCGACTCCCTCACACGTTCCAAGTCTTGCCTAATATCCACCATGAGATCTCAAAAAGCTCCACTGAAGCCCTTCTTTCCCAGGGATACGGCCTGCAGTCCAGCTGAGAACTGAAGTTTTCCTACATATGAACAAATATAAAAGCCATGAATTTGCAGAGTAAAAAGGAAATGTAAATGGAAAGTAACAACAGTAGTCCCAGCTATTAAATAAAACGGTGAACCCTGTTTGAGGTAGAAAATAACTGCCAAAGGATTCAAACATTACTTCAGGTATGTGTGGCCAGAAAGGGGAATATTACCCAAAAGCTTTTCCCAGAGAGGCCCTGGGCCACATCAGCGGTTCCCTTAGCATCTCGTTCTCCCCTGCTATAGTATCTGTCGTGTTTTATCAGGTATTTCTGCACAGAAAAAATTCTTCGAAGCAGAAATCTTGTTCTGTCTCTACGTCTTATAACCCTATCACATGGCACTGCAGTGCCACCTAGTGGAAATCAGGAAATGCTTCATGTTTTGGGTGCCCTGAAGTCCATTCAACTCATAGCGACCCTGTGTAGAACAGAACAAATTACTGCCCGGTCCTGCACCATCCTCACAATCTTTGTTATGCTTGAGCCCACTGTAGCAGCCACTGTGTCCATCCATCTCACTGAAGGTCTTCCTCTTTTTTGCTGACCCTCTACTTTGCCGTGGCCCTGGTGGCACAGTGGTTAAGAGTTCAGCTGCTAACCAAAAGACTGGCAGTTCGAATCCATCAGCTGCTCCTTGGAAACCCTATGGGGCAGTTCTGCTCTGTCCTATCGAGTCGCTTTGAGTCGGAAGAGACTCAACAGCAATGGGTTTTCTGCTTTACCACGTATGATGTCCTTCTCCAGGAACTGGTCCCTCCTGAGAACATGTCCAAAGCAAGTGAGACAAAGTCTTCACCATCCTCATTTCAAGGACCATTCTGGCTGTACTTCTTCCAAGACAGATCTGCTCATTCTTTAGCAGTCAGTGGTATATTCAATATTCTTCTCAGCGCCATAACTCAAAGGCATCAGTTCTTTGGTCTTCCTTGTTCATTGCCCAGCTTTCACATGCATATGAGGAGATTGAAAATACCATGGCCTGGGTCAGGCGCACCTTAGTCCTCAGAGTGACATCTTTGCTTTTTAACACTTTAAGGTCTTTTGTAGCAAATTTGCCCAGTGCAATACGTCGTCTGATTTCTTGACTGCTGCTTCTGTGGGCATTGATTATGGATCCAAGTACAATGAAATCCTTGACAACTTCAATATTTTCTCCCTTTATAATGATGTTGCTTATTGGTCCAGTTGTGAGGATTTTTGTTTTCTTGTTTTTTAATTGTGCTTTAGATGAAGGTTTACAGAGAAAATTAGTTTCTCATTAAACAATTAATACACATATTGTTTTGTGACATTGCTTGCCAGCCCCATGACATATCAACACTCTCCTCTTCTCAACCTTGGGTTCCCCATTACCAGTTTTCCTGTCCCCTCCTGCGTTCTTGTCCTTGCTGGTGTGCCTTTTAGTCTCGTTTTGTTTTACGGGCCTGTCGACCAGATTATTTGTACAAAGGGTCAATCTCAGGAGTGACTTCATTACTGAGTTAAAAGGGTATCTGTGGGCTATACTCTCAGGGTTTCTCCAGTCTCTGTCAGACCAGCAAGTCTGGTGTTTTTTTGTGTGAGTTAGAATTTTGTTCCACATTTTTCTCTAGCTCTCTCTGGATCTGTCTATGGTGATCCCTGTCAGAGCAGTCAGTAGTGGTAGCCGGGCACCATCAAGTTGTGCTGGACTCAGTCTGGTAGAGGCTGTGGTAGTTGCGGTCCATTAGTCCTTTGGACTAATATTTCCCTTGTGTCTTTGGTTTTCTTCATTCTCCCTTAGCTCCACATGGTGTGAGACCAGTGGATTATTTTAGATGGCTGCTCACAAGCTTTTAAGACCCCAGACACTACTCACCAAAGTAGGATGTAGATGTTTTCTTTATAAACTATGTTATGCCAGTTGAGCTAGATGTCCCCGATACCACGGTCCCTACTCCTCAGCCCGGTAATTCAGTCCCTCGGGAAGTTTGGTTGTATCTACGAAGCTTTTATGAACTTGCCTTGGAAAGTTGTGCTGACTTTCCCAGTATTGTGTGCTGTCTTACCCTTCAAAGTTACCACGTATCTATTGTCTATTTTGTGTGGCTTTTTGTTTTCTTTATGTTGAGGTATAATCCATACTGAAGGCTGTACTCTTTTATCTTCATCAGTAACTGCTTCAAGTCCTCTTCACTTGCCGCAAGCAAGGCTGTATTATCTGCGTGACGCAGGTTGTTAACGAGTCTTTCTCCAATCCTGATGCCACATTCTTCTTCATATGGTCCAGCTTCTCGGATTATTTGCTCAGCAAACAGGTTGAATAACTTTAGTGAAAGATACAACTGACGCACATCTTTTCTGATTTTAAAACATGCAGTATCTCTTGTTCTGTTTGAATAATTGCCTCTTGGTCTATGTACAGGCTCCACATGAGCACAGTTAAAGGTTCTAGAATTCCTGTTCTTCACCATGTTATCCATAATTTGTGGTGGTCCACACAGTCGAATGTCTTTGCATAGACAATAAACACAAGTAAACATCTTTCTGGTTCTCTCTGCTTTCAGCCAAGATCCATCTGACATCAGCAATGATATCCCTCATTCCACATCATCTTCTCAATCTGGCCTGAATTTCTGGCAGCTCCCTGTTGATATATTACTGCAACCATTTTTGAATTATCTTCAGCAAAATTCTACTTGTGTGTGATACTAGTGATATTGCTCAGTGATTTCTGCATTCTGTTGGAATGCATGAATGGACCAAAAAAAATAAATAAACCTGTTGCCCTGGAGTCAATTCTGACTCTTGGCGACCCCGTGTGTTACAGAGTAGAACTGTTCCATGGGGCTTTCTTGGCTCTAATCTTTATGGAAGCACATTGCCAGGCCTCTCTTCTGATGTGTCACTAGGTGGGTTTGAACCACAAGTCTTTAGGTTCGTAGTGGAGCACAAACAGCTTGCGCCACCCAGACAAACCATGAGAACTGGCTTTTGATTCTAGAAGACTCATCTCTTTTTTATTAACAGCAAATGGAAAAGGATTTCACACCATTACATTCTAAGATGCATATAAATGTAAATGTTCTACAGAGTCAACATTTGAGTGACAGCACAAAGCAATCTTTGAGTGAGAGGCGGTACTTTGTGAAGGAGTGTTTAGATACGATATGTAGACACTGTTCCCTGAGTGGCCAAGACTGTCCATGCTCTGGGGTATGAAAATGGTTTTCCTCAAAATGGTACCTCTGAGAGCTGTTATTTGTAGTTTAAAGTTTTTAAAGTCTGAGTTGGTACTAAGAAGAGCTATTTAACTGCATGTTGCACATAAAAGTTTTAAACTATTTTATGAATCTAAATTTCAAACTAGTTTCCTAACACATCCAGCAATGAAATTCATATTAAAATTTCAATTAAGGAAGACAGCAGACATCATTTATCACTTACGTGCCATGTGCTTTACATATAATATTTAATCATAACACCAGAAATGTGATACAGATGATAAAAAAAATGGGTGCTTAGATTTTATGTTACTAGACTTCTAATTCTTCATTTTGTTGATTCTGGTTTTCTGTCCACTTATAATAAAAAAAAATCTACCTACATATTCTTTTTTTTTAAATATTTAAAACTTTAACCTACCACTTACCTACATATTCTTTTTTTTTTTTTAAGTATGCAAAACTTTAACCCACCAGGATTTATTTAGCTCTAAGAGTCAAAAATCCAGTCTGGGGTTTAATTGCACTGAGTGAATCCTTGGTAAATGACATCATCTGAGCCTCTGTGCGCACATGTATAATGAGGACAACCTGTCACCTTGAAGGACGATGCCACGTAGGCGAACATCAAGATATGCAATGGGCTGCTCAGCCTTTCAATGCAATGATCTAAGAACTCAAGTAAATAATGTTCCTAGAACCGCAAGTTAAATGAGAGTAGCGGTATACAGATGTGCTGTCTGCACCTGAAATGCAATTACATCAAATCCACTACCAAATGGGGATCTACGTTTCTTTTCCAGAAGCCTAAAGTAGACAGTAACACACTGACAGCCAGATCACTCACTGCAGGGAAGGAGACATCTACAAGCTGCACTCTCTCCAACCTTCCAAACCTGTGGTAGGCCTTCAGTCATGAAACACCCTGCCACCCACCAGACCCTTCTCCTTCCTTTCACCTGGAGACTGAGATGCACCTTCTGCTCCTCTAGGTTGCCCGGGAATAACTAGCTGGCCTTCTCCTTGGGGCGGCCAGAATCTAGCCTGGAATTGACCTGGCTGCTGGGTCTGCATATTTTATCCAAACTCCAAGGGCGCGGGTGCAGGGCAGCAGGGTAATGGCCAAGGACAAGGCGGGATCCCTTGGGCACCTCCCCGTAGGGGCGGGGCGAGCCTCTTTCTGGACCAGCCTCCTTCTGGAAGAGGCGGGGCGGGAGGGCGGTCCTCGAGGCGGGCGGGCCGGGGGCGGGGCGAGTTAGTCCCGGTGACGCAGGGGCGGGGCGAGCCTCGTTCTGGACCAGCCTCCTTCCGGAAGAGGCGGGGCGGGAGGGCGGTCCTCGAGGCGGGCGGGCCGGGGGCGGGGCGAGTTAGTCCCGATGACGCAGGGGCGGGGCGAGCTTCGGCCGGGCGGGCGGCGGAGCGCACCGGGCTGTCGACTGAGGTAAAAGACGCGACGCGTCGCTGTGGCCGGCGGCAGGCGGGGCGCCAGCGAGAGGGAGCGCTACCCCGGCGCCTTCGAGGAGGCGGCGGACGGAGCCCGGCAGCAGGAGCGACATTACCAGCTGCCGTCGGCGCTGCAAAGAGCTGCCCAGGTGCACGACCGGGGGCGAGGTGGGCGGTGGCCGGGCCGAGGCGACCCGCGGCCCCTCCGCGCTCACGCGCCCTCTGTTCGTAGCTCCTGCCAGCGGCGCCTGTCCTACACCACGCTCAGCGACTTGGCCCTGGCGCTCCTCGACGGCAGCGTGTTCGAGATCGTGCAGGGGCTGCTGGAGACCCAGCACCTCACCGAGAAGCGCCTGTACAGCCAGCGCCTGCGGCTGCAGGACGGCCACCGAGGTGCGCGGGCGGGGCGGCGGGCCACGCAAGGGGTTCCCCGGGAAAGAGGACTCTCGGGATGAGCCCCCCGGCGGGCTTTTTTGGTGACAGATGAGGCTCGTCAGTTTTGTCAGTTGCCCGCGTAGAACGACGTCCAGAAACTCCTTGTTCGGACTCCTCGGTGCTCCCCACCTCCTCCAGGCAGGATGGCCCAAGTCCTTGGTGTTCGGCCAGCCCACGGGACAGACCTGGGTGGCTGCCGCCCGCGTGGCCCTTGACTGCCCCGCTGTGGAAGATGGTCTGTCCAGGACTGGCGCGTCCTTTGGGGCCACATCCCTCTCCGGCTGCGCATGGAATTCCCAGGAATTCCCTTTGACGCCTGAGACGTTTCCCCTGTGAGCCACAAGCGCAACCAATGCCTCTTGAGCCTTGGCAACTCCTAGGCGTCCCCACCCAGGAATACTGGGGACGCTGGGGCCCTTCCTGCAAGGGATGTAAGGCAGGTCCCCTAGCTCCATTAGGTTTCCCACTTTTGATTTTGTTTTCTCCAAAATTATTGTTAAAAAAAAAAAAAAAAAGTTCAGACATTTAGAAAGGTTGAAAAAATAATACAATGGATACGTATATGCTTTCTACCTGCATTCAGCATTAACCAAACCAAAACCAAACCCACTGCCATCGAATCGATTCCGACTCATAGCGACCCTATAGGACAGAGTAGAACTGCCCCGTAAAGTTTCCAAGGAGCGCCTGGAGGATTCGAACTGCTGACCTCTTGGTTAGCAGCTGTAGCATTTAACCACTACTCCACCAGGGTTTCCTCAGCATTAACAGTTTGTCATATTTCTATACGTCTCTAAATGTATAAGAATATTATAATGCTTCACCATGAATCTATATTTTCTGTAAATTGGGAGGCATATCTAGAGGCCTGATTAAAAAACCCAAAAACCCAGTGCCCTCACAGGCCTGATTAGATCCAGATTAAACGTTTGTGGCAAAAATTCCTCCAAGTGATCCTGGGCCCCCTCTCTGTGGGGTCAGGTGATATTGGTTGGCCCCAGGATTAGTGTATTTTTATCAGGACTGGATGTTGGATTTTGTTAAATCCTTTTTCTGTATCTGTTGAGGTCATCATGTGGTTTTTCTGTTAATATGGTGAATCGCATTGGCTGATTTTTTTTAATTTCTGGGATAAACTGCATTCTTATGTAAATCCTACCTGGTCATGATATGTTGTCCTTTTTCTACATGCTGGATTCAGTTTGCTAAAATCTTAAGAATTTTCACCTCTATGTTTATGAAGGATATTGATCTGCATTTTGTTCTCTTGTTCTTTCGTCCTCTGATTTGGGTATCAGGGTAAGGTTGGCCTCAGAATGAGCT
Source organism: Loxodonta africana (assembly GCF_030014295.1). Lineage (NCBI taxonomy): Eukaryota > Metazoa > Chordata > Mammalia > Proboscidea > Elephantidae > Loxodonta > Loxodonta africana. The sequence continues at coordinate 34,073,094 of NC_087360.1, forward strand.
GAGAAGTCTTTCTTCAGTTTTCTGGAAGAATTGTGTACAGTGGGTTTTATTTCTTCCTTAAATTTTTGGGTGATTGTCTTTTTAAAATTTTTTATTGATGTATACACTTCAGAAATCTGAAGAACATATCTGATTATCCTTTTTTTAAATAATTTCTATTGTGCTTTAAGTGAAAGCTTACAAATCAAGTCAGTCTTTCACATATAAACTTATACACACCTTACTACATACTCCCATTTACTCTCCCCCGATGAGTCAGCCCTCTCCCTCCTTTCAGTCTTTCCTTTCGTGACCATTTTGCCAGTTTCTAACCCCCTCTACCCTCCCATCTCCCCTCTAGACAGGAGATGCCAACATAGTCTCAAGTGTCCACCTGATGCAAGTAGCTCACACCTCATCAGCATCTCTCTCCAACCCATTTTCCAGTCCAATCCATGTCTCTGACGAGTTGGCTTCAGGAATGGTTCCTGTCCTGGGCCAATAGAAGGTTTGGGGACCATGACCGCTGGGGTCCTTCTAGTCTCAGACCATTAAGTCTGGTCTTTTTATGACAATTTGGGGTCTGCGTCCCACTGTTCTCCTGTTCCCTCAGGGGTTCTCTGTTGTGTTCCCTGTAAGGGCAGTCATTGGTTGTCACTGGGCACCATCTAGTTCTTCCGGTCTCAGGATGATGTAGTCTCTAGTTTATGTAGCCAGTTCTGTCTCCTGGGCTCATAATTACCTTGTAAGGTTGGTGTTCTTCATTCTCCTTTGATCCAAGTGGGTTGAGACTCATTGATGCATCTTAGATGGCCGCTTGCTAGCATTTAAGACCCCAGATGCCAGACTTCAAAGTGGGATGCAGAATGTTTTCTTAATAGATTTTATTTTGCCAATTGACTTAGATGCCCCCTGAAGCCACAGTCCCCAAACCCCTGCCTCTGCTTTGCTGACCTTCGAAGCGTTCAGTCTATTCAGGAAGCTTCTTTGCTTTCAGTCCTGTCCAGTTGAACTGACCTCCCCTGTATTGAATGTTGTCCTTCCCTTCACCTAAAGTAGTTCTTATCTACTATCTTATCACTAAACAACCCTCTCTCACCCTCCCTCCCCCCTCTCATAACCACTAAAGAATGTGTTCTTCTTAGTTTAAACTGTTTCTCAAGATCTTATAATTCTGGTCTTATACAATATTTGTCCTTTTGCAACTTACTAATTTCACTCAGCATAATGCCTTCCAGGTTCCTCCTTGTTATGAAATGTTTCACAGATTCATCACTGTTCTTTATCGATGCGTAGTATTCCATTGTGTGAATAGACCATAATTTATTTATCCATTCATTCATTGATGGACACCTTGGTTGCTTCCATGTTTTAGCTATTGTAAACAGTGCTGCAGTAAACACGGGTCTGCATATATCTGTTTGGTAAAGGCTCTTATGTGCCTAGGTTATATTCCGAGGAGTGGGATTGCTGGGTCATATGGTAGTTCTATTTCTAGTTTTTGAAGGAAACACCAAATTGATTTCCAAAGTGGTTGTACCATTTTACATTCCACATTCTCTCCAACAGTAATTATTTTGTGTTTTTTGGATTAATGCCAGCCTTGTTGGAGTGACATTTCTCTAATGGCTAACGATCAAGAGCATTTCCTCATGTATCTGTTAGCTGCCTGAATGTCTTCTTTAGAGAAGTGTCTGTTCATATCCTTTGTCCAGTTTTTAATTGGGTTGTTTGTCTTTTTGTGGTTGAGTTTTAGCAGTATCACCTAGATTTTAGAGATCAGGAGCTGGTCGGAGATGTCGTGGCTGAAATTTTTTCCCAGTCTGTAGGTGGTCTTTTTACTCTTTTGGTGAGGTCTTTAGATGAGCATAGGTGTTTGATTTTTAGGAGCTCCCGGTTAATCTGGTTTCTCTTCGACATTTTTAGTAATGTTTTGTATTCTGTTTATGCTTTTTATTAGTGATCCTAATGTTGTCCCTATTTTTCCTTCCATGGTCTTTACCGTTTTAGTCTTTATTGTTTAGGTCTTTGATCCACTTGGAGTTAGTTTTTGTGCATGGTGTAAGGTATGGGTCCTGTTTCATTTTTTTGCAAATGGATATGCAGTTATGCCAGCACCGTTTGTTAAAAAGACTATCTTTTCCCCAATTAACTGACACTGGGCCTTTGTCAAATATCAGCTGCTCATATGTGGTTGGATTTATATCTGGGTTCTCAGTTCTGTTCCATTGGTCTATGTGCCTGTTGTACCAGTACCAGGCTGTTTTGACTACGGTGGCTGTATAATATGTTCTGAAACCAGGTAGAGTGAGGCCTCCCACTTTCTTCTTTTTCAGTAATGCTTTACTTATCCGGGTCTTCTTTCCCTTCCGTATGAAGTTGGTGCTTTGTTTCTCCATCGCATTAAAAAATGTCATTGGAATTTGGATTGGAAGTGCATTGTATGTATAGATGGCTTTTGGTAGAATAGACGTTTTTACTATGTTAAGTCTTCCTATCCATGAGGAAGGTATGTTTTTCCACTTGTGTAGGTCTGTTTTAGTTTCTTGCAGTGGTACCTTGTAGTTTTCTTTGTATAGGTCTTTCACATCTTTGGTAAGATTTATTCCTAAGTGTTTTATCTTCTTGGAGGCTACTGTGAATGGTATTGATTTGGTGATTTCCTCTTCGATGTTCTTTTTGTTGATGTAGAGGAATCCAAGTGATTTTTGTATGTTTATCTTGTAACCTGAAACTCTGCTGAACTCTTCTATTAGTTTCAGTAGTTTTCCTGAGGATTCTTTAGGGTTTTCTGTGTATAAGATCATGTCATCTGCAAATAGAGATAATTTTACTTCTTCCTTACCAATCTGGATGCCTTTTATTTCTTTGTCTAGCCTAATTGCTCTGGCTAGGACTTCCAGCACAATGTTGAATAAGAGTGGTGATAAAGGGCATCCTTGTCTGGTTCCCCTTCTCAAAGATAATGCTTTCAGACTCTCTCCATTTAGGTTGATGCTCAGTGTTGGCTTTGTATAAATGCCCTCTATTATGCTGAGGAATTTTCCTTCTATTCCTATTTTGCTGAGGGTTTTTGTCATGAATAGGTGTTGGACTTTGTCAAGTGTCTTTTCCTCATCAATTGATAAGATCATGTGGTTGGTTTTTGTCTTTTGTTTTATTTATATGGTGGATTACATTAATGGTTTTTCTAACATTGAACCAACCTTGCATACCTGGTATAAATCCCACTTGGTCGTGGTGGATTATTATTTTGATATGTTGTTGAGTTCTATTGGCTAGAATTTTGTTGAGGATTTTTGCATCTATGTTCATGAGGGGTAAAAAGTCTGTAATTTTCTTTTTTTGTGGTTCTTTACCTGGTTTTGGTATCAGGGATATGCAGGGTTCATAGAATGAGTTAGGTAGTATTCCATCCTTTTCTATGCTTTGAAATACCTTTAGTAGTGGTGGTGTTAACTCTTCTCTGGAAGTTTGGTAGAGATCTGCAGTGAAGCCGTCCGGGCCAGGGCTTTTTTTTTTTTTGTTGGGAGTTTTTTGATTACTTTTTCAATCTCTTTTTTTGTTATGGGTCTATATAGTTGTTCTACTTCTGATTGTGTTAGTTTAGGTAGGTAGTGTGTTTCTAGGAATTCATCCATTACTTCTAGGTTTTCAAATTTGTTAGAGTACAAGTTTTCATAGTAATCTGTTATGATTCTTTTACTTTCAGTTGCGTCTGTTGTGATATGGCCCATCTCATGTCTTATATGGGTTATTTGTTTCCTTTCCTGTATTTCTTTAGTCAGTCTGGCCAATGGTTTATCAATTTTGTTAATTTTTTTCAAAGAACCAGCTTTTCGCTTTGTTAATTCTTTCATTTGTTTTTCTGTTCTCTAATTCATTTAATTCTGCCCTAATTTTTATTATTTGTTTTCTTCTGGTGCCTGATGGATTCTTTTGTTGCTCGGTTTCTGTTTGTTCAAGTTGTAGGGACAGTTCTCTGATTTGGGCTCTTCTTTATGTATGTGTGCGCTTATCGATATAAATTGACCTCTGAGCACTGCTTTTGCTGTGTCCCAGAGGTTTTGATAGGAAGTATTTTCATTCTTGTTGCATTCTATGAATTTCTTTATTCCCTCCTTAATGTCTTCTATAACCCAGTCTTTTTTCAGCAGGGTATTGTTCAGTTTCCAAGTGTTTGATTTCTTTTCCTTGATATTTCTGTTATTGATTTCTACTTTTCTGGCCTTGTGGTCTGAGAAGATGCTTTGTAATATTTCGATGTTTTGGATTCTGCAAAGGTTTGTTTTATGACCTAATACGTGGTCTATTCTAGAGAATATTCCACGTGCACTAGAAAAAAAAGTATACTTTGCAGCTTTTGGGTGGAGCGTTCTGTATAAGTCTTTGAGGTCAAGTTCGTTGATCGTAGCAATTACATCTTCCGTGTCTCTATTGAGCTTCTTACTGGAAGACCTATCCTTCACCAAAAGTGGTGTGTTGAAGTCTCCTTCTATAATTGTGGAGATGTCTATCTCACTTTTCAGTTCTGTTAAAGTTTGTTTTATGTATCTTGCAGCCCTGTCATTGGGTGCATAAATATTTAACATGGTTATATGTTCCTGGTAAATTGTCCCTTTAATCATTATGTAGTGTCCTTCTTTATCCTTTGTGGTGGGTTTAATGTTAAAGTCTATTTTGTCAGTAATTAATATTGCCACTCCTACTCTTTTTTGATTGTTGTTTGCTCAATATATTTTTTTCCATCCTTTGAGTTTTAGTTTGTGTCTCTAAGGTGTGTCTCTTGTAGGCAGCATATAGGCGGATCGTGCTTTTTTATCCAGTCTGAGACTCTCTGTCTCTTTTTTGGTGCATTTAGTCCATTTACCTTCAGTGTAATTATAGATAAGTATGAGTTTAGTGCTGTCATTTTGATGCCTTTATTTGTGTGTTAATGACTATTTCATTTTTCACTTTTTTGTGCTGAGAAGTTTTCTTTGTAAATTGTGTGTTCCTCATTTTCATAGTAGTTGAATTTATGTTTGCTGAGTCATTATGTTTATCTTGGTTTTTGTTTTGAAGTATGGAATTGTTAGGCCTCTTTGTGGTTACTTAATATTTACCCCTATTTTCTAAGTAAAAACCTAACTTCTTTCTTCCTATATCACTTTATTTTCCTCTCCATATGGAAGATCTGTGCCTCCTGTATTTAGTTCCTCTTTTCTGATTATTGTAATCTTTTACATAATGACTTCAATGATTCCCTGTTTTGAGCATTTTTTTTCTTTTAAAAATTAATCTTATTTTGTTTTTGTGATTTGCCTATTTGAGTTGATATCAGGATGTTCTGTTCTGTGATCTTGTGTTGGTATCTGATATTACTGATTTGCTGACCAAAGAATTTCCTTTTGTAATTCTTGTAGCTTTGGTTTTTGCAAATTCTCTAAGCTTGTGTTCATCTGTAAATGTCTTAATTACACCTTCATATTTGAGAGAGAGTTTTGCTGGATATGATTCTTGGCTAGCAGTTTTTCTCCTTTAGTGCTCTATATATGTCATCCCATTGTCTTCTTGCCTGCATGGTTTCTGCCGAGTAGTCTGAACTTATTCTTTTTTTTTTTTTTTATAATTTTTTGTGCTTTTAGTGAAAGTATACAAATCAAGTCAGTCTCTCACACAAAAACCCATATACACCTTGCTACACACTCCCAATTACTCTCCCCCTAAGGAGACAGCGTACTTTCTCCCTCCACTCTCTATTTTTGTGTCCATTTTGCCAGCTTCTAACCCCCTCCGTCCTCTCATCTCCCCTCCAGGCAGGAGATGCCAACATAGTCTCAAGTGTCCACCTAATCCAAGAAGCTCACTCTTCACCAGCATCCTTCTCCATCCCGTTGTCCAGTCCAATCCCTGCCTGAAGAGTTGGCTTCGGGAATGGTTCCTGTCCTGGGCCAACAGATGGTCTGGGGGCCGTGACCACTGGGGTCCTTCTAGTCTCAGCCAGACCATTAAGTCTGGTCTTATGATAATTTCGGGTCTGCATCCCACTGCTCTCCTGCTCCCTCAGGGGTTCTCTGTTGTGTTCCGTGTTAGGGCAGCCATCGGTTATAGCCGGGCACCATCTATTTCTTCTGGTCTCAGGATGATGTAGTTTCTGTGAACTTATTCTTATTGATTCTCCTTTGTAGGTGACTTTTTGCTTATCCCTGGCTGCTTTTAAAATTTTGTCTTAATCTTTGGTTTTGGCAAGTTTGATGATAATATGCCTTGGTGATTTTCTTTTGGGACCTATCTTGTATGGTGTTCGATGAGCAGCTTGGGTAGATATCCTTTCATCTTTCATAATGCCAGGGAAGTTTTCTGCCAACCGATCTTCAACTGTTCTCTATTTTCTGTTATCCCCCCAGTTCTGGAACTCCAGTCACAAAAAAGTTATTCTTCTTGGTAGATTCTCACATGATTCTTAGGGTTTCTTCATTTTTTAAAATTCTTTTATCTGAATTTTCTTCAACTGCATTGGTGTCAATTGCCTTATCCTCTACCTCCTCCACTCTGCATTCCAGTTCCTCGATTCTGCTCCTCTGACTTCCTGTTGAGTTGTCTAAATCTGTAATTTTATTGTTAATCTTTTGGATTTCTGATTGCTGTCTCTCTATGGATTCTTGTAGCTTTTTAATTTTTCCACTATGTTCTTGAATAATCTTTTTGATTTCTTCAACTGCTTTATCAGTGTGCTGCTTGGCTTTTTCTGTAGATTGCCTTATTTCATTTCTGAGGTCATCCCTGTTGTCTTGAAGCATTCTGTATATTAGTTTTTTGTATTCTACATCTGGCAATTCCAGGATTGTATCTTCATTTTGGAAAGATTTTGATTCTTTAATTTGGGGATTCGTAGAAGCAATCATGGTCTGCTTCTTTATGTGATTTGATAATCGACCTGTGTCTCTGAGCCATCTATAAGATATTGTAATAATTTATTTTATATTTGCTCACTGAGTCTTATCTTCTTGTTTTGTTTTGTTTCAGTATTCCCAGCTGGGCTACTAGATTGCACTGTCTTGATTGTTGTACCTTTGACTCACTTCTGTCCTATTACCAGCTATTTTGAGCTGTTACCAGATATATGAGCCTATGAGTCCATTCACTATTCTTGAATAGAATCAGCTTAGGTGTCCTGATTGTGGGTCACCTAGTGTGTGGTGTAGGCTGTCACCTATTAACTTAGAGGAGTAGTGGTGATGGTTGTATGCACCAGATTCTAGTAGCGGCAGGGGTCACACTCCAAGGAGGGCAGGATGCTGACAGCCTTCCCCCACGTGCCAGTGAGGTAGGAGTGTCTCTATTCCTAGAGCATTTTGGTGGGTGGGCTCTGCAGCTGTACCTTAGGCACCCAATGTTTGTACCTCTAAAGATTGGTAGGCATCACTATCCTCAGACCCCTTTAGCAGGTGGGTAGGTGGTTTGGGTGGAGCTTCAGCCCTCAGTTCCCTGCTGTGGATCAGTGAGGGGTCTGTTTAACAGGTAGAGAAATATCAGACCTCCAAAACTTGTCTTTCCACTGCTTTGCTAAAACAATTATAGTCAGATCTCTATCAGAATTGCCTTTACATTATAATAGCCACCTGGTTCCCTGTATGGATGAAAGCCAAAGCCTGTGGATCTCTTTTGCTTGGCTGGAGCTGGTTCTATATTATTATTCCAGTTTAGGGAAGTCAGGGAATGGATTCCTCCCCCCCCCACCCCCACCCAAGATTGTTAAATGCTGCTTCTCTCAGGCCAGGAGAATGGGTTAGAAAAAAAAACCCAACAGAGCATGTCACTCCCTGCCCCAGGAAGTTCCAATGTTAATGAAGCCGCCCAGGGCAGGGAGGGGAGGGACCAGATAGATAGGAGGGAGTAACCAGCAATCTAGACAAAGTTACTTACCTTGCTTGGTGAAGACTGTTTTATCTGATATTCCAGAGGGGCGTGTAGCCTGTGTGAGCTGGCTGGGTCTAGATTGCCCCCAAGAGTCAGGGCTGCTGTCCTGTGCTTCTGCTGTCTCAGGAAGCCATGATCAGCTTCTCCACTCCTAGTCCAAAGCCCAGTGCCAAGGATTTCTGGCTGGGACGCTGTGCTCCAGGCTCGAAAACCAGTTGCTGCTTCCCTGTGGTTTCTACTTCTCTCAGCCGCGTCAGTGTGCACCCTGTGTGTGCTTGCTGGGTTTCTGGCCAAGGTTACTCCAGGGGGTTAGGGCTGCGTCCCGTGCTTGAGCCATCTCAGGAAGCCATGATCTGCACCTCTATTCTTAGTCCAAAGCCCAGCACCAAGGTTTTCTGACTGGGACGCTGGCTCCAGACTTTAAAAACAGTCGCTGCTTCCCTGTGGTCTCTCATTCTCCTGTCAACCACGTCAGTGTGCAGCCTGCTTGCGCTGGCTTAGTCTCTGCTGAGGTTACTCCAGGGAGCTAGGGGTTAAGGCTGCGTCCCATGCTTGCCCCGTCTCAGTAAGCTGTGATCAGCCCAACCACTCTGGTACCAGGGAACTGCAAGGGCTCGAGGCTGTGGCGTGCGACGCCAGTTGCAGAAGCAGCCGCCGCTTCAGCATGCGGCTTTTCGCTCCCCTGTCACTCAGGTCAAATCCTTAGTTCAGTGTTTGATGGTCAGGGTTCGTAGATTGCCATGTATGTGATTGATTCACTTGTTTTTCTGAGTCTTTGTTGCCAGAGGGATCCGTGGTATCGTCTACCTAGTTAGCCATCTTGGCCACGCCTCTGATTATCCTTTTTAATGCTCAAGTTGTACCATGTGTGACCAGGAGAGAATATCAGGTGGCTCCCTGTCCTTTGGATGTGTCCCCATCGTTCTTTGAGTACTTCCTCACTTTCTGATATGGGAAGGTGTTCATTCATGCACACATCTTCTTGTCCTTGGAATTGCCATTTCTCCGTGGAGCCCTGGTTCCCCTTAGTGGGGTGTTTTTAAAAACTCTCTGTACACCTCATTCTTTGTCCTTCAGAAAGCTTGGGCATGTTTTTGGTGCTGCAGCCATAGACAGGAAACCCTGGTGGAGTAGTGGTTAAGAGTTTAGCTGCTATCCAAAAGCTTGGCAGTTCAAATCTACCAGGTGCTCAATTGGAAGCCCTATGGGGCAGCTCTACTCTGTCTTATAGGGTCACTATAAGTCAGAATTGACTCAACAGCAATGGGTTTGGTTTTGCAGTAGGCAAGTGCCTTTTCCTCCTAGCTGATTTAGCTGGTGGTGAATGGCTATCTTTGCATTGCTTCGTCATTACTAAGTCCCTTCTATCCCAGAAGCAGGTGCAGCTCTCTTCTTACCTTTTGGTTCCTTAGCCAGTGGAAAGTGGGAATTGACCTGGGCTTCGTGGCAACATTTGATAAATGGAGCAAAGCAGCTGAAGTGTCCCTGTATTTGTCTGTTTCCTTTCATTTTGCCTCTTTATTGAATACACTGTAACCAGGTAACCATACCTACCAGTACCAGTTGCTGTCAAGTCTATTTCAACTCATGGCAACCCCATCTGTATCAGAGAAGACCTGTGTTCCATAGGGTCTTAAGTGGCTGATTTTTGAAAGTACCTAAATTGATCACCAGGCCTTTCTTCCAAGACATCTCTGGGTGGACACAAACTGCTGATCTTCTGATTAGCAGCTAAAGTATCAACCAGGAGTCTCTTGTCCCTGTGTATGGAGATGTCTTGAGGGTGGCTCTTGGTTTAAAACACATTTAATGTGATAAATGTAGTTGAAGTGTGCACAGAATGCCAAGAAAAAGGAAGTGGAGGCTGTGGGCATGGTAAGTGCCAGGCTGCTGGCAGTGAGATCCCACAGACCCTCCCAAGAACAGCTGTAAGTTGAGGTGTCTTCCCAGGACCAGAGTGTCAGGTTTTGTGTTTTCTAACAGTTGAGGACCCCTCTGTACCACAGAGATTTAGCTGTTTGACGCTTATGGGTCTGGGGCTCTGGCTCATGATCTTCCATATTCTCTTTTCTTGGTGGTTTCTCTTCATCCCATGAAACCTTTCTCTTCTGTCTATTCCTGTTAGACTGGACAATTGTGCACAAGTCTGTGTCTGACACAGTTTAGCGGGGACCATGGGAGCATTGTGTGGTAAATCCCTCTCTGAGCAACACAGATTCCCCGGCACTGAGTCTCTCTCGGCTCATACGACATAAAGGTTCCTACTTGGGGTTTTCTTGCCATCATTTTTATTTTGGCGAATTGCCTTGTCATCCGGGGTAGCGTCTCCATCTTGTTTATCAAGGCTGCGTCGTCTTCATTTGAGTGATGATTTTATCAGAGGTTTGCTTTTCCTGTTACTGCAGAGTCTCTCTCTCTCCTGTTTTGTCTCACTGCCCAGGTGTGCAGTCAGGATTCCGGCAGGCCTGGCATGCACATGCAGTGTGAGATGGTGGGTTCTCCAGCACCCATCCTTGGGCCACTCAGGGTCCTTGCCCATCCCTGTGCTCTGGCTGCTGTGAGGGGACTGGGAGCTGTGGGCGGGGGGCAGGGACGGCTGTGCCCCTCCTGAAGAGCAGCATAACCACACCCCTTAGTGGGCGGCAGCTGCCCGCTACCCTGCCCAGTGACCCATCTTTCCTCCTTGTTTTCCAGGTTTTTGCCTGGGATGGTGGTCTCTGGGCATCTCTGTGGGTACCTGTGAATGATGGAATGGTTGGCCTGTGGCCATCTGAGCGAGGAAGCCTCCAGACTACAGCCTTTCTCCTGGTGTGCCTCCTCCCACTCCCTTAGTCTTCTGAGCCTGGCCTACAACCGCTGGCCTGTCCCCCCTCCCCCGGTAACCTCTGTCCCTCTGGGGAAGGGCACTGCCCCAGGTGAGGGCGGCCTGGGGGCTGGTGTGGGCCAGAACTCTAGCCACCTTTCTGATACAGGAAGTGCCTGCCTACTTCCCCCTGGGCTTCCCATCTTCCCCTCTGGCCTGGCTGCTCTGTAGTGTAATGCTGGGGCCTGGACAGCGTGGGTGGGCATGGAGGAGTGAGGCATGCCCTGGGCCTGCCCCCGTCCCCACCACCTGCTGAGGGTCCCTCCCTTCCCTCCCCAGTGCTCACACAGGCTCTGCTACAGAAGCATGAGGAGGCACAACAGACCTGCCAGCCCCAAAACCAGCCCTTGCTCCAGGTGGCACAGCAATGTGAGCTGGAGGTAATGAGTAAGGCTGAGTCACCAGGGCCTGGCCCCTTCTCATGGGCACCACATGGGCTGTGCTGACTGGGCCGCAGTGGAGGTACTACGGGTGGCTTCAGACCTGGATGGCTACACTGGGTGTATCCTGGGACAGGCAGCTGAAGGCTGGTGAGTCCGTGGCCCTTTACTGTCGGGTACAGCATGCAAGATCCCATGTGGGGTGAGGGCATGGGACAGGGTGGAGAAGAGGACCTGTCTGTGATTTCCCTGCTCCTCCAAAGAGTGGATCATGTTGGGCCGGGGCCATGCACAGAGCACATAGCAGAGCAGGTATTAATGTGAGGGCATGATGTGGCAGGCCCAGACCTCCTCCACACCTACCTCCCCAGTAGCCTCGAGGGTGCAAGGGCAAAAGTGGGGTGGTGACAGGGCCAGTCAGGCAGAGGCCCATCCACCCCTGCCTGCTGACTCCCAGTTCTGTTTCCGTCTGACCAGTGCCAGGCCCTTAAGTCACACAGCTTCCTGCACCTAGGGATCTCCAGGTCAACCTGGAGACTGGTATATAACTGACAGAGAGGAGGGCAGGTAGCCCACAGAAATGTGTGTGAGGTAGCCAGGGATTGCAGGAAAGCCCAGAGGAGGTGGCCCAAGCCATGGATCAGCACCAGAAGAACACCTGGCAGGAGTCACCTACAGGACAGAGGAGAGTGTGAGGAGGGCAGGCCACTGTGCAGCCCTTCTTTAGTGTGGCTGAGGACAGAGGAAGAGGCCTAGAGGTGGTTAGGGCCACCATTGGTAATCTCAGGGCTGGTGCCAGTTAGGCCAGAGGGCTGGGGAAGAAGGTAGCAGTGAGTGTTGGCGGCATAGGTGGGTGGAGGGCTGAGTGCCCCAGAACTGCCCTCAGGTGCCCTCGTTGTGGCAGGCAGTGGAGCATTGGATCCGGGAGGAGCGGTGAACTATGGACGAGAAGGTTGTCTTGGAGCTAGACTGGATAGTGGTGGACCAGCAGAGCACACTGGAGAAGACGAGTATCACTGGCTTCTACGTCACCACGAACCCGCAGGTCAGCTTCCTTAGGTGATGCTGGTCCCAAAGGCTCGATTCCAACTGGGAATTTACGGCTGGTCGCTGAGAATTCAGGCCTAGGGTTTGTGTGGGGGACGGGGGATTGAATTGAGACTCCAGGAGGGGGCTCTGTCCCAGCCTCTGAGCACAAAGGGGTGAGCCTGCTGGCCACAGGGACGTTCCTACCTACCCTGGGCCCAGCCCTCCGTTCCTTTTCAGCGTGTACCTCCGTATACACTGAGCCAGGGCAACTGCAGGCCATATTGTGGGGTGTATGTAGCCTAGGTTCTGCCCCTTCACCCAGAAGTCAGCCCAGTCGTCTCACTTCCTGGCACCCTCTAGGCCCTAGTTCCTCCTTCTGAGTCCTTGGGAAAAGGCAGTCTCTGAGGCCTTTGCTGGGACTACAGGGGTGCAGTATTATTCTGGCCCTCACAGGGGACCCCCTCTATACCTCAGGAGCTGGTGCTGCATATGAAACTGCTGAAACTAATCTGGAAGCTGCAGCAGAGGGGCTGCCAGATGGGGAAGGCAGCCCTGGGACCACGTGGGATCTCTACCAGTCAACCACTGCCCAACCTGGCTGGGAGGGCAGCCTTGTTCCACTGTTGCCGCAGGCAGCATTGAGCTCATCTTCCTGACGTCTGGCCCCCTTCTTCCCAACTTGCCTGTACCTACCACTCATCTTTGCCTAAGTTTTCCTGTCCAAATGCTAGGATGCTGAGTAAAAGGGAGAGTGAGCATAGCCTGTTTGCTGTCTGCCCCAGGGCTGAGTGGAGGCTGGAGGTTCTAGCACCTTCTCACTCCACTGGGCATTTTCCCAACCTTGACCAAGCACCAGGCTTTGTTCTTGTTCTGATCTTGGTCCCTCCATTGGCATCTGCAGCCTTTGTGCAAGAGGTTCTAAGGCCCTAGCCCTATGTGTCCCGGAGAAATAAAGACTCCTCAGTGTGACCTGTACTTTGTTTCTGTGACAGCCACGTGGTACCTGCCATGACTGGGGCCAAGTAGAGCCCTCACCTGGTGGCTCTGTGGCCTATGGAGGAGCCAACTGAGAATGGTGCTGGGCACAGACCCCACTCAGTGCAGCTATGTTGCTCCAAAGGCTACTGCCTGGGACTCCCCTCCTCCTGCACCTGTGTGCCTGTTCCTGCTCCAGCCTCCTGGTCTTCCCTTCTCCAGCTCTGGTCCCACAGCACTGTCACTACCAGTGACCATGCAGGTCCTCCCGTCTGAGCCCCAGGGCCCAAGGTCCACATCTAACCTCTGTGTGGGGCTGGTGGAGAGGGCAGGAAAAGGCCAGGTGGCATGAGGGCAGGGAGCTGGTGGCAGTCCTAGACCTATTCAGTGGCCTGCTGGAGCAGCAGCTGCCCAGTGTGTGTCACTGGGGCTGCTGGAGTGAAGGCAGCTGAGCAGCAGGAAGGGTCAGGGAGAGAAAGTGGGGAAGGATGGGGAAAGCTCCTGGGCCCGCCCTGGAAGCATAAGGACTCTGCTCTTGCCCTGGCCAGGGGAGGGGGGCCTGGTGGGTTATGGAGGGGGCAAGAGGAGGCTGGGTCTGCACTGCAGACTGAGGGAGGTGCTGGCAGGCCTTGCCCCACCCACCCGCCTACCATAGGCCTGACCTCCAGAGCAGATGATGCCGGGAGGCTAGGCCTGAAGGTGGAACTTTTTGGGGACCCTCTGAGCCTCTCTCACTGTGCTACCTCGAGCTGACCCATGTGAGGACAGACACCACAGGAAAGCAGGCCACGGACACACAGTCGTGGGGCACAGCTGTAGAAATAGTGGTTTATTGACCAGAATGACTTCCTCAGGCCTGGCCACTGGCTAGCCCATGAGGTTCAGGGTATGCAGGTCACACCCTGACAGAGGATGTGAGGGACACAATGGCTGTCTCAGGTATAAAAAAAACTTGCCAAATCTGAGTGCCCACACCCCAGGGCAGGGAGTGGGGCCCTGAGGGCAGTTCTGACCACCTGGCCCCACCTCCAATGGGTCTTTCAGTCTTGGGTACACACAGGTTACTTCATGTTGGTGCTGGGGCACATGGGTGTGGTGGGAGAGCTGAAAGGAAAGCTGCACCCCAGGCCCTAACCCAAAACTACTGCCCTGGCCTGAGGGCCTTAGGAGCCCACAGTTCCAGAGGGTGAAAGCAGTGCCTGGCGTTGGCCCATGGAGCCTGGGGCACAGCTGGTAGGGAGGAGTCTAGAAGTTAAGTCTGGCAGCCTTGATGACAGGTGGGGTCCTCCGCGGGGCTTTAGGCTGAGCGATAGAAAAAGTTGCCCATGCAGAGTCTTAGTATGAGCCCCTGCCACAGCAGCTGCCGCTCCCACTCCCGCTGGACACTCTTCCTGATGCCACTCTTTCCCACGGCACAGTGGGACAGGTAGGACAGCACCTCCATCACTGGGCCATAGGGCACAGACTTGTACACGAGGAAGACTGCCTGATCTGCACATGCTTAGGTGGATACAGTGAGCCCAGTTCCCTATGAGCATGCTGACATCCTGTCCCGCCACCCCACCACCAGTTAGGGCCTTGCTCACCCTGCAGGAAGCTGATAGGGTCACACATGCCCAGCAGCTGTCCAGTGCACACCTGGGCATTCGGCGGGATGCATGCCCAGCTACCCCATCCTGTGAGCAGGTGAGGCCATGTACTTAGAGGCCAGTAGGTAATGAGGGGACCAGGGGTAGCCCCAGGACACTGCCCACTGGAGTAGGTGACAGGGTTCCTTGTCTTAGCCCCAAATCCCTCCTGCCACCCCACAGACACCCCCATCTACAACACTCCAGCCTTCTTCCCCTGTAGGTTGGGGGCCAGGGAGGTAGGCTCTGTCCTTCCTGGCAGGAAACCCTCTGGATGTCCCCTCTCTCCTGGGCAGTTTCTCCCTGAGGAAGGCCTGTGTCAGCTGCAGCTGCATTCTGATGGATGGGACAGCTAAGGGGTATGACCCATGGCCAGCAAGGGTCCCTCCTCTCCCAGCCTGTCCCCCTCCTGCCTCTGCCTTCCTTATCAGGTGTTACATGATCTCCAGGGACCTGGAGGCACACCCATCCAGCCACCTGCCCCAGGGTCCTTGACCCCCTAACCAGGGAGTCTCTTCAGCTTCCACTGGCTGCCCACTTAACCTGTCACCATGCTCCCTCTGCTCATGCCCCTCTAGGGTTTTACTTAGCCTCACGTTTGCCAGTTTCTGCTCCGCCCAGGCTCCAGAGCTGTGCATTGCCAACGGCAGCCACTGAGCACCACAGCTGCTCTGAACTGAGATGTTGCAGGCCCCAGCACACACCAGGTTCAAGGGCTCAGCATTAAAGGGAGGGCAGCACTGCTCACTACTCTCTTAAGATACTGAATACATAATATTTGGATGTATTGGATTAAATAAAACGTATTATTGGAATTTCATCTTTTTTAACATGGCTGCTAGGAAATTTAAACTTACAAATGTGGCTCACGTTATTTCTACTGGACAGTGCTGCTCCTATTTTGGGGTGTGGACCCCCAACTCTGGCACCCTTCTGTCTTCACTCCTCCACTCGGAGGATCTTATAAAAATTCCCAAGTGTGAAACACCTATATATTGATAGCCCCACGTATTAATCTCCAGTCCTATATGCATGTATCCAGACTCAGCATATCTGTACAGTACTCTGGAGCCCAGTCTTCCACCCCCCAACCCAGGGGCATGTTTAGCCTTGGTCCTCCTCTCCTCATCACCCCCCAGGCAACTCCCTCACTCTCTCCCACCTGCTACACCCACCTCCCTGTGATCCTCGCTGACTCACGGCTCCTCCAGCCCCACCCCAACATCTTAGAGTACTAAGGATTGTCTCCCCCTGGACCTCTATTAGGGATACCCCACGGGACCCTTTCCCTCCTTGCCTCAGGGCTAGGCTCCAATAACAGGGCCACTCAGGCTAAAGGGGCCCTAGTCTCTGCTCTGGTGAACCCCATGACAGCTGCTGTTGTCTTGCTGAATGAGTCTCAGACTGTGGCAAGGGTGGTTGTGTGGTAGCCTGCACAGATGGCCCTCCCTTGGCAGTGTCCATACTCCTCTGTCACGTGACTGTGGGTCATCAAATTGCAGAGTGAGTCTTTCTCTACAGGTATCTGGGTTTGACCTTGTGAATTCCTTTGGCCAACAGGACAAGAGAAACATGATGTGAGCAGAAGCTTGCCCTCTCCCAGTGCTTCTGGAACCTTGACCACCATGTGATGAGCCTAGGCTGGCCTGCTAGAGGCTGGGCACAAGGTGCAGTTGCCTTTGTTGCCCAAGCCGTGAGTAAAACCATCTAGGACCAACCAGACCTCCTGTGACACACTTCAACTGACTGCACATTGAGTCAGTTCTGACCCATAGCCACCCTAGAGACTGTAGGCTGTCTTAATTTAGATATCAAAAAGTATCATGGCTGTAGGTGAATCAAACCTATTGCCACAGAGTTGATAATGACTCATATCAACTCTGTAGACACACTAGAACTGCCCCCATAGAGTTTCCAAGGAGTGCCTGGTGGGTTTAAACTTCCGACCTTTTGGTTAGCAGCCATAGTACTTAACCACTACACCACTAGGGTTTTTGTAGGTGTATAGAGGGCCAAATTCTTGGCAGCCAGGCCAGAAGTATCTTAGTATCAGTTGATCTCAGTAAAGGGGGTAGGGCAGGATTCAACCAATCATATTAAGATTAGCCAATGGTATTCTTCTCTCCCCTCTTCTCATTATAAGCTTCATACCAGACTTTGAGCCATTTGCTTTTTTTCTGCAATCAGAATGGTCTCCTTATATACATACAGAATAACTGCTCAGAATGATCCTTATGCTTTAACTTTTTTTGAGTTTTGATTTTTTCTAACATTAGATTGGAGTGAAAGGCGAAATGCAAGCGGCAGCATAGGCAGCAGAATGCTGCCATTCCCCCATTAAAAATGAAAATAAAAAAGCAATGTGGTGGAACCACTACTCTGAATTCTAGAAAAAGGTAGAGGGTTATAGCGTCCAGGAAATGCTGAACCAAAAATAAGGCAAGAGTTGATGGTAGGAAAGTCTATTATATATAATCTTGCCCTTTCCTGCCTACATGGCAGTAGGGGATATGACAGACCCAGTGCAGCAGTTTGTAAACTGAAAACTGTGTTTCTCTTTGGCCCAGGAGTGTGGGGAATAGACAGCTTTTGCTGGTAGGCTTTTGTGTATGATTCTTCATAACTTCCGGAGGGCTGCCTGAAGGACTGAGGAGACATTATCCTCCCAAAATAGCCAGCCTTCTGGGAGGAACTGGGGCAAAGAAGGGAGCAATGTCATGGGCTGTAATAAGGCCCTGAATCATCAGGGAATAATTAGCATAATTGAAGGAAACAAGCTTCTAAGAGCCAAAGGAGAAGGGCTGGTGTGAGAGTTTCTTACAAAAGTTAGAACTCTAAAAAGAAAGCAGTTATGAAAAATGGCACATAAAGAAGTTCTAAATGTGTTTCCCTCCACCAAATCATGTAATGCCCAGGAAAGAGCAATTTGAACTATATGGGGACTCTGGAAATAGATCAGACACTTAAATCAACCAGGGAAGTACTTAATGAGGGGATAAGCTGCTGATCTTTCCTAGGTAAACCACATGTGCCAATCGGCTACCATCCCCCATTCCCCACACCCACCAGGTAGGTGAGGATGGTGGCCTGTGTTCCTAGAGAGGCTGGCTGGTGCTAGAGTGAGCAGTGGGGAATTTTCCCCACAAGATTTTGGGGTTGCACAGAAGGGTTGGTCTGGTGGTGCCGTGAAAGACAGGTTCAAATAACTGTGGAGATTTTGGTTGGCCCTTTGGGAGAAGCAGCTTGTCCCTCCCAGCATACTCAGAGGGCCAATGTGCCTACTGGTGGAATCAGTAAGGCCACTAACTGAACAGATAATAGAACTGGAATGTGCACTTTGTAAAACTTAGCTTGGGAAGTTCACTAAACAGTCAAGTGCAGCCTACATCAAGTAATAACAACAATCACTGAGCCGTGGGAGAGCCAGATTTTTTCTTTGTATTCTGCTGTTTGTTTTTTCCCTGAAGTACAAGAAAATCTCCTTCAAAACACTAGGATGACTCAGGCTCTGGATCAGAGTCCTTGATATTGATGCACATCTAGGAGGGGAGTCTCTTTGATAATAGAGGAGGCAGCTGAACACATGGACTATTACAGTCTTCAACATTTGGGGGGAAAACAAACAAAAAAAATTGCAATTCGTATGGAAGGAGAAAAATGTGAATTTCAAATTTACTACGTTATAATATTCAAATGTCCCAGTTTCAACAAAAAAATAACAAGGAATACAAAAAGCAGAAATGGATGGCCCAATCAAAAGAGCAATACAGAGAGACAGAAGTCGGCTCTATTGCATCCTGGATAATTGGGAGAATAGAGAGCTTTAAAGCAACAATATTATATATGCTCAAAGAACTAAAAAATCTCTAGCAGTGAATTGAAGGAAATCAGAAAACAAAATAAGAATTTCAATAAAGAGAGAAACCCACTGCCATCGAGTTGATTCCAACTCATAGAAACCCTGGTGGCGTAGTGGTTAAGTGCTACGGCTACTAACCAAGAGTTCAGCAGTTCGAATCCGCCAGGCGCTCCTTGGAAACTCTATCGGGCAGCTCTACTCTCTCCTATAGGGTTGCTATAAGATGATAAAGAGATAGAAACCATAAAAAATAACCAGATATTGGAACTGAAAAATACAATAATTAAAATAAAATAAATACATTAGCAGATCTTAACAGATTTGAGTTGGCAGAAGAAAGAATCAGTGAACTAGAGGACAAGGCAATCTAAATTACTGAGTCTCAAGAGCAACAGGAGAAAAAAGAAAATAAACCTAAATGGAATTTTGGGCCATCGTCAAGCGAACCAGTGTACGCATCACAGGAATCTTATAGAAGAAAGAGACAGAATAAATTTTGAAGAAATAATTGTAGCAAATTTCCCAAATGTGATGACGAACATGAAATCTACAAATCCAAGAACCTCAATGACTTTCAAGTAGAATAAACCCAAAGAGATCCACACCAAGACACATTATAATTAAACTCTTGAAATTCAAAGATTAAGAGAGCATCCTGAAAACAGCAAGAGAGAAGCAGATTGTCACATAAGACTGCTGATTTCTCCTCAGAAACCTTGGAAGCTGGAAAGCAATGGAATAACATATTAAAAGTTTGAAAGAAAAGAACTGTCAACCAAGAATTCTTTATTCAGTAAAACCGTCCTTCAAAAATGCGAGTAAAATTAAGACATTCCCAGATAAACAAAAGTTTATGTAGTTCATTACAACAAGACCTGCCCTGCAAGAAATGCTAAAGGCAGTTCTTCAGATGGAAAAGAAAAGGCACCAGAAAGTAACTTGAAGTCATACACAGAAAGATCTTCATTAAAGGTAATCACATGGGAAAGTATAAGGGCAAAGTTTAAGGTATTCTTACTTAATTCTAATTGTTATATCCTTCATGCTTTATAATGACAAATTTTTTTTAAAGTATAAGTTTATCTTATAGGGCACATGATAAAAGTCCTTTTTATTGGTAATTACCTTAAAGGTAAATGGATTAAATGATCCACTCAAAAGGCAGAGAGTGGTAAAATAGATTTAAGAAAAAATACAAGGCCCATCTCTATGCTATCTACAAGATACACATCTTAGGCCCAAAGACACAAACATACTGAAAGTGAAAGGATAGAAAATAATAATCCACGCAAACAGTAAACAAAAGAGAGCTGGGATGGCTATATTGATATTAGACCGAATAGATGTTAAGTTAAAATCTATTATGAGAGACAAAGAATGACATTATCAGTAATATATTGGTCGATTCGTCAAGAAGATAAATTATATATATTTATGCATTTACCGTTAAAAACTCAAAAGAGCCCCAAAATATACGAAGCAAATAGTGACAGAACTGAAGGGAGTAATAAAACAACAACAAAAAAAAAACCCTGTGCCGTCGAGTCAATTCCAACTCATAGCGACCCTATAGGAGAGAGAAGAACTGCCCTATAGAGTTTCCAAGGAGCGCCTGGCAGATAGGAACTGCCGACCCTTTGGTTAGCGGCTGTAGCACTTAACCACTACGCCACCAGTGTTTCCGAAGGGAGTAATAGACAGTTTTATAATAGTTGTTGGAGACTTCAATACACCATTTTCAATAATGAACAGAACGTCTAGAAAGAAGATTAGTACAGAAATTGAGGATTTGAGCAATACAATAAACCAACCAGACCTAACATATATAGAACACTCCACTCAACCACAGAACAATACACATTCTTCTACATTGCACACGGATCATTCTCCATGATAGACCATGTGCTAGGTCACGAAACAAATTTCAACAAATTTGAAAAGACAAATCGTACAAAGTATCTTTCCTAACCAGAAGAGTATGAAACTGGAAAATAATAACAAATGGGTCAAGGAAGAAATCAAGACAGAAATCAGAAAATACTTATAATCTAAAGAAAATGAAAGCATAGCATACCAAAATCTATGCGATAGAGCAAATGTAGTGCTGAGAGGGAGATTTATAACAATAAAGGCCTACATTAAAACAGAAGAAAGATCTCAAATGAATAGACTAACTCCACATGAGTAATAGAAAAGGAAGTGCAAACTAAGCCTGAAGCTTCCAGAAAGAGGAAAAAAACAAAAGATCAGAGCAGAAATTAATGGAATTAATCATGATGGTCAGGCTGCATCTACAGCATGTTAAAAATCAGGGTTTTCAAAAGTCTGCATTAAGCATTATACTATTTAAAAGAAATATCTATAAGTGATCAAATTGATAACAGAATAGAAAAACAATTGAATCAATGAAACCGGAAGTTCTCTAAAAAGGTCAATCAAATCAACAGACCTTTAGCTAAATCAACAAAGAAAAAAAAGAGAGAGGATACAAATAATTAAATGAAAGGGGGAACATTACAACAGACCCAATAGAAATAAAAAGGACCATAGGAGACTACTACTGTACGGCAACGAACTAGAAAACTTAGATGAAATGAGAAAATTCCTAGAAACATAATCTACCTATATTGACTCAAGAAGAAATAGATAATCTCAACAGACCCATAGTAAGAGAAGAGACTGAAATCAGTAATCAAAAACCTCCCAATAACAACAAAAATATCATGGATCAGACAGCATCACTGGGGAGTTCTACCAAAAATTTAAAGAAGAATTGACAGCAATCCTGCGCACACTCCAATGCAGACCGTTTGTGCCACCGAAAGACCTGGAGACAATGTGGGGTGAAGGAGTTCTCTGTGTCCAAAGCACTGAGAGTCTAAAAGCTCACCATTTTCTTTGGAAGTTAAGCCAGTACCAATGCTATGCATGCCCCATTGCTGCTGAGACAATTCTGACTCATAGTGACCCTATAGAACAGAGTAGAACTGTCCCATAGGGTTTCCAAGAAGTAGACTGCCACATCTTTCTCCCGCGGACCAGCTGGTGGGTTTTAACCTCTGACCTTCTGGCTGGCAGCTGAGCGTTTAACCACTGCACCACCAGGGCTCCTTATAGTCTCTATTCTTGCTCTACAGAAGTCAGGATACAACAGTCTGAATGGGATATAATCACAAAGATACGGGATTTTAAAGCTGGAAGCAACTTTAGAGATTCTCAGGTCCAGATTTCCCACATGTGTAATTTAAAAAAAAAAAAAAATCTTTGTCTCCGGATGAGAGGTGAAATTAGTCTTCCCCAAAGACCAGTGATGCAAGACTTTAACAGAGAAAGTCTGCTGCCAAGGAGGGACTGGAGCTGATCCTTGGAGACTGCCTACATTTCGAATGAGGACAATTTTGTGCCCGATCCTTTAGGATGTTATTGAATTCAGAGGTGTTGGCAGCACTTGAAGAAGCAGGTCCCCCTATCCTGGCACCTAGACTCCCGTGTCTGTTCAAGTCCAGGTGTGTGCATGTGCTCTCCGCCCTGGTGGGACTCCGTGGTAGTGCAGCATGAGGGGGTGGGGGCTGGTTATGGCCCAGGCGTCCTTCTCTGAGGCACATGGAATAGGCCCCCTAAGGGGGAATGATCAGCTCCCAGAAGAAAATGAAGATGCACAGCTGGTGCCATTGCGGGGGTGGGGGGGATGTGGGAAAGGGACCCACTCCCTGGGCAAGGCCCTTCCTCTTAGAATCATGGGGAGGGTTGATGCACAGAGAGGAGGAGACCTGGCTCACTGGAGGTGGGGATGAGAATGGAATCTAGGACACCTTCCTGGAGGAGGGGCTATTTGCTCCCAGCTCTGAGAAGAGGCAAGGCCTGGGTGGGAGTAGGGGGAGGGACTCCCAAAGGAGCACCGACCCAGCTCCTGGACCCTGCCCCACCCAGCAACCCACCCAGGCTCTCAGCACCCTGCCTTCACTGTGGCCCAGACCTAGAGGTGATCCTGAGGTTCAGCTGCTCCAGCCAGCCTGAAACAATGACAGTGTCACCCCAGGAGCACTTTGGGGCCTAGTTTTGGTCCAGGGAGGGGCTCAGGGGACTGAGATGTGAGGCTTGGGCAGGAGGTAGGTAAGAACACAGGTGGGGCTCCTGATGCTGCTCCAGAAAGCAGACCTGGGTGGTGGGGATGCTCGGTGTCTCCCAGGTCCCCAGGCTCTCCACGGCCACCTGGCACAATGTCCTGCAGCCATCCTGGTAGAGTGCTTCCAGGACCCCAGACCCATGTGGGTGGGGGACACACCGCTGGTGGAGGTGACAGTGGCACCACGTGGGACCCACCATGAACAGAACATTTTGTGCCAGCAAGAAGGGGATGTGAGCCACTTATACATGCTGCGTCAGGCCACACAGGCCCCATTAGCACTGGGCTTTGTGCATTGGCCTGGCAGCTCTTGGCAGTGTCCACCAGCATCCCTCATACTAAGGAGGCCATGTGCTGTGGTCATCCTGAGCTGCCACCCACGTCCACCCCAGTGTGGGGTCCTGGCCCCTGTCCTCTCTGAGCTAGCACTGAAGTAGTTCCCTATCCAAACCCTTAGTACACAACTGGGAAACTGAATCCAAGAGAAAGGCAGGTATGGCCTAGGACACGCAAGTGGGCAGAGTCCAGAGGATGAAGAAGGTTCCAGCTCCCAAGGCCAGGGCTCAGCCTCTATAATGGGGTTTGCTTTAAGAATGAGAGCCGAGGCAGAGCCAAGATGGCGGAATAGACAGACGCTTCCAGCGAGCCCTCTTTACAACAAACACCCCAAAAAACAAGTGAAACGAGTATATTTCTGACAAGCTGGGAGCACTGAGCATCAAAGGCAAGCTTAGACAATGAACTGAGGGGCAGGCATAGGAAGAGACCGTTCAGAAGTGGAGAGGAGTTACTGGACCTGAATCACGGGGAGCCCTCAGGCACCATTCCCAGAGGGGCGGGGGCGGCGGCAGCGGTCTGGTACTACCGTTCGGCCACAGTTTCCTCTGGGAGAAGCAGCCAGCCACACAGCCCACTCACACCTCTGGAACCTGAGGAGAACGGCGCTCTCGGCAAAAGCTAAGTACTTGCCTGTATTTTACCATGCCCCCCCACCCCCAAGCCAACTTCAGCGGCTGAATCCCTGGGCCTGAGATAGACCCTGGTGAGCACCTAGAGCCATCCTCCTGTCCTTGGGGGAGGAAAAAATTTGCAACTGGGGGGAAAAGATAATTTGCTAGCTCCATTAACTGGGGGAGCTCAGGACAGAAGCAGCTCCTGTCCAGGCATAAACCGTCCGTGGACCTTGAGCACTTTTCCCTTCTGCATGGACCTGTGTGGACCTTTTTTGGAGAGTATAGGCCCTTGTTGGCAAACTCCAACCATTTAAGCTTTGCGTTGGAGAGGTGGGTGTTTGAGGTTTGACAGTGCTTTGCCTATTAAACAAGGTCCTCACCTACCCACATCAGGGACCTAAGGACTGGTAGCTCCACTCAGGTCACCAAGCCACCCGCAACAGGGGTCCAAAGATAACTCATACCTCCCAGTCCTTGTGACCAAAAACCTTGGGTGCCCATGGTCCCTCTGCAGAACCCACCCACCAGCACGCTCTAGGGAACAAAGACACATTTTCCTCAGAGACACCTGGGGGTCAGTTCTTAGCCCCCTGCCTTGTTCAAAGCGTGACCCCCTGCTGCAATCAGATACCGGTATGTAAGCCAATCACCCCTGCCCCTCTAAGACTGTAGGACAGAGCGTGTACCACACACTTGATAATCAGCTACCTGGAAACCTGAGCTGAATTCATACAAGAAAACTGAATGGACTCCTAGACTGATATACCTGATAACAGCTCCAGCCAGCTGAGGACAGGACACCAGAGCTCCAAAGGCAAAAATAAGCTAGCTCACTCAAGCACCCATAGGGGTATACCAAAACAAAACAAAGCAAGCAGCTACAACACAGTAAACAAGCATAAACTAATACAATAACTTATACATGGCTCAGAGACAAAAGTCAATATCAAGTCACGTAAAGAAACAGAAGATGATCACCTCAACAGGCTCTCAAAACAAAGAATCCAGGGGTCTTCTAGATGAAAGTGCATTCCTGGAATTACCAGATGCAGAATACAAAAGTTTAATATACAGAACCCTTCAAGACATCAGGAGGGAAATGAGGCAATACGCAGAACAAGCCAAGGAACACACAGATAAAGCAACTGAAAAAGTTAGATTATTCAGGAACATAATCAAAAGTTTAATAAGCTGGAAGACTCCATAGACAGACAGCAATCAGAAATTCAGAAGATTAACAATAAAATTGCAGAATTAGACAACTCAATAGAAAGTCAGAGGAGCAGAATTCAGCAAGTAGAAGGTAGAATTTCTGAACTCGAAGATAAATCGCTTGGCACTAATATATCTGAAGAAAAATCAGATAAAAGAATTTTAAAAAAAGGAAGAAACCTTAAGAATCATGTTGGACTCTCTCAAGAGAAATTACCTACGAGTGCTTGGAGTCCCAGAACAGGGGGGAATAACAGAAAATACAGAGAAAATTGTCAAAGATTTGTTGGCAGAAAACTTCCCTGATATTGTGGAAGGTGAGACATAATCTATCCAAGATGCTTATTGAACTCCACATAAGGTAGATGTTAAAAGAAAGTCACCAAGACAAATTATAATCACACTTGCCAAAACCAGAGATAAAGAAACAAGATAAACGAAAAGTCACCTACAAAGGAGAGCCAATAGGAATAAGCTTGGACTACTCGGCAGAAACCATGCAGGCAAGAAGGCACTGGGATGAGATATTTTAAAAATTGAAGGAAAAAAAGTGCCTGCCAAGAATCACATATCCAGCAAAACTGCCTCTTAAATATGAAGGTGAAATTAAGACATTTCCAGATAAACACAAGTTTAGGGAATTTGTGAAAACCAAACCAAAACTACAAGAAATACTAAAGGGAGTTCTTTGGTTAGAAAATCAATAATATCAGATATCAACCCAAGACTAGAACACTGGGCAGAGCAACCAGAAGTCAACCCAGACAGGGAAATCCAAAAAAAAAAAAAGCAAGATTATAAAAAAAAAAAAAAAAAACACCCAAAACAGGGTAACAGCGATGTTATTATATAAAAGAAGAAAATAGTAAAATAATAAAGAGGGACTAAGAAATGTAATCATACACCTTCCATATGGAGAGGAAGATACAGTGATACAAAGAAATAAAAGTTCTAAATTTAGAAAAATAGGGGTAAATAATAAGGTAACCACAAAGGAGACAAACTATCCTACTCATCAAAATAAAATACAAGGAAAAAATACAGACTCAGGAGAAACGAAATCAGCAACAGCAAATATGAGGAAAGGACAAAGTATTAAGAAAATCTACTCAGCACATAAAATCAAGTGGGAAAAAGAAACTGTCAACACACACAAAAAGACATCAAAATGATAGCACTCTAATTACCCTGAATGTAAATGGATTAAATGCACCAATAAAGAGACAGAGTGTGGCAGAATAGATTAGCAAACAAGATCCGTCTAGAGACACACACACCTTAGACTTAGAGACACAAACTAAAACTCAAAGGATGGAAAAAAATATATCAAGCAAACAAGAATCAAAAAAGAGCAGGAGTATCAATATTAATTTCTGACAAAATAGACTTTATAGTTAAAGCCATCAGAAAGGATAAGGAAGGACACTACATAATGATTAAAGGGACAATACACCAAGAAGATCTAACCATATCAAATATTTATGCACCCAATGACAGGGCGTCAAGATACAGAAAACAAACTCTATCAGCATTGAAAAGTGAGAAACAGCTCCACAATAATAGTAGAAGACTTCAACACACCACTTTGGGGGAAGGACAGAACGTCCAGAAAGAAGCTCAGTAAAAGCACGGAAAACCTAAAGGCCACAATCAACCAACTTGACCTCGTAGACATATACAGAACACTCCACCCAACAGCAAGCAAGTATACTTTCTTTTCTAGTACACATGGAACATTCTCTAGAATAGACCACATATTAGGTCATAAAGCAAGCCGTAGCAGAATCCAAAACACTGAAATATTATAAAGCATCTTCTCTAACCGTAAGGCCATAAACGTGGAAATCAATAAGAGGAAAAGCAGGGAAAAGAAATCAAACACTTGGAAACAGAACAATACCCTGCTCAAAAAAGACTGGATTATAGAAGACATTAAGGATAGAATAAAGAAATTCAGAGAATCCAATAAGAATGAAAACACTTCCTATCAGAACCTTTGGGACACGGCAAAAGCAGTGCTCAGAGGCCAATTTATATCAATAAATGCACACATACAAAAAGAAGAAAGGGCCAAAATCAAAGAATTATCACCACAACTTGAAAAAATAGAGAGCAACAAAATAAACCCACAGTCACCAGAAGAAAACAAATAATAAAAATTAGAGCTGAACTAAATGAAATAGAAAACAGAAAAACAATTGAAAGAATTAACAAGATCAAAAGCTGGTTTTTTGAAAAAATCAACAAAATTGATAAACAACTGGACAAACTGACAAAAGAAAAACAGGAGAGGAAGCAAATAACCCGAGTTAGAAATGAGAGGGGCGAAATTACAACAGACCCAACTGAAATTAAAAGAATCATATCGGATTACAATGAAAAAGTATAATTTAAGAAATGGAAGAATTCCTAGAAACACACTACCTACCGAAACTAACACAAACAGAGGTAGAACAACTAAATAGACCCATAAGAAAAGAAGAGATTGAAAAGGTAATCAAAAAACTCCCAACAAAAAAAAGCCCTGTTCCGGACAGCTTCACTGCAGAGTTCTACCAAACTTTCAGAGAAGAGTTAACACCAATACTACTGAAGGTATTTCAGAGCATACAAAAGGACGGAATACCCCCAAACTCATTCTATGAAGCCACCATATCCCTGATACCAGAACGAGGTAAAGACACCACAAGAAAAGAAAATTATACACCTATATCCCTCATGAATGTAGATGCAAAAATCCTCAACAAAATTCTAGCCAATAGAATCCAACAACATATCAAGAAAATAATTCACCATGACCAAGTGGGATTTATACCAGGAATGCAGGGATGGTTCAACATTAGACAAACAAGCAATGTAATCCACCACATAAATAAAACAAAAGACAAGAATCACATGATTTTATCAATTGATGCAGAAAAGGCATTTAACAAAGTTCAACACCCATTCATGAGAGAAATTCTCAGCAAAATAGGAATAGAAGGAAAATTCCTCAACATAATAAAGGGCATTTATACAAAGCCAACAGCCAACATCACCCTAAGTGGAGAGAGCCTGAAAGCATTCCCATTGAGATCGGGAACCACACAAGGATGCCCTTTATCACCACTCTTATTCAACATTGTGCTGGAAGTCCTAGCCAGAGCAGTTAGGCTAGATAAAGAAATAAAGGGCATCCAGATTGGCAAGGAAGAAGTAAAAGTATCTCTATTTGCAGATGACATGATCTTATACACAGAAAACCCTAAGGAATCCCCCAGAAGACTACTGAAACTAATAGAAGAGTTCAGCAGATTATCAGGATAAAAGATAAACATACAAAAATCAGTTGGACTCCTCTACACCAACAAAAAGAACGTCCAAGAGGAAATCACCAAATCAATGCCATTTACAGTAGCCCCCACGAAAACAAAATACTTAGGAATAAATCTTACCAGAGACGTAAAAGACTCATACAAAGAAAACTACAGTACACTTCTGCAAGAAACCAAGAGACTTACATAAGTGGAAGAACATACCTTGCTCATGGATAGGAAGATTTAACATTATAAAAATGTCTATTCTACCAAAAGCCATCTATACATTTAATGCAATTCTGAACCAAAGCCCAATGACATTCTTTAATGAGACAGAGAAACAAATCACCAACTTCATATGGAAGGGAAAGAGGCGCCGGATAAATAAGGCATTACTGAAAAAGAAGAACAAAGTGGGAGGCCTTACTTTACCTGATTTTAGAACCTATTATACCGCCACAGTAGTCAAAACAGCCTGGTACTGGTACAACAACAGATACATAGACCAATGGAACAGAATTGAGAATCCAGACATAAATCCATGCACATATGAGCAGTTGATATTTGACAAAGACCCCAAAACAGTTAAATGGGGAAAAGACAGTCTTTTTAACAAATGGTGCTGGCATAACTGGATATCCATGTGCAAAAAAATAAAACAAGACCCATACCTCGCTCCATGCACAAAAATGAGTTCAAAATGGATCAAAGACCTAAATATAAAATCCAAAACAAGAAAGATCATGGAAGAAAAAATAGGGACAACGTTAGGAGCCCTAATACATGGCATAAACAGTATACAAAACAATATAAAGAATGTAGAAGAAAAACTAGGTATCTCGGAGCTCCTCAAAAATCAAACACCTATGCTCATCAAAAGAGTAAAAAGACTACCTACAGACTGGGAAGAAGTTTTTAGTTATGACATTTCTGATCAGCGCCTGATCTCTAAAATCTACGTGATACTGCAAAAAGACAAAAAAAAAACAATTAAAAAATGGGCAAAAGGTATGAACAGATACTTCACTAAAGAAGACATTTGGGTAGCTAACAGATATATGAGGAAATGTTCACGATCATTAGCCATTAGAGAAATATCAAAACTACAGTGAAATTTCATCTCACTCCAACAAGGCTGGCATTAATCCAAAAAACAAAATAATAAACGTTGGAGAAGCTGCGGAGAGATTGGAACTCTTAAATACGCTGCTCGTGAGAATGTAAAATGGTACAACCACTTTGGAAATCTATCTGGCGTTTTCTTAAAAAGTTAGAAATAGAGCTACCATACAACCCAGAAACCCCACTCCTCAGAATATACCCTAGAGAAATAAGAGCCTTTACACGAACAGATATGTGCACACCCATGTTTATTGCAGCACTGTTTACAATACCAAAAAGCTAGAAGCAACCAAGGTGCCCATCAACGGATGAATGGATAAATTATGGTATATTCACAGAATGGAATACAATGCATCGATAAGGAACAGTGAGTAATCTGTGAAACATTTCATAACATGGAGGAACCTGGAAGGCATTATGCTCAGTGAAATTAGTTGCAAAAGGACAAATATTGTATAAGACCACTATTACAAGAACTTGAGAAATAGTTTAAACTGAGAAGAAAACACTCTTGTGGTTACGAGAGGGGGGAGGGAGGGAGGGTGGGAGAGGGGCATTCAATAATTAGATAGTAGATGAGAACTACTTTAGGTGAAGGGAAAGAGCACACAATACAGGGGAGGTCAGCACAATTGGACTAAACCAGAAGCAGTTTCCTGAACGCTTCAAAGGCCAGCGTAGCAGGGGCAGGGGTCTAGAGACCATGATTTCAGGGGACATCTAAGTCAATTGGCATAATAAAATCTATCAAGAAAACATTCTCTATCCCACTTTGAAGAGCGGCATCTGGGGTCTCAAACGCTGGCAAGCAGCCATCTAAGATGCATCAATTGGTCTCAACCCACCTGGATCAAAGGAGTTTGAAGAACACCAAGGACACAAAGTGATTACAAGCCCAAGAGACAGAAAGGGCCACATGAACCAGCGACTACATCATCCTGAGACCAGACTAGATGGTGCCTGGCTACAACCGATGACTGCCCTGACAGGGAACACAGAGAACCCCTGAGGGAGCATGAGAGCAGTGTGATGTAGATCTCAAATTCTCATAAGACCAGACTCAATGGTCTGACTGAGACTAGAAAGACCCTGGTGGTGATGGCCCCTAGACCTTCTGTTGGTCCAGGACAGGAACCATTCCCGAAGCCAACTCTTCAGACATGGATTGGACTGGACAATGGGTTGGAGAGGGATGCTAGTGAGGAGTGAGCTTCTTGAATCAAGTGGACCCTTGAGACTATGTTGGCATCTCCTGCCTGGAGGGGAGATGAGAGGGTGGAGGGGGTTAGAAGCTGGCGAAATGGACATGAAAAGAGAGAGTGGAGGGCGAGAGGGGGCAGTCTCATTAGAGGGAGATAAATTGGGAGTGTGTAGCAAGGAGTATATGGGTTATTGTGTGAGAGACTGACTTGATTTGTAAACTTTCACTTAAAGCACAATAAAAATTATTTAAAAAAAAAAACAAAAAAAACAAAGCACGGGCCAGGATGGTCATGCACACCATTATGACGGCAAGGAAAGATGGCGGGAAGAGGACAGGAGGGATGAGCCCACAGAGTTATCATGGTTTTGATTTTTTTTAATATGACACTTATTTTAGATCTATCAATAACCAAAGAAGCTGTCCCCATGTGGAACTAAAACATATCATTTGAAGAACATGACCTCACTCAGGAATTAGTTGCTGAGAGGTCATACTGGCAAGACTTAGAAAAGACGTGGGCTTAAAACACTGCTCTGATTTTAGATAAAGAAATGACTCAGTTACTGTTGTGGATTGAATTGTGTCCCCAAAAATACATGTTGTAAATCCTAACCCTTGGTGGTGCGGTGGTTAAGTGGGCTGCTAATAGGAAGGTTGGCTGTTCCAACCCACTAGGCCCTCTGCAGGAGAAAGATGTGGCAGTCTGCTTCCATAAAGATTAGAGTCTTGGAAACCCTATGAGCGAGCTCTACTCTGTCCTATAGGGTTGCTATGAGTCAGAATAGACTCAGCAACCAGTTTGCGCTTTTTTTAGATAGGCCCATAAAACAAACCCAGACTAAATGGACACACCAGCCTAGGGGCAAGGGCGAGAAGGCAGGAAGGGACAGGAAACCTGGTAACGGGAACCCAAGGTCAAGGAGACTGTTGACATGTCGTGGGGTTGGCAATCAATGTCACAAAACAATATATGTATTGTTTAATGAGAAACTAATTTGCTCTGTAAAACTTCATCTAAAGTACGATAAAGAAAACCAAACTAATCCTTTGTAAAAAAAAAAAAAAAAAGCCAGGAGGCTTTGCCCCTAATGGGGTCACTATGAGTTGAAATTGACTCAAAGGCACCTTACAACCACAACAAGATTCCTGAGAAGTGAGTCCCTGAGTCAAGCCCACACTAGGGAAGGGGGTCACACAGGGTGTTGAGACCCGGAGGAGGGATTGTTGGGGCCGATTGTGCAGGCTGCCCACCCACTAGTCTGAGATGAAGCACTGGGTCGGATTCTAAATAATGGAAGTTATTGGAGGCTTTTATGCAGAGGGTAGGAATATCTGATGTTTAATTCTGACCCCTGCTGGGGAAGACAGGGAAACCAGGCCAAAGGGGGAAGTAACTTTCCCAAGCTCACACCAGGAGAACCCAGCCCTCTTTTGAGGTGTACCCCATGCTGCCTCCCAGCCCTCCTTGTAATTCTGCCATCTCTGAGTTTGTGCATTAGCTACATGTGACACCAGCCCACGGGTTCACAGGTGTTATGTCACGTACACCTGCTGCTGTCCCTAGGAAGAAGATGCTGGAATGATCCCCGTGGTGTGATGGGGAGACTGAGGCAGCGCTGAGACGCACAAAGACTTGTCCACGGTCACAAACTTGTTAAGAGGGATGATCTGCGTCTGGACTCAGATCTTTCTGATCAAAACTGGGGCCCTGGCTGCACCCAGGCCTACTCTGAATTCTATGGGGGGAGCTGCTGTCCGTGTCACTGTGTACAGTTATGGAGATGGCATAGGGAAAGGGGTGCATTTAGCATCCCAAACGGAATTTTGCAGAGGACTTATCTTAGGTCAGGCCCAGGTAAGAGGACCCAGGATATGACCTCCCTTCCTTGGTGATGGAGTACATAGAACTTGGAACCCTGGTAACCAGGCGCCTACATTCTAGAGACAGCCCTTTTACCTGCTCACTTGAGTGGAGACACTCGACCGAGGAACATGTTTTCTTGTTGCTCGTCTAAACTTGTATCGAACCTTGAGAGATCCAGGATTTCGATCCCTTCACAAAGGCTGAGACATGGTCTCTTCCCCCATCCCCGAAGGCTCTGGCCATTTACCAGAAAGAACCCGAAGGTAACACAGGGTGGCCCAGGTGACAATCCAGGCCAGGCCACCAGTGTGATCCCACCTGGGCAGCCCCACACCCCTCATGACTGATCTAGAATACGGTGGTGGGTGGGCTGAGTCTATCAGGTTTCAGTGCCTTGGAGACTGGGGGCTTGGATGGCACAGTTGGATGCCTGCTTCACGTACCTGTCCCAACCAGCCTGATCACATTGGACGTTGGAATCTGTGTCTCTACCCAGGAGTCATAATTCTGATCAGGGCTTCAGGGAGGGATGGTCAGGGGGATCACAGTCTGAGTTGGCACACTTACCCGGGACTTCTTGGAGCTCCGGCTCACCCTGTGAGTGGCAGTCATACCAGAGTCCCACCTGCAGGCATTGACTGTCCACTGGTTACCTTGTGCCGGCCCAGCTGTTCCCAGGTCCTGGTGCAATACTCAGAGGTCCATAACTTCACCCATGCTCCTGACGACCCCCCGCCCCCGCGCCACACAATCTCTCTTCCTTACTGGAATGTGGGAGATGGAGAGGTGCTCCAGAGCATGGGGTGTCCCTGGTCAGTGGATGTGGCTGTGGCTGCATGGCGTAGCCTCTGGATGAAACTTCCCATATGTGGTGTAGGTGGGAAAGTAGTAGCTCCTTGAAGGTCCAGGGGACACAAGAGCCTGAAGGGGCAGAGAGGGAAGGTGGAAGTTTGGAGCAGCCCTTAATGCCTCCTGGACTGCTGCCGGACACTCTCTCTGCAGAAGCCACCACAGGAGATCCAAGAGGAGGAGGAGGATGGCATTATCTACTCCGTCTACCCCAAGAAAGGGGCCAGGAAGGGCTGGCGCAGGCTCTGTGTAAGTGTGTGTGGGCAGGGCCCCCATCAGGGCCCTGAGATGACCAGATTCCTTTCCAAAACAGCTGCCAAAGTCAAGTGGCCCTGTAGTCTGTGACACTGACTACGTCCCTGCATCCAGCCTGTTCTGGATGTTATGGTTCTTTTCCATTTTTGCCAATCTGCTGTCACGTTGGCCACTGGAACCGCAGGGTTGCTATGAGGCGCTGTGGGCCCTGAGAAGCTGAGCCACCTCTCAGGCCTTTACTCGTCATTCGGATTTGCCCTCCCTCAGTCATCTGTTCAGATCCTTGGTCCTGTGGGGGTCTTTCTCCCACCCTGGGATCTCCAGGCATTCACCTTTGGCTGAATCTGGGACCACTATAGCTTTAGCTTCCCAAAACTCCCTTTCATGTACCGAAAGGAAAATCCATATCTTCCTTTGCATTCGGAGGGGGTCTCATGGGTGTGTCTGCTCTGTGCACTGTCTCTAGCTGGGGAAGGAGTGGGCTTGCACCAAACCTTGCCCTCTGAGTCAGGAGCAGAGCAGGACTCACATGGCACACAGGGAACATCACGGAGCTCTAGCATCTGATGGATCTGGTCTCTGATCCCTTGACATTGAACAGACAATGGAAAACTATAAGCTGGGTGTTCTCACCTCTATAACAGGGCACTTTGTGAGGACTCACAAGGATACTGGTCTTAATACCAAACCTAACCAAACTTGTTGCCCTTCGAGTCCATTCTGAATCATAGTGACCCTATAGGACAGAGCACAGCTGCCCCATAGGGTTTCCAAAGAGTGGCTGGTGGATTTGAACTGTAGACTTTTGGTTAGCTTTCAAGGTCTTAACAGCCACTGCGCCACCAGGGCTCCACTCTAAATACAGGGAGGTAATATTATTAACAAAATGACTTAAGGTTCCTAATATGTTTAATCATCCCTACCTCCCATTTTCTGTTGGGGGCACTCATGTCCCACCTCCTGTCACAGGTCACAAAGGTCCTGGACCCTGACCCTCCTGGTGGTTCATGGGATGCCTCTGACAGTATGTTCCTCCTCTGTCTTACCCCAGTGTGTCTGTGGATCAGACCTGGATGAGACCTGCGTGGTGAGAACCGTCAAGGCTGGCTCCCTGGAGAAGCTGGTTGAACACTTGGTGCCCGCCTTCCTGGAGGGTGACTTGTCCTACATCAACATCTTTTTGGGAACCTATAGAACTTTTGCCACCACCCAGCAGGTCCTGGAACTGCTGTTCCAAAGGTGAGCACTCCGCCCTCCACAGCCCAGTGGGAACTCACCCCTTAAATAGCTGTGAGCCTGGGGAATGTCACTCACCTATCAGTGCCTCAGTTTGCTCCTCAGAAAACTGGGGTGGTAAAGGATCAGTCTGCTTGAATTTACTGTCAGTACCACGTGGGAAAAGCCTTGGAAAGTGTATATCTGGAGCCCCACCAAAATCAAATGTGTTGCCATTGAGTCAATTCCAACTCATAGCGACCTTACAGAACAGAGTAGAGCTGCCCCATAGGGTTTCCAAGGAGCAGCTGGATTCAAACTGTTGACCTTTTGGTTAGCAGGCAAGCTCTTTTACCACTGTGCCACTAGAGCCCCAACACCTGGGGCCCAGCTCTAGGGAAAAGGCTGCTGGAGGGCCTGGTATGTTCACATTTATTCTTTTCCTCTCCTCCATGAAGAAGCTGTCTGCCTCACCCCTCACTGACTGCATGGCCTTCAGCAATCCTATTCCCCATTCGAAAAGGGGGAGTTGAGATTCCATCTATTGGGTCCTTGTCCATTGTGTAGCCAGAACAAGTGGTGGCTGACAGAGGGGCCCCAGGACACTCAAATATTGGGGAAGGTGCTGCTTAGGTTCATTCATTCCATAATTATCTACGAAGTCCCTACTGTTGCAGGCACCCTTCTACACACTCAGCATAATTCAGTGAATGAAACAGACAGGAAGCCCTGCCCTCCTGGGTCTCCATTCTAGTCAGGAGTCAGACAGGAACACTAGACATTGGAAGCAGGTAGTGTCCACAGTGCATTAGATGTGACGTCCTCATGCCTCCTCTAGATATGGATACAGCTGCCCCCATTCAGCCGGGGACGAAGGATGCCAGGACCAGCAGAAAGAGTGAGTGGACATTGGGTGGAGAAAGAGGGACTCGTGTCTCCAAGGAAGGCTGGGGATTGTAGGGGGCCTGTGTCAGGATTGGGGCTGGTCATCCCCTGGGTCCCACATATCTAAAACCCCTGAAGGAATGAGTTCAGGGGAGCCCCCAGCCAGAGAAAGCAGTCACACAGAGCTGGGGGTTCAGCTTGGGCACACAGGGAAGCAGAGAGGGTTGGCAGGGGGCTCAGTGTGGCCCCTGAAGCTATCCTTTCCCAACCCCCCCCCCCAAACTCCCTCCTATCTCTGATTGTTCCCTCCCCATTGGGGCCAGATCAGGAGGTGAGGAAAAACCTACAACACAGTCATGCACCCCTGTTGTGGGTGCTCAGCTGCATGTGGGGACCCTGTCACTCAGGAGACAGTGACCGTGGGAGACAGACCTTGTGTGTCCTCAGCCTCAGATATTCCTGGAGCACTACTGTATGGCAGGCTGTGAGGTGAACATGCAGACACACTGCTTCCTGCCCTTGGGGCTTACTGTTCAGTGAGGAGTGTGCCAGGGGACAAACAGATACATAATTCAGGCTTCTTGAGCAGGGAGAGTTGGTCAAACCATTGATAGGATTCTCTCTATGACCAAGGATCTTTGTTAACCCTCTGCTCAGTGATCATGCTGCCACTGCCAGGACAGCCAGAGGGCCTGATGCACTGTGGGGCTGGACTTCAGAAGAACAGGGACAGAGGGACCTGGTCCCTTGCAGAGATGCCCTGGGATGTCAGTGTGATGGGAAAGGTCAGGCCTCTGACCCTGCTCTTCATCACACATCCCCAGAGCCATCCATTTCATTCTGAAGACCTGGATGGATGACTACTCAGAAGACTTTGACCAGCCCGCACACTTGTCCTGTCTGAAGTTCCTGGTGGAGTACCTGCAGGTGAACATGCCGGGCTCAGAGCTGGAGTGCCGTGCCCGTCTTCTCTGTGCCCAGCTGGATCAACTGGAGCCCACTGAGGAAGAGCCAGAGGGTGAGGAGGACTGGGCATGCCTGCCTGTGAGCTTGGGAGGGGGCCATGGGGTGGCATCCATAGGGAGGACCCACAGAGGTGGGGTTGGGACAGAGCTCAGAGAAACCTCAGACCCTCCTCTGATGGACCACAGTCTGGGAAGACTACATGGGGTAGAAATCTGGACCCTGTGCTTCTCTTCGAGGCAGTGGGGTGTTTTCTGTCATTGGAAAAACTGGAGGAAAGGCAGTCATGTTGGTGAGTATTTCTCCTCTCGTACCTCCCACATCAGGGCCGACACGAGATCTAAAAGGAGATCAGGATCTATGTCCACCAGCAGAAACAACTCCACAGCGACCTCATGAGGCAGATCATGCTCCAGTACCAACACTGGTGTTCCATACAGCATCAAGTCCTCCATCCCCAGATCTGTCACCAGACAGAGAGCCTGCTAGAAGGCTGGGTTCTTTTCCTGGGTCACCTCCAGGGGCAAAACCAAAACCACCTGTTGAGGTAGATCCTACTCCTGAACCATCACAGGCGCTAGATGGAACACCAGATCCTCAACTACCACCTCCATCATCAGACGAAGAGCATGCTGGAGTACTGATTTCCCTTTCGGGGTCACCTGCAGTCCTGGCTCCTGTACCTTCTGCAGATGTCGAACCTGCTCCTGCACCACCACTGGGGCTCCCTGAAGCCCCAGATCCTCCATCGCCAGCTCTGGGCCAGCCACCAGAGTCCCAGCAAGTCGCCACGCGTTCTCCACAACAGCTCCTCAGCCACAGCCAGGGAGCATCAGCTTCAGCACAAGATCCTTTCTTACCTTCACCTGAGTGGGCATTTCTGTGGTTTATTTGCAGTATTCTTACAGCTTACTTTATGCTTTATAGTTTTTACTATTTTAACTGGTAGATTTCTCATTAAATAAAGTTTTGTTTTAATGGGTGTGATACCACGGCTTTATGTACTTTAATGATACTATCCAGCTATCACCAGTATCTATTTCAGAACATTGTCATCAACACAAACAGAAATCCCAGACCCATTAAGCAGTCCTCCCGATGCCCCCTCCCCCATGCCCGTGGCAATCAGTGATTGGCTTTCTGTGCCTATGGATTTATCTGCTCTAGATTTCTTAAATGGAAACGTGGGCTTTTTTTATCTTGCTTCTTAGCTTAATGTGTTTGGGGTCAATCCACATTGTAGCACAAGTCAGTTTCTCATTCTTTCTAAAGCTCAATGGTATTCCATTGTGTGGACGAATCACACTTTGTTTCTTGACCCAGTCATCTCCTGAAGGACATATGGATCGGTTCCACCTATTGACTGATGGAAGGAGTAGAGCTGCTGTGAGCATTCGTTGACAGGTATTTGTGTGAGTGCCTCTCTACACGTTAAAACCCTGGGGTGGGTAAAGAGGTCAGAACGGTGAGGACACAGTCCACATGTGGGCAGAGAGAGTGTCAATGAGGAAGCAGTAGAGTTCTCAGGAGTAAGATGGGAAGTGGGCCAGTAGAAAGTACAGGTTTTGGGAGTGCGGAGGTTGGAGGGGTCAGGTGAAGTCCAGGTGTGGTTGTTGAGGTGGGAGGGGTCAGGACGCAGCTTAGGGGTGGGAAATGAGAAAGTGGGAGAGGCCAGGACTCAGCCTGGGCGTGGAAACTGAGGAAGCCTGAGCAGTTAGGAGAAGGCTCAAGTGAGGGTAAGGAGGAATTGGGAAAGTTCAGGTACCAGGCACGTTGTGGGAAGTTAGGGAGAGTAAGGAGTCAAGAGAACACCTATGTGAATGTACTGAGTCTTTGGGAGCGAGCTGAGGGTGGCCCAGGTGTGGTAGCTCAGGAGGTGATAGATCAACAGACAGCAAAAGTCTACAGAGGAAGGAAGTGGGAAGTGTCAGGAGAAGGCACAGGTGTGGTCAATGAGATGGTGGGAAGAGCCAGGAGTCAGCCCAGGTGTGGGGAGTGATGAGGTGTGAGGGGCCAGGAGGCAGCCCAGGTGTGGGGAATGAGGTGGTGTGAAGGGCCAGAAGGCAGCCCAGGTGTGGGGAGTGAAGAGGTATGAGGAATCCAGAGGCAGTCCAGTGTTAACAAGTATGTAGATAGAAGGGCAGGAGAACTCCCATGTAGGTACTGAGGAGCCCGCAGGACCAGGAAGCTGCAGAGGGTGGGTACTGAGGAGGTGATAGAGATGGGAGGCACCCCATCTATGGAAAGTGATGAAAAGGGAGAGGCCCAGGTATGGCTAATAATTAGGTTGGAAGAATCAGGAGGCATTCCATGTATGGGTGTTTTAATCATTTTAACTTGATTGAGGCAAGGTAAGGTCAGACACAAATCAAGAGAGCCCAGTTAACTCATTTCCATCGAGTTGATTCTGACTCATAGCAACCCTATAGATCAAGAGAAGATCAAGAGAAAGAGACTGAAAATTTGAAAGGTTTGATTATGCGCGCCGGCTCTGGGGAGAACACAGCTTACAAGGATACAGGGCCCCACAGCGGGTTGAACCCAGTGCAGGGCGACAACCGCATTTGGAGAAGACAGCTCGTATATGAAAATGGGGCAGGGTAGGCCAGGTTTCCTGAGCTTCCTGGGATTTGGGTGTTTTGATAATTCTGCAGGCTGCAGAGCATAGGAGCTGCCCCTAGGTGTTGGGCACCTGCCTGTCCCTAGGTGTTAGATAACTGCCTAGGAATGTGAGAGCCCAGTAAGGGGGAGGGGTGGCTGGAGACTGGACTTAGAAGCTCAAGAAAGGGAATGGACTGGGCTCCAGCCAGGGCCTCAAGACTGTGTTAAGACAGCATTCAAGAAACAAACAATAGCCCCACTTATATTACAATCGACCCCTTGAATATCTGACGTCAGTTTTGAACTTGACCATTTGTGTTGAATGGCCTGGTTGCTAGAACAGACTCCCAAGGAATACCAGTATAAAAATAGAAAGTGAGGAAAGTAAAAAATAAAAAGGAGGAAAACAAGTAGAAGTATAAGAAGTCTTTGTAGGCTGGGTCCTGCTGGGAGGAGCCTCCAGAGACTGGGTTTCGACCAGAGCTCGGTGTAACCTCAGAACCTCCTCTGGTGGCTACAGTCTGGGGAGGCTTCCTGGGGTGGAATCTCGGGCTTCTTTGGAAGGTTCCCTGTGTTTGGAAAGGCATGAGGAGAGGCAGACACATTGGCGAATGCTCTTCCTCTTGTAAATACAGAGTTCCCGGCGCTTGGCTCCACCACTGCTTTTTCTTCTGCCATAAAAGTGGCATGCCCCGGATAGGAGCTGAAGCTGGACCCCTACATGAAGATGACACTTGGAACAGTGTTGCAGCTGGCCTGAAAATGTGAATGAGTAATAAAACTCTGTTGATCAATGATTTTGGGGTTGTTTGTTACTGCAACATAACATAGTAGAGGCAGACTAATACTGCAGGACATTTGAGAAAACCTCCAGAATGAGTTGAGCAGAATCTGTTATTGTGTCTTTTCTCAGGGCCCAGGGATCTTTACCTTTCCATTTTCATGTGTCATGAGATTCAGCTTATTTAACATCCCCATACTTCTAAAAATGAGGAATGTCTGTTATTTATTTTCAATTATTTAAAGAAAGAAATGTAAAGACCAGAAAACATCAGCACCATAATAAATGGACGCTGATAGAATTGGAGAACAATGTGGAACAGAGCCTTAAATTTCTAAAACAAACAAAACCCAAAAAACAAAAAAAATAGATTTACTTGACCCATTGAGACTGGAGGACTCCTCAAGACTATTGCCCTGAGATACTCTTCAAACCTTGAACTGAAACTAACCCCTGAGGTCACCTTGCAGCTGAATAGCAGATAAACTCACAAAATAAAAAATATTGCCCATGACTACTGTGTTCCTTTAAAAAGTCACCTATACACTTAAAGCACAACAAAAAATATATATAAAAAAAGTCACCTATATGAGACCAAACAGTGAACAGTTACTTTAAAACAAAGATGAGATTGTAAGCAGGCAGGGAAACTAGATTGTTAGTTAACATTTTTAGTACAATTCAGAGATATTAATGACCTTTAGCATGCTGGGCGACCATCACCACTATCTACCCCCAGATGTTTGTCATCGCCAC
Source organism: Loxodonta africana (assembly GCF_030014295.1). Lineage (NCBI taxonomy): Eukaryota > Metazoa > Chordata > Mammalia > Proboscidea > Elephantidae > Loxodonta > Loxodonta africana. Next base: position 34,113,791 of record NC_087360.1, read on the forward strand.
AAACAGAAACCAGTGCCCCTTCAGCAGCAACTCATTTCTCCCTCCCCTCAGCCCCTGGTCACCAGCGGTACATTCTGATCTCTATGCATTTGCCTAAGGAACCCTGGTGGCTCAGTAGTTAAGTGCTCGCCTGCTAGCTGAAAGGTTTTCAGTCTAAACCCACCAGCTGCTCCACTGGACAAAAGACCTGGTAATCTGGTCCCATTAACATTCCAGCCTAGAAAACCCTATGGGGCAGTTCTACTCAGTCATGTGGGGTCAGAATGAGTTGGAATGGACTCAAAGGCTACTAACAACAACAATGCTTTTGTCTAGTTTAGACATTTCATTTGAGTGAGATCATACAATATTTGTCCTTTTGAGTCTGACTTAATTCACTCGGCATGTTTTCAAGGTTCATCATGCTGTGGCATGTATCAGGGCTTCATTTCTCTTTATAGATGAGTCATATTCCATTGTACGGATAGATGATATTTTGCTTATCTATTTGTTGGTGGACACTTGGGTTCTTTCCACCATTTGGCTACTGTCAATAATACTGCAATGAGCACTCATGTACAAGTATCTGTTGGAGTCCCTGATTTCAAGTCTTTTGGGTCTATACTCAGGAGTGGCATTGCTGGGTCATATGGTGACCAGAGAACCTAGTTGTTTTCTCAGAGGTTCCTGAATTTCAAACAAAAAGAAGCCACCATTTGGCTCTGAGAAGTTTTGACCATTTTTTTTTTTTTTAATTAAAACTCTATAAACCAAACCAAACCACACCCGTTGCCTTCGAGTCAGTTCCAATTCATAGCAACCCTATACGACAGAGTAGAACTGCCCCATATGGTTTCTAAGGAGTGCTTGGTGGATTCCAACTGCCGACCTTTTGGTTGGCAGCCTTAGCTCTTAACCACTTCATCACAAGGCTCTATACTTGCCTTTTATTATATTTATCTGGGGTTGTGGTGGTACAGTGGTAGAATTCTTACCTTCTACGTTGGAGACCCGGGTTCCATTTCCAGGCGATGCACAGCCACACCCATCTGCCATTGGAGGCTTGCCCATTGCTATGATGCTGAACAAGTTTCAGCAGAGCTTCCAGACTAAGCCAGACTAGGAAGAAAGGCCTGGTGATCTAATTTTGAAAATCAGCCAGTGAAAACCCTATGGGTCACAACAATCCAATCTGCAACCGTTCATGGGGCTGGCACAGGACCAGGCAGCATTTTGTTCCAGTGAGCATTGGATCACCATGAATCAGGCACTGACTCAACAGCAGCTAACAGCCAACAACAACCCCATATTGGGGGTGACTTCACAAGGCACAGGCACATGGGGATAGAACAAAAACAAACCGAAACCTGTTGCCATGGAATCCATTCGGACTCATGGCAACTCGATGTGTTACAGAGTAGAACTATGCTCCCTAGAGTTTTCTTGGTTGTAATCTTTAGGGAAGGAGATCACCAGGCCTTTCTTCTGAGGTACGCTGGATGGGTTCAAACTGCCAGCCTTTAGGTTAGTTGTCAGTGCAAATTGTGCCACCCAGGGAGCTGGAGACGGCGTAGGGTGAGGGATTTATCCTTATCCAAAAGAAGTGAGAGTCTACAAGCTCACCATTTTCTTTGGAAGTGAAGCCAATACCTATGCTACCCATATCTTGTTGCCAGTGAGTCAATTCGGATTCACAGTGACCTTGTAGGACAGAGTAGAAGTGCCTTACAGGGTTTCTAAGAAGCAGACTACCACATCTTTCTCCTGCGGAGTGGCTGGTACATTTAAACCACTAACCTTTTGGTTAGCAGCTGAGTGCTTTAACCTCTGCACCACAGGGCTCCTTTTGGTCTCTGTGTTAGTCCTACAGAAATCAGGATAGGAGAGTCTGAATGGGGTATAACCTCGCAGATACGGGATTTGTCAGCTGGAAGCAACCTTACAGATTTTTGGTCCCCAACTTCCTACCCTTGCAATTAAAAAAAAAAAAAAAACGCGGACTCAGGATGAGAGGTGAAGTTACTCTTCCCCAAGGAGCAGTGATGCAGGACTTTAACAGAGAAAGCCTGCTGCAGAAGGAGAGACTGGAGCTGGTCCTTGGAGGCTGCCTACGATTCGGATAAGGACAACCATTTTGTGCCCGATCCCATACGACGTCACTGAATTCGGAGGTTTCGCCACAGGGCATGACGAAGCAGACGCCCTGCTCACCTCCAGTGCCTCATTGAAGTTCCACGCCAATCAGTAACAAGATGACTGATAGGATGAGAAGAGATCCAGGAAGAAAGCTGGCATGCCTCTCAGACCTGTGTCAGGATGGACCTCAGATAGCGGCCTCTCATTTCAAAACCCTTAGTGCACCAGTAACAATATCTTAACACCCTTCGCTGCCTGACTGATTTTTCCCCCAAAGAGCCGAGGGGACCCCAAGGGCAACCAGGATTTATACAGGCTGATGTCCTACAGCAGGCTTTCCAGCACCCAAGCTTTTCCCGCTAATGGTAATCCAAGTGGTTACCTTGTTATCTAACGGATCATAAAGCTCCAGGGCCCTTACAGGATCCAACTGAACTTTGCTTCTGCCTCATTTGGAGAACGTGAGGGTAGAAATACGGTTGGGGTTTCAGTGGCAAAGGAACAGAGCCGTGGGTTGCTTCTCAGGTGTGTAGAAGGATGGCATCAGACGCCAGGGGCCCAGCCACAGTCTGGGGGGGACCAGGAGCTGCACCTCCATCTGAGCCCTTGCCACTCAGCACTTTATTTGGTAGCATTCTTCTTTACAAAAATACCCAGTAGGCATCACTGGATTTAAAAGGTTTTGTTTGTTTGTTTGTTTTTAATAAGACCATATATTTACATTTATTATAGTCATCCCTACCCCATAGTGGGGCTTCCTTTAAAAGCTACACTCATCTCGCGGTTAAGTGGCTGCAAAGGATTTCTCGCCAAAGATTGAAAGCAAAGACAAAGCTTTTTCACCCCATGTTTGTGGATGCTTCCTTCAAGTTGCCACCTAGGCGGTGAAGCACCACCTGTCTGTCAGCTTCTTGTACTGTGGTGGCTTGCATGTTGCTGTGATGCCGGAAGCTATGCTATAGCAGCTATACCAGCAGGGTCACCCGTGGTGGACAGGTTTCAGTGGAGCATCCATACTAAGACAGACTAGGGACTGATACCAAAAGGGAATCCGTGGGTGGTGCCAATGCTTAAAGCACCCTGCTGCTCACCAAAAGGTTCTAGGTTCAAATTCACCCTGAGGTGCCTTGGAAGAAAGGCCTGGCAATCTACTTCCAAAAAATGAGCCATTGAAAACCGTATGGTGCACAAGTCTACTCTGACACACATGGGGTCGCCATGACTCAAGGTCGACTTTAAGTCCCAAATGAAGAAGATCCAAATGCAAGGGGAGACTATTTTGTACCGTCAAAAGAAGGCAACAGCCTGTTGGGAATGACACTAAGGAGCCCTACTTTGCCTTGACTTTAGTGTATGTTTGTGTCCCTTGTTATATATGGTGATGCAGTATCCTCGTCTAGCTCCTCTTCTGTGCAATGTTCTACCTGGGAAAAATAGCTTGTGAAAAGACACGCTATTTGTAGGTGTGACAAGGTGTCATTGTTCTTCCTGAAATCCGGGCCAACCTGGTTGTACAGATCTTGTATAAGCCGGGGCCCATGTCCACTAGGAAACCAGCAGGGAAGGGGAAGAAACATCAAGTTATTCACAAACTAGACATCAAGCACTGAGGCGTTATTATCCTGCGTTTCCAGAGCATCTGTCTCAGAGGTTTGGTAGATGGTCCCCTCCTCCAAGGTAAATGTTGAACTAGAAGGTAACCCTTTGCTGGAAAAATATACAATAGTCCTAAGCATGTTGCCACCAGAACAAAATCCATAGAAACCTCCACGATTGTGGCTTCAGACGCTGAGGTGGGGTTGTTTTGGGGGATGAAAAAAAAATTTTATGGTGTTCAAAGAGATACGGTCACACCTAGAGATACGGTACCTGAGTTAAAGAATTTGACTGTGGTTGTCATGAGTCTTTTAGTGAAGTCTTTGGATGAGCGTATGTGCTTGATTTTAGGAGCTCCCAGTTATCTAATTTTTCTTCTGCATTGTTAGTGATGTTTTTTATACTGTTTATGCCATGTATTAGGGCCCCTAACGTTGTCCCTATTTTTTCTTCCATGATCCACATGGTATTAGATTTTATATTTAGGTCTTTGATGCACTTTGAGTTCGTTTTTACGCATGGTGTGAGATATGGGTCTTGTTTCGTTTTTTTATAGATGGATATCCAGTTATGCCAGCACCATTTGTTAAAAAAGACTGTCTTTTCCCCCATTTAACTGATTTGGGGCCTTTGTCAAATATCAACTGCACATATGTGGATGGATACGTCTGGATTCTCCATTCTGTTCATTTGGTCTGTGTATCTGTTGTTGTACCAGTACCGGGCTGTTTTGACTACTGTGGTGATATAAAAAAAAAAAAAAAAAGTGATATAATAGGTGCTAAAATCAGGCAGAATGAGGCCTCCCACTTTGTTCTTCTTTTGCAGTAATGCTTTACTTATCCGGGACCTCTTTCCACTCCCTATGAAGTTGGTGATTTGTTTCTCCGTCTCATTAAAGAATGTTGTTGGAATTTGGATCTGAATTCCTTTGTATCTATAGATGGCTTTTGGTAGAATAGACATTTTTACAATGTTAAGTCTTCCTATCCATGAGCAAGGTATGTTTTTCCACTTACGTAGGTCTCTTTTTGGTTTCTTGCGGAAGTCTTTTACAGTTTTCTTTTTATAAGTCTTTTACATCTCTGGTAAGATTTATTCCTAAGTATTTTATCTTCTGGGGGGCTACTGTAAATGGTTATTGATTTGCTGATTTCCTCTTCGGTGTTCTTTTTGTTGATGTAGAGGAATCCAACCGATTTTTGTATGTTTGTGTTGTATCCTGATGCTCTGCTGACCTCTTCTATTAGTTTCAGTCATTTTCCTGAGGATTCCTTAGGGTTTTCTGTGTATAAGATCATGTCATCTGCAAACAGAGATACTTTTACTTCTTCCTTGCCAATCTGGATGCCCTTTATTTCTTTATCTAGCCTAACTGCTCTGGCTAGGACCTCCAGCACAGTGTTGAATAAGAGTGGTGATAAAGGGCATCCTTGTGTGGTTCCCAGTCTCAAGGGGAATGCTTTCAGGCCCTCTCCATTTAGGATGATGTTGGCTGTTGGCTGTTGGCTTTGTATAAATGCCCTTTATTATGTTGAGGAATTTTCCTTCTATTCCTATTTTGCTGAGAGTTTTTATCATGAATGGGTGTTGAGCTTTGTCGAATGCCTTTTCTGCATCAATTGATAAAATCATGTGATTCTTGTCTTTTATTTATACGAAGGATTACAATTTTTTTCTAATGTTGAACAATCCCTGTATACCTGGTATGAATCCAGCTTGGTCATGGTGAATTATTTTTTTTGATATGTTGTTGAATTCTATTGGGTAGCATTTTGTTGAGGATTTTCACATCTAACTTCATGAGGCATACATGTCTGTAATTTTCTTTTTTTGTGGTACTTTTACCTGGTTTTCATATCAGGGATATGCTGGCTTCATAGAATGAGTTTGGGAGTATTCCGCCCTTTTCTATGCTCTGAATTACCTTTAGTAATAGTGGTATTAACTCTTCTCTGAAAGTTTGGTAGAACTCTGCAGTGAAGCCATCCGGGCCAGGGCTCTTTTGGGGGGGAGTTTTTTGATTACCTTTTCGATCTCTTCTTTTGTTATGGGTCTATTTAGTTGTTCTACCTCTGTTTGTGTTAGTTTAGGTAGGTAGTGTGTTTCTAGGAATTCAACCATTTGTTCTAGGGTTTCAAATCTGTTAGAGTACAATTTGTTCTAGTAATTTGATATGATTCTTTTAATTTCAGTTGGGTCTGTTGTAATATCCCTCACTTCATTTCTTATTCAGGTTATTTGCTTCCTCTCCTGTTTTTCTTTTGTCAGTTTGGCCAATGGTTTGTCAATTTTGTTCATTTTTTCAAAGAACCAGCCTTTGGTCTTGTTAATTCTTTCAGTTGTTTTTTTGTTTTCTATTTCTTTTAGTTCTACAGTAATTTGTATTATTTGCTTTCTTCTGGTGCCCGAGGTTGCTTTTGTTGTTCTATTTGTTCAAATTGTAGGGATAATTCCTTGATTTTGGCCTTTTCTTCTTTTTGTATGAGTGCATTTGTTGATAGAAATTGACCTCTGAACACTGCTTTTGCTGTGTCTCGAAGGTTCTAATAGGAAGTGTTTTCATTGTCATTGGTTTCTATGAATTTCTTTATACCTTTCTTAATGTCTTCTATAATCTAGTCTTTTTTGACCAGGGTATTGTTCAGTTTTCAAGTGTTTGATTTATTTTCCCTGCTTTTCCTGTTTATTGATTTCTACTTTTATGGCCTCTTGGTCAGAAAAGATGCATTGTAATATTTCAGTGTTTTGGATTCTGCTAAGGCTTGCTTTATGACCTAATATGTGGTCTATTCTAGAGAATGTTCCATGTGCACTAGAAAAGAAAGTATACTTGTTTGCTGTTGGGTGGAGTGTCCTGTATATGTCTATGAGGTTAAGTTGGTTGACTGTGGCATTTAGATATTCTGCATTTTTATTGAGCTTCTTTCTGGATGTCCTGTCCTTCACTGAAAGTGGTGTGTTGAAGTCTCCTGCTATTATTGTGGAGTTGTCTATCTCACTTTTCAATGCTAATAGTTTGTTTTATGTATCTTGCAGCCCTGTCATTCGGTGCACAAATCCTTAATATGGTTATATCTTCTTGCTGTCTGGGCTGAATTCTGATTGCTCTGCCCAGTGTTCTAGTCTTGGGTTGATACCTGATATTATTGATTTTCTAACCAAAGAACACCATTCAGTATTTCTTGTAGTTTTGGTTTGGTTTTATGAATTCCCTAAACTTCTGTTTATCTAGAAATGTCCTAATTTCACTTTCGTATTTGAGAGACAACTTTGCTGGATATAAGATTCTTGGCTGGCAATTTTTTTCCTTCAATTTTTCATATAAGTCATCCCATTAACTTCTTGTTTGCGTGGTATCTGCCAAGTAGTCCGAACTCCTTCTTATTGACTCTCCTTTGCAGGTGACTTTTCGTTTATCCGTAGCTGCTCTCAAAATTCTCCCTTTATCTTTGGTTTGGCAAGTTCGATCATAATATGTCTTGGTGACATTCTTTTAAACTGTACCTTATGTGGAGTTCGATGAGCATCTTGCATAGATATCTTCTCATCTTTCACAATATCAGGGAAGCTTTCTGCCAACAAACCTTCAGCAATTCTCTCTGTATTTTCTGTTATCCCTCCCCGTTCTGGTACTCCAATCACTCGTAGGTTATTTCTTTTGATACAGTCCCACATGATTCGTAAGTTTCCTTCATTGTTTTAAATTATTTTATCTGATTTCTCTTCAAATATATTAGTGCCAAGTGGTTTATATTCAAGTTCAGAAATTCTGCCTTCCACTTGCTCAATTCTGCTCCTCTGACTTTCTGTTGAGTTGTTTATTTCTGTAGTTTAATTATTAATCTTCTGAATTTCTGATTGCTGTCTCTCTATGGATTTTTCCAGCTTATGACATTTTTCATTGTGTTCCTGAATAATCTTTTTAATTTCTTCAGTTGCTTTATCTGTGTGTTCCTTGGCTTGTTCTGCGTATTGCCTCATTTCCTTCCTGATATCTTGAAGGGCTCTATATATTAATCTTTTGTATTCTGCTTCTGGTAATTCCAGGTATGCACTTTCATCTAGAAGATCCCTGGATTCTTTGTTTTGAGAGCTTGTTGAGGTGATCATGGTCTGTTTCTTTATGTGACTTGAAATTGACCGTTGTCTCCAAGCCATCTATAAGTTATTGTATTAGTTTATGTTTGCTTACTGTGTCGTAGCTCCTTTGTTTTGTTTCGATATACCCAAATGGGTTGCTTGAGTGAGCCAGCATGATTATTTTCGCTTTTGGATCTCTGACGTCCTGTCCCTCGATGGCTAGAGTAGTTATCAGGTATATTAGTCTAGAAGTCCATTCAGTTTTCTTGTCTGAATTCAGCTCAGGAGTCCAGGTAGCTGATCATCAAGTGTGTGGACAGGCTCTGTCCTACAGTCTTAGAGGGGCAGAAGTGATTTGTGTAGGTACCGGTACCTGGTTGCAGCAGGGTGTCAAACTCTGAACAAGGCTGGGCGCTGAAAATCATCCCGCAAGTGTCTCTGAGGAAAGTATGTCTCTGTCCCCTAAAGTGTCCACGTGTGTGGGTTCTGCACAGGGACCATAGGCACCCAGTGTTTTTAGTTGTAATGAGTAGGAGGTACCAGTTATCCTTGGACTCCTGTCACAGGTGGCTGGGTGACCTGATTGGAGCCACCAGTCCTTAGGCCCCTGATGTGGGTAGGTGAGGACGTTAATAGGCAAAGCAATGTCAGACATAAAACCACCACCTCTCTACTGCACAGCTGAAACAGTGGATTGGAGTCTGCCAACAAACACCTATTCTCCTGAAACAGGCCCACACAGGTCCAAGCAGAGGGGAGAGGTACTCAAAGTCCATGGGCTGTTTATGCCTGGTCAGGAGCCATTTCTGTCCTCAGTTCCCCCAGTCAGTGGAGCTGGCAAAGTATCTCTTCCCCCAATTGCAAATTTATTCTTTCTCCAAGGCTGGGAGGATGGCTCTAAGAGCTCAACAGGGCCTATCTCAGGCCCAGGGAAATCAGCCACTGAAGCTGGCTTGCGGAGGGGGGCACAGTAAAATATAAGCAAGTAATTAGCTTTTGTCAAGAGCGCCATTCTCCTCTGGTTCCGGAGGTGTGCGTAGGCTGTGTGGCTGGCTGCTTCTCCCTGAGGAAACTGCAGCATAATGCTAGTACCAGCCCACCATCCCCCCGCTCCAGGGAATGGTGCCTGAGGGCTCCCCGCAATTCAGGTCTGGTAACTCCTCTCTGCTTCTGAACTGTCTCCTCCTCCCTCTCCCCTCAGTTTATTTTCTAAGCTTGCCTTTGATGTTCAGGGCCCCTAGCTTGTCACGAATATACTAGTTTCACTTGTTTTTTCGGGTCTTTGTTGTAAGAGGGCTCGCTGGAAGCATCTGTCTATTCCACCATCTTGGCTCTGCCTCTCTCGACTCTCTCTTATAGGTGGGATAAAAGTCTGAGTGGAGTTCGCTCTATGACAAGAGGTTACTCCAGAATGCTGAGTGCATGAATTTCTGATGTTTTAAGCTACAAAGTCTGTGGTGATATGTTATAGCAGCCACAGAAAATCAATACAAGGTTCTTGAGCTTCTGGCTCTGCCCTCTGCTCTGAGCCTCCATCCCAACCAGGTGGCTTGGCAGGGAACATCACCATGCCATCTCATTTCCTCCACATTTCTTCAAACCCCGATCACAAACACTGCTCCCTTCTTCTTCCAAAAGAATTTAGAATAAACCAGTCTCTTCCCCTCCTTGTCTGTCACGTAGATTCTGTAGAACCTCACATCACAGAGTTGTGAGGTTCAATGAGAGAAGTCACGGAATATATGTACCAAAATGACAGAGTGACAGTAAGTGCCCAAGAAATGGAAGCTTTTATTACCATCAATATCATCAATGAGAGAACCTAAAATCCACATTTTTGAGAAGAGCATTTGCATGTTTATGGAAATGCCAATGTTATATTCACCACTTCTTCCAAGGGTCCAACAGACAGACCAGTATTCATGAAGGCAAAGGTCAGTCAGCCCAGTATAGGTAAGTGTGAGCTGGCAAATATGGCTGCCAAGGTTTGAGGGTCACCTCTGAGAGGATAGGTACTACTCCTGCCCCCAGACCTGACGCGCAGGCTGTCCAATACCATCTCCTCCTTCCCCCACCTCTACTCCAAATACCTCTTAAACTTTGGTGTCATGACAGCAGACCAGGAACCCAGCTTCCGGTTCAGGCCTCAAAGCCTGTTTAGGGCCCAGGTCAGAGCATGGACTCTAGAGCTCTACCACCTAGGATCAAGTTCCTGCTGCTGCAACTTACATTCTGGGTGACTTAGGCCAAGTTCTTACACCTCTGAACGCCTCTCTTCTTCTGTCTGTAAGGTAAGAGCGATAATCGTACCTGCTCCATAGAGTTGTTGTGAGGATTAAATTTGAATAAATAGTATATGTGACGAACTCAGAACAGTGTCTGGCACAAAACAAGCTGTCTTGTTTCTCTAGTGGAGCCTGGGTTCTCTAGAGGAGCAAACTCAGTGAAGCATATAAACATAAATACACAGACACACACACACACACAGAGAAATGTACTTTGAGGAATTGGCTCACACAATTGTGGGGGCTGGAAAAGTTCCGAATTTGTGAATCAGGGGACAGGTTGAAAGCCTCTACATGCTCAGAAGGCTGACGGGTTGGTGAACACAAAATCTGCAAAATCAGGTGGCAGCCAGAAACTTCTGCAGGCCTATGACCAAGTACGAGAGGCTAAGAGATGAAAGAGTGCAGGTTTGGGAAGGCAAGTGAACTTTGCCAGAACAGCCATTTATATACTGGAGATAGGCCACACCCCCAGGGAAACACCCCTTTTAACTGATTGGCCTCTTGAATCTGATCACAAAATGGAAGGTAATTACATTATGGAAGAGCACATGTCAAATCATTGAGAATCATGCCCTAGCCAAGTTGACACATAACACTAACCATCACAGAAGCCCAACAAGCACCTTTATCATCATCCCTGTCATCCTCATCCTCATCATCTGACAAGAAAGGGCTCTCTCTTTGAGGTCTATCAATGCCTGTTGCCAGAGACCACCAGGAACATGCCTGAAGTTGAGCAAGTCCAAAACTCCTCATCTTTGTGAAACATAAAAGGAGAATGTCAGAAAATCTTACCCTGACACATAATAATCAATCTGCTGAAAAACAAAGGTAAAGGTAAAATCTTGGAAGCAGTCAGAGAAAAACGACACATCATACATAACGGAATATCAATTTGAAGATGTGCAATTTCTCATTAGAAACCATAGAGGCCAGGAGAGACTGGAATAACATAGTTAAAAATAAAAGATAAGAACCCTTAACCCAGATTTCTATATGCAACCAAAATGTCCTTAAGGATCAAAGGTCAAAACGAAGCAACAACAAAGAACGCAAAACAACCACACACAAATCCTGGTCCAGACTGTCTTAGTTATCTAGTCATCTAGTACTGCTGTAACAGAAATACCACACGTGGATGGCTTTAACAAAGAGAAATTTATTCTTTCACAGACCAGTAGGCTGCAAGTCCAAATTCAGGGCTTCAGCTCCAGGGGAAGGCTTTCTCTCTCGGTTGGCTCTGGAGGAAGGTCCTTCTGGTCAATCTTCCTCTGAACTAACTGCTTCTCCTCACAGGAACCCTGGCTTCAAGGGATGCACTCTACTCCCAGTGGTATGAGTTCCCCTGTCTCCCTGCTCGCTTCTCACTTTTACATTTCAAAAGAGATTGGCTTCAGACATTATCTAATCTTGTAGATCTCACCAATGTAACTGCCACTAATCCATCCCATTGCAACACACAGGGAAATCACATCAGATGACAAAACGGTGGACGATCATACATACAACACTGGGAATCACGACCTAGCCATGTTGACGGATATTTTGGGGGACACAATTCAATTCATGAATGAAGAGTATTCTTCGCCAGATGACTTGCTCTAAAAACACGGGAAAGGCTTCTTCAGGCTGAAGAGAAATGATACAAGAGGGAAGCTTGGAACTTCAGGAATAAAGGAAGAGCAACAGAAATGAGAAGTATCTGGGTAAAGCAGATGGCCTATTTTTCTCCTCTTAAATTCTTTAATATATGTAGGACTTTTGCAAGCAAATATTATCCCACAGTCTCAGATGGTGGATTCAGTTCATGTGGATGGAATATCTGAAGCCCTGGAGACGTAGTGGTTAAGTGTTCAGCAGTTTGAATCACCAGATGCTCCTTGGAAACCTAAGGGGGCAATTCTACTCTGTCCTATATGGTCACTATGATTCAGAATCCACTCAACTCATCACAAACCTAAGAAAACTAAGAGGATAAAGAGACATAACCTTCTAATAACTGAGAACATGCGTAAAACACTGTGTCCCCATATGAAGGAAACAGTGGAGAATAACTGCACTAGTCATGTGGAAAAACGTAAACAAGCAAGGTGTTAAACTGATGAATGTCAATATGGGAAGGGAATCCGAAGTGCATATAATCTACATTTCTCTTCTCTGAATGAGAGGAAAATCAGCCCTTCCTATTTGTATTGCCAGCAAAGCTCACGCCATTAGAAAGGTGCACAGGTCTCTTAGTAATCTGCGTGCCTTTCTCACAAGCGGATGTTGCTCATTTCAAGGCTTCTCTTCCCTGTGCCCCAGAAGTTTGCAGAAGTTCTCAGCAGCGTGTTTCAGTGACAGCCCCACGCACGGGCATGTGCACCGGCTGCTGTGTGTCCTTCTGCAACCTTTGATGAAGCAAGTACATCAGGGACTGGAAGACCACCACATCAAGGGGAATGGTGGCCAAGGGAAGCCAACTATCCACCAACTCCTCTCAACTATGGAAGAGCTAAGGAAACCCATCAAGAAGGGTTTGTAACAGTCACATTTCAAGCCACTCCTCTAAAGGTGATCGGGGAGAAGCTGTAACAGTGTATTCAGGTGATGGGTGAATCACCCAGTGATTTGCAGCAGTGGTTTGTTGAGGCCTTCTCAAAATTGATTGGCATGGATCTCAGGGAAGATCAAAATTCTCTCTGGCCCTAACCACCTTTGGCTTGGCTCTCTTTCTAACTATCCAAACTCAAGTGAAGGGAAACGTGGTAGGATGGCAAAAACAGGTCTCAAATCTTAGCAGCAGAGACTCAGTTTGGGGACACTCTAGACAAATACAAAAAAGAAATGAAGAACTGCTCAGCAAGTACTAGTTACCAAAGGGAATAATCCTACTCTGGGCAACCTATAAAGGGAAAAAGGAAGAAGGGGAAAGCGTATGCCATTATTGAAAGAAGGCAGACCATGTGAAGGGGGAGTGTAGAAAGCGACTCTGAAAGACGCAGGAATTGCAGGAAGAAGGTAATAAGGAAGGGCCAGGAAGCTAGGGAGGACTTGAGAAATGTCTCAGCATGCACAGATTTAGGGAGTCTCTGCGGTGGGAACCCGTGCTACTGCTGCTACTTATTGGGCAATATCCTTGGGAACTTCTCACTTGGCATCTAGTCAATACAGATTGTTGGTACTAGGTGTTAGGCCGGCTGTGTTCCTTTTCCTCCACGACTCTCATACAGACGGTCCTCTAACTGGGGAACATGTTTCTTACTTTCTCCTGATTCTCCTGTAAGCCTGCTGGGTGGTGAGCTGCTATGTAACTTAAATGCCACCCTCTTCTGTGCTCCAGATGAAGTGTTTGTGGAGACTGATCTGGCTCTTACGTGCCATCTGATGGAAACGAGGTATGTCAGGGAATGACTGCCTCACATCTGAAATGCACCCCAAGCTGAAGTGGTCACTTTGGACACTAGGTGAGATAAAAAGAACCAATAAAAATAGATTATCAAAAGAATATGCCATAGCCATGTGTAAAGCAATATCCTGTTCGAGAGCTCAACTAGAAGGGATAAAACTGGTTACAAAAGAATTTTAAAAAACAAGGGATAATTAAAAAGGCCACTCTCCATGTAATACGCCCATGCTTCCAGTAAGCAGGAAGGCTAGTTTCGTAAAGATGGTTGAGCAGCAAATAGGTTCGTATAACATCTTACAGAAGGAAATAGATTAGTTGTTGCATTTACCCCTGTAGTTCCCAACCCTGCAAATAGTCTGACCTCTGACTTTGATACTGTCATTTGCAGCTTTTCTGTGTATTTAATCTACATTCTGCCTTTTCTTCTTTCTGTTCTTCTGGGAAACAAGTCTAAATTCTTGTTTGTTTTGGTTTATGAAGAAGTCCAGTATTTGTGCTGAAGGATTCCTCAAGGGTTTTGGACTTTATTATTTTCTCTTGTTGTTTACAGAAAAAATTTAGAGAAATGTGTCCCACTAGGGGGCTCTATAATTATTCAAAACGTAAATGGTTAGCTGGTAGCCTCAGACACTAAAGAATAACGTAAAACTGATACTTTGCCTTATTACTATCCTTTGCTTCACGGGGGTGTACGGTCCTCCTAGACACACTGCAATAGTGGCAAACTGCGAGAAAATATTTAGGGCATCTGTTGTCAGCTGAAGCCTGCAAAATGTTACAATCTAGGATTCAGTCCATTTTGAAAAGGCCTGTTCCTGTTCATACTGCAGAGGTGATACTATTTACTGGTGGGTCACGTACTTGGATTAAAAGCAGCCACTATAAGGTCGGACCCTGGTGGTGTAGTGGTTAAGTGCTACGGCTGCTAACCTAAAGGTTGGCAGTTCAAATCCACTAGGCAATCCTTGGAAACTCTATGGGGCAGTTCTACTCTGTCCTATAGGGTTGCTATGAGTCAGAATCGACTTGACGACAATGGTTTTTTTTTTCTTTTTTGGGGTCATAAGGTCTCATATGCTGCAGTGACATGACATTTTGTAAGCTTATGTTTTGTCTGGAGTTCAGTCTGCAGAGGAGTTAACAGCAGTGAAACAGCTGCAATTCTTGGTTCTGGACTAAAGAGAACAGATATAGTGATCTTAACTGTGTGTTTGGTGTCTATCATCCAACAGAGCAAATTGGAAAAAAAATCAAATTCGTTACTTCAATGGAACTAGAATATCTCAAGGAAAATGCATAGCTGGTTTGCTAGAAGCTTTACAACTTCAGGGCTTCACTGCAGAGCTCATCCAGGACAGAATGACAACATTTCTAAATGCCATGATTTTGCTGACAGAGCTGTGAGAGCCACCCTTGAACCATGGCAGTCCCCAAACTTGGGAGACTGGCTTTTAATATAACAGGAAACTTTTGTTCATGTCCAAAAGCATGATTTCACTAAAAGACGTGCACAACTGGATTAAAAAGGGGTAATAGAAATGATGCTGGATTGTGGGAGTTAACCTAACAAAACTATTTCTGTACCACAATCTATATTTGCTTCGTTAATATTGTTGTGTCAAAAACAAAATCATATGAGTAACAGAAATTTTCAAGGGACTAGACTCTTACCATGCCTACCAGAAAAATGAAATTACTCAAAATGTATTAAAAAGATGTGCCATTTGTGAACAGAATTCTTTACAGCTCACTCTGAAAGTAAATGCAGGAAGATTTTCCAGACCAATTTACAAGGAACCTGGTGGCAGTTGGATTTCACAAAATTAAGGCCGATAGAAGGTAGGAGAGTCTGTCCAGTTCACCAGTGCGCAGGAGGTCCAAATCCCTGATGCTTTTCCCCGTCAGAGGCCGATGCTCAAGCACTGGTAAAGTATCTCTTAGGACACAGAATTCCCACTTTGGGGCTACCACATCCTCAACAGTATAGACGAAGTCATTTTATTTCTTCTCTTGTCCAGTTTATGCGAATGTTATCAGATTCCTGTAAGCTATCATACAAACCATCATCCTCAGTCCTCCAGACAAGGAGAGCAGAGAAATCAGATTTAAAAAAACAAAGAACTCATGGGCTAAGACTGACACCAGTCTACTGGGGTCAGATGGCTTACAGCTTTCCCACCAGCCTTGTTAAAGATCAGAATGACCCCTGCATGTAAGCATAGCATCACTCCTTTTGAACTTAGCTACGGCAGGCCTATACATTTTGGCTGAAACTATGTCTTTTACCCGATTTAACTGAGTCCTCTCGTGATCATGTTCACTACTTAAAAGGGCTTCTCTCTTCCCTAGGAACCCTGAGACTTCAAGTCATAAGGACCTGGAAGGCCCTGATAGAGGAAATCGGCTGTCTTCATCAACCAGGAGATTTTGTCCACAAAAACACAGGCTGCCATCAAGGTAGGAAGGACTGTTTCAAGTGCTGCTCTCCAACCATAAGGCTGCCAAACTGAAAGAAAAACCCAGCAGTCAGAGACTTCGTGACAGGAGGGGAGGCCCTTGGCCTGTTTCCCTCCAGACCTGGAGCAAGCAGGATGCCCCTGCTGTCTATAACTCCTTCTCCCTTCCTCATTTTCCTCCCAGAACTCTTGTCTGTCTTCTATGTTATGTATAAATAAAGTTCCTTTATGTTGCTCTCATGCGTCTTTGATCTGTAAATCAAGTGTGGAGATAAGAATTGACTTGGATGTGTGGTGACATGTAAAATTAGATGTTTTAAGGGTGCGATAACTTTTTTTTTTTTATAACTTAGTATTACCAACCAACTGACTTATAAGAACAGAAGAAAAGAGATACATAGTATAAAATTATGTAAAAATGTAACACAATTATTATACAAAAAAAAAAAAAACTCCGATGCCATCAGGTTGATTCCGACTCATAGCAAACCTACAGGACAGAGTAGAACTGCCCTGTAGGGTTTCCAAAGAGCGGCTGGTGGATTTAAACCTCCGATCTTTTGATTAGCAGCCGAGTTCTTAACAACTGTGCCACCAGGGCTCCATAATTATTATAAAAAAAAATTATTATAGTTAATATATATTTTATATATTATATAGAAGTATAGTTAAAAAGGAAAAGATCCAATTAGAAAATCAACAAAAGATAGGAACAAACTTTTTTTCCAAAATGAGTCTATGGATGGAAAACAAGCACACGAAAGGACGGCTGACATTATTAGCCATGAAAAACCAGGAGGGGAGTGCAAATTAAGACCCTGATAAATTATTTCTACAAACCTATTAGAACAATTAATATAAAAACAACGATAACAGCTAACAGTCATGAGCATGCAGGGAAACTGAATCTCATACATTGCTGGTGGACTGTAAAATGTAAGAAAGTTTGGTAGTTTCTTAAAAACCTAAGCATGCACCTACAATACAAAACAGCAATTGTACTCTTGCATATTCACCTGTTATGAATGAAACTTATATCCACAGAAAAAGGTAAGTTCATTTTTTGAAAGACCAATAAAACTGATCAACCTCTAGCCACGCTAACCATGGAAACAAAGAAAACACAAATGACCACTATCAGAAATGAAACAGGAGTCATCACCGCTGAAGGACATGGAAAGGATAATTAAGGAATAGTTTAATCAGCCCTGTGCCCATATATTTGACAACTTAGATGAAACTGAACAATTCCTTCAAAGGCTAAACTACCAAAACTCACACCGGGAAAAACAGATGGTCTGAATAGGCCTATTTCTGTTAAAGAAAGTGAATCGATAATCAACAAACTTCTAAAAGAAAGCATCAGGCACAGGTATTTTCACGGGTGAACTCTACCAAGCATTTAAGGAAGAAATTACACCAATTCTCTACAATCCCTTCCAGAAAATAGAGAATGAAAAGTGAGAAAAGACCACCGAAAGACACCAACACTGAGATGACTCAGTTGCTGAAATTACCTGACAAAGATTCTTTTCCTGTTCTTTAAATTTTATTCTGGCAAAATACATATAACAAAAAGTTTGCCATTGTAACCATTTTCTAGGCGTAAAATTCAGTGGCATTAATTACCTTCACCATTTTGTGCAATCATCAGCACTATTTCCAAAAATGTTTCATAACCCCAAACACAAACTCAGTAGCCATGAATCAAGACCCCCCTAGTCTTCCCGCAACTTAGCCCCTGGTGCCAACTAATGAACTTTTGTTGCTATGTCTTGGGGATCATACAATAGTTGTCTTCTTGTTTATGACTTATTCCACTTGGCATGATGTTTTCAAGGTTCACTCATGCCATAGCATCTATGAGAATTTCATTTCTCTTTACAAGTGGACATCACATTTTGTTTACCATTTACCTGTTGGTGGACACTCAGGTTTTTCCCATCTTTTGGCTACTGAATACTGCTACAATGAGCATCAGTGTACAAGTATGTTTGATTCTCTGTTTTCAGTGTCTTAGGTATACACCTAGATGTGCAATTGTTGGGTCACATGGTAATTCTATGTTTAATTTCTTGAAAAACTACCTGTCATGGATTGAATTGTGTTCCCCAGAAATACGCATATCAATTTGGCTAGGCTATGATTCCAAAAAAAAAAAAAAATTTTTTTTTTTTTATGATTCCCTGTATTATGTGATTGTCCACCATTTTGTCATCTGATGTGATTTTCCTATGAGTTGTAAATCCTTTGTGTTACTGAGGTGGGATGGGTGGCAGTTATGTTAATACTGCGTGGCTCACTCAATGTATACAATTGGATTGTATCTTGAACAAACTCTTTTGAGATACAAAAGAGAGAAGCCAGCAGAGAGACAGGTTCATACCACCAAGAAAGCAGCACCAGGAGGAAAGCACATCCTTTGGACCCCGGGTTCCTGTGCCAAGAAGCTCTGGTGCTGTGGAAGATTGATGACAAGGACCTTCCTCTAGAGCCCACAAAAAAACCTTCCCCTGTACCCGACACCCGAAATTTGGATTTCTAGCCTACTAGACTGTAAGAAAATGAACTTGTTTTATAAAAGCCATCCACTTGTACTATTTCTGTTACAGCAGCTGTTAAAGTCATCTGTTACAGATGACTAAGACACTGCCAAACTGTTTTCCACAATGCCTACGCCATTTTACATTCCCGCCAGCAATACACAACGGTTTTAATTCTTCCATACCCTCAATAACACTTGTTATTCTCTGTTCTTCTGATACACAGCCATCCTACTGGGTGTGAGGTAGTATCGCATGTGGTTTTTATTTACCTTTTCCCTAATGACTAAAGGTGTTGATCATCATTTCCTGTGCTTATTGGTTATTTTATTTTATTTTTTTTTATTGGTTATTTATATGTTTTCTATGGAGAAATATCCATTTTAAGCCCTTGCCCCTTTTTTAATTGGGTCGTTTGTCTCTTTGTTGATGAGTTGTAGTACTTTTTATATATTCTGAATATGAATAAGCTAAGCTTTGTGCATGTCCCTTTGTTGTGGTGTGAGGCACAGTCAGATTCATGTGGGCCAGGTCTTCCCTGGGTTTCTGTAGCTTCCATATCATTAGACTGGACCATGGTCCCAGGACACTGCCTGTGAGGGCAGCTGAGGTCCCAGTGGTAGAGAGAGGCCCAGACACTAAGCAGGGATGACCACAGAGTCAATGTGATGGGGAAGGGAGAAGAACACTGGGCTCCCCATTGTCTCTGTCCAGGCCACCCAAGAGGAGTGGTAGTGGGATTCCAGATGATCCTATAACCACCCTTGGAGCTGGGCCAGGGATCTCTGTCAACTCCCTCCTGTGTTAGAGAGTTTGGAAGCTCCAGGCACAGTTGCTCCTGGTCCCAGATCTGTCCCACTACATTGCCCCGATTCTGGGAATCGACAGAAGTTGAGGATCCACTTGGGGTGTTTAAATTTTCATTTTAGTATATTTTGATTTTCTTTGTACACAACTAACACCCCTGCAGAGGACAATGATTTGTCTCTTGTTTGCAAACTGTGCTGAACTTCCATGACAACATTACAGGATGGTTTGATAAGAATCTCTGGGCCAAGGACAATTCTTGGGATACTGTAGGCTAAGAAGACCCTCTCCTTTCTCTTTCATTGGGATCACAGTGGTGCCTGTGTTATGTGAAGTCAATCTGTTGCCGAGGCACAAATCAGAAGGTTCCATCAGAATGTGAGACTTGCCCCTGTGAGGACAGAACTGGGCACCTTGGGACACTGACGTCCTGGGTGGAGCAAGCAGGAAAGGGGCAAAGGTTTCCTAAACACGCTAAAGACCAATGGAGACTAAACATGCATGTGGATCTCCACTTGTCCCTGCTCAATTTTTTGAAAAGACTATTCTTTCTCCCGTTGAATTATCTTGGCACCACTGTGGAGAAACAATATTTCATAGATAAAAGAGTTTATTTCTGGACTCTTAATTCTATTTCATTGACCTATATGTCTATCCTTATGCCGCACTACCCAGTAGGATTGCAGTAGTTCTGTAGTAAGAGCTAAAATCAGGAAATGACAATCTACCAACTTTGTTCTTTTTCAAGATTGTTTTGGAAATTCTGCATCCCTTGCATTTCCACGTGAATTATAGGTCCACCTTGTCAATTTCTGCAAATAAAAGCAGGTGAGATTTTGATAGAGAGTATGTTAAAGCTATACATCAATTCGAGCAGTAGTCTCATCTTAATAATATTAAGCGTTCAAATTCAGGAACACAGAAGTATTAACATTTTCTTAGGTCCTCTTTCCACTACCCATCAGTCAGCTTGACATACTGTGGCAGCTTGCATGTTTCTATGATATTGTGCCATGGGCGTTTCAAATACCAGTTGGACTGCCTATAGTGGACAGGTTTCAAAGGAGCTTCCAGACTAAGACACATTAGGAAGAAAGGCTTGGTGATCTACTTCCAAAATTTTAGCCAATGAAAACCTTATAGACAACAACAGAACACTATCAAACATGTTGGCTTTGCATATGCCATCAGGAGGAACCAACTACTGGAGGAGGGCATCATGTTTTGTAAAGCAAAGGGCCAGCAAGGTTAGAGAAGACCCTTAATAGGAACGGATTGGCACAACTGCTGAATCGATGGACTTAAACACGCTGGAGGTTACAAGAAGTCTTCCCAAATAACCAGGCCCGCTTCCTCCGCCCCGAGCCCCAGGGCGGGAGCCCGCTGACACCTACATTCTCCCCTTCCTGGATCCTTCCTCTCAGTGTCTCAAATCTCTATCCCATGTCCAGAAAAGGGGCCTGAGAACAGGTAGAGACCTGGTCAGTGTCCCACAGGGCAATAAAACTGCAGCCTTCGCCTTTCTCTTTTCTGTACCGTAAGTCTGATGGCCTGGGCTCGGACCACACAACATCACAGCCAGGAGCGCTCTCCTAGATGATGACATCATCCCTGCATAAGCTGCCACCCATGCCCTCAGGGTGACACTGAAGGACCTGAGACGACTACCTCTTGCTTTACTTGCAAGTTTTGGTTAATTTTTCTTAATGTTCAAAGCAAACAAAACTTCAACAGGCTAAAACAGTATAACAAAACAGCTTTGTTGTTGTTAGTTGCAATCTAGTTGATTTTGACTCATGGAGGCCCCATGTGCGCAGAGAAGAATGGCTTCACAGGGTTTTCAAGGCTGTGACCTTTCAGAAGCAGATAGCTAGGCCTGTCTTGTAAGACACCTCTCGGTGGGTTCAAACCACCAACTTTTCAGCTAGTAGTTGAGCTCTTAACTATTACCATGACCCAAGGACTCCGAACATACTCACAGATTTATTTGCCCAGAAATGAGCAAGCATTTTTTCTTGTTCAAAAATTCACCAGGGGTGTCTTTTGGACCTCTTTTAGAATGTTAAAAAATTCACATTTAGTACCAAAACTTGTATACCTGAGGACAATGAGAGTAGCTGTTATTGTGGGAGCCTCCACCCCATCAATATCTTGCTGTTAAGGAAGTGATGGTTATAAACGCCTTAATAAACCAAAACCAAAACCAAGCCCATTGCTGTTGATTCCAACTCATAGCAACCCTACAAGATAGAGAACTGCCTCATAGCATTTTCAAGGCATAGCTGGTGGATTTTAACTTCCAGTCCTTTGGTTAGCAGCCGAGCTATTAACCACAGTACAATCAGGGCTCCAGGGCTTCTTAAATACATAAATAGATTTACTTCAAGAAAATGGCTCACCCGGTTGTGGAAGTTGGCAAGACTCAAGTCTGTGGATCGGCAACAGGCTAGAGGCTTCTCCTGACTCAAGTGGTTACAGGGGCTGACAAACCCAAAATCAGCAGGTTAGATAGCAGGCTGCTGGCTCATGTCCCAAGAACTGGAGGTCAGATGATGATGAGTGGGATGCAGGATCAACAGAGACAGAGCTTTGCCAGAATATCCACGTATATTGGAGGCAGGCCACACCCCCAAGGAAACTTCCCTCACATCAGATCACAAAATAGAGGATACTTGCATAATACTGAGAATCACAGCCTAGCATAGTTGACACATAACATTAAACATCACAGAGAACAACCAAGACAAACCCCAAATGACAGTCAAAACATCGCCTCTTTGAGCCCAGTAGGCCCTGGGACAGACCCAGAGAGGGAGTCTCTAAGTCACATTCCGGGGCGGGAAGACTGTCCTGCTTCTGAATCTCTTATCTGCACCCCAAGCCCACGTCCTCCACGGAAGGAGGGAGGGCTATCTGTCAGCCCTGCCCAAGGTAACAGGGAGGCGGGAGAAGGGTCAGGGGGGCAAAGGGTCTGGCAGGTTCCCATCCCCACTGGAGAAAGGCACCTCCAAAGAGCTTCCCATGTGGGGATGACTCCATGGCGTGTTCCCATGTCCAGCCCCTTCACCCACCATCCTGCTCCACTCTCCCTGCCCTATATTCCTTCCCTCCCCACATTACTTATCATCTTTTAATCTATAATAGTTTTTTTTTTGGTTTTACAAATTTTTTAATTTTTCTTTGCACTTTATATCCCACTTTTAGAAGCGAAAGACTCAGAGAGGCAGGAAGCTGCGTCTACTACTCACTGGCACGCTCCAAGTGCCCGGAACAGGCCTGGATCAGAGCACAGAGGCTGCTCAGCAGAGAGGTGAACGTTTGCCGAACAAAGGAGCCAACTCAGTTTCCTGGCCAGACGGCCCGTTGGTTTCTCCAACATCAGCACCTTTTTGGCACTGCATTTTCTTTGCTTGTTTGTTTTTTCCTGATTCTCTGCCCCAGAAGTCTCCACAGTTTTTTATCTTATTTTACATCCCTGCTCACCTGTCCTCTTATCACAGAGGCACTACAGAAAGGCCTCATTTTTCTTCATAGCACGTGCTTTCTCTCGTCAGTGCACTTCAGTCAAAGTCCACCAGGGATGTACCTGAAGTTGAACAAGTTGGATTTATTATTCATTGCAGCCAGGAAGAACACACGCCACTGGGAACAACACGGTGTCTCAGTAAAAGGGTGCTGTTCTTTGCTGCCAGTGCAGTCGACTGCATCTCGTGGAAACCTCAGGTGCAACAGAAAAATGTCACCCCGCCCACTGTCATCCTCACAATCACCAGCATGTTCCAGTCCATCGTTGACGCTACTGTGCCAACCCATCTCACTGAGAGTCTTCTCATGCCCTGCTGGGCCCTCTACTTCACCAAACATGATGTCCCCCAGCAACTGATCCCTCCTGATGACATGTCCAAAGCAAGGAAGTCATGGCAACCCCATGTAAGAGAAAACAAAATATTGCTTGCTTCTGAGCCATCTTTAACATATGCTTGAGCCCATTGTTGTGGCCACTGTGTATTTTGAGTGCCTTTCAAACTTTTTAGTTTTTTTTCTTCAGCCTAGGGGGCTCATCTTCAACACTATATCAGGCACTATTCTGTTGTGATACACTGGGTTTTCATTGGCTCATTTTCAGAAGTATATTACCAGGCCCTTCTCCTAAATCTGCCTTATTCTGGAAGCTCCACTGTAACCTGTCCACTATAGGTGATTCTGCTGGTATGTGAAATACTCGTGGCATAGCTTCCAGTGTCACAGAAACCACAGTATGACAAACTGACAGACAACGGTGAATACTGAGGATAGTCTCAATTGTTCATGTTAATTACCACATTTAACAAAAGTCACCCACTTTTGTTTTCTTCAGACAAAACAAAAATTGCAAGACAGCAAATCAAGGACTCTTTATCTGGTTTTCTTAATGGGCTTACTAGGTGTCGTTTCCAGGGTAGACACGCTCAAGGGCAAGGCACTTGTGGAAACGTGACGTAGGTGTACTTAGGTGCCAGGCAGGAGGAAGTAGGTGCACAGGACCCTGGGAGGCATGTTCATAGTGCCCCAGAGAGGAGACACCAGACAGGGGTCAGAGTGGCCTCATCCCATGCTTCCTTACCTCACCATAGCAGACAGGGCTCCTCTGCCCACTTCCTCCAGGTTACAGCTTCCTGGTCAGGGAAAGAGACCGGAAGGGGAGGGGGCTCTGGAGGTCAGCTGCTGGACCAGCCAGAGGTGCTGTGTCCTTCTGTGGAGTTCGGGTCCTGCTGTACTGATGAAAGACAGGAGGGCCTGAGCCACCAACACCATCCTTGGTTCATGTCTCCAGGATAGAGGGGTAGAGGATTGCCCCTAGGACTGTGCTTTCCCTATCAGAAGACTTCGACCAGTCTGCTCTGTCAGGCAACTTCCTCTGACAGAATCAGTCCCGCAGGTACAGGCGGGGAGCCAGCAGACAGTTTGGTTAAGCCAAGGTTTGTGGTTTGCCAGTAAGTCCAACAGAGGCAGAGGGGTGTAAGTACATGATCCGTTAGTCCGCTGGACACAGCCTCTAAGGTGGGTGAGGATGGGCAAGACGGAGAGAGAAAGAGCTATGGGGTGCAGTGGGGGTAAAGCGCAGGTGACAAATATATCACGGGCATTCTAATGACAGTTTTGTAAATTTAAAATTATGTTGAATAATATAACATTAAAAAGTGATTTCCTCCTTCTGAACTGTTGATTTTAAGTGTTACGGTGGCAACTCTGGAGAAGCCTGCCGCTCTAGATTTTTGAGTACTGCTGTTGTCCTGAGGGGCACTGAGTCCTAAGTGAACGGACAGCAAAGTGGCCAAAGTGAGAAAATGGGCACCGACAGCCATGACCAAACCACCTGGTAGGAAGAAGTCTCCACCCAGCAGGAGTTGGGGGAGGTGAGAGTGCTCTTCCTTCCCCCAGACTGAGGCTGGAGTAGAGGGCTGCTCCTGAGAAGGCCAGAAGACAAGGACTAACAATGCCCAGGCAGGGGAGCAGTTTATCCTAAGTCTGTCTGGCACCTCCATCAGAACGAAAGTTTGGGCTGCTGGTCTTCAGTTTGTGCTGGCCACTGGTGACACACTAAGTGCTCAAGCTTAATTGGGTCTGCGTTTTGGAGTCAGGCTTGGAAGCTGCGAGGTGCATTTCTGTGCACTGGCACAGCTCTTAGCACCCCACCCCAGTGCCAAAGGTCTTCGCCATAACCAACAGTCTGGGAACTCCACCTCTCTGACATTTCTCCTCTGTTACAGGTCAAAAGTCCCCCGGAAATGTTCCCTCCTCGGCATTGAGCTTTTCATCCTGTTCCTTCTCACACCTCTCCTGGCTGCTGGATGTAGTCATCTGTTCATTTATGCCAGATATAGCTGTGTGTGTATGTGGGAGAGAGACAGAGTTGTGTGTGTGTGAGAGAGGTGAGTGTGTGATAGAGTATGTGTAAGAGACAGAGTATGTATGTCTGACAGAGAGATTGAGTGTATGAGACACAAGGAGAGCATATGTGTGAGGAAGAATGTGTGTTAAAAAGAGAGAGAGAAAGAATGTGCGTGTGAGAGAGTATAAGAGAGGGTGCACACATGCACACCCATGTTCATTGCAACATTATTCACAATAGCAATAGGATGGAAACAACCTAAGTGCCCATCGATGGATGAATGGATAAACAAAGTATGGTCAATACATACGATGGAACGCTACGCAAGTATAAAGAATAACGATGAGTCCTCTAAAGGTCTTATAATGTGAATGAATCTGGAGGACATTATACTGAGTGAAATAAGTCAATCACAAAACAACAAATGTTGTATGATCTCACTTTCATAAAAAGACAAAAATAGATATATGTACAGAAACCGGTGTTCATCGGTGGTTACCAGGGATGTTGAGGGAGGGGGAGTCACTCTTCAAATAGTAGATGGGAAAGGTAACACCAAAGGTGGGTGAAGTGAGCAGAGCCTGATCACGGTAAATGATGTCATTAAGAAGTACACACACACACATACAAAAAGAGGTTTCTGGTAAATGCTAGCACATACATAATTTTACAATAGTAGCTAAAAAAAATACATGTGTGGTTACATATGAATGTATGCACGCATATATGTGTATATGTGTGTATATCTATGTGCACATATACATGTATCTATATGTATATGTCTGTGCGTGTGTGTGTACATGAATAGATACCCATATATATAATAATGCTCATAGAGGGCACAGTTACAGATACTTCTTAGACACAACCAAACACCTCAAAACCGTGGGATAGTTTTTCTGTGTTTCAAGCCTTAGGACCATAGTCTTCTGGGACAACTCTGTCAATTGACAGAACATAGTTCATAAAGTTTATGTTCTTTATCCTAGTTTGGTGAGTACTCACTGGGGTGTTAAAAGCTTGCGAGTGGCCATCTAAGATACAACTATCGGTTTCTTCTCATCTGGAGCAAAAGAGAAAGAAGGAAACCAAAGACTCAGAAAAGAAAGTAATCTATAGGACTAAGACTCTGCATGAACCATGGCCTCATCTACCCTGAGACCAGAAGTAAACAGTGCCCAGCTACCACTACTGACCATTCTGATCAGGACCACAATAGTTGAATCCTCATAGAAGGGGATAAAAGTGGAAAGCAGAACCCAAATTCTTAATAAGTCCAGACTTACTGGACCTGTTGAGACTAGAGACTCCCCGAGACTATCGCTATGAGATACTCCATAAAACTTGAACTGAAAATACCCCGAGGTCACCTTCTAGTTAAATAACAGATTTGCTCATAAAATAAAGCATATCACCAGTGAGTACTGCACACCTTTAAAAAAATCATCCTTATGAGCCCATGTGGTCAACAAGTCTAACGCAAAGATGAAAGGGTAAGAGGAGAGGGAAGCTAGATTACTGGAAATGAAACATCTAGAATGAAATTAATGAGAACGTTGACACATCGTGAAAAATATAACCAATGTCACTGGACAATTTTTGTTGTAATTGTTAAACAGGAAGCTATTTGGCTGTGTAAACTTTCACTGAAAACACAATATATAATTTAAAAAGACTTTGTGTGTGTGTGTGTTGTGTTAGAGTGTGTATGTATGAGAAAGAGTGCGTGTGTAAAAAAGAGGGTGCATGATGTGTGAGAAACAGTAATGTGGGAATGTGTGTGACAGTGTGTGGAACAGTGTCTGTGACAGAGTATGTGTGTGAAAATGTGAGAGTGAGAATATGAAATTGTGTATGTGAGTTGTGAGAAAGTGTGTTAGAGGTAGTGTTTGTGAAAGAGTGTGTTCATGTGTATAAGAGAGTGTGCGTGTCTTTGCGTTAGATTATGTGTGTGGAAGAGAAAGTTGGGAGACAGTGTGCGTAACAGAGAGTATGTGTGTGTGAGAGTGTGTGGCGGTGTGTAAGCAAGAGAGCCTGAGTGTGAGGGTGTGTCTGTGTTAGAGTTTAGGTGTATGCTTGTGAGTGAGATAGAGTGAGAGTTTGTGTGTAAGAGGAATATATGTGTTAGAGTGTGTATATGTGTGTCAGAGACAAAATGAGTGAGTGTGGGTGTGAAAAAGTATATTTGTAAAAGTGTATGTTTGTGTGACAGTGCAAGCGAGTGGGTGTGAGAGAGAGACTATGTTAGAATAAGAGAAAGTGAGTGTGTGAGAGAAAACATGTGAGTGCGTATTTGTGTAAGAGAGAGAGTGTGGCTGGGAGGTTGTGTCTGAAAAAGTATGTGCGTTAGTGACAGAGATTTGTGGGTGTGCCTGTGTGAGACAGAAAGAGTATTGCGGGTTTGTGTGTGTGAGGGGATGTGTGTGTATGTGACACAGAGAAAAGAGTGAAAGAGAGAGAGCCGTTCACGGGCTGAGCCCGTAGCTGTACAGCCACCTCTGAACAGAGTAGAAAGCAGAGGGTCAGTCACTGATGTAAGAGATGATATCCTGCGCTGGCTTTCCCTTTTAGGGAATCACGATGACCCGGCCACCTCATGGGATCCTGAAATGTCAGGGTCTTTGATCCCCAGGATCCCTTCCCTCAGTGAGGCATTCACTTCCGCATTCATTTATTCACTCAACTCCATCACCATCGAGTGTTTATGAGGTCCATACGCTAGTTGAGCTGATCCTGCCCACTGAGAATTCACAGGCTAGTAGAGGACAGCCACTGCAGAATCTTTTCAGAGCTGTGTGGTAGGTGCTAAATGTAGTTAGGGAAACACGCTGCTTGCAAACTGGAGGAAGTCGGTAACTGCATAAAGAGGTCAGGGAAATCTTGACAAAGGGGTGAGATATGAGATGAGTGTGGACTCCTGGGTTGAGTGCAGCCAGCTGAGGGACACACACGGAGACAGGAAGAACACGGGTGAAGGTTTGAAGGCAACCAAGAGCATCAGGTGTCTGATCAACTGCAGTGGGCTTACTATGACAGAAAGGCACAGTGGGACTTGGGGGCAGAAGGGAGGCTGGTGCAAGAAATGGGGCTTGGAACATGGTCTGGCCCAGTCTTCAAAGGCTGTGTCATGAATGTGATCCCTTAGACTCTGTACTGTCCAGTACGGTGACCACAAGTCACATGGAATATGACTTGTCCAAAGAGACTTGCGGCAAGAATAAAATACACAAGGGATTTCGCGGACTTAGTATAAAAAAAAGCGTTTAAACTATCTCATACCTGGTTTCCTACTGATTATTTTTGAAATGATAATATTTGGGATGTCGTTGTTGTTGCTAGCTGCTGTCCAATTCATGGTGACCCCGTGCACAATGAGATTGGACCACTGTAATCCATGGGGTTTCATTGGCTAATTTTCAGACGTAGATCTTCAGGCCTTTCTTCCCAGTCTTTCTTAGCCTGGAAGCTCCACTAAAACCTGTTCAGTGTCATAACAACAAACAAGCCTCCACTGACTGACAGACGGTAGCTGTGCATGAGGTACACAGGATGGGAATCGAACCCTGGTTTCCCACGTGAAAGGTGAAAGTTCTACCACCGAACCACCACTGGGATAAATAAAATATGTTACTTAAAAATCTGTTTCTTTTTACTTTTTCTTTTAATGTTGTCCCTAGAAAATGGGGGATTACAGATGTGTCTTGCAGATGTGCCTTAGAGTACAGAGAGACAATCAAGGTTTGGAGAGGAGTGCAGGCAGAGCTGGATCTGGGAGTAATGAAGATGGGGGTGAAGGTTATGGGCTGCAGCAGGAGGTCAGAAAATGGTCAAGGAGAGAAATGACTAAGCTTGTCATTTCCCATTAAAGGAAAGGGATTAACTAGGGGATGGCCAGCCTGATGGCTGATGAGGAAATAATGATAATACTGTTTTAGTGAACTACAGTTACACCCAGGTTAAGCACTATATATAAATCAATCAGAGACCCAAGTCCAGGAAGCCAGGTGGCATCAGGATGATGGAGAAGTCCAATCGGACTCCCTGATTTCTTGTCATGGCACAGAAACCCCAATCATGAAAATGAATGCAAGCGAGGGGAGGTTATGAGCAGAAGACAGAGTTCTTTTGGGAGCACTTAGCTGTTCATTAGAAACCTGGGCCTAAAGTCCTCTCCCCAGGGGCAATGCCTGATGCAAGAAGAACTCCCTGCATTTGAGGAAGTGGGAGGCCAAAGGATATGCTGAGCATGCCAGGAGCTGAGGCCACTGCTTTACAAACGAGAAACTCATGAAACACACGTGGTGGGGCCGATGATGACCCATGTCTGTTCTCTGCAGGGAGAGGGTCTTTTTAGCTATGGCAAGTGGATGTTCTCAGTTGAGTGGGGTTTGGAGGGGTGCTGGGAGCCAGGCTGCAAGGGCGGCCCCTCTGCACCCACTGCCCCCAGCATAAACATCAAAGAATCCCTGAAAAGTCAGGAGGAGCCAGGCTGCAAGGGCAGCCTCTCTGCACCCACTGCCCCCAGCATAAACATTGAAGAATTCCTGAAAAGTCAGGAAGAGCCAGGCTGCAAGGGCGGCCCCTCTGCACCCACTGCCCCTAGCATAAACATCGAAGAATTCCTGAAAAGTCAGGAATATCTCTGTCATCTGTGTTATGTTTCTATTTCATTTTCAGCCTGTGTATAGCAGAATGTATAAGCATAAAATTCCATTATAGATTTAGGGACCTTTGGACGGGGGGCGTCCTACTCATAATCCCCTGGTGAAATCTCGGGTAGGGACAGCCCGTGTGTTACTTGGGGATCAACATGAAGTTGTCTTAGGGGAAAAACAAATAGCTCGACTATGGAAAACAAGAATAGGATGGTGAAATCCTGGTATTTACCAAGGCCCTTTTTGTGATTAAACCACCACCCACACATGATCCCATAAAAGTGGAAAAACAAAAGGCAGTGAGTTCTCTCAGCCAATTTCTCAGCCAATTACAGGTCAACCTTCTCGTCTACCCCGCTCACTGCTGCGCTTGACTGGTCTTTGGGTATAGAGATTGGGCTAATTGTCCTTGGCATAATCGTGGACAATATAGTGTAACCCAAAGTGGCTGGACTTCAAGAACTTGGCCACCCTGGACAAGATGGACAAAGCCTATGTGGCAATGGTTTTGCAAAAAGATTAATTGTTATAAAAACTGTGGAAGGTATTGCAAGATTAAGCATAAGTGTAAAGCAGTATGAAGTCAATTGTTACTCTAAATCAACTAAACAAAAACTCATTGTCTTTGTGTGCGCATGCAGAACTGTACTATGTGTCACTTGGAAAATTATGTCTCTGGGAAATGATGTTATACTGCCCCTTTGTTGATCATGCGATGTTATGCTTTTGTAAGCTTATGATATAAAAGACCATGTAAAAAATAAAGAGCAGGCTTCTTCTTCTGCAGAATGAAAATATAAGACACACTACCTCTCATTCTCTTTCGCCGAACTCTACCCCTCCTCTGGTGACCCTGTTCATTGCTGAGGCTGGCCCCCGGCAGAGGGGCATTGTTTTCCTGGTGGCTCTCTGAGTATGAGGCACGCCCACACATGGAGTACACAGGGTCTTTCTCTGTAGTGCCTTTTCTGACCAACACCCAGGGACACAGGGGGCCTTGCTGTGGGCCAGGCCTCCAGGGACTACTGTGGCCTCTTCACACAACACCCAATAAGGCCATGGGGAGGCTGCACCCTTCCTGTCTCCAGGTCTTTCCGGGATCCCTGGCTTAGAATCCCGGAGTCAGCAGGCAGGAAGCACTGAGGGTGACCCTGATTACCCTGATTCTTACCGGAGGCAGGAGCTAGAGACTTTCCCTAGAGTAGGGTCAGCAAAGTTCAGAACAGGCCCAGGTCCTGCTGACCTCTGACCCTATAAATAAGGTTTAATGGGGATGCTGCCACAGCTCTTTGTCCCTATATCGTCTATGGCTTCTTTAGTACTGTTGTTGTCATTAGCTGCCCCTGACCCGTGGTGACCCCATGCACAATGGGATAGCATTGTTGTGCTCCATAGTGCTTTCTTTAACTGATTTTTGGAAACAGATTGCCAGGCCTTCCTTCTTAGTCATCTTAGTCTGAAAGCGCCATTGAAATGTGTTCAGCATCAGAGCAACACACGAGCCTCCATCACAGGTGGGTGGTGGCTGTGCATGAGGTGCATTGGCACAGGAATCGAAACTGGGTCTCCCACGTGCAAGGAAAGAATCCTACCACTCAACCACCACTGTCTCCATGTGAGTCTAGGATGCTGCTAAGTATCCCACAATGCACAGGACATCCCCCACAACCAAGAATAGTTCAGTCTAAATGTCAGTACTGCTAAGGGTGAGAGCCCTGCCCTAGACCTATCACTTGGTGCCTGTTTCTCTCCCCAGAGAACCAGTAAAGGCATTTGCTACACGTGTTTACCTTGTAACTCCTGGGCCTAATCAGATGACAGTAGAGAGGCCTGCACTTTGACAGAGGTCCATGGGTGGTTCAGATGGTTAACATGCTTAGCATCTAACCAAAAGGTTGGAGGTTTGAGTCTACCCAGAGGCACCTCGAAAGTTGGGCCTGGCAATCTACTTCTGAAGATCAGTCGGTGAAAATCTGACAGGTCACAATTATCTGGTCCCACTGTACATGGGGTTGCTGTGAGCCAGGTGACTTGACAGCAGCTAACAACAATGACTATGTACTGTATAAATGGAGAGTTCCTGGGTGATGCAAACAGTGAATGCTCTCAGCTGCTAACCTAAAGGTTGGAAGTTTGAGTCCACCTAGAGGTGCCATGGAAGAAAGGCCTGGTTATCTACTTCCAAATAATCAGTCATTGAAAATCCCATGGGACACAGTTCTATTCTGACAGGCATGGGATCACCATGAGTCAGGGCCAACTGGACTGCAATGGGACTGGATACTTAGACAAGGACAGGACCCCAAGGAGCTCCTTTCAGCACCTCATACCCCATGACGAACAAGAGTAGGGGCTCATCTGAGTCCTCTCCACTAAGCCCCAGCCATGCAGACCGTGACTAGCCAGTCCCCTGGGACTGTACCCATAGTTTGGCTCCTGGGTACACCCCAGTCCCACTCTGACCTTTCACAGAACATCTGTTGTATCCTCAGAACAAGGTTAGACTCATCTCAGCAAAACAATTTCCCAAGGCATAGCCAGTTTTAATTCTCCAATCCAGCTCCTAACGGGGCCTCTAGGGACATTGTTGGGCCCTGAGAAGCTCCAGACCCACCACAGGGTGGTGGCAAGCAGTCTCCATAGCCCCCCTCCCCCTCAAACCCTTGGCCCTGGTAGCTGGCTTGTCCGTGCCAACACGTGCCCCTTTGGCCTTTAGTTCCAGGTCAGTGTGTCCTGGGGGACTTGGGACCCTGAAGCAGCAGGCTCCTTGTCTACCCCCTCGCCCTGTCCACCTGCCTATCCATGTTCCAAGCCCCACAACACAGTAGTACAGCTTCATCCTCAGCCTGCAGCTTGGAGATGCTCAAGTACTCCGTGTTGCTGGCCACGTCTTTGGTGACAGACAAGTGAGGGGGATCCTGGGACCCTGCTTCTCATCTGAGGGAAAGAAGAACCTCAGCAGGAACCTCGGCGCCTGGCCCAGTCTCTGCTGGTACCAATCGATGTCTTAAATGCCCGTGTCCTAGTCCTTGCTCAGGGTGCAAGGGAGGGTAACCATGGTCCCGAGGGATGAGGACACTGACGGTGGCTGGTGAAGCACCGGCTGAGGGCCACAACCTGGAACACAGAGGCGGGTGGGGACCCAGAGCCGGCAAAGGAAGGGAAGGGGCAGGAGGTGGTGAACTCTGCAGGGGCTCTCTCACCTGTGCACAGGGTGAGCAGCATGAACAGGCTGGATGCCCAGGACATGGTGCAGGTGCTCCGCTCGGCCTCTCAGGTAACATCTCCAGGCCCTTCCATACCCACCAACCCTCGCCCCCTTCCCCTCCAAGGGGTGGAGCTATGCACGGCTACTCCCCCACCCGGTTCCTGGCCATTGCCCTCCTGATCCTCCTAGGCTTGCAGCATCAGTTAGGGAGGCAGCCTGGTGGCCACCTTCGTGTTAGGGAGGAAACTTCTGCTGCAGGCACTTGGGCTGGTGGGTAAGAGGCAAACGTGGGTCCCTGGTGGCAGGGGTCATCTCATCTTCAACACTAGGAATCTGAGCCCCACAGAAATAAGTCCTTTGTCCAAATTTACAGGCCTGTGAACTGGGAAACCAAGACACAAAACTCCTGCTTCATGCAGCAGAAAACATTAGGAGCCCAGTGTATGACACTTGGTCCCTGTCCTCCAGAGAAACAGAACCACTGAGATGCATGTATATGTATAAAAACCAAACCAGTTGCCAGCAAGTTGCATCTGACACTGTCAGAGTAAACTCTGCTCCATAGCATTTTCAAGGCTGTGCCCTTTCAGAAGCAGATCACCAGGCCTTTCTTCTGAGGCACCTCTGGGTGGGATGGAACCACCAACCTCTCTGTTAGTAGTTGAGTGCTTAATCATTTGCACCCCCTGGGGACTCCATGTATAAACAATACATACAGAGAGAGAAAGATTTACTTCAAGGAATTGTGAGCAGCTGGCAAGTCCAAGATGCACAGGCCAGGCAGCAGGCTGCAGACTTCTGCAGGCTTCCCTCCCAATATCCATAGGCCAGGAGGTGACAGAAAGACTGCAGAGCAGAGAGGGTGAGTTCTGCCAAAATATCTATTTATAGTCTGAAGGCAGACTACATGCTAAGGAAACTCCCCTTTCAACAGAATCACTGATTACGTTATATTACCTTACATTATGGAAGATGATTACATTACATTGCATTAGATCACACTGTAGAAGAGCAACTAGTCTAGTGCTTGACCAAACCCCTGGGAACCACAGCCAGGCCAAGAGGACACAAACTTTACCATCAGTCCCCTTTCACACTACCAACGATCCCTTCAAATTCAGCCCCTTTCTCTCCTATAATGAAGGAGGCCCATCCAGGGCTCACGGTAGGTGAGGGAAGATGTAGAAGAGTCTCCTCTCCCTGCCTGAGCCCTCCTGACTGCTCCTAATCACAATGGTGTCCCCAGGGAGCTGTGTGGTAGAGGTACAAGAACTGCTCCCTCAGCCTAGTCCCTGCACCTGCAGAAGCCCTGTTCCACCATCTGACCTTCAGGAGGCCACGGCTCCTGGGAGGTCCAGCGTCTACTCTACTCATTGCAGGTGCTTGGACAGGTAGTCTCAAATCCCTTCCCTCCCTGCCAGAGCTCTCTCATTCAAGCATAGCCAGACAGGGCAGTCAGGGTACAGAGGAGACCTTGGCTCCCAGTAGGGCTCAAAGATGAGGCCTCTCTTCGGGGGGAGGTAGGTACTGAGGGGGTGCCTTCAGGGGAATGGGTCATTTGTGACTCTGGTTGTACTGCTGATGAGTGAGGGGTGCCAGCCACTGAGACAAGGACGCATCTTTAATCCTAGAAGGGTGTTGGGTGACCCACACCTGCGATAATTTCCAGGTTCAACCAACCACTTGTCAAGTTGGCCCTGACTCATGGCCACCTCATGTGTGCAGAGCAGAACTACCCCCTAGTGTTTTCATGACTGTGAAGTTTCAGAAGCAAATCTCCAGACTTTTCTTCCAAGGCATCTCTGGGTTCACTCAAACCACCAAACTCAAACTTGCTGTTAGTAGCTTAGTCGTCAAACCCTTAACCGTTTGCACCACCCAGGGACTCCTAATTTCCAGGGAAGAGGCTGGAAAATCCCCAGCCGACAGATTGCCAGCCAGTTTCCTGTGGATCTGTACTGAGGGTCCCTTGGATCACATGGACACTGGAGACCAAAAGGGCGCCCAGCCCAGTGCAAAGAAAACCTTTTCCAGGGCAGTAAGGCGGACAAGGAGGGGCTGCCCACAGCCACATACCCACCCGTACCTCACAGTCACAAAGGGGATGTCCTTGGATTTGGAAGCATCACTCTTTCCCAGGGTGCACGCTGGGGCCGCCACCACCACAGGGTCTCCCTGTCCTCGTCTCCCAGCAAGTCACCGACTTCCTCTCCTGGAGCCATGGCAATGACCAGCAGGCTGCCATTTTCAGTTTCCTAACGAGGTGCACAAGCACAGTAAGTACCCAATCTCACTCCACTGCCCGCTCTCCAGCTCACTAGGCAGGGATGCTTTTGCCCACTGGGGTCATTCCTTCTGTAAGATGCCACTTCTACATCTCCCCAAAGAAACTTAAACCAATAAAAAACAAACCCATTGCTGTCGGGTCGGCCCCTGACACATGGCAAGCCCATGTGTTACAGAGTACAACTGTGCTCCAGAGGGTTTTCTTGGCTATAATCTCATGGAAACAGCCAGGCCTTTCTTCTGAGGTGCCTTGGGGTGGGTTTGAAGCTTTAGGTTAGTTGTCAAACACAAACTATTTGTACCACCCAGGGACGTTCCAAAGACACTTACGACGCAACAATATGGACTTGGAGATAGAAGCAGCCCACAAAAATCAAGGGAAACAAGGTTTTGTCTGTTTCTGATGAAGGTGAGTAAGCCAAGAATCTTGGGGAGATCATTATTTCTCCATTTATTCAACAAATTTGTAAATAAGCCCTGTGTTCCTGCTCTGCCAGTCACCGTGTGGGTGCCAAATTTGAGAGCAGGGACACTAACCAGTTAGGTCTTGCCTACTCGCTTTAACCTCATTCAAAATTTCCCTTAATCCCAAATAAGGAAAGAAAATGCCTGCCAGCCAAACTGAAATTGCCCAGTACAGCTTCCTCCTAGAAAACGCTGCCACTTATTACCTCTCTCCCGAGCCCCGGTGTGACTTTCAAACTAGATGCGCCCCAATTCATGAAGTGCAAATAATGCTCCTGAGTTCACACACAAATTTAACCTTGTAGAGATTTTACTTTAACAGGTATGTCTTGGACCTCATATGCCACGTTTTAAAAACTCGCGTTTCTTGTTACAGATTAGAATGACCGCCACAAGCGAGCACAGCATCTCTCCTTTTGAACTGAGGTTTGGCAGGCCTATGAATTTGGGCTGAGACTGTGTCTTGTACTTTGACTGGAGTCCTCTCATGATCATGTTCCGTACTTAAAAGGGCTTCTCTCTTCCTTAGGAACCCTGAGACTTCAAGTCTTAAGGACCTGGAAGGACCTGTCAGAGTAAATCAGCCATCTTCATCAACCAGGAGATTTTGTCTACAAGATTTTTTTCCGGAGCAAAGACAGGCTGCCATCGAGTTGGGAAGGACCCTTTCAATGCACCCATAAGGTTACCAAACGGAAAGTAAAACCCAGCAGTCGGAGACTTTGTGACAGGAGGGGAGGCCCTTGGCCTGTTTCCCTCCGAGCTGGAGCAGGCAGGATGCCCCTGCTGTCTATAACTCCTTCTCCCCTTCTCTCCCAGAACTCTTGTCTGTCTTCTATATTATGTGTAAATAAAGCTTTGTCAGTGTCCCTTTATGTTACTCTCACGCCTCTTTGTAAATCAAGCCTGGAGATAAGAATTATGGTGACATGTGAAGTGATGTGTTGAGGCTGCTATTACAGTACTACAAACCGGGTGGCTTATCAGAACAGAAGAAAAATAGATAATATTATATATATATATATATATATATGTATATATATATATATATATATATAAGAACAGCTAGAAAACAAAAGATCCAATTATAAAATCAACAACGGGACAAACTTTTTACTGAAATGAGTACATGGATGGGAAAAGAGGACATGAAAAGATGTTAGACATTATTAGCCATCAGGGAACGCGAATGAAGACCCTGATAACTTACTGCTACAAACCTATTAGAACAGTAATATAAAAAATGACAATACAAATAGTGACAAGGATGGAGACA
Source organism: Loxodonta africana (assembly GCF_030014295.1). Taxonomy (NCBI): domain Eukaryota; kingdom Metazoa; phylum Chordata; class Mammalia; order Proboscidea; family Elephantidae; genus Loxodonta; species Loxodonta africana. The sequence continues at coordinate 34,150,829 of NC_087360.1, forward strand.
AAATGGACCTCTCATATACAGCAGGGGGACTGTAAAACGTAAAACACTTTGATAGTTTCTTAAAAACCTATGCATGCACTCACAATACAAAACAACAATTTTACTCCCACACATTTACCCCTTTGAAATGAAACTTATATCCACAGAAAAACGTAAGTTACTTCTTTGTAAAGATCAATAAAACTGATAAACCTCTGGCCAGGGTAACCAAGAAAAAAAAGTGAGAAAACACAAATCACTAATATCATAAATGAAACAGGGATCATCACTACTGATCCCATAGACATGAAATGGATAATAAAGAATACCTCGAACTAAGTCTGTCAGTTTGTTGTACTGTGGGGGCTTGCGTGTTGCTCTGATGCTTGAAGCTATGCCACTGGTATTCAGATACCAGTAGGGTCACCCGTGGAGGACAGGTTTCAGCTGAGCTTCCAGACAAAGACAGACTATGGAGAAGGACCAGGCAGTCTACTCCTGAAAAGCACTGGCCGGTGAAAACCTTATGAATAGCAGCGGAACATTGTCTGATATACTGTGGAACATTGCCTGATACAGAGGTTGGAAGACACTCAAAAGATGACTGGGAAAGAGCTGCCTCCTCAAATTAGAGTCAACCTTAATGAGGTGGATGGAGTAAAGCTTTCGGGACCTTCATTTACTGATGCGGCATGATTCAAAATAAGAAGAAACAGCTGCAAACATCCATTAATAATTGGAATCTGGAATGTACGAAGTATGAATCTAGGAAAACTGGAAATCGTCAAAAATAAAATGGAACACATAAAAATCAATACCCTACGCATTAAAACAAACAAACAAAAAACAAACCCAGTGCCGTCGAGTCAATTCCGACTCATTGCGACCCTATAGAACAGAGTAGAACTGCCCCATAGAGGTTACAAGGACTGCCTGGCAGATTTGAACTGCCAACTCTTTGATTCGCAGCTATAGCACTTAACCACTACACCACCAGGGTTTCCTCCTAGGCACTAGTGAGCACAAATGGACTGGTATTGGCCATTTTGAATTGGACAATCATATAGTCTACTATGCTGGGAACGACAACTTGCATTCATCATCAAAAAGAACATTTCAAGATCTATTCTGAAGTACAACACTGTCAGTGATAGGATAATATCCATACGCCTACAAGAAGACCAGTTAATATGACTATTATTCAAATTTACACACCAACCACTGAGGCCAAAGATGAAGAAACAGAAGATTTTTATCAGGTTCTGGGGTCTGAAGTTTATCAAACATGCAATCAGGATGCACTGATAATTACTGGTGCTTGGAATGGGAAAGTTGGAAACAAAGAAGAAGGATCGGTAGTTGGAAAACATGGCTTTGGTGATAGAAAAAACGCCAGAGATCAAATGATAGAATTTTTCAAGACCTTCTTCATTGCAAATACCTTCTTTCACCAACATAAATGGTGACTATCTGCATGACCTCACCAAATGGAAAACATAGGAATCAAACTGATTACATCTGTGGACAGAGACAATGGGAAAGCTCAAGATTTGGCGCGTTGAACACTAATGACCAAAGACCAGACGAGTTGCAGAATGACATCAAGGACATCATACATGAAGAAAGCAACGGTTCATTGAAAAGACAGGAAGAAAGAAAAGACCAAGAGGGATGTCAGAAGAGGCTCTGAAACCTGCTCACAAAGGTCAAGGAGCTAAAGCAAGAGGAAGAAATGATGAAGTAAAAGAAGTGAACAGAAGATTTCAAAGGGTGGCTCAAGAAGACAAAGTAAAGTATTATAATGACATGTGCAAAGAGCTGGAGGTAGAAAACCAAAAGGGAGGAACATGCTTGGCGTTTCTCAACCTGAAAGAACTGAGGGAAAAATTCAACCCTCGAGTTTCAATAATGAAGGATTCTATGGGGAAAATATTAAACGACCCAGGAAGCATCAAGAGAAGATAGAAGGAATACAGAGTCATACCAAAAAGGATTAGTCGATGTTCAACAATTTCAAGTGGTAGCATATGATCAGGAACCAATGGTACTAAAGGATGAAGTCCAAGCTGCTCTGAAGGCACTGGCGAAAAACAAGGCTCCAGGAATTGACAGAATATCAATCGAGATGTTTCATTAAACGGATACAGCACTGGAGGTGCTCACTTGTCTATGCTAAGAAATATGGAAGACAGCTGCCTGGACAACCAACTGGAAGAGATCCATATTTATACCTATTCCCAAGCAAGGTGATGCAACTGAATGTGGAAATTATAGAACAATATGATTAATATCACATGCAAGCAAAATGTTGCTGAATATCATTCAAGAACAGCTGCAGCAGTATATCAACAGGGAACTGCCAGAAATTCAGGCTGGTTTCAGAAGAGGATGTGAAACCAGGGATTAGAAAACACAAACTAAGAAAATACAAAAAAAAAAAAAAATCCAATCCTTGAAAACATTTGCAAATCATGTATCCAACAAGAGACTTCTATCCAAAATACATAAAGACATCCTACAACTCAACAGTAAAAAATAAACTACCCAACTAAAAAATGAGCAAAGCATCTGAACAGGCATTTCTGCCAAGAAGATATACAATAAGTACATGAAGAGATGATCCACATCCTTTGTCATCAGGGAATGCATATCAAAACGACAATGAGATACCACCTCACACACAGTAGGATGGCTAGAATAAAAAAGACAAACAATAACAAGTGTTGGTGAATACCTGGAGAAATTGGAGCCTTCAAACTGTCGACCCTTTGGTTAGGAGCCGTAGCACTTAACCACTACGCCACCAGAGTTTCCAAAGGCCACATAAAGGAACTCATTTCACCACATATCTCCATAAAGCTGTTAAAATTTTTTTTAAAGATAATTCTTATCACATATATTCACTTAATTAAGAAAACCCCTCCCCCTGTGGCACAGAGCCCACTGCTGCCTGCCTTAGCTCAGCGTTCTCAAGCTCCTCCCTGTACATATACGTGCTCACTCGTACACACACACACACGTGTGCACTCCAGCCTCTATGACTAGGCTGGGCAGACTGTTTGCAGTCTTATAATCTGCCTTCTCTGGTCAATGACCTTTATGTTTCCCTTCCAAAACACTTTCACCTCTTCTGAATACCCAGTCCACATTCACATTTCCCAGTGGGTCCCTCCATGGCTTGACAGTTTGACCAAACCAGTTCTCAATGGGGACCATAAATAGCATCTGCTTTGAATGCTTGACACAAGGCATCTCTTAGAACTCTGACACCATCCTCAGGCATGAGGCACACAGAGCAGAGTCGATGCTGTGAGGGCCCAAGAGGCATGCATGGCCCAGGACCTGGGGTGGGTGGCTTAGATGTGGTTTAGAACAAGAGATTTGCACATCACCCCCTCCGCTGAGACCTGGGAAACTTCAGGCAAGATACTTAGCTTCTTGGTGCCTCATTTCTAATGAAATGCCCCCCAATAGAGTCAAGGATGATAGGGGCTGAGGCACAGAGCATGCAGTGTGGTATCAGCTTGTCTGAGCTCAGGAAGCCCTTCTCCTCCACCCGCTTTTGGCTGTCCTACTCCCAGGCCTTCCTCATAGAACATCATCTTCCTTGTTTAACAAAAGGGGAACCAGTCCCTTCTCATCCCCCATGTCAGGGCTGTGGGGTTACAGTTGAGAGGACAACAGAAGGATAACACAAAAGGCAGGTTCAGTCTGACACTCGCTGAGGAAGAGGCCTTGAGCACGTGCCCTCCAGAACAGCTGGGTGGCCAAAGGAGGCCCCACAGGGCACGCATGAGTGACCATGGATGAAGGGGGCCAGCAGTGAGTTATGGGACAAGGCTGGGCCTGCATCCTGAGGTTTTTGTGGCACTAGGCCCTTCCTGTAACATGGACACACCTGAAGATACACAGGGTACTGCAGGTAAAGCTGATAATGCCAGATATCAAACGGTGAGTGGCCACTCCGCCCCCTCCCAGCCACCAACCAGGTCCCACCAGAGTTCAAGTCGTACCCCTCCCACCTCGCCAGGCCACTCTGACAAATGGCTCCATCTCTGCCAGGCCTTAACTGGGTCTTTGTCTTCAGGAACACATGCCTCTCCATGTCTTTGCTGGATTTACTGTGGGCCACACCAGCCTTCCTCATGGCATCCTCACGGAAACACAAAAGGCGGGGACATGTTTGCTCACCCAGCACGTTCCTACTGCAGGGCTTCACCAGCAGGGCACACCTGGAAGCTGGCCCCAGACAGCCATGGTGTTGCATAACAAGGGGTTCTCCAGTTCCCGGCACACCTGCCCTGCCAACGGGAATAGCTGGACATGAAGGTGGGCACTCAGCAGAGCAATGAAAGGCAGCTGGGCAGGGAAGAACACGTTCTTGGCAACCGCGGCCATGCAAAACCAGCCCAACATCAGAGTATGCACCAGACTGCAGGGGAGCTGGCCGGCCTCTGCTGCCGGCCTGCACTGGCCTGGCCCCCACCACTCTGCTGAGACTCCCCCTCTGTAAAATGAAAGGGTCACATGAAGTCATATCTCAGTTCCTTTCAAGGCAGGAGACTATGGTGGATATGTAGGTTCTCCAAGAGAGATCAAGCCCCAACTCAACACCTTCTAGCTCTAGAACAGGAGGAGACACAGCACACACATGTGAAAAACATCTTAAAACATGGAGGAACCTTGAAACATTATGCTGAACAAATAAGTCAGTAGCAAAAGAAAAAATACTGTAGGGTGTCACTTACAGGAAATAAGCAAATACATGTTCTTAGTTGCTGTCAAGTTTGGTTCCTGACTCATGGTGAACCCATGTGTTGCACCCTCTAGGCTCCCTAAGAAAATTACCTTGTTTTCGTTGCTGTCGTTAGTTGTTATCTGCTAGATTCTGACTCACGGTGGCCCCATGTATGCAGAGTAGAACTGCTCCATAGGGTTTTCAATGCTGTGATTTTTCGGAACCAGGCCTGTCTTCAGAGGTGCCTCTGGGTAGGTTCTAACCACCAACCTTTTGGCTAAAAGTCAAGCACTTAACCGTTTGCACCACCCAGGGAGTCCTAGGCAGATCATAGAAATCAAAATGATTAGACTAGTGGTTACGAGGGGTGGTACGGAAGGGGAAACGGGAAGTTTTTGCTTAGGGGGCACTGAGTTGATGTTATTGGTAGAATGATCTGGGAAAGGATACCAAGAATGGTTGTCAACTTGAAGAATGTAATCAATGTCAGTGAATTATACATACAGAAACTGCTAAATTGGCATATGTTTTGTTGTGTATATTTTCACCACAATTTTTAAAAAAGTAGAAATACATCTTAAAACACACTTGCAAAGCCATAAACCTATAAACAATCAGCAATGGAATCCCAGCACACGTTCTCCATCACACTAACGCCCCGCTGTGATAAAGAGCCAAGCAGGAGCTAAGCCCAAGCTCCCTTTGAACTGCAGCACCCCTGTGGCCGGCCCGTGCTCTCCAGAGATGCTGCCCTGGTCTATGTATAGCCCACCTTCTCCCGTAAAACTGACTTCCACCTGTGCCTGTCTCCTCAGCACCAGATTAGCTGAGAAACAAATGAATGAGCGAGGCGTAAACTTACACAGGCCCAGTCCAGCTGGTGCTAGAAAGCCAGCCTGCAGCTACCTGAAATGTTTTGACTGCTCCAAGTCCAAACCAACAAATTCTGGGTCCTGAAAAAATGGACACAGGGCTGCAGGAGCATGTCTGCAATCCTTAAAGAAATCCCAGATAACAAGCTTAATGCTGTGAGAGGTAAGGATCTATACTACAGTAAATGAAAAATAAAATGACATTGCTCCCCATCAATCTGCTAGATAATTCATTCAACAACTGGAGTCTGATCTGGAGTCCGATCTCCTGTCTCCTCCCTCAGGCCTGAACTCTGAGGCAAGGAGGTAGCACCTGGTCCTGCTCACGAGGCACTCGTGTCTCAGGGGAGACGTGATCAGGGCCACGTGACAGACACGAGGGGAAGCAGGCAGGTCCCAGCCCAAGGTGCAGAGGATCCAGTGGTTGGGAAGTGAGGAGCTGGCACGTCTGGGAGAGACCAGTGAGCAGCCACATTCCACACTTGGCAATGAGGTGTCACTTGGTAGGCTCTGGGAAGTCACTGAGTATTCTGGTTTCAGAAGACACCTCACTTGCACCCCCCAGGACCATACAAACCCATTCCTCTTCATATCTTTTGACAAGAGCATTAAAATGGGACCGTGAGGCAAATCCTACAGAACAGGAGACCTACCAGGACAAACAGGGGGACCGAAAATGAGGGCAGCAGTGAGAGGGCCTGAGATGGCCAGCTGAGACAGTCGGCAACGAAGCTGGGTGGGAGAGGGGAAGCCACTGAGGGGAGCCAGAAGTAGACAGAAGCCAAGGTGTGAGAACAGAGAAAAGTGCCTTTGGGGGCGGGGGGAGTCTGAGGCTCAGACGGGTGGGTGTACAGGCCTCTGTGCTCTGAGAGGAGAGGTCACAGAGGGCTCAGCCGGGCTCCAGGGCCACAGACCCTGAGCTGGCGGCAAGCTGTTTCTGGTAGGATGCCCATCATACCAGGCCCTGAGCATCCTCACTGCGGCAGAGCCTCTGGCCCATTGCAGATAAGACTCCAAAGAAAATGGCTCAGTGCGAGGGCGGCCAGGCCCAAAGAAATGTGCTTGACGAGTGGATGGCAGAGTGGCACTGGAGGTCAGGAGATCTGCTGGGGAATGAGCCAGCCCACTCTGGACATTATAAGCTCACAGATGACTTGGACAAGTGTGGGCACCAACCATTAGCGACACAAAGCCTGGGGAGCCCATGGCACTGGAGGCCAGAAAGAGGTGTATCTTGACAGGCTACAAAAACCCACCTGAACGACACAAAACTCACCTGGGCAAGTGTTCTATGCTATGAGAATCTACTGAGAGGTCCCTCCTGCACGCCCCCACCCCGGCCTGCACACCCAGGTGCCCAAATCAGGCCTTCACTTGTTTGCTGGCTGAGAAATGAACTAAGCTAGTCTGAGTACTGTTTTCAGGTCTGTGAACAGTATCTTTAAAAATGTCTTTGTTTCTGTTTCCAGCTTGAAGACGACGCTTCACAAAATAAAAGGTAAGACAGAAAACAGGCAGTTCTGCTTTCTGTTGACAGTCTACGTTTTCCCTGGTAAAGAGGTCCTGCCCTTTCCTTTTTGAGTGGTCTCAATGAACTCCCCATCCAGGCTAGTTATGGCCGCTGGGCTTCACACCTGGGACCTGAGAGCACGCCCCTGCATGAGGTCGTGGCCATCACGCAATGTGGTCACCTGTGTGCCACAGTTAGAACAAGACCTCCACAAAGCGCATAACCAACGCCAGGCACAGGGGCCGGTGGTCCTCTGAAGGCCACTGCCTGTTCTCCCTGTGCGCAGATTTGCTGCCTTATCGCCCGTCCCAGGATGACTTCCTGAGTGGTCTCCATCCACTGAGAGCAAACTTGTCCAACAAACTGCTCTGTACAGGGGCAGAGAGCTCAATATGGCACGAAGGTGAGAGACTAAGTAACAACCAGAGAACCCACACAGTTGGGGGAGTTGCCTATGCAGAGAGAGGCTGCCCACCACAGAGGTCAGGGGGTAAAACCAACATCGACTAATGAGAACAGCCCCCACCAGCCCCCGGGTCCCAGTGCCACTCATAGAAGTTAAGAGAAAGGGGCGACCACTGCAGAACCCAAGCTGCTGGGGCTAGTGCCAGGGACTGGGCCACTCCCTGGTGAGAAAACAGCTGCAGTTGACACTGGTACAGAGCACACAGCTCCCTGCCTGCCACTGCCTAGCTGCCTCCTGGTCACCAGGTTTCCTGGTATCTGGTGTAGACCGCTGCTGGGGCGGGGCGCAGGGAAGTGTCTGGAGAGAGGAGTGGGTGTGGCCACAGACCTGATCCATTGCTCTGGTTGTCTGAACTCGCCCACCGAAGATGCTGAGGGTAAGTTTACTGTAGACCCTCAGAATCCAGGGCCAGACCCTAGAATGTGTCTTAAAGGTACTGCCCATGCCCCACTTGAGCACCCTCCAGGTGATAAACCAAGGCCACATCTTTTCATCACCTCTCTGCAACATCAGTTCCATGGCTCACAATCACCCACCCCAGAAACCTGGGAATCATCTCAGAATGACTTCCTGATTCCCACATCACTCCTTAAAGTGCAACTTCTCACCCCATTTCTCACTACAGCTGTGGCAATCCCGCCCAACAGGGATCCACAAGCCCACCTTCCACCAGCTCCCCAAGTCACACAACTGCCGGTGTGCTGTGCAGCCAGCCCAGGACACGTCCCTGCTGCCCTGGCGCCAAGGGGCCTCCCTCTGGACCAGGAAGACATGCTCCCACCATGGCTCCCACGCTCTCCCCAGTGCCCTGTTGCCCAGAACAGGGCCCCACTTTCCCCCCAGGCCACCTGTCTGTTGGTGCCTCTGACCTTGCTCCCACCTGGCACCCCCACTCTGCCTCCCAGAAACCCTGTGGCCACAGCCCCTGGCACCTCCTGTCTCTCACCCACTGTGCTCTGAACACATTGAGAGCAGAGTCTCATCCTTCTCTCCTTGCTGTAATCAGCACCAAATGAATAAGTGAATACTTTTCACACTAGGAGCGGTAATGCTGTGCCTCTTAGATGGAACTCAGTGTGCGCAGCTGGAAACTGGACTGGCCACACACAGGGGGAAGACACCTAAACAAGCAGTGCAGGCGGTGGAGGACAAGGTGGCGGGAAAGGTAGGGCAGGGTTAGGTGGTGGCAGTGGCAGCTGGCTTCAGCAGGATGGATGATAGAGGCAGGAGGGCCTGAGCTCCAGGATCACACAGGCCTGGGTGCAAACTCCAACCGGGCCACCCACCAGCTCTGTCTTGGAAGAAGCACTCCACCTCTCTAAGTGCATCGTCCTTCCTAAGGGAGTGCTCAGAGCGGGTGTGGGCAGGATGAAGTGAGAGGAGAACTCTCCCTGCTCTGCAGACCTGGTCATCTGGACCAACCATATGGGTACAAGACAGGCCCTGCCTGCCCTTCCTCACCTCCTCCCTGTGCCGGCCCAAATGGGAAACACAGCCTGTCAACCAGAGTCCAGTTCCAGACCCTGTGAGTGGAATCATATAGACAGAGCAAAAAAAAGGCAAAGTGTGTGTCCTTGGGAAGTTACAGTTGGGCGTGAGCTAAGAGTTTGTCGATGCAGTACAGCCTGCAGTGGGTGGGCGAGTGCTGGGGGACCCTGGCAGCACTCTGCCTCAAGTGCCTCATGTCTTCACCTGCGGGGGAAGGGCGAGCCACCTCACAGGGCTGTGCTGAGGGTTCCATTAGTCAGTATCATGAAGCACTTAGTCCCTGGATGGTACGAACAGTCAAGTGCTTGACTACTAACCAAAAGTTTAGAGGTTTGAGTCTACCCAGAGGCACCTCATAATAAAGTCCTGGCAATCTGCTTCTGAAAAACCAGCCATTTAAAACCCCGTGGAACACAGTTCTACTTTGACACACATGGGGTCACGTCAACAGCACTGGACACAGAATTATCTAGAATAAGCACTTGGACACAGAAGTGCCAAGTAAATGTTAACCAAATTCAGTCAGAAGCAGTCTCCCTAACTTGACAACAAGACAGCACCCCAGTGTCTCCCCTGGGCTTTGACGTTTGTGCGCCTCCTTTCAAGGAGACAACAGAGCAATAAGCGTGTGTGGCTCCCTTGGGCAGAGCTGTTCACCTGGAACTCCGGGTCACCTGAACCTGCCCCTTGCCCAGCCCGGCTCCAGTGGACTCACAGTTCTCAGGAAGGGAGGTGTCGCAGTGTGCTGGTAATACACATTAGTCAGCCTGCCTCCTCCCCCGCGCCACCCGGCTTCCTCCCTGCTCCCTTCCAAAGAGTCCTGGTTCACAAGCCAGTGCCTCTCACCTCAATCAGGCCTCTCATTTGTCACTACTGCCACTCAGGCACTGCCAGGCCCCCCACCCTGGTCTAACCTTCTCTGACTGCTCAATGATCCAGGGATCACCTCTGGACTTCTGCCGGTGTCTGAAGCAGGAAGGTTCTTTCCTCCCTGGTCACACAGTTACCCTTCTAACTTCGGGTGGAGAGGATATCACCTTCCCATCCATTTGTGTGACAGACTTAAGTTCTACCTAAAGGAAACCTCATGGCTTTCTCCTAATTCTGAGAACCACAACAACTATCAAATCCACTGACCTCTTGTAGGGTGGGACTCAAACAGAGAAGTAAGCGTACACCATGGTCACTGCAACACTGTTCACAATAGTCAAAAGGTAGAAACGACCCAAATGTCCATCAACAGATGACTGGATAAACAAAATGTGGTACATGCATACAACGCAATATTATTCGGTCATAAAGAGAGATGAAGTCTTGATACATGGTACATCAAGGATGAACCTGGAAACCATTATGCTGACTGCAGTAAGTCAGACACAAGAGGACAATTATTGTATGACCCCACTTAAACAAAATATCTGGAATAGGAAAATGCAGAGAGACAAAGTTTATCAGTGGTTACCAGGAACTGGGGGAGTGAGAAATGGGGAGCTACTGCTTATGAGGCACTGAGTTTCTGTTTAGGGTGATGGAAAACTTATAGAAATAGTGGTAATGGTAACACTACGCAGTGAATGGAATGAACATCACTGAGTTGTGCACTTAAAAATGGTTAAAATGGCAAATGTTTTGTTACATATATATTTTCTCACGCCCACACACACACACACACACACACACACACACTGCATCCATTTAAGAGGAATAGGATGCATGAAAAGAGAAGAGTCAGATTTTTAAAAAAATAAGTTCCTAGAAATAAAAACATGCTCCCAGTGAAATGTCTGAGAAAATCTTCCAGGAACAGAGCTAAAGGACAGGTGACAAAAGGAGACAAAAGATCCAGAACTGGAGAAGGCACATATGTATATGCATCTATGTGATTGTATGCACATATTCTCCTACATATAAAAAAGCACAGACGGGGCACAGTTATGGATCCTTCTTAGATGTAACCAAACACCTCTCGGAACTGGATTTCTGGGTCTGAAGCATTAGGACCATAGTCTTGTGGATCATCTCGGTCAACTGGCATAATATTGTTTGTAAAGTTATGTTCTACATCCTAGTTTGGTGAGTAGTGTCTGCGGTCTTAAAAGCTTACAAGCAGTCATCTAAGATGCAACTATTGGTCTCTAGTTGCCCGGAGAAAAAGTGACAGAAGAAAACCAATAACTCAGACAAGAAACTGGTCTACACAAATCACGGCATCATCTACCTTGAGACCAAAAGAACTAGATGGGGCCCGGCTACTACTACCACTGACCGTTCTAATTAGCGCCACAGTAGATGGACCCTGATAGAATGGGAGAAAAATGTGGAACAGAATTTCAAATTCCTTAAAAGCAAATACACACACACACACACAAACCCATACTTACTGAACTAGCTGAGACTGGAGGAATTTCCGTGACCACTGCCCTGAGATACTCTTCAAACCTTAAACCAAAGTAAGCCTGAGGTTGCCTTGTAGCTAAATAACAGATTGGCTCACAAAATAAAGAATATTACCTATTGTGTTCCCTTAAAAAAAAAATCATCTATGAGACCAAACAGTCAACAGTTATTTTTTACAATAAAGATGAGGACATTAAGGAACAGGGAAACTACAACGAAAATAAAGACAATGTTTATGCATTGTGAAGAATGTAACCAATGTCACCGGACAACATGTATAGAAATTGGTGAATGGGAATCTAAACTGCTATGTATACCTTCACCGAAACAATAAAATACTATTAAAAAAACAAAAATAGGGATGATGGCCCCGAACGCCAACATGCATGACCATAGAGAGTAGAGGAAATGAGGTTCCTGGGAAACATCTCCAAGGAACTTCCCCGACCTGCAGGGCATGAGTGTGGGGGCAGAAGTGCTCCCACACAGTAGCACAAGGGGTGAGACTCCAAGCCGCGGGGCCAGAGCAGCGGAGGGGCAGGAGGGCACAACAGCAGCAACGTGGGACCAAGAAATCAGTGTGGCCCCGTTCGAAATCCTTGAGGAAAACACTGCCAACCCGGAATGCTGCACGTGTCCAAACTCACATGATCTTCAAAAACGTAATCACCATGAGCCATTTCTCAGGAAGCTAGCGGAATGATGGAGTGAATCAAAAAGAATGAGACAAGGATACAGAATGACAACCAGTCCCGGACAAGCACTTGTGGGACAAGCATCCCAAGGGCTGTCAACGCCATGCCTCAGGCCACCGCACTATGGGGGCTCCTGGAGGGAGAGGTCCATCAAAAAAAAATCAGAACCCAAAGACAGCCTGAGAGCATCGAGCTTGGGGATAACTGTGCCAAGATGTTACCGGAAATTATGGGAAGAATTGGCAACAGGAACCAAGAACAAGCACATTTTTAAAAGACAGTTATTAAACTGCTAGGAAAAAATAGGAAACCATCTCAGTAAGCCCCTATGCACAGCTGGGAATATCATGCATAAGCATTAAACATTTTTTTTTTTTTTTTACTCATTTACCCAAAGGTAAAATTCTGGGAAGGTAGGAAGCAGAAACTACGGCAGTTTAAGGAAGCTATAAACCAAACCAAACTCATTGCTATTGAGTCAATTCTGGCTCATGGTGACCCCATGTGCTTCAAAGTAGAACCATCCATAGGGTTTTCTTGGCAGCAGATTGCCAAGCCTTTCTTCCGTGCTGCCACTGGGTAGGTTCGAATCACCAACCTTTGGGTTAGTAGTCCAGTGCAAACCATTTGCAGCGCCCAGGGAGCCCTTAAAGGGGTGACAGAGAAAGTCACTAGACGGTTCCTAACACTGATGAATGGGGATGGCAGCGTGGGCACATTATTCAGACTCACAGCCACACGCCTGAGAAACTGCAGAATCAAAGTGGTCACCTCCAGGGAGGTCTAGATCAGCAGAAGGGTAAGGTAGGGAACCATGATATGTTCTTCAATCCTTCGTTATTCCTTGACTTTTAAAATCATGTGCATGTAGTACTTTGGTGACATAAAAAGCAATCTAAAAATTAACTGATAAAATGTACATAAAGACAGTGCCACAGAATCTGCCACAGAGAAACTCAGTAAATGCTGGTGATTATTATTTTTTTTTAGGGTACACACAATGTATTTTTTTTATATAGTTTTTTTTTTTTTCCTTTACATTATCAAGTTACCTATGATGTGAATGTTACTATTTTTATTTTTTTGGTGGTGGGGGGGTTCCCTTTCTTTCCTTACCAAGCAGGCATGATACCTCTAGGTTAAAAGGATAGTATGTTCCCCAAATATTTCAAAAAAAGGGAAGGAATAAATGTGGTTTCCTGCTTCCCTCTGGCGCGGCCCAGTGCTCACAGGCTCTGGGAAGTTGAGATTTGTCCTTCAATGGGTTTCACTCATTCATTCCACTCATAAGCAATGACTGAGCACCACTAGGTGTCAGGGACCACTCTTAGCACTGAGGTTACAGCAGAGAGCAAAGCAGAGCAAACCCCTGCCTCAGGAGGGGGATTTCACATGAGTCAACTGGTCAGTCAGTCAAAAAATATACTCACTGAGCACCTCTCTCTCTCTTTCTTAAATCTGATTTCAGATGATTAGGTTTATAGAATTTTTTTAAGATTTTCTTTTTTAAAGGAATAACTCCCCATTCTCCTTTCCCCAGCCCCTGGCAATCACTAACCTACTTTGTCTCTGTGTATTTGCCTGTTTCAGATATTTCATATATATGGAATCATACAATATTCATCCTTTTGTGACTTATTTCACTCAGCATAATGTTTTCAAGGTTCACCCATGTCATAGCATGGATCAGAACTTCATTTTTCATTATGACTGAATGACATACCATTGCATGGGCTGTACCACATTCTGTTTATCTGTTCATCTGCTGATGGACACTTGGGTTGTTTCTACCTTCGCTGATTGTGAATAATGCTGCAGTGAATACTGGTGTACACCTATCTGAGTCCCTACTTTCAAATCTTCTGGGTATATACCCAGGCGTGGAATTTCTGAGTCACATGGTAGTTTCTATGTTTAACTTTGTGAGGAATGTGCTAGCTATTATCTTAAAACTCTTGTTTCCCTTTCTAAACCAGTCAACATCAAAACATGAAGCTTCCATCTCATCAGCAATTTTGACCCACAGGAGTGCCTACTTGTCCCAAAAGGCCTGACGCACAGGGCAGTTTTTAGAATGGCCCCACGGTCACAGAGTATGGGGTGGGTGGTGAAGCCAGCCTCGACTCGGCAAACCAGCCCCTCAGAGCTGGCTTCCAGCTGTGGCTGAAATACCTCCCTTCACCCCACTTCCCCGGAGAGTGTGTCCTCAAATAGTGCAGGCCTAGCTCTAACCTAGTCTTCTAGCCTTTCCTAGGTCTTCAGATAGCTAGGCAGCAGCACCACAGAGCACCTCCTTGGCCTCCTCTGTCCTTCCCATTCTTCCGCCCTGGCTCGCTTCCCCCATCCCCCAGACTGTTTCACCTCCGTGGTAGGAAATGATGAGACCCCGCTGTTTAATCACTGACATTAACCAAAGCAAATACCTGGTCTCAACAGAATGGAACCATCTGGACCGACAAATAAACGGAAGCCTGTCGCCCTATGTTAGCTAAAGCAGACTGCTATGACTGCTGCTTTTTTGTTAGCAAACTTCTGCGTTTTGGTTCTGGGACTGTTTTAAAGACACACACAAAAGTAGTTTTTAACAAGATAAAAATTGGTATTGCAGAAATTGACCATCCACCTACATGTAGGAAAGGGGATTTTAGTGTTGTAGAAAAAAAAAACCCACAAAACTTAAACACAAAGAAACATAAAAAACAACTGTCTTCACATTTCTCTCTGCTTGCCTGATTAACCTTTACTACATCTGCTCTCACCATTTCTCAGTTCCCAAGGCACTCAATCAGTGAAACAACTGTACCTAAACACAATGCTGCTGCCCTTAGTTGGTTTGAGCTCAGAAGAGCTGGGGGAGCTGGAGAGGCTCAGAATTCCAGTCTAAACAGGAAGCAGTGGCTGGCACCCCAGGCTCCAGGCCCCCAGGCTCCAGCCTGAGCACTGCCCATGCCCAACACAGGCAGCCCCGTGGGAAGGATGCCCTGTGCCATCCCTGGCCTTCATTAAAATGCTTATCTCACATGATTTTATGGTATTTGGGAATAAAAGCCTTATCTTTTAGAGCTCTGCACTCAAGTACTCACAGTTGAAATCATATGATGTCTGCAGTGTGATTTGAAATAATCAGGGGTAGGTGCGTATAACGACATTGGCCGTATGCTGCTAACACTTGAAAAACCCGTGACATCATTTTTCTATTATCTCTACTTCTGTGACAGTTTGGAATGCCCACAATGAAACTTTATATAAGATAATGAAGTGCTTATCTCAAGAGTAAGTACTTTTTTTTTTTTATCTCAAGAATGCAGGATGCCTGAGCCCAGAGTCTGGAGGAGGCTTATTCCCAGAGCCCCACACAGGAAGGACAACACATGCTAAGTCATCCCAGCTGCAGGGTACCCTGGGCTGGAGGATCTCAGTCCTCTGCAAGGCATTAACCAATGAAAATCTTAAATCCCATCTGCTCCCACAACCAGAAGTAGGCCCAGCTTTTCACAGCAAGACCACAGCTACCCAGACAGAGCACAACTCTCCGGAAGAGTTCCATATGTCAAAATACCTGCTGGGTGTGGTCTACACATCACCTGAACCTGGGCAGTGGGCACAGAGCTGCCAGGTGCCCAGATCCCAGCCAGAGCGCCCCCTCCCCGCCCAGGGTTATAGACACAACTTAACTCTGAGAAACACTGAATCCCAAACTGAACTCGCAGTTAGACTTTAAAATGTATGTGTGTGTAAAGGTATATATGTGGGTATGTACGTACACGTATGCTGTGGTTGTTACGTGCTGTCGAGTCAGTTCCAACTCACAGCCACCACACACAAGACAATGAAACACTGCCTGGTCCTGCACCATCCTCAAAACCATTGCTATGTTTGAGCCCATCGTTGCAGCCACTGTGTCAATCCATTTCGTTGAAGGTCTTCCTCTTTTGCACTGACCCTCTAATTTACCAAGTACGATGCCCTTTTCCAGGGACTTGTCTCTCCTCATAACATGACCAAAGTATGTGAGATAAACTCTCGCCGTCCTTACTTCCGAGGACCAAGCAATGTTATGTCATCTGCATATCACAGGTTGTGAATGAGTCTTCCTCAATCCTGATGCTGCATTCTTCTTCATATAGTCTAGCTTCTTGAATTATTTGCTCAGCATACAGACTGAATATGGTGAAAGGATACAACCCTGATGCACACATTTCCCGACCTTAAACCATGTAGTGTCCTCTTGTTCTGTTTGAATGACTACCTTTTGGTCTATGTACAGGTCAGGGATGAGCACAGTTAAACAAATTAATGAACAAAAATGAAACCCATTGCCGTTGGGACAGTTCTGACTCACAGTGACCCTATAGGACAGACTGGAACTGCCGTCATAGGGCTTCCAAGGAGCATGCATGGTGGATTCAAACTGCTGACCTTTTGCTTAGTAGCCATAGCTCTTAACCACTACACCGCCAGGGTTTCCAAGCACAATTCAGTGTTCTGGAATTTCTGTTCTATGCAATGTTATCCATAGTTTTTTAGGATCCACACAGTCTAATTCCTTTGCATAGTCAATAACACACAGGTGAACATCTTTCTGGTATTCTCTGCTTTCTGCCATAAGCCATCTGACATCAGCAATGATATCCCTTGTTCCACGTCCTCTTCTGAAATCGGTTTGAGCTTGTGGTAGTTCCCTGGCAATGTACTGTTGCAACCGCTTTTGAATGATTTTCAGCACACTTTTACTTGTGTGCGATTTTAAAGATATCGTTTGATAATTTACACATTCTCTTGTGTCACTTTCTTTGGAATGGGCACAGACATGGATCACTTCCAGTCGGGTGGCCAGGCAGCTGTCCTTCAAATTTCATGTACAAAAAGTACACGTATATATGTATTTATATTTTTAATAAATGACATATATATATGTTTGATATACGTATATATATGTAAAGTTACACGCATACAGAAAGAGGACTGTGGAGGAACTACATCAAAGTGTCAGTACCAACCATCTCCAGGTAGAGAGATTGGGGAAAACACCTTTCTGTTTTTAAATGATCTACAATGTTATATGGAAAGGAATAAAGCACTACACCCACAAGGACTGAATACACTGACCAAAATAGGCACTGGAGACGCGCAGAGGTGGCTGTGACTTTGTTGAGTAATTTTTACGAGCTGATGACCTGGCATCACTGTACCTGCATCCTCACCCCGCAGTTTCCCACATCTGCTCTGCTTCCTCTTGCCACCCTCGCCCATGGAGATGGGGAACCGTGGCTGTACCCCCAACCCATAGGCCCCACAGCTGCATCACTGGGATGGCGGACTCACCTCACTCCTGCAGCTGACTCCTCTTCCAGATTTGCTTCCCACTCCCCCCACAGCTGTTGGGCATTTCTCCTTCCATGGCTTGACACCCCCAGCAACTCCAGCCCACCCCTTGTTATTCACAGTAGCCAAACAGTGCAAACAACTCAACGTGTCCACCCGCAGATGAATGGACAAACAAAACATGGTATATCCTCTATAATGGAATGTTATTCAGGTACAGAAAAGAATGAAGTTCTGATACGTGATACACGCACACACAGTCACCAGATACCCCAGCTAGCTACTTTCCTTACAAGCCCCCTCCCACCTAAATTACCCTTTCCACTCTGTCACTGCACTCAGTGGGTCGCAATTGTGGCAGTGCACTCAAAATCACCAAGTGTACTTGTTAGAAATGCAGACTCCTTCACAACACCAAGTGTGGGCAAGGACCCCTAGCAAGTGGAACTCTCCCACTTTGCTAGTGGGAGTATACACGGGTGCCACAGCTTAGGAAAACTGGCAGAATCTACAGAGGGGAACCCCACAGCCTCCAGCCCAGCAACCCACTCGACTCCTGGGTGCCTACTCCAGAGAAGTACATGTATTCCCTGGAAGACAAGACCAAAACCACTCCTAGCAGCTGTATCCATACAGCCAACAACTGGAATGAACCCGAATGTCCACTCAGCGTTGAACAGAAAAGTAACCTGTGGCAGGGTCACACCATGGCATAACACACAGCATACATAACAACACCTGCCGCCCACAAGGGTAAACTTCACAGACATGAAGCTGAATGAAGGAGCCAGGCACAAGACTGCAGAGTGTGACTCCAATGATAGGAAGTTCAAAATAGGCAAAACGTCTCCACAGCTGCTGTGACGTTTAATATTCCAGGTATGTTGTATCTCAGTATAAATATAAATACTCCATGGAGGAAAAGGTGAAAGGCCAGACCATCTTCCTCAATTGTCCTCTCTGGAGAGGAGAACTGACAGACAGGTAGCTGCACTGGGAAGTGGGGAGCACAGAAAAGAGGGCACTGGGAAAATGGTGTGAGCCACGTCTTAAAAGCAAGCACCGCTTCCCCATCTACTGCCACCCCAGGAGCACAAAGGTTGACCTGCAACCAGGCCGCACCTCATCCTGTTCCCTTCCTGCACCCACTGCTCCAGCAGATTCCCAGGCAGAGAGCTAGACAAGCTGAGGGACCAAGGCCAACGGGGAATGGAGTTCTAAAGGATGAAGCCTCTCAGGAGCAGGACGGCAACTGGCTGCTGTCCATCAAGGCCCTGGAAGATGTGCACAATGGTAACTTAGTAGATGAGAACCAGCATAAAGCTGATTCCCTGAAGGCAGAGATCAATCATAAACCCGCTTTCCCACTTCTCCATCATTTCCTACACCAGCCACCCACCCACACAGCACATTCTCTCTGTCCCCAGCTACCTGGGGCTAGATCAGACCTTACATGTTAAGAGGACACTGTCCTTGGGTTCGTTAATTCACTAGAAATCATAGAAGATACTGTATGTACAAGTACCAGTTTTATTATAGTAAAAGGATATAAATCAGGAGATCACCACAAGGATGAGAAGAGCTTGGTGAAGTCTGGGAAACTTCTCAATGTGAAACTGCTGTTTCAAAGATGACTCCTGTCATGCATTGAATTGTGTCCCCCCCCAAAATATCTGTGAACTTGGCTAGGTCGTGATTCCTTTCTATCATTGTATGATTGTCTACCATTTTAACCTCTGATGTGATTTCCCTACGTGTTGTAAATCCTATCGTTATAATGTAATAAGATGGATTAATGGCAATTATATTGATGAGGTCTACAAGATCAGATAGTGTCTTAAACCAATCTCATTTGAGATATAAAAAAAAAAAAAGAAATGAGCAGAGAGACATGGGGACCTCATAACACCAAGAAACCAGTGCTGGGAGCAGAGCACATCCTTTGGACCTGAGGTTCCTGTGTTGAGATGCTCCCAGACCAAGGGAAGACTGATGACAAGGACCTTCCTCCAAAGCCAACAGAGAGAGAAAGCCTTCCTCTGGAGCCAGCACCCTGAATTTGGACTTCTAGCCTACTGGACAGTGAGGGAATAAACATCTCTTTGTTAAAGCCACCCACTTGTGGTATTTCTGTTACAGCAGCACTAAATGACTAAGACAACACCCTTCCTTTGCCGATTGGGAACCTCTCTGTGCCTTAGGGTTCCAGGATTTTATCAGCCAGTCCTAGATGGTTGGCTAAATCATGCCCCCTGCAATAGCTGATTATCGGCCTCCCAGGTGAGTGTATTCTGGTCTGGCTAGCCCCCACTGGCCAGCACAAATCCACAGGTGTGGCCTGGAAGTCCCAGACCAAGGCAGCCGAACTGACTCCAAGGGTTATTTCTCTAGAGCCAAGGACAAAGGACACCTTACTTGGGGTAAAAAGAGATCCTTTACCCATCAATTTACTTAGCCAAAAGTGGGCCAGTGTCAGCAATCAGGGACCCCATGGAGGGCATGCTGAGTGTTCTGGGTGTTCCTCGCAACTTCTCTTCACAAGTAAAACGTTATCAAAATGAAAAGCTCAAAAGAAGAAGTGATTCAGGGTTGAAGAACCACCACCAGAGAAAGCCCTGCCAGACTCTGAGAAGAAAAGTAACTGCCAACTCCTACAACCTTACGTGTGATTGTTAAGTACCTCATCTGTGCCAGAGTGCTGTGCTGGGAGCTACACAAGATGTAGAGTTGTATAAGACCAGATCCCACACTCAAGGAATTTATAATACTAACACCAGGACTCTTACTTCTCTTTCAAAGATTAAATGGTGGTTTGCTGCTGTGATTCAGAAAGCATTTATTTGTAACATGGAAAGTAACTATAAGCAGCAGCGACCTCTCCTTTATGCCTCAGTTTTCTCATCTGAAAAATGGGAGTAATAACTGCGTCTACCAACAGGGCAAATGTGATGAGTGAACACATATCGACTCCCATGACAGGACCCGGCACAAGCACACGCTCAGGTTAGTCCTGCTGTGCTGCAGGTGGAAGCCCCAGATTCTGGAGCAGGTGACTGGGGCTCGTGTCCCTTCAGGTCACTGTCACTGTTGGTCCAGAGACAGCAGGCCACTGGTCAAGACTTGGAAGTCAGGGGCTCAACAAATACTTCCTGGCTGCCCAGCAGGGGCAGGCACCACCGTGGGCACTGGGGACATGGCAGCAAGAGGACAAGTCAGGCCCTGGTCTCAGGGAGCAGGCCTGCTAGCTTTAGGTTACACACAGAAACCCCTGGCTCAGGGCTGCAGTCACCAGGCTGAAAAAGACAGTGGGGCCCAGCAGCTTCTCTGCTGGAAAATGAGGCCAAGAACAGCACCAGAAGAGCACGGGATACACCACAGAAAACCTGGCCAGGAGCCTAGCACTGTGTGAGCACTCCCTATCTCTCATCACCCACTATCCTCGCCAATAACAAATGTGAGGTGTCAGAAGAAAGAAACCGGTGAGGACTCCCTGACCTCTGCCTGCGGGAGAACCGTGACCCATGGGCAGCATGAGGACCTGCAAGTTTAAAGACACCTCCATCTATCTGAAGGCTTTTCAGACCCCTGGAAGTTCTGTTCTTTGTTTGTTTTATTTTTGTTTCTGGCTAAACAGTACTCTCCTTGCTCCTTCCAGTCCAGGCTGAATCTCTGCCTCTCTTTTGTCCCGACAGAGAACAAGACTTTACCAGAAGAGGGACTGGCCTGTCCTCCACAGGTGACTCCCTTCCAAGCTCCTCACTGAGCTCCTCCTACATAGGGGGCTGTCTTTCCCCACCTGGGTCCCCTCCCCCCTGCCTTCTGTTCAGCCCAAAAGACATTTTATCCCGTGGCTCTATGTGCAATCTTCTGTACTGAAGAGCAAGGGGGATAAAAGCCTCAAGAATAAGGTGGCATAAAAGTTAAAAAGAAGTGCCAAGAAATGACTGACAAAGCATCTGATTAAAGTGTTATGTGAACCTATTTTATGTCAGGTGAAGTGCTGGTCAGTAACGACTAAGGCATGTTCCTGGGAGCCTGCACCCAGTGGGTGTTTTCAGCATGGATAATCCAACAATCCCACAAGGAGACAGGCCCAGGGGCTCTCAGGGATGCTTCTCCTGCAGTCTCTGCAGGAGAGTGAGTGGTCAATGATGAGCCAATCGGTACCTACTAATATTCTCACTATTGACCCCCTACACCAGCTCCTTTAGGTCTGTCCCAAGGTCATTAATTCCCCACCCAGGCCTAGAGGCATCATCCCCACCAGCCAGGACTACAAGATCTCCTACTCCCACAAGGAGCACTGAGAGGAGGCACCAGGCGTGTGCAGTCTCCTCATTTCCCTCCCACCATCCCCCTGACACAGACAGGACTCCTGCCATTTCATAGATGAGGGGCTAAGTGTCCTGCCGGTGGTCACTCAGCTAACACATGGTGACAGCAGGAGTTCCAGAGCGTCACACTACACATTAGCTCAGGCCACTGTGCCACGAGGGGGTGGCTCACACAGCCCCCTGGAAAAACACTTCCTCTTGCATTCTTCAACAGGTGTTTCACATGTCAGGTGCCCTGTTTCAAGGCCTGAGGTCCTACGAAGGAACTCAAAAGGGCTGAGAGAAGGCCTATCAGAGGGAGGAACTAGTTAGCAGGGAAGGAGTCTCTGAGTGTTTGATACATAAGCAGATACCTAGACAAAAAGAGAAGGAGCTGGTCCTGTAAATAGTAGGAGGAGTCTATCCATTTTGAACATCTTAAATACTCATTTAAAAAATGTTTAAAAAGAGAGCACGAAGGAAGAGCAATCCAGACAGAAGGGCCAGCAGATACCCCCGAAACTGCCTGAAATGCTCAAGAAGCCGAGAGACCAGAAAGGCTAGGCCGGGCTACGGAAAGACCCTGAGAGGGTGGGCACTGGAGCTGCAGTCTGAGTGCTGATGGGCTGCAGCAGGGCAGCTGTGGAAGCCCATAATGCTGGCTGCTGGGGAGGAAGGCTGGGATGTTGGGGGGGGGGGCGGGTAAGCCACTGCCCAGGGCAGGTGGAAGGAGGGGGAGACAGCACAGGGCCAAGAGGCGGGACTAGAGTCCCACAAGGGCTAATCACGGCTCTACTCACCAGCCTCAACTCAAACTCACTTCTTCTCGGTGGGGTGGCCTGTGCTCTGAGGCACTGGCATCAAGGCACTTGGTACATACTCAAGACCTGGGGGAACAGAGAGAACTCTCAGGTGCCCCCCACCAACAGGAGCATCCCAGTTCTTCTTTCCTACACTTCCTTTATTCCCTCACTCAGCTACAAATGCCACCCAAGCCCACTGCCATCGAGTGAATTCTGACTCATAGCGACACTATAGGACAGAGTAGAACTGCCCCATGGGGTTTCCAAGGTTGTAATCTTTTTAAAAAATGTTTCATTGTGCTTTAGATGAAAGTTTTCAGCTCAAGTTAGTTTCTCAATCCAGGCTTCAGTCTTTTATGGAAGCAGCTTGCCACATCTTTCTCCCAAAGAGCGGCTGGTGGGTGTGAACCACTAAACTTTCCATTATCAGCCAAGTGCTTAACCACTTAACTATAAATTACTCAGGTTCAAAACATTTCCCAAAATGGCTGACTTTAAGCAACAGCACAAACACCTGAGGAAGTCAGAATCAAATGCACATCAAGAATGCTAAAGCAATCCTCCTTTTTAACCCTGTGAACATGATAAATCAAACCATCGAGAATTACAATTTTATTTTACAGTGAAATATGGAGAAGAAACAGACAAATCTGAGAGCTGAGAACACCCAAACCAAGTTAGGAAGACAACTTTGAAAACTGTGTTAGGCAAAAGGAACTCACCCCCAAAAAATATCCATGCATTAATCTCTAGTGGAGTCCCTCAGTGGCACAAATAGCTAAAGCGCTCAGCTTCTAAAAGAAAGGTTGGAAATTCAAATCCACCCAGAGATGGCCTGGAAGAAAGGCCTGGCGATCTACTTCCAAAAAATCAGCCATTGAAACACTATGGAGTCCCGCATACCAGCTTTGCCCTCTCCTCCAAATCCCGTTGTCCGGAGTTAGCCGCTACTAAAAAAAAAAAAAATTAGTGTTAACATCTACCATGGTCTCCGCCAAACTGATTCCAGTAGGACTAGACGGTGCCCGGCTACCACCACTGCTCTGACAGGAATCACAACAGAGCGTCCCGCACACAGCTGGAGAAAAATGTAGAAAAAATTCTAACTCACAAAAAAAGACCAGACTTGCTGGCCTGAGAGGCCGGAGAAACCCAAGAATATGGCCTTGGACACCCTTCTAGCGCCGTAATGAAATCACTCATCACTCTTGAGGTTCACCCTTCAGCCAAAGACTACACAGGCCCATAAAACAAAACAGGACTAAAGGGACTCAACAGCCCAGGGGCAAGGACTAGAAGGCAGGAGAGGATAGGAAAGCTGCTAATAGGGCACTCAAGGTCAAGAAAAGAAAGTGTTGACATGTCGTGGGGTTGTTAGCCATGTCATAAAACAATATGTATCGTAACTGTGTAATGAGAAACTAGTTTATTCTGTAAACCTTCATCTAAAGTACAATAAAACAAAATTCAGGGTTAAAAAAATACTATGGAGCTCAGTCCTACTCTGATACACATGGGGTTGCCACAGCAACTGGTTTTAATCCCCGGAAACTCTGAATATGCTACTTTACATGGCAAAAGGGACTTTGCAGATGTAATTAAGACTGCAGACTTTGAAACAGGGAGAATTTCCTGGCTTTCCCAAGTAGACCCACTCTAATCTCAGTCCTTAAAACAGAATTTTCTCTGGCTGGAGTCAGAGACTTGAAGCAGCTAAGTCAGATTCTAAACCTGAGAGGAACTCTACCCACCCTCCTGGAGCGACCCCTAGAAAGCATGAAAGAGAATATAGGCAGCCTATAGGAAGGAAATGACCCCTGGCTGGCAGCCACCCATGAAAGAGGATCTCAGTCCTACAACCGCAAGGAACTGAATTTGGCCAACAACCTGAAGGAGCTTTGAAGCAGACTTTCCACAGAGCCTCCACAAAGGAGTGCAGCACTGCCACACCTTGATTTTCGCTATTTAAGACCTTAAGCAGAAGACCCAGCTGAGCCTACCTGCAACTCTGACCTACAGAAACTATCAGATAGAAATTTATGTTATCTTTAACCTGTAACTGTGTGGCAATTTGCTACAGCAGCAATGTTTTTTTTGTTAGGTGCTGTCAAGTTCATTCCAACTGATAGTAACTCTACAACAGAACAACCTTGCAAAAAACAGGAAGAACCTAGTTCACCTGGAAGCAAAAGAAAGCTGAATTACAAATTATCGAGACAGCCTCAACACCCAGAAACTCTTCGCCCTCCTAGCTCTCTGACCCTCCTCTGTCCTCTCTTTGATGTGTAGGACTGTTGGTTTTCTTTGTGGTTACCTTAATATTTACCCCCATTTTTCTAAGTTTAAACCAATTTTTTATTTCTTTATATTGCCTTGACTACCTCTCCACATGAAGGATCTATGACTACATTTTTAAGTCCCTCTATGTTTAATGTCATCATCTTGTACAGTATGATTTCTCTGTTTCCCTATTTTCAGTGTATTAGCTTTGATTTATTTTTGTAATTTCCCTATCTGGGTTGATATCTGGGTGCTCTGTCCTGTATTCTAGCCTTGGGTTGATGCCTGATGTTACTGATTGTCTAATCAGAGGATTCCCTTTAGCAGTCCTTGTCATTTTGGTTTGGTTTCTGCCATTCCCTAAACTACTGTTTATCTGGAAATGTCCCAATTTCACCATCATATCTGAGAGACAGTTTTGCTGGATATATAATTCTTGGTTGGCAATTTTTTTTTTCCTTCAAGGCTTTATATATGTCATCTCATTGCCTTCTTGCCTGCATGGTTTCTCCTGAATAGTCTGAGTGTAGTCTTATTGATTCTCCTTTGTAGGGGACTTGTTGTTTATCCCTAGCGGCTCTTAAAATTCTCTCTTTATCTTTGGTTTTGGCAACTTTGATTAAAATATATCTTGGTGGCTTTCTTTTGGGATCTACCTTGTGTGGGGTCTGATGAGCATCTTGGATAGATATCTTCTCATCTTTCACAATATCAGGGAAGTTTTCTGCCAACAAATCTTCAACAATTCTCTCTGTATTTTCTGTTATCCCCCCCAGTTCTGGTAGTCCAATCACTCATAGGTTATTCCTCTTGAAAGAGTCCCAAATAATTCTTAGGGTTTCTCCATTATTTTTAAATTCTTTTATCTGATTTTTCCTCAGATATGTTGGTGTTAAGTGCTTTATCTTCAGTCTCACTAGTTCTGACTTCCATTGCCTCAATTCTGCTCCTATGGCTTTCTATCCAGTTCTCTATGCAGTTTTATAGTTAATCTTCTGAATTTCTGTTTGCTGTCTATGGATTCATTCGTCTTGCTAAATTTGTCATTATGCTCTTCTCTAATCTTCTTAAGGTGCTCTACTATTTTGTTTCTGTGCCCCTTGGCTTGTTCTGCGTTTTGCCTGATCCCCTTCCTCATCTCTTGAAGAGTTCTGAATATTAAACTTCTGTATTCTACCTCTAGTAATTCCAGGAAGTTCCTTCATCCAGAAGATATCTTGATTCTTTGTTTTGGGAGCATGCTGAAGCCATCCGGGTCTGCCTCTTTACGTGATTTGATACTGACTGCAGTTTCCCAGACATAAGTAACTTATTCTGTTTATTCATGTTTGCTTACTGTGTCCTAGCTTCTTGTTTTGTTTTGATATGCTTAGTTTTATTATTCATCACGTTAAATGGAGTAAGATTGAAGTTGTCAAGGATTTCATTTTACTTGGATCCATAATTAACAGCCATGGAAGGAGCAGTCAAGAAATCAAAAGATGCATTGCATTGGGCAAATCTGCTGCATAGGACCTCTTTAAAGTGTTGAAGAGAAAAGATGTCACCTTGAAGACTAAGGTGCACCTGACCCAAGCCACGGTATTTTCAATTGCATCATATGCATGTGAAATCTGGACAATGAATAAGGAAGACCGAAGAAGAACTGATGCCTTTGAATCGTGGTGTTGCCAAAGAATATTGAATATACCACGGACTGCCAAAAGAATGAACAAATCTGTCTTGGAAGAAGTACAACCAGAATGCTCCTTCGAAGCAAGGATGGTGAGACTGCGTCTTACATACTTTGGACATGTTGTTAGGAAGGATCAGTCCCTGGAGAAGGACATCATGCTTGGCAGAGTACAGGGTCAGTGGAAAAGAGGAAGACCCTCAACGACATAGACTGACACAGCGACTGCAACAATGAGCTCAAGCAAAACAACGATTGTGAGGATGGCTCAGGACCAGGCAGTGTTTCGTTCTGTTTTGCATAGGGTTACTATGAGCCAGAAACGACTCAACGGCACCTAACAACAACAGTTTTATTGTTGGCGCCTATCACAGATTGAATTTTGTCCCCCCAAAAATGCGTGTGTCAACTTGGTTAGGCCACGATTGCCAGTATTCTATGGTTCTCCTCTATTTTGTGATAGTAATTTTATGTTAAAGAGGATTAGGGTAGGATTATAACACCCTTACCAGGTCACATCCCTGATCCAATGTAAAGGGAGTTTCCCTGGCATGTGGCCCGCACCACCTTTTATCTCTACAGAGATAAAAGGAATGGGAAGCAGAGAAGGGAAACATCATACCAACAAGGAGGCAGTGCCAGGAGCAGAGCGTGTCCTTTGGACCTGGGGTTCCTATGCTGAGATGCTCCCAGACCAGTGGAAGACTGATGACGAGGACCTTTCTCCAGAGCCAACAGAGAGAGAAAACATTACCCTGGAATTTGGTCTTGTAGCCTACTAGACTCTGAGAGAATAAATTTCTCTTTGTTATGGCCATCCACTTGTGGTATTTGTTACAGCAGCACTACATGACTAAGACCGTGCCTTTGAAGCTCTAAAGTTCTGTCATCAGGTGGTCAGAGCTGTTACTAGGTACATGAGCCCAGCAGTCCATTTACTTCTCTTGTATGATTTCAGCTCAGGTGTCCAAGTAGTCAGCCACCAAGTGTGTGGTGACCAAGGCTCTCATCTACAGTCCTAGACAGGCAGGGGTGATTGGTGTAGGCACAGGTATCTGGCTGCAGAAGGGGGTCATGCACTGGGAAAAGCAGAGGGCTGACAGCTGCCCTGAGTATCTGTGAGCAAAGTGTGACCCTGTTCCCTGGAGTGTGTAGGGGGATGGATCTGCAGCCATACTATGGGCATCCAAGGCTGTTTGGTGTAAGGACTGGGAGGCACCACTTATTGTTGGACCCCTATCACGGGTGGCTAGGTGGCGTGATTGCAGCCACCAGTCCCGGCCCCTGATCTGGGAACGTGAGGACCCTGCTTACCAGGCGGAGCAGTGTCAAATATCATGAAGCTGCCTCTCCAAAATATGGCTGATACAGTTGAGGTTAGACTTCAGGTTTATACCCTGTTGTACTGTGCTAATTAGGGCCTACACTGTTGTGATGGGTTCAAACAGGTTTATGCAGGGGCGAAAGGCATGCAAAGTCTGTGGACCCCTTATGCCTTTTCCTAGTCAAAGGAGCTGTTTCTGCCCTGAGTTCCCGGCTTTGGAGAGCCAGAAGATTGTTTTTTCCTGTTTGTTAATGTGTTCCCTCTCCAAGGCCGTGAGATTGGCTCACATCTGCGGACACAGCAATTTATGAGGGCAGCCTGGACCCAGTCCAGAGCAGGAAGGGGGCAGGTAAATGGGAGAGAGGTTTTTCCCAAAGTGGTGCTTTTTGATTCGCAGGGTCGGTAAGATGCACGTACTTATCTTTTGCCGATTGAGCACCGCTATTCACTGATTCTGGAGGTATGAGTGGACTCTCTGCCACTTAGTCTCTCCTGATGTGGAAAATCCATCCTGAATGCCACTGTTTGCCTCACTGCACTCACGTCGGTGGTTCCAGCCTGTGGGGTGCTGGTTCCCTCCAGGTCAGGTCTGGCAACTCCTCGCTGCTTCTGAAGCATCTCTCCCTCCCCTTTCCGCTCAGTTTGATTCCTCAACATTGCCTTTGATGTTCAGGGCTCCTAGATTGTTACATATAATTGACTCACTTGTTATTTTGGGTCTTTGTTGTGAGAGGGACCACAGGAAGTGTCTGACTACTCTGCCATCTTGGCCCCACCTCCCCCTTCGATCCTCCACCCTGTCTTTGATGACAACTCCACCTTCCTGTCTTTAAATTCTGGGCTTCCCCAAGAGGAATCCTTGCCCCAGGGGCTTCTCTTGAAGAAGACAAAGTTTCACCAATAGACAACTTCCCAATCTACGTATCCTACTTTGGGTGTGGAGTCTGTGGGTAGTGTAAAACGTAAAGTATGTGGCTGATAACCAAAATGTTGGTGTTTCAAGTCCACCCAGAGGTACCTTGGAATAAAGGACTGGAGATCTACATCTGAAAAACCAGCCACTGAAAACTCTATGAAACACAGTTCTACTCTGACACACATGGGGGTGCAATGAGTCGCTGTTGACTCTCTGTGTGCAGCAATAAAACAATGTTCATTGTTTCTGCAAGACCTGCAGAACTGTCGGAGGCTGTTCCATGGCAACGCCCACACAGTCCATGCTCCTCCCACTGTACTAGGAGGAGTCCAGGCCTTCGGCCCACTTTCTTCCTTTTCCACTGATACGCAGTCCCTGTCCCCCCATCCAGTTAGTTATCAAGTACTGTCAAAGGCTCCCCTGTCTGGAATCTGTCTTCCTCTCTTCAGTTTCTACCACCGTAGAATTCAGGCCTTTGTCATCTCTCACCTGCTTAGGTCATCCACAACTGTTTCAAGTGCAGCAATTTATGTGACACACACTAATCTAGGATTGGTAATACAGGGAAGAAAAAGAACCGATCCCCAGCCCCCAAGAGTCCAAAACTCCTCAAAATGGCCTCCTAACTGGTTTCTCTGAGTCGTCTCATCTCTGTCCTTGATCCATCTCCAGGTACGTGGGGGAAACCTCCCAACATCCATGTTTCACTCAGGGCTTTGAACTAGTTCATTCCACTTCGACCCCCTAATGAAAACTTGCACTGAATCAGAACCTACATTTTAACAAGATCCCCGGGTGATTCTTACCTATACATAAGAATCACCCGGGGATCTTGTTAACTCTTATGGTTACAGTAACAATCACCCAGGGGATCATGTTAAAATGTAGATTCTGATTCAGTACATCCGGGTGGAAAGGCAAATTCTCAGCAGAGGGTCAAGCCACAAAGAACCTGTCTGAAGTCCTGGTTTCACTACCTCAAAGCATGCCATATGCCAAATATAGACTCAAATACTTGGCACACTAACCTGCCAGGGGCTGCTTACCCTCATTCCATGACCCTCTCCCACCCGCAAAACTACCAATCTGAAGGAAACTCCTGCATGCAGTGAACAACTGACAGGCCTCACCTACTCCACAAGCTACTTTGGGCCTACCCAAGCTAACTGCCCAGGCAGTGCCCATAGTATTCCAGAGCAATGGTAAGAGTGCACTGTAATTGTCCCTTTATTGCTGTGTATTCCCTCAGGGCAGGGGCTGTGTCTCATGCAAATCTAAGGCTAGCACAACAGCTGGTAAGCACAATTAACAGTCTGGTGAATGAAATGCACAGACAGTGTGAGGGGCTGGATTTCAATGGGAGGCACAGCCTGGGTGCTCTGGCAGCCCCAGCTGGGAGGAGTTGCAGAGGTTGTGGCTGTGTGGAGGAGACTCTAATCCAGCTCCTCACTCCCTCCTGCAGAACCCACAGATGCTTTCTGCCTTGCCTCCTCACAGGGCCCCCACCACCCACACCCCAAACACCTACCCTCCCAACTGCATCTTTCACTCACTCTTCTCGGATTCCTCCCTCGGATTCCTCCCTCTCTCCCTGATGCACTTTTCTAGAAGAGGAGCCAGGAAGCACTCAGACCTGTGAAACCCACTGTGGACTGCCTCCTTCCCTTTTGTACTCAGCTTGAAGAAAGCAGGGGAAGGCTGCATCCAAGGGACACAAGTGACGAATGAGCAACCTCAGGAGGAGGACTCATACCTGGGCTCATGGTTTACAGAGTTCAGGCCCCAGGAAAGGCCAACAAGCAGAACAAGCCGGGGGAGGGCCGCGCCCTGGGACCCACGTGAGTCCTCAGTGTCTTCGGTCTCCCGGTGCCCTCGGGCCCCAGTGGTCCTGTGTCTCTTGCAGGTCTGACCCCCGCCTCGCCCTCCACGCAAGTGATGGCTGAGGGGGAAAGGTCCCTGATATCACCTGCCTCTTCGCCCCCACCGGCCCCTACACTCATTTGACTGACCAGCTTCTGCAGGAAGGCAACGATCCACCAGTCGGTCTCCTGCCCAGAAACTTCCACGCGGGACCCTCGTTCCCACCGCCCTCGCCCTGCTCCTCCTCCTCCGCTGCCGCCGCCTCCACCGCTGTCATCTCCACCGCAGCGCCAGGCCCAAACCCAGAAGCGGTTGGAAGTGGCGCGGGGATTGTGGGAAGTGGAGCTGCTTCTGGAGCCTTGAGAGGAATGGAGATCCAGATCCCTGGCTTCTTGCGGGGCCTCCTGGAGGATTCCTGGCTGCTGGAGTCGCGCGCTCCTCTCCCAGCTCTGCCAGCAGATACACTTCACTTACCACATAACTCCCCCGTTTAAAGCCTGCAATTCTGTTTTTTAGTATACTCTCATATTCATAACGTGTGCAACCATCACTTCTCTCTTGCACATTTTTAGGTTGCCAACTAAAATTTTTCTCTGTAAATTGTTGGAAAGGTGTGATTGCTGGCGTGTCCTATATTGTGTATGGGCTTCAGATCTGTTTTGTTAGATCCTTAGCCCTGCAGATTTCACTCATTGATCTATGAAAAACATCAGTGTCATAACCTCATTGGCAAAGCCAATCCTCACTGTCAAACCGACAGGCAAATTAAGGCTCCCCCAGGGCTTTTGAAAGAAAAGGGTGGACTTCATATTCAACTTAAGTCAGTATGTTAACTGGGTTCCAGGACAAGCCTCCCCCCGTGCACGCTGATTCTACTGAAGGCCGATAGCACAATAGGCACCTACGTAAAATAAAGTACTACTTCCTTCATTCTTTGGTCTGGAGCTCTTTTCCTTCCTTTGGGGCCTTGAGATGGTGACACCCAGGGCAGTGGTCCCTGCTTGGAATCTGGATGGGTGACTAGGGAAGGAGAGGTGGAGACTGGCACCAATCTCCTGGCCTGAGGGAGAGAGGGAGGCCATGGGAAGGCTGATTCTAAAATGGACCTGCACCATCCTGACACCTGAAGACACCCCTGCGGTCCCCAGTCTGAAAGCAGGGGATTTAGACCCTGATGTGGAACTGATGGAGCAGTCCTGCATCCCACAATTGTCCTGGGGATTCCACCTGAGGTGGGCCCAAGCTGGCCGAGTCTCCCAGTTGGTTCCTGCAGGCTATTGTGCTGTGAATAGCTACAACTTTTGCAAGAACATCTATTGCTGTACTTAATTGCTACAACCATCTGTCACCCATACTCTTCTGTTTCCTCAGGTCAAGGATCCCAGGTCCTAAATTAAGGTTACACAGGAATTTGTTGCAGATCAAAAGTACAGATTGTTTCATGATTGATTTATTTATTGTGGTGTATTTTTTATATATATATATATATAACATTTTACCATTTTAACTAGTTTTAAAACCTTTTTTTAATGTGTACAATTTTGTAACACTCATTATATTCACCATGTTGATTAACCATGAGAACTGTTTAAAATTTTTTCCATCACCATTAACGGAAACTAAGTGCCACCCCTAGGCCATGACTCTTCCTTTCCTGTGCCTCCTGCCACTGGTTACCATTAATAAACTTTGGTCTCTATGTATTTGCCTATTGTAGATATATCATATATGTGGGATCATACAAGATTTGTCCTTTTTTGTCTGCCTTATTTCACTCAGCATAACGTTTTCAAGGTTCACCATGCGGTAGCATGAATCAGGACTTCATTTGTCTTCCTGGCCGAATAATATTCCATTGTTTATCCATTCATCTCTTAATGGACATTGGGTTGACTTTTGTGAACTGTGTTGCAGCTAACACTGGTGTATAAATATCTGTTTAAGCCCCTGCTTTCAATTCTCTTGGGAATATACTTAAGAGTGGAACTGCTGCATCATATGGTCATTGTATGTTTAACTTTTTGAGGAAGTGCTAAAATTGTTATCCACGTTAGCCACACCATTTTACAATCCCACCAACAATGGATGAGGGTTCCAATTTTTCCAAAACTCTAAAACACTTGTTGTTTTCCATTTTTCTAACTATAGCTACCCTAGTCGGGGTGAAGAGAAATCTCATTATGGTTTTGATTTGCATTCCCCTAATGA
This sequence comes from Loxodonta africana, assembly GCF_030014295.1. Taxonomy (NCBI): domain Eukaryota; kingdom Metazoa; phylum Chordata; class Mammalia; order Proboscidea; family Elephantidae; genus Loxodonta; species Loxodonta africana. The sequence continues at coordinate 34,183,675 of NC_087360.1, forward strand.
CCCAGCAGCTCTGTGGCAATATACTTATGTAAAGATTGCAACCTAGAAAACCCTATGGGACAATTCTGCTCTGTCACCCAGAGCTACTGAGTTGAAATAGTCTTGGCCACACCAAACCACGACAATCACTAATGACATTGAACATCTTTTCATGTCATTGTTGACCATTTGTATATCTTCCTTGGAAAAATGTTCAAGTTCTTTGCCCATTTTTGATCGGGTTATTTGTCTTTTTCATGTCGAGTTCTAAGAGGTTTTTATATATTATTGATATTAAACCCTTATCAGATATATGGTTTGCAAATATTTTCTCCCATTCTGTAAGTTGACTCCTCACGTTGTTGATAATGTCCTTTGATGCACAAAGATTTTTTAAATTTTCCTGAAGTTCAATTTATCTATTTTTCTTATATTTTTTCTACTTTTGGTGTCATATCTAAGAATCCATTACCATTAGCTTTTGTTCTAAGAGTTTTATGGTTCTAATTCTTATATTTAGGTACCTAATCCATTTTGAGTTCATTTGCATATATGCTGCAAGGTATGGAACCAACTCCATTCTTTTGCATTTGGAAATCCAGTTGTCCCAGGACCATTTACTGAAGAGACTATTCTTTTCCCCATTGGTTATACCTAGCACTCTTGTAAAAAAATCAATGTAAACGTCAGTTGAACATAGATGTGTGGGTTTATTGCTGCACTCTCAATTTTATTCCTTTGATCTATATGTCTATCCTTAACTGGTACCACTCTATTTTGATTACGGTAGCTTTTTTATAAAAAAAAAAAAAACTGCTTTATTTTGTTTTTGGTGAAAGTTCACACAGCAGATAAGGTTTCCATTTAACATTTTCTATATATGTCATTCAGTGACGTTGGTTACATTTTTCACATTGTGTCAATATTCTTATTATTTCTGTTCTGCTTGTTCTGTTTCCATTAATCTAGCTTCCCTGTCCCCTCCTACCTTTTCATCTTTGCTTTAATGTAAATGTTGACTGTTTGGTCTCATATAGATGATTTTTTAAAGGAGCACAGTACTCATGGCTGACGCTGCACATTTTATGAGCCAATCTGTTACTTCGCTGAAAGGTGATCTCTGGGGGTGCTTGCAGTTCAAAGTTTAAAGGGTATCTCAGGGTGATAGTCTCCTCTAATCTCTACCATTCAGGAAATCTGGCCATTTTTAAGAATTTGAGTTTTGTTCTACATTTTTCTCCCATTTTAGACAGAACCATTGATTGTGTTACTAGTAAGAACAGTCAGTAGTGGTAACCTGGCACCATCTTGTTCTTCTGGTCTCAGGGTAGATGAGGCCATGGTTCGTGTAGGTTATTAGTCTTGTAGATTAATTTCTGCTTTAAATCTTTTGTTTCCTTATTTCTCTTTTGTCTTGTAGACTAATTTCTGCTTTAAATCTTTTGTTTCCTTATTTCTCTTTTGTTCCAGACATGTAGAGACGAATACTTGTATCTTAGATGGCCACTCACAAACTTTTCAGACCCCAGATGCTACTTACCAAAGTAAGATGTAGAACATAAACTTTATGGACCATATTGAGTCAATTGACTATGTGGTCCCACAAGACTACAGTCCTAAACCTTCAAACCCAGTAAACCAATCCTGCAAGGTGTTTGGTTATGTCCAGGAGGTATCCATGACAGTGCTCCAAACTGTGCCAACTACCCAGTGACTGGCAGGAGCACAAGCCATCCCTACCCTCCAACCACCGCGAGCAATGCGCACGAGCCCCGCCTGCCCAGTGACTGGCAGTGCCCTCCTGATGCTTCCACCCACCTGGTGATTGGCAGTGTGCACTCCTGTGCCACCAGACAAGGAACCAGTGGCATGCATCCACCCTCCTATCCCCTCTTCCCACTGCTCAGTGTGCCCAAGGTGTGCTGGCATACACCCGCAGCACCCATAACTGGAAAGAATGGTCCCTGCACCCACGCCCGTCACTAGCCAGACAGGCACACCACCTTATCTGCAACGCCTATCACATACAGACAGGTGCCATCTGCACCTCTCCCAAATGACCAGCAGAAGAACCTAGTGCCCCCATCCAAGGTCCACCCGGCTGCTACATCACACATCCTACACGCAGACAGTTCCTGCAGGCTGAATGCACATGCCCTGAAATCCCTTGATCCCCCATCACCTACTAAGATGCCAGTTCCAGCATGCACAGAGAGCCTATCCTGTCCATTTGGCCAGCACTCCCTCACAGCAGCCATAGAAGCAATCTGCCCTGACCTCTAGAAGGCACACTAACTGCTAGCACCATCCTGGAAGGACCCCATAGTCCTACAAGAGTTGTGAGAGACCCTGACCGCCCTGAACTTCTCACTCAATATCAGGGAAAGACCCTGCTCTCCCACCTCCACTCTATCCTGTCAGGGAAGATAACGAGCCTAACCACAGAGGTCTCACATGTGGATGTGATCTACCATACACACTAAAAACTAAAAGCCTCTTGCCCTCAAGTTGATTCTGAGTCATGGCAACCATATAGGACAGGGTAGAACTGCTCCTATTGGGTTTCCCAGGAGTACCTGGTGGATTCTAACTGCCAACTTTTTGGTTAGCAGCCATAGCTCTTAATCACTACACCACCAGGGTTTCCACCACACCCACTAGTGAGAGAAGATTACACGCAGTCAACTAACACCACCAAAGTCACACATAGACCAGTACCACCAAACAACAATAATTAAAATAATACAAAGGAAGAATGACATTCTAAAGAGAAAGAGAAGAAACAAAGCTCCTGATATATCAAAACAAACAAAACAAACAAAAATCAGGACAAAGCAAAAAAACATACAATCAATACAGAAATATATTAATTAACACCTTAGTGCCTCAGAGACAGCAGCAATAACAAATCATACGAGGAAACAGGATAAGATGGCTCTAACAATTGACCAAAGTACAGGGGCAGAAAACCTTCCTGAAGAAACCAGACCGAACCAAACACATTGATGTTGAGTCTATTCTTACTCATAGTGACCCTATAGGACAGAGTAGAACTGCCCCGAAATGATAATTAAATCACCTGATAAGGAATTCAAAAGATTTACATTTAGGCTCCTCAAAGTGGTCATGGGAAACACAGAAAAAACCCTAGAGGAATTAAGGACAACAATACAAGAACAAAATGACAGACTAAATAGACAATGAGAAACCATACAAAAACAACTAGAATCCAGAAAATTAACAATGACATATCAGAAATAGATACTTTAATGGGAGGACACAGTAGAATTGAATCAACAACACGCATGAGGAACATGCTTCTTAGTTCAATCACATATATGAGACCAAAAGGTCAACACCTGCCCAAAAGCAATGATGAAAAGTCAGGAAGGGACAGGACTAACGGATGGATGGAAACAGGGAATTGAAGTATGGAAGGGGAGACTGATGACACATCGCAAGGATTGCCACCAATGTTACAAAACAATTTGTGCATAAATTGTTGAATGAGAAATTAATTTGCTCTGTAAAGTTTCATCTAAAGCACAAAAAAAAACTTCAAAAAAAAAGTACACATCAAACAAGGTCCAAAACCAATAACTTAACCCAACAACTTGAACAAACAGAAAGAACAGCAAAAGACCACAGTTACCAGAGTAAAAAAAATAATAAAGATCAGAACAGAAAGAAATGAAATTGAAAAAAAAAAATAGAATCAGTAAGACCAAAGGTTGTTTCTTTGACAGGGTCGATATAATTGATTAACAATTGGCCCACTGATGAAGGAAAAAATGAGAAGATGCTAATAACCAAAATAAGGTGGGCAACATTACAACGCAAGTGAGATAAAGAATATCGTACGGAGTATTACGAAAATCCGTACTCCAACAAATTTGAAAACCTAGAATAAATGGACAAATTTCTAGAACACACTATCCGCTCCTGCTTTTTAGGTTCCTTTGCCAGGCTCCTGTCATCGCCCACACCTGTACTTGGAGCATGCTTTGCACATGGGTCTGTTCCTGGGTAGTCCTTTCCACTTTCACTTGTTCCTCGAGGTTGCGCCACAGTACCTGGCGCATGCGCGCACACTTCCCGCAATCTGTGCGCGCGCCCCTTTTTGGCGCGTGCGTTCTGTGCACGCGCCCATTCTTTGAAGACAAGTTCCAATGATGCGTTCCTGCAACCAGCCTAACAGTGCGCGCTCTGCCTTTGCCTGAGTTGGCAGCCATAGGAGAACGCTCTGCACTTTCAGATAAATCAAAAGAAAAAAATACCGAACCCGTCCCATTCAGTCGGTCCCCACTCAAGGACTGAATATCCACAACTGTCCCGATGGGCAGTTTCGTGGGCAAGCATGGCCCATGGCCTCGGTCCCCTGCACTGGGGTCTGAGTCCCACCACGGGGGCCCCTGTCCCCACAGCCTGCAGCCCGCTTCTGCCACATTCCATGGGCTATCCGCGGCCTCCCAGCTACACCTGCCTCTGACTGTGGAGGGACTCACAGGCCAGCCTACAAGTAAGTCTCCAGGGACATTACAATGGCGTTTTGTAAGAGCCTCGTGGAGATTAAACCCCGGGATCCTGCAGACCCTGTGGTCCTTCCTGAGGGCCCTCACCTCCCTGAGCTGCCCTCGCCCTCAGAGGAAGCAGGGGCTGTCTGCACACCACTCCAAGGTGTCCGGAAGCACAGCGGGCCTAGGGAGAAAGTTGATACTCGCTGTGGTGCAAGAGCAGGCAGTGGCCTCTATGCTGCCCACAACACCCCAGTGTGCCCAAGACTCTGGAGCAGAGAAGGCCGTGACTAGGGCCATCCGAGAGAGCGGGAAGGGGATGGAGAAGCAGGAGGAAGAACTTCTGGTCCTAGAGAGGCAAGACCATCACAGAAGGGGCCCTGATGGCACTAGGAGGGCACAGTCTGCATTTAGGCCCCTGAGTGTCCACGGAGGTGAATCTTCCTTCCTCCCCAGT